>NC_138185.1:120718514-123118514 GCF_964194105.1 Spermophilus citellus | reverse complement strand
CAGTTAGTGCATTTCCCTTTTATTCTTGAGCCTGGTTGTTCTTAAAACTGTAGAACAGCATGATCTGGGTCTAAATGAAAACCACATTGACAGTTCTAAAACTGTGTGTTGGGCAGAAGTACAGCTTATCTTCCAGACCTCCTTCATTGGAAAATCACTGACCTAAAATGTTATGTTGTTCTCACCTAGCCACCTATTCCAAAGATACTCCTGTGAAATGGTAGTTGGTTTCTTCTCTTAGTGTGAAATCAGAAACTGCATATTCCTGCATTCAAGTGAGAATGGGACTTTCTTCTTGGTTTATTGGACCTCAGTGAATTGTAGTAGCCTCAGATAGTTCCCTGTCTATTTCTCTGACACCCCCTCCCCCACTTCCACAGAACATTCTGGATCCAGAACTCAAGATGGCTGACCTTGCTGCAGACAGCTGCTATGGTCTAAATTTGCACTTTAAGGAAGAGTGAAACTGATCAGCAAGGAGTGGATTGTAGAACCACTCTACTTTTATGGTATTTGTTTGGTACCAGGGATTGAACCCAAGGGCACTTAACTACTGAGCCACATCCCAGCCCATTTTTATATTTTATTTAGACAAAGCCTTGCTAAGTTCCTTAGAGCCTCACCAAGTTGTTGGGGCTCACTTCGAACTCATAATCCTCCTGCCTCATCCTCCCAGCCACTGGGATTACAGGTCTGCACCACTGCTCCTGGCCTTTTATGGGGTTTTTGAAAATTATATGTACTATTTTACTAAGAAGACCTAGATATCTAATGTATTAGTACTTGTAAAACTTGGTCTTTCAGTAGGCCATAACGTTTTCTATTAGCTAGTGTACATTGAGGGCAAAGGCTTTTGTGTCTTATTTGTCTCATAACCCCACCATCTAGTAGAGTGACTAGCCCATAAATGAAACTCAAATTATTCTATCCAGTTCATTGTCAATAGTTGTGATTAGATTAGGAAAGGGAGGAAATATGAGTTGTGCTTGTCTACTCCCTAGCTTCAATTTGACTGCTAATTGTGTCCTATGCCAAAAGAATGTAGACAGAATTATCCTATGAAGAGTTCTTTATAGGTTGATATTAATCTGTAAAATTCCATCATCCCAGATGTGAGACATGTATTAAAATTTAGATTGAGGGCTGGAGATATAGCTCAGTTGGTAGAGTGCTTACCTCGCATGTACAAGGCCCCAATTCCTAGCACTGTTTACTAGCAACAAATGTACCACTCATGATTACTTTTGAAGTAAATATTGTGGTTTTATATTTCAATTTGTTTGAAAAAATAGATGAATGACTAGAATACTTATATATTTTCCCATATATTACATATAAACCACATGTTAAACATATAACCCATCAATTGCACTTTCCCCTCCCATTTTAATACACCTGTGTAAATTTTGTTGAAATAGTTGTAGAATTGAATACTTGACTAAATGAGTTAACTTTAGTTTTGTTTTTTGGGTTTTTTTTTGAAACTTAGGTAAACAGTAGAAAGTTGCAGGTAAACAGTAGAAAGTTGCATCTTGAATTACATTATTGGTAGAGAGAAAGATGTCTTAAGTGATTTTGAGGTTTGAGGATATTTGTTAGAGTGCTTATATTATTGTCTCAATGTGTGCATATTACAGAAACACTGGAGAAAATTTTTTTGAACTTAATAATTTATGAAACAGCAAATTACTTGTTTTAAATACAATACAAGTTAGTCAAATCATTTATCATTTCTTGAACAGTTAGTTTGAGGTTAGAAAATAATGAATCTTGCTAATGTAAATCACATAAATCTAATTACCTTAAACTGTTTTTTTTGGATAAGATACATATTTAGCTGGGCATGGTGGCATATGTGTGTAATCCCAATGGCTCTGGAGGCTGAAGTAGGAGGATAGCTAGTTCAAAGCCAGCCTCAGCAAAAGTGAGGTGCTAAGCAACTCCGTGAGTCCCTGTCTCTAAAATACAAAATAGGGCTGAGGATGTGGCTCATTGGTTGAGTGCCCCTGAGATCAATCTCCCTGGTACTCCCCCTCCAAAAAAGGACACATTTATATGCATGTATCTGCTGGCTTGGTACACATATAAATATATACATGTATCATCCAATTATATATTGCTATTTTACTACAGTTGGGATTCTTCTTGTTTGTTTGTTTGTTTCTTTCTTTCTCTTTTTTTTTTTGGGGGGGGGGGTAACCTGGGATTGAATTCATGGGCACTCAACCATTAAGCCATATCCCCAGCCTTGTTTTGTATTTTATTTAGAGAAAGGGTCTTACTGAGTTGCTTAGCACCTTGTTTTTTGCTGGGGCTGGCTTTGAACTCATGATCCCCCAGCCTCAGCCTCTTAGGCTGCTGGGATTACAGGAGTGTGCCACCATGCCTGGCTCACTACAGTTGGGATCTTAAACTTGGGGTTCAGGGCTTTATCAATTATGCTTTGAAATTATTATTAATAGGCCTGCTACTGTATCATATTATTAAATATGTTAAGTTACCATTCAGCAAATGTGGGTTTTTAGCCCAGGAACAGGCGAATTCTTAGATGAGTACTACTAGACCTTCAAAGAAGAACTAATGCCAATCCTCCTCAAATTATTCCATGAAATAGAAAAGGAGGGAACCCTTCCAAACTCATTCTATGAAGCTAGTATCATTCTGATACCAAAACCAAACAAAGACACATCAAGGAAAGAAAACATCAGACCGATATCCCTGATAAATATAGATGCAGAAATTCTTAATAAAATACCAGCAAATCACATACAAAAACATATTAAAGAGATAGTGCATCATGATTAAGTGGGGCTCATTCCCAGGATACAGGGTTGGTTCAATATACAGAAATCAATAAAAGTAATTCACCACATCAATAGACTTGAAGACAAGAATCACATGATTATCTCAATAGATGTAGAAAAAATACAGAACCCCTTCATGTTCAAAACACTAGAAAACTAGGGGTAGTAGGAACATACCTCAACATTTAAAAAGCTATATGCCTTAAACCCAAGGCCAACATCATTCTAAATGGAGAAAAACTGAGAGCATTCCCTTTAAAAACTGGAACAAGACACAGGGATGCCCTCTTTCACCACTTCTACTCAACATAGTCATTGAAATTTCAGCCTGAGCAAGTAGGCAAAAGAAAGAAATTAAAGGGATACAAATAGGAAAAGAAGAGCTTACCAACGACATGATCCTATATTTAGAAGACCCAAAAAACTCCACCAGAAGACTTCTGTAACTCATAAACAAATTCTGCAAAGTAGCAGGATATGAAATTAATGCCCATAAATCCATTGTTCCTGTACACCAGTGATGATTTACCTGAAAGAGAAATTAGGAAAACTACCCCATTCACAATAGACTTTAAAAAAAATAAAATACTTGGGAATCAATCTAAAAAAAAAAGAGGTGAAAGACCTCTACAATGAAAACTACAGAACACTAAAGAAAGAAATAGAAGGGTTTAGAAAATAGACTTCCCATGTTCTTGTTTAGGCATAATTAATGTTGTCAGAATGACCAAACTTCCAAAAGTGCTGTGTAATGCAATTCCTGTGACATTCTTCATAGAAATAAAAAAAGCAGCCATGAAATTCATTTGGAAAAATAAGAGGCCCAGAATAGCCAAAGCAATCCTTAGCAAGAAAAGCAAAGCATCACAATACCAAACCTCAAATTATATTACAGAGTAGTAACAAAAACAGCATAGTATTGCCACCAAAACAGACAAGAGGACACAGAGACAAACCCACATAAATACAGTTATCTTACACTAAAATGGAATAGTATCAAATGAAAAAGCTTCACAGCAAAGGAGACAATCAAGAGCATGAGAGAGCCTACAGAATGGGAGAAAATTTTTGTCACCTATACCTCAGATATAGTGTTAATCTCCAGGATATATATATAGAACTCATAAAACAGGCTGGGGTTGTAGAGCACTTACATAGTATGTATGAGGCATTGGGTTCAATTCTGAACATTGCATAAATATAAATAAAATAAAGGTCCATCAAGAACTTAAAAAGAGGACTGGTAATGTGGCTCAAGCAGTAGCGCGCTCGCCTGGCATACGTGCGGCCCAGGTTCGATCCTCAGCACCACATACAAACAAAGATGTTGTGTCCGCCGAAAACTGAAAAATAAATATTTTTAAAAAGTTCTCTCTCTCTTTAAAAAAAAAAAAAAAGAACTTAAAAAGAACTCGTAAAACCTAACACCAACAAAAAACAAATAACCCAATCAATAAATGGACAAAGGAGCTGAATAGGTACTTCATAGAAAAAAAAATGGTAAATGAACATGAAAAAATGTTTAAAGCAATTGCAAAAATACAAATTAAAACTGCACTGAGATTTCATTGCATTCCTGTCAGAATCACTATTATCAAGAATACAAGTAATGGGGTTGGGGTTGCAGCTCAGTGGTAGAGCGCTTGCCTTGCATGTGTGAAGCACTGGGTTTCATCCTCAGCACCACATAAAAATAAATAAACAAAATAAAGCTATTGTGTCCATCTACAACTAAAAAATATATATTAAAAAATGAATACAAGTAATGATAAATGTTGGCAAGAATGTGGAGAAAGGTATACGTTGCTGGTGGGACTGCAAATTGGTGCAACCTCTATGGAAAGCAGTATGGAGATTCCTCAGAAAACCTGGAATGGAACCATCATTTAACCCAGTTATCCCACTTCTCGGTATATACCCAAAGGAATTAAATTCAGCAGACTACAGAGACACAGCCACATCGATGTTTATAGCAGTTCAATTCACAATAGCCAAGCTGTGGTACCAACCTAGGTGTCCTTCAACAGATTAATGAATAAAGAAAATGTGGTATATGTACACAATGGAATCTTACTCAGCCATAAAGATGAATGAAATTATGATATTTGCCAGTAGATGAGTGGAACTGTAGACTGTCATGCTAAGTGAAATAAGCCAATCCACAATAACTAAAGATTGAGTGTTCTCTCCAATATATGGATTATTATGATTTGGATTTGAGGTGTCTCCCAAAAGCTCACATGTGAGACAATGCAAGAAGATTCAGAGGAGAAACGATTGGGTTGTGAGAGTCTTAACATAATCAGTAAATTGATTCCTGATGGTATTAATTGAGTGGTAACTAGAGGCAGGTGGGGTGTGGCTGAAGGAAGTGATTAATTGGGAGTGTGGCTATGGGGTATACATTTTGTATCCTGAGAGTGGATTCTCTTTCTCTGCCTTCTGATCAGTTTGAGCTGTTTCCCTCTGCCAAACCCTTCAGCCATGTTGTTCCTGTCTCACCTGGAGCCCTGAGGAATAGAGCTAGCTGTCAATGGATTGAGACCTCTGAAACCGTGAGCCCTCGAATAAACTCTTCTTCCTCTAAGCTTGTGCTGGTCTGGTCATTTAGTCACAGCAGTGAAAAAGCTAACTTAAAACATGGATGCTAATACAAAATAAGGGGGGGCAGATAGAACTTTAGTGGTTTAGACAAAGAGGAATGAAGGGAAGGGAAGGATGATAGGAATAGGAAAGACAGTAGAATGAATCGGACATAACTTTCCTGTTTAAATATGAACACACAACCAGTGAAACTCCACATCATGTACAACCACAAGAATGGGATTCTAAGTAGAGTAAGTTATACTCCATGTATATATAATATGTCAAAATACAGTCTACTATCATGTATGTCTAAAAAGAAGAAATAAAAATAAACAGTGGATTTGAGCAAAAAAAAGGTTTTTTTAACATTTGGATGATTACATATTAGCCTACTTTATAACACTTTGTATATTTTATTTTGTGTGTTTAAAAAAAACGCACCTCTACGTTTTTTAAAAGAAATGTCCTGACTGGTAGATTTGAGTGAAAATATAATACATCAGAATTAATGTTGTCAAAAGAGCCATACTGCCAAAAGCAGTATACAGATTCAGTGCAATCCCTATCAAAATACCAATGATATTCTTCACAGAATTAGGAAAAAAGATACTTAATTCATTCAGAACAATAAAAGACCCAGAATAGCTAAAGCAATACTGAGCAAGAAAAGTGATACAGGAGGTATCATAATACCTGATCTGAAATTATACTACAAACTGTAGTAACAAACATCAAAATAGACATGAAGACCAATGAAATAAAATAGAAGAAACAGAGACAAACCCATGTATTTACAGCCATCTAATACTTGAAAAAGGTGCCAAAAATAAATTTTGGAGCAAAAAAAAAACAGCCTATTAAACAAATGATGCTGAGAAAATTGGATGGTTGTATGTAGAAAAATGAGACTAGACCCCTCTGTTGCACCCTGCACAGAAGTCAAATTGAAATGGATCAAAGATTTTGGAATTAGACCTTGCAGAAACCTTGCAACTGCTACAAGAAAATGTAGGGTTATCACTGTCCACACAAACTTTCTGAACAAAACCCCAAAGCTCAAGAAATAAAACCAAGAATCAGTAAACGGGGATGCCATCAAATTAAAAGCCTCTGCACAGCAAAGGAAAGAATTAAGAGCATGTATATGTGGAAGCACATGTAAAGTAAAGGAAAGTAGGAGGGAAGGATAGTATATCAAAAAGGTGTAGGAAACAGTAGTAGTGTAGAAGGAAATAAGAGTGGAGGGATGGGAAAGATGTGGCACCGGGGAATGAATTCTTAAAAAAACATGTTATAGGGTCTGGGGATATAGCTCAGTTGGTAGAATGCTTGCTTTGCACGCACAAGGCCCTGGGTTCAATCCCCAGCAGCACCAAAAAAGGAAAAAAAAAAAAAAACATGTTATATACATATATAGCCCACAAGATGGGAGAAATTCTCTTCCAGCTACTCCTCTGATAAGAGTTAACATTCAGAATATATAAACAACTCAAAAAACTTAACACCAAAAAAACAAATAAGCCAATCAATAAGTAGGCAAAAGAACTAAACAGAAACTTTTCTGAAGAAACACAAAAGGCCAATAAATATATGAGAAAATATTCAACATCTAGCAATCGGGAAATTACAAATCAAAACTACACTAAGATTTTATCTCATTGTAGTCAGAACGGCAATAATTAAGAGAACAAACAGTAATAAATGCTATTGAGGATGTGGAGGAAAAGGAATACTTGTATGTTGTTGGTGGTACTGCAGGCTAGTACAACTACTCTGGAAAGCAGTGTGGAGATTCCTCAAAAACTAGGGATGGAACCACCATATAACCCAGCTATCCCCCTCCTTGATATTTTACTAAAATAAGTAATATCAGCATACTGTGGCAATACAACCTCCTTATTGTTTATAGCAGCACAATTTACAATAGCTCAATTATGGAGTCAACCCATATGCAAGTCAATAGATGAATGGATTAAGAAATTATGGTACATATACAACTAAAATATATATATTAAAATAAAATATGAGTAACAATAAATGTTGGCAAGGATGTGGAGAAAGATATACATTGCTGGTGGTACTGCAAATTGGTGCACCTTCTATGGAAAGCAGTAGGGAGATTCCTCAGAAAACCTGGAATGGAACCACCATTTGGCCCATTTATCCCACTCCTCGGTTTATACCCAAAAGAATTAAATTCAGCAGACTACAGAGACACAGCCACATCAATGTTTATAGCAGTTCCATTCACAATAGCTAAGCTGTGGTACCAACCTAGATGCCCTTCAACAGATGAATGGATTAAGAAATTATGGTACATATACATAATGGATTCTACTCAGCCATAAAGAATGCAGTTATGGCCTTTGCTGGTAAATGGATAGAAATGGAGAATATCATGCTCAGAAATAAGCCAGACTCAGAAACTCAAAGATTGAATGTTTTCTCTCCTAGATGGAAACTAGAATAAAATAAAGGGAGAGAAGGATAGGGTAATATAAAGGTAAAGGGAAGATCACTAGTGTAGAAAGAGGTACAGAGGCAGACGGAAGGGATGGGAAAGGGGAGACCATGTGGAATTAATTGTTAAAGAACCATATTAAGTGCATATATAAATATATCACAGGGAATTTCACCTACATGTATACATAGAAAGAACTAGTCGATACAAATAGATGAGCTAAAAAATTTTCTCGCAGAGTAGAAAAAGTAGAACCACTTAGGAAAGGGGAGGACAGGAGGGACAAGGGAGGATCGTGAACTGCCTTGGTGTTCTCTCTGTATATCTAAATTTCTATCTTATTTTAATGGTTTGTGAGGACAGGTTATTTTAGAGAAAACTAGTTTTCAAAACCACAAAACATCACCTTGACTCTTACAAGCGGTCTTGTTCGTAAAACATATATCCTAAAGGATTATTTTTTGTTTCCTATATATATACTACAAATTAAAGTTCTCTTTGTATGACATTTATGAGGAAACTGAAGTAAATACCCTATATTTACTATAATTTTTTAAATCTACATATTTATGTGTTGGCATTACCTGAAATATTTGCATCATCCTAATATTCAAGAGGCCTTTCTCAAAACACATGCTGTAATATTCTTAACAGGCTCAGAAATGATATCTTTGTTAAAGTATTTTTGTAATGATTAGATTTATAACTGCAGGATTATTCTGCATATCTAAGGGATTAATAGATGTCATATTTAATGTAGGACTTCTTTAATAGTTAGCCAGCATACCATATATACTTAAATGAAAATAACCTAATATTGGTCCATATACCTTAAAGATTTTTTTATTTTATTTATTCAAATTTGTTATATATGACAGCAGAATGCAATTCAATTCATATTACACAAATAGAGCACAGTTTTTCATGTCTCTGGTAGAGTCACACCATTCGTGTTTTCATACATGTACTTAGGATAATGATGTTTGACTCATTCCACTGGCTTTCCTACCCACAAGCCCCCTTCCTTTTCCTCCCTCCCCTTTGTCTTATTTAAAGTTCATCTGTTCCTCCCACACTGCCCCCTGCATCCCCATTATGATTCAGCATCCTTATATCAGAGAAAACATTTGGCATTTGGTTTTTTGGGATTAGCTTACTTCATTTAGCATGATATTCTCCAACACTATCCATTTACCTGCAAATGCCATGATTTTATTCTCTTTTAATGCTGAGTAATAATCCGTTGTGTATATACACCACATTTTCTTTATCCATTCATCTTCTGAAGGGTACCTAGGTTGGTTCCACAATTTAGGTATTGTGAATTGTGCTGTTATAAACATTGATCTGGCTACATCACTGTAGTATGCTGTTTTTAAGTCCTTTGGGTATAAACCAAGGAGTGGGATAGCTGGTTTAAATGGTGGTTCGATTCCCAGTTTTCCAAGGAATCTCCGTACTGCTTTTTATATTGGCTGCACCAGTTTGCAGTCCCACCAGCAGTATATGAGACCTCAAAGATTGTTTATTATGCAACGTATCAAAAAACAATTTTAAGTATCCTGTCCTTGTGTAGTGTTTTTAAATTAACAAACAATATTTTTATACAATCAGAAGCTAATAACTCAATGTGTAGTAGAAAATTTTGGTGAAGTTCAATAACTTTAAATATTTTAGGCAACTTCCTGGCAGAATTAATTACATGACAATTGTTTTTACCTTGGAATGGAGAAAAAAGTCAACTTGTCATTACTTATTTTTGCCTCCATTTTTGGTATCATCATCTAGTTTTGACCTCTTTGCAGAAATCTTTTTTAAAACGATATGTCTATTTGTGAGGAACTATTTAAAACTAAATCATGTTTGTAAATGTACTTTCCTGAACGTACGTCAACTCTAATGTGTTGAAAACAAATGAGTGGGGACACTGCAGTCAATTGTCAGCACTGTTTCTATTCCTTCTTGTTTTTGGGGGGGGGGTATTTGTCCTTTTTAGTTATACATGACAATAGAGTATATTTAGATATTTATACAAACATGGAGTGTATCTTAGTCTAATTAGGATCTCAGTCTGGTTGTACATATGGTGGAGACTCACTGTGGTGTATTCATATACATACATAGGAAAGTTATGTCAGATTCATTCCACTGTTTTTCCTATTCCTTCCCTTCATTCCCCTTTGTCTAATCTACTGAACTTCTATTCCTACCCTCCACCCTTTGTTGGGTGTTAGCATCCACATATCAGAGAGAACATTTAGTGTTTGTTTTATTGATGTGGTGCTGGGGTTGTGACTCAGTCAGCGCTTGCCTGGCATGTGTGAGGCACTGGGTTTGATTCCCAGCATCACATATAAATAAATAAAATAAAATAAAGGTACATCAACAACTATATATATTTAGGGGGAAAAAAAAGTTGATGTGGCTCTGTCTCTGTAGTATGCTGATCTTGAGTCCTTTGGATATAAACTGAGGAATGGGATAACTGGGTCCAATGGTATTTCCATTCCAGTTTCTTTGAGGAATCTCCATACTGCTTTACAGAGTGGTTGCACCAATTTGCAGTCCCACCAGCAATATATGAGTATACCTTTCCTAACATCTTTTATTCTTGATTATTGCCATTCTGACTGGAGTAAGATGAAATCTCAGTGAGTTTTAATTTGCATTTCTGTAGTTGCTAGAAATGTTGAACATTTTCTTAACACTTGGCCATCTATGTTTGAACTGTGAATATTGTCCCAACATGAACTCTTTTACATTGCTGCAACAAATATAAATTGACACAGTGACTTCAGAGAATAGTAATGAAATATCTGTAAAGCTGAAAATGTGTATCCTTTAATGTGTGTCTGTCCTGGAAAAGCTCTCATATATAAGACATGTGCAAGGATATTTGTTTCAACATTGTTCATGATAACAAAAAAAGTAAACTGTCTCTTAGTATGGGAATGATATTTATTTGTATAATGAGACATTTTATAGCAGTAAAAATGAATGAATTATTTTCTTTGATCGACATATCTCAAAATCATAATCACATGTAAGTTTTAAAAGGGTTGATATCATGTAATCCCTCTGTTTAAGCATATTAAACACAAACAGTAATGCATATCATTTAAGTGTGTGAATATTTATTTCAAAGTGCAAAGTATACGTGAAGATCATACTAACTTTATGACAATGACTACCTTGGGGTGTAGATTAAGCTGTGTATGTACCATTTTAATTTCTTAGAGAGGAGAATGTTTCCATTTGAAGCAAATATGGGAAAATATCATTCTCAGTGGTGCCTATTTAGATGTCTATTCTTGTTCATTCTTTTGAGTGTATTTTCAGTATTATACATTGAAAATAAAGTATTTACATGCTATTTTATGTCAAGTGATAATCTAATTGAAACAAAATGATTTTTACTTATTGTATTTAATTCTCATGTTTTTAATTTGGTCTTTCTACTTTCAGACCCTTAAATATACCTACCATAAATAGTCTAGAAGTCGAATTAATTGTCAATAAGTGAAGATTATTTATATAAAGTTATTTTCTTCGTTTTATAGGGAAAACATCAGAGAGAGGCTCATTTTCCCTGTACAGCAGAGACACCGGATTACCAGGCTGTCAAGTAAGTTTAGTGAATAAAAAAAAAAAAAAAATGAGATAAGTTTTACACACCTAAGCAAAGGCTTTCTTAATAATAGAGAAGTTAGGAATTTATCTACATTATTTCACCATTATTTCTTCATTTAAATTTTTACTACATGTGGTGATGTTTTAGCAGTTAAATATATTTTCTTTACTCTTGCTCCCTCCCTCCCCTAATTCCAACAGACTGGCTTTATCATCAATAGTTTTCATAATCCACTTCCGTTTTAACTACAAACAAAATAGCCAAAGTTCTACCCATTTCTAAAATGCTTATCAAAGCTAGGCACAGTGGTGTGTACCTGTAATCCCAGTGACGCAGGAGCCTGAGGCAGGAGGAGGATCATTAGTTTGAGGCCAGCCTCAGTGACTTAGATAGACCCTGTCTCAATAATAAAAAATTTAAAAGAGTAGGGGTCAAGGGATATACTCAGTGGTAAAGCACTCTGAGGTTCAATCCCCACTACTAGTAAGTAAAATAAAATGTCTATTATTTCTGAAGGTGGTTTTTAATAATTCCCCATAGAAAAACAAAATTGCCAGTATGTTATATGAAGCATATATGATTAATCTCAATAGCTGGAATATCTATAATGTCAAACATACAGTTAACATTAGAAGTATTTTCATTTCTGTGCTGTATGTCACCAATTTTTTGGGCCTCCGTCTTTGACTTAGAAACTTTGTTTTAGCTTCTCTACATTCATCACATGCTGCATTTCTGCTAATGGCCATTTTCTCTGCTTTTTTCCCCCTATCTTTTCACTGAGAATCTTGAACTTTAAATTCACCTGCAGATTCCCTCAGAATCAAGCCAAAAACAATAAAAAGGAGAGGCAGCATATATTGTTTGTTGAGAACTTCCCTATTTAAAGACCTTCTAAGGATAAAAATTTATCTCTTTCCATTACAGGAATATATTTATACTTAGAACATTTTCATAAGCATTCTTAGTTTAGTTTCAAATTTTTTTTCATATTAACCTAGGTAATAAAACCACTTTCCTTACAATGAAAAAAAAAAAGAACATATTGTTTGTATCCATCTGCATTCTTCTCGTGAGACCTACTCGGATTTTAGACATGAGCATATGAGCTATTCTTAACTGTTATACGAATAATACTCCATTTGATACATATCTCATAATTGTATTATTATCTTTAAGGGAGTTTTATGTAAGATCCTTTTTTATGATATGCCTTCCTATTATAAAATAATGTATTATAAAAACTGAAGATCATCTTGTCTTTCCCATTCCTGGCAAACTCAGTGGAAAGGTGTGTTCTGAAATAAGTAATTTTTTGACTACAATATTCCCCCTGTATCCATGGTCTTGCTATCTGTGATTTCAGTTGCCTACAGTCAGCTTCAATCTGAAAATTCCAGAAATAAGCAATTCACAACTTTTTAACTACATACTATTCTGAGTAGTGTGATAAGAATATTATTTTGTCCAACCTACCATCCAAATCATCCCTTTGTTCAGTGTATCCACACTGTATACACTACTTGCCTATTAGTACTTAGTAGCCATTTTGGCTTTCAGATTCTTTATTGTGGTATCTCAGGTCTTCTTTCAATTAACCTTTATTTTGCTTGATAATGGCCCCAAAGTAAAAGAGTGGTGAGGCTGCCACTTCAGATATGCCAAAGAGAAAACATAAAGTGTTTCCTTTAAGTAAAATGATAAAAGTTCTGAACTTAATTAGGAAAATGGAAAAAGTCATATGCTGACATTGCTAAGATCTATAATAGATTAAAATATTTTGAGAGAAAGAAGAGAATATTCATACAAGTTTATTATGGAATATTTTTGCAGTTGTTCTGTTTTATTATTGGTTATTCAACTCTTACTGTGTCTAGTTTATAAATTAAACTTTATAATAAATGTATATGTATAGGAAAAATAGAGTCCATACAGTGTTCAGTATTATCCAGGGTTTTAGACATCCACTGGGGGATCCTGGAACATATCCCCAATAAGGGGGACTGGAATATCATAGAGTTGAGGGTTCTAGCAGTACCAGCATTCACATTTCTTAGCTTCTGACCAAGTAGTCATACTCTGTTCTCATCTGATTGACCTTTTCCAGGTATGATGGTGTACACCTATAATCCCACCCTCTTGGGATTACAGTAGCTGAGGCAGGAGGATTGCAAGTTCAAAGCTAACCTCAGCAATTCAGCAAGACCCTGTCTCTAAAACAAAAAACAAAAACAAACAAACAAAAAAAAACAGGCTGGTAGGGAGTGTAACTCGGAGGTTAAGTGCCCTTGGGTTCAATGCCCAGTACCAAAAAAAAAAAAAAAAAAACACCTTTTTTTTTTTCATGGTGCTAATAATTGTTACCTTTTTTTCCATGTATTTGTTAATACTTTATTTCATTAGTCATTTAAAATATATAGATTTCTGTTATAACCAGTGTTATTCCTTATCAGCTTTTACCAACTCACAAAACCCAAACTTTCACATTTATACGCATATTGCAAGGTGATTGATATCACAATGATATCTTTTTTTAAAATATTTTTTAGATGTTGATGGGCCTTTATTTTATTCATTTACTTATATGTGGTGCTGAGAATTGAACCCAGTGCCTCACACATGCTAGGCAAGTGCTCTACCACAACTGCAGCCTCATATCACATTGATACCTTAAATAGAATATCATGAAAGTATCTAACACTGTGGAAATTTAAAAAAAAAAAAAGCTACAAATTGGGGATTGGGGTTAGTTTGGGGTTTTTTTTTTTTTGTTGTTGTTGTTTCATTTTTGTTTTTAACCAGTTGTTAATCATTTACCAGCAAACCACTCATGAAATTATAGGTTACACAAAGGGTACTGGAGGTTTGATCCTTAATACCACATAAAAATAAACAAAGGCATTCTGTCCATCTACAGCTACAAAACAAAACAAAATTTTTTTAAACTTATAGAAAGGGCTGGGGTAACACAAAGCTAGAATGCTAGGCAGGCATGCACAAGGACCTTGGTTTAATCTCCAGCACCGCAAAAAAAAAGCAAAGCAAAAGTTATAGAAGACCAAAAAATGTAAGTACTTATTCAAATCACAGTAGGTCAGTAGAAAAGCAGCAGTTGAACTTGTTTTTTGAAGAATGACAGTACCGAGTTAGATTTACTGTTTTTTCTATGTAATTTTACCAGTATCTATTGATAAGAAGCATGATGTCCTCTCTTCTGAGCCAGATTAAATGTGGATCAGTGTTTGTCATATTTCTGTTTATAATTGGTACGAGAACTCACTGTTTTAGGCTACAAATTATTTTTTGATTTTATAGTCTCAATTTAAATTTTTTAATGAGTTGGTTTGCACCGATTCTTATTTTTAATCTTAGCTGCATCACTCTCATCAGAATTTTGCACGTCACTTAATCATCACTGCTCTTCTATGAATAGGTTGAGAGCAAACCAAAATTTTAAAATCTAATTCACATCATTTTAACAATAAATGGTAAAAAATAACTACAAAGAGTTCTATAGTTTTGAAGTACTCTGCAAACTGCCATTATGAAATATCATCAAGTAGACTTGTCTCCTAGCCTGCTTCAAGGCCTTAAAATTTTTTTCACCAAAATCTCAGATCTAAGGTAGCAGTTTGGTCAGTTAATATTGAATCTTGTCCTTATAGTTTTTATTTATTACCTATCAGGTATATGAGATTGCTAGTCTCATTTCCTAATGATATAGTAGAACATAAGTAAATATAAGTTGAATGTAATAAGAAAAAAAGGAATGTAAGATTTAGAATCAGTAGACCTAGATTTAAATCCTGTCTCTGTTTGATTCTGTCATATGAAAAATATGATTAGCAATTTCTGCTTCTATATACATTGTGGGTCTAGGAAGGTTAAATTAGTGTGCTTATGAAGAGAAATTCATATTTCTCCTCAGACATCTCACATACTAAAATGTCCGATAAGTGCCTAATATTGTTTCCAAGATATCTGTAAGTTTGAGAGCCACTGGTCTGATGTCAGTGTCACTGTTAAACTTAAGGAAAAAAACTATTGTAAGCATTTTGATACCATAGCTAGTTAATCATAGTTAATGCTTTTATTAATGAGTTCTCACATTTCTCCCCTCTTAACAAAGGTATTACTATTAATTAAAATTAATGGTAACCTCTATTTACATAATTTTCCTGTTTTGCTAAGGTGAATCTTAATAGTTTTTGCCAAGGTTGATATGTACCTACACCAGATTTAATTCTCATATTTTAAAAAAATATATTTTAAGCCTAGGTACACACCACTCTAATAACAGTAAATAGTAAACCTAAACCTATGTATGAGGTTTTTAGCTATGATATGACTAAACTGCAGCAAAACACAAAATTCCAAGTCTATACTTATAACTCCTTCCATTTTAATTTCTTTGGTTGAGGAGAGGTTGGGAATTTATACATTTATCAAGTATTCCCAGAAATTCTAATTCACATGGCCTGGGTTTTATGAATTGAGAAGCCCAGCTTTTCTGTATATACCAAATCTAAGGATATATGGGATATAAAAACAAAAGAAACCATAAAATTACTTCTTTTTTAGACCTATTTATAAACATTTTAGAGACCAGCAGGCCTATGGAGATTAGAATAAGGTTATTGGAGTGTATGATGGGCAGTAACAATACATATTGCTTTATACAAGATTTAAAGATAGTCAAGAATGATTCATTTTTTGAAAAATTGCAAGAAGCAAGCATGACCCAGAGAAGAAGCCCCAAAATTCAGCAGAGCAAAGAGAAGACTGTACTGCAGCAAGGACAGACAGCACCAGTGAGGACAGGAGGGCTCTTAAAATAAGAAAAAGAATTCATCACTGTGAAAGAAACAATGGCTTAGCTATTTATTATTGTTACTTAGCTCTGACTGCTGCAGTTGCTGGCAGAAATTTTGATAGATGACACCAGCTGACTTGGGGCCTGAGTAAGTAAACTCAGGAAATTGAAGACTCAAAAAAAAAAAGGGTATATTACTTCTATTCAAAGAAAACCTGTATTCCAAACAGTATTCGTTATTATGGATCAGAGAAGGAAAAAAACACACTTAATTGGCTGCCATTTTGTCTTTTCTGTTCACAAGTGACAAAAATTCAAGGAAATATAAATTAGTGACTATAAAATTATATCCACATACCACCTAGAAGCCATTTTTCTTCAACAAAATCCCCCAAGAAGCATTAACTCTGCTATTAATGTACATAAATGCAGCTGACATACTGCAAAATTCAGGCTAATTTAATAATGCCTGATGGGCCTTACTTCATGTTAAGATGATGTAATAATATGTTGCTAAATGAGTCTCCTCATATTACCTTCACGTCAGTCTTATAACTGATGGGCCATTAAAAGGAAATTGGTGTAGCAGTGTTACCGGAAACATTGATAGATTATTCTGCAATTGAATTTTTTTTAATGGATTCAACACAGAACATAGAACCCATCATCTTTATTAAAAATAGGTATTTACTTTTAAAACTGCTATATAGTTAAGTGAAAAATACTTTTGTCATTACAAAGGTTTTCAAGTATTTTTTAAAGTAGTTTGAAAATTTTCTTAACCTAGAAGATGGCAGGGTCTGGTTTTTCTTCAGAAAGTTGAAAGTTTTATCTGAGTTAATACAGTATAACGTTTAGAAAATGACAAATTTAAAATTTAGCTAACTCTGTTATTTGAAAATTCACTCGTACATATCATTTGCTTCTTTCTCTTTTCTTCCATTATATAATGAGTCAATAATACATCAGGAAAACAAAAATGATAAATGTGTAAATACCTAACAAAAAAACTTCAAAATAAATAAAGGAACATTTGATAGAATTAAAGAGAGAAATAAATACTCATAATCATATTTGAAGATTTGAATACCTCTTTCACAGCAATTGACAGAATACTAGGCAAAAACCTTTGTAAAGACCTAGAATTAAGTAAACGATCAACAACCTTGACCAGTTGGCACTTATAGAACTCTCAACTGAATAATATTTTTCTTTCAAGGGCACGTGTTACATTCAACAGTTTTAACCCATATGGTGGTCCATAAAATTATTGTCAATAAGGTATCTAGAAAAATACCAAATATTTGAAAATTAAGCAACACGTATCTAAATAACCCATCATTTAAAACACACACACACACACACACACACACACACACACACACACACACAAAGCACACAAAGGGCCAAACACAGTGGCATATGCCTGTAATCCCAGTGGCTCTGGAGGTTGAGGCAGGAGGATTGCAAGTTCCAAGCTAGCCTTAGCAATTTAGCCAGACCCTAAGCAACTTAGTGAGGCCCTGTATCAAAAATTTAAAGAGCTGGGCATGTGGCTCAGTGGTTAAGCTCCTCTAGGTTCAATCCCTGGTGCTCTCCCCCACCCCACCTGAAAAAGAGAAATCACAAGGGAATTTAGAAAGCATTTCAAACTGAATGATAATGAAAATATGACCTAACAATTTTTTTTAGTACAGCTGAAGTAGTGCCTAGAGGAAAAAGTATAACTTTAAATGCTTATTTAGAAAAGTGAATGACCTCAGATTCTTCCTTAAGAAACTGGAAAAGCACAACGTAGTAGAAGGAAGTACTGAAATAAGAGCAGAAATCTTTTATTATTATTATTTTCTATTATTAATAGAAAAAAGGCCCAAACTAAGCCTAAAATTATTTATTTGAAAAAATGAAATTAATAAATCTTAGACCACTTAACAGAGAGGGAAAAGAGAATACAAACAATATCTGGGGTAAAAGAATATACTTGATGTATAGAGTAAGAAGAGAATAAGGAAATATTAGTAACAATTCAGTAAATTTAACAAATTTCATGAAATAGACAAATTCCTTGAAAAATATTTACTGAAAGAGACAAGATAAAATCTGAATAGATGAATCAGTATTAATGAAAATGAATTTCTCTCAAAAACCTTCCTAAAAAGAAAGCTTGCAGGTCACATAGTTTCACCGGTGAATTATTTTTTAAATTCTTAATGGAGAAAAAGTAACAATACTACTACTGATCTTACATAAACTGTTTTAGAAAATAGAAGAGAGGAGGAAGAGCAGCTCAGCTTATTTTTTGAGGTGAACTATATACCCATATGGTTTGTTTCAGAAATGAAAGTTTGGTTTAATATTTGTTAATTAGGATGAACTCCATAGATTGATTAACAGGTTCAAGGAGAAAATCAGTATGAATATTTCCATTGGCACGGAAAAATTATTTGACAAAGTTGAGTACTCGGGATAAAAATCTTAAAACAGAGTAATAGAAGGCTGCTTCCATCATTTGATAAAAGACATGCATATAAAACCTATGGCTAATAGCATACTTATTAATGAAACACTAAATACTTTTCCCATAATACCAAATGAAAGCAATCATTCCAGTGTCCCCATCTTCAATTTATATCCTGGTTAGTGTAAGAGGTGAGAAGAAAATTACATGACAATTGAAAGGGAATAAGTTAAGCTTAATTTGCAGCTGATAATGTTTATGTGTGTAGGAAGTCCTAAAGAATCATCAAGAAAATTTCTAGAGTTCACAAGTACTTTTTGGTCTACCACAAATACAAAATTGATTAAAAAATTATATGGGTGCAGTGTGTGTTCTTATAATTCCAGCTACCTAAGAGGCTGAGGCAGGAGGATTATGTGTTCAATGCCAACCAGGGTGATAAAGTGAAATCTGTCTCAAAATATATATTGAGTTTCTATACATTGGCAATGAGTGAATGGCTAGAAAATGAGATTAACAAAACAATATTGTTTATGGTAGTATCAGTGGGCATCAGTAATCATGGATAATTTTAACAAAAGATTTTAGCCAAGCATAGTGGCGCATGCCTGTGATCCTAGCAATTTGGAACACTGACGCAGGAGCATCACAAGTTTTAGGCCAGCATCAGCAACCTACCAAGGCCCTAAGTAACTTAATAAGACCCTATCTCAAAATGAAAAATAAAAAGGCCTGAGTATATAACTCAGTGGTAAAGCAGCCCTGAATTCAATTCCCCAGCACCCCTCTCCCAAATTTTAAGACTTCAACAATGAAAATATTAAGCACTCCTGTGATAAAATAAAGAAAATTTAAAACCATCACTTAAATCTAAATATTGACAAGATTATTTAAAAGTTCATTTTAAACAATGGATTTTCCTCACCTGACTTCATGGTTTACCACAAAGTAGTATTAACCAAAACAAAGATGGTGTGATATTTATATAAAGATTAATAAGCAGCCCAAGGAACAAACTCAGAAATCCAGAAAGGAACCCACATATATATGACAGATAATGTTTGATAAGAGCACCACAGCAATTCAATGGTAAAAGAAAAATCTCTGTAACATATGGTACTGAACCATGTATGGAGGGAAAAAAAGGAAAATTATTTCTTACCTTATACCACATAAAACATTAATTTGAAATGGATCATAAACTTACTTTGAATCCTAGAATAACAAAGCTACTGAGAGGGAACCAGATAAATATCTTCACCACCTTGGTTTAAACAAGTATTTCTTTAAAAAAACAGAAAGCATGAAACATAAAAGGAACATTGATGAATTTGACTTAATAAAAATTTAAAATTTGTACTTGTGAAACACTGTGAAGAACATGAAGCGGGGAGTATGTGTGGTACTGCACATCTATAATATATAAGCTTCTTGGGAGACTGAAACCAAGCTACCACTTGTGCCTAGGAGTTCAAGGCCAACCTGGACAATATAGCCTGAACCTATATCTTTAAGTAAAGGAGAAAATGAAAATTCACCGACTAAGATACAATATTTGCAATCTTCTGTCTAACAGATCTTGTATGTAGAATATATGATGGTCCCTGACAACTCAATATAAAAAGATAAGCTACTCAATTTTTAAAAAAATAGGTAAAACACTTGAGCAGATATTTCACACACACACACACACACACACACACACACAAATACAAATGGCCAATCATCTTGTGAAAAAATGTTCTTCATTATTAGTTATCAGCACATATAAATTAAAACTATAATGGCATATCACTACACACCCACCAGAATAACTAAATTTTAAAAGACTAGAAACATCAAATGTTGGCAAAGATATGGATCAACCTGAATTATTCTTTTACATTTCTAGTGGGTCTGTAAAATGGCACAATGACTTTAGAGAACTGTTGACAGTTCTGCTTCATAACTTAGCAGTTTTGCTTCTGAGAAATGATAACATTTTGCACAAAAACTTTTATCAACAATGTTCATAGCAACTTTATGCATCTTATTTTAAAATTGGAAAGAAACCCAGGTGTTTATTAACAAAGTGGATAAATAATCTCTCATTTTCATAAGATGAATGCTATTCAACAACAACAGCAACAGAAAAAGAATGATCTAATGATACATGGCAGCAACATAGGTGACTCTTATTAATGTGCCAAGATCTCAAAAATACATAATGTAGAATTCCATTTAACTAACTTCTATAAAAGGTGAAGGTGTCTATGTTGATAAAAATCCAGTCAATGGTTACCTCTGGGAAGAAGATGTAATTGTGAAGGACCTAAAGAAGCATTTTGGAATAATGGGTGTGTTTTGTGTCTTAATATGTATTCTTCAAAACTGACTTGAGTAAATATATCTAAAATATGAATGTTGTATATATACACATCTTAGTTTTTAAAAATAAAATGAAAAACATGGTATTTACAAACTTGACATACTTAGAAATAAATTTTCACAAAAGATATGTGAAATCTTGATACTGGAAACTACTAACCAAGGCTTAGAAAAAATTTAAAGCCTCAGCAAATGCATAGGTATGTCATGTTCATGGATTCAAAGAGTATTCTTTAAATGTCAGTTCTTTCCAAAGTGATCTGAAGACATAAATGTAACCCTAGTTATAATCCCAATAGGATTTTCTTTTCGTAGGAATTAAGCTTTTTCTAAAATTTCTTTGGATATACAAAGAACCTAGGATACCCAAATTAGCTAAAGAAGCAAAGAGCAAAGTAGGGCTGGGAGCAGAGGCACATGTCTGTAATCCCAGCAGCTCAGGAGGCTGAGGCAGGAGGATCAAGAGTTCAAAACCAGCCTCAGCAATTTAGCAAGGCCCTGTGCAACTCAGTGAGACTCTATGTCTAAATAAAATACAACAGAGGGCTGGGGATGTGGCTCAATGGTTGAGTGCTCCTGAGTTCAATCCTGCTAATAAAAACACCAAAGGGGGAGGGGGAAGATTTATGTTACCTAACTACAAGATTTAGTAGAAAGCTACAGTAATTAAGCAATATGCTACTGAATTATCCAGACTAAGATATCCACTAAGATGTCAACAAAATAAAGCCCAGAAGTATACCAATTATTATGGGGTCTGTGTGATTTTTCAGTAGCATTGCCAAAGCAGAATAATGGGACAGAAAAGATTTTTTTTGAAAGAATGATGCAGTAATAAACGAATGGGTACTCATATGGACAAATGTGAACACGAGGCCTTCTTTCATACTAAGTGCTAACAATTATTGAAGATGGATCTAAAACCTAAATGTAAAAACTAAAATTACAGAGCTTTAAGAAGTAAATGTGGGCTGGGGCGGTAGCTTATTTGGTAGAGTCCTTGCCTAGCACGTGTGAGGCATTGGGTTCGATCCTCAGCACCACAAAAATAAAATAAAGGTATTGCATCCATCTACTAAAAAAAAAAAAAGAAAGAAAGAAAGAAAGAAAAGAAAAAGAAGAAGAAACAAACGTAGCTGGGTGCTGTATCACATGCCTATAATTCCAGTGGCTCCAGAGGCTGAGGCAGGAGGATCACAAGCCTCAGAAACATAGTAAGACCCTGGGTAACTTAGTGAGACCCAGTTTCAAAAAAAGGGGAAGCAGGCTAGGGATGTGGCTCATTAGTTGAGTGACCCTGGATTTAATCCCTGGTACAAAAAGTGTGTGTGTAGAGGGGAAGTAGTAGTAAAGGCCTCTGCTTGTCAGAAGACATGGGTAAATAAATAATAGACAAGCCATAATCTAAGAGTCAATATTTTCAAAATATATATTTAACAAAGGGGTGGTATCCAGGATATATAAAAACTAATCTGGGTCATGGTGGCACATGCCTGTAATCCCAGCAATTAAGGAGGCTGAGGCAGGAGGATCGCAAGTTTGAGGCCAGCCACAGCAACTTAGGGAGGCCCTTTGCAACTTAGTGAGACACTATCTCAAAAAATAAAAAGGGGAGCTGAGATTGTGGCTTAGAGGCATAGCGTGCGCCTAGCATGTCTGAGGCACTGGGTTTGATCCTATGTACCACATAAAATGAAGATATGGTGTTCACCTATAACTAAAAAACATTTTTTTAAAAAAATAAAAAGAGTTCTGGATGTAGCCCAGTGGTAAAGCACCCCAGGGTTCAGTCCTAGTATCAAAAAACAAAAACTCTGCATGGTCACCCAAAGTAGTGGGATGTTTAAATGCAGTGGACTGACAAGTTTACAATACCTTTCTAGACTTGTATTCTGTGGTCATTTCAAGAATAGTATCATTTCTGATTGGCAGTGTGATTAAAAGCTGTTGTTTAAAAGATAGTTTTGGTGTGGCATCCTCTTTCTCTCTCCCTCTTCTCTCTCTCTCTCTCTCTCTCTCTCTCTCTCTCTCTCTCTCTCTCTCTCTTCTCTCATTAATATCAGTACTCTATAATTTACAGAATTGTAAAAGCTGTGATAGAATGACAGTCAGATGGCCTGCATAGGAGTACCATAGACCAGCGGTCAGCCAAGTGCCTACCAGTCAAGTCTCCCAAACACATACCCTTCTAAGTGGGAATAGCCATATCCATTCATTTACATATTGGCTAGAGTTCCTTTCTTGTTAGTGTCAGAGTTACTTAGTTGCAGTACAGACAGTTTGGCCTGCAAAGCTCAAATATTGTCTATACCTGGTTCTTTTTTAAAAATATTTATTCTTAAGTTTTAGATAGACACAATATCTTCATTTTACATTTATGTGGCACTGAGGATCGAACCCAATGCCTCATGCGTGCTAGGCGAGCATTCTACCACTGAGCTACAACCCCAGCCCCTATATCTGGCTCTCTATAAAGAACCAGCCCTGCTCAAGATAATGCATAATTTTCCATCAATGATTAATTTTTTTTCCTACACAGGTATGTTTCTAGCAATTAATATAATCAGAGACTCTCATGTGACCAATCCTACAGGGCCCTGCTATATCCCTTAAGAGGATTAATTAGAGATAATTGTTTTTAAAAGCAATTGTTTGGATGTTTATTAATGTAGACAAACGTAATAGTAGGTGCCTTTTGGACTGAATTTTTAGAAATATAATATTTAGAACTAGAAAATATTGTATAGCTTTCTGAGCAAATATATTTCAAAACAGACATAAGTGAACAAAAACTCATTTAGAGAACTTGGCAAATTGTAAAGTAACTTGCAACTTAACCTGCAGTGAGCAGCTGAAGAATTTAGATGTGTTTAGTTTTAACAAGTTAGGACACTATTAATGAGAAATATTTTTAAAGCATAATTTGGCTTTTTCTGTAATTTTTAAGGTTTACATGTTATAGACAGTGATTAGAATGTTGCCATCAACTTAAGAAGAATGTTCTCATAGTGAAGGGGTTGAGAGGATGGAGTTTTCAACCTTAGTAGAAAATTATTCTCTCACCATGCATTCAGTCAGAGGCTAGATATCCCCTTTACAGAGATTTTAATAATAAAGGGATTAAAGCACCTGTTTGATTGGAGAACAAAAAAATAGACCTTAAAATGTTATGCAATTCTCTGAGCTCTCTAGTGACAAGTAAAAGGCTTTCCAAATGGTATTAATGATACATCTCAGGCTGGTCACTAGAAAATACTATTGACACTAAACTCTAATAATACCCAGCAGACTAAATGCCTAACAGACTGCAAATGGTTAAATTGATACAGTGATCTGATTTGCAGGTCTATTGGGTAGGTTAATAATGATGATAATACATAATTAGCATATATCAGACACTTAATCTTACAAACATTATTTCATTTGATCCCTGCAATACTCTATGAAAAGAAGTGGTGTTATTGTTGCTGCTGCTGCTGCTATAGCTACTGTAGCTGCTATTATTATTATTATTATTATTATTATTATTCCTATCTGATAGCTAAGGAACCTGAAGCCTCAAGCAGCTGATTTATCCAAGATTACGTAGCTGGTAAATGTCAAAAGGACAGGAAAATTGAAGTAGTGGAGAGAATGATTGAAGTAATAGACTCTGAGGGTCTAGATTTCAAAAGAAGGAAATGAAGACATGATTAAACTTTGGGACTAGAATAAAGGTCAGGATATTTCATGTCATGAGGTGAAAGAACAAGTACAGTAAGTAATAATAGAGTGATGGCACTGAAAGAGTAGGAGGTTAGGTCAAACAGAATATTGGACCTGAAAATTTCAGAAGTCAAGTGGTTCCCAGTGCTGACAACATCCTCCTTTAGGGAACAGATTATTAGGCTGTGACTGGGGGGTTGTTGGAGTCAGGAAGGTTGGGTCGATGTTGAAGCCATCCAAGAGGTGATTCTGTCTTGAGGAAGCATGTGAAAGAGCCATATGCAGTCACTGGTGCACAGTAGCCATTCAGAAAATGTGTGAAGCTGAACCGTGTTATCTAATTGTCTGGGCTTTGTAAGTTTGTTGATACACAGGTAAAATTAATTTTGTGGGAGGAAAATCAGATAATAGGCAATTGTAATTTCGTGCTTCTGTTAAAAGCCAGAGAAAGTTGCATTTCTGTGAGGGTTATTTGGCAGGGAAAATGAATTCACCCATTGTTTGTGTTCTCTCCATAAAAATTGATAATTATATTTTTGGTGATACTTAGTGCTGTTTGGGAGCATTGTTTCGGAAAGTAATTTATTCATTTGCAAAATTATGTTTAGGTAAAAGAGCCTATTAAATAATTGGTATAAATTAGAGACCATCTCAAAACAAATAAAGAAGAATGAGTACATAGTGGATATTACATAGTGAGAGATTGTCTTCAGTTTTGAAGGGTATAATAATCTAGAAAATGGCAAAATAAGTGGAGCAGGAACATAAGAATGTTGACAAAACTGGATCATGGGTACCTTGTGCTGATTTTTCTACTTTTGTATATATATGAAATTTTCCAAAATTAATTCAGTATTTTGAAGATGTCCAGTTGTAATGTATCAGTTCATAAAGTATCACATGCTTAATTTATGCCAAATGCTGTATTGGGTTGTGTGTCAACAGTTAGGTACACGTATAGAGAGTGGATTGGGAAAAAGGATACTTATTTGCTACATGTAAAGGCTAGCATTAAAGAGAAAGGGAGTAGCTTGAAGGTATTAGAACTCTTCTACAAGTGTTAGGACTACTGACATCCACAAAAGAAAAGAAAGATGACATTCTTTGTCTCTTAGAGTTCTAATATTAGTACCCTTGTAGGTATAGCTGGCTCCTTTGTATTCATTGAAGGCAAGGCTCAAAGGCATATTGATTGCACTGTAGGAAAACATTCACAAGACCCTTTTTAATAGGACGTTTTTAAATTCAGGCAGTCAGAAAAACTGCTCACTTTGGAGAAGAAATGGTTAAGAGTGTATTCACTACCAATGCCCTTAGTCTTCCACCAAGAAATCTATTATTGCATGTTCAGAAGACGACTCCTTTTGAAACCTACAGAACCCTAAAATAAAATAATTTATTGCATGTTTATGATTATTTAAATACCAAATACATTAAAATGGCTTTTACCTGGACTTCATATTCCTTTTATTTCCATGAAGTATTTCTGTCTTGATTTACATCCCATAGCTCTCTACCCTGATATCTTGTCATTGGCTGATACAGGATTTGGGAGGAAAGCTGAAAAAAATTAGTGAAAAAGAAATATTAACATAGTAAAATTTCCCTTTGCTACTGATAATTAAAGAGGAAAAAAACTACTGGATTATCATGTTTTAGTAACTTAGTAAGTACATAGGTATTTTATTTTCTTTTTTAAGCCAGAAAGATTGGTGATTGCATAGGCAGGGTACATGTGATGGATGACTGTCATTATCTTCTCAAACCTGCTTGACACTGTAAATATAGACAGTGATGATTAAATTTTCAAGAAACTGTGTTGAGATTATAAGATTTGGGACTTGTTAAAGAATCGGCTTAACAGTTGGCTAGTAGTAGCTGGTATGTTTTTATTGACCCAGGATAGGATTAGAAGCATCTTAGGTTTTCTTTCACTTTGTTTCCCTGTACTGTCTCCCCAGCCCCCACCCCTGAATTAATGTATTGTCCAAAGTGTTGGTAATGACTTGGAACTATTCAGGTTGCACAAAGCATTTAATGAAATCTTGTCTTAGACAAAACACTAGAGAGGATCATAATTAATGTCTCATTTTCTGCCAGTTGCTATTGATTACTCATTCAAGATCCCTTTGTTCTCAGAATGATAACAACTGTAGTTTGCATCACTATCTAATGAGATTCTCAGGATAGAATTCTTTAACAGCATGCTGATAATTGCTAACATATCCTTGAAATTTTAATGTAAATGAATTAGCATCATAATACAATTATTTCACAAATGTCAGTGTTTTCCAAATTTTAAATTTATTAGTCTTTTTTAATCATTTGTAGAAAATTAACAGAAGGCTGATATATTACTGAAGCTCAACATGTATTGTTTGCCCTGAGTTCCTCTCACCCTCTGAGATTTTGATTTGATTAGGACTTGAGATGAGAGACTTCTTTGTCAGTCTTCAGTTCTCCTGTGACAATCTCTGAAACTTCAGATGGATTTACAGCTAAAGCATACTGTGATTTCTTTTTTTCAATTTAAAGAATTGCAAATAAACCCTGGTCACTCCTCTAATTCCAGCTACTCAGATGAGGCAGGAGAATCGCAAGTTCAAAATCAGCATGGGTTACTGAATGAGGCCCTATCTCAAAATAAAATGAAATTTAAAAGGGCTAGGTACACAGCTCAATGATAGATCAGCCCTGACTTTAATTCATACTACCAAAAAAAGAAAAATGCAAATTAAAAAAATTATAAAGCTACTATATTGACTTTTCTCCAAGATCAAATTTGTCTCTTCAAACAAAATAAAGCATGGTACTAGGACACATAGAAATTAAACAGTACCTATATTCTGTTTTATCACAATTATGTTTTATGCCTTTATCCCTTTAATTTTAGCACACTCCCTCCTCAGAAAGATGTCTGTTTTGAACATCTGCTTGCCTTCATGTATTGAAACTGCATACCATTTCAGGAGTATAAAAAAGGCATGAAATTAGGAAATTTTATAGACCGTACACACAGCCGAGGTTCTAGGAGTCCATAATAGATATTTAAATATTTTTGAGGTATGTGATATTAGAATTCTCAGTCCCATTATTCAAGAAAACAAATTAATGATACTTCAAATTTTTAATCATTAAATGGTACTGATAATTTTTGACATAAGGTTAATTAGGCCCTTATTTAATCTGGAGTTATGAATGGAATCAAAGTATATTTAGTATGTGTTTAAACTAATCCATTTAATGATAAAAAGCAGTTCTGAGAAAGCAAGCTTGTTTGTCAAGACTACAGACATTTTCTCCTTTAAAGATAAATAACATGTAAATTATTACAATGTAATTCTGAACCCTTCTAGCTACTGAACAGTACCATTTATGTAGGATGTTATTTTGCTTTCTTATAAGATCACATTTAGAGTACCTTCTATTCAATTAACAAGTTCATATTAATAAATGATATTGGCCAAATCTACTATTTTATTTAGTTCACATTTGAGAGCAAAATAGTTCTTACACATGAAGAGGGACAGAGAAAACTTGAAAAAATATGTATCAGGTTATTAAAATTCTTTATAAAGAAATGCATATTTTTGTTTACTGGCTACATCCTTGTCATAATGATTTCAAAGTGTTACTGTAGGTTATACTGCAATTATATGGCTAAATTATATTTTAGGCTATATTAGACTGCATTTCAGGGTTAGGTATGTTTTTCAGAGATGAGGTTCTAGATGACTATTAAAAATTTATTTTCTAACACTGTGTTAAGAAATGAGTGCCATGTCATTTCAGAATACTAGCTCTACCTTGAATAAGATGCTTTCTCAGAATAAACTGATTTGCCTCGTCCTGTATCCTCTGAGATATTTCTATTCTTTCTGCCTAAGATACCTCTAGGACAAGATCAGTGGTAATCAATAGTGCTTCTCATTTGTTTTAGGCAGACAGAAAAATCAATATAAGCTGATATCTAATTTTAGTGTAGGAAAATAAAAATATAATAATTTGTTATTTATACTTTGGATTTCCTAAATGTTTAAAGAATCAAAGTAAGAAAAAGTATGTCATTTTTTTACTGATAGAATATAAAAGTGTAAGGCTTTTATAATTTAGCCCTTGATTTTTTAGCCATATTTTTTATTGGCTTATTAGATGATATTTCATAGATTGTCAAGTCCTTATAGAGAAAACCATGTTCTAAACTTCCTTTTTATTTCTTATAGTGCTCAATTGTTCATTTTAGTGAATAGGATAAAATATGATATTATGTTCCTAAAAAGAAACAATTTCTACATGTTCTTTGCCTAATCATATGGATCATGATATAGTTTAAACAGAGGGCATTAGTTAATGTTATGGTTAAAACAGCTGAGTGAAATACAGCCTCTATATGCATTTTGGCATTAATATTCATGATGGAACAAGAAGACAGAACATTTCTTATCCATATGTGTCTCTAATGAAGAGAAAAGTTTATTAACACTAAACTTAGTTATAAGTAGGCATTTTTCCCCTAAGAAGTTTATTTTCCTTTTTCTTCCTATACTATACTCATGTATGCAAAGTATAAATAACATTTTGTATTCTGTAAGTAACTTGGCTTTAGAATTGTAACCCATAAATTAATTTATAAATCACTTAAATTTTTTTCAAGTTAACAATCTTATAAATGTAATTAGCTTCCTGGACTGCTATAGGAATCTTGATGTGGTGAGGAAAAGACTTTTTAAAACAGACATGAGTGGGACTGCTGTAAACATTTACCGTGATGGTACATTTGAAAATGCACTAGTGAATTCTCAGTATTTTTCTTTTCTCCTAAATTTTTATTTTGAAAAATTACCAACAGAAAAGGTATAACACAAAAGGAGGATGAAGAGTACAATGAACATCCGTGAACTCTTAATCAAGATTCATCAGTTAGCATTTCACCACATTTATGTACTCGGGTTCCTTTTTTTCACCCTATGTGTGTATGTTTGTATGCTGTGACTTTATACTCAGAAATGTGCATTCACACTTCCACTGAGTGATTTAAGTTGACATTTTTCTGTACTTGATGTCAATTGATATAGTTTGAATCTGTCACATACTTCTTTGCATTTAACCTCTAATTGTCAATCCTGTCTAAGGGTCTGTCACTATTGCCTGTGTTCTGCCTAATTCCAACATCCTATCTTAATCATAGTCATTGGAAGTTGTAAACCAACAACATTGGATTCAGGGTAGAAAAGGTCTCCTGAAACCTTAGGTCACATACTTAGGACAAAAGATTTGTCCCCAGGAAATGGAAAATAAAAATATCTTTATTCTTGTGATATTTAGAATGTGGTGATTTGTAAGAAAAATTTAAAACATGAAACTGAATTTTCATATTAACTAAGCCAATAACCATTCTATACACTTGTATTTTTAAACAATTCTGTGAACTATTTGTAATGTATACATTTAAAGAGGTTCATTGATGTTAGATCATTTGTCCAGGATAATTATATCACCAGTCATGATTTGAACACAGAGGAGCTGACTCAAATACCCACACCATTTCCAGGACATCAGTATTTTTGTTTAATCTTACTTTCTTTTCCTCCCCCTCCCCCCCTTCTCCTCCCCCATCCCAAGGCACATCCCCATTCCTTTTTATTTTACTTTTTTTGTTGTTGTTGAGATAAAATGGTTTCATTAAGTTAGTTAGGGCCTCAATAAATTGTTAAGGTGACTTTGAACTTGTAATTCTCCTGCCCTAGTCTCCCAAGTCACTGGAATTACAGGCATGTGCCACTACAACCAGCAATGTTTAGTCTTATTTTTAGATATAAAAATGACACATTCCTATTCAATATTTAGGTTATTCCATTCCTCATTGCTATAACAATTACTTGACATCTTTAAGAAATAACTCACTGCCTACATTTTATTAATTCTGAAATTTTATCTATCTTTCCTTATTACCCAGGCAGATAAGACTTTCTCTTCACTATCCTCTAAACTCAGTCTTTTGTCGCACTATTGAAGCATTAGATTAGAGGTCGAAAAATATTTCACAAAAAGGGCTAAATAGTAAATATTTCAGGCTTTGCAAATCATATGATCTCTGTTGCAACACTAAACTCTTCCATTATAGCATGAAATAGCCACAGTCAATACATAAATGAATGTCAAGGATTTTTTAGGAGGGGGAAGCTAATATAAATCATTACCTTATATATTTGTAAGAATTTGTAGAAAATGTTGTAAGGAGCATAAGAAACATACAAGTGTCCTCCTCTCTTATATCTGTTTATGTGTGTACAATGACCAGCTTTATTTTACCTCCACGTGAGAAAATGCAGATGAAGTAGTAAATACCACAGTTACTTCAAAACATTGTCAGTGAAAGTTAATTTGGCGCTGAGCAGGGAACATCCTTTTGAAAGACCAGTGATGTTTAAAGGAAAGCTTCAAGGTACATGACCCCTGCCCTGATGCATGTGGTAATAATATTTTTCATCTACCATACTATGAACTATATTCTCATCTTGCTATTTAAGGAATGTTGTATGTGCCTTGCACAGCAAAATAAAACAAAAATGCAAAACAGATGTGGCAGTGAAAATTTCAGTAAAATTGTATACTTAAGAATTCCCTGCTCATACCACTCATATAGTTGGGAGGTCCATAGCTCATAGTTTGTTATATAGTCTTTTCATGTATATATTATATTGTCTAGTGATTGAAAAACTCTTTTTTATTTCTGTTTTGTAATGGAATGTATCAGCTCTATCCAAAGAAGAATATACCTTTTGAGGAATATGAAAAAAACATATTCTTAATTATTTCTGAAAGATGTCATGACCATCTTTCAGAAATACTTAAGAATATCAATTACTATGTACCAGGTTTAGTACTTTATTTGCTTCATATGTGCTTCAGTATTGTTGAATAAGTTTTAAAGAAACTGAAACGTCAAGGGGCTAGGGTTGTGGCTCGGCGGTAGAACACTTGCCTAGCACATGCAAGGCCCTGGGTTCGATCCTCAACACCACATAAAAATAAATAAGTAAATAAAATAAAGGTATTGTGTCCAACTACAACTAAAAAATAAATAAAAATTTTCAAAAAATAAACTGAAACATCAAATGAAAACAAAAAGACAACATAGCAGAACTTATGAGCTGCAACAAAGTTATGATCAGAGGGAAATTTATTGTTGTAAATTCCTGCATGTAAAAACCAAAAAACAAAGCAAGCCAGCAAGAGCAGTGGTGGCCGGCGTCTCAGCCTCCTGAACAGTCTGTGCTACTCAGGGGCCTGAGGCAGGAGGATCATTTGAGCCCAGGTGTTTAAGGCCAGCCTGGGCAACACAGTGAGACCCCATTAAAAAGAAAGAGAAGCAGCACACTTTCAAATCAGTATCCTGACTTTATAGCTTAAGAAAGAAAGAAAAAAAAGAATAAAGAAAAAATAAAATTAGAATGGAAATAAACAAAATAGGAAATAGAAAACAGAGAATCATCAAAATCAAAAGGTGAATAAGAAAAAAGAAGAGTCAGATTACTAAAATTGCAAATGAAAATGGTTGGTAATACTACTAACTTTACATAAATAAAAAGGATTACAAGCAAATACCATCAGCAATTGTATGCCAACAAATACAGAACCTAAATAGAATGGATAAATCCCTAGAAACACATATACTGTCAAGAATCACTCAAGGACTAGAGTTATACCTCAGTGGTAGAGTACTTGCCTAGCATGTGTGAGGCACTGGGTTTGGTTCTCAGTACCACATAAAAAAAAAATAAAAATAAAGGCATTCTGTCCATCTACAACTAAAAAAAAATTAAAAAGAATTACTCAAAAAATAAAAAGTCTGAACAGAGCAAAAACAAATAGAGATAAAATAGGTAATAAAAATCCTCCCAGTTAAGGAAAGTCCAGAGCCAGAATGATTTACTTAGTGAATCCTACCAGTAACTTATTTTAAAAAATTTTTCTACCAGTAATTTAAAGAACAAATAACCATATTCCTTTTCAAGTACTTTGTAATTTATTCTCTGAGAGCAGTATTATATTGATAACAAAGCCAGATAATGATACCATAGGTAAAGGGAAATTGTAGACCATTATATCCTTTTTTAATATTGATGTAAAAATCATTTATAAAATACCAGCAAACAGAAAACAGCAGCATATTAAAAGGATTCTATGCCACAAACAAGGGAGTTAACTTTCATGGTAAAAATGCATTGAACAAGCTAAGAATAGGAGGGAACTTCCTCAACTTAAGAAAAGTCATTTCTGAAAACTACAGCTAATCTCAGACACAATGAACAGTGTGAAAACCTTTCCCCTAGACAAGGTTGTCTGCTTTCACCACTTTTATTCAATATTGTATTATAAGTTCTAACCAAGGTACATAGGCAAGAAAGAGGAAAGACAGCCGATTGTAAAAGAAAAAAAAAAACTATCCTTATTTGCAAATGATATGATTCTATTTAGAGAAATTCCTGAGAAATACAATAAGGCAATTATAGTTACTAAATGAATTTAGCAGAGTTTCTGGATATAAGATCAGCAAAAAAAAAAATGTATCTTTATAAACTGATAATAAACAAACCAAAAGTAAAATCAAGAAAATATCCCTATTTCATTCAAATGAATGAAATATTTAGGAATAAATTTAAGCATGAGGTAAACAATCTGAATACTGGAAACTACAAAGCATTGCCAAAAGAAATTAAACACCACCACAATAAATGGGAGCACATTAGCTATTAATTGACTGGCAGTTTAATATTATAAAATGGGCTGGACCTGGTGGTATATACACCTGTAATCTTAACCCCTTGGGTCACTACGGCAGAAGGATCACAAATTAAAGGCCAGCCACGGCAATTTAGTGAGGCTTTGTCTCATAAAGGGTTGGGAATGTAGGTCAGTGGTAGAGTTCCCCAGTATTCAGTCCCTAATACTGTATATGTGTATTAAAATGCCAATATTTCCCAAAGAAATCTGCTGATTCAGTGCAATTCCTGTTAGAATTCCAATGGCTTCTTTTTTCAGAAATGAAATAGCTGATACTCAATTTTATATGGAATTTCAAGAGATCCCAAATAGCAAAACAACATTGGAAAAGAAGAACAATGTTGGAGTAATCTCCCTTTTCAATTTCAAAACTTACTTACAAAGCTACCTAAGTCAAACAGTATGGCACTAGCATAAAGCAGACATGTCAACCAATAGGATAGAACTGAGATTTTAGAAATAAGCCCAAATGTCTATAGCCAATTAATTTTCAAAAGGGATGTCAGCACTACTGAATAGGGAAATAGTATTCTCAACAAATGGTACTGGACAACTAGCCATCCACCTGTAAAAAAATGCAGTTAGACTTTTGCTCACAACCTATGCAAAAGTTAGATCATATCAAAGACCTAAATATAAGAGTTAAAAAACATAAAACTCTAGAGAAGATATATGATTGGGCTGGGATTGTGGCTCAGGATATAGGGTTATATTTTCATGATCTTAGATATGACAGTGGATTCTTAAATAGGACATCACAAGAATCAGAAACATGAAAAATTAGTTATCAAAAATGAAAACTTTATGTATCAAAAAGGACATTTTCAAAAGAAATTTGCAGAATGAGAGAAAATATATGCAAATCATATATGATAATGATCTGGCATCTAGAACAAATAAAGAATGCCTTTTTGAGAGAGAGAGAGAGGGAATTTTAATATTTATTTTTAAGTTTTCAGTGGACACATCTTTGTATGTGGTGCTGAGGATCGAACCCGGGCCACACGCATGCCAAGCGAGCACGCTACCGCTTGAGCCACATCTCCAGTCCCTAGAACAAATAAAGAACTCTTAAAATTCAACCACCAAAAGACAATGTACCAATACCTTTCTACCTAATGGGCAAGGTTTTAAAAAGACATTTTTTTCAAAGAAGATATTCATATGGCCATTAAGCATATGAAAAAAATGTTCACTATTGTTCATCATTAGGGTCATATGTATCAAACCCACATTAAGATAATTCAACTCCATGCTGTTTTTATTATTGTAGCTCTGTAGTGTAGTTTAATCTCTGGCATTGAGATGCCTCCTGTTTCACGTTTTTTGCTAAGGATTGCTTTGGCTATTTTGGGTCTCTTATTTTTCCAAATGAATTTCACAATTGCTTTTTTCTAGTTCTTTGAAGAATGTCTTGGGATTTTAATAGGAATTGCATTAAATCTGTATAATGCTTTTGGTAGTGTGGCCATTTTGACAATATTGATTCTGCCTATCCAGGAGCATGGGAGGTCTTTCCTAAAATACAAGAAGTAAAATCCAGAGTCAATAAATGGGATGGATTCAGACTAAAAAGCTTCTTCTCCACAAAAGAAATAATCAATAACATGAAGAGATAGCCTTCAGAATGGAAGAAAATCTTTATCTAAATGCACCTCAGATACAGCATTAATCCCCAGGATGTATAAAGAACTCAGAAAACTTAAGACCAAAAACAAATAACCCAGTGAACTGGTTAAGGAACTGAACAGACACTTCACAAAAAAAGAAATACAATTGATCAACAAATATATGAGAAAATTCTATTCAACATCTCTAGCAATTAGAGAAGTACAAATCAAAACTAAGATTTAACCTCACTCCACCCAGAATGGCAATCATCAAAAATACAGGCAACAATAAGTGTTGGTGGAGATGTGGGGGAAAAGGTACACTCATACATTGCTGGTGGGACTACAAATTGGTGCAGCCACTCTGAGAAGCAGTATGGAGATTCTTCAGAAAACCTGGAATCAAACCACCATTTGACCCAGCTCTCTCACTTCTCGCTTTATGCCCAAAGGACTTAAAATCCGCATACTAGGGCTGGGATTGTGACTCAGAGGTAGAGCGCTTGCCTAGCATGCATGAGGCACTGGGTTCGATCCTCAGCACCACATAAACAAATAAAATAAAGATATTGTGTCCACCTAAAACTAAAAAATAAACAAAAAAATCTGCATACTACAGTGACACAGCCACATTAATGTTTATAGCAGCTCAATTCACAATAGCTAAACTATGGAACCAACCTGTGTGCCCTTCAATAGGTGAATGGATAAAGAAAATGTGTGTGTGTCTGTGTGTGTGTGTGTTTGTGTGTACACACAAACACGATGGAATATTACTCAGCATTAAAGAATTTTATGAAATTATGGCATTTGCCAATAAATGGATAGAGTTGGAGAATATCATGCTAAGTGAAATAAGCCAAACCTGAAAACCAAATGTGGAATGTTCTCTCTGATATGCAGATGCTAATTCACAAGGGGTTGGGGAGTGCTAGGGAAGAATAGAGTTACTTTAGGTAGAGGGGAGTGAAAGGACTTGAGGGGGAAAACGGATAGGAAGGATAGTAGAATAAAACAAATTATTACCTTATATACATATATGACTGCATGTCCAATGTGATTCTACAGCATGTACAATCAGAAAAATGAGAAAATATACCCTATTTATGTATGACATGTCAAAGTGCATAAATGCATTCTAGTGTTGATCTAATTAGAACAAATAAAAATTATATAAAAATACAAATAAATTTTAAAAATAATCCGACATTTATAAATGACTATATTAAGAAAACAAGCAGGCAGGACATAATGCCACACTCAGGATACTGAGGCAGGAGGATCGCAGGTTTGAGGCCAACCTCAGCAACTTAGCCAGGCCCTAAGCAATTTAGCAAGAACCATCAGAAAAATTATAAAGGGCTGGGAATGTAGTTCCGTGGTAAAGTGCTCCTGGGTTCAATCCCCAGTACCCAAAAAGAAGCAAGCAAGCAAACAAAGTAACAAGCACTGGCAAGGGATGTAGGAGAAATTGGAACCTTGTATGTACCTGGTAGGAATTAAATGCTCCAATCACTGTGGAAAACAGACTGGGAGTTTCTTAAAAAGTTAAACCCAGCTGTGCCACACCCAGGTATATACCTATAAGTATTGAAGACAGATTCTCAAGTAACTTGTACATAAATATTCATAGCAGTGCTATTCTCAGACCAAAACAGGAAAACAATTCAAAGTATTCATCAGTTGATGAATGGATAAGCAAAGTGTGACTTAGCCATATGATGAAGTATTATTCAGCCTTACAAAGGAATGGAATAGTAATATATGGTACAAGATGAATGAACTTCAAAAACATGCTAAGTGAAATAAGCCAAACACAAAAGGTTACATAACATTACTGCATTTATATGAAATATTCAGAATAGGTGAACCCAAAGAAACAGAAAGCTGGTTGGTGGTTGCCAGTGCCTAGGGAAGATAGAATAGGGAGGGAGTAACTGCTTAACAAATATGGCAAGGGAGGGTGGTGGGGAGCGGGGAGGTAGTAGTGACTGCTTAATGGGTATGGGGCTTCTTTTGGGGGTAACAAAAGTGTTCTGGAACTAGATGCGAAGAGTATGGTGATAGTAGTCAGGCTGTTAAATATATGGTGTGAGGGTAGTGTATGTGCTAGAAGAATCATATCTCTACTTGAGAGAGCCCTCTTAAGTATATTTAGCACACTTTCCCTTTGAGGTCTTCTCTTTCTCTGCTGTCTTTTTAGTTTGTGTGATCCCTTTTCATCTCTATTACCCGAAATCTCCAGAGCCAAATTCCGCCAAACTAAAATCTGCCTTCCAGCAGGGTCTCTGGGTTAGTATTTCATGGCTGCCAAATCTGAATTTCATGAGGTCACATAGCATATATCAGAGTTCTCTCATCTCCCTTGTCATCTTGATGGATTTCTTTTATCACGCTTTAGATGTGTTGACATTAGAAAAGTTAGCAAATTCATAGATTGACAGACTTGGAATCTGAGAAAGATAGAAATGGATGATTATTGTAGACCAAATAGTACTGTGGCCCTCAACATAGTACAAGATGAATTTTATCAGAATCAATGGTGAGTCTTGTACTCAAGACCAAAATGCATAAACTGACCAAGTACAATATGGAGGGGCAAAAGAGCAGCAGATGCAGCAAAATGAAGAGCCAGGAATTAGGATTATTCTGAACCTCTGAATGTGAGCTAACACAAAGGGATTATGTGTACTGTTGAAAACTATTCCACACTAATCAGGCCAGATCTGGGCATTGTCTTCCATTTGATTTTATGAGAAACTTGGAAAAACTGAAAATAAACCCACAAGATGGTATCAGAAATGAGGAGGAAGACACTAGAGCCCATCCAATGAGATTCAAGTGAAAAAAAAAAAAAAAACACACTTGAAAAGATTGGCAGTCATCACACAGTGAAAGCTATCCAAAAAGGAAAAGAACCAACGAGCCAACTGCCTTTCATGATCACGAAAGCATTCAAAGTCTAGGTGACCACTTTCAAAAATATTCTTGATGATTAAAGAGTGGAATCACATAGCCACTTACCTGTCTTTCAACGCAAAGATTAATTACATAATTACCAAAAAGCAGGCAACCGGAGGGAAAAGAAAAATGAAAATATAGGCTAAAAATCAATGATCTAATTGAAGTGAAAAAGTTCTTATTAGGTGCTTCCTAAGTTCAAGGCATTACCAAGGGTACTATAAGTGATTCAGAAGTAATGTCCAGGTTTGGGTCAGTTTTAGCAGAAAGATGACTTGTTTCCTTGGCCTTGTTTTATAGTCTAGTCTCCTGAGACAAGATCTAGGACTTGGGAGTCCAGCGCAGCTGTCTTCTTCAGGAAAACCTGGAACACCCTACTACTCATTCTCTGCCACAAGTTCTAGGAGAAGACCACTCCATGACTCTGCAGCACTTGGTGAGTATTTCACACAGCAATCCCATCCTCCAAATGTTTCGCTCCACCCCACTCCCATTTAGTCTACCCCTGACTATGCCTTTCTTTTTTTTTTTATTTTTAATATTGAATTTTTTAGTTATAGGTAAACACAATATCTTTATTTTATTTTTTATGGGGTGCTGAGGATTGAACCCAGTGCCTCATGCATGCTAGGTGAGTGCTCTGAGCCACAGCCCCAGCCCCCTGACTATGCTTTCCATTGGAAAAAAATTTCATTCCTTGTTTATCATGTTAATGGTGGTCAGGTTTGTGTCTACAAATGATATACAGGTTAGGCATTCCTAATCCAAATATTTGCCATCCAGAATTGAAGTTTTTTGAATGCCAGTGTAATACCACAAATGGAAAGTTACATACCATCATGACCTGTATAATGCAGTCACAGTCAAAATACGGGCACATTAAAAATTTTAAAAAGGTGTAAAATTACCTTCAGACTGTAGGTAAGATGTACATGAAGTATATTTGAATTTAGTGTTTAAATCTGCATCCCATCCCAAAGTATCTCATTTTACATGTGCATGTATTGCAGAATCTGAAAAATCCTGATATTCAAAACACTGGTCACAAGCATTTCAGATAAGGGAGACTCAACCTACATCCATTAGATAGATATGCAGTATATGAAATTATCGAAATTTTTACTTTTATAAATACATCATAAAATTTTAATTAAAGGTTTACTATGAGTAATTTTGGATGACTCTAATTTTAACATTTCAAACAACCAATTTAATATTTTGCTTTGTCCTCCATATGATGAGGAACTAAATATTTGAAAAATGTGACTTAACCAGTTTTTTTGTAATTGAAATTCCACAATCTAATATTAGCACCTTTTTATTTTTTATTTTTTGGTGGTGAGAATCAAACCCAGGGTATGCAAGGCAAGCTCTCTGCCACTTAAGTTACAACCCTAACATAATACCTTTTTTTTAAAACTAAAATTGAAATAATATTGAACTATTTACAAAGTGATTTTATAGACATTCATCTCATCAGTATAATAGTCCTCTTAATCAGTGAATATAATCTTAAATTTAAAATAAAAACTGAGACTTAAAGAAGACCCATTCATATAATTAGTGACTTACCCAGTATAAAATTTTAAGATTTTCTCATTCCAAGTCCAATGTTTGCTGCATACTAATTACTCCTACTCCCCAACATGCTGTGTTGCCCAGGCTGGGTTTTTAATTGTTTGTTTGTTTTTGTGATAGGAATTGAATCCATAGGCACGCTAACTGAGCAACATTCCCAGCCCTTCTTTTTTACTTTGAGACAGGGTCTCCCTAAGTTGCTAATAGCCTTGCTTAGTTGCCGAGGCTGGACTCAGACTCATAGTCCTCTTGCCTCAGCCTCCCAAGTTGCTAAGATTATAGGCTTGGGCCACCATACCTAGCCCCAGGCTGGTCTTGCACTCACAGACTCAAGTAGTCCTATAGCCTTGGTCTCCAAAGTAGATGGGACTACAGGTATGTGTCCCCACACCCAGCCCCACTTGCTTTGAACTGATATAAAATTAATCACATTAAGGTGTACCAATAGAATGCCATACAGTACATTCACAGTGTTGTGCAGCTCTCACCTCTGTTTCATTCCAAAATATCACTTCAGAACTAAACCCTGTACATACTAAGTATTCATACCACCTTCTCCCTTTTTAGCTTTCTTCTTTTATGTCTTAATACATAACCTAACCAAGCCAGTCTGTTCTCTCTTGCTGCTTACAGCAAGCCTCAGATGTTCTTTGAAGTCTTATCCAATCTATTTTTAAATGTCAGAATTCTTGGTGATTCCTACCAAAGATCCTTTATACAAAAAAATTTAAAGTTTTAAAACATGTTTATATTAAAGTTAGGCCACCTTTTAAAGCAAATAAATAATCTACCAAATAAAGGATGTCATACTTATTGCATAGTATTCATTGAATGACTCTGTCTGTCTTTTGTAAGACCTAAATATTTCTGGTCTCTAGGCCCAGGATATGTTTGAGGTATGTATAAAAGGACACAGTGATGGAGTCTTACATTCAGTATAGAAAACTGTGACTAGATGTACCCACATCTCAGTATCATGGCTGATTTAGTGTGTATAATGTTAAGAGTCAGCCCTGATGTTTTGGATGGTTATATGATAAACTTTAAAATAAATTTCTGCATCTCTACTCTGGTTTCCGACCTAATGTATTGTGGTAGGAACATTCGCTAATGTATATATATGTATCAGTGTCACTATAAAAACTATCTTGTTAGTATACTGTGTGAGCTCTTGCTGTGACAAAAAGCATTAATATAGAACAATATACTATTACTGAGAGTTCAAGAAGAAAAAAATCAACTGTTGAAATAACAAAGAATGGGATAGATTTTATAAAAATCTAGACTTAAAATTCAAGTTTTTTGTAAATTAAAGCTTGTATCTTCTTCATTTTGATTATGATGTACTTACTGTTGATCATCTCTGCCATTCTAGATATGGTGCTATATACACACTCCATCTTTCAAAAACTCAAGATAGTAATGTTAACCTCACGTTAAAAATAAGGATCCAAAACTCAAAGGAGCTAAGTAATTTACCTAAGACTGAGTGGGGAATGTGGTGGTTTTCTTGGTTCTCAGGGAGGCCCATCCCACCTTCTGTGTAGGTTATTTATTGAGCAATTACTACATATCCCATTGTTATTTCTCAGTCTTAGCTATTTTTCTTAACATTGCAGTTATTGATAAATTCTGTTTAGAACAACTTTGGAGATCTACAGAAACCTCAGCATCTTCTCAAACCATTTAGATGCTCTAGGAAATCAACATTTTGCAAGAATAATATCTGATTAACCTCTTTGCATATATGAGGGAACTGAAGCTTAATGAGATTTAGTAACCTGTTCTATATCACACAGCTGTAATAGCTGAAATTCAAATTCTGCCAGCTTACTGTCTAAACCAGTTTCCAACTTCCCAAAAGTGAACTGTGCATCCAAGGTTAAGACTTTAAATCAGACATTTTTATGTGATTGCATAGTGGCAGCTAATGGTGAGATTCAAAAGAAAGTTTTATTTACCTGGCAGGTAAAAACTAGTAGCAACCAAATGCAAACTAAAGCAACGTCTTCTATTAGTAATGACCCCAACTCCAAACTAACAGGAACAGTTGACTGTTGTAGTAAAAAAGTGTGACTTTTGCTCAAGGAATTCTGTAGTAGTTGTAAAGAGTTGGGCTTCAAAAATACTTCACAAAGAAAGTTTTACAAATACAGAGCATGCCAGTGTTGCTTATCTTTGGTATTTCTGTTTTAAGGAAATGTAGGCTGTGTCTTGGGTTAGGAACATAGATGCTAATGAATGCATTTTCTCCCTTTTATTGTATAAATTTTTTTCTACAGGCTACTTATAAAGTTGCTTTTTTTAGCTTTATAGCCTTCTGGGATACTCACTATAGAGAATTCCCAGCCCAAATATAAATGGGCCTCATTCTTTCTAAAACTGCATATTTTATTGTGTTTAGGACCTAGGAAAGTACTGCACTTGATTCTTATTTTTACAGTTTTCAAAAATGTTGTATTATAAATTAGCCTTCTTATGTGTTCTCTCTTCTTAATAGTGAACCCATTTAAGAATTCTTAATATAATCCATTATTTCTGTAAAATTTGAAAGCTGTGGTTATCACTTTATTTTACAAAAAGATACACAAATTTTTAATTTTACAGATAAGTAAATTAAATACAAGTGAGACTGATTAGGCATATGAAATTACTCATGCTTTTGTTTATATTGACAAATTATATCTTAGAAAGAAATTTACTTTCTCCATCTACTTATTTCCTGGAAATAAATAAGGCATTCAAGGACAAATTGTACAGTAGTGCTAAAGATGCAGTTTTAACCACACATTATTAATGTTCTTCCTCCATACTGAATGACATTGTGTATGTCAGTTCCTATATTTAATAGTTTATGTAGCATGTCTTGATGTTATTATACCTTAATTTTTCATTCTTTAAATTTTAGCATAATAAATTGTAGCATAGCATTAGCTCTCTTAGTTGTTATTGTTTTTTTTGGGTTTTTGTTTGCTTGTTTGTTTGGTTTTGGTACTGGAGATTGAACCTAGGGCCACTTTACCACTGAGCTATATCCCCAGCCCTTTTGTATTTATTTTAAGACAGACCTCACTAAGTTGCTAAGGTTGACCTCAAACGTGTGATCCTACTGCCTCAGCCTCCTGAGTTCCTGGATTAAAGTTCCTGGTATTTAAAATGAGCTTTTAAACCTAAGTTTTTATTTGATACAGACACTGAGATTGTGTCTCTATTAAGGTAGCAAATTCATGACTTATTTGTTTGTTGGTTGGTTGGTTTGTTTATATTTGGTGCTGAGGATCGGACCCAGTGCTAGGCAAGTGTTCTACCACTGAGCTATAACCACAGCTCTGAGCTGAAGGATTTAAAAAAAAAAAAAGTTTTTTAAAATTTATTCTAATTAGTCATACATGACAATAGAATACATTTTGACACATCATACATAAATGAAGTATAACTCCAGCCCCATAAATGCTTATTTTTGTTGTTTCCTCTCGTTTTGCTTCATTGGCTGTTATCTTCCCAGACTTATACGATATACATTTCAAGTTTTTTGTTGCTTTTGGTCACACTGGGGGTTAAACTCAGGGACGATCTACCAGTGAACTACAGCCCTAGTCATTTTTTATTTTTATTTTGAGATGGACCCAGGCTGGCCTTGAACTTGCAGTTTGCCTGCCTTAGCCTCCTCAGTTGCTGGGATTATAGGCTTGCACCACTACGCCTGGTTGTTGTTTTGAGATGGAGTCTCGCTTTGTGGCCTGGACTGGTCTTGAACCCATGAATTCACATGATCCTGCTGTCTTAGCTTGCTGAGTTGCTGGGATAACCATTATCCCAGTTGTATTTTAGAATGTACCATGTTATTAGAAGAACTTGCTATATACCAGTTAAAAGAAATCAAGTGCCCATTTTTATATTCCTTTGCTCGCTCTGAAATATTGAAAACAAGAAAGGCATTAGGGGAACAATTATTTCCTATTCATTTGCAGTTTGATGGTTTTTTTTTCTACTATAATATATACGTTAATTAAATATGTTGTTTTCCATGTGCAGATCCTTTGCAAGCAAAGAAAGTCAGAAAGGTGCCTCCCGGTCTGCCTTCTTCTGTGAGTACCCACTTTTCTGACTTGATAACAAATAGATTGATTTCAAGTGCTCAGTGTTTGCTTGTTACAAGGGTACATTCGATTGGTGCCAGTGGACATAGTTCACAAAGTAACTATTCAGTACTTAACAAAGTCATTGATTGAATAAACCCACATTTAGTGTTAGGCTTTTAGATTTCTCAGCAGTGATTTGTAGTTTACTCATATGTTCTTACTCCATGTCCCTGTCATTTGAATTCCCCTCTTGGGAAGAGGACTAGGCCAGTGGCTGTCAAAGAAGATCTCCTGTACAGGTCTTTTGATGTTTAATTAGTCATTATGTTGCTGAACAGGAGGACAGACAGAGATTAATAGCTGAGAATCTTAGAAATTTACATTTGTAATAATCCCAATGGAGCTGAAGACATTAAGATTCGGAGGACATGTTCAGCTCAGCTTGCCTCAGTAGGACTGAGGTTATTAATATGCATAAATCACCAAGTCAGATGTTCATTGTGAAGCCCTTGTGGATTTTAAAGCCTTCATTAAGCCTTTCCTAACTTCAGCCTAGCATCAGGAAAGCTTTCAAGCAACTAGTTTGTTGATCCCTCTTTGCTCAAAAATGTATCCTTTGAGAATAAAGGGCTTTGATGAAGGAGGTTGGAAAGGTTTGGTGGAACAATCATTAATGACTGTGATAGTCTAATACTATTGGGGGGTGCTATTTTAATATACTTTATTCTTTAAAGGAGCAAAAGTATTTATAATTGAAGCTACATCATAAATGTACCTACAATTTAAAAATCTCTAATACAGAGAAGGAATTCTTTTTCCCCTCTCCCTTTGCTTAGAACAAATAGGGAGTGAAGCTGTTGAATTGAGGCCCTGATGCCTTGTAGGGTACATCTCTTTGTTGTGTAAATGGATGTTGGGCTTTTATTTGGCAGTACTTAACACATGGGCGCAGGTGCTGCCGGATGAGTCACAGCTCATCGAAGTATAGACTGAAAGGAATATCCGGCTTGGCAAGTAGTAATCTAGAAGTAGCAGCATGGGTCTGAGCTTTTTATTTTTTATTAAGGCTAAAGTAGAGATATCATCTTTTTGGTTGTTTGCCTTCCTTCTTTCCTATGTTCTTCCCCCGCCTTTTCTTCCGTGTGATACATGAAAAGTAGAATTTGAAATCTTCTTTGAAACTCAGTTCCATCTGGAACTGAGTTTTATGCAGCCTAGGGCAGCTGGGCTCTGAACCTGCAGTTTACCTGGAAGGTTGGATTGCAGCTGCAGACATTCTTAAAAGCTTTTGCTTGCATAAGCACTTGGGCCCACTAGAGGCTGAATAGCTGCTTGATAAACAAAATGAACACAATGCTTCAAATGATTATTCCTGAAGACAGGAATTTTTTTTTCAACAACAGCTAAAAATAGTCCAGCAATTTACATTTTAACAGTTGTATGCTATGCAAGGATAGGTGGCTCAAACAGTATAACAGATGATTTCTGTTAGGTTAACAGAAATCATATTAAAACTGGCAGACTGCTAAAGCATGTAAGTGTGCAGTTTTCTTATAATTTATTACTATAATTCTATGGGAATAATAAAAGTTAAATTACATGTTAATATTAGTAGAACTGCATAGGTTTTTTTAAAAAAGATAGTAAATTTAAAAAACATCTTATTTCTTCTGAACCTAGCATTAATCTTAAAACAACATATTCTCAGATTTCATAGTTCTGTTTGTTTTAGATATTGGTTATGGAGTTCAGGGGTGCCTCCCACTGAGCTACATCCCAGCCCTTTTATTTTTTATTTTGAGATGTGGTCTTTCTTGTTAAGTTGCTAAGGCTGGCCTCAATCTGTCTCCCTCAGCCTCCTGAGTAACTGGGATAGCTATGCCCACTATAGCATTTGCCCACTAAATTCAGCTAGTTCTTTCATTTTTAAAACAAAAAGGAAAAATGGAAAGAACAGTCAGAAAAGAAACAGGTAGTCATCCGTATTTCTTACATTCATAATTATAACAGCATTTGCTACTTGAAAGTATTTCTCTGTATTGTCTCAGGTGTCCAGGAAAGGAAAAGCCACTGAATTCTGATATTTGAAAAACCATTAGGAAATCTCACAAGTCAATACTATATTTTTCTCTTTACTTAATAAAGTATAGGTTGAAATCTCAGGGTTTTAAAAGACAAAAAACAAAAAACCTATATAGAGCAGATACTTTGAAAACTAATAGAAAAATAACATCTAAGAATAATTATATTATTTACCTTCTTAAAATTAAGAGTTTATAGTTGTGATTTTCTGTGTGAATGCTTTTACTGAAAAATGTACACTTTATAAACATTGAACATTGTGAATTGAAAAGTGAAAGTTTATAAAATGAAAATGGAATGTGTATATTTTATTTTATAATGATTAGAATAACATACTAACTACAACTTTTAAAAGTAATGTTCAGAATTCAGAATTGCCACTCATCCAGACTTTGAGTGAAGTGTGTGAAGTTGTGTACCAAATGCTTTGGTAAAAGAGCCTTGGGAAGTACTAGTGACTTCTGGAAGAGTTGACAGTTAAGCTAGCTTTATCTGGGAAGATAGAGTAGCAGTTCATCTACTAAAGAAGGGGAAGATAGGCCAGACAGGTAAAAGGCAAAGGTATAAAAAACTAACAAGTTCAGGGTACATCTAGAAGTATAGCATTGCTGAATTCTGTACTAGATGCAGCTTTTATAATTTCCTACTACAGACCTAACCTCCCACTCCAGTGGACAATTGAGGAACACATAAGATCAGTCTAGATATGAGAAGAGATAAGCTGTCATAGCATGGCTTTCCTGGCCAGTAGCTACAGAAGACATTTGTAACTAATTTAAGGTTGTCTGGAAGTTTCTAAAAAGCATGGATGATACTTTGACTTTGCAGATGGTTTTTCTTCCTTTTTAGGGTTCCCAAACCTCACCTCTCATTTTTTTAACCCCAAGTCTAGTTTTTGTTCTTTATGTCTACACCAGCTGTTCCTGTTTTTTAAATCTGTATCAGATTATTGCTAAGATACAAGGTTTAAGAGAATTGTCCTCCCTGCCCACCTAGTGATTGAAACCAGGGGAGCTCTACCACTGAAGTACATCCTCAGTCCTTTTACTTTTTTATTTTGACATGGTCTTAGTTGCTCATGCTGACCTCAAACTTGTAATCATCCTGCCTCAGTATCTCAAATTGCTGGAACCACAAGCATGTGCCACCATGCCCAGCAGGGGAAGAGAATGGTAAACCACTGGTCAGTGGTTGGGGACAGTTTTATTCCCCCCTAGTAATTTGTAAATTAAAAAAAAAGAAGTATTTGCAGCATATTTGTTAGCATCCTTTATAGACCTATTTCACTGCTAGTGGTGCAGGACTTCCAATTGTGAGGAATTGTGTTAACCATTATTTGTATCACCTAATCTTTGTCACACAGTTCTGTAATTTACTGTACAAATGAGGAACTTAAAACTCAAAAGACATAAATAACAAAATCACACAGAGGGCAAAGATTGTAATTAATTTAAGATTAAAGACCATTTTCTTTTTGAGTGTTAAAATATATTACCTATCTTGGTTTACTCATAAAATATCTTGTTTAGTATGTTAAATTTAAAATATTGTTTATTCTGTCAATTATGCTTTTACTGATCAAATTGTTTTTAATTAGCTTTTTTTATTTTATAACTTTGGAGGGAGTTGCTTTTGATTCTGTGAACCTGGTTGGGGGTGGGATTGTTTGTTTTTCTGGTGCTAGGAATACAGTCCAGGGCCTCATATATGCTAGAAAGCACTTTAGCACTGAGCTTGATTCCCTGCCCTGAATCTCAATGTTTCTATATGTAAAAGGAGAGGAAAAATGGGTATCTCAGATGTTGTTATAAAAGTATCATGTGCCTAACATTTGCCTAGTGTGTCATATATATCCAGTAAATGTTCCTTCCTTATTTTATCTAGTTCCTACCACTATAACCTGAAATTTTTTAAAAAGACTTCATATTTCATTTTCAACATACTTTGTTGAAAAGCAAAGAATATTTGAAAACAAAAGAAAGGATAAATATAGTGGAAGAAAAAGTGATGTTACCTATACTTGTCTATGTAATATAATATACATGTCTGGCACACAGTGAGTATATAATAAATTATAGCTGATTTTTTTTTTTAAAGCATTCATTTACAGGAAAGGAACCTACAAAAAGAGCATATTTGCTTCCTAGAATTTATCCTACCTTTGTTTTCTGGACTCTTGAGAGTGTTTTCTCCCCACCCCGCTTTATTTTTATCATTGATTGAACATCTTTATGGCCCTCTGAGGCATTTCAGAAGGAGAAAACTTTCTCTGTTCTTTATTTCTTATTTCTTAACTTGATGTTTGTATTTCCAAACATAGATAATTTTCTTTTATATGCTGCAGAAGATACAGAACTCCCAAGTAAGAAAGAAGCAAGATTTTATCACAAGATATCTTTTCCAGAGAGTAAACAGAGATAAATTCCAGAATGCCTTCCTAGTTCCAAATACCTAAAGTTGTGTTCTTGTTGCATAGCATTTGAAAGTATCTTTTCAACATGCAATCTTAACTTCATCAAAACAGTATGTTACTAGTTTTGAATACTACTGGGTTGCAGTCCCATGCAAGGCTGATGACAAAATTATTTGTTTCTTAATCAAATGTCATGCCATCCTTTGCCCATGTTTTAAATTGTATACACATATCTTCCCACAAAAAAAAATACTGTTTGTTATTTGTAGGTTAAACTTGCAAGATGTATTTACCATTCCATTCCATCAAGAAAAGCTTTTATTCCCTCTCCCCAAGGAATTTCATTATTTCTGAGATGAATCGGAACAGATTCAACTCCACTGTTTCTTTCTTTGAGCAAAAAACAGGTACAGAGTTCTGTAGCCTTATAATTGGTGATTCTAGTGAGAATTTAATGTGTTAGTCTCCCAAATATTTCATGAGATTTTATTTATTTAGTAATAGCTTTTTGCTTTTTCTTTTCTTTTCATTTTGTAGTACTCAGAGTTGAACTCAGAGCCTTGCTTTTGAGCTCTCTAGGCAAGCCCTCTATCACAGAGCCTGCTTTTTAAAATTTAATATGAATTTTGAGTCAGCATTAAAATTGAAAATTTAGGGACACCTCTTGATAATTGGAGAGATTGTGAGGTGTTCCTGAACCACAAAGACCATTACACCATGTCTAATAATCTAGCATTTTCATGTACATACCAGATAGAATAAGTAAGATATTAAATAGAAAAAGTCAGAATACTAAATCCTGAGGATGTCTAAACTACAGTGTTTTGTTGTTGTTGTGTTTAACTAGGAAAGAGATGACAAGTAGAACTTTCTGAGGCAATATGGGAAACTCTTATTTCAAAAACTGCTAGTTTTCTGACTCAGTAAGGAAAAACATGGGTTAGAACAGTACAGATAGTTACCTCTAATTTATCCATAAAAATAACAAGGTGGGTAACACATATAATACTCTTCAAAGTGAATAGTGTCACATGGAAATTACTAGGAAGCCTAGTTAACAAAGCTTTTAAAGTTATCCAAGGTCTTTAAGACCAGCAAGAATTCCAGCAATTCTGGAATAAATCATATCTACATGTAGTATCAGCTTTAGCTGAACCTCACAAGTGAACCCTCCAGTTCTGGAACATGAGTTGAAATAGGCATTTGCTGATTAGTTTCTTGGGCAAACAAGCATAGAGGTACAGAACAACTGTACATCTTGGAAAGTTTGCTGTTTCTTTTTTTATGGCACTGGAAATTGAATCCAGGGACACTTAACCACAGAGCACATCCCCAGCTCTTTTTTTTTAATATTTATTTTTTAGTTATAGGTGAACACATATCTTTATTTTATTTTTATGTGGTGCTGGGGAACAAACCCAGTGCCTCATGCGTGCTAGGCGAGTGCTCTACCTCTGAGCCACAATCCCAGCACCCACCAGCTTTTTAAAATATTTTCTTTTTAGAGACAAGTTAAGTTGCTAAGGGCTTCACTAAGTTGCTGAAGCTGGCTTTTTTTTTTTAATTGTAGATGAACACAATACCTTTATATTATTTATTTATTCTTATGTGGTGCTGAGGATCGAACCCAGTACAACAAGTGTGCTAGGCAAGACTGTACCACTGAGCCACAACTCTAGCCCCTGAGGCTGGCTTTGAACTCAAAATTCTCCTACCTCAGCCTCTCAAGCTGCTAGGATTACGGGTGTGTGCCACTACCCTATAGTTTGCTATTTCTCACTCTTAGATAAGAGTTTGAAGGTTGGGCTGGGGATGTGGCTCAAGCGGTAGCGCGCTCGCCTGGCATGCGTGCGGCACGGGTTCGATCCTCAGCACCACATACAAACAAAGATGCTTTGTCCGCCGAGAACTAAAAAAAAATAATAAATATTAAAAAATTCTCTCTCTCTCCCTCTCTCCCTCTCCCTCTCTCTCTCCTCTTTAAAAAAAAAAAAAAAAAAAAAAAAGAGTTTGAAGGCTACTGTGGAAAAAAAAAATTTCCACAGTGGTCAGTTCATTCTCTGATTTTACAGGTTAGAGTAGCAGAAAAATCTTAATATATAAAGGGGACAGTTCTGTAATAATTCCAAATTATATACAGTTTGGTCATTGAATGAAAGATTTTCTTCATACATCAATAAGAAGAAATAATCACTGTTTATGCCGATAGTAACCACTGTTGAGAACAGTGTCAGAATTGTAACAGTGTAAATGATAGGCTTTTAATCCATGTTCATTTTTGTGGAAAGCCAGTAATGTCTTTGATCTGATTTTAAATAAAAAAATAAAAGGAAAAGTAATTGAGAAATAAACCCTGTGAATTCACTTGTTTGTACTGATATAGTTGTACAACTGTATATTTGTTATTTTCTGACTTCTCTATACTTTCTTAAAGAAGAATGTGCCTCAGTTTCATTCAGAGGTGGCTTTAAGATTCATTGAACTTCTTAAGCTGCTTGTATTTCAGATTGAGATAAATTAAATGTAGAAAAAGTATCATGGGTAGGGTGTATATACACAAGTTGTCTGGTTTTTAAGGATGTATAGTTGAATTCTATAAATACATTTAAACTTAAGGCCACTGTTAGGGTGTTCAGCATTGACAGAATCATGAGGGTTTTTGTTTGTTTTAATTTCTACCTAGTATAATTGGTGATTTTTTATGAGTATAGAAAAGAAAGAATATATTAATCAATTCAAAATTGTATTACTGGGGATGTTTGGTGTTCTGGATTTCATTTTAAGTTAGGCGGGGAGGTGGTTACATTCTAAGTAATTGACATGGTACTCACCATCACTGATATTTCCTTAATTTAACTAGTGATACTTATATATTTTATTTCAAGGACTATAATATATGCCCTATAGATAGATTCATAGTTAAACTTGGGGGGGGGGCGGTAACCAGGATTTGAACCCAGGGCTACTTAACCACTGAGCTACGTGCCCAGGCCATTTTCTATTTTTTATTTTAATACATTCTTGCTAAGTTGCTGAGGCTGGCTTTGAATTTGTAATCCTCTTGCCTCAGCCCTCCAAGCCAGTGGCATTACAAGCATGCACTACTGCACTTGGCTCGTAGTTAAACTTTTACACATTTTAAAAACACTGCTAGTTACAGGATGATTTCTAATTTTTGCCCTGTGTTTATATTCGTTGAATTAATTTCAAACAAAATTTAAGGTATTGACCAAAATTTTAGTCTTTTTATTAGCTACAGATATTTTAATATACAACCCAGTATATTTCTGGTGTGCTGACATTTTATTATTTTTCATGAATAATTCGGTTCTGTAAATTGTTTCCTGTTCAATTTGCTAGAATTTCCTTATCTCTTTGTGATAACCTGTATTATTAACTCTTCCTTAATGTCCTACACCAGGGGTCAGCAAACTAAAAGGCTTATGTAGTAAATTCACTCAGTTTTGTGGGCCAGGTGGTCTCTATCAGGACTACTAAATTTTGCTATTACAACATAATTTATACATTAATGAATGAGCATGGCTGTGTTCCAATAGTTATTGAATGATTGATTGATTGATTGATTGATAGGTACTGGGAATTGAACCCAGGGACATTTTGCCACTGAGCTACATCCCCAGCCTTTTCATTTATTTATTTATTCATTCATTCATTCATTCATTCATTCATTTTTATTTTGAGTCAGGGTCTCACTAAGTTGCTGAGGCTGGACTCAAACTTATGATCCCCCTACCTCAGCCTCACAAGCCGCTGGGATTATAGGCATGCACTGTTGTACCTAATCAAAACTTTATTTTTAAAAATAGATATTTGGTCAGATTTGTGTCCCCAAACCATAATTTTCTAATCTGTATTAGACTCAAAAATTAGAAATGTAGTCCCTTCATGTTAAGGCCTTGGGCACTGGACAGTGTCTATTGGTCTGACACATGCCTTCCAAGATCTTTACTTGCCACCTTCTGAAATGTTCCTGATTAGGATAATGATAGATTCTCAGTATATAATGTGGGTGCTGTAATGTGATAATTTATCTAGGATTTAAGCGTTGCATTAGGTAATAAATAATATGCAGGACATTAAAAGTAGATGCAGGAATAGTTACATTAATAAATTATTCATTTGAAACAATTGAGTATAACATATTTAAATAACCTGACTTTGGTATAATCTGCCCTTCTGTAATTTTTTCACTTATACTCAAGGTATATTTATGCCCAATCATCTTTGTCCCAGTCTGACTTTCTCATAAATAAAACTTAAAGCTGAAGGTAGATGCTAGCAGCTTGACAGTCTTTTGCAACCCAAGCATGGTGCGTGAAACAGATTCATTTGAGTAATGTATCATGTTTTAAGTGAATTTTATGTGGTTCTTATATAGTTCCCCTTTTTGGTTTTATGATAGCTAGTGTTAATAATAAATAAACAAAATCAAGTTTTATGATTTGTGCTTGATAATTTTCTACTTAACATTATTTGAAATAAAAAGCTATCAGTGTCTTCCACCTTCACCAAAGATATTTAAAAATCTCAAAAAAAATTTAAAAAAACGGTTCTTTGGGAGGGTTGGGGGTAGTAATCCCTCAGTGGTAGACCAATCAGTGGGTTTGATTCCCAGCACTAAAAGAGGGTTGGGGGAGAGAAAGGGAAAAGGAAGAGAAGGAAAAGGAAACAAAATGGAAAAGGAAAAATTTCCAAGTTGGCTCCATTTTGTAGATTTCCAATGAAAATTTTTCTGCTAAAAATGAATATATACTAAGTATTTATTGTGAATGAAAAACTCTTTTTATGCATTAATTATTTAAAAATAAATAAAACATGGCCCCTGTCTTTAAGATGCTTGTGATCAAAAGATAAATTTTACCTTTGGAATTCTTAATTTTCTTTAAGATGCTTGTGATCAAAAGATCAAATTTTACCTTTGGAATTCTTAATTTTTTGTGATGAGTAAATGTTCTCCTAGGCACATAATATAATACGCAGGGAATGCTTTTTTAATTAAGGGTATAAAAATAAATACTCTAATGCAATTTTATGTATCTAAAATAGGGAACATATCGCTAATGACTTCCTCTTCTAAACTGAACTTTTCCATTTTCTCCTCTGGTTGTTCAAACCATCAAAATATATGTTAACTTGCTTCCTTTGTGTAAAAACTGATTTATTTGTCCCATTTTCCCCCTCAGTTATACAGATAATTCCTAGTTAAACACAAAATGAGTATTTTTACGTTATAAAAATACTTACATATATATATTTTTTTATTTTAAAAGAAGAAAAGGAAGGAAGGGAAGAAAGAAAGAGGCAGAGGGCTGGGGTTGTGGCTCAGCAGAAGATAGCTTGCTTAGCAAGTGTGAGGCGCTGGCTTTGATACTCAGCACCACATAAAAATAAGTAAAATAAAGGTATTGTGTCCAACTACAACTAAAAAATGTATATTTTTTTAAAAAACAGAGAGAGGAAAAGGAAGAGGAGAAGAAAAGAGAGAAAGAAAAGAAGGTAGGGATAGAGAGGAAATTCATCCATCAGCACTAACTCTACATTATCCTAGGATGGCCTAATTAAAAATACACAGCCATGGTCCTTATGTGACAAAAGTATGGAAAGCAAAAATATAGAGGAAAAAGTTACAGTTTCATTGATATTAAAGTGTTTAACAGTGCTGGGTAGAGTGCCACACACCTGTAATCCCAGTGGCTTGGGAGGCTAAGTCAGGAGGATTGCAAGTTCAAAGCCACCCTCAGCAACTTAGGAAGGCCCTAAGCAATTTACTGAGACTCTATCTCAAATTTAAAACTTTTTTGAAGGGGAGAGGGGGTGTTGGGAGTGTGCTTCAGTGATGGAGCACCCCTGAGTTCAATCCCTGGTACTCACCCCAAAATTATAACATGTAATAGTGATAATGTTCCTATTATAAATTTTTCATACTAAAGTTATCTTCAAGAATTACAACTATTTTTCACTATCTATGTTACCATCATCTTTTTCCCAGCCACCTTTATATCTTTCTTGCATTGTCAACAGCTTCCCAACTGATCTCCCAGTTTTCTTTCAGTCACTTTTTAACCATAGTAAGATCCTTTTAAAATCTGTCAGTTCATATTTTCCTCTGCCTAAAATCTTCCAGTAGCTTTCCTTATCATTGTAAAACCAAAATCCTTAAAGTGGCTTACAGATCTGTCCCCATGGTACCTCTCAGACCTCATCTTCTACCAGTCTACCCCTCCCTCACTCCACTTCAGCCCGACTGAGCTCTTACTGCTCCTCAAAGATAGCAAGCACACAGACCAGCCTCAGGGCCTTTGCATTTATTTGCTATTGTATCTGTTGAAATGCACTTCCCTTAGTATCTCCCTTAGTATCTACATCTCTAGTTTTCTCTTTGCTCATATATGACTTTATCAGTGGGGATCTTTGTAAAATAGTAATATGCCCACTAGCGCCCCCTACCTTGCCTTCTGTATTTTTCTCTGTGATACTTAATACCATCTGATGTGTCCTAATTTGTTTATCTTTGTTGTTTATTGATATAATCTACAGCACCAAGATATATAATAGATGTTCAATAACTATTGAATAAGTGAACAAATTCAAATAATTAGTACTGGAGTCATGGCTCTTCTTTATTCCTGGCATGCTCAGTTGACTCTGAGAAGGTTTAAGCTGTATACTAAATAATCTGAATTATTTTCAAGAGAACAAGAACTGTAGGTTAGTGTTTTAACCCTTGTATTATAAAACATGTTAAACCTTGTAAAAACTGTTCAGTGACAAAGATCACTGAAGTTATTCCTGTTTACACAAAGGTAGACTGTCCTTCAGGTATATTAGAACTAGGAGGGTATGCATTTGATTTCTAATATGAGATCTTAGCATTAGAAAATTGTGTTCTTATAGTCATATGATCTTTATTCCAGTTTTAACAATAGTAACAGTTTTATTCCTTTTACTCGCCTAGTCATTTTTATGTGACTCTTTCTCCCCTTTACTCTATTCTTGCACCCTGTATACTTTCCAGGCTACCTGTTCTTTGCAGACACTTTTGTTTATAATCCATATCAGTCTCTTTTATGCTCTACCATATTCTCCAGCCAAAAGGTACAAAGAAGTAAGTCATAGGCTCAGCATCTTTATTAAATGATAGTGCAAGAGCCCTAGCTTCCTTATTTAGTTGGGCTCCCTTATTTATGTTCACTTCATAACTTTTTATTGCCTGTTAAAAATTATAATACAGCCATCTCTCTGTAGGGACTTACTTCTCTTTTTGAAAGACTTGGCCACAAATATTTGATCTTCCAGATGATGCCATTTTAAATATAAAAATGTCTGACCCTCACATCAAATTTTACATTAAATAGATGTCATTATAAAAATATAATTTAAGGTGGATATAGATACTGAGTATCATCTATGTCAGTAGGTCACAGCTCTTAATCTTAAAAATAGTAATACAACTAGATTTAAAATATTTCAGAAAACCTAATGAATTGTGTAGTTTACTAAAATAAAAATTTTACCCACGTGGGCTGGGGTTATGGCTCAGTGGTAGAGTGTTCACCTAGCACATGCAAGGTGCTGGGTTCGATCCTCAGCACCACATAAAATAAATAAATGAAATAAAGGTATAAATTTTTTTAAAAAAAAAATTACACATGGTAACTATAAAATCCTATAAATTCTTTCACTGGAATTATTTTATGTCCACGTAGTAATACTTCATTTCCATTTTTAATCAAAATTCTGAAAGACATCCATCACTTTTAAGTTTTTTTATTTTTATAACAGGGACAATTTTTTTACTATAACTCAATATAAAAGAGTTTTAAAAACAAAAATCTTACAAAATTGAAATTCAGAGTTTGGAAGTGAGTAGATAGTAAAAGGTTTCATGATAAAATGGGTAGAAAGTCTTTAGTATAGTTTAATATCTGCATTTTGCAAAAATGATTCAGTAGCCTAACCTGAGTTCTCATGAGAACTCCTAAGAGTCAACACTGAAACCTGAATCCCTGTCAACTGACTCCTAGTCCAGTATTCTTTTTGCATTGCACCATATAATTCCATAATTTTCTGGAACCTAAGCAACCTATCTTATCTTCTCTACTGAATCTACATGTGATATAGATACACAGAACAAGTAGTTTAACAGATTTCTTCCAAGGTTTTTATTTCCCCCTCAGGACTGAGAATTGAACGCAGGACCCTGCACAAGCTTTACCATTGAGCCATACCCTCACGCTATTTAGTTTAATTTGGGTTTGTTTTTGTTTTTGAGACAAGGTCTCACTAAGTTGATGAGGCTGCCTTCTTAACTTTTCAATCATCCTGCCTCAGCTTCCTGAGTATCTGGGATTCAGACCTGTGGCCCCATGCCTGGCTTCATCCAAATTTTATGTCTGTTTCCAAGTCTGTCTTGTAAGAGACCATTGTCATGGTTAGCATTTTACTTTTACTGGTGATGCATATTTAATATTAGTCAAATAGTATTTGTTTTGCTTTTTCCATGTTGAAAAGGCATTTTTACCATTTTTATCTCCTCCCCTATTTATCATACTCTTCTCAGATGCATTTTCAAAATGAAGTATTCTGTGGCTTTTGTTGAGAGTAGTCACCAGAAGTAAGAAATTATTCTTTTAAGTTGGTCCTTTCATAATTTTAGCCTGTACATGATTTCTTTTAGTAAATATGGCAAATTTAGGTTTGCTTTCTTACTAGATCATTACATAAGTGAGGCAGGAAATTTTGGAAGATTTTCAGTATTATTCAGTGGGGAAAAGTATTAAAAATTACCACCACTAGCAAGAATTTTTTACTGAAACAAAAATATAGATAGTGGACCAGAAATAACTTAATATGTAAGTTATTTATTGCTTTGGATTGCAGATTCTTGAAATGATACTGGGCTAGGATGCAGATGTTACTTCTGGACTCTAAAATTAAGTTTAAAATGAAATAGAATATCTTGGTGCTATTTCATTTCTCATAATTTGGAAGAATCTGGCATTTTCCAGCTCAGAAGGAAAGGAATTGAGCTGACCAAAATAGTATACAACAATAGCAGAAAAAAGGATGACACTTTTTTTAAGAGAGCTATCTCAATCCAAAACTGTTTTTACAGAAATCACTTACCTTTATAGATGATTTAAAATAGCTTTGTTTGCTTACAGTTTTTGTTGCCGTTGTTAGATTCAGAAGTGCTGGTTTATTGAGTTTAGAAAACTGCAAGTCCTCTTGAGTGTATGTGTGTGTGTGTGTTTACATATGTAAACACACACACACACACACACACACCCAGTAGGAGTCCTGTGATTATAGAGCCATCTGCAGGAAAATTATCAAGTTGCAACATAGTTAATGATTCTCTTACAGTGGTATTTCAAGAGGTAAATGAGAAGTGACAAACTGCAATTCATGTGGGGCAAGAAATGGCCAACCAAGAAATATAGGATTTACTAGGGCAGAGGGACCTGCTCTTTACTAAAAATAAATGTTTAAAAAAATTGCTTTGTCTTAAGGGTTTGTGATCAGAAGAAACATGATTTGCTTTAGATTTTACATATTCTTAGTAATGGTAATTCAATCTCATTGTAGTGCTTTTTAAGACCTTTGCATGATTTGTCAGTTGTAGTGTTAATGTCAGTGTATTTATTTACCTTAGAGAGTTATTTGCATTCTTTTCCAGGAGATGTAGTTGTTTTTAAACATCTTCATTATAGTAATATGGTTGGCAAAGGAAGAATTAATCAAGTGTTCTTTTACCCTAAAAATGCAGGTTATATAGTTGATTGTTTCCATTGGCTTATACAGATGGGTGTTTTATGTTTTGTTAATCATTATTAAACATTTCTAAAACTCAAGTTAGACTTGAGATATTTGTAAAGAAATGATACACAATCGGATGTCCTGTGTCTAAGACAGATGCTGATATGTGAATTTTATCATGTGTCTTTGTTCTGCTTTAAGAAATGGTCTTGGAATCATTTTTGTTTTGGTGGTGGTATTGGGTATGGAACAGAAGGCCTTGGGAATTTTACCACTGAGCTATACCCCGCAGCCATGGGAAATACATTTTTATGTGTGTGTTAATAATATTCCTCATTCATTGAGAGGAATATGTTATTTCTCTTGAATTTTATATTCTTATTTTCTTTGTTATAAAGTTAAATTTCTAAAATATGAAAATATCAGACCAACTTCTTCAACACTTAGGAATGATCTTATTTACAAAGTAGCATATACTAGAAAATTCCATACTATAATGTTCAGATATAAAGCCTGGAAGTTTGATATCTGACTGGGTGTTTGATTTAGTTGGCAGTGCTAACTAAAAATTTGCCCAATTACGAGCTAAGAGGAGGAGGCATTGGGGAAGAACAGTCTTTTGCTTTGCATATAGATCCTACCACTTACTATCCTCTTTCATTTGTCCTCACCCCTACCTCCCTTGCCACCAATAATTTATTATTAATTGAGCTTCATCCTTTAGGGATGAAATATAGAGTTCATTTGTAGAATTAATCATACTTGAACTTTGGCTTCACGTATCACTCTGAAATTATGTTTTCTAAGAATTGATTCACTTAAAAATAATGTTGAAACTTTCATGAGGACTTCTGAGTAGATCTTATATTTACTTTTCTCAGCCATATTATCTGGCTTTTGGGGACAGTGTGGAATGTTGCTTGCTTTAGAAGAATGTACAATAATATTTAATAGGACTTAGTTAATTAATTCAGTGTATGTAATTCAGTTCAATTAACTTTTTTATTTTATTTTTTATATTTTTTATTTTATTGATTGATTGATTGATTGATTGCTGGGAATTGAACCCAGGACCTCACGTAAACTAGACAAGCCCTCTATGCCTAAGTCACCCAAAATGGCCTCAAAACTTGCCATCCTCTGCCTCAGCCCTCTGAGTAGCTGAGATTACAGGCATATGCCAACATTCCTGACTCAATTAAATTTTTCTTTGGAAAACTGTTTAGAATTTTATGTCAGTTGAAAAATTCTTGCTTTAAGGATAGTTTTAAAAGTTTATAATTATTATAGTGATCAAATCATCAGGGATAAAGATGAGCTAAATTAAATAGATTAAAATACAACATAGGTAATTCCAAGAAATTTTGCTTGACTCTCCAAAGAAAATCTGAAAAATAAGAAGGGAGTTTTTTCAGAGAAGCCTAAAATATAAATAGAAGTTTCCAGAAAGTTCATACCATAGTACACTTTTTGAAAACAAAGTCCATTGTACAATATACCATTTTCTTAACCAGTTTAGGTCTGTGCTTGATGATTATTAGAGCAAGAACCATCAACTCTGAAAACATTTTAGGAGAAAGCATATTTTAAAAATTGGTGGGCTGGGGTTGTGGCTCAGTGGTAGCATGTGTAAGGCACTGGGTTCAATTCTCAGCAACACATAAAAACAAATTAAAAAAATAAAGGTCCATTGACAACTAAAAAAAAAATTTAAAAAATTGGTAAAATGTACTAATCCTTAAGCCAGGAATCATCAGTTTGTTAATAGAAGATGTAAGACTTCAAGTCTCATTTTTTCAAGATTCTCTGACATTTTCATTAATCATGTTGCCTGTGTGTATAACAATGCTAGTCTTGCTATAAAACTTAGGTTATTGGACTAGATGATGTGAATGTTGAGTCCCATCACATAATCTCAGAGTAATGCATAAGTGATTATGTAGAATTGTGGGTGGAAACAATTCAGAATAAAAAGTGCATGACAGGGAGCTGGGGTTGTGGCTCAGTGGTAGAGTGCTTGCCTGGCATGTGTGAGGCACTGGGTTCGATTCTCAGCACCGCATATAAACAAATGATCAAAATAAAGGCCCATTTAAAAAATAAAGGAATCACTTAAAAAAAAAAAAAAGTGCATGACAGTACAGAGCCTCTGTGCAGACTGCATGCCTGTCTGAAATCAGGTTTAAAAATTGGCCCTGTCTCCAGCTGACTCGTTTTGTCAGACTGAGTCACAGGATTAACCCTTGACATGTTCCTCTAAAAAAAAAAAAAAGCAAGATTAAACAACTGCATTGACTAGAGCAGCACTTGATCCATCTATATGCATTTTTTTCTGTAATATGATTCTCTTTAGGGGGAAAATTGTTCTGCAGCTGTTGCATAGATGAGTTTTTTAAAAAATATTTTTGAGAAAAAGAAAAAAGACTTTGTCATAGAAGATAAATTTTATAATTGTGATAAAGCAAATGACTGCACATCAGCCAGTTTTAGTTTCCTGTGGGTAAGAGCCTACTTCAAAGAGGTAGAATTTGGAATGACCAACTTAAAACACATTGCCATAGCATATGCATAGAATCTAGGAATATTTTACTTAAATTATCATCAGCCTTCTTGATGATTTACTGTTTTTGAGAAATGAATATAATAGACACAAATATAGATAAAGCATTTTTTAAATACCTGAATCTACTGTTAATTTAGGCATTTATGTATACCAAATGACCATGGGGTGGATTGGAAGGAAGGTCTTACCTACACATGTATAGAGTTTATACTTGCTTTTGAGAGAAGGAATGAAAGGTAAAAGCAAAAGTTTCTAGTTAGTTACTCAATTGTTTAGAAACAGTTGTTTCCCCTTCAGTTTCAGGTTTAACAGTGAATCTTACCCAGTTGTGTTTGTCTTTACTCTAATCTGAATTCTCTTTTACCTGAATGTTTGTTTATTCCCTTCAGATTATAATGGAATTTGCCCCCAAAATAAAGTACTGATGAGGAAATGTTAAATTTTTCATTATGCCTTAATAGCCACTATTGCATAATTGAATTTACATTATGCTTTTTTTTAAAAAGCAGCATAGTACTCTCTGTTTTTGTGAAGCACCAGAGAAAAAAGAGTAACTGTTATAGGTGAATTTTTTAACCAGTATGAAAAAGTTTTCTCTTGTAAGAGCAATGATTATACAAAGAAAATGTTGAACTATTGTTAGTACATTGTGGCTCCCTCTTTCTTCCTTTTCAATCTCTATTGAAAAGTAAATTATTTTTAATAATTAATAGAAGGAATTTTTATTTTAAATGGTTAATTTTCCTTCTTTTTTTTTTTTCCTGTTAAAAAGTAGCCATTTTGTCAATAGAGAAAGACTGTCTATGAAAGACTAAAATTTACTTGAATGGTTTTAAGACATGGTATTGTTAATTGTAAATCAACGCTTTTTACACAGTTCTCCAAGGATTGAAATGGGTCTTTGTGATCTCTCAGGAGGGAGGAAGTTACACACCACTCTGCAGACTGGCATTTTAATAGTCTGCTGTACAGTGATGTTCTTTTGCAGCTGCTGCTTAGCCTTTTCTATATCTGGAGAGTGTAGGGAGGTTTTATTGTTGTTTCGATACCATCAGCTTTTAAAACATTGTGAAGTTAGCTGGCCTTATTGTCTGATTCAGTTTTATTGCTATGATTTGATCAATATGTTTCATAAGGATAGATGCTTCTTTATATAATATTCATAGAATATTTCATAGATTTCTCTTATGTGAAAGTTGCCTTTTAAAAAAGTGATGTGCCCCTTTTTGCAGCTTGTGAGCTGTCCTTTGATTAACACAGTTCTGTTAGAATCTATGAGGCACAGGGAGAAGAGATAGTACAGAGGTTTTGACAGGAAGTAAGATCAAAGAAAAGTTGCTATTCTGTTTTCTGGGTTAGAATCCACACCAAAAGATAAATTGGAAAAATTTTAAATAGCAAAATGTGTTTATATGAGAGAACATATATTTGAAGACAGTGTTTAAAACCTTTTGACTTTGAAGTATCATAATGAGTTAGAAAAATCTATGAGACATTTCTTCCCACAGTGATTATTTTTTGTTTCTGAGAAATTTGGACATCACCATAAAATATGAATATAAAGTGTTCCTTTAGAACAATAATAAGCTTAGAGAGGGGAAAGACTTCTAGGAAACCTCATTTAGTTTATTAGGTGGAGTGCACATTTTGTCTGTGCACACACCAGCTTTTTATATTCTTATAAGGGGAAACAAAACTTTCTTTTTCCTATTTAATTATGAATTTTATAATACATATTAGATGTTCTAGAAGACTGCATTCCTTTATAAATTTTCCATTGGTAGTGTTTATGAGAAATTCAAGGAGCTTTATAACTGAAAAATCTATATTATTAAATGTTACCATTTTAAAGACAGGTAATTTATAAGAATTTTTCTAATTTTTAGAATAAACTTTTTAATGAAATATGTTCCTCTGAAAATTTTTCAATATAATGTTTATAACTTAGAAAAAAAACAACATGGCTTATTCTAGCTAGTTAATAGGTACTGGACAGTTTGCTTTCTCCAGGAAGTGATTTTGTACAGGCTTAACTGCCTGGATCCTTCTTGTTACATATGATTCAGTGTTTCCAATTCCTGATTACTTGATCATGTGTTTATCAAAGTTGGAAGCAACTTTAGACCATGCCAGATGGTAATGTTGCTGGAGGTGTAGCAAGCAAGGTTTCCCTGCCACAAGTGCTCTAATTTAATTAAACTAAAAACAGATTAGCAAAAGATCTGTCCATTGCCTTCCTTTGTGTGTGCCTCTGTGTGTGTGTGTGTGTGTGTGTGTGTGTGTGTGTGTGTGTGTAGATATATACTTATGTGATAGAATTAGTAATTCCTTGGGATATTTATCTTTAGGGCACAATATCTCTTTTCTTTATTTAGAATTTATAAGGGAAATTTGGGATGTTTTTAATACCCCAAAGTTTGTCTTATTGGTATCCTCCACCAGTGCAGGGACTTGATGGAAATTGAAAGAGGTTACTTACAGCATAAGCCCTCCCTCTGTGTTCTCTGAGTTGGTTCAGTCCTATTTTGCATAAGTTCCTTTTGAGTAGATCCATGTGTGGATGCATACTACTGAAGACTTACTCTGTTTGCCTGAGTGGATGAATGTCTTGGAGAGAAGCTGTGTGCTTTAACTGCAAACAGTAACATTTTCAAAATCAACATGTATTGTGCTTATCCTGTCCCTGGAATGGGCAGCAATTCTTTGATGTATTACTATAATGGGAAAACGGTAAGCCTTTTTCTTTGTTCATAGCTTCTGACTTGTTTAATGGAAAGCAGTGTAGTTTAATTGCTTTTAAGTAAAACCTGTGAGGTTATGTTTTATTCTTTTCTGTAGTAAATTAGATTATGTATTTATTTGTAAAGTCATATATCTTCAACAGTTAACTCAAAGTTTTTGACTTTTATTTTTAAAATAGTGCAGAAAATAAACTTGAATTTGTTCGTTATTTTTAGCCTAATGTCTTTACTAGCAATGAGCTTGAAAGTACATTTGTTTTGATTTTTTTTTTGGTATATTGTAAACATGAAATCACTATATGATATATATATATATATATATACACACACACACACACACACACACACAAATATTTATTGAGTATTATTTGATGCTTTATAGATAGAAGGAAAAGATGAAAGTCATCGTGGATATTCATAAAAATAACAAGTATGAAGCTCTGGGAATGATTAGGGAAGCAGTCAGCTAGTGAGGGCCGTATTTCCTGTTTGGAGTTTCAGGTCCAGAGCCTGACTTTTCTGGGAGACCATCTGTTTCTAATCATACTCAAATTTTGACCCTGTGCAGATTCATAAAATAAATCACTATCTTTAAAAGAATGCATTTTAACATTTTCTGAAAAAATATATTCCTGGTCGATTCATACCACATGGTTGGGTGTTTTTAAATAATACTATTCTGTATTGCTAAACAAGATTTTTCTGGTCTTTAAATTAGTTAATTAATATTAACTAGAATGTTTCTGCAAAAAATATCTTTAAAGCCAAAGTATTTTGTATATTCTAAAAAGAAACAACTTTTCTGAGAGACTTAATAGGAGTTAATCTTTGTTAAGTGCTTAATAAACATTATAAAGATATTGTATTAATGAATATCAATCTTGATTTGTATCAGAAATTCATATTTTTCTTTTCAGTCTTTCCCCCAAAAAAAACAAATTTTCCCCATAGACATCTTAAGAAAAATGCGTAACATTGTTTTAGTGATTTGGGGGGAGGCATTTTGATATTAATGTTTGAAGTTTGAAAAAATTGTGATTACATTTGCCTAAAATAGGAATAAAATCATATATAATCGTCCTTTTCCTTTTTACCTCTGAGAACTATTAATAAAAGCACTTTTCATTTGCCAACTGCTTTGGTGTAACGTCCCTTTGGATTCAGCCAGTGGTTGGTTTATGAACTTTTGGGTAAGCTTTCTTAATAGAGGATAGTTAGCCAAAATATCTTCAAGTTTATTCAAAATATGTGTTCAGGTTGCCATGTAAAGCACAGCTTTAGAGAATGTGAGAGATAGATTTAGATGGGTAATTTAAGTGAAATTACTTGATCTATAATAATTTCCTTGCCACCTGCCTTTCAGATGTGAAAATATTTTTCTCTTGTATCGGAGTCTAAATGAAACAAGTCTGTTTGAAAGTAGTATGTGAATGTGTGTGTGAAAGAGAGCATGCTCACATGTGAGCATGCACGCACACACGCACACACGTTTAAGTTTAGTAAAGTTAATTATGCAGGACCCCAGAAGCAAAGAGACTATAACTCAAAATTGTGTTTAGATTTTATTCTTTCAAGAGCACAGATCTCTCTATTACAACATTTCTCTTTGTTCTACACTGAGAGGCGGGTGGTGAGAACAGCTTTGATGGTATTAAGTATTTCCAGGCTTATGGTAGATGGCATAACTGGTATAGTAGAGAAGTGTGGCTTGAAAATTGATAGCTTGTGCCTGATACAGGTCTAAGGTGACTTATATGTTCTTGAAAAATGCATAAAGAGATGATACATTATTTTAGTCCTCTGAATCACAAGACCTTACACTTACCCACCTTTTGTTTTAAAAATTGTTATTCTCAAATAATTATTAGAATTATGAGAAATATTAGTCCCTAATTACTTCATTTTTCTTCACTAAGAAAATTATGTGATATATATATTTTCAAAAGACTGTAAATGCATCATCTTCGTATGTATTGGGAAATGTATGCCTAACTGCTTTATAATAAAAATTAGCACTTTTATTAATAATTTCTAAGTGAAATGTTCTTCTTTACTTGTGTTAGGAATTTTCTATAATATTTTTGGTAATTAAATTTAAACTCTTTAATACTTTTTATTGATTTGAGATGATAATACAGATTAATATTTTGAAAAGCTGGAAGTTTACATGGATTTTCATTTTTAACATCTCGTTACAAAAAGAATGAGAAATGAGTAATCCTAAATGGTTCTGGTCTTAAACAAAATGTCTTTTTCCAGTTTTTATTTTTAAGTTTTCAAGTTTCTTTTATATATTTGAATGTTTATATGACCTTTTAATAAAACCAATAGACTTGCAGAAATGACATGTTGGCCAGAGAGGAAGAAGAGCCTTTTCATATTGTACTGTTGGAAGTGTAACAGACTGGAATCTATATATGCAGAAAAGAAAAGCCAAGTTGTTCCTTCTATTTTTCCCACTAATTCAAGAAATTTATATTCTGTCACATGTAAACTTTGTGTGATTATATTATGTATCATGTTGTGTAGGGTATTAATGTGTTTGTGATAAATAGGGAAATTAAAACCATTTTGACATTATACCTTTTTCAGTGTTTAAAAAATACCAAAGAAATAGTGGATTTCTGAGGGATTTTTATTGTTATAAGAATACAGCCTGCATTCATTTCTCTTATTGATATAAATTAATTATGTCCTTTATGCAGAAAGGTAAAAAGTTGTAAAGGTCAAAGATAGGAAAGTTGGCAGACAGAAAGGACTCTTTTGTCTTTTCTTTTCCTCAAAGACTCTGGAGTTCAGTCTGGCTCTGGTCTAAGCAGCCTCCATTTTTCTAGGCCTTGAACTAAAGAGGCTATAGACCATTCGAGGTATAAAAAGTTTATGCACAGTGGTCTTTAGTTGTGTCAGGATTATTTTAATCCTCATGAGAGCCATGACAAAAACCCAAATTATAAAAACTTAAACAAGAAACACATTTTGAATATTGAGCTTTGGATGGAATCTGGAGAATAAGAGACAGAAACTAACAGACTGTAAGGGCTACTCCAGCCAGGAATTATGCTAAAGACTTGGTGTCACAGCCACTGTCATTTAGATGTTACTATCCTCAGTTTATAAATAAGGAAAATGAGGTTCAAAGAAGTCAAGTAATTTGCTCAACTTCCACCCAGTTAGTAAGTGCTAAGGTCAGAATTTGAACTCTGGACCATCTCCCAAGACCAGGTTTTCTTCTTATGTCATCCAAGGACAAGTAAATTAGTCTCTACGATAAAAAAAAAAAAAATTAAATGTGTCCTTACTACCACTTGTATTAAAATATTCTACAAATATGTAGCTTGGAAAAACACTAGACAGTTTTATGAATATATTTTGCATATATGATCAGACTAACATGAATTTATGAATTTTACAAATGCTAATTGGTGGGATTTATCAAGCAAATTTTTATTAGTTTTTGCTTAAGATGCAGAACTTAAAACTGTCCTATGTATGTTAAAAAAAAAAAAAAAGTAACAAAAACTCCGGAAATCAGTAGTTTTCCTCCTCTAATGGGATTCATAGTACTGAAAATTGGTGTAGCCATGGTTTTGACACCTGTCTGCCCATGTAATTTGTTTTTTCATCAGAATTAGAGTAGCAAGGAAGTAACTAAAATTACATTACAAATTCCTATAAGACATTTTTCAAATAAACATTTTCAGTTACTAAAAGCACAGAAGCCAGTGAGAGTCTATATTAAGCTACATTTTTGTTCTGCTGGGTAATTCGTTGCTAGTTAACACAAGAGAAGAAAGTACAGTTATTTCAAATTTCTAGACTGTCTGTGCACCTAGTATAGTTAAATATAATATTTTGATGATAAAGAAAACACGAGGTCATGTAGAGTTTCCTGAACATGGAATGCTAAAGACATGAAATGACAGGGACTTTTGCATTGACCTATTTTGTTTTGTTTTCATTTATAAAACTTTCTGAGACTATAATATATGAGCCCAAGAAAGTTTTCTTTCCTTGATTCAAGCAGGTACAAATACCCATGAGTTAAATCTATAACTTTTTCCAAGAAAGATGTTGTCACTCACTTTAGCTTTATTAGTGGTTTTTGTTGTTATCGTCTTTTTGCTGGAACTCAAGCCCAAGGCCTTGTGCATGCTAGACAAATAAGTGTTCCGCCACTGAGCTACATCCCAGCCCTTGTTAATGTTTTTGGAAGACAAACTTGTTTCTTTCCTCTTGGTCATAAATTTGCTGGGGGGGAAAAAAGGAAATCAGGTGTTATTTTGTTTTTTTGTTTGTTTGTTTGTTTGTTTTTTTAACAGTGCTAGGGGTTGAATCCAGGGCACCACATATGCTAGGCAAACACACTCTACCATAGAGCTATATCCCAGTTCCCCTAATTTTATTTTTTTTAAGTGAAGGTAGCTAAGCTAATCATACATTGATTATTCTTAGAAAACTAGTTTCAAATGCTGTCCCTTAGAAATTCTAGTTTCTCTCTCAATGAGAAAAAAAAAAAAAAGTTGTGATTATTAGGGAAATAATAGAATTCAGAGTCAAAAAAAAAAAACAGTGAAATTTGCTTAATGACACTAATTTAAGATTAATAAAAATATGCCTGGTTTACCTGAGGGAATTTTCCTCACAGTTAAAGATCAATAATAGTCAACTGTGCTTGTTAATACAGCAAAAACAGTAGTTGAATCTAAGATGCTTTGAACTGAGAACTGGAATTTTTATTTCTTATTGTTACCAGAGAGGAAAGTTTATTTTTACCCCTTATCCTATCTGGAAATTTTGAGGAAAAGATAATATTGGACCTTTTATTTAGGAAACTGTTCAACATATAAACATTTATTTATCCCTTTTACCAGGCTAATTAGGTGAAAAGAATCTTGTGTGGAGACAGCTTGTGTGTCCCTGACTCAGTCTTTGTACATCAGACATTTGCTTTATGATGCCTTGTGGTTTTAGTTCTTAGGGTACTTTTATTGGAACTATCTAAATATTTCCTCCTTAGACTTGGAATTACCATAAAAACTCTAGTAGCCAACTGACTTTATGGCAATATTTGCTGTTTTTACACAATATTAAAATAAAGCATTAATATGCTATTGATAATATATTAAGTTAATATTTAATCAAATATTAATATGTTATCACTTAAGGTCTTAGATATTAGGGGATTCTTAAAGTAGACTCCCATTTTACAAATGGATTTAAACTTTTATGTCATTTTCTTTGTTTGGTTTTATGTTTTAATTTCTATTAAGGAAGGAACAAGGAAAGTAGAAAGACAAAAATTTAAGAAACTAAAATTTTTACTATTTAGGTTCAAGATTTTTTAATCTGAAGGTATACATAAGATCATTATCCATATAAAACAGTGCATTCAAAGTGATCAAAAAAATATGTAAGAAATTATTTTTAGGAAATGTCTTTAATTTCCTCTAATATTGACTTTAGCACTGTTATCTGAATGATTAGTTGCTAAAGCAGAATTTTTAGTTACTCTTTTAAGCAGCCCTCCCCTCTCTGTTTGCTAAACAACATCTTTACTAAATTCAGATCCTAAAAAATTCAGACATAGAAGGAAAATTATTTTTGTGTATTACTATGTGCAGAACTTTCATAAGTTAATCAGCAGTAATTTAAACACTAAAAAGCAAATGCTTAAAATAATTAACCTGGGGCTGGGGATGTGGCTCAAGTGGTAGCGCTCTCGCCTGGCATACCTGCAGCCCGGGTTCGATCCTCAGCACCACATACAAACAAAGATGTTGTGCCCACCGAAAACTTAAAAAAGATTTAAAAATTCTCTCTCTCTCTCTCTCTCTGTCTCTGTCTCTCACTCTCTCTTTAAAAAAAAAAATAATTAACCTAATTTTTCTTAGTTCTTGTACTGACTGAAATATATACATTTTTAAATAGGCTTAATTAAAGTGTTTTTTTTTGTATTTATTTTTTAGTTATAGATGGACACCATGTCTTCATTTTACGTAATGTGGTGCTAAGGATCAAACCCAGTGCCCTACACATGCAAGGTGCATGCTCTACCTCTAAGCCACAGATCCAGCCCTTAATTACAGTTTTTTAATAGAAGTTTTGAATGAGGTTGAGATTTCCTTTTTTTTATTGATCTAAACTTTTTTTCTTTTAAGTTTTAAGTACTCAAGTAGATCTTGTAATCTTTTTATTGTTCAGAACAAGGTGTCATGACATAAAGCAGTATTCCTGAATGTAATATCATATTTTCATCTTAAATTTATGATGATAAAGGGGAATTAACCAAATGATTTTGTTTTATTTATTATGTTGTTTTATTATTACATATACTTATTTTGGTAAGTTGATGTGAATTGTGCTGAATTTATTATATGCATAGACCTTTCATGTATTGGAGGTCTCTATGTTAGCATGTTAGGTCCATATTAATGATATTGAACATATTGAAATTTAAAACTATTATTCAAACCATCTTGACAAGAGATAATAAAAGTTCAAACATAATGAAATCTTGGTAGTTCTTTGGAGCATATCCAAAAAAATGAACAAGCCCTTCCTTCTTTACTCCAAATTAGGTGACAATATTCCCAAATGTTTGTGAATTTTTGGCTAATATTCATAGGCCTAAGAGCTTACAAGACTTCTGAATATTTCTTTCTTTCTTTTTTTTTTTAATATTTATTTTTTTAGTTCTCGGCGGACACAATATCTTTTGTTGGTATGTGGTGCTGAGGATCGAACCCGGGCCGCACGCACGCCAGGCGAGCGCGCTACCGCTTGAGCCACATCCCCAGCCCCTGAATATTTCTTTCAAAATAATTTTTTTTGGAAGGAATTGAAATTAGTAGCTATTTATTAAAATTCATCTCTGCAGTGGATAGGTAAATCATAATAGATATAAAAGAATCCCCCAAAAGAGTCTCAATAAGGGGCCTGGGGTTGTGGCTCAGGGATAGAGGGCTTGCCTAGCATGTGTGAGGCACTGGGTTTGATTCTCAGCACCACACATAAATAAACGAATAAAATATAGGTTCATCAACATCTAAAATAAAATATTTTGAAGAAAAAAAAAGAGTCTCAATAAGAAGAACATATCTCCTTTTTTTCCTCAATGGGGTTTGTCAGCTGCATTTCCAGAGCAGGATGGATTGGTCACACTTGGCCTTCTCTTCCACCCTCTGGAGGCATCTTGTCTCATTTTTTGCTTTTTGTTTATTTTTTTTCCAGAATAATTTTTTAAACAGCTGAGTAAGGGAGAGTGTTCTGTCTTATTCAGTATACAATTATAGTAAATATATGCTGCTTAATAAAATAAAAATTGAAGTTTAGTTCCTGTGTTGTACTATCCACATTTCAGGTTGTTCAGTAGTCATGTGACCATTGGCTACTCTGTTGCACAACGCAAATGTGAACATTTCCATTATCACAGAAACCTTTATTGGACAGTGTCATCTAAAAGCATTCCTCTCATGTTCTGGGAAGGGCCCTTTAATTAGGATATATAGTTATCCTCACATACTGAGGAAAATACCATCTCCTCATCATTTGGGTCATTTGAAAATACCAGGGACCACACAGGTTATGTGTCTTTATCTTTTTTAGGTAAGGTTTGTTTGCATCTTCTCTCAACAATTATCAGAAAGTCATTCTTTCCTGCCTCATAGGGACATTTCCAATATATAATTACAGAAAGGATGCATTGAAATCAAGAACACAGTGCACAACAGCTTTAGATCAAGAATGGCTTTGCCCTGAATTTGGGGTCATCCATATATCTAAAATAAGTGAATCATCCAAACAGGAAAAAAAGAAATGTCTTTGCCACTTTGACTCCAGTTGGTTGTATGAACTAAAACATTCCAAGGATAATTATGTAATCATTGTAAAGAGTAATTGTAAATATTCATTCCTAAAGTATGCTATTCCTTTTGGAAAGTTAACTTGGGGTTGGGTAGAATGAGGACATTCAAGATGTTGATATGGGTTTGTTCTTTTCAACCAGACTTAATAGTGATGAAAAGGAGATATCTGCTAGATTTTCAGTTATTTTCTTTTTTAATATTTATTTTTTAGTTGTAGTTGAATACACAATACCTTTATTTTATTTATTTATTTATTTATTTATTTATTTTTATGTGGTACTGCGGACCAAACCCAGGGCCTCTCACTAGGTGAGCGTTCTACTGCTGAGCCACAACCTCAGCCCCTTCAGTTATATTCTGTTTTGTTTTTTTTTTTTTTTTTAATTTTCGGCAGGCACAATATCTATGTTTGTATTGTATGTGGTGCTGACGATCGAACCCAGGCTGCACGCATGCCAGGCGATCGTGCTACCGCTTGAGCCACATCCCCAGCCCCAGTTATATTCTTTTAAATTAAAAATGTCTGTTCACCAGACACTCAAAATTTCTCTTAACGCCATTCTTTGAGGTGAAAATATAAATGCTTGGGAAAAGCAGTCCCATTATAGCTGCCTTGAGCCTAGATTTCTGAAATGGAGACTACAATTCTAAAGAAAATTTCTATCTATGATGTTTTAATGGAACATCTTAAGGTACTAAATTGAACATTTCTCTCTTGTATTTAAAGTAGTTTTTAATCATCTTACAGCATACATATTCCTTTCTCAATTCTAAAATTGTTGTGGTACAAAATCATCCTTGACATTTGAATGTATGATTAGATCATTAACTGGCCCAGATTGGGGGGGTTCGGGGAGGGGGGGGGCAGGGAGCCTGGCATCTTTGTGCAGGTGATCAGATGACATAAGCAGTCTGGTTTTAATTTGTGGCCAGTACTGATTGTAACTAGGAGAGACTTGCTCTTTTTGTGGAATTGGCTGACTATTTCCCTACATCTGGAGTTAATAAACTCTTTGAGACCACATCAGTTGCGCTTTGCCACAAGAACTCTTTGATCTGAAAAATCGAGACTGGCACAACTGCTGCCTCGAAACATTGCATCTGTGTTTTTGCAAGCTATGGTTAAGATACCAAAAGTGGAGTTAGAATCGTTGTTAAATGGGTGTCTTTGAGAACCATTTATCTCAAAGCATTTTTATTACAATAAAACTTTTGAATTTGTTAGAACCTAAGTGATAAAGTAGTTTAGGGTTTTATTTACCATTTTTATTTATAATATCTTTTAAAACTCCTTTTTTTAAAAATTGTATTTATGAAGCCTAACAGTAAAAACAAACTTTACCTCTAAATGAGGCTTGTTTTTTCCATACAGCTTCAGAATTTTCTTGTAAGGGTAAGCAAGTGTCTTTCTCTGCTGTGTGTGATTTATCTTGTTTTTTTTTTGTTTGTTCGGTTTGTTTGTTGTTTATTTTGCTTTCCATGACTGCCTTCAATCAATTATTATATGATCAGTATATTCTGTATTTAGCAGTTTGTAAATCAGTAAAATCAAGTATGTCCTTTACTTCCTTTTCTAATTGCAAACATTTTAAAAATTTAAAAATGTATGTGTGTCATGTATGGAACAGAGTGATTAAATGAGATTAAGGATGAAAAAATGTAAATGGGCAAATTATGTTGAAATTTAAACTGAAAATTATGGAGGGTTTTTTTTTTTTCAATAACACTTCAGAACTTTCTCACAGTTACCAAGTGTGAGGCTTACATGTTGTTTCTGTCCAAATGGAATTAGAGAATTTTGTATTTCATACTTTCAGATCAAGGGTGGTATGTATAGTAAATGCACATTTGTGATAAAAAGTACATCTTCTGATGCAGTCTTCTAAATTTGATTCTGATTTGTATTTCCTGGATAAATCTATAGATGTACTCTACCTTTTGTTGTTTGTGGTTTCAGCTTGGCTTGGGGGAATCTATATACAAAGGGACAAAAGACTTCTAGTTGTGGCTAAGATTGGAAGCTGAAAGTTGATTAAGAGAAAATAATCCATAATTCCTTTCCAGAAAACTTTACCTGCCTGTTGGCCTGTATGATACATTCCAAACACACTTATGTATACCCAATTCTTTAATCGTAACACAGTCTTTTATGAAATAGCTTTAGACTACAAAAATATGTATAATATATAATGAACAAACTTTTATCTGCCATATTCCCCTATCTAGGGTCCTTCTGGATAATTCTTAGGAATATATCTTATCCCAAACTTCTCAGGTACCACAGATGTGTGTTTTTACCTCTGGAATGTGAAAGGTAGGAAACAAAACTAAATGCCAATCCATTAAAAAGACACTCCTGTGCTAGTATTATCAGGACTACTAAGAAGAGTAAAATGGGCTTTCTAACCTTTCATTTAGGAGAAGTTGTGTGTATATAAGTAGGGTCATATGGAGAAAAACTGTAAGAATTGAACAGGGGCAGTATGTAACAGCATAACTGCTTCTGTTAGGATGACTGAAACATGATAATATTAGCTAATTCGTTGTGACTGCTTACTCTGAATAGGCACTGTGCTGAATATTTTATTATGTGTATTATTTTATCTAATCTTCCAGTGGCCCCTGTATGTGCAGTTACTGTAAGCACCATTTTTACATATGAGGAAATTGAGTCTCAGGAAGGTCAGGGTAACTTGCCAGAGGCCTTTACAACAGTTAGTGCCTCAAAGAAAGACCAGATTCTTGATAGTTTATGCATATATAATAGTTTATGTAAATAAAAAATTTAGCTCCCATTTTAATATTTCTTAACTTTTTTATCATTATTATTATTATTACTATTTAGAAGTATAATGCTTGAGGTAACAATACACAATTTGTAGAAGCACATGAAGTCAAAATCCTTCCTAAGTCCTGAGGTGTAACCATTGTTAAATTTCTCATGTGTAATTCCAAAATTTTTCTTTATGTTAAATTTCTTGTTTTATTCCAGAGATTTCCTATGCTTATACAAATAAATATGTTTGATTTTATATATGCTCCCATAATTTTAATGTTACTTACTTTCAGTTAAATGAATACTTTTAATTTTTATTTTTCAGTGAAATTTAATTGAGTGTGCCCTTAACAAACTAAAACAAAATAAATTATTTCATAAGCTACTTACAATAGCTTACCTTTCCTTTCCCTTCTTCCTGACTTCGGGTTTACTTTACAGACCATACATGACTTTAAATGTTGTTTTCCTTCATGGTTTCAGTAGTTATGAGAATGGTGTGATTGTGTTTGATCATTAATATTTTTTGACTGCCCATATAAGTTTTCCAGAGGAATACAAATGTTGGTCATTTACAAATTCAAAATGTTCATAGGTCCCTTTTCTGAAGCAATGGTATACCAAAGGAAATTAATACTATTCTAGCAAATTAAATGAGGTTTTTATGAAAGCAATGCTGAAAGTGTACTTGAAATTAAAGAATTAAAACTCCTCAGCAGAAGTTGTTGTTTTTTTAAAATATTTTTTAGTTGTTGATAGACCTTTATTTTATTTATTTCTATGTGGTGCTGAGAATCGAACCCAATGCCTCACATATGCCAGGCAAGTGCATTACTGCTGAGCCATAGCCCCAGCCTAGAAGTTGTTTTTAATTAATTGCTGACACTACCAAGTTAGAGAAGTTTCTGAACAACTGTGTTAGACCTTCCACAGTTGACTTTTAATAATAACAAAGGATAAAAAATGAATCTAATTCATTTTGATTTTATATCATGCTGTATGTTCAAAGGACATCTGTTTGTTCCACCAGATTTTGAATCTTGAGCTATGTGAAATTTATGTTTTGTTATCCAAGTCGACACTTAGAACTTTTTTCATCCATCTGGTATAATTGTCACATCGATATGCATTACATGGATATTCGGAAAGAAACGTGTATTTAATCAAGTTTGATGTTATTTATGTGGATTTAGTTCATGTTCTTTGTATTTGTAGTAGGCCTTTATAAGGATTAGATGACCTTTTTAGATGCTTGATGGAAAGTAGAACTCATCTTTTATAAGTAATACAATAGTCATTTCTATTTTAATTAAATTTCTTGTTTAATTTTAAGGTGTATGCACCATCCCCAAATTCAGATGATTTCAACCGTGAATCTCCTAGTTATCCGTCTCCTAAGCCACCAACCAGTATGTTTGCTAGCACTTTCTTTATGCAAGGTAAGTACTACCAAGTAGTTGTCACATACAACTGCAGTCATCTGTATATTAGCTCATATTTTAAAGTGTGGGGAAAGACAATATCTTCATAGGAATTCAGACATTATTTATCTAGGTATTTTTTGGCTGAGATAAATTAAAATTTAGGGTTTTTTTTTTTGGTTGTTATTGTGTAGTGCTGATTATCATTAATTGCAATTCAGTTGGATTATTCAGCAAATCACTAGAGTACCCATTCAGTATTGATTGAATTTATAAAAGACTTAAATTGAGAAGAATAAATAAAGGTGCTCTGACTTGGCTTTAGAATTTAAAAGTATGAAAGCTATTAACAACTCTGGTTTGTCGTTTAAAATTACAGGTTCATATCATGCCTAGAACAAACAATATAAATAAAGAGTGAATATCAGAACAGAGTTAAGACTTGTTAAGAAAGAAAATGTGTTGCATTTCCTTTAATGCATGTCTAGCAAATCATTTTTATTTGGTCTCCTGTGGTTTGTGATTATGGGAAGCATATATATGGGAGCAATAAATTATTACATAAGTGGTTCCCTGACTATACTGTGAGTGAAGTCATTACTGACACGTTTAATTTGAAGGCTGACTGTAATATGGTCATTATCAATTACTTGGGTCTACTCTTAGAGAAACTTCATTGCAGTTTAAAAATGTTAGATACAATGTACATTGCATGTTATGAATTAAGAACATTTTTTTGTATTTTTATGAGTAAGAGTATGCCATTTAACCAAAAATTAAATCCAGCCTTTCCACCAATTCGGAATATTTGTCTTGTTTGATGTGGATTTACATCTTCTGAGGATTTATCTAATGACCTATTGTAGTTTAGATTACTTTTTTCCTTCACTATTAAACTTATTACATCTTTCTGTTGATTCGTTGGTACTGGTGATTGAACCCAGGGGTGCTGAGCCACATCTTTAGCACTGTTTTTTTGGTTTTTGTTTTTTGTTTTTATAAGCATCATCAAAATAAAAAAAAAAAATTAGCTAAGGAAATTTTAATACTTTTCTTTTTATCTTAGATGGGACCCACAATTCTTCTGACCTTTGGAATTCATCAAATGGGATGAGCCAGCCTGGTTTTGGTGGAATTCTGGGGACCTCCACTTCCCACATGTCTCAGTCCAGTAGTTATGGCAGCCTTCATTCACATGACCGCTTGGTGAGCTATCACACATGACAAGGTTGCAGCAACATCTTGTCCTCATTATGTTTCTTTTGGATTCCAAGTATACAATTTGATTCTGCCAAAACTTCTAAAGTTTGGAATGTTTCTGGACTTATACTATTTACCATGACTTTTCAAAAAGTAAATGACCATAATAACCCTCTTGAACTAACTTATAATGCTCTTTTTGAAGTAGTTGTTCAGTGTATATGCGTATTATTCAGAAAATAAATTTGACCGATTGTATCTCTTTGCCCCTTTTTCTAGAGTTATCCTCCACACTCAGTTTCACCAACAGACATAAACACAAGTCTTCCACCAATGTCCAGCTTCCATCGTGGCAGCACCAGCAGTTCACCTTATGTTGCTGCCTCACACACCCCTCCCATCAATGGATCAGACAACATTCTAGGTGAGCTTTTGGGATTGGCAAAAATTCCTAAAAATCTTACAGGTGGGTTTTCAGTGAACCCCATATTATCATGTATTTTTAGTATTTAATTTAAAAGTGAAGAATCTTTTCCTTTTTGTTAATGTGGAAACTAGTAAGGAATGAATTCATTTTTACTTTAGCTTATTAAGCACATGCAGAGTATTGCTTCCTTGATGGTGGTAAATGTGTGACAACAATAATGCTGAAACAGCATACTTTCCTACTAAAATTCTTAATTTGTTTCTCTTCTCAAAATATCCAGGAACTAGAGGGAATGCTGCTGGAAGCTCACAGACAGGTGACGCACTCGGAAAGGCTTTGGCATCTGTGAGTATTGGTTTTACATATTATACTGAATGAATTCTGTATTGCATATTTTACTGAATGAATTCTGTATTGCTAAATGCAGTGATTAGATTTTATGGACAATGAGTATTAAGTGTAGTTGTAGCCATCAGCATCATTACTTATTTAGAGCTATTCTGTTTTTATTGATTCATTTCACAAAAAGTACTTTATAAGAATTTTTCCAAGATGGAAAATATTTTTATATTTTTGGTGTGGGAAGGGCACTAGGGATTGAACCCAGAAACCCTTAACCACTAAGCCACATTATTTTTTGAGACAGGTTTTCACTAAATTGCTAAGGGCCTCACTAAGTTGCTGAGATTGACTTTGAACCTATGATCCTCCTGCCTCAGCTTCCCAAACTACAGGTGTGTGCCACTGCACCTGCCTATCTATACTTTTTAAAACGAAAATAAAAATCAGCCATAGCTGAGTGATTCAAAAGTTAGGAAATGAGAGCCTTTTTTAAAAAGCCAGATTTATTGAAGAACTCATGCTAAACGAAGTAAAAATAATAAAACTGATTCAAAGGGATTTTATAGTTTTTTGGCGCATCCCACCCCATTTCACCTCTAGTACTAGTCATGCTAAGCAAGCACTCTATCACAGGGCTAACTCCTAGCCCTGTAATATTTTCTTGATCAAATACATTTATCAGTTTAGTAAAAAAGCAATAGTTACATTTTAATATCTGACTCTGAAATCGTTAAAATTAAAATTTCTTCTTTTGGAATGATAAAATGAGAAGTGAGAGCATTTATCAGTAATCCATAAAGGTTCTAGAACTAATTATTCAAAAGAGGTATTCTGCTTTATACTTTGTTAAATTTCTCCTTAGGCATTTTTTTCTCTTCTTTTTTTTCTTTTGAGCAGTATCTTTCTATAACCCACACAATTGTCTTATATTTTCTGTGCAGTGCAATTAACTCTTCAAACATATTTGTTGCTGTTCATGGGGAATGTAGAGTACTTTAATATATGAGTAGTAGGAAACAACTGTTGAACATTTAAAGAGGTAAACCTCTTTGGGTTGTTCCTGTAAATTAGCCTTTCTCTATAGCTAAGTTCAAGCTTCTTGAGAAATTAAACAAGTTAAATTTATCTGCTAGATAGTGGAACCCCACTCAAAATGGCTGCAGTAAATATTTCCTGAATTCAATCTTGGATCATTTGTAATAATAGCATGATAATAACAAAACCCACAAAAAATTATCAGCTATAATTCGATTGTTCTTTAGGTGCCTGGCACTATACTAAGCATTTACATGCTTTGTTTTATTTAATCCTCAAGAAAACCCTGCAAGGTTGGCATTATTATCCCTATGTTACAGCTGAGAAACTAAGGTTTAAAAGGTTAAGTAACTTGAGCCCAGAAAGATTAAGTAGCTTGCTCTAGGGATCACAAAGCTAGTAAGGGTAGACTCATACATTAGAACCCTGATCTGACTAGGTTTCCTAACTACTGCTGTGTATGTCCAGGAGCAATAGTGCTACAGTGACTGAGTCTTAGAGAGGTAAGAGTGAATATTATAGAAAATTGTCCCGATTTTTTCTGAATTTATTCCCACCAGAAAAATGTATATTATTCTGTAGTATTAAAGATAAGGGTTTCCCAGGTGTTTGATTGGCTTGTTATATTCCAGTAAGATAGTTCACAAGTAAGAAGAAGACAAATAACAGGGGTGGGGATTTAGCTCAGCTCAGTAGCAGAGTGCTTGCCTAGCATATGCAAGGCCCTGGGTTTGTTCTTGGATCATACTCTGTGGGGATAAAAAGAGGACAAATAAAATTTGAACTTTTAATATTAAGCAAACTTTAAAAATACAATGTACATTTTGACACCCCCCACACCCACAGGGTTTTTGTTTGTTTAGTTTGGGTTTTTTTTTCTTTATTTTTATTTGTTTTAATTAGTTACACTGGTTTTGGTTTTTGAAACAAAAAGTCTCTGAAGAAACCTTGCCATAAAATCAGGCAAGAATTTTTGATGTTCTTAATGGCCCTTCAGTCTCATTTTTAGTTACCCTTCAAGTCCTTGAACATCTTCTTAAAGTGTGAACAACATACTAGCCAAACTAGGGTGGCATTTGAGAAAGAAAATCCAAAGTCTCTGTGTGGAAGCTTGGGGAAAAAATGTTTAATCTAGTTAGTGGGTGGGCTTTGGTTGTCATGGAAACTGAGCTCTGTCATCCTGTGTTGTTACTAGGCAGGAGCAGTCAGGTCATTCCATAAATCATTTCTGTCATAGCTGACGGTGATGCATTCCATCTGCTCCATCACTACATGCCATAGTCTACACACTTCATATCCCTTCCTTCAATCCATCTGCTACCTCCTTCCTTCCCCACGTCCAGACCCCTCCCAAATACATTCTTTCTGTAACTTCCTCCACAGACTCACATTCACTTTAATACATGTTTAGTACTCAAAATGTACTGAAAAATAAAAACATTACATTGTCTGGGGATAGAAAGGATTAGAACAGATGAGAAGAGGAACTTAATGAGGATTACATTTGAGAATCTAATATGCACATCAGAATTTTATGTTAAATATTACAGATCTTTGGAAATGGTGACCATGACTATTTTGAAACTTTTCAAGTTCTTTAGAATGTAACATTTTTAGCATGGCACCTAGTTTTAGGGGAAATAACACCGAGCAGTTGCCACTGGAAGTTAATTCTAGTTCTCCAATTGTCTGATGTATGTCTTAGAAGGTCTTTCATGTGTGAAACATCAGAGGGTACAACCTTTGTTCTTCAGTTTAGGTATTAAAGAGCTTGCAGAATACTGTGTGATTAAACATGTAAGGCTAGATAATGCATTTGCAAAGGTTCCTTTATTTTAGGTTTAAGCCTGGATAATTGTGGTCTTAATCTCAGGATAGCAAAAAAGAGAATTGTACATGAAAGTATTTACACAAAGTTCCCAAAGCCCTGTGGATTATGCATTAGTTTAGATAATAAACTAGGGTAGATAGAAGGGAAGGAAAATCTGTGTATTCGTGCCATTTCTAATGTGTTTCCCTGAACATTTGCCAGACAATAACCCTTTAAGATTGTGCCCATGGAGAGTTATATAGAGCAAGAAACATCTGGTTTATTTCAGTGCCTAATACCATATCAAAACACTTGGTCTTTAATTTAGAGGAGATCAAACAAGAGGACTGTTTAACTTTGTTGATTATATCAGACTTCTTTGTGATAATTTATGTTTTGATTTCTACCTCAGAGCAAGAGAGGGGGAAAGTGTGTGGTGTGTGTGTGTGTGTATGTGTGTTTTAATCTGGATAGTTAAATGGTCAGTAGTCTCTAACAAAAGAAAAGAAAATTCCTGGAAGTTGACGTTTAAAAGTAATCATGAAATAAGTTTCTTTGTTCCTTAGACTCAATAACATTAGCATAATAAAGATTAACTGAAATGTGCACTGTAGTGTTTAAAAAATTGAGCTCACAATTTCAGGGTTGGGCCTGGGCGCTCTCCATTGTTTCCTTTTTGTCCGAGGCCCTTTTCATTAGCTCCTGGCTTATTGGCACCCTGCTGATTGGAATGGACCATGACTGATAGGAGGAGGAGCCTCATTTGTTGCAGTAAAATGAGGCATATTACCGTTTAAGCCTGGCAGAAGGTATTGAGAGTTATTCATCATTGGTCACTTAACAGTATGAGGACCATGGACTGCATGCAGAATGAGTTCTTACTTTTGTGTTTATGCTGGAGACTCTAAATCACTCCCTCTCATTTTGATGTTACTGACTTTTTCTTCTTTTTTCTCTTCAAACACCAATGTTAAGAGTCCTGTAAGGCCAGAAAATACGAAACAAAATATATTCTTAATTTAGGATGCACTTTGCCAAATAAAGCCTAGTGTTTAGAATTTCTGAAAGTAGCACAACAATTTTTATAGAATAAGTATAATTTGTTTGTATTTGGTAATACGGTAAACCTGCACAGATAGTTTAGTGAGAAGATATGTGATCCAAATGTTGTGTTATACCTTTTTAAGGTTTTATTGCTCTTCTTCTCCCCGCATATTCTTTTGAAAGTAAAAAAGATAGGAAAAATCCTCCAACTTGCCAGCCTTTTTCCTATCTATAAGTTCAGGAAAAATCAACAATAGTGCTCTCTTATCACTTTAATTGGTGAAGTAGAACAAGCAAATGTGACAGGTGAAGGGAAAATGGCTTTTATTATATAAATGGAGAAGCTGCTGTGGGGAAGAAATACCAGAAGGGATATGTTTTCATACTGGATACATTTTTGTTACCACTTCTCCTGTTTATACAGTGAATTTTTTAAAGCTCCTATTTATACAGTGATTTTTAAACCTCTTTTACATATAAGATCAGCACATTTTGCTAAATCACTTTAAGGTAATGATCTTACATGACTTTACGCTACAATCTCTGTCTTCTCTGACATAATAGGAGGTGCAGCTAATTCTTGACATGTAAGGGCAGAGTTCTCAGGGAAAATAAGTGTTGATAGTCCATTTATACCCTGAGCAGTCCCTACCTATCTAATAATGTGATATGGACAGTCTATTATTTTAGCACTAATTTCTAGACGTAGTGGAACCCTCACCACCACCTCACCGTTAAAACTGTTACCATAAAACTGATTTGAGAGTTAGGGATGTAGTTCAGTGGTGGAATACTTGCCTACTGGGTTCAAGACCCCACCACAAAAAAACAAACAAAACCTTATTCAAAATAAAGTCATCTATATAACAAAGTTCTTTTTCTTCTTTTGGTATTTCTGTCACTGCTCCCCATTACACAAATACTAAGACAAATGCTAGCATTTAAGGAGTCCTTCTTTTTATCAGTAAGTGTTATACCAAATTTCATGTACAATTTTATCATTCAAATTTTTTAAAAAACATTGAGAGCCTACTTACACAAGACACTGGCAGGCAGTGATTGATTCAGTGTTGAACTTTATAAGATCTCTGCCTCTGAGATAATAAAGGAGGTAAAAATGACATGGAAATGGGGAAGTGACATTTGAGCTAAGCTTTGAGGTAGTGTGGAATTCCACCAAGGAGAAGTTAAGAAATAGACTTTCTGAAAGTAGAACAAGCTATGTTCAGAAAATGAAAAACAATATTTTGTTTGGATAACAGAGTATGTAAGTTTATAAGTAGATTACGGAGTAGAAAGATATTTTTCTTACCAGATTATGATATCAAATGTTATTTTGTACGCAACAGGAAGCATGGGATTTGGTAGTTCAAAACTGTGTTCCAGGGCTGAGGCTGTAGCTCAGCGGTAGTACACTTGCCTGGCATGTATGAGGCACTGGATTCGATTCTCAGCACCACATATAAATACATAAATAAATAAATGCCTATCAACAACTTAAAAATTTTTTTAAAAAAACTATGTTCAAGGAAAATAGCTCAATTAAATATGGGATGAAAAGAGGAATTACTAGAAAAATAAAGACATCCCACTTGAGGGCTAAAAACCAACAAGTCAGGCTAGTTTACATGGAACTAAAACTTTTCTCCCTCTTCATCTACCCACATCAGTGTTATCAGCTCTTCCCTCCCTTGCCAATATTACACTCAGGATGTTTCATAAACCATTATTGCTAATTAAAGGTATAATTATGTGAATTGTTTGTTTGTTTTACTGGGGAATGAACCCAGGGGTACTTAACCACTGAGCCACATCTCCAGCCGTTTTTATATTCTATTTAAAGACAGGGTCTTGCAAAGTTGCTGAGGCTGCCTTTGAACTCATGATCTTCCTGCCTCAGCCTCCTGAGCCACTGGGATTGTAGGCATGCTCCGACATACCCAGCTAATTATGTGAATCTTAAGACATATTTTTGTTGGCATGTGTGACCTTACCTAATTTACTTACGTGGTTGAGATAAATTAGTTTATATATGTGGAGCCACTAGGAACCAAAATGTGGCTGGTAGCTAATTTTCATGTATGTCCTGTAAATTTTTTGCAAAGTAACAATTTTAAATAACAGCTTTTTTTCTGGTGATGCTGGGAATGGAACCACTGAGTTATGGAACCACTCAGCCCTAACTACGTTAAGACCAACAATATTGATCTTATACTAATTCCCTAAAGCCTCCAAAAGCTTCTTGAATTCTTTTTCATAGTTTTGCTTTTCCAAAATGGCTTTTTTTTTTTTTTTTTTTTTGGTTTCTGGAGTATTTTTTTTTTATTGGTTGTTCAAAACATTACGTATCTCATGACATATCATCTTTCATACATTTGATTCAAGTGGGTTATGAACTCCCATTTTTACCCCAAATACAAGTTGCAGAATCACATCGATTACACATCCACATTTTTCCATAATGCCATATTAGTGACTGTTGTATTCTGCTACCTTTCCTATCCCCTTCCAAAATGGCTTTTTAACTTGAGTATACAACTTCCTGATCTGGCTACATTTATTTTATTTTTTTTTATTCTAATTTGTTATATATGACAGCATACTACATTATAATTCATATTACACATATAGAGCACATTTTTTAATATCTCTGGTGGTATACAAAGTATATTCACACCATTCTTGTCTTCATACATGTACTTAGGGAAATGATGTCCATCTCATTCCACCATCTATTTTACACCCCTTGCCCTCTCCCTTCCCCTCTATGAGACTCTCCCTGCCCTTGCCTACTCCTTAAGACTAAGCCTCGCCCTTAGAAAACTTGGAATGGAACCACCATTTGACCCAGTTTGTCTCATCTTCCCATGCTCCCTCTCCCAACCCCACTATGAATCAGCCTCCTTATATCAGAGAAAACATTTGGCATTTGGTTTTTAGGGATTGGCTAACTTCACTTAGCATTTTCTTCTCTAACTCTGTCCATTTACCTGCAAATGTCATGATTTTATTCTATTTTGTTACTGAGTAATATTCCATTGTGTATATATGCCACATTTTTCTTATCCATTCATCTACTGACAGGCATCTAGGTTGGTTCCACAGTTTAGCTGTTGTGAATTGTGCTGCAATAAACATTGATGTGCCTGTGTCCCTGTAAAGTGTTAAGTGCTGAGGTGCAAAAATGTTTTATTATGCATTTTGTAAGAATAATATTGTCCAGCATCACAAAGTGGATACTAAGAACTTTATGAGAAGAAGCTGAAAGCCTGGGTTTCCTGGGGTCCTAACATAGATAGAGATAAAGGACACCTATAGGCTTTGTAGTTCCCAGGTCTTGTTGTGAAACTTAGTCTTTTTTTTAAATTAATTTCTTTATTTTAATTAGGTATATATGACAACAGAATGCATTTCAATTCATTGTACACAATTGCAGCACAAGTTTACATTTCTATGGTTGTACATGATGTAGTGTCACCATATACCTAGGGCAATGATGTCTATCTCATTCCATCATTTTTCCTGCCTCCACATTCCCTCCCTCCCCCACCCTCTCCTTTGCACAAAGTTTCTCCATTTTTCCCATGCCTCCCCCATCCTCGTTATGGATCAGCATCCACTTATCAGAGAGAACATTTGGCCTTTGGTTTTTTGGGATTGGCTTACTTCACTTAGCATGATATTCTCCAGCTTTATCTATTTACCTGCAAATGTCATGATTTTATTCTCTTTTAATGCTGAGTAATATTCCATTGTGTATATATACCACATTTTCTTTATCCATTCATCTATTGAAGGACATCTAGGTTGCTTTCAGTTTAGCTATTGTGAATTGAGCTGCTATGAACATTGATGTAGTTATGTTACGATAGTATGCTGATTTTAAGTCCTTTGGGTATAGACCGAGGAGTGGTATAGCTGGGTCAAATGGTGGTTCCATTCCAAGTTTTCAAAGTGTGAGGCTTAATCTTAAGGAGTAGGCAAGGGCAAGGAGAGTCTTTCCAGTGCTCCCCATTTTTACTTTTACCGATGGGAATCTAAAAACTGGAATTAGGGGAGTTCTATCCCAGCACTTATCCTTCTAGGCCTCAAGTTCTATTGTAACAATGATGGAGCTGGAGAAATTCTCAATAGCTCCTTCCAGCTTACACCACCCTACAATTTTGAGTTAGTGTTTTAAAAATAGTCCCATAACTTTTATTTGGCATTGACTTTTGATTCTCAGAACATTCACTTTTTGCAACTTCCTGGCTTTGGTCAAAAACACCTTTTACTCCTTGACTTTTTCCCATCACAAAACTAAGTAAATACATTACAAATCATCTACACCATATTCCTCTAAATAATGAGGAGAAATAAGGAAAGGTGCTTACATTTCCCTGGACTTAGAAAGCTATGGAAAAACCTACACTGGTGCTGGGGAATGAAATAGACAAAAATTATATTATTATGTTGTATGCATGTACAACTATGTAGCAATGAATCCCATTATTATGTCTGATTATAATGTATCAATAAGACTTTTTTAAAATAATGATAAGAGGAATATTTCCTAGGAGGGACCTCTTAGGAGCCCTTGAATGAATTAAAGGGACTTTTTTAGGACTACAGGGGATTGAACCCATGGGTACTCAAACACTGAGCTATATCCCCAGCCCTTTTTATTTTAGTGCTGTTATTTGGAGACAGTATCTCACTAAATTGCTGGGCTGAAACTTGGAATCTTCCTGCCTCAGCCTCTCTAGTCTCCAGATACAGGTGTACACCATGACCCACCTGGCTAAAGTGATTCTTAATATATTTACTCGTTAATTAGGTGAACTTGAACGACTCTCCTACACTATTTTTGGCAATATGAAAAGTATATAAAGTATAGCAACAACATTTTTAGCCAGAATACCAAAATTTATGCATTCAGGTATATTATTCTCTTCTCTTCAAGTAGATCTGTAGGGAAGTCAAGTTCAAAAATCATTTGGGGAACACATTTTTGACCCAGTGGGTATTTTTTTTTTTAACTTTCTCCAAGGGTGGCATAGTATACTTTGGAAGTAAGTTTAATTTTTTTTAACATTTGGAGCTAAAATTGGCAAAAATATGGTTGATCAAATTAGTACCTTTTAAAGGAGAGGTAAGGAGTAACTAAGAAATATTTTTATTTGTTTTTTTTTAAACTTTTTAAAAACCATTTCTTTCTTTTTTTTTCCTTTCATTTTCTCTCTAACGTGTGTGTGTGTGTGTGTTGCTGAGGATTGAACCCAGCACCTTGCACATACTAGGCAGGCAAGCACTTAAAGATCATCTCAAAAAATGAGTTAATTCATTTAGTTAGCGTATTCTAACAGTCAGAAATTTTTAACTGTTTCCAACTAGAACAATAAAGAAGCATATCTATTCTATTCTTATCATATTAGAATATATATGATTTTTTTAATCTAAGTTTTAAAATGGAGGCTACTGTGCTCTTCATGTAACAAAAAAGTCTTAAGAGTGATGGAAAACCTTTTCACTATAAGTATTAGGGGGTAACACCTTAGATTGGAAAAATAAATTTATGTAAATAGATTTATATATTTGCTATTGTGAAATATTGATGTATGTGTATCTCTTGTTTTCTGCTTAGATTTATTCTCCTGATCATACCAGCAGTAGTTTTCCATCAAACCCATCAACACCGGTTGGATCACCTTCACCTCTTACAGGTAGGCTTTTCTTTTATCTACTTCATAACATGGTATAGGTTTACTTGGAAATATTTCACAGGCACTTTTTAGTAACATTTATTTTAAAAATCACCTAAATTTTGGCCAGGCGCAGTGGCACATGCCTGTAATCCCAGCAGCTCTAGAGGCTGAGGCAAGAGGATTGCAGGTTCAAAGCCAGTCTCAGCAGAAGCAAGGGACTAAGCAACTCAGTGAGACCCTGTCTCTAAATAAAATACAAAATAGAGCTGGGGATTTGGCTCAATGGTCGAGCGAGTGCCCCTGAGTTCAATCCCTGATCTGCCCCCTCACCTCCAAAATCATCTAAATTTTGACTGGAGTTGTGGCCCAGTGGTAGACCACTTGCCTAGCATGTGCAAGGCCCTGGGTTCAATCCTCAGGACCACATAAAAATAAATAGATAAAATAAAGGTGTTTTTAAAAAAACTATTTAAAAAAGAAAAGAAAACATCTAAACATGGGCTTACTCAGTGGTAGAGTATTTGCCTATCATGTGCAAAGTCCTGGATTTGATCCCTAGTATGACAGGGAAAGGGGGACATCTAATAGAAGCTTCCCCTGGAGTTCACTTTGGAGAATATTGAAATATTTGTTAGTTTTGAATTATTTATGAATATCTTCTGAGATTCTTAATATAATTTGTTGATAATTTCTAATAATTGTTGTGGTACTAGAATAAAAATTAAGGTGGGAAATTGGGATGAAGGTAAGATACCAAAGAACTACACCAAAAATTTTTATGAGATAGTGTAGACAATTTTAAAAATAACCTATTTAGAAGTACAAAGGCTAAGAAGGTAGCCTAATGATCGAATGTGTGCTTAAGGTTCATGAGGCCCTGGGTTCTATCCCTAGTATCACCAAAAACAATTAAATAAAAGCACATTGTGACCTCTTTTTTCATTGTTCTCCACATTTACCATGTACCATGTGTAAGACTCATTCATAGATGAATAACTTTATGTAGGTTTTTTGTCTTTATTTTTGGGTTCACTAAGTTATTATTTCACATGTATAAATACATACATATATACACACATATAAAAATGAATTCCTGGGGATGATTCCGTTTTTCTACTAAAGAGAAGAACTCAGTGAATGTGGCTCAATATTGTTAGTGGTTCAAATTTGCTTTATTTCCTCCTGACTTTTTCACATTAATTTTGACAAGTTCTAGATATTACCCTGTGGTATCAGTTTATTGAGAGACAGTTGTAAATGGGATTTTTTTTTTTTTTTACTTACTAGGAATAAATAAATAAAAGTACATGAAAATGTTAAGTATCTGTTAAGCTGTAATGTAAAAACCTGGCCTGGGGCTGGGGATGTGGTTCAAGCGGTAGCACGCTTGACTGGCATGCGCTGGGCGCTAGGTTCGATCCTCAACACCACATAAAAATAAAATAAAGATATTGTGTCCACCTAAAACTAACTAACTAAATAAATATTTTTTTAAAAAAACTGGCCTGTATTTTTCTAAAGACTGTTTGCCAAAAATCTTTGCTAAAGAAAATATATTTTAGTTTGCTTTGAAGAAAAGACATTATTAGGCAACTGGATAAGATTGCCATATTCCTCCAACAACAGCTGACCTCAGAAATGACTGTTTAGGAAAACAGAATCCAGCCATTAGTTAAGTCCAAGTGGTTTTGTTTTTTCTATGTTGCTGTTAAGCCTTTTTACATTGTGCAGTGTTTCTGGAAATCCGGACCTTTGCTATCACCTGTGCTTTGTGTATTTGCCTTGTGGTTCTGCTTAGAAGCATTCCAGTGTGGACATGATGAACTGCTGGCAGCTGCTCCCAGCTATTAGCAGGTTCTGCTACTTTCTCAGACACTGTGGCTTCAGCTGTCTAGTAAAAGTTGAACAGCTGTTCCCTACATAGACAAGACTATGAAAGACCCGTTGACTTGAAGTTGTTGTTTAACAGAGCTGAAATTACAGGAAGAATGATGTAACTTTAGCCCTGCTCACCCTCTTGGCACACTTTTGCTAAAATTATCAGTGTCATGTTTACCATAACCTATTTCACTTTCCCATCTGAGACATCTGTGTCTGCCCTCACTGTACATTCCCACTGCCTCTCCTTTACCTAATAAGACAGTTACCAAAGTATCTTTTAGTTTTAATTAGCACTGGAGAGAAAGGCCATAGTGGAGCTCAGCAACTGTGAAGGGACATCAGTGAAATGGAGAATCAGAAGCTTCAACTCTTTCTTTGTTTTGTTTGTTTGTTTTTGTACCAGGGATTGAACCCAGGGGCACTTAACCACTGAGGCACATCCCTAACCTTTTTATTTTTTATTTTGAGACAGGGTCTCAGTAAGTTGCATAGGACCTCCCTAAGTTGCTGAGGCTGACTTCAGCCTCTTGAGTTGCTGGGATTGCAGGCATATGCCACCACACCCAGCAACTTCAACATTTTTCCAGAGGGGGAAAAAATAGGTCTCAAGTAAAAATCACATTTCTCATCCATCTTTATTTGATGTTTATTGGATGATATTCTTTTTTTCCCCTATATTTCAGTTGAGTAATGAAAATGTAGACTGTTGAATTACAATCAAAGGGAAAAAGAGAAGGAGCAAAGCAGTGCTTCTATTTAATATAAGGAAAATTATTTTTGTATTTTGTGTGGCAATGACCTGTTATTTAGAGTAAAAACTCCTACCCACTATGTGCTCTCTACACTTTCCCTATACTTTATGCCTGAATGTTAGTCATAAGCACATTCTCACAGAGAGAGCTTCTATTCAATATATGGAATTTATTTTGGGTCTTGTGTGGCAATGACCTGTTATCTAAAATAAAAACTCCTACCCACTATGTGCTCTCTACACTTGCCCTATTCTTTATGACTGAGCATTAGTCATATGCACACTCACACATAGGCAACTTCTAAGGCAGTCATTCTTAAATCCCCTTCGTTTTCCTCTAGAATTTTTATAAGCCATTTCTACATAGAGAGTGCTTTTGAGAAAGCATCTGAGATATTGTATCACTTAGAATGCTTTAAGATGAAAGAAAAAGAAGTTCTTTTCTCAGCTAGCTTGAACAATAAGAATTTTATTATCTCATGTGGCAAGAAGCCCCAGAGCAGGCAAGGTCCTGGCCTTGTATGTCAGATCTGCTCTGCTTCTTAGCATTTCTCTCTCAGATTTAATGTAAGACAGCAAATCAGGGTACTGTAGACAAACATAACAGGATCCAATAGAAGAAAAGGAGCTGTCTCTTCCTTGTCTTTAAGAAACCCTTTCCAGAAGCCTCTTGAGGAGGTTTCCCCTCCTGTCTCATGGGCTAGCACTGGGCCTAACATAGTTACTTGCAACAGAAATGGAACTACCATGTTCATATTAGGTTATCAGGATTTCGCCCCAAAGCTAGGAATAAAATTATTCTCTCCTTGGTTTATACTAAAAAAGGAAAGGCCCACCTTCCTACTCCCTTGTGAACAAAATCAGACCTCTGGGTGCAAGGTAGAAGAGAGGAATGGTTGTGTTGACTCTTGACATACTTGGTGTTGAATGAGTTGCGTGACTTGTTTTCAGTCTAGTTGAGAAAGTAAAAAGGAGCCACAGAGTTCACTCTAACTGCATGGTCAGGATAGGTTTCATGAGGAAGAGTAGTATTTTAAAAGGAGAAGAAGGACTGTTTCTAGCTTAAAGGAAATTGCTCAACAAAGGATCTAGATGTGAGAAAGTGTATGAACTATTTATGCAGAGTCATCAGGTAATACATTGAGAGGGAAAAGCTGGCTGGGGCCAGGCTGTGGAAAGCAGAGCACTGGATGCTACCTCAAAGGATAGCATTATTCAATCTTTTCCAAGAATGGGAGAGTCTTACTGAAGTTTGAGTTTAGGGTAAGATTACAAAGAGAAACAACCAACAAAAAAAAGAAAAAAGTATGAAAAGTGGTCATATGCATTCTCTCAACCACACAAAATGTTGATTTCTATTCCCTAAGTTTATTAAATAATTGTAGTAGGTGAAATACTTACTAAGTTCTAATTGAAGCAAGAGCAGATCAGAAATACTGAGTGCTTTTTAGATTTATTGATCAGAGTCTTTCCAGATTTTCAGCCAAATAATTCAGCTATTTTATCCTATTTACCCAGCTAGCTTCTTTTCTGTAAATGTTTGATAAACTTTAATATCAAGTAGATTTATTATAATCTTTCTAGAATAAGAGCTAGCTTTTTTAAAGTGGTAGACAGTAAAAAGCCCAAGCAATTACAGAAATTGTTCCCTACATAGAATAGTTCTCACCTAATGAAGGAAGCAGAACCCCAACTCTTACTTCCTTTCACCAGGTGAGAAGGAAGGGAGGCAGTACACTTTCTGAGTCAACCCTGAGAATTCCTGCTTTCACACTTTTCTTTTTCCATATTCTTGTATTAACGCTACAGTTTATGATTGCAATCTAGAGACAGCAGTGTGATTCTAACTTTAATCTGAATGTTTTATTCACACACAAATGAAGCTGTGTAGTGTCAAATGCATGTTTAGCATTATGATCTGTGTCCAGAATACTTTTTTTTTTTTTCATTTAATGCATGGTAAAGCTACCATCAGAGTTGACAGAAATATCTCATTAATAGAAAGACCTTTAGGCTTATGAAGTACTTTCATGTCTCTCTTTTTTTAAATATATATATTTTTTAGTTGTAGATGGACACAATATCTTTATTTGTTTATTTTGATGTGGTGCTGAGGATAAAACCCAGTGCCTCACACATGCGAGGCAAGCGCTCTACCACTGAGCTACATCCCCGGCCCTCATGTCTCTTAATATCAGCTTTGTGAGGCAGATTAAAAACAAACCCAAAAATCTATGTGTTCCTATTTTGTAACTCAGAGTTCACAAGATTACTTGATACTACATATCAACCAGATTACAGGTCAACTAATTCCCAATATCCACTAAACTTCTGTTCTTTCTCCCTTTCTTTGAGTTTTACCAACCATGGTATTGACTTCTACTGAGCTAATTCTAAGCATCCAATCATCCCAATTGCATGAAATTTTGAAATAACAGAGTGGAATTACAGGAGCTCTGTCCATGAAATAAATTTAGCTTGGGATTTATATGAAGTTCAAATAGATATCTGCTGCCCCTCAGTACTAGGGATTGAGTCCAGGGCCTTATGCATCCTGTGTGAGCCCTCTACCACTGAGCTACATCCTCCCCACCACCACCACCACCACCACCACATTTTTTCATTTGTTTAGTTTGGTTTTCTTTTTTGTGTGACAAGGTTTCAGTAAACTAAGTTATCCTATCTGGCTGGCCTCAAACTTGCGATCTCCTGCCTTAGACTTCAAGTAGCTAGGATCACAAGCATGTGCCACCACGTCCAGGTCAAACATATATAACTAATTCAACACTGTTAGTTGTTTAATAAGTGTATAATAAAGGGCAGTCTAATCTATAATAATAGCAAATTAGATTTAGGTATGTGTGTATTTTTTCTAATTGAATGAATTGTATAGTTTTTTTTTATAGCACCATCAAAAATGTATGAAGTTGTGCTGGGGATGTGGCTCAAGCGGTAGCGCACTCGCCTGGCATGCATGGTGTGCTGGGTTTGATCCTCAGCACCACATAAAAATAAAATAAAGATGTTGTGTCCACTGAAAACTAAAATATTAAAAAATTCTCTCTCTCTATAAAAAAAATGTATGAAGCTAAGGCTGGGGTAGAGCTCAGTGGTGAAACACTTGGCTAACATGTAGGAGGTCCTGGGTTTGATCTTTAACACTACAAAAGATAGGGGCAGTGATGAATGTTGATTATTTCTTATCTAAGTTAGTGTAAATATCTGATTTCTTAACACTAAACTAATGAAGAACCACAAAAACTGTCTGTTTTACAGAGCATCTATATGCATACTAATGATTCTGAGGTGCTTAAATATAATAAAACTTGTTGATATTTCCTACAAATTAAGTAATTTGATGGTCCAGCTCCCGCCTGTCAACTTCCTTGATCACCCAAGGGGATTGAGAGAATAGTGGAACAAAATAATTAAAAAGTAAAATATTATGAACGTTGAAGTTTTCTTTTCAGTAATTTAGGGGTTTCATAAATAGATTATCCTAGCCACCTAAAATTCATAATTCTGCATCAGTTTTTGGTAAATCCTAATATACTGAAATTGTGATAAAATATTATAAAATAAGCCCACAGGTTTATTTCAGTGATCATCCAAAATTTGGGGGGGGGTGTTTTTTTTAGGGAGGGTTAGTACTAGGGATTGAACTCAGAGACACTCAACCTCTGAGCCATATCCCAGCCCTTTTCTTTGTATTTTAGAGACATGGTCTCACTGAGATGCTTAGTGCCTCAGCCTCCCAAGCCAATATGATTGCAGGCGTTTGCCACCGGGTCCAGGCTATTATCCATAGTTTGTATAGTTGGTTACATTTGTTTGTCTTGTTATGGTCCTCAAAAATAATTTGTTTATAAGTTTAAAAAAAATGTCAAAGGACATAATGATATCTTTTTTCCCCTGCGGTTTTAGTATTGAAATTTTATTGGTATGATCATAACATATGTGTTATTATAATTAATTGTAAAATCTAATCCGATTATTAAGAATCTTTGTATTCAACTTTTCAAATTGCAAAATTTGTGAGATTGATGAGAATGCAATTATTGGTTATTGAGTAACTAAAGGTGCTGTTCAGCTAAAATGAGTGTGATAGTTTTAGTTTACTTTTTTTCTAAAATAGCAAATAAGTTGTGGTGTTTATCCTTAGCTTCATAAATATGGAAAATGGACCTGCAACAACAGACTCTTTGGATCACAATTTAAATGTCACTTAGCAATACACAAGGCAAATTAAATAAACCTTTTAACCTCCAATTTTAGATTTCTAATGCAATTCAGGTTGTCTCTGAAGCATGTAAAAAGAAGAATAATGCACATTTAATTGAATAGTCTTTATTATTTTCGGTAAATAACTTATTTTCAAGTGAACAACCATTAAATAGTGAAGACTTTTGATCAGTTGTTTTGTCTTTTTCTTCTTAAAGCTATTTTGGCAAGACTATTAAAATATTGCATTCTGCTCAGTAAATGGATGAATTTTTTATTTTATTTTTCTTATGGCATTTTCCTTTTATTTTTGATGCTAGGGATCAAACCCAGGGCCTTGTGCATGTGAGGCAAAGTGTTTCATTTTTTATGAACTTAAACTCTTTCTATATTGTTTTTTATTGTATTTTTACTTTTCTAACATTGAAGAATTAGCAACATTTTTTAAGGTTTTTATATAATGGTATTTTCCAAATTAAATAATGTATTTTGGTATAGACTATGTTGGGAAATTTTTAAACAGATAATCCCAAATGTAGTTGCAGTTATTTGAAATTTGTTCATCCATGCATTGCTAAAGGCACTATCAGTTAATATTCACTTTGTAAAGCAAATTTGACCTTTTTAATTAAAGATCATAAATATGTGCATACCCTTTAATTTGGAAATGCTACATATCTTGAAAACATCTCTCTTCCCTATCCTGAACTAGGAATAAAAACAGTAATATATAAAGTATAATTTTTTTCCAGCTCCTTACATTGTTGTAACTATAATGAAAGATTTTTTTTTTAATTGGGGCATATGAGTAGCCAATACTGTACTGAAAGTTGAAAAAAAAATCATGTAAATTTACTTTTATGGAGTGTCCTTACTCTATCCTTTAAAACATTATCAAGATAACTGAGTTAACCCACACTTTTGGGTGCTTTTGGATTTTAACAGGTACCAGTCAGTGGCCCAGACCTGGAGGGCAAGCTCCTTCATCCCCAAGCTACGAAAACTCACTCCACTCCCTGGTAAGAGCCTCTTACAAGTCATTACAGGTCTTACAGAATTTTAGCTATAGTTTGGAAGGGTTTTTGGTTTTGTTTGTTTTAATAAATCTTGTGTAACAATGAAGAAACAGTAGGATAGCATTACACACGAATTCTTTGCTAACAAATGGCCTGATTTAGTTGAACAATATGACACATTGGGTGTGCCTTTACCATCTGTTCTTTGGGACATCAGGCTTCTGGTGTCAGGACAGCTGGTGTTAAGATAGTATTGTAAAATTTTTATTTCTTTGACAAATCTAGGGCTTCATTTTTCTATGCTTTTATGTTTCCACATCAGAGGAAACTTTGAAAAAAGAGAAGTAAAAGTAAGAAAATGAAATCCAGCAATGCAAAATCATGTAATGCTGTGTATATATTATGTTTATGTTAAATTTTTTAAGTAAATGTCAATTATTTTTGTCATGAAATATTATTTCTCACATTTTCTTGTAACAAAGATTGTATTGTGCAAATCATACAAGCAAAACACTGTTTACTCATCAAAAAAAAACAAAAATAGGAACCTTCTAATTAAGTAAGGGTGAAGAATTTGTGGTAGAATGTTAACCGCTGTTGCTTTTGTATGCTTATGTTTATAACCCAGAATTGCAAAGTATAATAAAAACAAAATAAGGATGATCTGATCAAATGCTAAGTCATGCTATCATTCAATAATTTCAGCTTGCAAATAGAAGTGTTTCTTTTTCTGTGACTAACCAGAACAGTTTAAATTGAGGGAAAGTTTTCTTCTCACATATTTTGCAAGCAAATAGAAGCAACATGTGCTGTTTAGATGCTAACCTTGTAACTTCCCTGTTAAATTCCAGCCTTCTCATACTTTAATACAAGTAGATCTCTCAGGCTCCATATTAACTTTACTAACATGTTATGCCAACATGCACATCAGCTATTTCCTCATCTCTTTTGGAGTTAATCTTAACCTGTGCTTTGCCTCCTGTTCTGTCTTGACTTTGCCAGAAAAATCGAGTTGAGCAGCAACTTCACGAACATTTGCAAGATGCAATGTCCTTCTTAAAGGATGTCTGTGAGGTACTATTTCTTTTGGATGGTGCCTTTTTTGTGTTTCAATTACCTATACTTCCCATTATTCATTTAAAATCATCAAGCTGTACAGACTCCAGTCTTTTAAAATCAAACAATTGACCATTTCAGCTTTTATAGTAGTATATACAAATAGATTTTGTCTTATATTGTTGAGTTATTCTTCTAAAAAGAGCTCTACTGGCATGTGCTTTTGATTTTTAAAATTCTAATATGTTTGTGTATGGGACACGTGTGTATCCACAGACAATGTCATTTCTTCAGTTTTGTTAAGAGCATATCTTAGATCTGTTCACCATTTAAGATAGGTATGCTTTATTCATCTAAAACAAAATGATAGCCTAAATTTGATGGATTTTCCCAGTTGACATCTTTCAAAGATCATTATTAAGGTGCAGTTTATCCTTTTTTATCAACTAAAATTAAATATTGATGTAATACCCTTTCTCTTTTGTAGAAGCTAAAAGAAATACACCTTGTAGTAGATTGGTAAATTGATCCTATAAAACAGTGATTATTTCTGAAGCTTCAAAAATTTAGCATAGCCTGCAGTCAGCCTTTCTTTTGTTGTTTATAGTGCAGGTAGTTGGTTTTGAAACTACTTGATAGTGCATTTCACTTGCTGTCTTTCATATATCCCAAAGTAGGAAATACAGCAGTTTAATAAAGTTAACAGATACCAGCAGTAAGCTCCATGTTGTTGGTTTTTTTGTTTTTTGTTTTCTTTTTTTTTTTTTTTTTAATTCTTATAGCAGTCTCGAATGGAGGATCGTTTAGACAGACTGGATGATGCTATTCATGTGCTACGGAACCATGCTGTGGGACCTTCCACCAGTTTGCCTGCTGGTCACAGTGATATACACAGTTTATTGGGACCATCCCATAATGCACCAATTGGAAGCCTCAATTCAAACTATGGAGGATCAAGCCTTGTTACCAACAATCGATCCACTTCAATGGTAAAATAGTCCTTGCCTTATTTGTAATTATCCCTGAAGCTTATCCTAAATGTTTTTAATAATATCTTTGAGGAAGAGGATTGAAAGTAAAGAGAGGCTCTTAAGAAATTTCCTTACTGTTTTGGGCAGGGTCATTGGCTGAGTAATCCTGCTATGATCGCATACAAAAAAAAAACAACAACAACAACAAAAAAAAAACCTTTTTCCTAGACATCATTTTAGCTTAAATCTGGACTTTTTTCCAGACGTGTAATAATTTGGGCCATAGTTTGTATATTGAAATAGTGAGTAGGAAGTCTGAATATCAAAACAGTGAAGCAAGACTGGATTTCAAGGATTTTCATCTAGAAAAATTATTACTATTATAATTTGGAACCTGCCTTCAATGGCCAAAATATATGAAATTCCAATTTATATAGGTTCGAATTTAAACTTTACTCCCAAATGAAGAAAAAAGGAGACAGGGAACAGCTGTTGTTTAAGTAACAAAGAAAGGAAATAGTTTTAGATTAATCCCCAAAGAGAATAAACTAGCTCAATCCATCTTTGAAAAAACATGGCAATTCTTTGGGGGGCAGGGAATAAACCTCTGCAGCCGTACACATCAAAAACTCTATTACATTATTTTCTATCCAGATTGTCTTTTAAAGGAATGAAGTTCTTTTTGAACCTGATATTTAACTGATACCACGTGTTTGGATGTTTATAGCATGGGTTTTAAGGTTCACTGCATGCTGTGAAAAAGTCTCCTATGAAACAGATTTTTAGCTGTAAGCCATGTGATCAAGGCTAAAATGCACCTATCATTAGAATAATTAGGTGCCCTAAATGCTAAAGGCTTGTGTTCTATAAAACGGGATTGCTTCCAGATTTCCACATTCACATGTCTGACAAGCCATTTATATTAATTTTGGAGCCTCCGAAGTAAACATCAAACAAGGCTGCCTGGTATCTGAGGACAGTGTTTTCCACAATGTGGGTGACATTGGATGCTTGCATATCTTAGCAACTAGGTTTTGTTTTTTGTTTTTTGATATTAAGAAATCTTGAAATTTAAGCTCCTTTTAAATTAGTTTTTACTGATAAGCTAATAAATGTGAAAACATTTATGAATAATTAAACTTATGAGAGGGTAATGTTAGTAGTAGTAGTAAAATAACTTGAATGGTGCAGTAAGACTAACAGGAGAGTGTTTTGCAAATATGAATGTAGAACATCAAATTAATTATTAGCAATTTGCTGAGATGCTATTTAATCTTATTTAGTAGAGTGACTTGGAAATTAGCATACTTGAAGTCCAAATTGGTCTCAGCATTTACAGTTCTTAATTTCTTACCTCTTTTTATGTGGGTGTCCTAGGGATTTAACTCAGGGGCACTTTACCACTGAGCCAAATCCCCATCCTTTTAATTTTTTTATTTTGTGACATGGTCTTACTAAGTTGCTTAGGGCTTTGCTAAGTTGCCAACGCTGGCTTTGAAAGGAATCCTTCCTGTCACTGGGATTGTAGGTGTTCACCACCATGCCCAGCATGTATTATTACTTACTTCTTAATCATATTTGATTCTTTACTGTTATTAGTAACTTGTCTGCCCCAATATTTGATGTATTTCTTCCCAACTAAGTACAGAATATATATGAAATGGAACTTCTGTCTTGAGGAGATTGTTTTACCAACTTTGTATATACCTTAAGAGGAAAAGAGAGATTTTTAATCTAGACCTCCAAAGCCATGTAAATATATAATACATTGTAAAAGGACTGACGAAGGGAATAATGTCATTAGATATTGCCCTGAAGCTTTTAACTAAGACAGTAACTCCCACTTTATCCTATAAGAATGTGCCTACCTGTTCTAGGTAAGTTAGAAAGACCCTGTCTCAACATAAAAGGGGGTAGGGATGTAGCTTGATGGTTAAGTGCCCCTGGGATCAATAACCAGTACCAAAAAATAAATAAATAAATAAGAATGTGCCTGCCTGCTACCTGTTCCCTAACTTAGAACAGCAACCAAAGGAGTGACCAGAATATTCCTAAAAAGGAAGAATCTCCAAGTATTCTAGAAAGAAGAGTTTTCTGAATTATAGGATAAGTCTGACTTACTGGAAGCAGCAACATCAAGACCAGAGTAACTAAACCCATGCTACTGCTCATAGTGTCTATCAAGATCTCTTCAGTGCTGCTATCCTTCTTAGAGAGCACAGGCCTATTAAAAATTTGCCAAAACATTGTCTTCTGTCTCCATCCTATCCAGACACAATCACTAGTACTTCCCAGCAGTGGAGATCATATATTTCTGCCAAGTTTACACTCAAAATAAAAAAGTGACTAGCTAACAAAATCTGACACTGTCAGGTGAGTCAGTATTTATCTCCCATCCTTCTAAATGAGCCTTTTTTTTTTTTTTTTTTTTTTTTTTGGCAGTGCTCATGATAAGCAAGTGCTCTAAGTACTCTACCACTGAGCTACACACCCAGCCCAAGGGAGACTGTTTTATCCTGGTGGCTCTCTCCCCTGTCTGAGGGCTTCCATTAGTACTGCCAAAAGCCCTTTGCTTACACACTGAACACCTACTTACATGGAAATCAACCCTTGTATTCTTACAAGGTGTGTAATTTGGGCATGGGGCACATTTTTGTAACTATTTCATCCATTTCCAAGGGTTAACCACCTCCTTTTATTGTCCCTTTATCACCTCCATTATTTTCCTGAATGGTCATATCAGAAATTACATAATTTCGCATTATAAAATTACCGTTTTTTTAATCTTGTTTAGAAACTTACATGCTTTTTTCCTGCATTATAAGTTAATGTTTGTTTTAGGCTCCTAAAAATGGAAGATACAGTTACAGAGTAACTAAAGAATATCAGTTTATCAATAATTCTGTGTCACCATGTAGAATTTATGAGATCAACTTCTTTTCAAAAACATTTGGTTTCATCATTCCATTTATTTCTCTCAAGAGAGTAGAATATTCTGATAAATATTTGCAGAAGCTCCATAGAACATTCAGATGTTTTTGTTGTAATGGACATTGTAGACCCACATCCTAATTGTAAAGTTTAAATATGATGCTGGTTTCTTTCTTGATATTTAGAAAAGGGTCAACACATTTTTTTTCTGTAAAAAGCCAGATAGTAAATATTTTCAGTTCAATTCTGACATTGTAACATGAAACCAGCCATAGACAATATGAAAAAAAAATGGGTGGGTGCAGCTATATTCCAACATAACTTTATTTATATATATATAAAAATACAAACAGGACAAGGCTTAGCCTCAGACCATACTTTGCCAATTCCTGACTTAGAAATAAATTGACTAGTAATTGACTTACTAGTACAAATAGTATGTTTCGTTGTGTTGTTGTTGTGTTGTTTTTTTTTTCTTTTTCTTCTTTTTCTTGGAACCCATGACTTTTTGCTTGTTTTGTTTTAATGGGTAGTTTGGGAGTTTTGTTGAAATACTTAAGGTGACCGAGATGTACTACGAATGGAAAGAAAGGAATTAATGGCAGAATAAAAGTGGTCCTACTGTATCCCAGCATAAGGGGCATAAGAAGCTGAGACTGTAGGACTGCTAGAGCCCAGGAGTTCAAGGGTAGTCTGGGCAAGATAGCAAGACCTGTCTCAAAAAAGGGGGGAAAAATTGGAACAGCTCGGTTCCCCTCCTGCAATGTGAACAAATCAGTAATCAAGTTTACTTGCAGTGTAAAGTCTGTGTGTTCAAAACAGTATCCTTGGTCAAGGAAATAAGTTTGTGAGAACCCCTTCTCTATGGGGATGAACCCAGGTTTCATGCATGCTAGGCACGTGCTTTGCCACCTAGCTACATCTCCATCCTCTTGCTTTTAGTTATAACAGAATTATGCCCTTAGGTTATCATTAGTATTGATTCATAGATGATCCATCTTATTATTAATATGTGAAATAATTGTTTAGGGTTTTTTCCCCCCCAAAAAAAGTAATATTTCACATCAAGGTTGTAAAGACTTTTCACTTGCTAAAAATACATGTTAATAGGAATCAATATCAAAAGACTTAATGTTGGCTATTGTTTCTTTTAACTGGATATACTTGAGTAGCTTCAGAGTTTAAAATTAAATGAGGTTTTAATCACAGAAGGCTTTTAACATGTTTTCATTACAAAAAAAAATTAAATTTCCTGGAATATAATTATATCAGAAAAAGAAACTAGGAAATGGGTAATTTCTATTCCTTTTTATAAAATTAAACAGCCTGGCATTTTTTGAATATTTGCTTTTATTTTTGAATGAAGTAAATGTTTTCATTTACTTAATTTTCTGTTCCCTTTCCATTTTTTATATATTTCTCTATATTTGCCTGAAGCAAATATAAAACTTACAACTTTCTGTCAAACACTCTCATTAGTATGTGATACTGACGTATCATTTTAGTTTTAAAACACATTATCAGAGTTTTTAGGACTATTGAAATGTCAGCATTTGGCTTTAGTTTTGCTCCCATTTATTTTTTATTTTTTTTTTAATTTTTTAATATTTATTTTTTAGTTTTTTGGTGGACACAACATCTTCGTTTGTATGTGGTGCGAGGATCGAACCCGGGCCGCATGCATGCCAGGCGAGCGCGCTACCACTTGAGCCACATCCCCAGCCCCCCAAGTTATTTATTCCAAACTTATTCTTATTTAGTGTAAGAATAAACTTGGAATAAATTGCTGACAGGAAGAAACATTGTTAAATGAAAAACTGAAAATTAATAGAATCATTGATTTCATTTGAGCGTTATTACACAGAGGTCTCAGAAGCATGAACATTTATTTGCTCATAGCTGTAATATTTAAGTAACTAGGCCCAACAAAATAGCTCCATCATAGCACATCTTTAACAAAAGGTACTTAGTTTTTCCTCAGTGATTTCAGCTTCAGACCAGATTAAGCTTAAAATCCTGTATACTTGATACAGATCTGAAATGTTCCTTACTGAAGACACAGTATAAAATTTCATCCATGGAGTCTTTTAGTTTCAATGTTAAAATTCCTAGGGAAATTTAATCCAGACTCGTCTGTCAGTCTGTTTGTGTGTGTGTGTGTGTGTGTGTGTGTGTGTGTGTGTGTGTGTGTTTTACTAAGTTTTTGTTGTCAGGCAAATAAGGTAATATTTTATTCAAAATTATCTCAGCATTTTGGTCACTCTTCAAAATAAATTTGAAATCTTCTTAACCTTCCATCAGGGCAATAGTTACTTTTAATACCATGGGTTTCATCAGCTTACATTTTAGTGCTTTTTTAAGGGGTTTGGTAACTTTTTTAAATCGTTCAAAATGTTCTTAAAATTTGAAAACCATGCAAGTTATACATTTATGGAAATATTTTTTTAATAAAACAAATGGAACATTGCCAAGTTTCTAGTGTAAAAGTCTTCAAATAAAACAAAATACATTGGGGTAAATAAGAGTATAAAGATCCTTTAATCGGCCTGTAGCCTAATACTAATTTAAATCATTTATATTCATCGAGTAGTACAAATTATTAGACTAGAATCCAAAATCAGAGAGGAATTTATACTCAATATTTTCAGAATGTCCCTTAATTCACAAGACCTGTTATTCATTGATTAATTAGACTTAACATTTTTCCATTCTGAGTGCTAAAGCCATTGGCCAAATTAGATGAAAACAAGTCCCTTGTTGGGTGCTCCCACAAAAGTCAGGCCATACACAGATTATGAAGAATCTGTATGCAAGATGATGTCATTTAATGGGACAGGCCTTTTATTCTGAAACAGGGCTCTTCATAGTAATTGAAATTTAGCACATAGCAGGCCCAGGGGTTTGCCTTCACTGCTACACCCCCAGTCATGGCAGCCTGTCAGCTGTATGCTAACGAGGTGAACAATTAAACAGGGTTCTATCTGGCTGGCCCCACAGGCTCTAGGCTCAGACAAAGAACTGTTTATACACCTGTTGTGCATGTAGATGGCCATTTGAATGTGGAACAGCAGATTAAAGGGAGAATGTGGGAGCAGGGTGAGCAAGGGTTAAAAGGAACTATAAAAATTGTGAAAGTCAAATTCTCCAGAAAATATATGAGGGCCATTTGCAAAGGGAGTCAAGTTACAAAGAAAAAGTTCCTGCTAACTTCATTAACATGAAAAACTCCAGACATCAAGCTTTCTGCTAGTCCTGGACCATTTTTTAAAGGCTTATATTTTTTACTGTGTATACCAATTAAATTTGCTCTTTTGGAAGTTGGTAATGTAGATTGGCATGACCATGGAGGCAAAAATATTTTCTGGCATTTATATTCTAAAACAAATTGATTGATCTGACATTCCTTAAAGAGAAAGGTAGAATCCTTAAAATTTGTTGTTTAGATAATGATCCTATGTCTGCCAAACACTTCATCAAGTAGGTGATAGAATTTTTTTATTATTATTTTAGTTCCCAAAAATAAAAAAAAAAAATTATCCTAACTAATGAACTAAAAGGTTAAAATTCAGCAGATACGTTTTACCTTAAGAGAGTGAAAATTCATAGTATTACTGTTCAATGGTATTGTCTTACAGAGCTATTAGATTCGTTTGTATAATAGATAGTAAATATACATATGTTTTAAAGTTTAAATTTGTATATATATATATTTTATACATGACAGTAGAATGTATGTATTTTGGCAGGATATACATAAAGTATAGCTTATTCTATTTAGGATAAAGTTTATATTTTAAGAGATTATCTTCTTCTAAATTACCTGTGACCACTCAAAATCCTAGATAAGAACAGAATTAGCACGTATTACCAAAGATCATGGGAAGTTTTAAACCCATTATAAACATAAACACAGCTTTTGCTTTGTCCTGCAAAGATTTCCTGAGCTGATCAAAAATGTTCTGATATTTTATCTTAGGCATAGGCCTAGGCTTCTAAGAGTCCAAAGAATTTATAGCTATATGTTTTGTTTATCCCATATCTATTTTCATAAAATGAAATTTTGAACTTACCTTCCTCTTATATCACTCAGTAGTCCATAGTTACAAGAAAGCATCCTTATGTAAAGTTAGGATACCTTTTGAGAAGAGTTTCATGAAACATTTTGAGAATAAATTTCTTCTTTACTGGCTATTAGGCTAAGTTCTTTAGATTTTTCTCAAGCTTTTGGGGGGGGTATAGGGGAAATCTTAGACTTTTCAAAACTTTTAGGGATGGGAATGGGGTTTGAGGACTATCATCATTTTTTTTTTTTTTTGGTCTCTTCTAGTTCTAAGATTTTATGATTTTAATGCAGATGAAATTTATGTGATTCAGAAAAAAAGTTATAATCAATTCTTGAATATCCAAGAGAGCAGTGACAAAAATTATTCTTAGCAAATCCTCAAATAATTTTAAATGTATCTATGGAATATACTAAATGGAGTTTTAAAGAATGCATTAAAGATATGAAGAAGGGTTAAAGATAGATATTTCCTTAAAAGTATTGTGGAAGAACTGATATATTGTAATCAGGTCCACTGCCAAATGGCCTGTATTGCCTAAAACTGCTTTGGTTCCTTTTGTTTAGCTCACAGGAAACCAAAGGATAAACTTGTGTAGGGATATTTATACTTCTTAGGGTAAAATCCATACAAAGTCATAAAAGATAAAAGCTTTATTAATTACTCAAGAGGGATTCAAAGCCTAACAATTTACTAGGATTGAAGGATTTATTGAAAAACAGTGGTTCTCGTGTATACCTCCAAGCAATAAACCTATTTAATTAAAGGCTTAATCTTCTAGTTGACACGTCTGCTACTGCTCTAATAAAAAGCTTCATCTATAATAAGTTTTTCTAAAAATATTGCAGTAGCTAAATGCTTGAGCTATTTTAATGCTTTTACTTTCAGGTTTTTGATTAAAGTTTAATGTAAACATATATTGCCATTTTTGTTGCCTGGCAAGGCAGAAGTTTGTTAACCTTAAATTCCTTCAGTTTCATACTGCTTTTGCCACTCTTAAAAAAATTTGAGGGGAGGTAGTTAGAGAAATAAAAAAATAAGATAACTGTATATGGGGGAGGCACACCAATGTTAAATACAATTAGTAGTTGGAATGTAGCTGTATTTTGTTAACTACAAGGTCACACGTTTTTTAAATATTTAGGTAGCATATGAAGTAGACTTTCAGATTTATGTAGAATCAATAATAGACTTTTAGTGCTTTATGGTTTATAGAATGTTTTTTCTCTAAAAGTTCTTTTGGCTTCTAACAACAATACTGTGGAATTTAAAAATTTGAAAGTTACAATTTTTTTAGAGTAACATTTTGATTTGATTTAAAAGCAGTACTATATTTTAAAATTTTCATCAAAACCCAGAAAAGTCATCCAAAAAAAGTTGCTAAATTCAGATGAATGATACTGATTTCTCTATTAAACCTGTAAAAGAATTTGGACAGAGTGGGTTATGGTAGCACACACCTTTTGTTCCAGCTACCGTGGTGGCTGAGGCAGGAGAATCACTTGAGTCTAGGAGTTCAGAGCCAGCCGGGGCAACAGAGGAAGACCCTGTCTCAATACCAACAACAAATATGGATAGTTCTTGACCTCTTTTTTGTTTTTGTTTTTGTTTTGTTGTTACTTTAGGTTGGAACTCACCGGGAAGATTCTGTCAGTCTCAATGGCAATCATTCAGTCCTGTCTAGTACCGTTGCTGCTTCAAGCACAGACCTGAACCATAAAACACAAGAAAATTATAGAGGTAACTATAATCCGTTTTCAGCAGTAATAGAAACAGATATCATCTGGAACAGTGTCACTTTCTCACTGTGTGTCTAACATCTTTGAATCAAAAATCATCCCAGGTGGTAGAATTTCAGAGAGTAATATTGCTACATGAATATAGATGGTATTTATATATTTAGGATTCCTAAAAGATATATATTAATGGACAGAGCCATATGCACCCCATCATTTAGTATTTATTGGGTTTTTTGTTTGTTTTTGTTTGCTTGTTTTTAACTTGCTCCTACTTCAGTCATGTCCCTTCCTTAATTATTGCCTCTCATGAGTGAGCTTGTGTGGTACCTAGAGGCAGTAAGAAAGATATTTCTGAGTATATTGAGAATTATGAATAATGGTAACTGTTGTTTATGGTTTTTTAAATTTCATTGAAGAGACATAATTTTGATAAAAGGGAAGCTATTCTCAATGTTATAGTAGAGTCCATAAACAAGTACAAATATATTGGTAACATTAAAAGCCACCAATTTCTCCCAGTTATATTTAGCCATGATGCCTATTTTATTGTGTTTATGTGGGGAAATGTTAAGCTTATTTTATTTACCTTGGCAGCATCTTAAAAGTCTCAAGTTGGGCATAGTGGTGCATATGCCTAATCCTAGTGACTGGGGAGGCTGAGACAAGAGAATTTCAAGTTCAAGGCGAGCGTAGGGAACTTTGAGGCCCTGTCTATATATAAATAGATATATAGATACATAGATAAATAGGGCAGGGATATAGCTTAGTGGTAGAATGCCACTAGATTCAATCCTAAGTACTGGAAAAAAGAAAGAAAAGAAAGAAGTTAATTTCTAGTTTCTCATACCTTCACTTGTTAAATAGTATATGAAAATGAGTCTCATCTTTTATTTTCTGTTTCCTTCATCTCTTTGTTAGGTGGGTTGCAAAGTCAGTCTGGAACTGTTGTTCCAACAGAAATCAAGACTGAAAACAAAGAAAAGGATGAAAACCTTCATGAACCTCCTTCATCAGATGACATGAAATCAGATGATGAATCCTCCCAAAAAGATATCAAGGTCTCATCTAGAGGCAGAACAAGGTATTTGTTAGTATCCAGGTATTAAATTTCACTCGTTTGCTATAGATGAAGTTGAAGGGTTTCGTGTATTTACTGCCAGCTGTGTTCTAGATACTGTGTTGGAATTTTTATGTATGTTTATTCCATCATCCATAAAAGGGAGAAATATGAAGGCTTAACTCCAAAATTTTGTTTTCTATTATACCACACCATTTTAGGATCTGCATTGAAAAAAAGAATCACATTTCTTGCCTCAGTTTGCTTTTGGTCTATAAAACAATATAGGAGGAAAATTGTATGGTACAGACATTTAGATATATTCAGGCAATAAATGTTCAATATATTAATTTAATTGCTAAGTATATGATAATACTCCTGTATAGTTTAAAGCAGGTGTCAGTGAACTTTGGCTTATGGGCCAATGCAACTCACTGCTTACTTCATGAATAAAGTTTAATTGGAAAACCACCATACCCATTTGTTTTCATGTTGTCTATAGCTGTTTTTGCTTTACATTGACAGATTTTAGTAGTTATCATAGAGACCACATGGTTTACAAAACTGAAAATATTTACCATCTGGTCCTTTACAGAAAAGGTTGGCTGAGTCCTGATTTAAACAAAAATTTCATAAAACTATGAAAAGAAAATGCTTCAATACAGACTGTTGTTGGGGAAACTTGTCTAGAAATTGGACTTGACCTTACTTTTAAGTAGGGCTATAGAGACGTATTAGTTTCAAATGATTTCCAAAGTCTTTCTTCAGATTTTTCTTGCAATTTTACATTAAAATTAGATAATTTAGTATATTTGCAATACATCCTGTTTGTTAGTATATATCCATTTATCAATAATATGTGTACTTCACATGTAGATATTTCTGTTTATAACATTGGTTTTGTGTGTGTGTTAAATTAAGGTCCAAAGGAGATTACAATGAGTATGGTAGATGTAAACAGAAGAAACAGCATGGTCCATTTTGCCATTCACATTCTTACAAGCTGCCTTTTTGCCTTTTGACATTCTTACTATTTTCAAAACTGAAACTTTTCTCTTGGAAAAAGTAATTTTTAAGGTCCTTTTGCGATCATTTTTAAAAAACATTTTTTAAATTGCCAATGGACCTTTATTTTATTTATTAATTTACTTATATGTGGTGCTGAGAATCAAACCCAGTGCCTCACACATGCTAGGCAAGCACTCTATCACTGAGCTACACCCCCAGCCCCCTATTGCTATCATTTTAATATACATTTTACTTAACTGATACCTACAAATGAGGAAGGAAGAACTAGATCCAGCAATCTAGAGACCACTCCTTTGAGTGGCATCTTAACTCTTTCATAGTTAAATTATTCAGAAAGAACATTAAGGGAAATAATTTTGTGTCCTTCCTCTTCATATATCTCCTCATCTGCTACATCAAGAGTCAGGAAACCATCTGTAAAGGGTCAGAGAGTAAATATTATAGATTTTATGGGCTATAGAGTTCCTGTCACAGGTACTCAGTTCTGCTTTTATAGAATGAAGGTACCCTGAGATAATGTATAAGCCAGTGATCATGGCTATTTCAATAAAATTTTAGTTCCCAAAACAGCCATCCAACTCATGGCCATAGTTTATAAACCCATATTAGAGACCACCAGAAATCAGAAGGTAGTGTAACAGGTTAACAGTTGTTAATACTAATTAATTAGTGACCAGCATGACCTTTGGACAAAGTGAGGCTAACCTGGGTTTGAATTATGGCTCCATCACATATTGGACAAATGACCTTGGACAGTTATCAAAGTTCTTTGAGACCAGTTCCTCCTGCTCTAAGAAGAGACTTTCTGTTGTATTTCCTAGAGTATTCTCTAAGGAACAACCTGAAAGTGTTGCATGTAAAACCTTTTGCATACTTTGTAGCATGCAGTAAGTACTCCATTTATAAAGCTACTATAGATTAAGTTATGATAATTTTAAGTATGCAATATAGGTTTCCTTCCACAGAGTAATGATATGGTTTCTCATCATTACTAATAAGCTTTATGTTATAAGGAAGTCACTGATTTCCCTCTGTTTTATATTTACAGTCCAGTCCTTTTTTTATTTTTTAGTTTGAGACAGAACCTCACTATTGCTGAGGTTGACCTCAAATTTGCCATCCTCCTGCCTTAGCCTCCTGAGTTGCTAGCATTACAGACATGCCACTGTGCCAAGCAAGAAGTTGTATTTCTTAAGTTTTCCTAGAGATTCTGATGAGTGGCCACATTTGGACACCTTTGGGCTAGATGATCTTTAAAGGACCTTTTGAAGTTAAAGAGCCAGTGACTCTGTTATCAAAAGAAGGCATTATAATTTCAGTTTTTTAAGTTTACTTTTTCTTTTGTCTTTGTTTTTGTTTTGTTGTAGCAGAGATCTAACCTAGGGCCTCAGGCATGCTAGGCAAATGCTCTCTCATGAAGCTAGGTCCATAGTCCTGTCCTGAGTGTTTTCTGTAGCATGGGTTTTGGGAGGTTTTTGATTGGTTGGTTTCGTAGTGTTTTATGGTACTGGTGATTGAACCCAGGGCCTCATGCTTGCCAGGCAGTAGTTCCACCACTTTAGCTACATTCCCAGCCCTTTTTAAAAATGTTTTATCTTGAGGGCTGGGGCTGTAAACTCAGTTGCGGAGTGCTTGCCTAGCAAGGCACTGGGTCTGATCCTTAACACCATATGCAAATAAATAAAGGCATCTGTCCAACTACAACTACAAAAAGATTTTTTTTTAAATGTTTTGTCTTGAGACAGGGTCTCCTTAAATTTCTCAGCCCAGCCTTGAACTTGCAGTCTTTTCTGACCTTCCCAAGTAGCTGGATTTGCAGGTGTGTTCCACCATGCCTGGCTACAACATGGTTTTTTTGCTCATTTTTCTTTTGGGCCAGTAATTTTAAGGTATAATTCACATACCATAAATCAGGTATTCACCACCATGCCTGGCTTTAGCATGGAGACATTTTTATGCTAAAATGTACAATTAAAAATGTACCTGGGGGCTGGGGATGTGGCTCAAGCGGTAACGCGCTCGCCTGGCATGCGCGGGGCACTGGGTTCGATCCTCAGCACCACATAAAAATAAAATAAAAAGATGTTGTGTCCACCGAAAACTGATAAATATTTTTTTTTAAATGTATCTGAGAGGCCACGATTGTAGCTCAATGGTAGAGCACTTGCCTAGTATGTGGGAGGCACTGGGTTCAATCCTTGGCACTACATAAAAATAAGTAAAGTAATAGTTAAAAAAAATATACAACTCTTTTTTTTTTTTTTAATGTACATGGAGCTGGGCAGGGTAGTGCATACCTATAATCCCAGATACTTAGGTAGCTGAGGCGGGATTCTAAATTCAAGGCCAGCCTTAGCAACTTAGTTACACCTGGTCTTACCAGGGATGTAGCTCAGTGGTAGAGTGCCCCTGGGTTCAATCCCCAGTGTTAAAAAATAAAAACATGTGGTAGAGTTTTGACTATATAATCTCGTATCTGCACTGAAGAATGGAATGACTAGAAAGAAGTATACAATCATGTTAAGTGCAGCTGTTACTCCTGTTTAGTAAATTTCATTTCTGTCTTTACAATCTTGAACAATCAGCATATTTTACTTGAAAGAAAGCTAATAGACACTGTTATTGCTTTATTTCAGCAGTACTAACGAAGATGAGGATTTGAACCCAGAACAGAAAATAGAAAGGGAGAAGGAAAGGCGGATGGCTAACAATGCCAGGGAACGTTTGCGTGTGCGGGATATTAATGAGGCATTCAAAGAGCTTGGCCGAATGTGTCAGCTTCATTTGAAGAGTGAAAAACCCCAAACAAAACTCCTTATTCTTCATCAGGCCGTGGCAGTCATCCTTAGTCTAGAACAGCAAGTCAGAGGTAAGTGGGTACAGAAGAGATAAAAAGTTCTACTGACAGGTGGGCAGACCTTTCTGTTTCCACTAGTTGTATTGCTTAGGCAAGTTATTTGTAAGTCCTCCCAGTACTTCTGTCTCACTGTATTGGTCAGTAAGTGTGATTCTTCAAACCAGTAGAGAGTAAGCCTGTGAAACAAGGCAGAAAACAGCCTCTGCCTGCTGCTCAGCGTTAGTGCTTTGTGCCACTTTGTTCTCATGGACTCTTCCCTTACAGTGCTTGATTTACTTGTCTAGGTCTGTCCTCCTCCCTAATCCTCCCTGACTTCCCTTGTTCTCTGTACTCTAAACTTGCAGACTTTACTCTGAGGCCTCTACAAGGATCTGCTGGTTAGTTGGCTGCCTAATCATTGCTCCTGATGACTTTGTTAGATATGGATGTCCTTTACACCTGTGTCAGTAAGATCTCAGGGCTTCCTCTTGATCCCTGATTAGGAATACCATAGACTTCCTGGAGTAGCACATACCAACATGCCTGTGTCTCCCTAAGGGCAAAAGTGTGTGGATTATAAAGGCTCAAATCCTGCTGACTTAAGCAACCATTCTGTTTAATTTTTCATGAACTTTGATGAAAACTAGAAGCTTTGGAACCTCATTATTTAACATGCATTTAAATCATACTTCTTCTGCACCAACCAGATGTATCCTAGACACTGAGCTATCAAATGATAGAAGCTTCCTGCCCTTGAAAGTTTCTACCATCATGTTTGTATTTTTGGATACCTGTATATGTTCTTATCAGATTTATGAATGTTTTATTCCAAGTCTTTTTGCAAGGAATTCATAAATGTGACCCTGCTTTCCAGGCCCCACCAGTAGTCTTTCTTCACCGGAAGTTAACTCTTTCAATGAATATTTATGTTATATTTTATTTGAAGAAGGAAAAAAAAGAATAGAGATGGGCAGATATCTGAAAACTACAACCATCGGCCTTCATCATTGATTATAGAAAAAAGAGAAAACTTTTAGAAAGAGATAGTAGCAGTTACTTCATCTATTTCCCTCCAATATTTTTAGTGCATAAGGGTCATGTATGGATTATCTCGTGGATGATCAGCATACTACTAAAACCAAATACTTAACTCATCTTGTTGCAAAACCCTTGAAGTATCTGTGGAGGATATATGAAACCTAATCTTTAAGGGGTTATATGCTCCTTTGAAATATTCATAAAGAGGCCATTCATCTGTAGCAGAAGCAGTATATTCTTGACCCTTTTGATATGTCCTGTCACTTCACCAAAATACTGTTTTCTTGAATTGTCTTTAACAATTTTGTCCTACTCTGAAGGCAGGAAGGCACTGTGCTTAGTAGTCCAAGTGCACTCATCCCCCTCTCTTTAGCCTGAAATTTTTTTTTACCCTGAAAATATTTGGAGCCATTTATTGTTAAAGTTATTGTCTCCATCTGGGATGTGAAAGTCTTACTGTCTGGTCAACAAGAGTTCCAGAATTCATTTTAGTACAATATAGTTTCCTTCCCACAGTACATTTGAGCTAGAATACAGAGTCCTAAGTGGTTTTTTTTAACTTTTCTTTTTTTTTGGTTCAAAACATTACAAAGCTCTTGACGTATCATATTTCATACATTAGATTCAAGTGGGTTATGAACTCCCATTTTTACCCCAAATACAGATTGCAGAATCACATCGGTTACACATCCACATTTTTACATAATGCCCTATTAGTAACTGTTGTATTCTGCTTCCTTTCCTATCCTCTACTATCCTCCCTCCCCTCTCCTCCCATCTTCTCTCTCTACCCAATCTACTGTAATTCATTTCTCTCCTTGTTTATTTTCCCATTCCCCTCACAACCTCTTATATGTAATTTTGTATAACAATGAGGGTCTCCCTCCATTTCCATGCAATTTCCCTTTTCTCTCCCTTTCCCTCCCACCTCATGTCTCTGTTTAATGTTAATCTTTTCTTCCTCCTCTTCCTCCCTGCTCTGTTCTTAGTTGCTCTCATTATATCAAAGAAGACATTTGGTATTTGTTTTTTAGGGATTGGCTAGCTTCACTAAGCATAATCTGCTCTAGTGCCATCCATTTCCCTGCAAGTTCCACGATTTTGTCATTTTTTAGTGCTGCGTAATACTCCATGGTATATAAATGCCACATTTTTTTTATCCATTCATCTATTGAAGGGCATCTAGGTTGGTTCCACAGTCTAGCAATTGTGAACTGTGCTGCTATGAACATCGATGTGGCAGTATCCCTGTAGTACACTCTTTTAAGGTCTTCAGGGAATAGTCCGAGAAGGGCAATAGCTGGGTCAAATGGTGGTTCCATTCCCAGCTTTCCCAGGAATCTCCATACTGCTTTCCAAATTGGCCGCACCAGTTTGCAGTCCCACCAGCAATGTACAAGAGTACCCTTTTCCCCACATCCTCGCCAGCACTTGTTGTTGTTTGACTTCATAGTGGCTGCCAATCTTACTGGAGTGAGATGGTATCTTAGGGTGGTTTTGATTTGCATTTCTCTGACTGCTAGAGATGGAGAGCATTTTTTCATGTACTTGTTGATTGATTGTATATCCTCCTCTGAGAAGTGTCTGTTCAGGTCCTTGGCCCATTTGTCGATTGGGTTATTTGTTATTTTATTGTCTAATTTTTTGAGTTCTTTGTATACTCTGGATATTAGGGCTCTATCTGAAGTGTGAGGCGTAAAAATTTGTTCCCAGGATGTAGGCTCCCTATTTACCTCTCTTATTGTTTCTTTTGCTGAGAAAAAACTTTTCAGTTTAAGTAAGTCCCATTTGTTGATTCTTGTTATTAACTCTTGTGCTATGGGTGTCCTATTAAGGAATTTGGAGCCCGACCCCACAATATGTAGATTGGAGCCAACTTTTTCTTCTATCAGACGCAGAGTCTCTGATTTGATGTCTAGTTCATTAATCCACCTTGAGTTAACTTTTGTGCATGGCGAGAGAAGGGGATTCAGATTCATTTTGTTGCATATGGATTTCCAGTTTTCCCAACACCATTTGTTGAAGATGCTATCCTTCCTCCATTGCATGCTTTTAGCTCCTTTATCAAATATAAGATAGTTGTAGCTTTGTGGATTAGTCTCTGTGTCCTCTATTCTGTACCGTTGGTCCACCCGCCTGTTTTGGTACCAGTGCCATGCTGTTTTTGTTACTATTGCTTTGTAATATGGTTTGAAATCTGGTATCACTATACCGCCTGATTCACACTTCCTGCTTAGAATTGCTTTTGCTATTCTGGGTCTTTTATTTTTCCATATGAATTTCATGATTGCTTTATCTATTTCTACAAGAAATGCCATTGGGATTTTGATTGGCATCGCGTTAAACCTATAGAGAACTTTGGGTAATATAGCCATTTTAATGATGTTAGTTCTGCCTATCCATGAACAGAGTACATTTTTCTATCTTCTAAGATCTTCTTCTATCTCTCTCTTTAGGGTTCTGTAGTTTTCATTGTATAAATCTTTCACCTGTTTTGTTAGGTTGATTCCCAAGTATCTTATTTTCTTTGAGGATATTGTGAATGGAGTGTTTTGCCTCATTTCCGTTTCAGAAGTTTTTTCGCTGATATACAGAAATGCCTTTGATTTATGCGTGTTGATTTTATAACCTGCCACTTTGCTGAATTCATTTATTAGTTCTAGTAGTTTCTTTGTAGACCCTTTTGGGTCTTCTAGGTATAGAATCATGTCATCCGCAAATAGTGATAATTTAAGTTCTTCTTTTCCTGTTTTTATGCCTTTAATTTCTTTCATCTGTCTAAGTGCTCTGGCCAGTGTTTCGAGAACTATATTGAATAGAAGTTGTGATAGAGGGCATCCCTGTCTTGTTCCAGATTTTAGAGGGAATGCCTTCAATTTTTCTCCATTCAGAATGATGCTAGCCTGAGGCTTAGCCTAGATAGCTTTTACAATGTCGAGGAAAGTTCCTGTTATCCCTAGTTTTTCTAATGTTTTGAACATAAAGGGATGCTGTACTTTGTCGAATGCTTTTTCTGCGTCTATCGAGATGATCATATGGTTCTTATCTTTAAGTCTATTGATGTGGTGAATAACATTTATTGATTTCCATATATTGAACCATCCTTGCATCCCAGGGATGAATCCTACTTGATCATGGTGCACAATTTTTTTGATGTGCCTTTGTATCCGATTCGCCAGAATTTTATTGAGGATTTTTGCGTCTAGGTTCATCAGAGATATTGGTCTGTAGTTTTCTTTCTTTGAGGTGTCTTTGTCTGGTTTCAGAAGCAGGGTGATGTTGGCCTCATAGAATGAATTTGGCAGAGCTCCCTCTTTTTCTATTTCCTGAAATAACTTGAAAAGTATTGGTATTAATTCTTCTTCAAAGGTTTTGTAAAACTCCACTGTATACCCATCCGGTCCTGGGCTTTTCTTGGTTGGTAGTCTTTTGATGGCTGCTTCAATTTCATCCATTGATATTGGTCTGTTCAAATTGTGTGTATCCTCCTGACTCAGTCTAGGTAAATCATATGACTTAAGAAATTTATCGATGTCTTCACTATCTTCTATGTTATTGGAATATAGGTTTTCAAAATAATTTCTAATTGTCTTCTGTATTTCTGTAGCATCTGTTGTGATATTGCCTTTTTCATCCTGTATGTTAGTAATTTGAGTTCTCTCTCTTCTTCTCTTCGTTAGCATGGCTAAGGGTCTGTCGATCTTATTTATTTTTTCGAAGAACCAACTTTTAGTTTTGTTAATTTTTTCAATAGCTTCTTTTGTTTCAATTTCGTTGATTTCCGCTCTGATTTTAATTATTTCTTGCCTTCTGCTACATTTGCTGTTGTTTTGCTCTTCCTTTTCTAGGGCTTTGAGATGAAGTGTGAGCTCATTTATTTGTTGTTTTTTTCTTTTTTGGAGGAATGACCTCCAGGCGATGAATTTCCCTCTTAAAACTGCTTTCATTGTGTCCCATAGATTCCGATATGTTGTGTCTGTATTTTCATTTATCTCTAAGAATTTTTTGATTTCCTCCTTTATGTCTTCTGTAACCCATTGATCATTCAGTAACATATTGTTCATTTTCCGTGTGATGTAGGATTTTTCCTTCCTTCTTTTATCATTGATTTCCAGTTTCATTCCATTATGATCAAATAAAATGCATGGTATTATCTCCACCCCTTTATATTTACTGAGGGTTGCCCTATGGCATAATATATGGTCTATTTTTGAGAAGGATCCATGTGCTGCTGAGAAAAAAGTATATCCATTTGATGATGGTTGATATATTCTTTATATGTCAGTTAAGTCTAGGTTATTGATTGTGATATTGAGTTCTATAGTTTCTTTATTCAACTTTTGTTTGGAGGATCTGTCCAATGGTGAGAGAGGTGTGTTGAAGTCACCCATAATTATTGTGTTGTGGTCTATTTGATTCTTGAACTTGAGGAGAATTTGTTTTATGAATGTCGCAGCACCATTATTTGGTGCATAAATATTGATAATTGTTACGTCTTGTTGGTGAATGGTTCCTTTTAACAGTATATAATGTCCTTCTTTATCCCTTTTGATTAACTTAGTCTTGAAGTCGGTTTTATTCAATATGAGGATGGCCACCCCTGCTTGCTTACGAGGACCGTGTGCGTGGTATATTTTTTCCCAACCTTTCACCTTCAGCCTGTGTATGTCTTTTCCAATCATATGTGTCTCCTGGAGGCAACATATTGTTGGATTTGTTTTTTTAATCCATGTTACCAGCCTATGTCACTTTATTGGAGAGTTTAAGCCATTAACGTTTAGAGTTACTATTGATATATGGTTTGTACTGCCAGCCATGTTTGATTATTTATCTTTTTTTTTTTTAATTTAGTTTGTTTCTCCATGATTAGCTACCCCCCCCCCGCCCTCTGTCATTACCGAGGCACTTCCCACTGATGGTTTTGGTTATTGTTTTTCATTTCTTCCTCGTGTAGTGTTTTGCTCAAGACGCTTTGCAATGCTGGTTTTCTGGCTGCAAATTCTTTTAGCTTTTGTTTATCATGAAAGATTTTTATTTCGTTGTTGTACCTGAAGCTTAATTTTGCTGGATACAGAATTCTTGGTTGGCATCCATTGTCTTTCAGTGTTTGAAATACGTTGTTCCAGGATCTTCTCGCTTTTGGCGTCTGTGATGAAAAATCCCTTTTTAACCTTATTGGTTTACCCCTGAATGTAATCTGCCTCCTTTCTCTTGTAGCTTTTAATATTTTCTCTTTGTTCTGTATATTGGCTATCTTCATAACAATGTGTCTTGGCGTTGGTCTACTGTGATTTTTTTGTGCTCAGTGTCCTGTATGCATCTACAATTTGTATATCCGTTTCCTTTTTTATTTCTGGAAAGTTTTCTGTAATTATTTCATTCAGCAGGTTACTCATTCCCTTGGTTTGAATCTCTGTACCTTCCTCTATCCCGATGACTCATAAGTTTGGTTTTTTTATGTTATCCGATATCTCTTGGATGTTTTTCTTGTGATTTTTTACCAGCCTTTCTGAGTTGGCTAGACTCTTTTCAAAATGATATATTTTGTCTTCATTATCTGACGTTCTGGCTTCTACTTGCTCCACTCTGTTAGTGATACTCTCAGTTGAGTTTTTAATTTGGTTTATCGTTTCCTTCATTTCTAGAATTATTGTTTGATTTTTTTTTAATAATCTCTATCTCCTGATAAAGATGCTTAACTTCTTCTTTTATCTGTTTATGTAATTCGTTTTCAATGTGTTCTTTCACTGTTTGAATTTGCTGTCTCATATCCTCTTTAAGGTTCCTTTCCATCTGTCTAAGGTATTCCTTGAGTTCTTTATATGACCATTTTTCTGATGACTCTAGGTCCTCCTCAATATTTAGGCTGTCCTTCATTGTTTGTACTCCTTTTCTTCCTTGCATTTTTATGCTGCTCATGTTACTTCTTGTTCTGTTTGACTGCTGAGTTACTGTTTACTCTTATAAATTTATTTGATGCTTGGGAGGAAAGATATTAGAAGGGAAGGGAAGAAGTCACTAAAGAGAATGAGAGTAGGCAGGTAGAATTCAAGGAATGGAGAATAAGAAAGTTGAAATGAAAAGACAAAAGAGAAAAAATATAGAAAATAAAGAAAGAAAAAAAATTTTTTTTAAAAATAATAGTGATAATAAAAAAATGAAAATTATCATTTAAAATAATAATAATAAAATAAAATAATTTTTAAAAAATTAAAAACATTAAAAAAGTTAAAGAACAACAACAAAAAAATGAAAATGAAAGGAAAAAAAACCCAAATTAAAAAAATAATAATAATAAATGCAGTCATAGAGTTCAATTAACTTCTCTTCCAGTAGGTGGAGCTGTGCCCACTGGGCCAAGCTTCTCCTCTCAATAGGTGGGAACCAATCACTATGCAGCAGCTCTTCCTCCCAGACTGGGCGGGTCTCCAATCCTGAGTGTCTAGGGCCTTCTCTTGTGTTTCCTCAAACCAGGCCCCGCTCACCTGTGACGCTCACCACAATACTGGCTACACGCCAGGTCTGCTGCTCCCGGGAGCCCTGTTTTCATGAACGCCTGGGCACACTCTCCCAGTTTGCCATTCCCTCAGACCCTAAGTTTGTAGAGCTTGGGGCTGAGAACCCCCAGCCAATTTGCTTGCCCTCGGGTAGCCACGCCGCCGGTAGCTGGTGCAAGAGACCTCAGTTGTCAGCACTGGTGGGAGCGGTAGCCGGGAGTTCCGAGCCGCGAGTCCCGCGCCACTCCTGATTCCCTCGGTCTGGCTATCGCGCTCACAGGAGAGCTGGGAGGGGCCCTTAAGTTTTCCCCGCTGTGTGGAGAGGGATGGCTAGGGGATTACACACCTGTCGCCACTGGTTTCAATGAAGTTATCTCCTCCGCCCATGACGTCAGTTCTCTGCCATGGTGGTATCCCATGCAAATGGTGACCGTTCGTTCCCTTTGCCGGGTGACCAATGCAACAGGTGGGTCCTGACTGTCTCTCCCAAGCCCTGTTTCAATCCTGTGGCCACTGCCTATGAAGGTTCGGTTGGCTTTTACCTCTGTAAATTCAGAAGGGCCGACCAGTTATTTCAGCGGGATCGTTAGTGCTGAGTCACGAGAAGCAGGCGAACCGGAGCTTGAATGCAGCCGATCCGGGCTCAGTGTGTGTTCTGAGAGGCCCAAACTGTTCGCCCCAGATCCACATCAGCTCAGCATTGCCTAGTCATCCTGTAATCCTAGCAACTCAGAAGGCTGAGACAGGAGGATTGTTGAATTCAAAGCCACTCTAGCAACTTTGTGAGACCAGTCTTACTGGGCCGGGTCTTTGCCTCCTCCTTAAGAAGTTCCTCTTCATCTTGACCTTCATGCCTTATCTTGCCCCATTCTCCATATTAGATTCTCCTCTACATAATCCCCCTCACATTATACACCATCATGGTGACCTAGAAAGGGGCTAATTCCTTTATGCAACTCAGGGCCTGTCCTGGAGTTAGTGCAGAGGTAATTCACAGACTAATCACATGCCTGTAAGATGTGGTACCCTAAGAGTCTCTGTGTCTTGGTAGCAATCTTATCAACACTGGCAAATGTTCATTTCAATCCTCAAATGTACACTGAAACTTTTTAAGAACTTGAATCGTCCAAGGAGAAGGTCACATCCGGCGCTGATCAGTGGCGTCCCCGTGAAGCCGGCCAAGAAACAGCCCCGAACACGCTCCCTGGGCAAAACCCGCAGCCACACCACCTCCTCAGGCCCCAGGGGCCGCCAACGCCACAGACGTCTCCCTAACTTTTTTTTTTTTTTTTTTTTAAGAGTAGAAAGACCCACTCTCAGATCCACACCATCAAAATGAAAAATACTTCTGTTTGGGAAAAATGTTACAAACTCTACCATGCCCATATCGATCTTGTTCATTTGTAACATTTAATTCTGCATTGGTCCCATGTAGGTACCTAGAACAGAAAAACTGAGTCTGAGAGGGTTTTAACACCTAGGCTTGTCCAGCTGCCTGCTGTCTTTCTGGTCACAGTTATGGGTACTAGCTTCCTTTGGGTTCTGAAAGCTCTGTCTAAGGAGTCTTTCACTGATTAGAGTTTGAACAAATTTCAGATATGCCAAACCATAACTTTTTCAGGGATTACTTTAATACTCAGAAAATACTTTTTCCTTCTTTGTGACTCTGGGCCTGAAGCCCACAGCCTTTATCTTATATCCCTAGGATACATAAAAGACTTTTTCTTGAAAGACACTCAAAGCTGTCTGTCAAACAGGTCTAGAACCTTGATGAAGCCCACAATACCTAGAGTTTGGTATAGTTACAGTTTTTTTCCTGGGCTTATCTCTAGCAGTTTTGAGTTATTTTGGTAACCTGCTCACATTTGAGAGCCTCTTCATACTGGTAGTTCCTGAGCCCAGCAGTTTCTATAGACATACATTTTGTTTATATGACATGCTTTGGGTATCCTTAGGATTCCTTGACTTTTCTTCTGGTATAGGGTGGTGCTCCAAAACTTTCTCTGTCTAGTAGCCCCAACCTGCTGGATGAGTGGATAAGCAGGAGGCAAGCAGACTTAGGTCCAGCAATCATCCTAGAAAATAATAGAAAGAATGGCTTCTCTTCTAAGCTTCAGAGTTTTCCCAGAGCACATTTTGTGCCTTGGTGCCTCACATAGCAAACCCCATCTGGTCCCTGCCATTGCCAGTTTAAGCCTTTCTGTTATCATGGTCACAGTTTTAACGTTATCCTTGTCATTTGTATTCCTTAGCAGATTTCACATATAACCTTCAAATTTGTACTTTTAGCATTACACAAGATTCAGTCAATAATCAAACATTTCATCCTCTCAAGTTCTTTCATAACTCAATCAGCTCCCATCTCTTCTGGCAATAATTTATACATAAGAGAACTATTAGGTTTTCAATTCCAGTTTCCAGGTGAGTCTGAAGATAAATGAGCTAGGACATTGGTTACCAAATCTGGCTGGTCCCAGAATCACCTGAGGATTTTCTTTTCTCAAACAAATTTCCAATACCCCCCCCCCCAGGAGATTCAGTTGGAATTAGAGAGTCAAAGATGATAGAGTTGGCATATGCACTGATAATATTCCACTATAAGGACAGAAGAGAAAGGAGGCAATAGCGGATGAGACGAGTGGAGGAGGGGAAGCATGTAGAAAGGAAAATATATGGAATACAGGTACCTAACTTATTTATTTCCAAGTACCAAAAAATCCTAAGAGTACTCTGAAGATTAGGATCTAATGTTGTGGGAAATATAATTTTTTCAAATGGCCTAAAAGCATCATTATGAGATTTCAGAGCATCAGGGTTAGAAAGAATATCTGAAAACTTCTAGAAACAAAATTTAAATAGTTTGTAGAAAAAAGAACAAGAGTCAAATATCATCAGAGCTCTGGACACTAGTACTCCAGAATTCTAGGATATAGTGGAACAGTGCTTCAAAACTCTGAGGAAAATCATTTTCACCCTAGAATTCCATACCATAACCAAACAATCAAAATAAAACAGAATAAAGATACTTCAGATATATAAAGACTTTAAAATTTTACCTCCCATGTACACTTTTTCAGAAAGCCTCTGGAAAGTTGGCTTAGGCCAAATAAGACACAATCAACAAAACTAAGGTATGAGATCCAGAAAACAGAACTTAACACAGGAGAGAAGCTAAAAGAAATCCCATGACAAGAGCTCCTAAACCTAGGGTCTGGGATAGAACAGTGGTAGAACACCTGCCTCTCAGGTGTGAGGCACTGGGTTCGATCCTCAGCGCCGCATAAAAATAAATAAATAAATAGATTAAATATATTGTGTCCATCTACAACTAATATATATATGAGAGAGCCTAGAAAACAAAACAAAACAAAAACCTACTAGACCTAGAAAACATTTCATTCATTAAAGACAGAAGATGCTTATATGAAGAGAAAAGATTTTCAGGGAGAGAAAATAGGATTAATAGATGACATGATGTGTTTGAGATTGTAGGAAGATATATTGATAGGTGTCTGTTAGATCTGTTGGAGTATTAAGTAGGGGATAGGTAACTCCACATCATGTACAACCACAAGAATAGGATCCTAATTAGAATAAGTTATACTCCATGTATGTACAATATATCAAAATACACTCTACTATCATATATATCTAAAAAGAACAAAAATAATATGAGAAGTAGGTGATAGGATTAGCATTACTAAAAAAAAGCAAGATAGCTGTGAACTTACTGGGAAACCTGTTTTATAAGCAAGGAAACTAAAATTCTTGATTTAGCAAGTATCTTCATATAGTCACAATAACATAAATATTTAACTAGTCATAATAATCCAAAAAATGGCTGTAAGCTGGGCATGATGGCACACTTTTGTAATCCTAGCTACTAGAGAGGCTGAGGCAGGAGAATCACAAGTTTGAGATTAGCCATGTAACTTAGACCCTATCTCAAATAAAAAAATAAAAAGAGCTGAACATGTAGTTCAGTAGTGAAGTACCTGCCTAGTAAGCTTGAAGCCCTGGATTTAGTCCCCAGTACAAAAAAAAAAAGAGGAAAGTGACTACTGAGTGAACCAGAAATGCCACTGTAAACACATTGAGAAGATGGCATTGTGATACTGCCACATCTTCAGCTTTACACCCAACATCAAGAGATAGAATTCCTCTAATGGAAATGTGGGAACACAAGCGAACATGCCCTGAAGGTAATGTAGGACTTTTGCTTTAACATCTCTATCAGATCTTTCTGGCTACACAACACATACTTCCATGGATTGCTCACACACACCAAGAGGTATAAAAGTGTGACCCTAGCCTTCACCTTGTCTGACTTAAAGCTACATATATTTTATATTTCCTAGAGCCTGCTATAGTATTCTTACTTTTACAACTCAGAAGTGTCCTTTGTCTTACTTTGGAAACTATAAGATCTTGCCCAACTTCTTGAATTTTTCATCCTTTCCAGCTGTTTTAATCATGCATCCTAGATTCTGGTATGACACAGAGTCGAAGTTAGCTAAGAGCATATTCCGTTATAGGGGAAATGTGAGCCTTTCTCACATGAGAAAAATTTTAAATCTCGCTTTTTCCTCCTTAGGTTTTTACCTGTAAATTTAACTTCTCCCGGTCTCTCTGGTCATGATATGAGACTGTCACCTCCACAGGACCATGACACATAGCAAAGACAAACTCTTTTTATTGATCAGAGGTGCAGTTACTTGTCAAAAAAGCTCTTGGGCTGGAGTGTAACTCTGTGATAGAGCACATCTTACCATGCACAAAGCCTTGGGTTTGATCCCCACCTCCACAGAAAAAGAAAAAAGAAAGAGCTGGGCACAGTAACACACACCTGTAATCCTAACAACTGGGAGGCTGAGGCAAGAGGATTCCAAGTTCGAGGCTAGACTCAGCAACTTAGCAAGAGCCTGTCTCAAAATAAAAAGAGCTGGGAAGGTAGCTTAGTGGTAGAACACCTCTGGGTTCCATTCCTAGTACCACAGTAAATAAATAAATATATAAGCTCTTTATATTATTTTAGGGCATTTTTAATCAGTTTATAAAAAATATGTGTAACAATATTTACCAAAAGAAAGACTATATCAGTAGTAGTTATGGGCTAGATATCATGTGCTTTAAATTTTTATTCTTTTGGTAAAACCCAATTTCTTAACCTCTTTTGAAAATTCGTACATTTCTAGGCACAGTAGCACATGCCTATAATCCCAGCAGCTTGGGAGGCTGAGGCAGATGGATTGAAAGTTAAAAACCAGCCTAGCAACTTAGCGAGACCCTAAGCAACTGAGTAAGACCCTGTCTCAAAATAAAAAGGAAAGGAGGGAGAAACAGAATGAGGGGGGAAAAGAAGAAGAAAATGCCCACATCAGGGGTTCCATCCAGGCTTCTTGGCTATCCTAGGTGGTAAGGATTTTACCACCTATGAATGACAGCTAGCAATAGAAAGAACTACTCAGTCATCTCTACATATAAAAGCAGAAAAATAGGGTGTGCATTGATATCTCTTAGTACATTTCTCTTAGTACATTTCCTACAGAGAAATTTATTTTATTATTATTTTATTATTATTTTATTATTTTCTATACTGGTAAAGTTCTAGATAACGCACAGATGTCTCTCTCCAAGTACATAGTTGATTTCAGCTTTCATATCAATTCATTGTGCCACATCTAATGAGGACTCTGAGGAGACTTGGTCAACTAATAACAACACTTGCCAAAAAGTGAAGAGTAGCATGATGATTTAGATCAAATCAAACCCTAAAAGACTAAATCAAAAGCAGAAAATGAAGAAAACACAAATGGTCACTAAGAATTTGAATCTGGTGATTGATTTAATGCTGAACTTCGGTGGGAGCACATTGTGGCTACCTCTGTGTGATGGCATTTAGTATGGGATGGCCATAATGATAACAGTTCTTTCCTCTTGTTTTAGAGAGGAACTTGAACCCCAAAGCAGCCTGCCTTAAGAGAAGGGAAGAAGAAAAAGTTTCTGCCGTATCGGCAGAGCCGCCAACCACGCTGCCAGGAACCCATCCTGGGCTTAGTGAATCTACCAACCCTATGGGTCATATGTAAACATCAGCCAGGTGAGTACAGCTTTGAGAAAAAAAAGTACAAGGAAATCACTTAAGATGCATCTTAGATTGAGTTAAAAATCTTTGAACAAAGTTCTCTGTTGGGCATTAGCCTTTGCAAAGGTCATATGTAATTTAGAGTATAGAGTAAAGCAGTTTGCCTTTCTCTTATCTAATTAGAGAGCCAGTGGCATTTTATATTATTCTCTTCTAAGTTTTACAGTGTCCTATAATTTATTAAGAAATGTTGGGGGCACAAAATTATAAGAGGTTATGAGGGGCAAGGGGGAGGGGGAATAAAGGGGAGAGAATTGAACAACAGTAGAGGAGGTAGAGAGGGAAGATGGGAGGGGAGGGGAAGGGAGGGGGGATAGTAGGGGATAGGAAAGGTAGCAGAATACAACAGTCACTAATATGCCATTATGCAATAATGTGAGTATGTAACAGATGTGATTCTGCAAACTGTATTTGGGGTAAAAATGGGAGTTCAAAACCCAATTGAGTCTAATGTATGAAAGATGATATATCATGAGCTCTGTAATGTTTCGAATAATCAATTTTAAAAAATCAAAAAAAAAAAAAGAAATGTTGGGGGCTGGAGTTGTGACTCAGTGGTAGAGCGCTTGCCTAGCAAGTGTAAAGCACTGGGTTCAATCCTCAGCACCACATAAAAATAAATAAATAAAATATATTGTGTCCATCTACAACTAAAAAGAAAAAAATTTTTTAAAAGAAAGAAAGAAAGAAATGTTGGATATTCTGTTCCGAGTCATCTTGTGTACTCATTCCTCTCATGAATATTGTTGTGATCCTAGTACAAAATAATGCAGTGACTCATTCATCAGAAGGTATTTTTGTTCCCACTCATACTGCTTATTCTTCTATTCAGAAATTCTTGACTTTATCAGCAAGCAGTTTTCTGCTAATCATCCATGTCTTCTTTGTCATGAATTTTCTACACATGAAAGAGTTACTGCTTACTTCCATTTGGCTCAGTAATACAAGTTTGTAATACACACCTTCCTCCCCCTTGTAAGCACATCATTTAATACCTCTAGAATCTGTCAATGAATGTGAAGATGTTATATGATATAACCAGAATACTCTTCTCTCTGGTGGAGTTTTATTTGTTGAAAGACTATTCTTTCTGCCCACCCCACCCGGGATTCTGGGTATCAAACTCGGGCCTCACACATACTAGGCAAGTGCTCTACTACTGAGCTCCATCCCCAACCTGAAAGACTGTTATTTTTTGTCTATCCTTCATTGACTAAACACATCTTTGTGATTTTTTTTTAACCATACAATACAGTCACATTAGTATCTAAGTTGTAAGGTTAATATTTAGAAAGCTCAAATTAGTATAGACTGTAATTAAATATTTGCAGCAGTAGCATTTTATCTAGTAGTTTAGATTAAGAATAGAACTACTGGCTGGAATTGTGGCTCAGTGATAGAGTACTTGCTTAGCATGCATGAGGCACTGGGTTCGATCCTTAGCACCAGATAAAAATAAATAAAGGTGTATTGTGTCCATCTACACCTAAAAAAATAAAAAGGAATAGAGCTTCTAACATAATTTTTATATGCTGGCTTAAGCAGAATTTTAAATCAACAGATTTAAAACAGTAAAAAGCAGATGGTAGAAAAGTAAAATAGGAAAAAATATATTCATTTGGTCTGCTTTCTGGCTTTATTGTTTTGAGCTGAAAGTCTGGAATTTAATTGAATGTTTACTAAACTGCAAACACTAGTCAGTAACTCACCTTTTTCTGAAGGATTTGGTGCTAGCCAACCCTACTGGGATCAAACTAGATCACAATTGAAAATTTCATTTGGGGAAAAAGGGAGGAAGAGCCAATATAATGAGTTAAGTCAGTAGTAATAGTAACATTGGCACGCTGGAGAAAACGCCAAACCACTTCCCCCACAAAAAAATATCAGTAGTCCAATAGATTTTGTCAAAGAGACTTTAGGCAAGAGCTTGTTAATTTGCAGATCCTCTAAAAGCCAAGCCATTGTTTTATATTCTGTGAAAAATATAAAATACTATGAAAAAGTTAAGTACTTTTATTTCATAAATAAGCTTTGCCGTTTTAAAATAAAAGTGTATCACTATTTCTCAGTGGAAAGTAATTCCTAAATTGATAGATCATTTCAAAGAAGAGTGAGGAGAGGTAGCTTCATATGCTCAAATCCCAGTACCCACCACTAGGCTATGTAAAAGAACACTTGACATTCACACTCGATTTTATCTCAGACCCTGGGTTTTATTTTTTCTTGTGTCTATTCAGTTTGTTTTACCTATTTTATTTTATTTTTTTCTTACCCAGTCTCCCACTAGCTTTATCCCTTAATTCTGTCTCCCTATCTCATTTCTCTTTTCCTGATGACTTCCTGATCTTTTATTACTTCTGTGTTTCATTTTGCTTTCATTTCTTCTACCCTTATCCTTTTCCATGATGTGGATATTCTTTTACTTAATTAAAAATTTTAAAATAAATTTTAAAAGGCTTCAAGATTATGAGACATGCCATCAATACACTTTATTCCATAGATTTTATAGGCTGTTCTTAGAATATGTCTTATGGTTGCTACTATCTGGTTTTACATGTTAACCTGGTAATCTTCAGTTCTTTGTAAAACTGGAGAACAGATTAAAACCAGCAAAAGATTTGGCAGTAAGAAAACTTCTACTATAATCAGAATGACTAAGAAATGACCACAGAATGTCTTATATTTTTATATAAGAGCTGGGCACGATGACGCATGCCTGTAATCCCAGCAGCTCAGGAGGCTGAGACAGGAGGATCTCAAGTTCAAAACCAGCCTCAGCAGCAGTGAGATACTGAGCAACTCAGTGAGACCCTGTCTCTAAATAAAATACAAAATAGATCTGGGGATGTGGCTCAGTGGTCGAGTGCCCCTGAGTTCCATCCCTGGTACCAAAATTCATACACATACACACACACACACACACACACACACACACACAAATAAAAGGATGTCAGGCATGGCAACATGCCTGACCAACTACTCAGGAGGCTGAGATTGGATGATTACTTGAATCCAGGAATTTGAGACCATCTTGAACAACACAGTAAGACCCCATCTCAAAATACACATACACAAGAATTTGCCACCAATATAAAGCCAAATAGCTTTGAATCCCTTAGTTTTCTATCCTGGAGCATAACTTTGTCAATTAACAGTACTATGCTTATTGTTTACTAAGGAAGTGAAAATTTAATATTCTTCCTAAACTAGTTCCATCAGAAGTGGTTTAAATGAAGTAGCTCCTTTTATTTTAGGTTTCACTTGCTGTGATTTTAGTTACCCAGTTAACTGTGGTTCAGAAATACTTAATGGAAAACTTTAGAAATAAACAATTTATAAGTTTTAAATTGTGTGCCATTCTACATAACATAATAAAATCTTACTCTGTCCTGCCCAAGATGTGAATCATTTCTTTCTCCCCAGTATCTACACTGTTTGCTCCTTGCCTATTAGTCACATAGTAACCATCTTGATTATCAGATCCACCATCTCAGGGTTGCAATACTTATTTTCAAACTTTCACTTAACAATGGCCCCAAAACACAAATCTTCATTTTAGTATACTGTTATAATATTGTTGCTCATCTCTTACAATGCCTGTATTATAAATTAAAATTTATCATAAGTATGTATGCATAGAGGAAAACAGTGCATCCATTGAGACTCTTGGAAGATAGCCTTCTCAGATAAGGTAGCAGGGATAGAGGTGGGACTGATAACCTATAAGAATGAAGCTCATTTGTAAGTCAGTTACCAGACTACTAGTTTAGTGCAAACATTTCTGTAAGTGAAGAATACTGACTTGTTTTAAGAGGATGGTTTATTTTTAACAACTATGTACTAACTAGTACCTGTTCTCTCCCTGCCACAGTTCCAGAGTTATCAGTAGGCTAGATAGAAGGTGACCTCTCCTCATAAGGACTTGGACAACTCAGATTATCTGAAGACACAAACCTGACAGGAGGGAGAAGATAAAACAAAACACTTGAAGCAAGAAACTCAAATGTAATCCTATGATCAAAGCAACTGGTGAACACTTCCATCAGAAGTGAAAATAGGAAGCTCATCAGATAGAACGTCAGCCCAAGAGATGTTTGCAGCATATCATTTTGTTGCAAGCAGCATGTCGCTTCTGCACAATCAGAGACTGTCTCGATCTCTCCACTCACCGTGGAAGTTGCCTTGTGCCTAAACTGAATTGACAAATGCATTGTAACTACAAATTTTATTTATTGTTATGGAACTGTAAGGTCTACATATAAAGGGAAAAAGTTAAATGTGGAAAGCTGATGTATACTCAGCTGATGCCAGCATTTGTTAAAGCTGTTCACGTGCAGAGAACAAAGCAGTGACAACCATTGGCCCTTAGCATTCCCGGCATACCTGTTAGTGTCTTAAAAAGGAAGGGAAAAGTCTTTTGTTGCCCTCTCCTATCCTTTTGCCATATGAATAGTGTTTTCCATGAAATAGGAAAATATTACTTGATATAGCATTTCTCTCGCTCTCATTTTTTCATTCATTTTTATTTTCTCTTCGTGGGTGTTATACTTGATCTTTGAATCTGAGTAGTTTATGGTCACAGCCCAGAATTCTCCATGCAGCCCTGTGTGCTCTGCACATCCACCTTATAGTGGTAAGCAGAGACTATCTGTGACCATAGCCTTGCTAAGATTTTAAAAGGGGAAATTTCAGCCCCCTAGGTTTTCCCCCCCAAGTAAACATTGCTTTATTTCTAATAATAACCAAGACTTTTCAAGCTTCTAGGTTTCATAGTAAAGCTTGTAATAATAGCAAGAAGTGTAAATTACAAGGGAAGAATCTACTTTTTAGAAATTGCTTTGTTTTCCAAGCAGTAAGTACTACATAATATAGTACTTGTAAAGTGTTAGCTGTAAGTAAGCACAAGATACGTTTAAAATACAAAGATGATTTTTCAGGCTGTGATTATGGTGAACAAAACAAAACCCAGTAGTCACCAAGGCAGGTAGTGTGATAAATGAACACACCACTCTGAGGCTAATTACCAAATGGAATACAAGAGCAATGGTCACCCATGTTTCCTTATCCGAGCCTTTATTTCTCTGTCATTTGGATGGCTGGTCAGTGGGGAGGAATTCAGTGGGTGATTTAATCAACTGCAAACCATCTGCCCCCATCCCAAGAAGAGGAGCCAGATTAGCATTAAACCAGTACGTGTCAGCCCTTTGTAATACTGTTCACTAAGGCACCCTCTGTCTCTAACCCTTAGGAGTTGTTTTTTAAGTCATAGTCATCACGCTGAACTTCCACGAAATCTGTCTTCCACCACAACCACCCTGGGAGAGAAAAACATGCTAAACAAGGTTGTCTTGGCTTAGTAATTCCTTATAGCCAGTATCAACAATGGCAATCAGCACACAGAAGAGAGAGCCCAAATCACTATGTAACTTAAAGATTTCTGTTAATTTGAAAGAACAAAAACAATTAAGACAGAACTGCAGATCCTCCAATCAGGATGATTCCTAACAAATCAGCTATTTGTGAACTTGGTGGACTTTTTGGTTACCTTAATTTGCATATATTCTCCAATTACATCAGAATCTATCTGTGGCCTTGTTCTTCATTTCAGTGTTAATCAGCTAAACAGAAGTTGTTGCTTATGATGTGTGAGTGAACATATGCCACTGCCTGGCCTTTTTTCTTCGGAGCTTGTTGTCTTTTTCGCTATATTAGACTTTGCAGTATGCCCAGAAGCTTTCCTTCATAAAATAGAAAGAAAAAAACATTTGGCTTATTTTTCACTGTAGCTAGTCTTTTATACAATAATCTTGTAAGAAAATTTCTTGAATTCTAAATATTACTCTTTCTAGATTTTTGAAATCGAAAGTTTTCAGTAAAAAGTTTCTTACTTTATTTTATTATATTAGGTAGTAAAAATGTAGGGTTATTTACCATAACCTGTTCATTAATATCAGAAATTTACAATAGAATTTTAAGACCATAGTAGGATTCTAGCATACCGTGTAGTACCTATGGAGTATTGTAAGAGCTACTTGTTCGAGATGAATTGCTTCTCATCTTGTTCTCCAGTTTCCATTGTTGGTTTATTGCAGATTTGTATCCTGTGTCAAATTCAAGGTATTATTGATAAACCTTTTCAACCAGCAGCGAGAAGTTCAAAATTTTTTCTGTCACTGTAACAGAAAACACAATATGTATATAACATTTATGTAGCAATAAATGTGCCATCTTTTTTTAACATAGTAAACTAGTGAGTTTTTTACATTCCTTTTTCCCATATAATAATGTATTGTTTTCTTTTCTCTATCTCATCTTTCCCAGAAAGGCTTATGTGCTTTTCCTGTCTGCATAATCTGCGTTTTTCTGAGAAACAACAGTAAGACATCAGTGGATTGGAAGAACTAGGGTGATATCTAGCTTGTAGCTTCTCCAGGTTGTGCATTTCTCTTGTACTTTCTACTGATAGTGGCCTTTAGCCTTTATCTAAAGGTTGGACAAACAGCAGTTAGTAGCTAAAGAAAATCTGCTCTTGTAGATCTGGAGGGAAATGAAGACAATGGAAGGACAGGAATAAGGCTTTTCAAGTTAATATCCCTTAAGGCACTTTTACATTTCTCATGTTCCAGTTTTTAGCACCACCACCCCCCACCAAAAAAAAAAAAAAAAATCCTAGTGATTATCTAGGAGAACTTCATGTCAATCAAGAACCAGAGATAGTGACTTTGTAGAGGGCCTTTGCTTAAGCAGCCCAAGGATGGTATCTGACCTGTTAAGATTGGTTCTCTGAATTTTGAATGTGCTTTTCACTTTGGGGGCCCAGCAGAGGATTTTATTTATATTGTGGGATTCAGTAAAAACAAACTTTTTTGGTTTGATTTTACACAGAATGATAAACTAAAAAGCTCCACCCCCAAAAAAATATACAATGTTAGAGCTGAAATTAAATCTGGAGATCATCTAGTACAACCACCTCATTTATAAATTTGTAAAAACTAAGGCTCAGAAAGGTCACATCTCCAAGAGCATAGAATTAGAACAGATCAAAACACTTACAACTTGTCATACAAACCTCCCTACATTTACTTTCTCTTCTTTCTTTTTACAGATGTCTAGACCTAATCTATTCAGGCTTTATTTTCCTCTATTTGTTTCCATTCATGTTTCTTCTAGCTCATACTTTTTTCTTCCCTGAAAACTCAGATTTTTAAATAAATATCATGAGAGGGGTGTGTGTGTGTGTGTGTGTGTGTGTGTGTGTGTGTGTGTGTGTTAGAAGTTGAAAGTGTTGGTTTTGGCATCAAACAGTCCTTGATTCAAATCCAGATTCAACATCTAATTAACTCCGTTTCCTTATCTGAAAAATGGAGATACTTAGAAGACTTGTTTAAGTACTGAATGAAACAATGTATGGAAAGCTCTTACCATGATACCTGTCATATAATAAGTACTCAATAAATGATAAATATTTTTTAAATAAATAGTATTATAACCAGCTCCTGGGATGATTCCTCTTTGGCCACTGTATAGAGGTAAAGGGTAAATTCCCAGAAAATGTCAACCACTCTTCATAGGAGTGGACGATGTTCTTTTATAGCAATCTGATGAAACATTCCATTTCTTTCAGTGACCTCCCATGGCTTCATTTTAAGTGGATATATATGGTAAATGATTAGAAAATACTAAAATGTGTTTCTTTTTTTTTAAAAAAAAAGATATTTATGAGCACACATACACTCATATTAAACCGTGTTTCAAAAGAAAGCACGTGCCTGTAATCCTGGTACCAAAAATCCCTGGTACAAAAAAAAAAAAAGAGCTGGTCATGCTGTTAACAGCTCTTCTCAGTTTGGGTTCTCTAGAGGCAGATTCTAAGATGGAGTTTGAAGAACAAAGGATTATTAGAAGTACCATGATAACAAAAAGGGAGAGGAAATGGGAGTAGGCAGGGACCATGATGTAGGTCTGATGTCTATAAAAAAGAATAGGGGAGAGGAGGACTAGGTAGAGTCTCAAACAGCCAGCAGCTCTGAAAAAGGCCTGGGGAAGTCCAGTTGCAGGCGGCAGAAGGGACCAGCACAAATATTGCCCGTTAAGAAGTCTTGTGTTGAGTAGTTATGGCATGGTACCAATGTTCCTGGTTTGGTCAGGCATTGGTCAAAAGAGACCTGGGGAGAGTGAGGCCTGTTAGAACATAGCAGCAAGGTGCTGCAGCCAGAGACTGATAGCTCAGTACACTTACCCATGGGTTATACTTGAAGGGAAGCCTCAGAGATGCATCTTCATAATTTCCAGCAGTACCTCACTGCTACTTCCTACAAAACTAGCAAAACAAAACCAAAGACACTTCTTCTAAAGTCCCTTGGAATTAAATAGACCTCAACAGGTTGGTGAGTGCTCCAAAAATTGAGGTTCTTTTCTTTCTGGTGTTCCACAGTCAAGGAAACCTACACATATTGTCTGAAAGAATGAAATCCATTCCTCATCCCTGGTCTCTGCTGTGAACATATGCAGTCAGGGTACAACCCCTCTATGGTTGCTGTGCTTAGTTTTCTGATGTTCTCATAGGACACAGTGACTCCCTGCCTGCTGGGAATTGTCCTCAGCATCTTTGTGATGATCTTAGACTTAGGAAGTCCACAAAGTCCTTATCATTTGGGGGTGTTTTCCTGTGACTGCACCAGCCCCAGCAGCTCTTCTGCACTATACTGAGCATGTGCATAGAAAAAAAAATTTCCCTGTGTTATTTTTCTTTCCCTCTAATCAATAATTGCCATAAGACACTGAAGAAGGGTTTTTTCCTCTCCCTTTGACCTCCAATCCCTCTGAATTGATGGCGGGGTCCTGCCTGCTGAGGTCTCCATTCTCACTCTTGAGGGTCAATGCTCCCCTGGAGAGGTCCCCAGCTAAAGTCTTTCAGGAACTCAAGTCATTTTGTCCTTAGGCATGGCAAGCACGATGCCCAAGTCCTCCAAAGTCTATGAAAATGTTTGCAACGTGAAAAAATATTATGGTACCAAAGACAAACTACAAAATTAATTTGGAAAATAATTACAAAATTCATATAAAGTTGTTTATAGTAAAGTTACTATTTAATATAGGACTTGAGCTTATTTTAACAGATTGAGCTAAACTAAATTAGGTATAGAAGAAATGTACTCAACACAATAAAAAACATATATGAAGTGGACATTGTGGCACACGCTTGTAATCCCAGTGACTCAGAAGGCTGAGGCAGGAGGACTGCAAGTTCAAGGCCAACCTTAGCAATTTAGCAAGACTCTATCTCAAAAATTTAAAGGCTGGGGATATAACTCAGTGGTAAAGCACCCCTGGGTTCAATTCCCACATCTAACATGATCAATGGTGAAAAGCTGAAAGTTTTTCCTCTAATATCAGAAACAAGATAATGATGTCCACTCCCACTACTTGCATTCATCATAGTACTGGAAGTCCTAGACAGAGCAAAGAAAGGCATCCATAGTGAAAAAAAGTTATATTGTCCCCATTTGCAGGCAATACTCTTATGTAGAAAACACTAAATACTCTACCAAAAAACAACTAACATTCAGAAAAGTTGCAGGATACAAAATCGTTCTACAAAAATTAGTAGTATTTCTATATATACATTAACAACAAACTATCTGAAAACTCAAAATTATTATGTTTACAGCTACAAAATGTAAAATATTAACCAAGAAGGTGAAATACATATATACTAAAAATTACAAAACATCAATTAAAGAAATTGAAGAAACAGTGAATGGGAATATACCCCAAGTTCATGGATTGGGAGAACAAATATTGTTTAAAAAAAAAAAAAAGTTCACACTACCTCCAATGATTTGATCTTAAATGATTCCTGAAGTCCATATGTTAAAGGCCTGGTCCCAGCTGATGGCACAGTTGGGAGGTGGCAGAAACATGAGTGAGTGGGGCCTACTTGGAGGAAGTTGGTTAGTGGGGATGTGCCCTTGAAGAAGGTAGTAGAACCACCTTCTCTTTTTGCTTTCTGGTTGCCCTCAGGTAGGCATCTTCCTCTGCCACATGCTCCTGCTACCATACTGTGTTATCCCACCACAGGACCAAAAGTAACTGGGCTAACTATGGACCAAAACCTCTGAAACTATGAGCCAGAATCAATCTTTCCTACTTTTAAGGTATCTCAGGTATCTTTTCACAGCAATGGAAAGCTAACTAACAACCTAACCAAACCAATAGAGTCAATGCAATCCCTATCAAAATTCCAATGACAATTTTTTAAAAAATAGAAAAAATGATCCTAAAGTCTGAATGTGATCACAAAAGATCCCAAATAGCTGAAGCCATCTTTTGCAGAAAAAAAAATGCTGAAGGCATCACATTACCAGACTTCAAAATATTCTACAAAGATATAGTAATCAAAAAGCATGGTGGTCTGGGGTTGTGGTCCAGTGGTAGAGCACTTACTAGCATATGTAAGACACTGGGTTCAATTCTTGGCACCACATAAAATAATAAATAAAATAAAGCTATTAAAAAAAAAGCATGGTACTGGTATAAAAACAGACACATAGACCAGTGGAACAGATAGAGAGACCAGAAGCAAATGCACGCATTTACAGACAATTGACTTTTGACAAAGGTGCAAGGAACACAATGGGAAAAGAACAGTCTTTAATAAATGGAGATGGGAATTGGATATTCACATGCATAAACCTTCATCTCACTTCACAGAAAAAAATTAACTTGAAGTGGATGAAACAAGTAGCCAAAGGAAAAACAAATATATCAAACTATAAAGCTCTCACAGCAAAGAAAACAATCAACATAGTAAACAGACAACCTCCAGAATGCGATAAAATATTTGCAAACCATACATCTGATAAGGGTTAGTATGCACACTACATAAGGAATGCAGCAGCAAGAAAACAAGATCTGAATGGACACTTCTCAAAAGATGATATACAGATGGCCATCAGGTACTTGGAAAGTGTCCAGACAACACTATTCATCAGGGAAAAACAATTAAAACCACAAAGAGATATCACCTCACACCTGAATAGCTATTATCCAAAAGACAAAATGTATTGTCGAGTATTTAGAGAAAAAGGAACCCTTTTGCACTGTTTGTGGAAATTTAGATTAATACAGCCATTATGGAAAACAGTATGGACTTCCCTCAAAAACTTAAAACTGGGCATGGTGGTGAGGGCCTGTAGCCCAAGTTATTCAGGGAGCTTAGGCAGAAGGATTGCTCAAACTCAGAAGTCCAAAGCCAGTCTGGGCAGCAATAATGAGACTCTGCTTTTTAAAGAAAGAGGGGGGGAGCTGTAGCTTAGTGGTGGTGCATGCTTACCATGTGCAAGGCCCTGGGTTTGATCCTTAGCACCAAAAGAAGAGATACATAGATGATAGATAAATAGATAGATAATATAATCCAGCAATCCCACTCATGGTTATCTATATAAAGAAAATGAAATCATGTGTTAAAAGATGTCCGCACACCCACGTTCATGGCAGTGTGATTCACAATAGCCAAGAGATGGAATCAACTTAAAATGTCCATCGACAGAAGAATGGATAAAGAAAAAATGACATATATACAATGAAATATTATTCAGTCTTTTAAATGAAGAAAATCCTGTTATTTGTGACAACATGAACGAACCCGGGGGGATGTCATGTTAAGGGAAATAAGCCAGGCACAGTAAGACAAATACCACGTGATCTGCACAATCTATAAAAGTTGAACTCAAAGAAACAGAAAGTAGAAGAATGGTTACCAGGGACTGGGGTGGGGATAGGAGATATGCTGATTAAAGGGTACAAAATCTCAGAGAGGGGGAATAAGTTCGTCAGATCTATTGTACAACACAGTGACTGTAGTTAATAACAATGTGTTGTATTCTTGGAAATTGCTAGTAGATTTTAAGTACTCTCACCACAAAAAACCAAAAATAACTATATGAGGTAATACATATGTAATTAGTTCAGCTGAACCATTTTACAATATGTGCATATTTCAAACATGTTATATGCAACATATATGCACATTTTTTATTTTTTAATTAAAATGTTTAGGTGTATTTTTATGATATAGGATAGGGCTTCCAAAGGTCTTAAAACCATCCTGTTTCCTTCAATCCTAGAGCCTTTTAATTATCACTGTTCTTGATAGTTTCTTTAGGAAAAAAAAAACTGTTTCTTTCTTTCTGGAGGCTAGGACCATCACTGTATCCCTGAATATCTAGCCTAAATAACCCAAGAGACAGCAGGAATATTCTAGAAGATCTAACCAGACCTCCTTTCTCCTGCTCTCAGGGTGAGAGCTTTCCTCGCCCTATCCATACAGCCCTATGAGCTATTTTGCTCCCCATTTCCTGGCCCTCATCTGCAGCCTCTTTCTTCATGGGGCTGTGAATTTTCTCATGGACAATCAGACTCACTGGACCTATGTGGAAGCCCAGGACTGGGAGCAGGCTGTGTCAGGGCCTCTGGTTAGCAGGCAGGAGGGATCATCTTACCCTGAAATGGCACCTGGCATTTGCCATGATAGTTTTTCTCTGTCTTCTGCATATTCCCGCAACCACAGCTCAAAGTAGGGGATACTGTTCCCAAGCAGCCCAAGAAACTCCAACCCCTGACTACTAGGGCCTGCCATGTGGGGACCACACCCACCCAGGAGGCAATGGGCAGCAGGTTCCCCAGAGGATCACCTTTTTTCTTCCAGACACCCATCCCCACCAGGCTAGAAGCCCCACAGCACCACCTGGATGCCTACTTCATCCTCATTAAAGCCTGTGCTGAAAGGAGCGGGCGTGTTTTTCAGATTCTTTCAGCAGTGAGTTATTGATCGACACTGATAGTGCCAGGAGCTTGATCTCACCCCTGAACTGGCAGAGATTAATTAGTGTGATTCCCAAGCATAATTCCTAATTAGGCACAGGAAGAAAGGAAAGAAAACACAAAGGAACTATTCTTCTCCAAGGACTGCTGACCTTCTGTCCAGGAGCGGAGAGGGAGGAGCAGGAAATTGGAGGAAACCAGGTAAACAGGCCTAGCACCTGGATGTATCCTGCCTCATCCACGCCCAGGCAACCGGCCCACAGGCACAGGCAATGCCCAAGACGGACTTGTGCCATCCTGCACTGTCTTCCAGGGAAACAAGTGCTTCATCTGCTTGTTTTACTCCCTGTCTAAGGAGGCACAGGAAAGGCAGAATTAAACAGGAAGCTTTGAAGTGCCTGCTGGGCCACCAGGGGTTGGGGATGCCAGCAGACAACTGGGCTGGGGGAGAAAGGTTAGATGGAGAGGGGGTGGTTGCCCTAAGACTTGAGTAGAAATACTGAAAGTAACTCTTTCCTGCACCTGGGAAGCAGGAGCCATCTTATTCCTTACTAACATTTTCTAGACCTTTCCAGCCAGAACCAAATGGCGCAGATGGCTCTTCACTGATGGTGGGGCAGGCTGGAGAAGGGACCTGTGACTTAGCAGCTGTGAGAATTGGCCAATCAAGCACTCTGAGCTTCAATTCCCTCTTCTGTGAAATGGGAATAATAATTTTGCTAGCTTACATGATGGTTGTAAGAATTCACTGAGGAATTCAGAGGTACATGGTGCATAGTAGGCACTTGTAACCCTCCTAAAGAAAACAAATCAAGGAAGCAACAAGTTTTTTATTTAAATGATGAGCTGAAAACTTCCTCTTTATTCACTAGCACATATTTAATGGACTATGTGTCAATCACATGCTGACTCTAGCACCAAGATCAACTGCCTGAGGAAGACTGTTAAATTGTAGGGGGTTGCAAATAGTTGTGACCAAAGAAGTCAGTGGACTTCAGTACAGAACAGTAAGGACTCCTGACTGACTGTTGGGCTGGAGTGCAGACATGCCTGCCTGGGAAAATAGACACCACTTTGAACCTGAGATGATATTTCTAACCAGGAAACAATTTTAGAGCAATGGCTTGCTGAGGAATTCAGAAGCGGCTAATAAAACATTGGGAGACCCTGCTATCTGCAGTAGGGCCAATGAATGTCAGCAGATGGCAATCATGTCTTGCCTAGTCACTACCCACCACCCCACACCAAAATGGGTCACCCACCCAACCCTTCAATTCTCTGAGTTCAATGTCCTGATCCAAACAAGCCAGCTACAAAAAGGTCAATTATAAAACCACTTGGGAAATCTGAACACTAACTAGATACTTCATACATTAAGAAACTATTGTTTCTGTTTTTAAATGTGATATGTGGCTACATTTTCCTAAAAGCCCTATCTTTTAGAGATAAGATGCTGAAGTTCTTACAGACTTGGCCGTACCATCTGGAACTCACTTCATACACTCCCGTGTTGGGGGAGGGGGCTGGTGAGGGGCTTTAGAGGAAGCAAGACGCCTCAGGTTGATCATTTCTGGAGCTAGGTGACAAGTATGTGGGGATTTGTGATTTCTACTCTTGAAAAATTTGAGATTTTTTCATTATAAATGGTTGAAAGAAGGAAGAAAGACAGAGGGAGAAGAAGGAAAGCAAGAGGTGAGGGAGGGAGGGATGGAAGGAACTGCTCAAAGTCCCTTTGAAAGTTCCCTGACCCCCATGTCGCTGGGAGTGGGAGGCTGGCTCCTGCTCAGCTACAGCCATGAGAGCCACGAGGACTCAGGAGAGACTTTGAAGGAGCAGCCCCAAGCCACAAAGTCGGTGGGGAATCAGCTTATGACATGGAGAGGGACAGCAGGGTGGGCCGGGTGACAGAGAGAATCACAGCACAGTTGGTACCAGGTGACATCAGGTGGGGAAGGGAGAGGGATCAGGAGGGGGACATCGATAGCTGTGGAGAGGGTATTAGCCCACTTCTCGACCTGAGGAGGGGTGGCAGGGCAGATGGGCTCCAGGAAGGGACCTGCTCTGGGAAGAAAGTGACTTCTGATGGAGAACAGAGCCTGTGGGAGTACGAGACACCACCACTCCAGGCGGTCTCTAGTCTGAAAACAGGAAGGGTCCTCACCCCCGGCAGCCCTCAGATGACCTGGTCCAGGTGCTGGGTCTGCCACCACCCCTTCGCCTGCCCCAAGTACCCCTAGCCCTGGGTTTCCCTGAGGCTTTCCCAGAGGCTCCCAGCAGGGCTGAGGTGGAAGATGCGGCTGGAGGTCCAGCCTTCTTGCCAGAGGAAGGGCTGTGTCCAGAGAGCTGCCTGCTGGGGCGGGGAGAGGAATGCGTGGCGATGGGTCCAGATCTGCCCAGGGAGGCCAACCCGTGTGGGGAAAGTAGATTTTGCAACAAGCTAGATGATAAGTGCTTGGGGGGCCTGGGAAGACCAAATGTTTAATATTTGGAGAAAAGGCTGTCTAAATAAAGTAATTAGGAGGCTCCTTTGTAGTGATATGAAAGAGATGGATTGGGCCCCTCCAACATCAAAGGGCAGCGATACAATGGCTCTGGTGGGGGAGGGGAGTGCCTGCAGGGCGCGTTTGAGGAGGGCTTTGAAGCCCCAATAAAACTTTATCCCTCTAATTTAGCACACTTCCTAAAACTTCTCTCTCAGAGGAAGGTTAGCCTCCCCTAAAGCCACTTTTCAAAAGCAACGTTGGCCTCTAGCCCCGGGAGAAACCACTGAGCCTGCCCTCCACTGTTTACCTCAGGAAGAACACAGAGCATGGACTGTCCCCTAGTTCAGGATACACTGAGAAGAGGATATCCAGGGCCAGCTGGGGTGCAGTCCTGAGGGCCTGGCTTTCTAGCTAACACAACTTGGTAGTGGGGGCAGGAGGGGTTCTGCTTCTGCCTTCACTAGCTGGGTAACCCTGAGCAAATCACTGATCCTCTCTTGAGCATATTTTGTCTTGCTTGTCAAATGCAAGTGAAAATCCCTTAATCACATGGGCGTGGGTGTAGATTCAATGGTGGCAGGTGAGGGGGAAGTTGGAGGAAAGGAAGCTGGAGGATCCTTCAGATGAACCCTTATTGGGCCCTAGAAAGACTACACCAGTCAGGGCAGGGAGCATTTCCCCAGTCCCAGGCAGAGTTAGCCCTGCATTCTCTGTGCTTCCCGTGTACCCCTGGTTGGGCCTCCCAGAGTGAGCCGTGCTGCAGACCTCTCCTGGGCTAGCCTATGGAGACACAGGAGGATTTCTGAAGTTGACTTAACCCCCAAATTCAGTGATTCTACATTTCAATTCCCACATTTTTGAAGTGTTTATAGGTAACATGAGATGAAACTGGGGTTTCTTTTTAAACAATCTTTAAAAAACTGTGGTAGATGAAACAAAAATGTCAGAATACTGATAATTATTGAAAATGGATGAAGATACATGAAACTTTTTTATTTTCACCTACTTGAAATTTTTCATAATAGAAAGTTAAGGTATGAAAATAAAATACATTTCAGTCTCTTATAACTCTACCTCTCTGCTGCCTGGAGATCAAGTAGAATTGGTGGCACATCCAGCTTCTCCCCAATTCCTTCCCCCGAGTGGCTGTTTTGTTGGGGGTGGGGTGGGCTGAGGAAGACAGAGACCAACATGTGCCCTTGAGAAACTGCAAATGCTCACCAGGGTGTGGGCACCTGAGGAGAGAGCAGTGGACTTAGTGGGTTTCTGGGGAGAATCCCATCACAGTGATAAGGTCACTCACACTAATAGCAACTGTGGCAAACGGTGGCTGGGGGTCTGGGAGACCGCAGGCTACATGTGGTGGGTGGTGTAGAACAAAGGCACCTTGCCTTCTGCATGATTATTGTACTTGCCAAGTTGCACTGAATTCCAGTTTAACCCATTTGGAGTTTCCCAAGAAAAGGAGTTAGAAGTCCCTTTGAATGGACAGAATGTTAGAGTTTACTACAGCTCCTGGGACCTCTTGGCAAAATAAATCAGGTTTTCCAGGCAAATCTCAGTTCCCTGGCCATTCCCTCCTTCATTCATTCAATCATTCATTTAACATCATTTAAAATTGCTGTGGTTTTACAGGTCAGGAATTCAGGCTGGGCTCAGCTGGGCAGTTCTTCTGCTCTACGTGGCATTGATTGAGGCCACCCCAGCCTCAAGGAGCTCAAGTCTGGTGAGGGAAGGGAGTAGGTTAACACAAAGTTCTTAAACTATGTGAAAAATTCTTCAGTCTTCATGGGTGTGAGCCCTTCCTGTTGATGCAATTTCTCTACTAAATGGAATTTTTACATTAGCCATCTAAGCACACACAGTCTGACAAATATGCAAACGGTATTTTACTCTTAGATTTGTTTTTGGTTTTTGGTACCAGGGATTGAACCCAAAGGTGCTTAACCACTGAGCCACATTCCCAGCCCTTTTGATTTTTGAGACAGGGTTTTTATTAAGTTACTTAGGGACTCACTAGGCTGGCTCAATCTTTCAAATCCTCCTGCCTCAACCTTCTGAGTCACTGGGATTACAGGTGTGCACCACCATGCCCAGTTACTTTACTTCTAGTTTAAGTCATATTTTCCAACCCATACAGGTGGCAAGGGCAGGAGGTATGCTGAGTAACTTTTGTGCCCTATTCTCCTCAGCCCCCTGCCCCACCCCAGTGGGTGGGCAATGCCTGGTGTCATGTTGTGATTTGGATATGTGATGTTCCCCAAAAGCTCATGTGCAAGAATATTCAGGGATGAAATGATTAGATGATGAGAGGTGTAACATACTTAGTGGATTAATCCATTGATCTGGATTAACTGAGTGGTAACAGTAGGCAGGAAGGATGTAGCTGGAAGAGGGGGTTACTGGGGGCATGTCTTGGGTTTATATTTTGTCCCTGGTGAGTTGAGCTCTCTCTGCTTCCTGTTGCCATGTCTTGAGCTGCTTTCCTCCACTGTGCCTTTCTGCCGTGATGCTCTGCCTCACTTTGGACCCAGAGTAATGGAGCTGGCTATCTATGAACTGAGACCTCTAAAACCCTGAGCCCTAAATGAACTTTTTCTCCTCTAATTTTTCTTGTCAGGTCTCCTGATCACAGTCCCGAAAAAGCTGATAAAACACCCGTGAACTCAACCAGTGGCTGCTCATGGATGAGGTTTGCCTCCTGATAGCCACGGGCCCTTCTCCTTCATGGCACTCTCTTTTCTCTAACTCCTGTTCCTCCCCTGGATCCCATCTCTTCTTGCCACACCAGAAGTTTGCCAACAATTCCACATGGGCAGAGGGAAGGGACCTCAGCTTCTCAGATGGAGCACCTGTAAGACACCAAGTCATGCCTCCTGTGAGCCTACCTCCTGGGTGGTGCTGTGCCCTTCCCTCTGCATAACTAAGTGTCCCTCTGACTCTCCTAGGTTTGGTGTGTGCATGGACCCAGGAAAAGGGTCTGTTTTAATGTACAGGGGGAGAGGACTCTGGAAATGGGGCTCCAGTCTAAGCCCTGTCTCTCTGTAGGCTGTATGAGTGGGAGTCACAAGTGACAGCCCCCTCTGAATGGGGGAGAGCTTAGGGCCAAGCCCTCCTGCTCAGTGAGACACAAGGGAAGTGGGAGGCAATGCATAATCCTGGGAACTTGGTGACTCCAGCAGACAAGGATCTCCAATCGCTTAAGGAGAAGTGTATCATTCAAGTAAGAAGGTATTTCTGCCATCTATTGCTGCATAAATCTTCCTCCAAAACTTGGTGGTTTAAAATAGCTACACGTTTTAGCTGAGCAACATGGTGCACATCTGTGATCACAGTGGCTCCATAGTTTGAGGCAGAAAGATTACAAGTTCAAAGCCAGTCTCAGCAACTTTAGCCAGGCCCTAAGCAATTTAGGGAGACCATATCTCAAGATAAAAAATAAAAAGGGCTGGGGATGTGGCTCAGTGCCCCTGGATTCAATCCCTAGTACAAAATTTTTTTTTTAAAGCCACATGTTTTAATATTATTTCTTACAGTTCTGTGGACCAGGATTCAGCTGGCCACTCTCCCACTCCATGTGGTTTCATCTGGGGCCCCTCATTCATCTGCACTTACATATTGGCTGGCAGGTCCAAGAAAGCATTCTTCACGCGTCTGGTGCCTCAATGACTCTCTATGTGGCCTTTGTCTCCCCTGGATGTTCTGTGTAACCCAGCATGATGGCTGGCTTCCTCAGAGAACATGAAAGAGAAGCCCAGACCCTGAACTGACAAAGCCACATTTTATTGGACAAGGTGAGCCCCCAAACCAGCCTAAAATCAAGGAGAGAAGCAGAGCCCCCTTGTGATTGGAGAAGGGGCCATGGACAGTCATGCTGGAGGTGATCAGGTGTTCCGAGTATTTCTTCCCAGCCTAAATGTGGTCTACCTGCTGAGCTTGTGGGGTGTAATCGCCACTGCTCCCAGTCCCCAACTCCCACCAGGCCATAAGGAAAAGTAAATTACCATCAAGCAAAATAAAATAATTATTGAGGGTCTAGGATTGTAGCTCAGTGGTAGAATGCTTGCCTAGCATGTGTGAGGCACTGGGTTCGATCCTCAGCACTGCATAAAAATAAATAAAGGTCCATCAACTAAAAAAATATTTTAAAAAATAATAATAATAATTATTGAGTAAATCATGGAACTCAGCCCAATTCAAACACATTGGTCTTGGTGGTTTGCCTTCCTGGTTGGCACAGATTGTGTTATAGCTATTCAGCATCCACCCACTTTACTTCTGGTAACAGACCTTCAGGAAGACCCTTTATTTATTTATTTATTTAATTATTTTTGTCCACGGGGGTCTGATCCTTCTTGGTAGCCTAATAATATATGATCCACATCTGTACTACCTACCCAGTGACTCACTTCCATGATTATACTGAATGGTTTGGGAATGGCAAAGGACTCAAACAGAACCAATAAAGTTTTGAAATGTTTTCTGGAAAGAGACTTTTTTGTTTGTTTGTTTAACCAGAGATTCAACCCAGGGCCACTCTACAAGTGAACTACCCCTTTTATGTTTTGAGACAGGGTCTTGCTTCCTCGCTTAGGCTGACCTTGAACTTGTGATTCTCCTGCCCTAGCCTCCTGACTCACTGGGACTACAGGCATGCACCACCACACCCAGCTGAAAGAGACATTCTTTATCTCTCTGGACCTGAATGATGGAATTGTTTTCATCATCTTCCATCTTACTACAATGAATAGCCTCAGCCAGAAACTTCCTAATAGGTTTTCCTGCATCTGAACTTGCCCTCTGTATTAGTCAGAGTTCTCCAGAAAAACAACCAATAGGTTATAGAGATTTATTTTAAGGAATTGGTTCTTTTAATCATGAAGGTTAATCCGTCTAAAATCTGTAGGGAAGACTGGCACTCTGAAGCCAGAGAAGAATGGATGCTGCCTTTTACTCTGAAGGCCTCTGGGCAGCAGACCCTGGGAGAGTTGACATTGCTTGGGAAGGGAGGTAAGTCTTTTATTCTATACAGACCTTCAACTGCTTGGTGAGACTCACTCACACTATGAAAGGCAATCTCTTTACTCCAAATCTACTGCTTTACTGTTAATCTTATCCCAAAACACCATCATAGAAACATCCAGAATAATGTTTGACTTCATGTCTGGGCACGTAGTCCAGCCAAGTTGACATGAAATAACCATCATATCCTCACTGTCCATTCTCAACATAGCAGCCAGAAATAATACCATAAAAAAGTATCATCAAATCATGTCTATTTGGTGCTTGAAACTTCCTAATGACCCTCGTCTCATTCAGAGCAAGGCCAAAGTCCACTCAGCCATGCTCTCCTGGCCTCTTCCCTTCCAGGAGCCTTCCCCTGAGTCACTCCCCTGGAGCCTTCGGCTGACAGTCTTTGTGCCTGTAGTTATGTCTGCAGGCATGTCCTTCCCCAAGGTCCATGCAGGGCCAGGCACCCACGCTGACCACTGATTTTATATTGCAGTCCCACATACTGCTGGGGGTCCTCACCTGCACCCCCGAGGAGGGCTTCCCAGGCCTCCTTAGAGACTCAGCAGCCTTCTGTTCATACCCTGCAGTGTGGCTAAGCAGGCTGGTCTCCAGCTGAGGGATTTCACAGATAGTATGTAAACTAGGGAACCCTCCCTGGTGGGCACATCCATTTTCTCCCTGGGGTCCTAGATACAGCCCTGCTCTCAGCCTGCCTGATCCTGGAAGAAGTCTCACTTTTCAACCCTTCTCCATGCTCCTCTCTGCAGCCAGGAGGAGGAAGCCTCAGTCCTTCTCTGAAAGCTTTACTGTGGTCTCTCAGTCCTGGTGGCCCTACTCTACCCACGTTTCTGCCCCATTTTGTGACACCTAACCTGCCACTGACTCCTTCCCATGACAAACCTAAATTAGGAACCTAAGTCTGCAGGGAAGATGCTTATACCATATTCCTACTAAAAAGCAGAAATAGCACTTCTTAGCTTAGAGAAGCAGATCCATTTAAACATGGATACAGATTGGAGCCATGAAGTTTTCTCATTGAAAAAAGGATTTAATTATTTGGACTAACTCAATATGTTAGATTATTTATACTAACTAAACAAATTAGGTTTTTTTTTTTTTTTTGTTAATTTGAGTGATTCTCCACTTTTCTCAGAGACTAACAAGACTACAGAAAGCAAGATGGGAGGATCTTTTTTTTTTGTCTTTATTTGTTTATTTATTTTTATGTGGTGCTGAGGATTCAACCCAGGACCTCACACCTACAAGGCAAGTGCTCTACCACTGAGCCCCAGCCCCAGCCCCAAGATGGGAGGATCTTTAAATGCCAGGCTCTCCCTGTCCTCCTGTGGGCACCTCTGCACCTTGCTTGGGAGACACGGGGAGTCTGGCTAAGACCACCAGTTGGTTGGTTCCCTGGAGAAAGGGACATGTCATGGAGAACTCTGTGTTCTTTCTGCCAACACATGGGTCTATAGAAGGCAAGTTCTCTTCTTTTGAAGGTGAATGTTTATTAATACTATGAAGTTGCATTGGTATGGCTATCAATAACCTACAGACTTGATTCAGGTGTCACTGCTTTTCCACTAATGTCTTTCTTTGGTTTCATAATCCAATCAAAGGTACCTTGTTGCTTTTTAGCCTGTGTCCCATCTGTTACCGGCTTCCATCCTTATGTTTTCTCATGACTTCTGACACTTTGAGGAGTACTGGGCAGATGTTGTATAAAATGTCTCTTGACTGTGTTATTTTCTTATGATCAGGGGTTATGGATTTGGGGGCTGAGAACCACAGAGGTAAAATGTCCTAATCACATTCTGTGAGAGGTGCATGGTACCAATGTGACTTGTCACGGCAGGGTTGACCTTAATCAGGTAGGTAAGGTGAAGGCTACCAGCTTTCTCCTCCACAGAGTTACTTTTCTTCCTTTCTACATGCTTCCCTGAGAAGGCAGTCAGTAGTCCAGCTCTGCTCCAGGGAAGGGAAATTAGGCAGCACCTCTTGGAGGAAGGAGCACTCACATTTATTCTTTGAAATTTTTCCATTTGGCAGGTTTCTCACTTCTCCCTTATTCTACTCATAAGACTCCATTTCTCATCTGTAAATTGGAGATAAAACCTGTACCCACCAAAGAGGGTTGTTAGAACATTTAAATGATGTGACAGATGAAAAGTTATGATCAGGAATGATCCAAAGATCTATCAAACTATTTGCAGGAATCATTTAATCCTGGGCCCATTTTGCATGCAGCTGTCATATTTGTGTCTTCCCAGCCCCCAGTTCCCTGGAGAGGGGCTGTTGGGGCCAGGTTGCTGTTGCCTGCTCTCTGTTCCTCTTGAGAGCCTTCAGAAGGGAGGTCTGGAGAGAAATTGCCAAAAGCACAGCAAAGGAACAGCTTTCATGCCAGACAGGGAGTTGCTTGGAGAAGACCCCGCTGAGCTTGCTGAGATGAGAGGTTTTGGTGGAAGATGATGAGAACCAAACACCTGAGGAACCGCCTTGGAGACCAAGGTCAGAGGACTAATGCACAGAGGCGCTCAGCAATTATTGGTTGATTGAATAGTTCAACCAGCGATTAATGATAGCTCACTGGACTGGGAACCAGTCTGAGTCTTGTGTTCCAGATTTATTTTGTTGTTGTTCACGTGTGTGTGTGTGTGTGTGTGTGTGTGTGCATGTGTGTGTGTGTGTGTGTGTGTGTGTGTGTGTGTATGTTGTGCCAACTCCCTGTGTGACCCCAAGCAAGTTATTTAATTTCTTTGGGCTTCAGTTTCCATCTGTGTAAGTTGTAAAGAGGTTGGGGAAGGACGGGGACTGGGTCCAGGCCTTAGATGGGAGCCGCTGACTCCAACTTCTCCTTCTGTCCTGCCACTTTCCAGGACACAGCTGATTTTTGTGACTCCTTAACTTGATATCAAAGCACACGCCGCACGCCCGGTGCTTATCCAAGGACAGGCACTGTTAGAAACTTTGCCTTGTGTACAATTAGGCTGTTGCAATATTTGTTCTGCTTGTCTTTGCTCTGTGCTTCCTACACATGTGCCCTTTGTTTCTCTTCAACATCTGTCCCTGACTATTCTCATCTTATGTTTGTCCTCAGCCGTTGAAAGGGCTGTATTTGTTTGAATTAAAAATAAGACCACCTAGTGGGCTTCCCCAGTGGGGGCTGGGAGGCAGCCTTGGCCATCCAGAGGCTAGATCACAGCCTCCCCCTCCCCCCAAGTGTATTTTTAAAGTAGGAAGGGACACCCCAGGATCGCTGAGCCTGGGAGAGGAAGACAGCTGTCCTCCTGTAACTCATGTCCTGAACGTGTGGATTCCTGGGTGGAAATGGGGTCAGTGGGTTGGGAGGAAGCACCCAGTCTGGGGAGGGAGGTCACCAGGCAGGAAAGGGCTTTGCAGAGGTGGCGGGGCAGGGGGGTAAGAGAGGGTGATGAGTTATTTTTAACATTTGATTTGTTTTTCTCAACTGGACTTTTCTTCTGGGCAGCCTTTCTTCAGACCCAGGCCGCCCTGTTGCTTGCTGTGGGTGTCCAGGGTAGATTCCTGCTGCCAAGCCCTCCAGCTCTTCCCTCCCCCACCGGTGTTCCACCTGTTTCTACCACACCGGGCCCAGCAGACCTTCCACTTCCAGCACCAGGGCACCCCCTGCTGCCAGAAAATGCTGTGACAACAGGGTAGGGTTCAAAGTGGGGGCTGTTCAGGTCCATGGCACTGGGGCAACAAACCCGGTGGCAAAGGATCAGTCAGAAGAAACTGAGTTGTCCATAGGTCTGTACTCTGCTGGGGGTGGGAGAAAACGGACCCACAGCTCTGCGGGTTTGCCTCCTGGGGACAGAGCACTGCTGGCCCGGGCCATCTCCCACTCCTGGCACTTGACCCCATCTTTCCACTGGGGCCCAGGCTTTGGGACAGCCTTGCCCTTGTGAAGGGGAGTGGCAGAGCCCGAGCTGAACAGTTAAGAGAGGCAGCTTGGAGCCTCCTCCCCTGGGAGCCCCACTTGCCCTCCCTCCAGTTCCTTCTTGCTGGGGCCACCAACTTACCACCAGTAACTAGGTCCTGGCCTTGTCCGCCATGCCTTATTCTCTGTCCTCTTCTGCTAAGAACTAAGTCTGGGTGCCCATCTTCCAGGCTGGAGCCCCATTTCCTCAGTTTTCTGGCTCTCAAGCTGCCTTCTCCCTCCAGCCTGTGTGGCCTCTGGGCTCCATGCCTCATGGCATGACCATGGTTAATGCACCCACAAACCCAGAAGGCTCAGTGCCCGCCCACAGCCCATACAGCCCATGGGAACATTTCCATGTCATTACAATCAGAAGGAAGAAAAACTTTTGGTTGCAAAAAAATGTTTTAATATACAATATTAGCATATTCACTTTTAAACTAACACAGCTCTAAATATTTTGATGGAGAAAGGGATCCATGAAGGCCCAAGTGACCAGGGTCCAGGAAAGTCCTAATGTGGCCCTGGGTGGGGCCATAAACCTGGGAAGGCATCTGATGGACATCACGCTCCCTCGGCCGGCCTGGCTAACAAGCTGGTGAAGGCCAGGTTCCCTGGACATGTCAGTGATGGGATTCTCCTTAGAGAGCCTCATGTGAATTCTTCACTTTTTATTTCCCCTGTTAATAAAAATGTATGATGTTTACATTGTCAGAGAACAAACAGAACTATGCTTGTGTTCCATGTCTTACGAAATGGGTCTGGTGTGCTCTTGGCTGTTCCTTCATGTTCCTGGCAGTTACAGATTTGACCCCCAGTGGAATGCAGGGACAGTATATCAGGATGTCTGGGGTGAAGCGAGTGGCTCACCCCTCCATGGCTGTCCTCTATCTGGCAGGTTGATTTGTCTCTCTGCAATCCCTGCTTTGCCTTTCCTGCTGGTCTTCCTTCCATGCCCAGACCTGCCCCTGGCCTCTGTTTGTCTCCACCCCCTTCATATGTCTTCTTTCTTCAGGCCATCCCTTCCCATGTGGCCTCAGTCATAACAAAGTGCCTTAGATGGGCGACTGAACAATAGAAACCTATAATCTCACACATGTGGAGGCTAAGATACCAAGATCAAGGCGTCTATAGAGTGTGGCTTCTTCTGAGGCTTGGAGATGGCCATGCTTCCCAGTGTCTTCACATGGTCTTCTCTCTGTGTGTGTTTGGGTCCTAATCTCCTCTTAAAAGGACACCACTCATGTTGGATCAGGGCCTACTCTAATCACTACCCTTTAACTTAATTACCTCCTGAAAGCAACCCTACAAGTTGAAGCTCAGTGGTAATGTGTGAGGCCCTGGGTTCCATCACCAGAACTAGGCAAAAAAAAAAAAAAAAAAAAAAAAAAACACAAAAAACAAACCCTGTCTCCAAACAGTCACATTCTGAGGAAGTAGGCACTAGGACTTCCAGAAATGAATCCAAAGGGGACACAATTCGGCCCACACACGAAGAGCTGGGAGGTTGCTGGCTAGGCTGATGCTAAGGGGTGAAGTGCCACTGAGCAGCGTAGCATGGAGACCAGGAGAGAGGAGATGGCCTAGGGACAGCATGGGAGGACCAGCAGCCAGCCCCCCCTGAGAGGATTGTCTCTTGATGCTTATGAAATAGCTACCGGCACTGGGAAGGATCTAGTGCTCTTGATGTAAATGCACTTTTTTTTTTTACTTGAAGTGTGTAATAGAAACCCTCCCCTGGGCCCACTGAGCCCCCCATGCCTCTGTCCAGACTCTCCTGCCTTTTTCTTTTCTTTTTAACATATGAAAAGACATTTTATATTATTATTTTACTATATAACGTACTAGTGATTATATCAGATTGCATTTTCTCAAATGGTAAATGAGATACCTGATAACGTTTTTCTTTGATTCTCCCAAGAATCTCAATATCATCTATCTTTTGGAGAATTCCGATTCTTACCATATCTGTGATACTGTCCATGAGGATATCAACGATGCTTAGTAGTAAAGAACATTTTGCTAAGTTTTTCTATCATGGTTCCCTGCTCAAGGCGTTCACCTTTTTCTTCTAATCTGGTTTTTAGCACCTGATCATGTGTTTCTTCATTATTGTGCACAGGATCTGGTTGAGGGATTGGTTGTGTGTGTTCATGTGGGATATCCACAGAAGGGTGGTAGCATACTGTCGTCCTGCCATCAGATGTCAAAGCAAGCTCTACTTTGCAATTACAGTCATCTGGAAGACAAGAAAATGTAAATTTATAACAAACAACAGATAAAGCTTCTTTTTGAACTGGAAATAAATGCTTCAGGAAAGTTCTCTTTGATATCACCCATTTTAATGCTGTTGCTGCCCTAGTGTTATATGATTATTAGATGATATGATGAAAGACATTCTGAAGAGCAACCACCCTTAAAATCTGCTTCTAGGCACACCAATTTTTATTCCAGGAGACCTGAGTTGCCTCAATTTCGGTCCTGTGTTACACTGCCCTGCACCCTCCTGGCTGCAGAGTGCTCTTTTTCTGCCTGTTTCAACCAGAATATGATCTTTGTTCCAATAGTTACTCAATGGCCACAGCTCTAAATTCAAGAGGCGTTTCTGAAGAACCTTCTGAAGGATTCTTCTTGATGCACAAGCCCAGTGTGTGCTTATCCAGTGCTTGCTGAACATTCTTGGAAGGAGCTAATCTCCCATGGGTCTCCCCTGACAGCACCCGGCTTGTTCGCCCCCCACTTCTTGCCCTGCCCATCTGGCCGATCCCTGCCCGAAGAAGTCACATTCATTCAAAAAGCTTAAGAGGACAAGTGGGGAAAGTTAATCTTTCCAAAAAGGGATTAGTGCCTGTATTCCAAAGCCAAATGCAAATTAAAAAAGTATTTTTGAAGATAAAATGCAGCTTGGCTTTGTCTGGCCTTCAGCTGCTCTCCCTCACTACTGTTCTAGGTTTCTGTGCTGAGCTAGTCAAGTAAGAAAAGCTGAAGGATCACTTCTTAATCTTACACACTTGGGCAGCCATCCCTCTGGCTCTCCCCAACACCCTGGGACCATGAGTCCATGCCTGCATCTGTCCTGGGTTGGACGATAGCTGGGGAGACGAGGAGCTATCACTACTGTGTCATTGCTTGAAGGCAGGCCTCCCTGCCTGGGTCTCCACATGTGGATCTACTGGGAGGGACACAAAATCCCAGCCTGATGGCCAGTTAGACCTGGGCTACTTGCACAGAATAACCATGTTCCCCAAACTACCCTGAATGCAGAGTTTAAACTGAGCGAGACATGCTCCTGGTTGCCTTGCCGTTGCTAACAAGATAAACCAGCCTTCTCTCTTGTCCTGTCTTCTTCCGGGAAGTTCCTGGAACAAAGAAGAAGACTTTCTGGAAAGCTATGAGGCCTGCCCTCCCTCAGCTTGCTGACATTTCCCTGTACTCCCCCGAAACCAGACCCTTTACACTCAGTCACATTCACAGCCCCAAGGTTCTAGTAACAGAAATGTGCCCATTTCACCCACTCCTTCCAGTGGACTCTGCAAAAACCCAGAGCCTCAGAGGCTCCCTATAACTATGTTGAAGGCTCTTCTGGGGACCTCCGGGAGCTGTCTTGCTGGGTCCACTGACAGTCCTCCCGTCAGTGTTGAGGAAGAAGCATGTGAGAGTGCTGCCCGCCCACCCATGGCCTCCATGGACCCATGCTTTGCTCCCCAAGGATGCCGCTCACCTCCCCAGGCCAGGTCTTGCCCTCTCCCTGGGACCCTGGATTCTCTTCATGTTTTGTGCCCTAAGAAGACCCTTGTGAAAATAGCCACCAGGCTGTTCTTCACGAGGCAGATAAAACTCCTGGGTCAGGCTGGGCTCCACACGGTTCTTTCCACTCCTCAGATTTCCACCTCTACTCCCCAGCACCTCCACCCTAAACACATTTTTTTTAGTGTTTCCTCCTTCCTCACATAAAATAGCAAACATTCTTAAGTCTGGAGGCTGCTGGCACATGCAAATTCATCAGACATAGGTTCCAGGTTTAGGCTCAGTTGACACACCTGAAACACACACACACACACACACACACACACACAAAATGTGCATGTACCCACCTATTTCTTTCTGGAGACCCTTCCCCACCTCTGCTCTAGCTGTTCACTGCTATCACGTGGGCACCTATCATCAACCTGGGTTCTTCATGGTCTCTGGAGCAAAAAAGTAGGACATAGATCTTCCATGGAGAGCTCCCCCAATTTTCCCCATTATATTTGCATGCATATCCTTGCAATTTCAATGAGTTATGAAATTTTAGAGGGCTATCAGAAGTTACCACCCAGTTCTGACCCAGTGTCCTCCACCAAGGCCTCCTTGTGACCCAAGAAGGGGACTCTGGGAATGTAACTCAGCCTTCCTTCTGATTGCCAAAGAGTAAAACAGACAGTGATGACACTTCCTAGTAAGCTCTTTGATAATTGAGCTCTGTAATAGGCCTGTCTTGATAGACATCCAGGGACATGACAAGGGACTCACTGGTCCTCATGTAATTGAACCAGAGCCTGCCCAGTTCAGGACATGGATATGCTTGTCACCAGGAAGGAGGGGCCCTGGAAGATTGCCTCATTATCCACCTAAATCTTTCTGTGCCTCAGTTTCTCTGCTTATAAAACAGGGGTTATGTTTTTATATTTGGGGATTAAATGAGTATGTATCCTAAAAGTATTATATATTGCTTAAAACCATGCCTGGTGCATAGTCAATGTCATATAAATGTTAGTCAAGAGAGTAATTAGAAGTCGGAAAGTTTAACATCAGGAATTATTGGGCTGAGAGCAGTAAAAGCACATGCTTAGCATGTGTAAAGCCCTCGGATTGATCCCCAGGAGCAAAAGAAAGAAAAATAAATTATTAACTCTAATTTAGGATTGGAGTAACATGAAAGAATTTAGGAATAGCAAGCTGAGCACAATGGTGCACACTTGTAACCCAGGCAACTCAGGAGGCCGAGGCAGCAGGATGACCAATTCCAGGCCTATTTAGTGAGACCCTATCTCAAAATAAAAAATGAAAGGGCTATGGATGTAGCTCAGCGGTGGAGGCCTCTAGGTTCATACACATACACACACACACACAAGAATATAGGAACAGTAGATAGAAGGAGCAGTCATTAAACCAACGGCTAAGACACTGCACACAAGGAAGACAAGGAAGAGACCCCAACACCAAGCCTGAGACCTGGACCTTATCAGAGGGCATGGCTGGGGTTTGCTGTGACATAGGAGTCACTGTGGTGCCATGCCTGTGGAACTTGCTGGAAATGTGCCCTGGAGAGGGCTGGGGAAAGCTGTCTAGGAGGATGTGTCTTGCCCCAGCAGGGCTGTTTGCTGATGTTTTGGGTGCTCTTGGCTGCCACACCCTGCAGGAACTCTGCACTGGGCAAGTCACCCAGGCTGCAGAGGCAGAAGCTAGACCTGGTGAATCCACCAGTGCTGGCTGCAGGACCCTGCGAGTGGGCACCTCCTCCTCTCACAGTGTCTCTAGCACCCTCTGCTCACAGTGCCTTCGTGCCAGCTTCCAGAGCAAAATACTTGAAGTGCCCAGATTGGATTTCACAGAGTAGGCAAAACGGAAGAATGAAGCCGAGAGGCACTAAGTCAACCACTGGCAGGTTTTTGCTGTTATTTTTACAATTGTGCAGTGTTTCCATCAGCACTCTAGGAAGTTAGGGACAGAAACAGAGGGAAAAATCTGGAAGAACTCCAAGCTTCACCATGCTAGGACCAGGGTTGGAGGCACACAGACAATGTTCTGTGCTTATCACAGGCTTTTGGAGAGCAGAGCACCCTAGAGAGGCACGGGAGGGGCTCTGAAGATGGAGGGGGTGTTAGAACAGGGCAAGAGGCATTTGGTCCCAGCCAAGCTCTGGGATTTGGATGTTTCTGGAGGCCTCGCTTATGAGGTAAGGCCCTGAAAAAGACAATAAGTTGCAGGATTTTGTTGAGGTAAACTTGGAATTGTGGTGTATTTGCAGGGGAGATCTGTTTCCTTGTTTTGCCAATGGAAACTGGATTGGAGGTAAAAGTATAACAGGGATACCATTGACCAAGCCAGAACAGAGGCCCAGTAGGACAAGAAGATGTGGGTGGCGAGTTACTACTTATTGGTGGTGGGAAGGGAGAACAAAAATATTTGATTATGTTGCCCATGGTCACCCAAAGGCCCCTGAGAATCAGGCCTTCCTTGAAATTGACTAAATTCTCAACAAACTGCCTTGAACAGTGGAACCTGAAGCAGACCTCAGAATTCTGTGTCCTTGCTACAAATGTCTGGGCGTAGAACAGGACAGAACCTGGAGTAGCGTGGAAATGCAGATCCTTAGGCCCTGCCCTGACCTGGAGAGTCAGAACCCATGTCTTCCAGTCCCTACCTGACTTTATCCATTAAGGTTCTAGTGGCACTGCTCAGTTCCTGCTTCATAATTTTGGGATACCAGAGCAAAATGAAAGCGTGAGGTCCCTTGTTAAAATGTTAAAATTTTCAGCCTGGTGCAATGACCCATTCCTCTAATCCCAACTACTCAGGAGTCTGAGGCAGGAGGATCACAAGGTCCAAGCCATCTTCAGCAACTTAGCAAAACCTGTCTCAAAAAAATTTAAAAAATAAAAAAAGGGGGGGAATGTAGTCAGGGGTAGAGCACTTGCTTAGCATGCACAAGATCCTGGGTTCAATCTCCAGTTGTGAGGCAGGGGAGGGGAGAAGAAGGGTTATCGTGTTAAAATATGCATAACATGAAATTTGCCATTTTAACCCTTTTATTTGTGCCGAGCAGTTGTATTACGTCCATTCCCATTATTGTGCAGCCGTCACCACTCTCCATCTCCAGAACTTTTCCATCATCCTAAGCTAAAAGTCTGTTACCGTTAAACGCTAGCCCCCTCCCCCTCCCCCCGCCTCTGCCAACCCACTGGCCCTCAATCTATTCCAGGTGCTTTACATAAATAGAATCACACGGTATTTGTCCTTTGGTGTCTGGCTTATTTCACTCAGTAAATGTCCTCAAGGTTCTCCCGTGTGACTGTGGAGTTTAAGCCAAGCACAGGCTTCTTCCTGGGGTCCCCGTGACAGTACAGGTCACAGTGCACCTGTGAAGCCCATGCTGACAATACTCTATAGTCATCAAGAAAGCTGTCTGATATTTCCTCAAGTCAGAGTTTCTGATTTTTTTTTCTAAAAGCATGTTTCTAAGTCAAGGATAAAAAAAACCCTAAGAATGTAGAGTGCCTGGTATGTACAAGGCCCTAGGTTCAATGCCCGGCACCACAGAAACAAACAAACAAAAAAACACCTGAATATGTTTCTCTAACTTGAACTGTACCATAGGGGAAGGACATTTTTTAAAAAATATTTATTTTTTAGTTATAGTTGGACACAATATCTTTATTTAATTTATTTATTTATATGTGGTACTGAGGATTGAACCCAGGGCCTCACACGTGCTAGGCAAGCGCTCTACTGCTGAGCCACAACTCCAGCCCCAAGGAAGGACATTTTCAAGGGGTGAAAATGTCAGCTCGGACCAAAGGCTTTCAGTATGAACTGTGAGGAGAAGAAGGAAAAGGCCATCTCCAAATCACAAGTCCAGGAAATCATGCAGTCTTCCAAAAGCCACAGAATCACAAGAAGGCCCCACTCCACAAGGAAGGCCCAACCCCCGGGAAGGATGGTGTCAGCAGGACAAAGTCCTTGTTCAGTCTCCACCATCCCCGGTTTATCATGTGCAGTGTCCTGTGTGCTGACACAGGCAATATCCAATTGTGACCTTCCAGGTACAGGGCCAAGAGTGTGAGCCCAGTGTGGGGATCACAAAAGCCACCAGACCCCGACTCTAAAGCACCATTTATGTTGCTTCTAAATCATGGAAGCATTACTATTTTGAATTATTGGTGTAGCATTTTATCAACTGCTTTCTCACATAAGTGGGGGAAGCCTTGCCAAAGTAGCAAATTGAAATCTGCAGTACATCTTTTCAGCTAAACAGTTTTATTTCTTCAAGTACACAGAGAAGTTGCAGTAATATAACTTTCAGGCAGGAAAAGCCTTCAGGAATCTTTTTTTTTCTCTCTCTCTCTCAGTGCTGGGGATCAAACCCAGAGCCCCACACATGCTAGGCAAGTGCTTTGCCACTGAGCTATATCCACAGTCCCCTGAGAATCTTTAATGAAGACACAAACATGGTTTTTCACTTGCTCATCAGTCACTGTATGAGAATGGAAGATTTTTACAGTTTGGGGAAAGCTGGTTCGTTCTCTTCTGCAAGGACATCTGGTTTACATCATCATGTGCTCAGCCAACCCTGCCCTCATAATCTCCACCAAAGTAAGTGTCAACCCGGATTCTGCAAAATGTCACATATGTCAATTTGCTGCAGTTAAGAAAATTCTTGATGAATATCCTCCTTTATCCCAGGATCTTAAAATGTTTTTTAAAGACACCTATTTGGACCTATGGAACTAGGAGGTTCTGGTATTGCTGAGCGCCCCCACCCCCTTCCTCTTCCTACTCCTTCTCCTCTTCCTCTTCTTCCTCCTTTTTGGGGATTGAACCCAAGAATGCTTTACCCCTGAGCCACATCCCCAACCCTCACTAAGTTACTTAAAGCGTCGATAAGTTGCTGAAGCTGGTCTCAGATTTAGGATCCCTCTGCTTCAGCCTCCTAAATTGCTGGGATTACAGGTGTGCACTACTGCACCCAGCCTGGTGTCTTCTTCTTGAAGTTAAAATGGCAGAAATGTTGAGGTTGTGACTTCATTCCATGCCTTAGTTCTAAGGGCCCAGGCTCTGTGACTCCCACCTCTACCTCCAATTACTAGGATTATTAATCAAAGAAGACAGTGGAAGGGAAGGCTGCTTCGGAATCCTCCACTGGCCTGTGTAATTATAGTACAAGCAGCTGGCCTCTCTTCCACACCCACTGTCCAGTGGTCGCAGCCAGCATGTGACTCTGGACCTGGCACACTATGACTCTCACCAAATGTGTCTGCCACATCTGAGTCACAGGCGAGGGGGAAACGGACTTGTTTTCCTCCTGAATCTCCAAGGCTGTGTTTGCAACTTGGCCCTGGCCACAGAAGCCAGAACCTTACAGCTTTTTTGGCAATTAAATGGCTTTCACACTTCTATTTTTAAAAGGCTTGGAAAATCGTAACCTGGGGGACCAGAGTGGTTGTGAACCTCTTTCCAAAGCTCCCCCCAGGCAGAGGCCCTGTCCTGGCAGCAATCCCAGAACAACTGTGAAACCGAAATGCCACCACAGGGCCCCTCTGGAAACCTGCTCCTCAGATGATAAAAACAGCATCACTGGAGGCACCGGGTCCCTTGCGTCTGTCCTGCCCAAGGACAAGGAATAGTTTCAGCCTCGGGTCCCCAAGCAGTCAGAATGATGGCCTCACTGTTTTGCATGTGAATGAGAAGTGTTCCCATTGGGGATTCTATCCCAGAGAACGGGGAGCTGACTCAGAGATGGAGGTTAGCATAAAAGAGGTTCCTTAGGGAGAATTCTTGCCATCCATGTCAGGGAAGAGGGGTGGGAGGGACCGGCATGGCCACAAGGAGGAGTCTGGCTACAGTGCAGCCTCAGCAAGAGTTCAGGGGTCCTACTCAGGGCACTGAAGCTGGGATGACCCCCGCCCCCCAGGGCTGCAGAGGGGCAAAGGGGTTGGGCCCTTTTACGGCCCTGAAAGTCAGGAGTAGGATGTGGCTGGCAGGGGATCCTGGCTGGAACAGTGCCCCAGCAGGTAGTAGTAAGTCCTGCCCTCCTGAGGACCCCACCCGCACACCACAGGCAGCAGTTCACCCATTGCATCTTTTCATCTTTCTTCCTTCATCTGCAAACATTTTTAAAAATTCAGGTGAAGTTTTAAAAAACTTCAGGTGAAATCCACATCACATCATATCATAAAATCCCCACTTTAATTTGTACAATCCAGCGGCGTTTAGGACACTCACTATGTTGCTCAACTTCCACCTATATCAAGTTTCAAAATATTTTTATCACCCCAAAGGGAAATGCTTCACCCATGAAGCAGTCACTCTCTGTTCCACCTGCCACTCAGCCCCTGGCTCTGAAGAATCTCTATGGCTCCACCTATCCTGAACACTTCATGAAATGGAATCAGGTGCTGTGTGACCTTTTACATCAGGCTTCTTTCACCTGGCATAAGGTTTTCCGGGTTCTCCCTCAGTGCAGCTTACATTAGCGATTCATTTCTTCTTGTGGCTGAATAATATTCCAAGGTATGGAGGTACCACATTTAGTTTATCTGTTCATTCATTAATGGACATCGGGGTTGTAGCATTTGATCTTTAATAAAGGAACCCAGTGTCCTAAAATTGTCTGTGTTCCACCTGTGCTCCTCCCTCCTGCAACCCCTGACAACTACTGATCTTTTTCTCCATGGTTGTATCTTTTCCAGGATGTCACATAGTCGGTGATACAATAATACATGACTTTTTAGATTAGTTTTTTTTCACTTAGAAATATGCATTTTAGTTTCTTCCCTGTCTTTTCAGGGCTTGGCAGCTTATTTTGTGTGTGTGTGTGTGGGGGGGGTACCAGGGATTGAACTCAGGGGCACTCGACCACTGAGCCCCATCCCCAGCCCTATTTTGTATTTTATTTAGAGATAGGGCCTCACTGAATTGCTTAGCACCTTGCTTTTTCTGAGGCTGGCTTTGAACTCACGATCCTCCTGCCTCAGCCTCCTGAGCTGCTGGTATTACAGGCAAGTGCCACTGTGCCCGGCTCATTTCTCTTAAGTACTGAATGTTTTTTCATAGTCTGAATGTCTCAGAGTTATTTATCCACTCATCTACTGAAGGACCTCTTGGTAGTTCCCCGGTTTTGGAGTAAAGCTGCTATGAACATTGACATATTGGTTAGTGTGGACACAGGTTTTCACCTCCCTTGAGTAACTACAAAGGAACATGACACTGGGGTACAAAGTTAGAGTGTTAAGCTTTTAAGAAGCTGCCAGGCTGTCTTCCAAAGTAGCTACACCCTTTGAGTTCCTGCCACCATGGACCAGCGCTTCTCTTGATCCACATCCTCATCAGCATCTGGAATTGTCAGGGTTCTGGATTTTAGGCCTTCTGATAGGTGTGCAGTTGTATTGCTTCAGTTTGCATTTCCTGCTGACATGTGGTGTTCTGCATCTTTTTATATGTGTATTTGCCATCTGTATCTCCCCTTTGGTGTAGTACCTGTTAATGTCTTTGGCCCATTTTTTAGATTGAGCTTGTTTTCTCAATGAGTTTTATGGGTTCTTGGTATATTTTGAAACTACTCTGGATGACACTATGATGGTAGATATATGTCATTATAAATTTGTTCAAATCTATAGAATATACAACACCAAGAGTGAACCCTAATGTCAACAGGGTGATAATGAGCTCTGGGTAATAATAATGTGCCAACGTAAAGTCATCACTTGCCACAAATGTACCACTCTGATCCGAGCATGGTGGTGCACACTTGTGATCCCAGGAGCTTGGGAGGCCGAGGCAGGAGGATCACAAGTTCAAAGCCTGCCTCAGCAACTTAGAGAGGCCCTGTCTCTAAATTAAAAAAAAGGCGGGGGTGGGGAGTGGGAGGTGCACTGGGGATGTGGCTCTGTGGTTAAGTGCCCCTGGGTTCAATCCCCAGTACCAAAAACCAAAACTAAAACAAAACAAAATACAAACAAACAAAACCCCCCAAATGTACCACTCTGTGGGGGATGTTGATAAGAGGGAGGCTGCACATGTGTGAGAGTAAGGGATATGGAAAATTACTGCATCTTCTACTCAATTTTACTGTGAACCTAAAATTGCTGCAAAATATAGTCTATTAAAAACAAATTTTTAAAAAAGACTAGGCATAGTGGTACATGCCTATAATCTCAGCTTAGAGAGGCTGAGGCAGGAGGATCCCAAGTTGGAGACCAGCCTGGGCAATTTAGCAAGACCCTGTCTCCAATTAAAAAAAAAAGAAAAGAAAGAAAGGACTGGGGTATAGCTCAGTGGTAGAGCACCTCTGGATCAATCCCCAGTACCAAACAAAACACAAAAGCAAACAACAAACTAAAAAGGAACTTAGGATCAACATGGCAGTTCCTCAGCTCATTTGAAAGCAGGACAGCCTGTGTGGACAGGGATGGCGAATTCCTATCTGAGAAAGCCTTAGGTTCAACTGAAAGTTCCATGCCCGCCGGACTGTCTGGACTCAATTGTGGCTCTTGAAGCTTGTTCCCCACTTCCTGCTAGGGTGTCTTCAGCCCAGCCTTGACTTGGAGTGCCGCCTGCTCTCACTCCTCCGCCCTGCTCCAGGGAACCATCTGCTGGACTCAGCCTGGTGTGGGACTCTTGCCCATCCAGCCCTTGGCTCCGTTCCCTCTTCATCTTCCTGGGTCACTGACTGGGGAGTCACTTCCCTCCTTAGAGCCTTAGAGCCAGCCTCCTTGGCTTCAAATTAAAATAGTCATTCTGGCAAACGTAGGACCCTTTGGTGGAACCCACATACCCCTGGGCTCAGTCCATCAGTGAACCTCTGTAGGGACCTCCTGACGCCCACTCCAGCCCCACCTCTAGGGCAGGGAACATGCAGCCCGTTTGCGACTTCCTGGTGCTCAGGTTGGAGTAAGTGCTGGCTGAGCAGCCCCATGCTGGCCCCTTGGGCTTGTTCCCACTCATTTCTGCTCTCCTCTTCCCTGCTCCTGGGTTATTGGACCCTTGTTCTCAGGTACTCCCAGATGGCCCAGCAGCCTCACAGAGGTGTTCAAACAACATTGGTTGACTATAAAATCTTCCTGGAAGTTTCAACTCCATATTTAAGATCTTCTCCCAAAAACCCTTTACGAGAGGGATGTGTCCTTTGTGTGTTTTGTCTGTTCGTTTTTGTTTTGTGCTGGGGATTGAACCCAGAGCTCTTGTGCATGCTAGACAGGAGGAACTCTACCACTGAGCTACACCCTGGTCCTGGAGGCTGTCCGTTTGTTATTCTGGTTTTATGTAGGTGGCTTGTGATCCTCACAGCAATCCATGAGGTAGGCTCTGTTATTCCCATTTTGCAGTTGAAGAAGTTCAGGACTGAGTCTACCCATGTGGGAAGTGGCAGGGTCAGGGTTTTCGCCCTGGTGCCTCTAGGCCTGGCTCTGCCCATGTCTGAGCTCCTAAGTTCCAGTCACCTCTACAGTACTGTGACCTACTCTGTGCCGGGCAGGGGTTCATCATTGAGGTAAGGTATATGGGGTGGGGGGTGAGGATTAGGCCTTCCAATGACTTGAGCCTACTTGGGGAGGCAGGCCAGAAACTGAGGCAGTCGACTCAGGGCAAGCACACCTGATGTGCCAGTCCACGTGCATTGAGGTGTGATCATCTGCCATTCCACAAAGTTAACCACCTCTTAGCTGGAGGGAAGAGCCCCTTTTTTTGTGGACTTATGGATGACACATGTAACCTACTAAGTATTCGTTTCAGAAACCAGGGTCAACTTCTCCCAATGGACATTCATTAGTAAGACAAATAACCTTATCATTTGCTAAGGACTGAATGCTTGTGTCCCCTGCAAAATCCATGAGTAGGTCATGAGGGTGGAGCAGTCATGATTGGGACTCTCACCTTTATAAAAGAGGCCCCAGAGAGACCCATTATCCCTTCTGCCATGTGACACGACAGTGAAAAGATAGTTGTCTGTGGACCAGAAATCAGGACCTCATCCTACACCAGATCACCAGCACTTTGACTTTGGACCTCCCCGCCTTCAGAACCCTGAGAATAAACCACCCAGTCTGTGGTACTTTTATGACAGCAGCCTGAATTGACCCTGTTAAACCTGACTTCGGTAAATAAAGCATGTCCCAGCAAGGGAGGCAGGTGGGGTCCAACAGCCCTTCTTCTTGGCAGCACTGGACATCCCTCCAGGCAGCAATTCTCAGCAACAGTTGCTTGAACTTGAGGCAGGAATTTTGTCTTGTCTTTTCCCCAGCAACCAACATCGGCCACAGCACAGTGTGGAGCTGAGGATGTGTACAAATTACAAGAAAATGAACAAAGTGCAAGGAACTTTGAAGAAGAATGGGGATGACCAAGAGCAGTGACCTTGGATTGAGACGGAGGTATACATAAAGTCCTTGGCACAACATTTTCCCTTGAAACATGGATGGCAGTGGGGGGTCTCTCACAGTTCTTTTCTTGAGCATGGGCAGGAAGAGAATTGTGCATGCCGCCAGGAAAAACCTGGAAGACCAAGCATGTGTGGTTAGCGCTTAGAGCACAGAGGGAAAGAAGCAAGCACACCTGATGTGCCGGTCCAGGTGCATTGAGGTGTGATCATCCGCCATTCCACAAAGGAAACCACCTAGAACGTCTGGGATCTGCAGCCCAGAGCTCTGGGTGGTCCGGGGCAGGAAACAGGTAAGGGGAGTTGGTGGTTTCTTATCCCTCCCCTGGGGAGGGTTGTGCTTTCCTCCCATCTTTCCCAGAGTCCTCAGGGTGGGTAAGCCCAGCCTCCAGGTGGAACACCTGTGGTGGATGAGGGGCTGTCCTCAGTGGAAGAGGGAAACAGCCAGCCCTGGCTAAGATGGCAGGCAGTGCCCCCTCTGCCCTAAGACAGGGAAGCCTGGAGGAGGTGGGAGGGCTGGGGAGACCATACCCCACGCAGCCTGTGACCTTGTCATTTCCTTCCATTGGGTTCCTAGTGTGAAGCTCTAAAGCAAAGGGGGTGTGGCTGGTTCTGGGGTGTGGGAGAGGCCATCTTGGGCTCCTGAGCAGTGGTGAATAGGGTAGGTCTGACCCGGAGGGATGCTGAGGAAGATGGTGTGCACCTGGCAGGCAGCTTAGGGCTGAGCCAAACAGGAGAGGGTGAGAGAGAGGAGCACCCAGGGCGGGAGGTGGGAAAGCATCTACCTTCTTCAACAGGCCAGTTTAGCTCCCGCACGTCCCTGCCCCCAGCTTCTCTGTGCCTTGAAGGCTCAGGGTGGAACTGTGGGTGGGGAGACATGTTGGCAGCCGGGTCAAGAAGTAAAGGCCATCTTGGCCACTTGTCTGCTGAGGAGCCCCCCAGAAGTCCCTGCAGCTGTCAGCAGGAGGGTCTGAGTTTATTCTAGTGGAACCCCCCGTGGATGGGGGAGGGAGGAGCAGCAATGGGGTGAATGGGGAAGAGGGGTACTGCTCTGCAGAGAGCTGGAAGCTCCCAGGCAGTCCCCACTCATCCCACTGCTGGGGAGGGCACCCCCATCTGGTTGTGCTCACCTGGAAAGAGCGCCCCAGCCAGGTTTCTTCCCATGAAATGAGTGCTACAGGCTGACACTGACCCAAGGTGGACTTTCTGATTCTTTCCCTGGTCTGTCAGGAGGGAAGGGGATGCTTTTTGTCAAGAGGGGAAAGGGAAGGTGGAATGGGAGAAATGGAAAGGAAGAGAGGTCTTCCCAGAGCCGCTTGGGCCCCATGAAAGGCCTAGCTACTTCCTGAGGAGAGCAGATGGTGGGGTGCTCCCACTGCTGACCGCACAATGGCTGCCCTCTGCAGGGTTCCTGCTGAAGGAGTCAGGGCATCCTCTCAGGCTCTGTGCTCCTTCCAGCTCCCACCTCAGCTGAAACCTGAAGATCTGGCTAGTGTCTTGGTAGCTCAGACTGGGTACATGGGAGCTTGGACCCCTTGCTGTACCTCTTTCTTTACGTTCCAACAACATAACATGGTTGCCATGGGGATTCCTTCATTTGTAGAGCAATAGTTTTCAGAAAAAAAAAAATAAATGACTCACAAATTCTTTAAGGAGGAACAGAGTCAGTCCCCGGGGATGATATGATGTAATAGGTTTAAAGAGGAAGGATGACTGGCTTCAGTCTGAGTACTCTTCCTCTTTGATCTCGTGCATGGATAGAGGCCACCAGTAACTCCCCCAGAGCCTTGACGCACATGGAGTTGTTGTTGGTGACTGACACCAACATTTGGCTCTTTGCAACATCTGAGGGCAGGTGTTAAAAATAGTGTTAGAAATACCTGTCTAGAATCACCTGGGGAGTTACATTCTGAGTTTCCACAGTGGTCTTCGTGGCCATTGGGGGCCTAAGCTGGTGAGTGGAATTATTAGCCCCAGGATGCCACAGGACTTTTGCACATTCTTCTGCATTCTGTAGGATTTTCCCTACCTTGATGCTTTTGGAAGCCTGAGATTAGCAGCACCGCCTGGAAATTGAAGGACACAGAGGGGAAGGACTGACTGAAAGCTTCATTGCATGAAAGTGGCAGAATCAGGTTCAGAAGCCAGGCCTTCTGAGCAGCTAGGGCTATCAGAACTGGAGCCAGAAGAAATACTTTATGAGCAAGCATATTTTTCTAATAACAGGCACAGAACAGGAGGTTGGCTAGTGAGAGCAATAAGGGAAAGAATAATGAGGAATGAAAACCAGATTGACAACTAATCGAGTTGATCCTTCCTTTCTTTTGGAAAGAGCACTGCACCCAGAACCAGCTGGGTCCCTACTTTCCCTTCCTGCCTGGCCGTGAATCAGCTTGGGTCCTTTTCACTGATGACGCGTCTACGGCACAAACACTGGAAATGCTGGTGAGGGCCTCTCTATGGCAAAATTAGTATTCAAGGATTCCCTGTGGCCCACAGCATGAAGCCCAGACTCATGCTGGTGACCTGGTCACAGTTCATCTTGCCGGTGCTTCTCCCACTCACCACTTCCTGTGGATTGATTGCCTGCTGTTCCCTTCCCCGACCTCCACACCCTGGTTCACACTGTTTCTTGCAAAGCACGCCTCCTCCCACCCCAGTGTCCTGGTTAGAAAAAGTCCAAAGATGCCACTTTCTCCCAGTGTCTTCCTGGAATCCTGGGTTTGGGTGCAGGTCTTCCCGATCCTGCGACCATCCACACTGGCCTCACTTGTTGCCGACAATTAGCCACAGTGCCACAGCAGTCCTGAAGGATTAGCATGCGCTGTGACAGTGACGAATTTGGACCTAGTTCTGCCCTCATGGAGGAGTTGAGGAGGACTCATAGGTGTGTGATTACAGGGAAGTGTGAAGGAAGAAAACAGTTCTCTGAGAGTTTTCCAGGCTCCGGGAAAGAGAACACGGAGGAGATGGCGGGCAGTGGAAGGGAGCTCTTCCCAGGAGAGTGGCGGTTGGGGTCTGGGACAGAGAAGCCATCTGGGAAGACTTTGAGGGGGTTTGAGGAGAGGAGTGACAGGTCACGTTTGTGTTCCAGAATCCTCATCCTGGCTGCTGTGTGAAGAACGGCCTGGGATGGCGTTCCTTGGTCCCTGCTGCCTGGGAATTACTAAAGAGTTGGAAGAGGAGACGTGCCGCTGGCCTCACCCCCAGACACCCCCATGCAAGTGGTGGGAAGGGAGGCAGAAGTGAAGGGGGCCACGCAGTCAGAGACCCTGCCATGCTGCAGCCAGGAGATGAGAGCAACTTGGCCAGGAATGGAAGGATGGATGTTTAAGTGATGAAATTGCCAGGGTTTGGCCCCAAATTCCCATAAAATGAAGGGGAAGGAAGTGTCAAGACTGAGCCCCGTGTATGGCTTATGCAAACAAACTGAAGAGGACACTCACTGAGACCCAGAGCATGGGGAGAGATGGGGAGCTGCAGGGCTTTCTTGAGGACCCCTAAAGTTCCTTTGAGTTCTCGTGGTAGGTGGGAAGCAGGTGTTGGCAAGGTCACCTCTACCAGGTGCCTTCCATTCAAGCAACTCCAAGGAAGTGCAAAGATGGCCCAGAGGAAGGGAGCACACAGGCCAGGGGGAGTCCAGCTGGCACCCGGGGAGCCCCCCACTCAGTCTGATTTCTTACTCTTTTTTCTAGTATTGGAGATTAAATCCAAGAGTGTTGTACCACTGAGCGACATCCCTAGCCCTTTTTATTTTGAGACAGGGTCACACCAAGTTGCTGAGGCTGACTGAGGACTTGCACTCTCCTGCCTCAGTCCTGCGAAGCACTGGGATTATGGCATGTGCCACTGCTCAGGCACCAGTTTCTGAGGCATGATGAGAGCACCAGCCAAAAGTGCTCCCCAGGCTGGCACCGGGTCCATAGGTCTCTTGGCTGCGTGGGTTTGCAAGGTCTTTTGGACGGGAAAATGAAACTGGGCAGAGCAGTAATGGGCTCCGGGAGGTAGGCGTTGGCAGCTTTCCCTTCATGAACAGATGAACCCAGCTCTGAGTTCTTATGTGCAAGGTCCCTCGGCAGGGATTTCTGAACAATCAGAAAACTTTCCCACATCCATTCTACAGTCACTTGTGCAGGAGAGAAGACCCCACTTCTCCTTGGGGAATCAGGTCCTTGGCTAGTTTTTTGGGGGTGACACATTTTTGTGACCTTGGATGTGTCACTTATCTCACTAGATGCAGGGAGGGACAGGAGGAATGACATGCAGCTCAGCACTCTCTCCAGAGGCTCAAGGGCCTCTCTGGGGATGAGACAGAGCTGGGTGGGGAACAGGTCCCACCCCAGCCCAGGCAAAGTGTCCTGGAGGAGGAGGAGAGGGAGGAAGGTGGGAGGAGAAGGGGGCTGGAAAAGGGGTGGGAGAGAGGAAAGACTGTGGGAAAGAGAGTTGTGTGGCTGGAGGAGGGCCATGGCAGGAAGAGGGTCCCCCTGCCCCTCCTACCCTCACGTCCCTCTGTCCTCCTTTATGGGCAGGAGGGATTTCAATGTGTTTGTGCCTTGATTACATTAAAGCTCTAAGGCTGACCTTCAGACATGCGTGTATTTTAAATTTTACTTTTATACGAGCACTACACTGATGCATGCATTGTGCTTATTGATATAAGAGCTTTCTTTAAAACATTTTTCTTACTTCCTTCAGTCCCTTTACTCAAGGTAACAGCAATTGAAATAGTCACCCTCAGGGAGTCATTCCCCACCCTACCCCGTTTTTCTTTTTTTGGCAGTGCTGGAGATTAAACTGATTAAGCTGAGCTACATCCCAATCCTGTTTATTTTTATTTTTAAATTTTGAGACAGGATCTTGCTCAATGACTGTAGCTGGCCATGAACTTGCGATCCTGCTGCCTTAGTCTCCTGAATCTCTGGGATTACAGGCGAGTGCCACCACGTCCCACAGTATCATTCCTTTTGGTTGCTGTTTTAACAAATTGAATCATATGACATACAATTCTCTGCCACTTGTTTTGCTCCCTGACAATAGATCCATTATGGAAATTCCTCCCATGAGTTGATACAGATCTTATTCTTGTTAATTGTTGGGTAATACTCCATAGTGTGAACCTAACAAAGCGCTCCTACACAGCCAAGAGATTTTCTTTCCCCCAATGGTAGAGTAGAAATAGAATGTTTAAAAAAAAAAAAAGTTCTGAACTTGAATGAATTCTTTTTACCTTGCCAGGAGCTAAACTACCTGTACAGTTCAAAAGCCTAGATTGGCAACCCTGTGTGTGAATGTTTTTAAAGAAAAAGAAATGGGCCTCCTGCCTCGGGAGTTTGCTCTTGTGCCAGGGAGATGAGAGGAGGGTGGCCCTGAGACAACAGTCCCAGGGAGCAGAATGGAGTGCTGAGCCAAGTGCTGAGACCTGGGCCTGCAGGAGAGCCATTTGGGTTCAGCCCCCAGAAGAGCTCAACTCCTGTGGAGCCAAACCAGATGGAAAGTGTGGGGTCAGAAGTTACCCTCTGTGCCTCGTGGTCAAACTGTAAAGCTAAGTAGGAAAAACTGGAGTGTTCAAAGGCCTGGCTGGGCAGCCGTCTCCTTCCCACTAACATCCCCCAGGAATTTCAATAGTCCCAGGTTATTTTTGGCCTTTTGTTTCCCCTTTACTGGAAGTTGAGCCACTCCTCTCTTGATTTTCTAACTGCAGAAGGGATGAAAGTCTGAGATTTCAATCAAAAGCTTAAGAAAATAATAATCCCCGGTTGCCCTAATTCTTTCCTGAAAATACCTCACACTGATAGAAATTGTCTTTAAGCCCCTTTGCTCTTATTTCATGCTTTAAATTTCTTTCTTAATTAAAAAGACTTGTTTGCCTGATGTGAGTTCCAAAGTGCTTATTTATTTTAACTTATCTTCTTGGGGTTCCCCCCCCCCTTATCTTCACTAGTGACTTGATAACTCTATAACTCTCTATTCTCCTGTCTTAAAATGCCTGGTTGCTCTGTCACTGAAGTAACATGATAATGAACTTTGTAATCAGCCCATTTCGATTCCCAGGGAATGGCAGTGGTGTCAATAACAGAAATCACAGAGCCCCTAAAGTCTGCTGCCTTAAATTGGCTGCCTGTCCCTATCAGAGATTTTAAAATGTTTCTCCTCTCAGATTAACTTCAATTTCGCTCTACCCTACCAACGTTTGATGACAACGTTCACTGAAAATTAACGACAAATCATCAATGTCTGCATTCCAAAGTACCTGGTGGAATTCATTGTGCTGATGGACAGAATTTTTTCCTATCACTCAGGACGATTGAGTGCAGTGCCCAATTTGGCAAAGCCTCAGGGACTCACCACCCTTGGATTCTTGAGTTCAGAAAGACTGTGATAGAATTAAGTCTGACTCAACAAATGAGGTCACTGGGAAGAGGCGCACTAGCATTAAATTTACTGTTAATGCCAGGGTCAATTGACTGAACAGTCATCTGCTTGTGGTTCCAGAAGACCTCTGGGTAAATTCCAGAAATGGCTTGGGTGGAAGATAGCTAGCACATGAAGTCAGCAAATGCTGGTCACTGTGACTTTTGGTGCCCAGTTCACTGACAGTATTTTCAGTGTCTCTGGGCACCACTTTGATGTGTAAAGCCTTTGAATCCTACAGAAGGTGACTTCTTATGTTAAGTCTAGAAATGGCAAGAAACCGGTGCTGGGCGACTGGTGTTCTAGATCTACCTCAGGTGTTGACTGGGCTCAGCTGTCCATGTCTCCATGTCAACTCATCTAAGAGTTATTTCAAAAGTAGATATCATACTTCTCCTGAAATATGGAAAAGTGGGGAATTCTTCCAATCAGCCAGTGGTCAGGCATAAATATACCTTTCACCCAATCCCTGAGCCTCGGTTTCCTTGTCTTTCAGAAACACTGATTACCTCCCCCTCACCTCCCAGGACTATTAACATGAATAGGTTGAGAATACAGATATGGAATTTCCATATGGCTAAGTTAAAAGTTCTAGACAAATAGAAAGCACTAGTAGAAATCACTTCTAGAATCTGATGAAGCTTTCCAATCATTTCCAGTCCATTTTAACAACTCATTGAATACACCTGAAATTGAGCTTGTGTTAGTTCAAATGTCATCAGCCAGATGGTCAGTGGTCTCTTTCTGCCCAGACCCTTGGGAGTTGGTCTGCACCTTCTTGCTGGTCCTGCCATTGCTTCACACTATCTGCCTCCAACCCTGTAAAAGTGGAGGCCACACATATACCCCCTGGCCTCCTCCTGAAATTACCCTCCTCAGTTTCTTTCTTTAAAAAAAATACCTTTATTTGAGGGGCTTGGATTGTGGCTTAGTGGTAGAGCACTCGCCTAGCACGGGCAGGACCCAGGTTCGATCCTCAGCACCACATGAAAATAAAATGTATTGTGTTGTGTTCATCTACACCAAAAAAGAAATATTTTAAAAAAACCTTTATTTATTTGTTCATTTTTATGTGGTGCTGAGGATGGAACCCAGTGCCTCACGTGTGCTAGGCCAGGGCTCCACCACTGAGCCCAGCCCCTCTCCTCAGCTTCTCAGCTGTGTTTTCCAGGATCTATTCACAGAATTATTGTCTGAACAACCACTTTCCTTAAATCCAGTCTCCTGAATTCCAGAGGCAGCTTAGCACTAGAGCAACTTGTGGGATTTGAAAGACAGACGACTTGTTTATTATCCATGGGCCTTGCTAGGCCTTGATTTTCTCATCTGTAAAACAGAGAAAATAAACCTACATTCCTGGCTATCAGTGAGGGTGAAATAAAAGGACACAGGTGCAAGGTCCAGGCACATTGTAGGAGCTGAATAGAGGTCCCAGTCCTCTTTCCTTGCCTCCCTGTTCCTCCCCATTCGGCTGCCCCCCTCCAGGCACTATCTCCTCTCCTGAGTAGATGCTCAGCTCTCTTCCCTGAGGAGGTCCACAGAGCTAACTGGACCTCACATTGTGCATCTGCCTGGAGGAGGCCTCACAAGCAGCATCCCTACACCTCCCCTCCACCACTGGCCTTTTCTGCACTGTTCCAGATTCCCTCACCTTCAGAATTGTGTGGGGAAAACATCTGGATGTGTCACTTAGTTTTTCATGTCACAGCTACCACCACCGTTGCACATGGAGAAACAGGCCCTTTGTGTGGCTGACAAGCCAAGCAGGGGTTTTGTGTAGTCTACTGCCAACCCAGTGCAGAGGAGCTGCTGGGATGGTCCCAAGGGAAAGAAGAAAGACTGGAAGGAGGGAGGTGCAGGTACATTGCACGGTGGTTCCCATCCAGCAGGTTGTGCTAAAGGCTGCAGTAAATCCCCCACTTCCTGCTGTTTTCACAGGAGATGACAGGACAAGAGCTGGAGATGAAATTAAGAAAAGTTTTCCTGAGGCACTGAGCTATTTCTTTTGAATCTAGGCCTCTGGGATAAGGCAGCCTGTGAGCCACACCTGTTTCCCACCGGTTCCCAGCTCCATTCTGCAGGGGGAGCAGGAAAAGAGGAAGTGTGGACTCCTGGGCACACCCCCTTCCTGTCATCCGCCCCTCCAATATCTCTCCCCCCAACTTCATCCTCTTTATTTTCGTTGGTCCCTGTAACTGTCATTGGGGTCTTCGTCACCTTCGTCATCGCAGCCCTGCATGTCCCCAAGCATGTTGTGTGGAACGCTTGCTACTCGAGAAGTTGCCTCATACAACAGAACGGATCCCAAGGATCCCCCAAGGAATGCACGTGTTCTGTGCATATTCTTAATTCATATTATCTATCAAGAGCCCAGAAAAATTCCATAAGCAATGGTTTAATTTTTTCTCAGCTAGTTTTCCCCCGTCTTTTTCAATCATGAACCCTTTCCTGTGAGCTCCTGAGCAACACCTATTAGCAATGTTTGGTGAATCACTCTCTGGGAAAAGCTGGCACGAACAATGTATCATTTGTAGGAATGCCGTGAAGTCAAAGTCACTAATGAGAAATCTGGCCTCAGAGGGCTATGGAAAAATGTGTGTGCTTTGCTTTAATGAAAATATGACATTTGTGTAGATCAGAGGTTCCCACCCCTTGCACCACAAAAGATTCTTTTTAGTTCTTTCCTCAAGGGATTCCATGTTTTGAAAGCTTTTATCTACCCAGCAAACTACATTTATTGAATAATAATTTGTTTCTTTGAGTTTTAGTCATCAAAGACATCTAACTGCCAATTAGTGCTTCTGATCAGTCAAGATAACCACGGTTACCACACTGAGTTGATATGACTCCAGCCCAAAGCAAATAAACGTAATGTTTTATTTAGTCTGGGAACCTCATTGAGGTAAATGTATGATTTCCTTTGGGCTTTTTGAAATCTTGAAAATAGCTTGCAGACCCCCCTCACTGCCTTCTCAGAGCTCGGGATGGATGGGAAGCAGGACTGTGCATGGAATCCCAAAGAGGACACAGCAGCTGGAGGGAGTGGTTATTGGAGCCACACAAGGACACAGTGGACGGTGAGTGACTAAGTGGATCCAGCGATGGGCAGGCTGGGAGTCTGTGCCTCAAGGGCCCCAGCTCCTGGTGAACAGGCAAGAGCACACAGTCAAGAGCACACACATGGATGAGCACCTGGGCTGCCCACATTGCACCTGCCCCTTCACCCCAGCACCCAGGAAAGAGCAGGGGTGAAGACAGGGCAGAGGGAGGCAAGGGAGGGCTCCTCTGCGGCACCTTCTGCCCAGGCCTCTCTGATGTACTTTTCAATTTTGAGCTACTGCCAGGTGAGTGGACTCAAGCCACAGCCGACTCAGGTGTACCGGAGGCCTTGTGGGCTTCAGGACCCCCAAGGCACCCACCTGCTCTGCAGCCAGCTCACTCCTCACTTGATGGGGAAACTTCTGCCCACAGGGAGCCCATCCCCACTCAGACCTGTTCTATGGAGAAGGATGAGGCAACCAAGCAAGGTCCCTAGATGGGCCACCTCTTACAATGATCATGTGAGTAGCACAGACAGTTGGGCCCAGCAGGTGGGTCTGCCTCAGCCAATGGAAAGCACGCGTTTTCCTCCTGTACTTTGGGGTGTGATGTGCTGTGATTCAGTTTCCGCCTGTAATTCCTCCACTGCAGAGGAGCCATCGGCTGCAGCTGGGAGGCCCTAGTCCCTGAAGGGAGAGGGGGACTCAGGCCATGCCTTGGAAGCCCCGTCAGCCTCCACAGCCCACCCTTCCGAGACCTGGCTGCTCTCACAGACCCCAGCTCGGTGAGCCATGGCCCTGAACTCAAGCACCCAGCCCTCTTTCTCCTCACTAGCCGGGACCTAGCATCTTCCCAGAAGATACAATCTGTGTCTGGCAGAAGCCTGCTTGCAAAAATAAATTCTTCCCTGAACATTTTCCAGGCCCATTTTAGAAACAAATCTGGGTGATGCCTTTTACCCATTTCCAAAGAACAACAGCCCAAACCCTGAGGCCTCACTCTGTGGCCTCAATATTGAAAGAATGGGGGGCCAGGATTTGCTCCTCAGAAGAGCCTGTCCCCCTTCAGCATTGAGGTTGGGCGGGCCCCCCACTGTCCCAGAAACCTGCTGCTGCCCAGTTCTGGGGACCCAGGTGGGAGGGAGCTCACAGGCCAGGCCTGGGGATAGTGCCATCGGGCCCTTCCCTCTCGCCCTCCAGGCTCCCCATGGGAGGGGACCTTCCTGAGGCTCCTGGAGTACTGTTACACTATTCACTCATTCCATCCATAGGTGTTCATGCTGAGCCTCTGCTGTGTGTCCAGGGGCTGCCAGCCGTCAGGGAAGTAGTGGTCCCCATGTGCCCACAGGCCTGGCACGTGGTGGGCGCTCTATTGACAACACAATGACCTGCATGAGGGACACAGCAGCCCCAGAGGCTGTCCTTTGCTGTGGGTGATCTCTCATGACTCCAGCAGCCTGTGAGCTGGGAGGAAGGAGGGCGGAGGAAAGGAGGCGGAGTGTCTGGTCGGTGTGCTCTGCTCTCACCTGCACCCTCCCACTCACCTTTCCTGCCCTCGCTATAAAACAAGAAGCTTCTACAGCCCTATTTTTATAGAAAAGAAGCCCAGGCACCAAAAAAGGGCAAAGGTGGGACTGATACACAATTGGTGACCAGGTTCCAGAGCTCCAAACTCTGCCTAGGACACGAGTGTTCACGTGGGTTCACACTCATGCACACATACACACATCTCCACCGTGGGCCCCTTCTCTAGGGATACCTGCAATAGACCCAGAGGCTGATGCTTCACCTTCCTTCATCAATAGTTGTGTGTTCTGAGTACCTGCTCTGGCTCCTGCATACTGTGCTTTGGGCCTGGGGACCAAGGAAGGAGGCCACGGGTCATAAGTGACTCTGAGCAAGTGAAATATGGCTAAATCCAAGTTGTGAGGGAAATACACACTGGATTCCTAAAACTTTTTTAAAAAAAGAGTTATCTATCTATGTATATGTACAAAATCTCTCATAATTGATTGCGGGTTGAAATTGTATGTCTTTTGGATGCTGGGTTGAAGAAAAATATTGCTAAAAATAGTTTTCCCTCTTTCCTTTTACTTTTCTTTTTTTGTGTTTTGTAGTACTGAGGATTGAACCCAGGGCCACATTTGTGCTTTTACTTTTGAAATGTGACCAAATGTGTGTAAAAATCACATATATGCCTCACATTTGTGGCTCACTTTATATTGTTAAGGGACGGCAAGGCTGTAGATGGAAAGACAGACTCTAAACATGGAGAATGAGGGCTATTGAGAAGAGAGGAGAGTACTGGGGAGGAAATGGTGCAGGGTGGGTGGACACGGGTGGCCTCTGGGTGGCAGCACCTACCCTAGGAGGAGCAGGAGCCAGAGAGACTGCAGAATCAATTATTTTCTACCCTGGGGAGGTGTCACGGCCTCTGTCCTGAGTGAAGGGAGGATCCAGGGGAGAGCCAGGCTTCTACCTTTGTTCTTTCTCTGGTTGAGCCAGGTGTCCTGGTGCTACAAGGGCCTTTCAGGTCACTGCCTCAGCCTCTGGGTGTCAGAGGTTGGGTCTGCCAAGCTCCTGATCTAGGAGTGGCTGGCTGCCCCAGAAGGTGTTCACACCCAGGTAGATTGACTAAGATCTGCTCTAACATGGGCAGACTGTGATGAGAAGTGCCTGCTCCCAGGGAGCTCGTGAGCAAGGGTGTGATGGCTGAAGACAGACCCTAGGCAAAGAAACAAATGCAAGTGTCAGGTGTGACAGGTGAAAACAACCACCGAGAGGGAGCACAGGTGGATAGGAGCTGTGCCAGGAAGAAGGTGACATTACAGCAGGGACCTGAGTTATGTCAGGGAGGTCAGCCATGAGGTCATTGAGAGGAAGGGCACATGAGCTGAACCCACAGAGCCGAGCCAGCACATTCAAATGTCCTGAGGTCAGAACAAGCATCTAGCATTCAGGGGCAGAGTTAGGCCAGCCTGTGGGGCAGAGTGAGCCAGGGCAGGGTAGCCAAAGGCAAGGCCAGGGAACTTCAGCATCAGGTGAGGACCTGGGTCACATGAATGTTCTCCATAAAGGGCAGTCATGGTTGTCACTGAGATTACTAGTGTTCCAGGAGACCATAGGCATCCAGAATGATGACAACTTCCACCATTCATATAATCTTTCAAGATAACGGAGGTGCTTCTGGCTCCAGGGCTTGGTGCAGAAGAAATGGAGCAGCCCATATCTAGGCAGCCACGTGCTCTTACATTCAGCGTTATGTTCAGTTTATTTCTAAGAGAAAGTCTACTGAGAGGCATTTGGGCTGGGTGTGCTCTGGAGGTGCAGTGGGAGCTATCAGAGAGGCAGGAGGGTCATGTGACCAGAGGACCCAACAGTTTATTATGACCAGGGAGTCAAGGCCACAATGGTTTTTGACCTTCTGTTCTATCGTCTTCTCCCATCTGCTCTGCTGTTCTGGTTTATCATACTCCTCTCCTGCTCAAGAACCTGCCATTGCTCCCTATGTTGCTCTTTAGATGACCCTTTGCCACAGAAGTCATTCATGCCCTGTAAGGTCCCTGTCCAGTAGTTATGGCCAAAAAATCCCAGCTCAGTCTACTAGAGGAAAACACTTGTTTAGTTTTTGCCAAGAGGGAAGGACCTGTTTTGATGAATATTTGTTTCCCAAGGAAATGATCTTTTTGCCTTTCTTTGAACTATGAAGCCAATGCTACCCCAGCCTTCTTAGCATTGCAGAAGTGCGTCACAATCCTTGGGGGTGACTTTGGCTCGGAGAGGCCTGACTCGAGTTGCTCAGGACCAGCTGTGCTTGCTGAAGGAGCCCAGATGCAACAGCTTACCAGTGAACTGAGTCACATCCCCAGGTTTTTGTTTGGTTTGGTTTGGTGCTGGGGATTGAACCCAGGGCCTTGTGCATGCAAGGCAAATACTCTACCAACGGAGCTAAATCCCCAGCCCTCACCCCTAGCCCTTTTTATTTTGAGACATAGTCTTATTTAAGTTGCCAAGGCTAGCTTTGAACTCGTGATCCTTGTACCTCAGCCTCCCGAGTCACTAGGATTACAGGTATGTGTCACCAGGCCTGGCCTATCACTACTTTTTAAATGATTATGTGCAGAGAAAGATCCATTCCTTCAAATTTAATAACCATAGCTCACCAAACTTTCTACCTTCTGTTACATCTCATGATACCTGCTTTTTGATCTTGTGAGGAGCTCCATATTCTGGTCCTTCTATTTTCTCCTTTTCAGGAAGATGGGCATCATTACACAGCAATGCAGCTCAGAAAGGCTAAGACTCTTTTCCTTTTCTTTTTGCAGTATTGGGGATTGCACCCAGGGGGCCTTTAGACTGAGCTACATCCCCAGTCCTTTTATTTTTTATTCTTTTGTATTAAAAAAATATTTTTTTAGTTGTAGATGGACCCAATATCTTTATTTTTATTTATTTTTATGTGGTGCTGAGGATCAAACCCAGGGTCTCACATGTGCGAGGCAAGTGCTCTACCTCTGAGCTACAACCCCAGCCCCTTTTTATTTTTTATTTTGAGACAGGCTTTAACTAAGTTGCCCAGGCTATTTTTAAACTTGTGATTTACCTGCCTCAGTCTCACAAAGCGCTGGGATTAATGCATGCACCACTGCACCTGGCTAGGCTATGACTTTCTTGAAATTGCACAGACATACGATCTGGAGCCAGGGCATTAGTTCCATACCTAATTTTTTTTTTGGGGGGGGGGTAAAGGTAACAGGGATTGAACTCAGGAGCACTTGACCACTGAGCCACATCCTCAGCCCTACTTTGTATTTTATTTAGAGACAGGGTCTCACTGAGTTGCTAAGTACCTTGCCATTGCTAAGGCTTTGAACTCACGATCCTCCTGCCTCAACCTCCTGAGTTGCTGAGATAATAGGCATGCTCCACTGCACCTGGTTCCATGCCTAAATTTAAAGACATGCATGGGAATCACCAGGAGAATTTTCACACCAGTCTGATTGTATTAGTGGGTCCTGGGCAAAGGATATTGAGGCTCCCCAGGTGATTCTCACAAGCCACAATGGAACTGACAACCGTGGCTTCAAAGCCCAGCACAAGAACCCTGGTCTCGGGACAGAGGCACCATCCTGGTCCGGCATTCTCTCTGAGAAACTTGCAACAAGTCCCATAACCTTTCTGGTCTATAGTTCCTTCATTTGCCAAAAGGAGCTGTCTCACTCATGGAATCCCTGAGACCCTTATTATCAGGAAGATGCCTGGGAAACCCTCAGGGAGAATACTGAAAAGGGACTCTGGAGCAGGGGAGGGAGTGAGAAGAAAGCCCTGCGCTGGAGACCGCAGGGCCAGTCTCTGCCCTTGCAAACTGCAATCCCAGGGGTGCTCTTCCTGGGGTTGGAGGTCACAGCTCCTCAGAGCGCTGCTTGACAGGTGCCAGGCCCACACCTTCCACGTATATGACCAGTCCATACGGCCCATTAGGACTTTAAATGACTAAGGACACCCGGTCTTCAGGGCCAGAGTGGAACTTACTATGTCTCAGGAGCAAGGAGAGAAGCTGCCCCATCCTGCAGACTCAGCCCTGGAGAAGGCAGAAGAGTGGGGCCCTGGGGCAGTGACCCCAGGAGGGAGGATGTGGCTGACTGTGTTACAGAGGTTCAGCTGGCCGAGATGATGGGGCAGAGGTCCTCTCCTTAACATGATTCTCAGAGTTTCCCTTTGTTCCCCGTTCCTGGTTGGGAAAATGTGCCACACAGCAAATAGAACCCAGAGAGTGAAGGTGTTGTGTGCTCTTTGGGGCTCTCCAGCGTTTCTGCAGTAAATTTCATTTTTCTCCTGGGACATTTTGGGGCTCTCTGGGCACTCTGGTGGGATGTTGAGGGGACATGGAGGAGCCTGCCCCATCCCATGATGTGCCGATTGTCACAGTGGAGGTTCTCGGAGAGTTCTAGGGCCCTGAGCCCTGCAGGCGCCCCTTGTCAACAGAAGCAGGTGGAGGACCCTTGCCTCCCTGCAGAGCAGTAGGCTCCTCCATCCTGAGCCCCCCGACTCGCTCTCTCCTACTTGGTGGGTGATTCTCTCCTCATCATCTGGCCCACGGCAGGCCCAGAGTGGGCATGCAGACTGGCCATGTGTCCACTAAATGCACTGGTGCTGGCATCAGTTTCCTGGGGTGAAAAGTACTTGCTGCAGGCAAAGGGCTCAGGAAGGGGATCATGAAAGTTCTTTTCGGAGCCTTTTTCTTCTTAGGTGGGTTTTCTGTATTCAGATCCTGTAAAAATGAAGAAATGAATGTTCAGGGACCAGGAGAAGGAAAGAAAGGGAGCCAATGGCTACTGAGCAGCAGGGTCACTGGCTCCTCCCAACAGCCAAGTCTACATATCAGGCTCGGGGTGTGGATTTGCTCCATGACACTCAGACACAGAGGGCATCGATTCCCTTCAGTCTCCCCGTGTCCACCTACCAGGCTGGAGGAAATCCCATCTGTGGCATTTGGGGCCCTTTCCTGGGCTCCTGTGGACCTGAGAGGGTCTTGCATCATCCAGAGCAGGGCACTCTGGGCCTCAGACACCTCGGTGCTGTTGGTAGATTTGCACTTCAGTCACCATGGTCCCGTCTAGGCTCAACCTCTGGAGTTTCATGCTCCATTTCTGCAAGACATTTGGGTACCCCCCACATCTTCTCATCATTTGCCGAGACCAACACCCCTGTGCCCCCACAAGTCCTGGCACTAGGGTCCCTACATCAACTCAAGAAGTCAGTCTCCCTCCCTTCCCTCTGGGGTCACCTCTCCCCACTCCTCTGGGCCTAGAGCACCAGAGCTCTTCACTGGGGGTAGGTGAGAACTCAGCCTTCAGAGACACAAAGTGGCCTCTTCTCTCCGGGAAGGGGATGGGGAGAAGGAAGATGATTTACTCTTCCTTTGGGAACATAGAGCAAAAGCAGTAGCCAAGCGACTCTCCCCCAATCCCACAGAGCACCCCACAATATCAATTTTGTTTTTGTTTTTGTTTTACATTAGCCTTGTTTGTTTTACATTCTCAGATGAAGAATCCAAGGCTCGGGGGTTAGTTGGTTGCCAGTTGGCACTGGGTGGGAGTATATGGAGATAAACTGGCTCTACGGCTTATCTCATCTGACAGTGTTAGAAAGGGTGGTGGGCACTGCCCTGGTACTGTGGCCAGAGGGCTCCAAGCAGTTACCCACCTTTGAGAGATGGCCTCTGTCACAACTGTAGCCACTGCTGGGCAGACACTCAAAGAAAGGCACCTACCAGGCAGGAAAGATCCTCCTGCAGGGTGATGTCTCTAGGACTCAGGACTCAGGACCAGGACCCAGGTTTGCACCCCATCAGGCACCAGGCTCACAACGACACATGTGCGATCTCAAGTAACCCTCACAAGAGTCCTAGTATCATTCTCCTCCACGTAAGCAATGACTGCCAAGACGCTGAGTAGCTTTCCCAAGTCCTATAACTAGTAGGTCGCCAAAATGGGATTTGAACACAAATCTCCAAATTTTAAGTATATTATCCTTTCCATAATATATTAGTGGATATAACTGAGATAGTTTGTTTTTTACTTTTTTTAAAATTTTGAGCATTGTTCTTTTTTATTTTATTTTATTGTGGTGCTGGGGATTGAACGCAGGACCTTGTGCATGCGAGGCAAGCACTCTACCAACTGAGGTATATCCCAGCCCATGAGATAGTTTACTTTTTATAGAGATAAAAGTCAAGACAGGTGAACACCAATGTTCACTTTTCATTTTGACACAATTCTAAATTTCAGCCTTCCTCTTAAGACATGGGTAGAAGCTACTCGAGGGTTATTCCATAAACAACCACCAGGTGGCACCATTGCACAACAGCTGAATATCCCAAGGGCTCGACTTGGAATGGAAGGGTTGGCTAAGTCTAATGAGCTGTGTCCAAACTCTCCTGGCCATTGCTTATGCTGCCTCTGATTTGCTAACAGGATGACAAGAGATGAGGTCTAAATAAGAAGCTCAGTGTCACACATTTCAGAGAGTTCCTGTGCATTTACTAATCCAGCTACTTAACAAAGATATCTTTTGTGCCTAATAACTATTTTTAAACATCTTAACCTTTTTAGATCCTTTACCAGAACTTGACAATGTGCTTCCTTGTCCAGGTACAGGGACAGGATTTGGGCCTTTAAGGAAACCCTCCTTGGCCTGAGATGGTTGTGGGGATGGATGTCAAGTCTAGGCTGAGGGGAGGGTGCCTGGGATCATGCAAGGGCAGGGACAGGGTTTGGCTAAGCTTTGGGGGCCAGTCAGACAGCTTTGTACCACATGCTCTTCACCTCTGTGCAAGGTCAGGAGCTTGGAAAGATGTGGGGTTGGAGGAGGCAGGGAGAGATATGGATAATGAGCCGTGCTTCTCACCTTGGTAGACAGAGGGTCCTCTTCATTGGTAGCCTCATTCTTGGGTTTTGGAAGTTCCTAAGCAGAGGGTGATGAGCAAGAGCCTGGAACTGAAGCTGGCTTTGTCCTGGCCTCAGAGGTTTCTATCACACAGTAGGCCCTGGCACTAGGGTAGAAGCAACTGGAGGCCTCAGGCATTGACATGTAAGAAGATGAGCCTTTCCTGTTGGAGGGAAATAACAGAGCAACCAGAGCTGGCAATGCCCACACAGACTCAAGGGAGAAATGTCCAGGGTCACCTGAAGAAGTCAAAGAAGTTAAGAAGTCAAAGCTGAGGTGTCTCTAGCCTTAGCAACCTTCCAAACATCCAAACATTTGTTTCCTGTGGCCTGGGAAAAGTCAGAAATATGGCAGGAGTCAGAAAAGGGGTGGAGGCTTCTCGGGGACTCAGGTACCAACTGTGAGGCAGTGCAGACAGCTACTGGCCCAGGGAGGAGAGCCAAAGGCAGAGTGGAGCATGGCTTCATACCTGGGGCCAGGCAGGAGCTTAGACCACACCTCACAGTGCCGAGTCCTGAGATCTGACCTGATGGGGAAAAAGCTAAACGAGGGAGGGCCTGAAGCTCTCCACAGCACTTTTTAGGTTTTATTTTCTTCACAACTTTAGCCCAGTCTTAGTACAAGGAATGACAGTAATGGAAATTTTGCTAGAAGAAATGTGGAGTGCTGGAGAGAGGTTCTAGGTTGTTAGAAGAAAATATAAAGTGCTGTGAAAAATCTTGTGAATTATACTGTAAGAGATGCTTTTTAAAAATAACAAACCTATTGTCTCATGATGACAAGTATCCACTGTTTTTTATAACTACTGCATGAAATCTGTTAAGAATTAGCAAAGAGTATTTTTTTGAATTTATTTTTTGTGGTACTGGGGATTATACCCAGGGGATTATACCTAGATCCTTATCCCTTTTTATTTTTTATCTTGAGATAGAGTCTCACTAGATGCCCAGGCTGATCTTGAACTTATGGTCCTTCTGCCTCAGCCTCTGGAGTTGCTGGGATTACAAGTATGCACCACCATACCTAGCTAGCAAAGAATATTCTAAAATGCTATAAAAAATCATTGCTATAACTTATTTCAATAGAGTTATAAGGAAGTTGATAACAGAATTTGAATTGGAGTACTATTGCCTTGAAACAGAAAAACTTTCCTTCTGAACAACCTCATTTGTGGAAGCATAAAATGTCATGAGCAATTCTATAAATATAAAAGTAGACTATCAACAAATGAGACTGAGAAGCATAGCATGACCTCTATGCATTGTAGAAATAGTGATTTTTATTTAATTTTAATTTGTATTTAAAGGACTTTGAATATTTTTATGTTCTATATAGCACCTGCAACTTGACACTCCTTCAAACTACTAAATCTAAATTCTAGTCCTTGTAGAGATTATGCCAGTCCCCAAGTGTTAGGGATGAATTATGTCCCTCCAAAATTCACAGGGTGAAGTCCTGACCTCAGTGCCTCCAAATTTGACTGTATTTGGTAACAGGTCATTTTCAGAGGTCATTAAGATAAAAATAGGGTCATGTGTGTGGGCCCTAATCCAACATGACAGTGGCCTTATGAGAAAGGATTAGAACAGACACAGAAAACCTTGTGAAGATATGGGGAGAAGACGGCATCATCAAGCCAAGTAGAGAGGCCTCAGAAGAAACCAAAACTTTGACTTTTTTTTTTTTTCTTTTAGTTTTCGGCGGACACATCTTTGTATGTGGTGCTGAGGATTGAACCCGGGCCGCACTTACGCCAGGTGAGCGTGCTACTGCTTGAGCCACATCCCCAGCCCTCCTTTGACCTTTTGATCTCAGACTTTGAGCCCCTAGTACTTTGGTTTAGCCGCCCAGTCTACAGTCCTTTGTCATGGAAGCCCTTGCCAACTAATGCAGAGAGTCACACAGACCAGTGGGGGAAGAGGCAATAAGCACAGGGGATGCTAAGACAGCTACTTTCAATGATAAATCCCTTTTCCCAGAACAATTTGTACCTGTCTTTTTAAAGTAGCTATTTGCACCAAAAGAGAGGATAATGAATCTTCAAATTTCAAAGATGTTCATTTATTTCTGTGCAACTGTATATGGCCCCAAAGTGACAGTCATCCTTCTGAGAGTCTCCTGTCTTCTAGACAGTAATGGCCCATGCTAATCAAAGCTGTGCCCAGGCAGGGACACCAGTTTGGAGAGATAAATGCACAGACAGGCCTGGCATCTGAGCCCCAGCTGAGCTCCCATGTAAGTATTCGGAATAGGAGCAGGTAGCCCCCAGGACATGGATGGAGGCCAGCCAGATGATGAGGTGACCTCCAGGGCTCTGTAGCCACAGTGAGCCCGATGTAGAACCAGAGCAGGGGCTGGCAGAAGACCCCTGTGGGCAGGAAAAACTGCTCACACTGACCATGAAGGAGAAGGCAGGCTGTGTAAGAACGCCTGGATTTCCCACACACAGGAGGCCTGGCTTGGCCAGTGCCCTATCATGAAGACAATAGCTCACTAGTAATTGTTCTTAAAAATAAGTGTTTGATGGCTTGATGAGTACTTTTCCAGAAATTCATTTTTTGTGCATAGGCTAGAGGCTCCTAACGCTCAGTGGAAATTTTAGATTAAAAAAAAAAAAAACTAGAATTTATAGCTGGAGATGCATTAGGTGCTCAGGCTGAGGAGAAAAATTAATCATCTCAGAGCTCTATTCCTTGGCAGCCAGTGTGCTGCTGGCATCACTGCACACAGGTACCTGCACACAGGACTTTTTCTACAATAAAACCTTATTAATTTGAAATCCACGGAACAAAACGAAAAATTCTCCAGCCCCCACTGGACTCTGCATTTACTGGATTCAGCTTATCTCAGCACTTTTATTAAACAGTCATAAGGCATCTTGTTGGTTGGGGATTGCAGTGGCTTTGAAATAGTCGCTATTTTTAATTAAGCAACATTGAAATAATGAGGTTTTACTGTAATTTGGTATGATTTAATTAACTCTAACTTTGTGTTGGTCCTTAAACCTCTTCATCCCAATTGAGGAGCCCCCTGGCTGCCTGCTTATTTCCTAGGACCCTGGGGCCTCTCGGAAGGCTGCCTTACTCTACCATTCTGGGCAGCAGAGGGGACCCCCACTTTTGCTTGGAGGCTTCTGAGGTTACCTGACTTTCTGGTTTCCTTTTTGTATCTTACTTGCCATCACTGCCTACTACATGTTTAAAAAGCAGCTGTCACCTTCCCCTCCTGCTGGGTCCCCTGCCTGACCTCCATATCCCAGGCTCTGAGGCTAATCACCCTGTTTCTTTGGCTTTTCCTTTTAGAGTCTGCGCCCTCTTCCTTCCCAGAGCTTTCCACCTCGGTGGTCAGGGCTTTCTGCCCCTCTTTCCTGTCAGTTCATTCTCTTTCCAAATGATTCTCATTTTTCTAAAACCCTTCCATAGCTCCCCTTTGCTGGCCATGGTTGTCATTGGTCACTGAGCCCCAGGAATTGGCAGAGACACCTTGGAGGTAGCTATGGGAGGTGAGGATGAGAGGATGGAAGGACGGAGGGGTCCCAGGCAGGTGGCCTGGTTCTTCTCACCTCTGCTTTGCCCACCACTGCCCAGCTTTCCTCTGATTATAAAGGAAGCTTCTGGGTAATATTTGATGTGGAAACAAAAGGTTTCTGTTGGTAAAAACAAGTTAGAAACCACTGAACCACACAGTGGGCCCCGTGTCCTCAGCTAAACAATGGAGACTGGAGTGACACCCTAGAGCCACCTCTCTGCTTCCCTCCACTTCTCCTTCTCTCCTAAGCCAATTCAGCCAGGGGCCCTGAAACATTTTGTCACTTCCCACCTTTGTCCCTGTGGTCCAAGGCTGGCTCAGATGCCACCCTCCTCCACTGGGGCTGCGGTCCCTCAACTGCAGTCTTTTGTTCTGCAGCACCTAACTTCTCTCTGTGGCCACAGGCGACTGGACCATGGGCCCCTGACTTGAGCAGATCTTCGGGCCTGGTGCAGAAACACGGCCCACCATGGTGAGTGGAATTGCCACACAGATGATGAAGCCACTAGGGGATTATGGCTGGTGCTGGGGTTGAAAAGCCCAGTGGAATCAGGAGCCCCTTGTTGCTCAGAGTTAAGGGGCTGGGGTACAGGGGCCAACCAGGAAGCTGGTCAGCAGAGGCAGGAGAGTGAGGAGGATGGCTGGGCACTGAGAGCCCTGCTCCTGCAGATAGCCTCCCCTCCCCCACCTTTTCTCTGTGAGATCCTGGAGGGGCAAAGCTTTCCCTTTGGGAGCTGCAGGAGGGAACTCCACTCCTTCCAACAGAGAGGCCAGGTCATGCCTTCTGTCCTGGATCTTGAAGACAGGGCAGACGTGGTGTCTTACTCAAACTTTATTCTGTGCAGCATATAGCACGGCAGCATGGTAGAGACACACATCCTTTTCCCCTGCCAGTAGCTGGTGGGAGCCTTGGTTACCCACCTGCCTGTCTTGAAAACATGGTATGTTTGAGTTGGATTCCTGTGTGCACAGTCCAGCCTGGGCAGGGAAGACTTTAAACACATGGCACCGCACACCTGCTAGGAGAACCACAATCCAAACCATAGTAGCAAATGTTGGTGAAGGTGTGGAGGAATTGGAGCACTTACACAGTCCTGCTAGGGATGGAGAAGTTTAGTCACCGTAGAAAATAATCTGGCCACTTCTCAAAAAGTTAAACATGGAGTTGCCATATAAATCAGCATTTTTCTAAATCAATTTTTCATACAAATTCTCATTTTTCTAAAATGGCACTTCTAGGTATATACACAAGACAAATGAAAACACGCCACATGAAAACTTGCATGAAAATGTTCCTAGCAGCATGAGCTGTGATAGCCCCCAAAGAGGAAACTATCCAGAAGCCCACCAACTGATGAATGGGTAAACAAAACCTGGTCTGTCTGCATAATTGAATATCTTTTGGCAGTCACAACAAAAGGAAGTGTGACTGCAGGCTACCACAAGACCAAGGCTTGAAGACACTGTGCTAAATGAAAGAAGTTGCTTACAAAAGACCACAGATGATTCCGTGAATATGAAAAATTCAGAATAGGAAAATATGAAGAAACATAAAGTAGATTCGTGATTGACAGGGCCTGGGGGAAGGGAGGTTGGGGAGTGGCTGCTAATGGGAACTGATTCTTTTGAGGTACAAATGTTTTGGAATTACAGTCATGGTGGCTGTGCAACCTTATGAGCAGACAAAAATGCTGAGTTGTACGTTTTTAAATGTGAATTTTATAGTGTATGAATCACTATTCAACAAACAACCCCCCAACAAGATCTTCAATCAGTTAAGATCTAGGCACTGAGCAGCAACAACCACCAACATGGTGGAAAGAGGGGCATCCCAATGTTATGGGCCTGTGTTGAAGAGAGGACCTGTGTTGAAGAGTGGCCTGATTTGCTCAGCCTCAGCTCTGGGAGCAGCTCCCAGGGAACATGCTCAATGGCATCACAAGGATGAAGGCCAAACTACCCCAAACCCCGCAAGATAAGCCACCAGAAACTTCAACACATTCCACAGGAAAAATAAAAAAGAGATTGAGAGAAACCTGTGCATTAAAAGAGACAAGAGACAATTCACCCAGTAGCTGTATGTGGACCTTATATGATTTGGAGTCAAACAATCTGTTAAAGAGGTAATTATGACTTTTCACATGTTTAGGAACTTAAACACTATCAACTGTTTTCAGATTTGAGAAAGGTATTTTTGTGCTGTGTTTTTAAAAAAGAGTCCTTATTTGTTAGGATTATTAAAATACAGTAAAAACGAGAGATGCTTGGGACTTATTTCCAAATAATCAGGAGTGAGGGAGCTAGTGGGGGGTAGAGATAGAATGAGATTGCCCATAGTAGATAATTGTTGAAGCTGATGATGGGTATAAGGGCTCTTAATATGTTCTAACTCCTTTTGTATATGTTGGAATGAAGAGAGAAATCACAGGCAAAGTGGGAGTCTGAGGTGGACTAGTAAGTCTAACACTCAGTAATAGTTGATGGCCAAATTCACCTTGGCTGGTTTGTCTGCATCCAGTATCTCTGCCACCCCACCTGGTGTGTCCGTGGGCCCCTTCGCGGAGAGAGCACTTGCAATGTCTGTGACTCCCCTGGGCCTGGCCTCAGAACAATTTCCAGATGACAGAAGTTAGAAGGTTGTCATTTGTGGACCAAGGCAGGAAGAATTCCAAACAATCCCAATACTGGAGCAATTCAGAAAGCCGAGAGCAGCCCATGTACAAGAAGAAGGAAGGAGGAAAGCCTTCCAGATTAAGAGTTCCCTGCAGTTTTGGGAAGAGAGAGTTGACTTGTGGATCAGAGGCTGGGGAAAATTCTAGCAAGGGAGTTTGAAGTGAACTAGAAGAACAGATTAAATCATGCAAACATCTTTGAATGTGTTTCTTAATTAAAATTAAGGAGTTGTGCTTCTCCCTTGCTCAGAGCTGACCTCCTATGGAATGGCCAGTGATCTAACCCAAGGTCACTTACAGGCTGGTTGTTTTAGAACAAACATTCCCACAGAAACAATGTTATAAGCAATGGTTGGGTGCTCAGTTTCTTCCTTAAAGTTTTTTTTTTTTTTTAATCCAGTTTAAATGCTGAGCATTTGTACCTGATGTAGGAAAGGCATGTTTAAAGGCCTGAGAATTTAGATAAGGTTAAGCTATATGTCAGGGCAATCAGGATGTATACCCTCAGGAATCAGCAGTAGAATCCCAAAGAGGGAGGGAGCCCTTCCAGTTGGTGGTCAGAGAAGCAGTGAGATCTGAGCTGAGTTTTTAGCAGTAGGTAAATTTCAGTGACAGGAGAAACCCTTACTTTGTGTGTGGGTTGTACTGGGGATTACACCCATGAGCATTCTACTTAGCTTCACTCCCTGCCTTTATTTTCTTTTCTTATTTTTTTTTAGTTGTAGATGGACACAATACCTTTATTTTATTGTATTTATTTTTATGCACTGCTGAGGATCAAACCCAATGCCTGACACATGCTAGGCAAGCACTGTACCCCTGAGCCCCAGCCCCAGCCCCCATTTCCTGCCATTTAAAAAAATATTTTTTATCTTGAAACAAGGTTTTTCTAAGTTGCCCAAGCTGGCCTTGAACTTGAGATGCTCTGCCTCCGGCTTCCTGAGTTGCCGGGATCATAGGCATGCATCTCTGCACCTGGCCCTTCATACCTTTGTTAAGAAAAATTCTGAAATTCGTTTTGGGGCAATTCTCATATTTGTCTTGAGTCAGGCTCTGTGAGTTAGGACAGAACGTTAGCAGAAAGCTCAGATCCACTTGAGACAAACACAAATGTGTTCGGGCTGTGCAGAACAGATGCCAGGTGTTCAGGTCCTCAGGATGCACCTAAATGGCTGTCATCACCCTCACTCCAAATTCTAGGCTCTCAGCTCCCTGGCTGGTATCTGACTTCTACATCTGCCAAAATTTCAGGGTTAGGTTGACTCTTGCTTATCTTTTTATTTTTATTTTTGATGTTCCAAATAAGCCCTTCTTCAATTGATCTCTTCCACCAGGCCCATAACTTCTTCCTGAAACTAGCGTCCAGAATACAAATTCCAGACTCATTAGACGGGTTCAAAAAATAGGTCTCTGATGGCTTCCTTATTTCAGGAAGCATTGAATTAATTATTTCCACTCAGGAAAATGTCATGTTGGAGTTCATTCCTGCTTTAGTCCCCAAGTGAACTCCAGGAAGAAGCAAATGAAAAGCCATTTTAGTGTGTGTAGATCAAAGGAAGAAAGAGCCTCATTTTCCCTAAAACAAAATTTTAATCATTAAAATACAGTCATATTCCACATAAGACATTTTAGTCAGCAGTGGACAACATAGACAACAGTGGTTTCAAAAGATTTTATCCCCTAGTGATATTGTGGTGTTGGTTTGTGTAAGTGCACACTATGATGTTCCAACAGTGTCAGAACCACCTAACTATGCATTTCTGTTTCTTTTTTTTTTTTCTTCTTTCTTCAGTACTGGGGTTGAACCCAGGGGCACTCCACTACTGAACTTTACTCCCAACCCTTTCTATTTTTATTTTGAGACAGGGTCTTCCTAAGTTGCCCAGACTGACCTTGAACTTGTGATCTTCCTGCCTCAGTCTCCATAGTAGCTGTGATTACAGATATATCACTGCACTGAGCTCAAACGATGTGTTTTTGATAACATATCCCCATCAGTAAGTGACACGCCACCTTGCTTTTCATTCTCGGAATAGCCAAATACTCATTTCTCATTTGGGTGTCTGTCATCAAATGCCCTGTAGCAGTTATCCATTATGTTGTGTAATAAAACTCCAGCAAGTTTGGTAGCTTGAAACAACAATTTATTGCTCACGTGCCTGCAGGTTGGATGGGTGTCTGGTGACTGAGTTCAGAAGGGCATGCTCTATGGTCAGCTGCAGTTGAGCTGGGGATTGGCCAGGGGGGAATAATGGCTCTACTCTGATGACTAGTCTGGGCCTGTTCTCTCTTTCTCCTGTAGACCAGTCCAGGCTTGTGGTCTTGGTAGAGGTAGGGTCCTAATAGAGTAGGAAAAGCATGTAAGTCTTCCTGAGGCCCAGACTGGAAAAGCCATGTCACCACTTCTGCTATATTCTATTGGCCAAAACAAGTCATGAAGCCCCCAGCCCTATATACAAGGGGTAAGAAAACACGTTCTGCTCTTCATGGCAGGAGTTTCAAAGTCATGCTGCCAAGGGTATGGGTTCAGGGAAGCCATTAACTGTGGTCAAGAATGCCATCCATTACCAGGACTTGCCAACAGCACTTTCTTTTAATGGACTTAGTCTGATTTCAGACATTAATAAAATTCACTCTAATTCCACTTCCAAATTCCTAATTCCTAGGGAATTGGAAAAGTAGAGCATGCCAACCTTCTATAATCCTTCTTCATGTGACAATCATTTCTGGAGCACCCACTGTGCCAGGCCCCTTGCTCCTTGGATCACTGGAACACATGTGAAAACGACAATTCTCCTGCCCTCCTGGTGCTCAGCACAGCAGGAGAATCTGGGCTCTGAACAGAGAGAGGAGGCAGCCCCAGAGCTCCAGTGGAAGCCTGGGGAAGAGATATCTGGTCTCAATGGTGAGTTGGAGTTTGCCAGAAAGAGATGAAGGGGGAGTTTATTCCAGAGGCCCTACATATGCAAAGATGTTTGTGTTTTCAGAAATGTGAGCAGCTTACACAAAAATCCTAGGCTGTGAAGAATCTTGCAAGCCTTTCTATGGAGGGTGAGCTTCATTGTGAAGATACCCAAAGCTATTGAGCTTTTGGCCTACTAACACGCTCAGCTTTGTCTTCTGGAAAGATTCCAGGGCAATAGGGAGGTGAGGGGGGCAGGTAAAGACAGGGAGAACAATGAGGAGCCTCTTTCCATTCCAAATATATCCTTTTGGGTGGAAGTTTCTGAAGCTGTCCACCTGCTGGCTGAACTGGGGACATTCTCTGGCACCACTCACCCCTTTCAATTGCTTACCAGTTATGCAAGCCAGAGTGAGGCGTGGGCAGGACCTAGGAGCTTTGCCCTTTTTGCTCTTGGCCCACTGCTAAACAGGTTGGCTTTTAAACTTCTGGCTCATTCCAGAGCCTATGCCTCTGGCCCTGGGGGAAGCTTGGCCTTCCTGACCCTGCAGACATGTTTACTTTCTGAGAAACAGAAAGTGTGTGATTGGGGGAGGGAGGTGTGCAGAGAACCTTACGCCTCAGACCTCCCTTCTCTCCAGTTTTCTCCTTCCTCTTCTTTTTTTAAATATATATGTATATATAAACTTTCATGCAGTGCTGAGGCTTGAACCCAGAGCCTCGAACATGCTAGGTGAGGGCTCTACCACTGAGCCCCAGCCCCAGCCCCCAGGATTTTCTTCTTTTGACATTTGGTGCAGCGTAGCTGAGCTTTCAGATTCCCAACCCACCTGACACCCTTCCACCCTGCCATATACATCCAGGCTGTCATAAACCTCATGGGAAGTGTAGTCAGAACAATGGTTCATGTGCTGGCCCCTGGAACCTGTGAAAGTGTTGTTACATGGCATAGGGACATTATGGTAACAGATGGAATTGGACTGCTAATCAGTTGACTTTGTTTGTCTTTTTCTTTTCTTCTTTCTTTTTCTTTTCTTTTCTTTTTTCTTTTTCTTTTTCTTTTTTTTTTTTTTTTTGTGTGTGTGTCAGGGAATGAACCTAGGAGTGTTTTACCATTGAGCTACATCCCCAGCCCTTTTTATTTTATTTTGAAACAGGATCTGGCTAAATTGCTGAGGTTGGCCTCAAACTCTTGATCCTCCTACCTCAACCTCCTGAGTAGCTGGGATTACTGGCATGTGCCAGCATACTTGGTTAACAGCTGGTTTTAAGAGAAGGAAAGCATGTTGGCTTACAGGTGGGTCTTATGTCATCATAAAGGTCTCTAAAAGTGGAAGGGGGCAGTAGAATGTGATGGGTGTGAGGAGAATTCCTCCTGAACTCACCGTTTCTCAAGGTGCAGATGAGGTCATGAGCCAAGGATGAGAATAGGGACTTTTGAGGCTGGGTAGGTTGGGAAAATGGACTCGCTCCTAGACCTTCTAGAAAGGATAGAAAGGAATACAGCCCTACCCACACCTTGATTTCAAACCAGTGAGGCCCATGTTGAACTTGCAAACAATAAAACTATAAGATTGTAAATCTGTGTTGCTTTAAGCTAGAAAATTTGTAGTAATTTGTAACAGTGGCCACAGGAAACCAATATATATGTGTGGGTTGGTAGTAACCTCCTTGGAGACAGGCTCTCCTCCTCCACATCCCCAGCACCTAGAGCATGATGGCTTGTGCCCAGTGCTCAGAAGACATTTCAGAATGAACAGGACTGACAGAGATGAAGGAGTGGGCGTGTACCCTCCATCCGCTTGATTACATACTAAACTCTCAGCTGCCCTTAGCCTGTCTATCTGGCCACCTCCGTACCTTCTGATGAAGAATGTCCTCCCTCCCTCCCTTTCGCAGACTGTCTTCTCTGAGGACAGGCTGTCTTGCCCAGTGGAGAACATTTTCTAGGTATACATGGCTCCCTGGAAACATGGACCCAGAATGTCAGGGCTAGGAAAATAAAAGTATAGGATGAACCTCGCCAATTTGTGAAATTAAGGAAGTGCTTAAAAAATGATGGGGGATGTGTCAAAAGAACACAGCCAGTACTGTGAAAAGTACTATCAGCAGGCAAACATGGGAATTGGAGAAACAAATGAATAATGACAACAGTAGATCATGAATAAAATGAATGTACTGTGCAAAGTGAAAGAGGCCAGAACCCATAGGCAGCATGCTGTAAAAATCAACTTGTATGACATTCTGGAAAAGGCAAACTGTAGGGACCAGTGGTGGACAGAAAGAGAGGGTGTGGGAGGGGTTGATATAAGGGGCACACAAAGGAAATTTGGAGGTGATGTAGCTGTTTTGTGATTGTGAGGGTATGTGTGTGACTCAAATGCTTGTCAAAACTCATAGAGCTTGGGCTCAGATTGTGGCTCAGTGGTAGCGCTTGCCTAGCATGTGTGAGGCACTGGGTTCAATTCTTAGCACCACATATAAACAAATAAATAAAGGTCCATCAATAACTAATGAAAATATTAAAAACAAACAAACAAACACCTCATAGAGCTGCCAGCCATGGTGATGCACACCTGTAATCCCAACAGCTCAGGAGGCAGAGGCAGAAGGATCACAAGTTCAAAGCCAGCCTCAATAATTTAGTGAGGCCCTAAGCAACTTAGCAAGACCCTGTCTCTACATAAAAAATAAAAAGTGCTGGGGATGTGGCTAAGTGGTTGAGTACCCATGGGTTCAATCAGGTACCAAAAACCAAAACAAATCAAAACCAAAAACCTCATAGAGTTGTAAGCCCCAGAGGGAGAATCTTTTAAAATTAAAAAAAAAAAAAAGAAGTTAACCAGGACTGGGAGGATCCCCAAATGGTATGCAAATTGTTACAAATGAACCCTGCCATAAAACAGATGAACAACATAACCACACTGAAGGGGAGCAGGGGAGAAAAGAACCAACTTGAATGCTCTTGACTTGATCCTCTAAGCCTGAAGAAATGGTTGATTCTAGGTTCTTTCCAGGGAAAACACAAGAGCATGAAACAAGTTAAACTACCAGGACGTAAGGGAGTGCTCAAGAAAGGATGGAAGCATGCTGAGTGCAGGAGCCCATCTGAAGAGCTCCCAATGGCTCGGGGGTGGGGGGGGGGGTTTGGAACAATTTGAACCTATACTATCATAGTATCCCTTATCCAAAATGCTTGAGACGGAAGTGTTTCAGATATTTCATTTTTCTTTTTTTGGATTAGGTGTATTTGCATATATATAATGAGGTATCCTGGGGGCGGGGCCCCACATCCAAACATCAAATTCATTCATGTTTCATATATATTCATTATATACATAATCTAAAATAATTTTATACCATGTTTTAAATTACTTTGAGCATAAAATTGATTTTTTAAAAATTTTTTGAGTTGTAGATGAACACAATATCTTTATTTTATTTTTTTATTTATTTAATGTGGTGTTGAGGATCGAACCCAGTGCCTCACACATGCGAGGCAAGCGCTCAACCACTGAGCTACAACCCCAGCTCAAAATTGAGTTTTATAATGTGGAATTTTCCACTTGTGGTATCATATTGGTAGTTGAAAAATTTAGAATTTTGAAGCATTTTGGACTTTCAGATTAAGGAAGCACAACTCTATTAAAACCTATAGAGTAAAACAAAATAAATATCCATGAGTCTATATTCATATAGACAAATAGATGAGATATTTTTTATTCGCAGAAAATTTCAATTAGTTATGATAATTAGTAAATGAGAGAAATATATGGTAATAAAATTAATTAATGAGAGAAATAGCAAATCACCTTTGGGGAAACACCATGGTAATAATCATTGCAGGCATAATACACAGTTGATGTTAAAACTAATGGGCAACAATTTGAGGTTAAACAGGATATTTGCATAGCCTCAAAGTATCTCTCTTAAGATATTTATTAATTGTAAAGGGAAAAATAGTAACTTTACCGTGGAGAGAACCTTTGTCATCCAAGTGACTAAGGTTAACATCATCAGTAATAAGATAGAGCAACAGAATGGCTCACTAATGGGAAGCATGTAAACCGGAAAAATGTTTTTTGGGGGGTGCTGATAAAGTGGTATCAATTGTTCTTTGCTGGTTTACAGGAAATCAATTAACTTTTATATATTAACCTTGTATCCTAAGAACTTGCTGTAACACCCATTAGTTGCAGGAGTTTGGTTGATTCCTTTGGATTTTCTACACAGACAACCTGTTATCTGTGAATAAAGGCAATCGTTTTTCTTTCTTCTCCCTCTTTTTTCTTAGCTTGCTGCTCTAGCTAGGAATTCCAGCACAATATAGAATAGGAAGGGTGAACGATGAGTTCCCAGCCTTCACCAGCTTTTGGGGAGAAAGCATCCAGTTTCTCACCATTGAGTATGAAGTTACCTGTAATTTTTGTCAATATTCTTTATCAAGTGGAGGAAGTCTATTTCTCCTTTCCTAGAAACTTTTGTTTTAGTTCAGAGGCACTGGGGGTCAAACTCAGAGCCTCATGCACACTAGGCAAGGACTCTACCATTGAGCTATACCCCTGACACTTGCTGAGATTTTAAAATCATGAATGGTTCCTGGATTTTTATCAAAAGAATTTTTCTGCCTCTACTGGCACAATTATTTTTATTTTTAACTTATTGATATGGTCAATCACATTACCCTATTTTCAAATATTGAACCAATCTTGCAAACCTTGAATAATTCCTACATAGTCCTGACGCACGATTCCTTAACATAATGCTGTTCTATTTGCTAATCTTTTGTTGAGAATTTTTGCATCTCTATTCACAAAAGACATTGGTCTGTAGTTTTCATTTCTTGCAATGTGCTTATCTGTTTTTGTATTAGGATATTCTGGCTTTGTAGAATGAGTTAGTGTTTCTTCTGCTTCTATTTTCTGGACCCTAATTTAAAAAAATGTTATTATTTCTTAAGTCAATATTTATTTAGATTTCTAACATACTTTACCAGTTTTTCTGCTTACTGTTTCTTTAATAAATGTACATAATTCACTTAGCAAGGATCTGAAGGAAATAAAATCTCTGAGCTCTGATATGTCTGAAAATGTCTATTTCACCTTTCTCTTGAATAATAACTTATCTGGGACATAGAATTCCTATGTACAGAATCTACTGTGATTTCCCTCAGCTTTTTGATTATTATTCACCATTCTTGGGTATCCAGTGTTGCTGAGAAGTCTATAATAAGTCAGAGTAATCTTTTCTTTCTGGTACATTTTAATATTTTTCTTTATCATCAGTGACCTCAAATAATGTGACCTTTGAAACCCAAGGACTCATGTCTTTCTTCTTTTTTAAAAAAATATTTTTTAATATTTATTTTTTTGGAGTTGTAGTTGGACACAATACCTTTACTTTATTTATTTATTTATTTATTTACTTTTATGTGATGCTGAGGATGGAACCCAGAACCTTGCACTTTCGAGGTGAGCGTTCTACCGTTGAGCCATAATCCCAGCCCCTTTGTTCTTGTTTCATAGTTGCTTTTTTTTTTTAAGCCTTTTTAATTTTTTTTTGAAACTAGGTCTTGCTGAGTTGCCCAGGCTGACCTCAAACTTGTGATCCTTCTTCCTCAGCTTCCAGAGTAGCTGGGATTACAGGTGTGCACCACCATACCTGGCTTTCTATCAGGATTTCAAGAATATAAAAAATTATATGTATGATATATGTATATATATATATGATATATAAAACAATATAGGGCTGGGGATGTGGCTCAAGCAGTAGTATGCTTGCCTGGCATGCGCGGGGTGCTGGGTTTGATCTTCAGCACCACATAAAAGAAGAATAGAGACGTTGTGTCAACTGAAAACTAGAAAATAAATAAATAAATAAATAAATAAATAAATAACCAATATATTACATACATATAATTTCATATATATACATGTGAAATATATATAAAATTCATTCAAGGTTGCATCTATATTTCCTCCAGCATGACTTATCTCACTGGGTGGGTCTTTTGTGTGTGTGTGTGTGTGTGTGTGTGTGTGTGTGTGTGGTGCTGGGGATTGAACTTAAGGCCTTGTGCATGTGGGGCAAGCACTCTACCAAATGAGTTATATCCTCAGCCCCTGATTGGGTCTTTATTACTGTTTTTCATAGCGCTAGGTTGACTCATGTGTTTTGTCATTTTGTCTGAGATATCTTCACGCAGAAATGTTTTCTTCCTCACCGTTGGGTGTTTTCCTGGTTGCACATTCTGGTTTTAAATTCGATTTTAGGCTGATGATATAATGTTCTGGGCAGAGACTACATTCTGGATATTGGGTGTGAGTCAGTTTCAGTCATGCAAGTGCCTATATCTGTCTCTGCTGTGGGCAAGTGGCATCTCTGGATACAAATCTAAGCAAGCTATTTTGACTTCTATTCTCAAGCAGGGAACATGGTCTCTAGTTCTGGCTTCATGTTCGGGGATCTCAGTTCAGTCTGCCCTCACCATGAGTAAGGTGAATGTGCTTCCTGTTCTCAAACAGACACTGAAGCCCTGGCCCCAGCTCACACCTGCCCTCAGCTCTCCATGCGTTCCAGTGGCAGCCCTTGTAGCCATAAGCCTCTGTTCTACTTTGAGGGCTTTTCACATTTTTATTTATTTTTGTTTGAAGTAGAGGAAAATGGTTTCAGTCTTTGCTTACTCAGCTCTCTTGACTGGGAAGGTCTGAATTACTTTTATAAGTTTAAAAAATGCATTATAAAATAACATTATGAAAAAGAGAGTTGGTCCTATAGACATGTGATGTATCACAATGATTAAGAACACAGGCTTTGGGTCTGGCTCCTAGACAGCCCTGGATCTGAATCCTAACCCTGCCACTTACTAGTTGTGAAATCCCAGGTACAATGTCTGATCTCTGTGGACCACTTTCCTCCTTGCATAAAGGACATGACCATGTGGCCTGGAGTACTGTGAGGACTGATGAGGTGGTACATGAAATCTTCCATCTCTCTCACTTCCCAGGTCTACAAGGATTGAAACAGACTTCAGAGTCAGACAGATGGAGGGTAAACTAGCAATTTTATTACTTGTGGAGTTGTTGGAGAATAACAAAAGTATTAGAAAATAGGTATCTTGTATGAGCATTAATTCTTCTTCAATAGGTTGTGTTATAATATCCAGGTCTATATATAGAGTTCTTTTGTGTTTTTTTTTAACCCCATGCATCTTAATACTACTTTATTGATGCCTTGCTAATGGTTCATTTAACTAATAAAGAAAGAAAGAATCTTAAAATACCTTGGTAACTTTAAGAGGTATTTTTTCTTTTTCTTTGCAATACTGAGATTGAACCCAGGGATACTTTACCACTGAGCTACATCCCCAGCTCTTTTTATTTTGAGAAAGGATCTTGCTAAATTGCTGAGGCTGCCCTTGAACTTGGGATTTTCCTGCCTCAGCCTCCTAAGTATCTGGGATTACAGACATGTGCCACCACACTTCACACTCTGGGAGATTTTATAGGTGACTTTATTGTTTGTGGGTTAGTTTTTTTTCCTTCTGACTATCGTGTTTTGAATAGTAAAGACCCTGAAGAGACAGGTGGGAAGCCTACAGAGGTGGGGCTTCTACAACATGCTAAATGTGCCAAGTGATTTTGTAAATTTCTTTTCTTAACATAAGCTAATTGGTGATATTTCATAAAATGACAGACTCAATGTCCTCCATTTTTTAATGCTTTTTATTAGATGCCCATAAATGCTTCAATATGAACCAATGCTCACACTTGATATTTCCATTAGTCTGAACCAATCAGAAAACCTTTTTTGTTTTTGTTTTTGTGGATTGAACCCAGGGTCTAACACATACTAGGCAAGTGCTCTAATGCTGAACTACACCTTCTGCCCTTTTACAATTTTTATTTTGAGACAGGGCCTCACTAAGTTGCAGAGGCTAGGCTTGAACTTATGATCCTCCTACCTCAGCCTCCTATTACTAGGATTATAGGTGTGCAGCACTACACTTGGTCAGAAAACTTTTTTTTAACAAATATAAATCATCTCCTCTCTTCCTTTGATCATATATTCATATATATGTGTATACACACACACACACACTCAAAAACACATACACAAATGTTTTTCTTTCTGTTTTCCCTGCAACCTGGGATGAGGCACTCTTTATTTTTTAAAATTGTGATAAAGGGGCTGGGGATGTGGCTCAAGCAGTAGCGTGCTTGCCTGGCATGCGTTCGGCTCGGGTTCGATCCTCAGCACCACATACAAAGATGTTGTGTCCGCTGAAAACTAAAAAATAAATATTAAAAAATCCTCTCTCTCTCTCTCTCTCTCTCTCTCTCTCTCTTAAAAATAAAATAAAATAAAATAAAATCTGAGTAACATAAAACTTGCCATTTAAATTATAGTTAAGAGCACAGATCAAGATAGTAGGTACATTCACATTATTATACAACCATCTCCACTATCTGTCCTAAAGGATTTTTTTTCACCCAAATAATGTTTTAAAAACTATGGATTTTTATGAAGTACTTCACATTCAAAGAGTAACAGCTAAAGAAAAAAATGTGGAGATGTTGACATCAGACTTCTCCACCCTCACTTATTGGAAGTAACAAAAAATCTCTTTTTAAAAAAATCTCTTCCAATTTTATCATTCCTTGCAACTCTATAGCAATGTTGTTTTATGAAAACAAAATTTAAAATAGAAAACAAATACTTTGTGACCAGCTTGTATATAAAAAGCAAAGTTTGTAACAGGGTAACTATTTTATAGCTCTCCAAGCTCATTAAAACTACCTTCTTCCTGTTGTGTTCTATCATTTGGACAGGTATGTAATTAAGATAGATGGTGTGTGATCCTAAGGGCTCCCTTATGGGAGAATGTTCTGGCCAAATTCAGTTTATTACATTATGCTGTTCTTTTATATGTCCCTTGGTGTCATACTTCTTAGCTGTCTACATAATATCAAATGTAGGTCATTTTCCTTCCTAAAATGTTTCTACTGTTGTTGTATCCATTAAGGAAGTTATAATTCTTAGATGTCTGAGTTTAATTGCTAAGTGGATGGATCTTTTTCTGGTATTAAGTATGAATATTAAGGCTTTGAAACAAACTGTACTATATTTATAAACTGTTCTATATTTTTCTAAAAAATATTTGATCCTGTGACAATAGAGTCAGCTACTTTATTAGGTAATGTTCAGAGTCCCATTCTTTTCTGGGCTTAAGAATGTTCTAGAATATTTTTAAGGGGGCGGGGGACTAGAACATTCAGAGTCAGGAGAAGGAGAGTGTGCCAAATCTCTAGGGATAAGTGGGCCTCCCACTTCCGGTGGAAGGGAAGGCCTTACGGGGGTGGGGGTGGGGGGACAGGTCGTGTAGCATGGGGCCAGCACTGAGTGAGACCTCCTGTCTCCCATGGAGCTCCTTCAATTCTCTCATGTTACCCACCCTTGCAGCCACTTCCCCCTCATTCCTATCCTAATGGCTTCTTCCCCTACTCACTTCTTACTTATCTCTCTTACTATTGCACAACAGTATTTTCCAGGCCCTCAAACCAAACCTCCCACTTAAGTCCTGCATTTCCCACACCCTTGGTCTAGGCCTAGAGACCTCCAAACCCAAAGGCTTTGGAATCCATCACTATAGGATTCCTTTCTTTTTCTGCCTTCGACCCTGTCTGGTCTCCCCCTTGAGGCCACTGACAGAGAACAAAGGCTAGACAAGGAAAGGAGGAGCTATGTAGAGCAGAAAGTGGGGATGTTTGGGTTAACTTTTAAAAATACATCTCCCCATATGAAGAAGTGGATTTCCTCTGATAGAAAATACAGTCTTGTTCCATGCTAGGAAAACTTAATCTGAAGAATAACAGCCTTGAAGAATAGTCTCTTTAAAGTTTGGGTGAGGAGAGACAAGGGTAAAGGTACATCTTGGAATGTTGCTAAAAATAATTATTCTGTTCACATTAATATACATGCTGAAATTTGTCAGTGATGTCCACACCTCACATTAGCAATGATAATGCCTGTTTCCCCTCATCATCCCCTGTCCCCTGGTACATCCGGTTCAGGGGTGGTCTCTTCTACCCCCTTTCAATGAGCTATCTGTAAATTCCTCTGTGTTGCTGATGATAGCCAAAGAGGTGTTCTGAGTGTTGAGTCTTTCATCCAAACATCCAGTATCTTTCCGATGTTTGATAAGGGACTACAGATCCCAGTCCCTGAGATTTCAGACACAGGGCTTATAGGAGGCCTCAGACAAAAAGAGGCTTTGGCCCTAAATCAGAGTCTAGGGGTGACTCTGGACTGCCAGAATGTGGGCTCTCTGCCCCAGCTCCACTGGCCCCTGACAACCCCACTCAACTCCCGCCTGGCCCCTCTGGCAGGCAGAGCTTCCCAAGGCTGAGTTACCAACACGGCCTTGCCATGTTTCCCTTTTTCCAAACATACATCCATATCTTGAGTCATTTTCATTAAATTGGCATAAACTCTGGTATTTCATTCATTGGATGTCCATTTCTATGTCCTTGAATTTCATGAAAGGCATCCCAGGGTTACAGGAGACTGAGAACTCATGCCATGCAGGGCTCAGAGAGGTGGTCACTGCCTCTGCTCCTTGCAAGACAAAAGCCAAAAGAGGGAGATTCACATAACCCCTGTCTCAAAACTTCTATGGCAGTCTGAGGTCTTCTCTGCCTCTAGCAGGGAGCTGTAGGGAGAAAGTCACCCCTGGTCTGAAATGAGGAATGAAAGGTTCCCTGATTTCGGCAGAGCTTTGGTTCTGACAGTCCCAGGTCTCAACCTTTGCTCCTCCAGTTATTTATTAGGGATGTGATCTTGGGTAAATTGTGTGGCTTTTCTGAATCTAAAGTCCCTCCTATGTAAAAAGGTGATAAGAACATCTACCTCAGGGCTGGGAGTGTAGCTCAGTGGTGGAACAACACTTGTCCTGGTTTCCACCCCCAGCATTGCCAAACCAAACCAAACCAACATTGACTATTCATTTTAAACATAAAATATGAAGTTCATCAAATTGTCTAGGAAATCCAAGTTTCCCACTCTGGTCGTGACTACCTTGACCTGGGGCTGTAAGCCAAAGAAATTGCAGCCTGCTCTGCAGCAGACCAACTGGTCAGCCCTTACACAAGCTCTATGAAAAACAAATGGTATCTACTTTTGCAAGGCAAACCAAGTCCTAATATTCATTATTTCAGACCTAACCACCCACTTGTCCTAGTTTGCTACTTTTGTTTTAGTCATACCCAAGGAAAATATATTCTGAGAGTAAAAGTCTCTTGTTAGAGGACTTTGGCAATCCTAGACAAATAAAATCACAGAATTGTAAAACATCTGTACCCATATTTTCAGGTCTTGTCCATTGCCATGTTGGTTAAAATATGGCCCTTCCCATGATTTAGATCATCTATGACCAAATAATTCAACCCAAAGAACAATTCACTAATTTGCTCCAGAGAAAATGTGGCCCACAGAGCCAACATTTTAAAAATGTTTTAAGGTTTTGTTCTTAATCTTGGGATTTGAGCTGTCCTGACTTTGGCTAAAGCATGGTTGAAAAGGGACTCTTACATCCTGACATTAGCCAGGGAGACATTGAGCATAACAGTAAACAAATGTGCCTTTATTGATTAGTATCAGTTGGTGGTTTAGTGATGCCTGACTGGAGAGATGGTGAGTGTAAACTTGTCACGTTTCTAGATTAATTTTTCCTTCCAAATGTAGACTGAACATTGGCATTTCTGTCCTACTTCTTGAGCCTACACAACAGGCAGTCAAGTTTCTAGAAAGTCAAATCCTACTTGGATCCAACCAACTTACAAATGTATGTATAAAATACACAGATGTTGTGATAAAACACCCCATACAGTAAAAGGAAGGCAGAAGAGAAGAACTTGAGCTAAAGCTTTAAAGAGTGGAGCAAGAGGGAAGGGCATTTCAGATGGAGGAGCCTTGAGAGCAAGCCCAGGGGATGAAGGATGGGTAGGGGCATGGCCCCTCACAGACATGTTTGGCAATTTGGACCAGATTGTGGGAACTTTCCGTACCATGCCTACCTCCTGTAGACAGAGGAAGACCTACCATGTTTGGCTGCCCACAGGACTCTAGAACTTCAAACCGAAACTTAATATCACAGCTTGACATATTAAATCCCTTCCCCTCACACTCCTTCAGGAATAAACCCTTTGAAAAGTATTGTTTAAGACAGTTTTGTGGTGGTTTTTTTTTTTTTTTTTTTTTTTTTTTTTTTTTAAAGACAGGGTCTTGCTCTGTTGCCCAAGCTGACTTCAAACTCATGGGCCCAAGTGATTGTCCTGCCTCAGCCTCCCCAGTAGCTGTGACTACAGGTGCTCACCACTGCATTGCACCTGGCTAAGACTAATATTCTTCACTTTATGTATGAAGCAGGCATGGACTGAAAGTGAGACTGAGCACCCAAGGAATAGATCCTCTCTGCCTGGACAAGAGTCAGATATGTTGGAGAGGGCATGGCTGGGTCTCATTGGAGGGCAGACAAGCCATGGTGCCATGATCATGGAGCTTGCTGGAAATCTGACCCCTGGGGTTCTGGTGAAAGCTGTTCGTGGGGAGGTAGTGCCTTGCTGGAGTTTCTGCACTATGACAGGTTGGGGCAGGGGGAATGGGGTAGGGAAACAGTGCCAGGAAAAACTGCTGGCTATCTTTTGCTGTAGGAGGCAGGTAGTGTAAGAGCCATGGGCCCTACAGGATTTAGAACTTGAAGCCATGGGAGCTGTAAGAAGCCGGGGCAGCTGGGCAGCCAGAGGTGTGGGACCGCACCATGCAAACTCAGACATGGGAGCTCACACTCAGCTTCCCCTTCAGCCTGGGAGGTGGAGTGTGGTATGCATCCCAGCGGTAGGGGTCAAGGCAATAGGAAGCAATCTTTTTGGAGCCTTAGCAAAGTACTCTGGCCCCTGAGCTCCAGGCTGCCAATTCTTGGGAGCATGCAGCACACTTCTCAGGAGGTTGTGGGGAGAGGTAGATAGCATCCATCTCATGAACACCCTAATACTGGCCTTTCCCTTCTCCCTACTGAACTCACCCTGCTTCTGGGGTCACCTTCTAAATACATCACCTGCTTCTAAGTCCTGTCTCAGGCTCCACTCTCAGGGCAACCTGAATTAAGGCAAACTCTTTCTCAGAAGTTCAACCAAAAGACCTCTTCCTGGGGACACTTTCCAACCCCATGTTTTTCCCCAACCACATGTTTTCCACCCCAACCAAATAAAGCAGTTATTATTTTCTCCAGATTCCCTGCCTCATTTATCAGATCACACCTTTCAATGCTGCCTCGACTCTCTCTCTATTATCCAAATTTATCACATTTTCAAAGCACGGGAATGTTTTACAAGACAGCCTTCCTTCTGTGGCCCTCCTGGTGTTCTGCATCATTTCTTGTAGGTCATTTACACTGCAGCATTTATCTGAATATTTTTTTTGTGTGTCACTTGTTTCATGTTCACACAATTTGGAGGACAAAAGAGAGGTTTTTCTCAGTTCTTCCTGAAAATTTCTCTTCTGGCAAATTGCTGCCATCGACAGATAATATATTTCAGGTTCCATAACAATAGTCAAGGAAGCAAGACTTACATTGAATAAAAAATAAAGGAAAAGAAAAGATACCTCTCAAGATTTCAAAAGCTTTGCCGGGAGATGTTGCTTTAAGTTGAGATTGAAGGAACCTGAGCATTCATGGGGACAAGAACAGCATCAAAAGCAACTTCTCTGATAAATAGGTCTCCACCCTGCAACTCTCCTTGCTTCCAACCATGCCTCTTATTTTTGTTATCAGCAAAATATCTGTTTGGAAGCAAAGGGGAGCTATTGCTGATTAAATTCTTTTTTCACAGCTAATAAATGTTTGTTCTGTGTGTACTTTCTACAGACCCTCATACTCGTCTATATGAGAGGGAGATGAGTGACATTGGGTACTGTCCTTTCCACTAGAAATCATTTACCTTTTGGTCCTATAGACTCCCCTGATTTCTTCTGACAGCTCTCATGTCCTGTTCCTTTTCTCCCTTAATTGATGCCCTTCACATCCTAAGTGTGGGTACTTTACTCTCCTTTCTTGGCAGTTTGTGTGAACAAACCCTCACTCTCTTGACCCTCTACCTGGATGTTGCTCACATATATCCTTCTATGCCTGCTGGTAGTACCTTTCTAGTGAGTACCCTGGAACGCTTGCCTCATTCTCCATGGAACCCTTAGCAGCTCTCTTAAAAACAACAACAACAACAACAAAACAACCCACTTTCCCCCCAATGTCCCTATTTCTGCTTCTCCAAACCACCTGGCTATATTGCGCATGTCTGGTCACCAAGTTCCAGGAGCTCTGCTTGGAAATTTCCTTCTCCCTGTCCTTTCTAGTTGTAATCTTCCTTCCTTGTTTTGTTCATTCCTAAACTGCAGGATTCTTCCATCCCAGGCTTCCAGGTCCACTTAGGTGTCCTCTGTTAGATACAGGTGACATTGCAACCATTTTGAGGTGTTCAAGGTTTGGTTAACTTGGTCCCTCACTTTGGTATTTGATGTCTTTTCTATCATTTGACCCCATCTCTTTTTCTAGTATGCTTCATTCCATCTTCCAGTATGAAGCCAGACCATCTCTGCTCAGACAAAGGGACTGGCTGTCTGCACACTGTTCACATATTATCCTGACTAACCTGTATCTAGACCCATTGTTTCTAGAAGAACTCAGTCAATCCACCTCCTCTGAAAAGACTCCAGGGACCATGGCTGCTGTCTCCTTTGGGTTCTTAAGCGGTATATAGTGTAGCAACTCCAGCATACACTATATATATATATATATATATATATATATATATATATATATATATTCAGTGCACACACACATAAAATATATGTATGTATTCAATTTCAGTATGTGTGTGTGTGTATATATATATATATTTTTTTTTTCAGTTCACATACACTGTTGTTTATCAAGGAATCACTACTATATTTCAGAGTCCTTTTATGTTGCTATTTTGAATTACTGAATTTTCATGCATAAGTTTCATTTAATATGTCAGCAGACATTTACTTTTTTTAATGCAAACACACAAACTTCATTTAACAAAAGTAACAGGTAACGTCAAATGGACACTTATATTAAGAGGAAAACTGACTAGGAGAAATTTTATCTTAAACACCTTACAATAACCTCTTTGCAGCTGTATTTAACAGAGCCCCGTTGCTGTGAGGAATACAGCTCACGCACAGGTCTGTATGAATGATTTGTACGTTTTTCAAGTATTCACTGAATACTACTTTATATACACAAATACATTAAATTTTCAGAAGATTTAATTGATGACCCCAGAGAGACTTCCTTTTAGTTGCTCTTTGGGAAGAGGTCGTCTAAAGAGAAGAATATGTGGTTCTGACTCATGAATCAAGTCATGAACCCAGCCTAGACTCTGGACACCAAGTCTCCTCTGCTCCTCTTCAGACATTAGATGAATTTTGGGTACTTGTTCGGAGAGCTCTCCAGGTAACACGACATGCCTGTACTCATAGTACTCGTCGAAGTACTTGTCTGAGTAGCAGATCTACTTATGGGCCACACTGCCCGCGCGCAGCAAGGCGGAAACAGAAGAGTGCAGCATCTGGGGAAGCAGAACGCACGTCCGTTTCAAGCCAGGGCAACGACGCGACTAAAACCGACCGCAAACATTCACTTCTTAAGTACAGGTTGTGTGGTATTTCCACAGGTAATTTTCACAGCCAGGTGGAGGGAGTATTCTGCTCCTCATTTTACAAATGAGGAAACTGGGACTCAGAAGAAACGGTAACGTTGTTTACTAGGCTCTCATTGGGCATTTCCCCCTGGAATGGGCCTAAACTAGAAACTGAAGGCCGGCTTCTAATCCAGCCCTACTACATCAACTGGATGATCTTAGACAAGTCACTGTCTGCCTCCCTAAGGACAGGCGTTTAGAGTCAGTGACCGCCGCAATCTCATATCACTCTGCCCGTAACTAGACGTAGTAGGTGCCCAGTAAACACGTGCAGATTTGATGTGGCAGAAGAGCTGTACCTGACGTTTCTGATTAGTTGGGGAGAAAAGGGCTGAGCCGCAGGGTAAGGGGACACTGGGCTGAGTGGCCTGGGGGCCACGAAATAGGGAAGGCTTCCTGGAGAAGGGGAATTTGGAGAGGCCAGGCCGGGAGGAGGGAAATAGTCAGTGATGGCGGAGGGGAGTGGGAGGACATTCCGATCTGGGGAAGGCCAAGGACAAAGTGGTGCGGAAGAGGATAGTGAGGCTTGAAGCGGGCTGGAAGGAGGTGCTGGCGGCGCGCCCCGGGCCCAGAGCAGACAGGGTGGGGAGGTGCGCAAGGGCCCGCCCGGGAGAGGGCGTCGCACTGGCACCCCGGGCCAGCCGCACGTCCGGCGGCAGCTCAGGCGGGCCCGGGCGCCTAGCCGGCCCCTGCCCCTCCTCCGGGAGGGCGGGCGGGCGGCTGCGGGGCGGGGCGCGGTCTCGCTTGGCCTCCTGGCGGCGCCGCGGCCCTTGCACTCCGGCCGGGCTCTGGGGCTGCAACGGGAGCGGGACCCGGGAGGCGGCGGCGGTAAGTGATCTCGGAGCTGGGGCGGGTGGGTGTGCGCCGGGAGTTCGGCCCAGGGGCCCAAGTGCAGCTGGGACCCCGAGTGGCTCTGGCTCCACCAGGTGCGCTGCGCTCAGCCGGTGAGTCTGCGCTCAGAGCCGGGGTCTTGGGCTGGGAGGTGCGCTCCAGGAACCTTCGCCGCACCCTGCCCTGGAGACGTGCTGAACAGTTGGTGGCGATTCCTAGTGAACCCTCCTCGGGGCTCGGAGTGACAGCTGGGAGCCATCCACAGGGAGCACGTCAGTCCCTGTGATACCTTGTCGTGCTTAATTGCTCGGCGGGCTGGTCCAGACCATCCTTTGAAAAGAAAGGGCATGTGGCCGCCTCTGTTTCCCTGGCCTTCCGCACCGCTGCCCCGTCCAGGCAGGTCATCCTGAAATCCCCGGTCTCACTTAGAGCACATCTCCTAGCCTTCCGAGGACTTTTCCAAGTTGCATCACTGTTTGGCTTCTGGACAGGTGCTTGGCTGTCATGTTGAGTTAGTTACAAAGGATTTTTAAAAACTTTGTCTACTTACTACGTGTGTATCCCTTTGCCCCAAGTGCCCTGTAACGCCCCTTACCTGCTCAAAACACGTTGGAAGTTCTTTTGGAGGCTCTCAAACCGGGTTGCACATCTGCAGAGTTTTAAAAAGTTCTGATACTTTCGAACCACACTCAGATATCCTGATTCAGTTGTTTTGGGGTGCAGCCGGGACACTGGCATTTGAAAAAACCCTCAAGGTGATTCTGACCTGCAGCCCAGACTTGAGAGCTTCTGTTTTGGGAGGTGCTCCCACAAACCAACTTTTGAACCATTAAAGATCAGTCCTGATATAGAATTCATCTCAGGAACTCCGAGGCTTCCTAATCAACCATTCTACCTGAAGAGCCAGGTGGTGCCTTTTTAAAAAAAGTTTCCTTTGTTTCTACCTCTCTGTTTACAGTAAATACTGAATACTGCCACTGCCGGGACACTTTCTGCCTAGGAGGTAAGAGTGAGGCATTAAAGGAACTTACAAAGTCCTTGCAAAGATCAAGGTTATAATACAGGGTTTTCTTATTTGGGAAAAACAAGTGAGGAATCTGTCAGTTTTTGTATACCCCCAAACACACATGTAGAGATAATAGTTTTTGTTGTTGTTCTTCTGCATAAATGTGAAGAATTTTTCTTCAAGATGCAAAGCTAATGAGATCCTTAAGGTTTTGTGGTTGATAGTTGTGTCAATGTGTGTGCATTTGTGAGTTATTCTTATTCTGGATGTGTGATCAAGTCCTACAGATGTAACAATGTGTACATTTCTCAATAGAATAATATCTGATTAGGAAATTAGTGCCTTAAGTAGCATGGCATATCTAAGGTGACACCTTGGACACCTGTCAACTGACCTTAAAAATGATAGGAAAGTAGGACTAAGGAAAAATTGAACATATGTTTGTACTGATTGAAACATATGTTTGAGCATACATATGTTATTTAGAAAGTGTGTTCCAGTGTCCTTCTTATTAGCATGATAGTCTCTTGGGATCTCGGTTAATTTATTGGTGTATTTCAAGTTTGGTGTTTGTATTAGATTGTCACCCGGATGTTGCTGCCTGGCCACAAATCAGAGGATTTTATTTTATTTTTTTTCCCTTGGTGTTGGCCCAGTATATTGTATTTCTCTTAGCAGTGGTATGACATCCTTTCCAGAATGCCCTCCAGAGGCGGAGGAGTGTTTGTGTTAATTTCTAGCTCTAACACGAGTAAAAAAAAATTTAATTTTTTTTTAATTAAAAAAGTATACAGTTTTGCCCAATTGGTCTTTCTTTTTCCCTTACCTTCTACTACCATGCCCTTTCCTGTTGCTGTATTCAGTTGCTAAAAGTGTGACCACTGTGGGAGTCATTGTAATAGTCTTGGTCCTGGCTGGGGAGTGGGGGTTATATGGAGTGCATGGTCTTATAGGGTGGCCCTTGACCTGAATCCTCATCCTTGGGGGAGTAAGACCATATGGAAAGCATTTTCCTACTGTTGATTTTCTTTTCTTTCTCTCACGGGTAGATCAGGCAAACAAAATGAACCATGTTATTGAATGATTTGTTAACTTGTGAATCTCCTCTCAGTATGGGTGTGTGTGTGTGTGTGTGTGTGTGTGTTTGTGTGTGTGTGTGTGTGTATGTATTTGGGAAATCCTCTTAAACTCTTGGTGATACCACAAAGTTGCACCTGAATAGCAGTAGTTACACTGTGAATATACTTTCTCTCCTTTCAAAAGAAAAATGTTTATTGAAATGTGAACAGAATTATTGACACATTTCTCACTTTGGAGTAGCAATTTTAATATTGTGAAGAGGTTAGAAGGGAGTAAAGGAAGGTAAATATGAAAAAAGGGATTCTTTGTTCAGGGAAAGAGTAGATAGCATGTAGAAGAACTGATTTTTGTTGAGAATAGACAGCCATTTTTATTGATTTTCTTTAAGTTAATTTGCTTCTACTGATGGGGTAAGAGGTGGTTAATGAAATTTAATGTCCTCCTTAGCTCTTTCCCCTTGAAACCCATTAATCTAAAGAGATGCCTTGGACCTTTTAAAAAGCCTACCTATTTGTGCCTTTCTTTTTCTCCTCTGGTGCTGGTGCTAAAGGGCAGAGAAATGGCTGGGAGGTTGGCATCAGAGGAGAAACAAAGTTCAAGGGGAATTGAAAATTGGGTAATTTTCCCTGAATGACCAAGAGCTTACTTTATTCTGGCACATGACACTGCTATTATCATGAAACAAGTTATGACATTAAAACTCTGAACATGGAAAAGAAAAAAAAAATATGTGTGTGTGGTGCGGGGTGGGGGGGTGGGGAGGTGGGGTGGGGGGTGGGGGGGGAGAGGGGGAAGGTTGATGGGAGTAGCCTGGGTTGGGCGGCCTTCACCAGGGGAAGCTGGTGGGAGTTTTCTTGCAACACCGGTTACCTTCTTTCTCAATGCTCCCTCCTCCATCCCCCACACCAGTATTCCTTGGGCTTCATCTTAAATTCACAGGAGGGATTGTTGTCGTTTCATTTCTTTATTCACTCATTGAGCAAATACTTAAGAAGCCCCCACTGCTGGCAGAGCTGTCTGTCTTACCTGCTGAGAACTCTTGGTCAATGGGTGACAGTCCCTACCATAGTGAGCTGAGAGAGGGGGGCATGTGAACTCTGGGTTGCAGTTAAGATGGGCACAGAGACCTGCCAGGTACCATGGGGTACCTGGCTAGCTTTACCTGGGTAGATTCCTCTTGAGTTCATTGGCACAGAAGGCAAAAGACACACTTTTCTGGGGTTTAAATTAGAATTTATTTCACTGGGTCCCAACACCAAGTTTAAAACGACTGATTTGGGGTATTTTTCTGCCTGGAGGAGAGGGAAGAATGGGTCCCCTTCAGGCAGAGGAGGAGTGAAGAAAGAGAAGGCCAGATTCTGGCAGGTACTTTTGTTAGAGGAGTCTCATGAATAGGGGTCCTTCTGGGGTTGGGAAGCTTCTGGATCATGTGGCTGGATCCATTTTTGACACCCTGGTAACTGGTAAGGTAGACTTAGTAGTGGTTCTCTCCACATACAGCTGGTAGGAAGGCACAAAACATCTTCCTTTTTAGAGCAAGTATTTGGTTTGTGTCTGACTCTAGCCAGCGGGTGGACTTTTATTCTTCATGATACCATTGCCACTTTAACTTGGTTTCCCCGGACAGGCTGAAAACTGGGCTTCAGGCAGTTTTTCCCTTGGGAAGATTGTTTACAAATAGCCAACCATAGGGCGAATCATCCCATGGATATAAGAATAGTTATTATTTGTTTATACACTATCTTCCAAGTGCCAGGTCTCCTGTTCAGCATTTCTCTCCCTTTGCTCTGAACCCTCACATCTCTGAGACATAGGAGGCAGTGGCCTCCTTTCACAGATGAGGAAACTGAGGCCCAAAGAGTTGCTGGATTCTGTAGCAGCTCACAATGTTTGGACTGGCAGAGCTGAGGTTTGAGAGTGCTTAGATCTGCCTGAATACAAAGCTAAGTTCCTTAAGCAGATTGGATGAAGAAATTGTTTTCAGTGGTTGGTTTTTTAAAGTCGAAGTCTCCTTAGGGCTGGATTGATTTATTCTTTCTCTCTACTAGAAGAGGTAAACATTAGGCTAAATACTAACTGTAACCTTGTGATCCCAAGGGTAATTTTATGGAATCCTACTTTTCTAGGTGTTTTAAAGGACAGCAGAGTAGGCTGTTAGGAATGGGCCCCAAATCCTAGGATAGAGATTCCTTATCTCCTCATTCCTTGAAATTCTGCAGCCTTCTAAGTTCTGTAGATAATTGGTTGTTGGGTTAAGAGATTCAGAACAAAATTCACCTTTGGGCTTTTCTGGAGTACAATGAAGTTGTGCATGTCTACTTCCTGTTCCTGTGGTACTTATCACAAAAACAAAACTTGGCTGCATGATAATTACCTGGAGCCTTAAAATTGCAGGTAGTGAGAGGCCAAATGGTACTATCATTAGTGAAGATGAGTTTAAAACAGGTTCTTGAATGGGTGGTCTTTACTATGGTGAGCTCTTGCACAGTCTTTCAACCCCAGCAGGACTGACTCCAGGGAGCATGGCCAGGGACTCAGTGGAGGGTCACAGTGGAGTGAGAGTGCCCAGGTTCAGAGCAAGGGCATGTGTTATGAACATGGCCTATTTCTGCCAGCCTGACTGGAAGCTTCTTTGTGTACAGGGTGGTGTTTATTCCCTGCTGCCCAATCATAGGGATTTCTGCTTGCCTTAGGTAATGTATTCCATGGTTCAGGGCATTGCTTTGATTATTAGTAATCGTTCTCCTTTTTTCCTTGCCAGAGGATCTAGGCAGAATGACCATGATATTCTACTTCTGGCCTCAACAATTCCCTTGGTTTTGACCTCCGACTCCCTTGGTTTTCCTGTGCATTGTATTTTGTTGCATTTGAAACAGGCCCTCTGTTTTCCTTTGCAAATGTCAAGTCCAGCACAGGAAGAGGATCTGCTGTTACCATGAATACTCCTAGGAGTCCTGAGACTGAGCATGACTGCAGTTTGTCCCATTTTCTTGGTGAGAAAGTTGGCTGGGTGAGGCTGGGTGTCAAGTAATAAGTGGAAATTTGGGAATTCCAATTTAAGAGTGTTGGACTGGGCTCTTTTGACTTGATTACAAAGAAAAATGAAATGTCTCAGTTTTCAAAGTCATGAAGAAGTTCTAGTATATTCTATGAACTAATGTATGTCCTTCAACTTCATGTATTGATAGCTTTTTAAAAATGAGTTTCATTCTGCACCATTTTTGCCTATGGTGTTTTTTATCCTCCTTATTAAAAGCAGTGACTCATTTGGAATCACATGGCAGCAGCTGAAAAGTGGACTAGCCTCTCTCCTTGCCCTAGTCCAGTATCAAAAACTTGGAAAGTTTGCTCAGAGTAGTGATAAACCTGAAAGCTTTCTCAGAGTTGCAGAGGAACAGATAAAGAATTGAGGGAGAGATAAGAGAGGAGGATAGTTTGCAATGTGCCATTTATCCAACTTGAGATGTCTTTTGCTTGTGTTTTGGATTTGGGGTTTAAGAACTTTTGTCTAAAATGTGGCCTGATTTGGCCCAACTGTCCCTCCTGTCCTGGGCCACCTATAAACTTTGGGGAGAGGAAAGGTGGGGAGAGGAGTGGTGAGAGCAAGAGATTAGACCCAGACAGTAGCTGATTCTCTAGGACTGGCCTGTTCAAGGTATGATCACCTTTCCCTGCAGGCCTGAGTTCAGCTTCCTGCATGTGAGGCAGTGGGGTAGAGTAGGGAGGGGGAGCCCTGTCCTCCCCAGGAGATCAGTAATTCTCCCCACAGTACCAAATTCTCCTAGAGCTTTCACCCCCAGCTCTGTCCTGAGTGTTTACTATGGCCACTCTGTGAAACAGGTATTATGATACGTGTGTTTTACAGGTGAGGGAAACAAGGCCATGAGAAATTAAGCAACTTGTCAAAGTTGTGCCACTTTCTAGTGATGGGATGCAGCGTTGAAACTGGTTTCCAGCTCTGCGCTGTGCTCTTAACAGCTACTGCCTCTCCAGGCTGCAGGGGCTCCTCTCCATTCCCTCAACTCATCCTTCACTGGTGTCTTCAGCTGTTATTGACAGCTTGCATATACCTTTATCTCGGCAAATAGAACATTGTCAATGTCCTTTGTGTACATGTCTGAACTCCCACAAACCTGCAAACCTAAAAAAGGCAGGGATTTCTTCACTGATCTTGTATGCCTGGAGTCTAGGAGAAAATAAGTGTTCCATACGTCTTTGTGGAAGGAGGGGTGGAAGATAGCCTTTGAAAATTGAAATCCTGTATTTCATCTGTGTCTTTCTAGCACCTACAGCTTATTTATTTATTTATTTTTAAACAGAAGACACAAACAAACACTAAGAAGGGTAAGAGTATAGGGAGAGTGTTTCACAAAAATGATGAGAGAATTCTTGATAACAGTGTCTATTTTTAATATTTATTTTTTTAATTGTAGTTGGACACGATACATTTATTTTATTCATTTATTTTTATGTGATGCTGAGGATCAAACCCAGGGTCTTGCATGTGCAAGGCGAGTGCTCTACCGCTGAGCCACAACCCCAACCCATGTGTCTATATTTTTTTTTACAAAAATATTTTAAGGCATCAGCCAATGGTTTTTGTTTGTATTTGCTTAAAGCATTTATTGTTCCAAGACATTCCTACAACCAGCTAGTAGATTATTTTGTGAATAGAAGAGGCTTCAAGAATTACAGGCATCGTTGGGGGCTGCTCCTGCTATCAGACATATTTTCTTTGGTGTTAAAGACCAAATACTGATAGGGCTCCAGCCCACCATCCATTTTTCTAGGGCAAAGCACAGGTTAATGTTTTCATATGCAAGTCAGCAGCAAGACTTCCATCTTTCCTGCAGACCCTTGGTATCTATGGGGGAGTGGTTCCTGTGGGTACCAAAATCCACAAACACTCAAGTCCCTTATATAAAATGGCCCAGTATTGAGCTGCGGTTGTGGCTCCGTGGTAGAGTGCTTGCCTAGCATGTGTGAGGCACTGGATTCAATCTTCAGCACCACATAGAAAATGAATAAACAAAATTAAAAAATATATATGTATATATATATATATGCACAATATTTGTACATGTTTTAGTTAGCTTTTTTTGCTGCTGTGACCAAAAATACCTGATAAGAACAATTACAGGAGGAAAAGTTTATTTTGGAACTCACAGTTTCAGCGGTCTCAGTCCATAGATGGCTGACTCTATTCCTTGGAACTCAAGGTGAGGCAGAACATCATGGCAGAAGTGTGAGGCCGAGGGAAACAGTGGGGAACATGGTGTCAGGAAGCTGAGAGAGAGCTCTGTTAAATAAGGACAAAATATATATCCCAAAGGCATGCCCCTGGGGCTGGGGATATAGCTCAGTTGGTAGAGTGTTTGCCTCACAAGCACAAGGCCTTTGCTTCAATCCCCAGCACCAAAAAAAAAAAAAAAAAAAAAAAAAAAAAAAGGCATGTCCATATCCTCCAGCCATGCCCTACCTGCCTATGGTTACCACAAAGTTAATCCTTATCAGGGAATTAATTCACTGAATTTGGTTTAGGCTCCCATAACCAGGTCATTTCACTTCTAAACTTTCTTGCATTGTTTCATACATGAGCTTTTGGAGGGGTACCTTGTATTTAAACCATGACAGCATGTAACTACATATATTCTCCTGTGTACTTTAAATCATTTCCACACTACTTATAATACTCAAGGCAATGTAAATGCCAGTGTACAAATTGTTATACTGTATCCTTTAGGGAATGGCAAGAAGAAAGTCTCTACAGGTTCAGTACAGATTTGTTTAAAAACTTTTTCAATCCATAGTTGGTGGAGTCTGAGAATGTGATCCCACAGATGTTGAGGGCTGAGTGTAGTCTCATTCTTTTTTTGCACTGTGGGGAGAGCTTTAGGTCTCACCTGCTTGAATTGGAAGCCCTATTTGCCCATCACTAGGAATGTGGTTCTGGCAGATTGCTCTTTTATTTCAAATTTGTTTTCTCATCTGTCAAATTGGGATATACTACCTATCTCATGGAGTTGTTAGGGCCACATCTATTTAACACAGTATATTAGTTTTCAGATAGAGGTCCCCCTGGGGGACATTTGACAATATCTGGAAGTACTCTTGGTAGTCTTGATTGGGAGTGTTGGTGGCTTCTGGCTGTAGTGGGTAGAGTCACGGATGCTTCTACATATTCTACAGTTCTTAGGACAGTCCCCCACCATGGAGGAGTGGTCTTCAAAAGTCAAAAGTGCCAAGGTAGAAAAGCCCTACCTAGCAAGGTGGAACCTCAAACAGTGTTAGTACTTTTTTTCAAAGGGAGTTATTGGTTAGTGACTCAGATCCCTGCTTTCTTAAGTATGGTGGAAAGAATGGAATTTCACCTTTTATTGGTGCTTTTGGGTTGCCCTGCAGGTGCCCCTGAAATGGGAATAGCTACTTTACTCCCCATTAAGCCCTCCTTAACTTCATTTGTAATTGCTGGTACTATTTACATATAAATAACCATGCTAAAAGCAGTGAAACCCCAGCCCTTGCGGAAGACACCAGGTGGAATGGGGCCTGAGGCTGGCTACAAACTTTGAAAGCTTTTCTCCTTTGTAAAAGAGCAGGTCATCTTGTCACTCTCTTATCTCATCTTGTTCTAGGACTGAATAAAACAGCTCTACACACATGTAGGTGCTAGTAAGATTCTGAAGGCTTGCCTTTGTGTGTGTGTGTGTGTGTGTGTGTGTGTGTGTGTGTGTGTGTGTGTGTGCTGTACTGCTAAGTTTCCTGGCAACCCAAGGAATACCTCTTCAAGGTGTTTTCAGAGTTCATAGGTGATCACTCAGTTAAGACCACTACAAAATGATTAGGCCTCAGCGGTCAAAGAATATTTGTGTCTCAGGCAAGGGAAGCAGCCCCCATGGCAGCATGTGTGAGGCTGGAGGCAGCATTGACCAGGGTGGAGAGCTGGGGTCACCTAGCACTGTGCGACTCAGCTTCACCTGTGGCTTTCCCCGTATTTATCATGTGACCTGGAGCAAGCTACTTGACCTCTCCTGCCTCATTTTCTTCATTAATGGCAACAGTAACTCGACCTGAAGATTGGTACGAGGACTAAGCAACTTGTTCTGGGGAGGTTTGATCGCTGACCAAACACAGAGAAGCCCAAAGAAGTTTGACTCTTAGCTCAATAGAGTTGTTAGTAAAATAATATTTATTATATTTTTTGGCCGGTACAGTATGTATTGTTACTCAGGTGAGGAAGGGGTTGCTCCTGGTTTTGGAGTTCCTTGTTTTCTTGTTTGTTTGGGTTTTGTTGGTAAAATACACACAACATGAAATTTCCATTTTGACTAATTTAAAGAGTATAGTTCAGCAGCAGGAAGTACATTCACCTTGTCGGGCAACCATCACCACTAATTCCAAAACGTTTTCATTTCCCTAAATGTAAACCCCGTACCCATTAAGCAGTCACTTCACATTCTTTTCTTCCCTCGGCCCCTGGCAACCACTAATCTACTTTCTGGCTCTATGGAACTGCTTATTCTGGAAATTTCCTATAAATTTATATCATATGGTATTTGGCCTTTCCTGTCTGGCATCTTTCATTTAGTATGTTTTCAAAGTTCATTTATATATTGTAACATCATTACCATCTGCATTTCATTACTTCTTGCCTGGTATCTTTTTGTAAAAGACCCCAAATGGTTTCATCTGGCTGTTGGGAGACCAAAGATGTGTCCTCTTTTCAAGCTTTTAAATGTCTTTCTTGAATTATTTTGGTCCTTTTTGGTCAGCCCTATTTTCCCCACTTTTCCCATTCAGTGCTTCTGATGCCCCTTGAAATGAATATTGGAATGAAGCTCTTGTGCCAGGTTCCTGGTGCTGCTGGGGGGGTAGGCTTCTTGGGCATATTTTTTCTGCTGGAGAATTAGCCACAGGAACACACCGGGCCCCTGAGGTGTGCTTCATTTCCCCATGACAGGGTGGCAGGTTTTAAAAACAAGTGTCTGGAAAACACCCACCAGGCCCCTTTTATTCCTGGGTTTAAAAGCTTTCCACAATGAGAAGTGGCCCTCAATTAAGTCGTTTAATAAAAACCTCCCTCCGTTTTAAAGCATTCTTGGGAAGTGTTTACATTTAACACCACTGCAAGGGCTTCTAAATGAGGAGCTGTGGAGTGAGTGATCCTTAACCTGTGACTTTAATAATATCCCTCGCTTTAAATTTCAGGTGGAGGCCTGGCCAGATGTGTGGCTTGTCATTGACCCAGACTGGGGATAGGGGATGGGGGTGGGGGAGGGGCATTCTTGCCTCCTCCCCGTTCAGCACCCACTGGTAGAGGATCCTGGAGGCTCAAAGCGGCATAGAGATGTAAAAACTAGCTCACTGGAGAGCAACTGGACTGAAAGGAGTGGAAGCATCCCCCTCTTCCTTTCCCCTCCCCCCCTGAGCCATATTAACAGGATGGAGAATTTAGGAGGCAGCACAGGTTTGAGATTCTGGGGTCTGTGGGCTCTACCTCCCTGGAGGCCTTCTGAGAGCCGGAGGAGGAGACACTGTTCTTTGCTCTAATGCTGGGGAGGGGAGTAGGCCCAGAGGAAGCAGGACGTTGGCTGCTTTAACTTCATGGAAAACTTGAGGATTTATCATAGAGGAGTGGCCAGGAAGAAGCTGTGTCCTGAAATAGAGTAAGTTCTAGCATGGTCTTTTCTTGGTGCTGCTTTTATGGAGATCCTCCTTGTGCTGGGGATGGGGGTGGGGACAAGAGGGTGAGGGAACTGAGTCAACAGGCATGGCCTGGGGTTTGGCAGGCTTCAGGTCCTTCCTATTAAGAGCTGGACTCAGGCCAGGTGTGGTGGTGCACACCTATAATTCCAGCAACTTGGTAAACTGAGACAGGAGTTTCTCAAGTTCTAGATCAGCGTGGGCAACTTAGTGAGACCCTGTTTCAGAATAAAAAATAGGAGAGTTTTGAGGTTTAGCTCGGAGGTAGAGTGCTCCTGGGTTCAATCCCCCCTACCGCCGGGGATGTCGGGGATAAAGAGGTGGACTGGCCCTGCACTGCCTGGGTCTAAGTCCTGGCCCTGGGGCTCCATTGTGTGGGTTCATGTGTGAGTGCTTGAAACGCATCGGAAGGGGAGCTGTGGGTGTGTGAGTTCCCAGTTAGAGTTGTGATGTACTTCTTGTCCTTAGAAGCTTTTGTACCTAGCCTGCTCTCCATGGGAGAGGGTGTCTCCACTGGATCCTAAAGAAAACATGACTCTCAGGGAAATTATGCTTGATTTATCTACAAAAAAGTTTGTGAGGGAGAAAAATCTATGTGGGAAGAAGGGCACGCCAGTGGATATAGACTTTATTTAGATTTTTTAAAGGCCTTTGAAAGACTTCATGATCAAGGTTATTAAATGTATGAGTCTCTGAGTGGGGTAAACTGAAGAGGCAATAGGGCTGAAATTGCTCTTCTGTGCTGTCCTCATGAGAACAATGTGGGAAAAATTTCATACTTGCAGATGAAATAAAATTATTCTAAAAGTAAAGTGTAAAGACATTGGAGTTAAACTATAAAGATATAAGGATTTTTTTTTTTCCCTTTGTGGTGCTGGAGATCAAACCTAGGGCTCTACCTTTGAGCTCTACCCCCAGCCTTAGGGAGTTTTGGTGTGTGTGTGTGTGTGTGTGTGTGTGTGTGTGTCTGTGTGTTTATGTTTTAAATTTAAATTTAGGACACTACTTGGGGATGTCAGCTTTACTTTTAAGTAATTCACTTGGTGACCCATGACTAATCCTAGGTGGCCAGTGTTTGAGACTACTCTGATGGGGGAGGGGAATTTATGCAGAGGAAACCAAGGTTCAGATACCAGCATTATTGGAAACTTGGTTGTGAGATGATGGGAGTGCTGTTTGACTGTGTGATTGGTGTGATGGGAGTTTGTGGAATGGAAAAGTTCAGCAATGAAATAAGGTCATTTTTTTTTTACCTTCTTTGGTACCTGGCACAGTGTCTAACACCTAGTAGAGTCAAATATGCATTTGAAGGATGAATGAATGTTTAGATCAAGACCCAAAGCAACTTTATGAAGAATAAAACCCAACCAAGCCATGCAAGTCAGCAAGAAAGTAGATTCTGGTGGAAATTTATCTTGCAAATAAAATATGGTTGTCATCTCCTACTTTTTCCTTGAGCTCCCAGAATCTAATTCATTGCTGAGGAATCAATCTGAGTATGAAACTTTCTATTCATTATCTGTCTCATACTGACACCTACTGTGCCAATTTCTGGAAAATAAAGCTGAAAAGGGGTTTTTCAACGAAGGGTAGAGCAAAGGCAGGGAACTCTGCTGTATGCTGGTGATTTATAGCCATGTATGGCATGCTTCCAGCGCATGGCTTCCATAAAGAGGTTTCTAGATGTCTTATTGTCTGTTAAGTATATAGGCTACACAGGTATTTTTTTAACCAAAATTAAGTTCTTTGATATCCTGGAGTAATGCTTAAGAAAATTGCTATCTTAATAATCTCACTTTGATAACAGGAAGCAAACCACAGAGAACAGTCATAGGGATTTTTAACCACACTGCCCAGCGTTAGTAGGAGAGTGTGAATGTGCCCATTGGTGAGATGAAAGCATTGTATACAGTGGCATTTTCAAGTATAATTCTCTTCCACACAGAAGCAAAGGCACATCAGTATTGAAAGCCTTTTTTAGTGGCAAGGGTGGAGGACAGAGAATGGGAGGGCTGCTGTTATGCTGTGTTCTTCTTCGCAATTCCCTTCCTTGAGGGTCCTCTCTTTCTGAGTGTGACTCCTGTAAATCAAAAGGAAGAATGTCGTAACTGACATTTCCATTGAGTTGCTTTTAGCTTTTATGCCCTTGGGTTTTACAGTTTAGTCCTTCTATAATGGCCACCGGATACCCACTCTACTCAGACAATGATGATGTGGTTGAGCTATGGTAAGATCATTTCCTTTGGAACAAAATGAAAAGCTTTCAGCATTTACAATGGAAGGAAAATGTAAAAATTTAGTAGATCTCCTCTGCTACAGGTTGAAAGAGCCCATGTTTGCACTCCCATGTACTTCACTCATCAGATGTACTGTGGAGAGGTTCCAGCATGTTTTTGAAATACAAAAATGCAAATATCCCTCTTCAGTGTATTTTAAAAAAGATGGGTCCTTAGAAATATCTGGAAGAACTTGCTGGGAATATAGCTCAGTTGGTAGAGTGCTTGCCTTGCATACACATAGCCCTGGGTTCTAATCCCCAGCACCACCAAAAAAAAAAAAAAAAAAAATATATATATATATATATATATGGAAGAAGAAGAATATTTTGCCTCTTTGGGGGAGATTATTTGGGAATCCAAAGAACCTGAGATCATTGGTACACTGTGTTCTAGAACTGGCCTGATTTAAATTTCCGGTGTTGAAGAGGTGTGTGTAGGCACGTGTAAACCCACGAAAACCAGATATTCATGCTCACTTGACACAATCTTAACACGTTACCTTCTCTGGTTTTTAAACTGCCTATACTATGCAAATGTATGATTAGATTGTACAATTTTTAGAGGAATTCTGCTCTACATTAGAAAACATAGTAAAAAGGAATCATGCTAATACCTTTCTATCACTCAGCAGTGCTTGGCACTGATCTGAGTACTTAGCAAGTATTCCCCATTTTGTTCTCTTAATAACTCCATTACTTTTCCCATTTTACTGAGGAAACCGAGGTCAGAGAGCTTAAGTAACTTGTCCAGTGGTACAACCAGTCCCTGGTGGGGCTGGGCTTCAGGCTGTCTGCCTTTCCTGAGTTGATGCAAAAGCTCATGAGAAACAAATCATTTCTAAATCTACAGGTAAATCTTGTAAATTGGAGACTATTATCTCCATGTTTTTAGGGTTTAACTAAAATGATCTGATATAATCTGAATTCTTGCTTTATGACCAACATTTTAAATTATTTTACACAGCAAGCATGTGTTTTTAAAAATTACTCTAGTTGTAAGTCTGCTATAATACATTCAAGGGTAGTAAATTTAGCTAGTCAACATGAAACACTTTTAACAGAATTTGCTGTCTCGTCTCTTTCCTTAGGGAAGAAAGATGAGCTCTTTCAGTTCCCAAATGACTCCTCAATTTCAAATGAATTATTCCACCAGAATAAAATATTCTTTCTACTCCTGCAAAAAAAAGCAGCTCCTGCTTTCAGAAGCTAAAGTCATTTTTCTCTTCAGTGGGCTGTGATTAATCCTGATGTGTGACTCCTGCCAGTTTCCTTTCTTTGAAACCTCAGCAGCAGCTCCCTAGTGATTCACCCTTCTTCTGGAGATGAGTGGTTTGGGTTCTATATAGACTGCTGAGTGCCAGGTCACAGCCTTTGCTTCTGGCCTTGAGTAATAGATAAGAACAGGAACCAGAGAGATGGGATCCCAACGTGATTAAGAGCTTAGAGTTTAGAGCAGTGCCTGGCACCACTAAGACATCTGTAAATGTTGGCCGTTGCTGCTCTTGTTCTTATGTATTGGGCTCCACCAGGCGCCGTGCACTGTTCCGTACTTTACATGCATTGTCTCATTTAATTCTTATCACATTTCCATGAAGCAGGTAATGTTTCTGGGGTTTTCTTTTTTTCGTATTTTTTTTTTTTTATATTGGGAATTGAATCCAGTGGTGTTTTACCACTGAGTTACATCCTCAGCCCTTTTTATTTTTTATTTCAAGACAGGGTCTCATCTCACTAAGTTGCTGAGAATGGCCTCGAACTTCTGCCTCAGCCTTCTGAGTTGCTGGGATTGCAGGCATGCACCACTGAGCCTGGCTTTCTGTTTTTTTTTTTCAATTAAAATTTTCTTTTTATTGTTTATGTAGTGTTGAGGATCAAACCCAGTGCGTCACATGTGCTAGGCAAGCATTCTACCCACTGAGCTACAATCCCAACCCTATGTTTCTGTTTTTAATCCACATTTTTAGGTATAGAAATTGAAGCTTAGAGGGCTGGGTTTGTGGCTTATTGGTCTGGTCGAGCACTTGCCTAGCACATGTGATGCACTGGGTTTGATTCACAGCACTGCATATAAATAAATAAAAGTCCAATAGAAGAAAAAATTAAAGCTTAGAGAGTTTAAAAAATTTGTTCAAGGCCATACAGCTAGTGAGTGATTAGAGTTATGGCACAAATTCATATTTTGTTTTGTTTTTTTAAGTAGAAAAGTATAGGAGTCACGACAGAATTTTCTGCAAGTTTTTTCAGGCTTCCCCCCAGTCATTATTCCTCAACAAAGTTAATCACCATTCTATTCCTCTAACCACATATAAGAATTTTTTTCCCCCCTTTGGTGCTGGGGATTGAACCCAGGGCCTTGTGCATGCCAGGCAAGTACTGTACCAACTAAGCTATATCCCCAGCCCCATAAATAAGTTTTGACAGTACTTGAACTTAAAAAAAAAAATGGAATCAAAAATTCATATAGTATGTACTGTTTTACGTTTGGCTTTTTTTTTTTTTTTTTTTTTTGGTGGTGGTGGTACTAGGGATTGAACCCAAGGCCTTGTGCATGTAAGGTAAGCATTCTACCGACTGATCTACATCCCTGACCCCTATTATGTCTGGCTTTTTAAAACAATATTATGCTTGTGAAATTCATCCATAGATTTGCATATAGTGCTAATTTACTCTTTCTCATTGCTAAATCCATTGCTACATTTTTCATTGTATATTTCATGTATGACTATACCTCAATAACTGATTTATCTGTTCTGCTCATAGACTTTTGGGTTGTTTGTAGTTCTTGGCTGTTATTAATAGTGTCCCGTTTTTGTACTGGCCGTGTATATACATGAAGCCCTTTAGGTATGTCTCTAGCATCAGGATTGCTGGGTCCTAAAGGTGTGGAGCCATGGGAAACATTTTATACTCCTACCTAGCCATGTGTGAGTTCTAGTGCTCAGGGTCAACTCTTGGTTTTGTTTGTCATCTTTATTTCAGCCATTTTGGTGAGAGTGTGGTAAAATTGCATTGTGTCAATTTTGACTCTATAGCCTATGTGCTTAACCCTGAGGAGATCCATTTTAACATTTATATTATACTTTATAGGGAATACTGTGCTGTATGCTTGGTGTATAAGAATGAACACAACCTGACTTATGCCCTCAAGGATAAGTCTACTGTCTAGTTGGAGGGAAAGGGCCCGGGAATCACATAATTTGGGTTTAATGTAGAACACATAGGGAATATTTTTGAAAGACTAAGAGGGCTATCTCCATTAGTCTGTGGGTTCAGAGCAGAGTTCCACAAAGTGTTTTAGGAAAATGTCAAGTTTCCAGGACATGGACTCAAACCCTGGCCACACTGATCATTACTCCATCTGCCCATATTCTTGTGACACCTAGGAAAACAAGGAAGGAGCTATCTGGTATTTACATTTCTGCCATTAAAGTGAATTGTTTGAGTATATCTTCCCTGGATTAGAAAGAAAACAAAAGAATACATTTGCTGGCTATGACCTACTTATTAAATATTTCTTAAAAGTTTAAGTATTACTGACATGCTCTATATTAAGAAGTTATTTTTGCTATGACTTAAAATGTGTATGCTTTAGGAGAATTATTTTGAGAGAATATCTTATGATAATATTTCTAAATAGTGAAGTATAAAAATATTAGAGCTGGGAGAGGCTTTCAAGATCAACTGTTGAGGGAACTGAGGCAGAAGCACGTTGAAAGGCTGGGTCAGGGTCAAGTGGCTAATGCCTGGTGGAGCTGAGTGTAGGCTCCTGGACTGTTCACCAACTCACACCTTTTAAAAACAAAATGATTGTGCCTTGGAATGAGCAATGCCTGTAGCAAGGAGAAGAGAGGGAGGTTTGGGGAGAGGATTTGGTGACTGATTTATGTTGATGTTCACAATGAGATCAAGGATCAATGCTATGGATCATGTCTCCTTGGAGGGCTGTGATAGGAAGCCTTTTTAGGGAAGGCCACTCTGGGAAGGTGACATTTAACCTGAGGCTGAGGGAGAGGAAAACCAGGCACATGGAAGAACTGAGGGAAGTGAGGTAGGTGAGTCGGTCCCTGGCATTTGTAAACCCCTGATGGCTTTGAAGGAGGGCCACTGTTGCTGCAAATCAGTCTCCTGACCCAGAGGAGACTCACAGGCCTTTGTGAGGCTCCCTCCATCTAGCAGGGTGGCCACAAATGTGTGGTGCCTGATTATAACTCCTCCAGTACCTTTTCTTAACATGTTACAAGATAAGATCCTAAGAAGTTGCATTCATTTTTTTTTTTGATGTAAGTTTTATAGATGAATGTTTTGTAATGTTTTATAAGCTGAAAATAATAAAACCACTTTACAGAAGTCAGAAAATGCAGAAGGAAACTCAATGATAATTTTATTCTGTGTCTAGATGATTTTGTGTATCCCTGAGCCACTTCACAGGTTGAATCTTTTTTTCTTAGTACTTAATCTTCACAACATCTTTATTGTTGTAAAACATAAAGCAGAACACCTTGACAATTTGAATTTTGATTTTTTTTTTCATTTTTAACTGTTCAAAACTAAAAAAGCAGATGCTTTTTGTAAAATGTTTGGAAAACATGGAAAAATACAGGATGAAAATTAAAAACTGTTTCCAGTTTGACCATCAAGATAAACAGCTGTTAGTGTTTGGGTGTATTTCCCCACCTCCACATTTATTTATGTAGATGTATGTTTTTCCTTCTTTTGTTTTTCAAATACAAATAGAGTTGTTTTCCCACAAGTAAGATACTGTTCGAGAGGTGTTTTGGATGTCCATATAATGAAATTGGAAGCAATGAATGGAAAGCCCAGGGATAAAGGCCTGGTGACATTGTAGGTTTGGCCTCCCGTAGCCATTTTCCCATGCTATTTCGAGGAAGAGGGGCCTGGGAGAGGAAGTCTGGCTTACTGCATGCCTACCCTGCACCTGGCACTGTAGGGCTGTGAATCCTGGGCACCCATGCTCCAGGGGAGGTGAGAGTACCATGGAAAGGTGTGGTTCATGCATCAGCCATAGAACCTATAGTGCGTTGCAGGCCTAATTGTTGAGCATGTTGGAAAGTCTGGCTCAAGTCCTAGTGGAAATCAAGTTTACTCAAACCAGTGGGTTGTTTGCCTGGTTTCGAAGGTACACATACATCTATTGTTTTAATCCGTCTGCACATTAACACTCAGGGAACATTTTGAATGGAGAATACTCTATTACTTGGTGTATGGCCTTCTATTTTAAACAATTGCCCTCTGTTTCCTTCAAATGCATTAAACCCAAGCTTTTGTAGTTCAACATTGAATTTAATCTCAAAATCCTAATTACAGTTTATATTTGAATACATTGCATTATTGGCTGAAATTCTAGTTGGTTACTTTTTTGCAAAGTGGAGGCTTGTTCTTTGAAGTCATGTTCATCTTCTGGAGACTTGGGACTTATTTTTGCTGCCAGTAAAGGTTCTGTTGGGGAGAAAATAGAAAAAGAAATAATACTACAGACCTGACTTTATTCTGCATCTTCATGATCATTGGTAGAGGTCTTCTGGTTTTGTCTTAAGAGTGGAGAGTATGGAATCTTCCCACTGAGGACTTCTGACTGACTGAAGGCAAACTTTTCTCAAGTGAGTGAAAATTCCCTGGATGTGCATGGAATTTCTATGGAGAATTATGACTATTTAATCCAATGGCTCTTAAAAAATATAAACCAGAATTCATATAAATTTATTCAGTAAATACAACCTAAAGGAAAAGAATAGTTTAAGCATGTTGGGCAATTCGGCCTTTCATAATAGTTTGTTTTTTTTATTTCTGAAGCTTTTTTCTTTGAGGGAAGATGAAACATTGAACTTTTTCATTGAAAAAATTAATAGAGATACATTTCCTTGAATTACTAAAACCTGGGAACTGAATGACATTTACCAGTTTAATTCTTACTAATTGTATTTATCTCTTGGAAATACCCTTGGTAGCCTAGGTATGCAGGTCTCTTTGTGCCTTCACTAAGCAGATGTGACAGTTGCTGTACTTCTAATTCTCATGACTGCTTTTTGTGGTTCTTCGGTCCTCTTCTGTAACTGATATCTTTGTTTGCTTCTACTGAGCTCACACTTCTGTTTTATTGCATCTCTAGTCGGAGCTCTGAGTCTAGAGGGTCTGCATCCTTGGATTCAATCAACCTTGGATTGAACATGGTTGAAAATAACTGAATCTGGACTGAATGTGTAGAGACTTTTTTTCTTGTTATTGTTCTCTAAACAGCATCATATAAACAACTATATATTGTTTACATTGTATTAGGTATTATAAGTAATCTGGAGATGACTTAAAGTATACAGGAGGATGTGCATGAGTTATATGCAAACACTGCATCATTTTATATATGGGACTTGAACATCTGGTTTACAAAAGGGTGTCCTGGAACCAGTTTGTTGTGGATACTGAGTGAATACTGTACTTGGCCTTGGGCTAGGGATTATAATTTCCACCTATGTGTTTCACCTCTGGGGAACTGGAGCCCTCCATATTTCCACCCATCAACCATGGCTCTTTTTTTGGAGGGGTACTGGGGATTGAACTCAACCACTGAGCCACATCCCCAGCCCTACTTTGTATTTTATTTAGAGACAGGATCGCACTGAGTTGCTTAACACCTTGCTTTTGCTTTGGCTGGCTTTGAACTCGTGATCCGCCTGCCTCAGCCTCCCTAGCTGCTGGGATTACAGGTGTATACCGCTGCACCTCGCTGATTTTTTCTTTTTTTAATGCAAAATTTTAGGTGTCCATCAGAATTTTTGAGTAAATCTCAGAGATTTGTATTTATAAAAAGTTCCCCAGTGATTCTGATGGAGCTGCAGTTATAAAATGCCTAAGAAATTTTCTTATCAGCTTTAATATTTCATGAAATATGTTCAATTCAAAGGTGAATGGTTTTGGAGAATTGGTTTTATTACTTGTTCAAAATATGTTCAATTTAATAAAGTTTTTAGTTTCCCTGGAGAGTAATGTCTCAAACTTGAGCCTTTATCCCTTAATGCTTATTCTTTTTTTCTGGAATTTAGCAGAACTATAAATTGATTTGTTCTCAAATTCTCTTATTATGCTTTTTGTGTCAAAGACTACAGATTTTATATCCAGCATCTATTTTCCCATCTTTTCTCAGCAACCCAAAGCCTGATTGCTTTAGGGTGTGTGATGTGCTGAGCTAAAAGACTATTTCCCATCACCCCCTGCAGCCCCCACGGGGCATGGCTGGTTACTCACACTGTATTAGGTGAAAGGTAAAGAGCCCTGTGTGGGCTTATAAGAAGTTTCTGGGGAATCTCTTATCTGGGCAATATATCCCTTTTGCTTCTTCTTTGTCCTACCTGCTGCGTGGAACAGCAATGCCAAAGTCTGTCTTGGATAGTGAGATAACTGTGAAGATGGCAGCTGGGCTCTAAGTGATTGGAGCATAAAGAAAAGAGCAGCCTTGATCTCCAGTGACAATATGAGCCACAATACCAGCCCTGGACAACTTACCTCCACACTTCTTTCTAAATGGTTAGACCAAAGGATTTTTTTTTTTTCAGTGATGGGGCTCAAACTCAGGGCCCATGCTTGCTAGGCAAGTGCTGTACCACTGAGCTACACCCCCAATCTGTAAACCCAAGTTATTTGGGGTTTTCCATCACGTGAAGCTGAACCTAATTGGATACCCCAGCTGTGTTGATTTCGGTGTGTCTTCTTGCTGTCTTGAAGGTGTAGTGACTTGCACATAGTAGGTGCTTGGTAAACATTTGACAAATACCCAGAGGCATTGGTGGAGAGCTCAAAGGCTTTAGCTGCCTTAACTTAAATTACTGACAGGGACCTTTTGTTCTCCTGTCCCCACCCAGAAGTTTTGTCCTGTGAGGAGTAGGGCTTTAGGGTCTGCACTCAAATGTTTTGACAAGGTATCGAGGGAGCAGTGAACATTTGAGATCCCAGCTGCATGCATGCATTATTTCAAATGAAGATCTAAGAATCGGAATCTCCTCAAGAAATTGGAGGTAGTATTTTGAATGATGTCAGAAAAGGCCACCATTGAATCTTTGCTATCATGGAGAGGCTGTATTTTCCACAGTGCCTGCCAGGAAGTTGATGTCAGGGGAGCCTTGAAAGTGATTATTAAGGAGCCCTGACTGCCAGCTCTTGAGGAAGGGTTCTGCCTTCTCAGGGGCAACCTCCAAGGTGGTCTTGGCCAGACGAATCTGCCCCTGACTCATGCTGAGATTTGCTGGCCAGGCTGGATGGCCTCTCTTTGGGGCCCAGGACAACATGCAAGCTTCCTGGAAGCATTTAGGCCAAGTCTCTGCTGCTTAGAAAATGATACTGTTTTCGCAAGCATGGGAATGTCTTTAAAACACTCTCTCCCTCAACAGTAAAGCTCTGTTCTAAGAAATACAGGTTTAAATACAACAATAACAACAACAATGCTCCCACCCCAACCCCAAAAGGTAAAAAGCAAATCCTGGGAGATGAATGGACTCTTCACAGGTGCTGAGGAATTTATTTCAAAACAGGTCTCATTGACTGTAAGCACTGGAACCCCCCCCTCCCCATTGAGTACCCCCTGAGAGTCATGGGCAGAGGCTGAGCCACAGCCCTTTGTGGGAAAAAGTGAATTCCATGGCAAACCTCAGTGACTCAAGAGTATTTGCTTCTCCTGGAAATAATTAGAGAAATACGCAACCCTGGAAAGGCAGCATCTGGCTGACTAGAGGCAGGCTGGCAAATACTCAAACTAAATAGATGGAGGTGATATTTTTCGAAGGACAGAAACATCCTGAGTATGACCCATGATGTTAGTGCCCATGTCTAGAGAGGCAGCCCTGCCCTGGTCTGGCTGGCTTATTTCCTAAGCTGAGGGTTGCTCTGCCTTTCCAGGAGACACATGCACAGCCCCACAGTCCTTTTCCTACCAACTCTGGGCTTCCCAGGAACAGCAGGGTTCTCCTACACCCCCAGCTATGCCCAGAGCCACCACTGATGTGTTTGCTGCCTTGGGAGTGCCCTGGGCCATTGCTTTGTGGTCAGCCTTGGCTTCCCAGCTGCTTCCCTGCAATCTGAGGTGTTGATTTAGGCTGTTAGAAGCGTCTCTTCCCTCTCAGCCCTTTCTCAAGGCCTCCTCGGTGCTGGTTCTTACTAACCTGCCCAGAAGTCCAGCCACCTGGAAGCCTTGCAGCATTTCCAGGAAAGTGGCTTAGCTCATGCACTCCCTTCTTCCTGCTGAGTTTGGAAGGGACCAGCCTTGGATCTCTTGAAAGGCCCTAGCTAGCACTTTTCCTCCTCTTCAATTTTGCATCTACCCGCTGGTGACAACAGCAGACAGCATCTTCATGGATTTATGAACATTGAGGTTTTTTTTTCTTTTTTAATAGCATGTAAGATATTTCCAAGTGAAGAATGCAGTTCTAATAAATCCAATGCACCTGCCATGGGATTTTCAGAAATCAAGTTTCTATGAAAAGCTATGGTAATGACATTTTGAAGTTTATTGAAAAATATGGGCCCTTGTAGTGGATGCTTTTGTAAAGGATGCATTTTCACATAAAAATGCTTTCAGTAGCAGTTTTTTTTTTTTTTTTTTTTTTTTTTTTTTTTTTTTTTTTTTTTTTAGTTATTCTGCAGCCACTTGGCTGTGGTCTCTTGGAGCCCTGAGGCAACTTGTTTTAAAGGATTTGGTTTGACTTCTTTGCTCACTTAAGGTTTCAAGCTGTCTGGGAAGGCATAGACAGAGGACACCACATTTTCTTCCAATCAAGAGGTCATAGAACAAATCCTGGGAGGCACTCAGGATGGGCACATGCCATGAATAGACTTGAGCACATCATGGGAGAAGTCCTACTAATCACTCAGGAAGCAAGTTTATTTGGAATTGGGACTCAAAAGCACTGGGAGTACTTGGAGCCATAGGACCCTGAACTTCTAACTCTGCTGCTTGCTTACCATGTGTCTTGAGCAAGAAGTCACTTGGCCTTCTTAAGCTCTGTTTCCTTACCTGCAGAATGGAGATGCTCAGCATTGTATTGACCACCTCATTGTCTTTTTATGTGAACCAATAAATTCATACTGTATTTGTGCTTTCTAAACTGCAAAGTGCAGTGTACATGGTAGGTATCCAGATGATGGCTCTTATTTTCAATTCACTCATCCCATTGTCCCCATGGTCAATAGTGACATTGGCATCATTGCTCCCATTCCTCCAGATGGGCCATCTTCCCTCTCACGCTCTGCTGGTATGTCTGACCCTTCCTGTTGACTCTGGGACACCTTTAGGTGCTACTCTTAATTTAGGAGCTGTGACATTTGCTTTTCTTGATTTTTTAAAAAAAATATATTTTTAGTTGTCAACAGATCTTTATTCTATTTATTTATATGTGGGGCCCCATACATGTCAGTCAAGCGCTGTACCACTGGGCCACAACCCCAGCCCACACTTTTCTTGATCTTAGGTAAGATTTTTCTCTTTCTAGAGCTCTTGCTGTGTTTCTGGCTAGTTTTCCTAAACCCTGTCCCATTTTTTTGCTTTGTCATTTCCAACCTGCAGCACCTTCCTACCTTTCATGGCTGTGTAGTGAGCTCCAGGAGTGGGGAGCAGGACGAGGCTAGGCCCCCTGAGAATCCAGCTCATTAACAGGACCTTTCTGTGCTTTCTTCATGTTCCCCTCCCATCCCTCAGCCTGACTCTGAGCCTTTTCCCAGGGTTTTAAGAATACAGGAAAGCTCAAAGAAGGTGTTGATTTAAAAAAAATTATTTTAACCCTGTGGGTACAACTTTTAATATGCATGTTTAAATTAATTCATTTATTTAGTACAGCTATTTACCAAGTGCCTACTGTGGGCCAGGCCCTACTTTAATGTAAGGGTATGATGTAAGCAAAGGTCCCATTCATGACAGCTTATATCCTGTCAGAGGAGATGCCAATAAACACACACAGAGATAAAGGCATATCAGTGGGTGATAAGAGCTGAGGAGAACAATGGGGCAAGATAAGGAGGATTGCCAGGATAGGGGCCTGCCTTATCAGAATGGCCTTTTCTATGAGATGGTCAGGGAGCTCATCTCTGATAAGCAAAGAAAAGATGAGACCTGCAGAAAGTTTGGGTATCTGGCTATCTGGGGGAAAGGGAATAGGGAGGAGGAGACAGGGACATGAAAGGTTCTCAGGCATTAGGCATAAAGACAGGAGGGTGCTTGGTATGTTCTGGAAACAGCAAGGAAGCCAATATAGCTGGAGACGGGGAGGGCGGGGCATGCTCCAAGAGGAGGGGGTGGGCTGGGGAGGGCAGAGGGGGGCCTTTGCAGGATTTGATTCTGATGGAAGTCAGAAGCCTATTAAGTCTATTAAGTGTCAATGTTTACAGAAAGGTTGGAGGCCAGCAGCCAGCTAGAAGCTCAGAGAAGCAGCCCCGGATTTTCTGTGGGATTTGTTCTGCTGTATTGTAAGCTGGGGTGGTATAGTGATGGAGAGGATGGTATGTAGTGGCCAGGCCCTGAAGGTGGAAACTGGAAGCCTGCAGTGATTGTCTCAGAAACCAGATGCCTACCTGGTCCAGGTGGTCCTCACTTTAAATCTGTATTGAAAATGTGGAAAATGCAATTAGCACAATAATCAGACTTACATAAAAGCGTGCAAATCCAAAATATTACTATTGGGTGTATTGAATTAGTTGTTAGAGTTATCAATAGTGCTGGGCTGTGAATGCATTCTGAAAATTTTTTTCTTGCATGTATTTCTCAAGATATTGAGTCTTTACAAAACAGTAACACAGTTCTTACTGGACTTGTTGGTTCTAACTTAAATTTATAGCTACTGTTTTATTCCTGGTCTGTTCTCGGGTCTCTTGAAGTTGGGCCATCTGTCTGATGGAAGTAGAATCAGGAACTGTTGGATTACCTGATTATTGAAGGCAGAAATCCAGTCACTGTCTCTGTTCTCAGGAGGTGGGCTTCTGGATAGCGTCTATATTCATGAGGGGCTGCAAGACCATGGAGAACTAAGTGTCAGGGTTTACAGGAAGTTTTACCACTGACATTTGGGTATTTTTTATTTGTTTGTTTTTAGCAAATAGGATGCTTTGTTTTCTGAATTGCTTCTACTCTTAACCACCCCCCAAATGCTGAGAGAGATAATTGTGAAAAACAGGCCAGGTGTGGATGAGATTTCCTATCAGAAAGCTCATTAGTTTTTTTTCCTGCTAAAACCAAAATGCACCCTCTGATTTAAAAATTTTTAAGTTCAAAAAAATGGGTTTTGACAGTTTGTTCCATATCTGAAAGTAAAAACAAAACAAAACAAAAAACCAACAATTATTGTTTGGTGTCTTCAAAGGATGTGGAGATGAGGGTGAGTGGAAGTGGCAGGGTTAAGTGACTTGACTAATTGTCCTTGGCCTGCTGCGATCTGACAGCAGTGGGATGCTCAGGAAGAAAACAGTGTACCCCAAGAAGTGATTGGGGGCAGAACCTGCCCTGGTATGTTTATTTTGTGAATGGGAAATAGAGCTAGGTTTCCCTGGGACCCCAAACCTCAGGGATGAACATGTACACTCACAAACCTAAATCATTTCCTTTGATGGAGACCCTTGTCCCGAATGCTTCAACCTCTCAAATGTGCCCAGCCCAGTTCCTTTGGAATCACAGAATCATTTTTTTTTTTTTTTTTAAGGAATTTGACTTGCAAGCCCCAAAACATATCTTGGGCATCTTCCCAGAGCAAAACCTCTGTATATTACTACACTTTTCTTTCAGTCAGCATAGAAATTGCCAGAGATCTTCTTAGACTCCTTCAAAACTGTCCTGTGACTCTTCCTGTCCTGGTCATTGTGTATTCACTGGAGACCATTAGGAACTAAACAGTGTAGAGATTAAGGCAAGGGTTCTGCCCCTGTCCCTCCCAGAGCCAGATAAGCAAAAAGGTAACTGCAGTGTGGGCCTGGGCTGAGGCAAGCTTGTGTGTGTGTGTGTGTGTGTGTGTGTGTGTGTGTGTGTGTGTGTGTAAGGTTGATGGGAAATCTGGTTAAGGGGAGAGTCAGGCAAGGTAGGGGCTGAGAAGAGAAGGGGTAGCCAGGCAAGCCTGCAGGGCCTGCATCAGGAGCCTCATGTGGCTAGAGATTGTCAGGGCTCAGGTGTTGTATTCCATGATAAGGAACTTGTGTCTTTATTCTGAAAGCAAAGGAAGATGCAATTGAGCAATTCTTAAGCTGAAGTAAAAATGTAGTAGGTACATTTGAAAAGATCACACTGGTCTGGTCATGTGCAGTATGGACCGAGGAAGACAAGACTGGGGGTGACTTAGGAGGCCATTGCTGCAGTCGTTGGGAGGCACACATGGGTCTGAATTAGGGTTCCAGCACAGGGTAGACAGGGACAGATGGGAGCATTGAGGAGACAGGGTTGACAAGACACAGCCACTTCTGGTGTGGTGCGTGAGGGGAAGAAAGAGCCAGATGCTTCTAGATTGCTGTCACTGATGCTGTGTCCTGTGGCAGGAAAGTGAGGAGTTTGAAGAGCTAAGTGAGCCGGGCACTGTTAGGACTTTTAGAGAATTGGAAGCTGCTAAAGCAAGAGTAGGTGTGGTTGTATTGTTCTAAGTTGAGTCTTAAAAGGGAGTTGTTTTTCTTATGAGAACAACATGGAGAGATGGTTCCAATAAAAACCATGTTTGTTTTGAAAAACGATTCTGACAGTGAGAATACAGTTGTCACTTCTCGGGCGGGAGACCCTGTCTGCAGACTGAGGGCCATGCTTTACAATGGGGCCTGGTCTAATCAAGTGGGCAGGCAAGGACTGTGGAATGGGATGGGCTCCACCAGGCCCCCAGCACTGGCATCTGTTAGTTTTATAACCTCATCCAAATTATTGAAAACTCTTGTCCTTCATTTTTCTCATTTTGCAAGATTGAAAGGAAGATTAAATGTGAATCCAGGCTAAGTACACAAAACAGTACCTGACTCATGGCAGTTACTCTGTAGATTATGGTTCCCTTCCCTTTGTGGAAGTGGAGGATGGTTTATATCACCCTGGCTTGATTTCTTGTCCTGGCTCTCTGCCCATGACCCGAGTGAGGCCTGGTCTCTTGGTGCAGTGCCATCTTCTTTCTCTCCTCTCTTCTATGTGGCTGGTCAGGCTGGTAGGTGGAGGAATATTCTGAGAGCCTTCCCATCACCTGCTCTCTTTGTAGGCTGGTGTCTCTATGGTCCCAATGAGTCTACTGATGTGTGCATGAAGAGGCTCAGTGACAAAAATTGAAAGTCAGAGAGAAGAAAGTAAATCCAATCGACATAAATCTGAAGCTATATTATTTGTTAAAAACCTGTAAAATGTCTTACGTTAGCTATTAGTAAAACTGTACATAGAACCTGGCAATTGGCTTTTTCCAAATGCTAAGCCCTGCTTCCTGATTTTTGTCATGGCTTTTGAGCACTTTGTTGTGTTTAACATGATTTATTTGGGTTCCTTTAGCTTCTCTTTTCTTTTGCTGAAAAGATAAAAATGCAGTCCTTTTCTTAAAAAGTATGGAGTTTATCATGTTTGTGTCTTGTCACATTCCATGGAGGAAAATCAGATTTGCTTGAGAATGACAAGATAATAAATATGTGGTGTTTGTATTTTAATATGAATCTGAAAGTAAACTGACAGTTTAGAGAACATAGTTATTATTGGACCACAGAGACCGAGGTTATTTTTTTCCCCCAACTTTTGAAGGATTTTACTAAAACTTATCAAATCTATACCAGGTTGGATGGAAATTTTGGCAATGTTTTCTTAATATCGGTATACATTGAAGAGTGTCATTTGGGGGCCTTTTCAGTAGATACAGAGACTGCTGATGTGAGCAGTTTTGAGTCCCTCTTCCTTGCTTTTTGGAATATGAACTTATTTTCTCTAGAATTAAGATTCCCAGGTCATCAACCTGTCTGTCTGGGAAGTGTCAGTTGGGGCTCTTGGGGACTCACTGCTGGCTCAGTATTCATTCAAGGGCTCTCCCATAACACCAGTAAAACCAGATCTGGTGGTCACTGTCCTCAAGGAATTTACACTTCAACTCTGGTGATATTTCTGCCATGTACTCTTCGGTCCCCTCTTATTTTCTTCATTCTCTTTTTTAATATGGATGATTTCATCGGCCTTTGGCTCAGCTCCTATGCTGATTCTTTTAATATCTTGTAACACCTTACTGAGGACCCTCATGCTGCTTCCCGCTCCTTTCCAAGTACCAAAAGGTTAGATCTTCCAAACCAAGTGCATCACATGCTTCTTAGACAGTTCCGTCAGGGCACATATTTTCTGTGTTCTCCACCAACTGCATCATTAACATTCAAAGCCCTACTGGTATGTGCAGGCTTTTATGTGACACTCCCAGGTTCCCTCTGGGACAGGCTTGTGTTGACTTACCTCTTCTGCCAAGAGGGCAACCAGCTATTGATGGTTCTGAGAATTTGTTTGGGGATGAGGCTATGTGCGCCTGAAGTCATTCTTGAGATTCTCATTTATTTCTAGTCCAGGCTGGAGGTCCTTAGGTAAGGCCCAGGCCACCCTCTCCCCACTGCAGGCAGATAAGCTTCCCTCACTCAAGAGCCTTTTATTGTCAAGTCAGCTGTCTGTACAGGTAAGACACTCAGGATAAGATCTGCAGACAATTCTGTCCTTGGGTGGTTCTTTATTCTTTCCCTGCTGTATTTGCCTCTGTGCTTCTTTGTGTGATTGTCTTGATGTTCTCTGTATATGTAAAGGGATGATAACAGTAAATGTGGGATGAAGCCATCAACTCTCAAATTTGGAAAGAAGCTACCTATACCTGAGAGGCTTTGAGAGTCTCTTCTCAAAGGCACCTGTGAACGGGCACCTGCGCCCTGGTTAGCACTCCATCACTGGTGGGGAATCATTGTCACCTGAAACAGCCTGTTTTATCTCTGGGCATCTCTGTTAGAAGGATTTTTCCTTCCCTCCGATTGAATTAGAATGTATGTCCCTGGCACACCTACTCATTGTGCCTTTCTAACCTTTGGAGCCACACAGAGCAGGTTTAATCTCCTTTGTACCTGACAGCCCTTCTGGCATTCATATATGATGCGTGTTTATCTCATTCTTACCCCTTCCTTTCTTCTACACTCTGTGCCTCTCTTTGTGTCTCTGTCTTGAAACCACTATGGGCCATCTTTTCTTAAAGCAGGCTCTTGCTGACCAGCTGTGGACAGAGGGGTTCCCTCCCTCAGTTGGGAGGGGGATCTGCAGCATGATCAGAAGGATTCACTTGGCTCATGGGATGTGAGCGAGAGGCCCTTCTTCTCAGGAGTCCCTGCATGTTTCTCTGAGCCTGTGTGCTTGAGTGAAAAGACACTTCTAGAGTTGTGCTTGATCCCAGGGGAATCTGCAGTGTAGTTAACTTCCCTGTCCTGCTGAATCTGGTCATTTCCAGAGATTGTAGTGGTCTTCGCCAATCAGGCTACAGTGAACTGTCAATTAAGATCCCCCCGACCTTTTTAAAAACAAACCCCTGAAAAAAACAAGCTTGTGTCCATGCCTTACCCATTCTACCATCAAATAGTTGGTTTCTTGGGCTCAGGTCCAGGGCCTTGGATTCTCCCTACTACACTTCATGCTATTAGACTTGATCCATTGTTTCAGTCTGCTCATCTGTTTGGCTCCTAAACCCTCACATAATGCATTACCTGTGTTTCTGAGTTCCAGCGGTTAAGGGCTCAGCCTTTGGGGTGAGAGGATCGTGGGAGTAAATCCCAGTTCCACCACTTTCTGGTTGTGTGGTTTGGGGCAAAGTCACAGGGAAGAATTTTCTGGGGCATTTGATGAAGCAGCTGAGTGGTGTGTCATGGAATCCACAGGCAGGAGGCAGTAAGTAGCCTGAGGAAATCAGAGTTGGGAAAGCTGAGAACAGAGCAATCTCCTTATATCATCCCTGCTCCTTTTGGAACATTAAAGCCATTTTTTTTTTCTCTTTCTGGAGACTGGCTCTCTCTGTCCACCTGTTTGAACAGTGATACCACCCCCCTCTCCTCATGGTATCCACATTCTAATCCTGGAACCTCTGCATACATCACCTTATACAGCAAAGGGGTGTGATTAAATCAACAACCACGAGCAGGGGAGCATGTCCTGGATCATCCAGGTGGGCCCCATGTAATCATAGGGTCTTTGTAAGAGGGAAGAGGCGGCAGGAGCATTGGTGTCAGACAAGGAGGTGCGACGAGGAAGCCAAGTCAGAGGAAGATGTTGCACTGCTATCCTTGAAGCTGGAGGAAGGGACCTAAGAGTGCAGATGGCCTCTAAAAGCTGAGAAAGGCAAGGGCAGGATTTCCCCTAAAGCCTCCCTGTAAGGAATGCAGCATCCCATTGCCCCTTGATTGTCTGTCATTGGAAGTCAGTCACCAAGTTGCAAATGCCTCTTCCCCTTACTGTCTCCCTGCTTTCTTCCTCCCTCCCTCTTGCCTTCATGAGGCTCTCAACTATCTTTCAGCCCCATTTGGAGGCAGGGCTACTTGTTCCCATTTTCCTTCTTCTTCCATTACCATCCACTCCCTTAGTGCCCATCATGGGCCTCCAGAGGTGGGTTCTTGGTAACTGTCCATGGCACCAAAGATCCCAAGAGGAACCAGATGATGCCTTTCTGAAATGCAGCGATGCAATTTAATTTTTTAATTCCCTTGTGTTTAGCAGACCTGCCAGAAAAGGAACCGAGGCCAGTCCCTCCCATTTTCATCCCGGTGAGCCCAAAGTGGACTTAGGGACACTAAGTAGCTTCCCTCTTGAGAGCTCGTCACCACGCTTGGGATCCCTACGCTGGAGCTGCTGTGTTGTGAGTCCAACTGTTCTCTGAGACTGAGCTGTTGCTGTTTTTATACTCTTCAAATACCAGAGGTTGGATTTAAAAAGGCCACAGAAATACAGGTTTGATGACTTCTATTTCCTGAACATACTACAGTTGAAAAGTCACTTCCTTGTTCATGATCTCACTTAATCCTGTGATGGCCCCATGCAGTAGCCAGCCACTTGGCAGCTTGCTCAGCTTTTTCTTGGAGTCATGACTTCCATGTTCTTCATGTGTTAGGCAGGAAACCCACCATCCCTTTTTATGGGTCAGAGTTGCAGGTGGAAACTTGCCCAAAGTCTCCCTGCTCATAGAGGCAGAGGATGTTTCTGTTCCTAGTGCTTTTGGGACCACAGCTCTCCACCCCTTTGGAGTTATGGGGAACGTTCTGCTCTTCCTCTTAATTAAGCCAGTATCTTCCTGTGACCCCTTTACTCTTGCTCTTAAAGGTGCCTTCTTACCATGTGACTTGCAGTTTCTTTCCTTTTGAATTTGAAATACTCCAGGAAGACTCCCAGCAAGCAGCCCTTAGAAGGCACCCAGTGCCAGGGTGTTTGGGAAACTGGTCTCTACTGCAGGGGTATGCACATGCTCAGTCCATGCTGGATGGTTAGATTTCTGGTAGCCACATCCTCAGCCCCTTTTTTCTTTATAAGTCTCTATAGCTAGACCCCAGCCCATAATCCAGATGAGTTCCAAAAGCTTATTTTGCAACTGGTGAATTGGAGCCAGGATGCATCCTCCTAGGATTCAGTGCCATCAATGGTGGTTAGATTCCAGGTCCCCAGCCAGCATCTACTGCCCTATTTCATAGCGGAGCTTTAAAGTCATGAAGAGAATGGACTCTGGAGTCAGAGAGGCATATGTGAGCTCCAGTTCTACTGCAGCTCTCCGGGTGACCTTGGGCAGGTGATATAACCTCTCTGAATTTCTCAGTTGCTTCACCTGCAAAATGGAGGTAAGCAATATCTACCTGGCGTAGTTGCTGAATGACATGAAGTGTTTAGGCATAATATTTGGCACTTGCAGTATTATTACTGCACTATTAGTTAGGTATTGCTAATTAGTAATAAATACTAGTTTGTTTACTAGTACCAGATGCTTAGCCACTATTTATACTGCCATTTTTTTATGGGCAAACTGATTCCAGGTCAAATTCTGTACTCGTCACACACAATTGAAATATCCTTTTTTTCCTTTTGGGGTTTTCAGCTGGGAGGAGGGAGTGAATCATTCATACATTCGATTCATAAGTAAAGACATTATAAAGACATGCTGTAGAGTGTTGGGGACAAAATGCTCAGCAAAACCTGGTATAGTCCCTGTTTTCATGAGTCTTCTAGTCTGATGGGGGGAGACTGACACTAAGTAAAATTTTTAGGAAGTCATAGAAATGTGAAAATATAGCTGCAGTTAGGAGCGGTGCTGGAAGGCGTGGCCTGGGAATTTGACGTGCCTCTGGGTTGGGTCCATGTTGTCAGGAGATGGATATTGGGTTCAGCTAAGTGGCTTCGGGCTTCGACAACACTGGATTCACATTTAAAGAGGGGTGAGGCAAAATTACAACTACCTTATATTAGACAAAGGTGCTAAAAGCATGCAATGGAGGAAGGATAGCATCTTCAACAAATGGTGTTGGGAAAACTGGAAATCCATATGCAACAAAATGAAACTGAATCCCTTTCTCTCGCCATGCACAAAAGTTAACTCAAAATGGATCAAAGAGCTTGATATCAAATCAGAGACTCTGCATCTGATAGAAGAAAAAGTTGGCTCTAATCTCCATCTCGTGGGGTCGGGCTCCAAATTCCTTAATAGGATACCTATAGCACAAGAGTTAAAATCAAGAATCAACAAATGGGACTTACTCAAACTAAAAAGTTTTTTCTCAGCAAGAGAAACAATAAGAGAGGTAAATAGGGAGCCTACATCCTGGGAACAAATTTTTACTCCTCACACTTCAGATAGAGCCCTAATATCCAGAGTATACAAAGAACTCAAAAAATTAGACAATAAGAAAACAAATAACCCAATCAACAAATGGGCCAAGGATCTGAACAGACACTTCTCAGAGGAGGATATACAATCAATCAACAAGTACATGAAAAAATGCTCACCATCTCTAGCAGTCAGAGAAATGCAAATTAAAACCACTCTAAGATACCATCTCACCCCAGTAAGAATGGCAGCCATTATGAAGTCAAACAACAAGTGCTGGCGAGGATGTGGGGAAAAGGGTACACTTGTACATTGCTGGTGGGACTGCAAGTTGGTGCGGCCAATTTGGAAAGCAGTATGGAGATTCCTTGGAAAGCTGGGAATGGAACCACCATTCGACCCAGCTATTCTCCTTCTCAGACTACTCCCCAAAGACCTAAAAAGAGCATACTATAGGGATACAGCTACATCAATGTTCATAGCAGCACCATTCATAATAGCTAGAATGTGGAACCAACCTAGATGCCCGTCAATGGATGAATGGATTAAAAATGTGGCATTTGTTCACAATGGATTATTACTCAGCACTAAAAAATAACAAAATCATGGTATTTTCAGGGAAATGGATGGCATTAGAGCAGATTATGCTAAGTGAAGTTAGCCAATCCCTAAAAAACAAATGCCAAATGTCTTCTTTGATATAAGGAGGGCGACTCAAAACAGAGCAGGGAGGAAGAGCATGAGAAGAAGATCACCATTAAGCAGGGACGAGAGGTGGGAGGGAAAGGGAGAGAGAAGGGGAATTGCATGGAAGATGGAAGGAGACCCTCATTGTTATACAAAATTACATATAAGAGGATGTGAGGGGAAAGGGGAAAAAAAACCAAAAAGAGAGAAATGAATTACAGTAGATGGGGTAGAGAGAGATGATGGGAGGGGAGGGAAGGGGAGGGGGGGATAGGAAGGGGATAGGAAAGGCAGAAGAATACAACAGACACTAGTATGGCAGTATGTATAAACGTGCATGTATAACCAATGTGATTCTGCAATTTGTACATGTGGTAAAAATAAGAATTCATACCCCAGTTGAATCAAATGTATGAAATATGTCAAGATCATTGTAATGTTTTGAGAAACCAATAAAAAAAAGAGGGGTGAGGGTGGCCTGAACCCTTGGGTGTTGGTGGTGGTAGCTTGGGATAGAGCAGATGACAGTTCAAGTTGTGCTGGGACACCAATAGATTCGTAGGTGACTAAGGAAGAAGCTTTTACAAGAGGCGCGTAGCTGTGAAGGGGCCTTGTTGGGAGGAAATCCTGCTTGCAGGTCAGGGAAGCAGTTTTCCAGGTGCTTATTAAGGAATGTTTTAACATGGTCACCTCCTATATTCAGTCAAAATAACACCCCCGTTCACCTTTGCTGTCCTGTGACTTCTTGTGACCAAACAGGTTTCATTGCTGTCTTCCGTATAACTGCCTCCCTCTCACTCCTCAGTTTTTGCTCCTCCTTTTTTGTTCTAACTCCCTCTCTCCTTCTTTCCCCCCCAACTCCTATTTAGTTTCTCCTGTTCTGCTCTGTGACCAAATCAGCTCTTCTGTTTTTCATCCAGTTATCCTTTCTGCATTGGAGAAGCATATTCTCTGACTGAGATGGGGCAGGAAAGGGCAGAGGACTGTCTTGTAGCAGCATCATGGGCATATGGGGCTTGTTGACTGTTCCCATTTAAACTGTGCTCAGACGTTGCATTCTCTGGGGAAGGTCTGTCTTCTATTTTGCCCAGCTCTTTACTTGCTTCTTCTCCTGCCCACAAGGCACAGGCGGTAGGTTTTTGTTCTCCAGTGCTACCCTTTGGTTTATGGAAAATTGTCCATAGCTCATAAATTATCACTGTGTAGGTCATATTCACACTCCACCATGTGCAGTGCCCTCAGGGTGGATTTTTCTGGGCCTCTCCTTGGGTTCCTGTGATGGGATGCTTCATGTTCACTGGCTCCCTGTTCCTCTTGGTGGAGGTGATCCAGGAGTAGTGTTTTCAGACCTGTCCACGATGTAGGCCAGGTGACATGCTGAAGGACACGAGTAATTTTGCTCTGATTGCCCAACAGGCCGGAGGTGTAGGATGAGTCAGAAATTACAAGTGCCTGCCCCAGAGTGACCACATTGACCACAGCTGTGGTTTTGTCTTCCTGGTGGCCTTTTAAAATGATGATCCTTTAAAAAAATTTTTTTAAACTTAGTTTTGCATTTGTAAGAAAATTGTAAAGAGAGTATAGAAAGGTCCCCTTTATATAGAAAACTCACAGTGTGTTTTCCCTATTATCAACATCAAACATTGAGATTGTTACAATCAATGGACAAAAATTATTAGTTAGAATTCATACTCTATTCATATTTTCTTGTTTTTTTTTTTAAAATGTCCTTTTCTGTTCCAGAATCCCACATTACATTTAGTCGTTACATCTCCTTTTGTCTGTGAGAGTTTCTGAGATGTTCCTTGTTTTTGATGGCCTTGACTATTTTGAGATTAGGCATTTTACAGGATGTTTCTCTATTCAATTTGTCTCATTTTTTCCCCATGTGGTGCTAGGAGTTTTAAGGAGGTAAAGTGATAAGGTGTTAGATTGTCATTTCTCATCACAGCACATATTATCAACATGAGTCATCACTATCCACGTTGATCTTGATAAAGTATGGACCTGGTTGAGGTAGGACTTGTCGAGTTTCTCCACATTGATCTGTATTTTCCCATACTGTAGTTTCTGGAAGGAAGTCACCATGTGCAGCCTGCTCTTGGACTGAGGAGCATATCCCCTCTCCCTTAGGGAGGGCAGAGTAAGTAAATTCCTCAGGATTCTTCTACATGGGAGATACTTTCCCAATTCATATTTTTATTCAGTCATTTAAGTATGAACTTGTGGATATTTTATACTTTGGGTTATAAACAGTGCTACTTTATTTTGTTCTATCTTTGGCTGTTGGGAGCTCTTTCAGATGGCTGCTGTGTCCCTTTGACATTACCCTATCATTTTGGGTACTGTTTTTTAAAGTCTTCTTGAATTTTTGACCCTACAGTATACTCTGTTCATCTTCTCATTTTTTTGCTCTTGTCTTAGGCTCAATCATTTCTTCTAGGAGTCCTGGCTCCTTCTGTGGAGAATTCATTGGCATTAGAAGCCACCGTCTACGTGCTAGGTTGCTCATTGCTATGAGGTATTGCTGCTTATAGACACTCAGTTGAAACAGCAAGGAAATATATGTGTCTGTGGCTACCCATATATATCCTTGTTTTTAAATATTTCTATAAGTAACCTTCTGCATATCAGATAAAACATGAATTCATACTGATGTCTCCAACTCTAATCTGTGCCACATGGATCATTTCAGACTTCTTACCTTGTATCTTTATTACCTCCCACTCTAACAGTGAGAGACAGGGTTCCTACTGCCTGACATCTATTTACTTAACTGTTCAATTTTAGTATACATGAGTAGTGGTTTCAGAATTGTTAACACATCCCTCTATGGAAACAACTTTATCAACTGTAGTGAAACATGTCCAGTTCTTTTGCCTTTGTTTTTACAGATTCCACTCATTTTCTGAGTTACTTGAGTCAACTTCTTTCTTTCTTACCGCTTCCAAGAGGTTGTTCATATATTTGTAGGGTATTTGATCTCATGGCTCTTTAAAGAGAGAAATGAAGTTGAAGATTCAGCCTTTAAAGAAATAAGTCAGAAAGAGCTTGTGAAAATTATTTTTTTTTCTATCAAATATTTTGTGAGTCCATTCCTCTGGATGACAGGCTTCCTGTAATTTTTTTCTTCTTTGCTTGCTTTTGTTCCCAACTATTTGTTATAGACTGAATATTTTATGTCCCTCTGCACTTCATTTTGGGGACTGAAGTCCTCCCAAAGTGATGGTGTTTAGAGATGAGATGTTGGGAGGAAATTGGGTCAGATTAGATCATGAGGGAGAAAGGGACCTTTCATGTCCTCCATGTCCAGGCACTAACGAAGGCCGTGAAATGAGATAGCGAGAAGGTGGCCTCTGCAGGCCAGAAAGTGAATCCTTATCAGGAACAGAATTAGCCAGCACCTAGTTCGTGGATTGCCAGCTTCCAGAATGGTGAAAAAATAATTTCTGTTTAAGTCACCTGCTCTGTGATACTTTGTTGTGGCAGCTTGAGCTAAGACACCATCACATACAGAATAGGCTCTCCCACTTCCCTTTCTACCTGTGTGTGCATGTGAGCACTTACGGTGCTGGGGATGGAACAGGGCCTTGTGCGTGCTAGGCAAGCACTCTGCCACCGAGCTCAACCCCCAGATCCCACATTTTACCTTTAAACACAGAGACCCCTGTTTCCTCTAATGCACTGGGATAGGAGATGGGTTCTAGTAACATTCTTGGCAATGCATTTAGATGTGAGGGCTCCAGATTTACCTCTTGGTTGGAATTGTCTGAGGCTCTCTGTTGTGATTCTTTCTGTTAAAACAGGCATTAATATCAGGGTGATGCTTCTCAGTGGAAGGATTAGACTCATCTACTTGAAGGAAAACAACCCCTGCCACCAAGTATACTGAGCCTAATTTAAGCAGAAGGCCTGATTTTCACAGCAGGAAACCTACCGAAAAGGGCAGAGGAGAGGCCCATGGTGGGTGGCCTGGGACCTGGGTGGAGTCCTGGCTCTTTGGTGTGGCTTTGTTTGGACTGGGCACACCATATAGGTTCCTGCCAGAGAGGAGGATTGTGAGTGAGTATGAATGCAAGTGATTGTTCAAAGGCCTCAGTTCAAAGCTTCCCTGAGGTTGTTTTTCTCCTGGGCATCAGTTGTGGGTTTCTAAGGCTTCTCTCTTTATTGCTCAGTGTTTTGGCTGCTTCAGGGAATGTCAGGTCTCCTCATCGTAGCTCTCCTGCTCAGCCTCACACTTAGAGAAGTCCCAGGAGCTGCTCTCACTGGTTAGGCAACAAATGAAGCCTGCAGCTCTAGGGAAACGGGCCTTTCACTGTAGAGATGGGAGACCAATAAAACAACAACAAAACCCCTTAACGGCTAGGCAGGGACTTCCTTTCTTTGTCTCCCTTTTTTGTTTCTTCCTTTTCCTCTTTAGTTTTTTCTCCTTTCTTTGTAATGATTTAAAAAAAAAAAATTATTGCCTGTTTTGTTTCACAACTTGACACCTGTTTTGATAGGAATGTCTACTTCCTGTCTCCCTCAGGACGTCAGAGTACTCTTATCTATGGCTTCACACCATAATTTCCACTGCTATGACTCTGAAGGCTCCTGTCAGAGATCTAAATACAGAAAGCTTGGTTTTTAATACAGAAATCTTTTATAAGTTAGCCCCCAGAAGAACACTAAGACATTCAATACTTTTTGTAATTTGCTGCTTTCTATGTGGTCATCAGTTAACCACCCAAACTGAAGTGTGCATGTTAATGTTCAACGTGGGGTTAATGTGCAGAGGATTGTTTTGGAAGTTACAGTTTAGGATAGGTTAATGTTCAATGTAAAAGCACTTAGATGAGCACTTGGTACACAGTAAGCACATTTAAGAGTTAATTACATTATTATTACTGAGAATTACAGAATTGTTCCTAGGATGCCTATAGAGGCCCAGTAAGGTGAAGTTGAGGGACCAGTGGCTTCAGATGGAGGAAGATAGACTGGAGTTGCTATGGTTGTGTTGCTGGCACAAGAGAAGTGATGATGGGCATGGTAATGGATCCCAGAATAGAGGTTTGAGTCTAAGAATTTGGAACTGAGAGCTTGAAAGTGGCTCATCTAAGGGAAGTTAAGGTTATGTTGGAAGGTTCCCTCTGCCTGGAGTAGGATGGAGTGGGGGTAAAGGTGGGCATTAACAGTTTAAGGGGCTCTGTAGAGGAGGGGGACAAGGAGTGACCTTTTTTTTTTGGTCTGGGCTTTCTTATTGGGGCACATGTGGGCTTCCTCATTCTCATGGTAGAGGGACTTCCTGATGCTTCCACAGTTGATCTTTATTAAACACACAAACCATACCTTCTCACCAGAAATTGCCATACTCTGAGAGGTTTCACAGTGACTTAGGACACCTGGCAACTTCCAGAGGGAAGAAAAAAGTCACATTCCATAAAATTAAGTAACAATCTTGCTCAGCATTCTTTGAGTATGAATACCACGTTATACCTTTTTATTTGTGTCCTGCAGACTGCATTCCTGGGAGAGGAAACAGACTCAGCAGAGATTTCATCCAGGTGTTGGGATGTTTTCTGTGCTAGCCTTTTATTTTTGTTTTAATTCCTCGGATAGCCTGTCTTTACTCCATTCTTTGGTTAGCCTACTGTGGTTGGGCCTCCATGCCTTCCACTCCAGTGTCAAAGTTCTTGTCAGGTCACCTTCAGGCTCCACCTCCCTAGTCTTTGTGTACTTATTTGCAGCATTTGGCTTATTGGATACCCTCTTTCCCCAAACACCACACTCTGCCTGCTTCCTCCAGCCCACTGGCTGCTCCTTCTCGGTTCTCTTTGCCTGCTTCTTCTCTTCTTGTCTTCTGAGTGTTGAGATGCTAGAGCAGATTCATTTGGATCATGTTAAATGCAGATAATGATTCAGTGAGGCTGGGACTGGGCCCATGAGTTTCTAATATTTCTAACAAGCTCCCTTATGCGGGTCAGTGGAGCACCCTGAGCAGCAAGGCCCTGGACCTCTGCTCTTATTGGTGACTTCCCCCCACCAAATTGAGATAGAACCAAGGTCTTACAAAGACCCATAATGCCCTGTGATTTGACTCTGCCCCTACCCCTTCTCATCTCCCACAATGCTCTGGCCAACTCAGTTTTCTTGCTGATCATCTGAAGTGCCTAGCACATTCTTCCCTCAGGACTCTTGGCTTGTTTTCTCTACCTGGTGCTCGCTCAGCTTATGAAGGGCTCATCACCTCTCACAAATCAATTGCTCCCTTCTTGGACAGGCCTTTTTCAACATCTCTGTCTGGGATGGACCATTACCACCACTTTCCCTGCTTCATTTTCTTCACATCATGTACCACTCTGACTTCCTTCTTCACTCTCCCTACTGGAATGCAAATTCTATAGGGGCAAGGACTATGTCTGTCCATGTAAGTGCTGTAGAAGAGTGCCCAGCACTATCATAGGCTCGTAGGAATTTGTTAGTCATCAAATGAAACATCAGTTTCAGCATATCCTGACTGAGCTGGTGACCACTGGTCACTACCACTTGAGTCCAGTGCCCTTGTTTATAATGTTTTGGGTGTCAGGTTATAATATTCTAATTATCATGAACTACTGGAAAGAACCAAGGTAGACTTGGGCATCTAAAGGATGCTTTCACACAATGGGAAGAAACAGTGGGATTATGGCAGAGTGAACACATGAAAGTTTCATAATCATAGGGTTAAAAAAACTATGGAAAATTATGGTATCCCCTATATGAGGTAATGGGTATGCAATGACATCATGAGGACTTGTTCTACACAGTTTCTGTTCATTGCCACATATGGTGTTGTAGTTTCAGCAGAATTATCATTGCTTTGCATATTAAAGTAATGTGAATTTGAGTTATTAGTTTTTAAATTGTATTTGTATTTAATATAGAGTTTTGCTTTGGTTGTAGTGAAACAAAAACTATAGTAGTTTTGCATTTGTACATGTTATGAGAAACATTAAATGAATACTAAAGGTCTTTTAAGTTTTCTTGAAAGGCACCTGTATATTATATAAGCTTGTGAAAGTCTAAAATAGGATTAAGCAATATTGAAGGTGTGGTTGAGGACAAGAACATTCAGGAAAAGTTCTTAAGTTCTAACAGTGCTTCTGAAGAGCTATTTTTAACAAAATAAATATGATAGACTGAGTAGACTATTAAATTTTAGCATGCTTTTGGAGCAATGATGTAGCTCAGTAGCTCAATGGTACAGCATGTGTGTAGCATGCACAAGGCCCTGGGTTTGATTGCTAGCACACCTCACCCCCAAGTAAAGCATACTTTCAAGAGTGAGATCTAAATTATTCACATTCATATGAATACAAAAGAATATACTAACAAACCCTAAAAGATTAAATATGCACTTTTTAAATTTGCATAATTGAAGCTTCAATTTTGGATTATTGATTTAATTTCTGATTATTAAAGAACATTATGATTTGTGAAACTTTCTTAGTTGAAACATCTGTATAAAATAAAGATATTTAAATATGAGATAAAGGTAGTGAAATGGATGGCCTTTATCTACCAACTCCAGGGCCTTAATTAGGAAGGGTAGCTGGTCAAGACTCTCAGTTGTGATTTATGCACAGGCTCTTCTATCATTCCCTGGCTTCTAGAGAACAAAGATGAAATTGGGGGCCATGAAGGAGACACATTCTTGTTGAGAAAGGGGAGAGCATGGTCCTCCTCCTACACACATTTCATCTGAATATGTGCCCATTTGCCCCAATGTTGTAGGACTGAGATACCAGGGAGCATGGGGCAGAGGAAGAGCAGGATGTGAGGCTGGGGTGGGACGAGTGGTGCCATAGGAAGGAGGAAGGGCGCTGAGGACCACAGAGATGCTCAGAACAGCCCAGTGAATGGCCGGCCCCCCAGCAACTTGGGTAACAGCAAACAAGCTTCAGAATTTGGGGTGGCTTTGCAGTCTGAGTTTGGATAGTCCCCCTGTTCTTACCATCCAGTCAAGAGAATTCCAGGGAGGAAGATATTACTGGGGAGCAAGATCTCTGGTGTCAGCAATTCTGGGGACAATAACCATCTTGAACAACAGAACCTGCATTGACACACCTAAGAATCTGCTGTTTCTATTTTAGAAGGCTTATGTTAATTTAGTTTTTAATATATTGGGTGGCTATATGGTATTTTTTTTTTAAAACAGTCACATTCTGCACTATTTTTTTTTTTGAGGAGATAAATGGTCTTCCTTTCTTTTTTAATTAGTTCTGATCATATATACATGACAGTAGGAAGCTCTTCAATTCATTGTACACAAATGGAGCAGAATTTTTCATTTCTGGTTGTGCATGAAGTGGAGTCACACCATTCGCACAATCATACATGTACCTAGGGTAAAGATGTTCATCTCATTCCATCATCTTTCCTACCCACCTTCCCACACTATTTAGTAGGTTTCTGAGGATAAATTCAGGTGCATGTCATTGATAGCCTAGCCTCTCTGGGGTCTGTGCAAACACTGACTCCTACATTTCTGATTTGTGAACTGAAGACTGTGGGAAGGTTGCACCATGGGGGCACATCCCAGATGGTTCTGAATTTGGTGGTCATCTGGCCAAGTTTGCTCATGATGCAAATTCTCTCACCCTTTTCCCTGATGAGGATTGCAGATGGACAGGACTCCCTTGTTGGTTCTCTTGTTTTGAGTGACTGAGAGATGTTCTACAGAAAGCAGTGTATTTCAGAGGAGACTATATAGCTTTAGAATTTGCTTGACAGCAATCTTCTTTGTTCTGGGAACTGGGCACATTACAGTTGATGCTGAAATTCCACAGTACCTCTTTACCTCCTTAACAGGTGCTCAGTAACCCCAGGGCCTATTTTCTGTTTTTGGAACACAGCACACTTAGGACCTGGAAGCTGGAAGTGGGAGGAAAAGTGACAGTGGAGCTGTGGATCTGGTTCTCTTTCTTTTTGATTTTTTTTTTTAGTTGTCAGTGGACCTTAATTTAATTAATTTATTTATATGTGGTGCAGAGGATCAAACCCAGGACCTTGGACATGCCAGGCAAGCGCTCTACTACTGAGCCATAACCGCAGCCCATGGTTCTTATATTTTAAACAGTTAAAAGTATTGTGGCTGGAGATACCTGAAGAATGGGTATTTGTTATAGGAAACTTGAGTTTTTATTTTTTACATTGTTCAAGTGTTTAAAGGGAATTTAGAGTGTTGTGTGCCTTGAACCTTATTAATTCGTTCACCCCTTAATTTATTCAGTACCTACTGCATGTGGGACACTTTTCTGGGTGCTGGATATATGGCAAGGATCAAGGTGTGACTGAGGAGTGACACTTCCACTGAGACTGACCAGACAGGGGGTTGCCTATTGGCACAGCAGGACATGTGTTTTGGTCCGCAGCCCTCTAGGGACCATGATAGCATAGTCATACCAGATAACTGTGGGTGGCAAAACCTGGGAAGACTTCAGGAAGGGGCTCCTCGGGTCTAGGAGGCAGAAGGTCAGGGTCTGAATCCCAGGGCTGTGCTGACCAACCCAGATGTGAGCCTTGGAGAACATTACTGACCCACCAGAGTTTACACATTTCTAAGGCAGAGAAAAAAAAAAAGTCCCTCAGGTTTCCTGAGGTCACATCCAATCAGACAAGATGATATAGAGACAGCACCTCATGTCACAGCCTGCCTGGCACCACGGGGGACGGCGAGCATGCCAGACTCAATTGGTTGAAAAATCTTAAAACATGGTTGTTGGGACAAGACCTACAGACCAGAGAAGTCACTGCTGGTGGCCCATTCTGAGCTGGGTGGAGTTGACTGTGCTGGATGCCCCTGAGAACTGGAAGCTACTGGAGAATCTGAACCTTGGGGGCGGGGGGGCGGGGAGCTGGTCTTTACAGGTAAAAGATTTCACTGGAGGCAGATTGTGTTGAAAGAAAAGGGATAAAAACAGGGTCTGACAGCACAGTGTGAAGTTAAAAGCTTCTCTTGCTGGGACCTGCGAAAGTCCTCCCTTCCTCTTGGTGGCCCGGGAAGATGGTGTTGATGGCGAACATGAGTGTTGGATGGAGTCTGAGTGGGGTTTCAGCCTTGACTATAGTGTCACTTTGGGGCAAGACTGAGAAATCAAGAAGACACCATCTGCTTTTTGGAAGTAATTTATTTCTTGGGACATTTTGGCTTCAGGGTAGGTTTAGGTAATATATCAGGAATGACAAGCAGGTTTTATTTTGTGTTGTGTCCCCACTGGTCAATTGGCAGTGACTGCAGAGGTATACTGTTGAGGAGTCTGAAGCCAGATTTGGGCTTAGGGAGAAAATGCTGTTTAAGTCTTTGGGCTTATTGTTGTGCTATGCTTTGGGTTTAGGATTCATGCAGGAAACTATAACACAAATGACACAGATCTGTTGTCTCTGGTTAGGACCTTTTCTTTCTCTTTTTTTCTTTTTCTTTTGTACTACAGATTGAATCCAGGGCATTAACTATTTATTTTTTATTTTATTTTGAGAGTGAGAGAAACGGGGGGGGGAGAATTTTAATATTTATTTTTCAGTTTTTCGCTGGACACAACATCTTTGTTTTTGTATGTGATGCTGAGGATCGAACCCGGGACGCACGCATGCCAGGCGAGCGAGCTACCGCTTGAGCCACATCCCCAGCCCTCTTTTTATTTTTTATTTTGAGGTAGGGTCTTACTTAGTTGCCCAGATTGACCTTGAACTTATGGTCCTCTGGCCTCAGTCTCCAGAGAAGCTGGGATTACAGATATGCGTCACTGAACCTGGCTGGTTAGGAACTTTTCTATGCACATGGCAATTTGAAGATATTCATTTATTCACACAACAGATATTTACTTATTGTTGTTTTTTTGTGGTCCTGGGGATTGAACTCAGGGCCTCATGTGCTAGGCAAATGCTCTACCATTGAGCTACACCCCCTAGCCCCAGCAAATATTTATTAAATCTCTACTGTGGACACAGCATTGTACTTTAGATTCTTAGCCCTCTACTTTCTTAATTAGTTAATAAATTATTTCAGGATGGTGGTGACCTTTTTGCCTCTGCCTTATAAGTATTTAAAAACATTTTATGAATAAAGTTAGCTTTCTTGTGGTCATAAATGCCACATTGAATTGTTTTGATTTCTAATTCCTGTTATTTCATTTAGCTTATACTATATGATTTAATTTTCTCCATTACCGTTTGAAGTCACCATTGCTAACCTAACCTTTAGAGATAGGAAAACACTTGGAAGTTGATGAGTGTATCCAGCCAGGATTTGACCTGAGTCCAGTATTAGAAATGCCTTTTGCCCTGCCCCAGATCTGGGCAGAACTGTTGCTGTCTTCAGAACTATACTCTTCTGGCTCTCAGCTCTGCATTGCTGGAAGAACTTGTAGAAATCATTTGAAGGGTCAAGAAGGAAATGTATCTTAAGCTTTTTATTTTTTGATATGAATTTTATATTTTATTCAAAGACTGTGAGGAACATAAGATGTTAACCACTGGATTTTAAATTTGGGAACATGAACACCATACAGTGGTGATCTATATATGCTTCTGGGTAAGAGAAGTGGGATGGCTGGAGACCCATCTGGAAAGGAGACAGACAGACTTATAGAGGGAGATGGGGGATCCTCAGAGGAGAGCCAGCTTGGTGCCTATATCTCCTGGGTTAGTCCCAGTGATCCTGATCTTCAGACTACTGTTTGAAGGTCTCCAAGGGTCTCCAATGTAGTAAAAGGACCTTCTCACAGGTCCTTCATTCTATCTTTTTCTTTCCACGAAGACAGTATTTTAAAATTTATTCTTATTTATTTATTTATCATTGATTTTTAAAAAAATAAATGACAGCAGAATGCATTACAATTTTTATTATACATATACAGCACAATTTTTCATATCTCTGGTTGTATATAAAGTATGTTGACATCAATTCGTGTCTTCATATGCATACTTTGGATAATGATGTCCATCACATTCCACCATCTTTGCTAACCCCCTGCCCCCTCCCACCCCTCTTCATTCTATCTTGCACCATCCTTTGGTACAAGGTAGATTTAATGGGGAGCTGTATAACTCAGTATTAAAAATTTTTTATATTTTTCCAAATATATATATATGTTATCATTATCAAGCCTTAAGTTTCCTTGTGACATGGTTTTCCCAGGGAGTTCTAAAAAGTTGACTGTATGCAAAGACATTTCCTTGCAAATAGTGAAAATTTGGTCAGACTGGTCCCTCTCCAGTGCCAGGTATTGAGCTGGGTGCTTGGCACTGCTGTCCTTAGGACAGAAGGGCAAGCCATGATGTAAAGGTTTCAGGTTGCCTGGCTGCATTTCCTCAGGAGCCTTGTGGACTTCTGGCATGACTGGTGCATGTGCATCCAGGCTTTGGAGGTGCCACTGGGACCCAGAGTGGAGAGGCAGGGATGTATGCACTGGCATTACGTGACTAATCTCCATGCTCACTGATCACATGTGGTGGCTCAGGGAGAGGAAGTGTTTCCATCTGGCATCCGTAGTTCTTCCAAGAGCTAAGCTCTTTGTTCCTACAAACACACTCATTGATCTTGCTAACTAAAGCAATTATCGTCATTTAGCAGTCTTTGCATAAAGCATTATTTCCACTCCAAAACACCACTTTTATTTGCCAAGTGCCACAATGTTGCATCCTGGCAATTGATCAGCTTTTACTGCCAAATTATGTAAGCCCTTGGTTGTTCTCAGTCCCCGGCAGAGCGAGTGTGTCTGTGGTGTGTGTTAGGATCGTCAATGTGGCCCCATGCCTGGAAGTGGAGAACAGCTGTCTTTAAATTCGTTAATTAATTCACTGTTTACACTGTGATTGGGAAGGAAATCCGCATTTGCTTAAGACACCAGTGCCCAGCTGAGAAATGTCGTTCTCTGAAAATATTAGATTGAGGTTTGTTGTCAAGGAAATGTAAATTGTGGACGTTTCAAGAAAATCAAATATGAGGATTAATTTACCAACAGGGAGCTAAGATTGTAATAAACCAAGGTGGCCTTATTCAAAGATTGAAATGTAATTAGTGTTGACTGTAGTAGTAGCAGCAGCAGCTATTGAAAAGGACTATAAAACCCTGGACAAGACTTTATTAATAAATATTTGAAGAAATATTTTCATGGAAAAGTTGGCATCAGCACAAGAAGAAATTATTGGTGAGAAAAATAACCCTATTTAGTAAATACCACCTGAGAAAGCATCCCCATAGATAAATTTGTGCAGAAACTCTTTAAAAAAAAGTTTTATAGTTGAGTGTGGAGCTTAGTGGTAAAGTGCTTACTTAGCATGTTTGAGGTCCAGTACCCCCCATCCAAGTTATTATAAACTTTAATAAATATGAATACTTCTAGACTTCTAAACACCCCAAATGAAACATGCCAATGCTGCCCCCCGCCCAGAAAGGGGTCAAGACACAGTGGTCATTTTGGTCTTGGAGGTTGTACTTGCTTCATCAGTCTGTACATATCCTTGGAATTGAGATATTTTACTGTGTGTATATGTGTTCCTTTTTCTTTTTCTTTTTTGGTGTTGGGGATTGAACCCAGGGTGTTATGCATACTCGGCACGTGCTCTGCCGCTGAGCTGCATCCCCAGCTTGAGTTTTACCATATTAGTTAGCCATGTGGGGGCTAGGTAAGTTTAAAAGTTGATCTTCTTTTCAAACTCCTACTAAAGTGATAGGAAAGAACACAGAAGGTAAAGATGGCTGTGGAGGAGAGCCTGGCAGCAAATGGAGGTGTGATAATTGACTTGGCAGAGTGAGAGGTGCTTCAACCTAATGTGCCTGTGCTGTGGCAGTGAAGTGATTTACCTGCAGAGCTGCTGGGAGTCTCAGACATGGAGAGCATCAGCTCCTGGAGAAGGCTGGGGAGATGGGCCACAGTCTGGGGAATTAGTTAAGAACTTTGAGAACTGGAGTGGTTAGACCTCCAGAATCTTCTCTACACCCTGGATATGGGGCACCTGTCCATCCCTACCCTTCTCCCCTGCCCCAGCATCAGAGGGATGGACACTGGAATAGTAGTGAAGGGGTGTGAGTGACTGATGAGACTGATACCTATGGGGACCTCCAGTTGTCTTCTGCCTTGTCTCATATTGCCAGCAGCCGGGCATGGACAGCCCTGCAATGTATTGGAGAATTCTTTTCAGGGAAAGTTGAATTACTCCAGAAATCATGTCCCCAGATACTGAAATTTGATGATTCCTGCATGAAAGGTCTACCCCCCCCCCCCACACACACACTAATTGAGGCTCACAAGTTAATAAGTCACACACACACACACACCTCCAATGTGCTTTAGACCCTCATTCAGGATCAGGCAGCCCAAAACCACCAGTCATATTAAGATTATAAAAGACAGATAATTAAAACAAACCAGAAAAGAAAATCTTCTCAGAAAATGATGTTGAAGAAAGCAGAGGAAAACATGTGTCTTGAGAAAAGTTATTTTCAGAGAAAGAAAAGCTATTTCATACAGAAAATAAGAACAGCATTAATGAAAGAGAAACAATTAGAGAACAATTAAGAGCCATTGAAAATTGCTTTAATTTGGAAAAAGCATTGAGGATGTATCTCTTAAGAAGTGGAACAAAACAGATGGTGTTGGGAGGTTAGTAAAACGAGAAATTTTTATGATGTGTCATCTACCATATGTAAAACTAATAAGTGGAGAAGTCTCAGCTAGGAATATTGTTTAGCAACAAGGAGGGTAAGTACTAGAAGAAACAGTAAACTTTCCAGTTGCTTTCCTCTGGGAAATATGTTTGGGATTGGGGAAGGGAAGCTAGAAAATATTGGTTTTAATTACATCTTATTTGACTCTGATTAAAAATTTTAAAAATATTAGTATAACTGAGAATGAAAGGAGGCATAATGAAATAATTGGAGTTGTTGAGACAGTGATAAACATCACAGATTAAGGTGACTCTTTGAGTTGTCTTCATTGGCATGTTGAGAGATATCTAATATTACATTTAAAAAATAATCACTGAGCAAAACCCAACAGCACCATGCTAATAATTGGAGACTGAGTATATCTAGAAAGTCCTATAACAAGTCATACAAAATAAGGGTATGCTATTGCTGAACTAATTAGTGTTAAGTTTGCACTAGTGGGTATATTTTTGAAGTACAGGCTACACCTGGCATCCATGAAGCTTTAACAAACATTATCTACTACATATTTGCCCACAAAAGAAATCTCAACTTTAAGACGAAAGAAATAATAAGAGGCTTTATTTTTTGACTACAATTCAAGTAGAACTTAATACCATCAAGAAACAAACACAATGAAATATTGGATATGAAAACAAAACAAAACAACAAACAAACCTTCTTAAAAACAATTCTTGGGTCAAAGAAGGAATGAAAACCACAAATGGAAACTATCTAGAACATAGCCATAGAAACATTACTATGGTAGAAACTATTGCCTGCCTTCCCTATGTCCATTCCTCTCTCGTTTTACTAATGTTCAGAGTGTCAATGACCAACTACAAGACCCTGTTTCTCATACCACCTCACTGCTGCAGGTGGCCATTTGATTAAGTTCTCACCAAAAAGGTTTAAGAGATTATTGGTAGGTGGGCTTCCAGGAAAACTTAAAAAGAAGTTTGACGGCACAATCCTGTTGAAGTGTTTGGCATATGTGATACTGGATTAGCTACCTTGTTGTCTTTGCCAGAGGTAGAGGAGTAGAAAGATAAGAAGTATTCTCCATGAAATCTTGCAGTCCATACCAGTCCTGGACTTCCTACATCTGGGGGAAAATTTTTGACGTCTTAGGCTGCTATTTGGGGTCTCTTTGTTAATAGTAGCCCCAGTAATTCCTAAGTGACAATTATACATGTGATTAAAGAACAAAAATAAACAAATGAAGTATTCAAGTCAAGAAGTTAGAAATAGAACAACAAAATAAAATGGAAGAAAGCAGAAGGAAATACTATAGTTCCTCCTTAGCTATGGTTTCAGTTAATTGCAATCAATTTTGTTCTGAAAATATTAAAATCCAGAAACAACTTTCAAGTTTTAAATTAACATGCTGGTTTCGAGTAGCATGTCAAATTTTCACATCATTCTGCCTAAGGTGTGAATCATCCCTTTGTGCAGTATGTCCATGCTGTATATGCTACCCATCCAGTACTCACTTAGAAGCCATCTAGGTTATCACACTGTCTGTTGTGGTATTCCAGTGCTTCTGTGTGTGTAACCCTTATTTTATTTGATAGTGATCCCAAAGTGAAAAAATAGTGATGCTGGTGCTTTGGATATGGCAAAGAGAAGCTACAAAGTGCTTTCTTTAAGTGAAAAGGTAAAAGATATTGTGAAAAGGTAAAAGATATTTTGAGAGACCATATGCACATAACTTATTGTAGTATAATTATTCTGTTTCTGTTGATCTCTTAATGTGCCTAATTTACAAATTAAGCTTTATCATAGGTGTGTATGTATAGGAACAATATCTATATATAGGGTTCAATACTTTTCACAGTTTTTGGCATTTGCTGAGGTTTTTAAATAAGGGGGGCAGAGCTACTGCAATAAAAATTAAACTAGAGCTCGATAAATTAGAGAACTATCGGAAATGTTTGATAAATATAAGAAGTAATTCTTTAGAGGAACAATTTAAAAAAATACAAATCAGTGTAATCAAATAGAAGAAAGCACAAATAATATTAGATAATGAGAAATACAGGGGAAGTGAAATGATTTATCCTTTACAAAGCTCTGTATAATAAACTTCAAAATGTGGATAGACTAGAGGAAGACAGTCATCTATCAGATTGACTCCAAATTAGAAAGAAAACTCAAAAGGGCCCTACAAGTGACAAACGAGACAGCTATTATCCCCGTTATTATTCTTTGCTGCTATGGTTTTTCAGAGAAGTGAGTTTGTGCTGGGAACACCTCTGAGCATGGGCGGGGTGTGCGTCCTGCTTGGTGAACTGTTGGCAGGCATCTGACAAGGGTGGTCACACTCCGGAAAGTGAAGGCAATGATTTTTGGCATCCATCACAAAATTCAAAGCCCTGAATTGTCATTTTTTTTTTTTAAATAACGTTTTTCAGATTGATATGCTTCTTGAACTGTTTTGGGAAGAAAAAGAACAGCTTGAGAAAACTTTCAAATCATTTACTGATAGTTTCACAAACAACTGACTGCTTTGGGTAAAAATGTTTTAAATGGTGCATTCAAATAGTTTTGAAGATTTTAAAGTGGGATTGTGCATAAAAAATGTTTAAAAGTGAGAGGAAAATTAACAATGTAAAAAAAGAAAAAAGAAAAAGAAAATTACGGAGCATCAGAACTCCTTAGCGTTTACTCATTTTCATGGAAAAATACCTTGTTGGCAAATGCTGGAACGCCTTCTTGGTTAAAAATAAATAGCATAAAGTGTGAGGAAACCAACTGAGGGGGAAAAAAGCAAACAGAATAGCTTCTAAGCCAGAAACAGAATAGTGAAGTTATGCCAGAGGCATTAGGTCATTACACCTGTGACTGCCCTCTGCCAGGCCCAGTGTTGACAAGCCTCAGATCACGTGGGCTCAAGGGCATCTAGAAAGGCCTGTTTGAATAGGTCAGGGTCAGGGGAGGGCAGCCACTCATGCTTTGGTTGTGAAGTGTCTTTGCTGTTTAAAGTGTCTTGTTTTCCTTTGAACTTTGAAGTTTCTCTCTCATGATTAGTCCAATCTTCATTTAAACAGATGTAATTCTCACTTAATGTCCTCTTTTTACCCCATTTTGCCCCGGTAGCTGGGACAGTGAAGCATGGAGCTATATTTCGGTGAATACCAACATGTGCAGCAGGAATATGGCGTCCACCTAAGGCTTGCAAGTGATGAGACCAAAAAGTCAAGAAATTCCCAGCACTCCAAGGCAGGCTCCTATGGGGTCAGTATTAGGGTCCAGGGAATCGACGGCCATCCCTACATAGTTCTGAACAACACAGAGAGGTGTCTTGCTGGCACATCCTTTCCTGAAAATGGGCCATCATTTCCACCTCCACTGATAAATCACCTGCCCCCCCATTCTAGCAATGGGTCTGTGCTAAAGGAGAACAGCGGAGAAGAATTACAGCTCCCAGAAAACCCATATGCCCAACCCAGCCCAGTAAGCAACCTGAAACAGCCCCCTTTCCATGAGGGCAAGAATGGAGTTCTAGAACACAAAGATGGGCCCATGAAGCCATCCCACGTGCTGAACTTTCAGAGGCATCCAGAGCTTCTGCAGCCCTATGACCCTGAAAAGAATGAGCTGAACTTACCAAATCACCAACCTCCTGAAAGTAATTGGCTAAAAAATTTAACAGAAGGTACCAATAATAAGAAGGCTTGGACTTACTTTCCCAAACCTGGCAGTTCCCAGCCTTCCAGCCCTCCCTTGGAATCCAGTGTGACAGCCATTCGTCTGTGCAGCTCTGTGGTCATTGAAGACCCCAAAAAGCAGACCTCAGTGTGCGTGAATGTACAGAGCTGCACCAAGGAGAGGGTGGGAGAGGAGGCTGTTTCCCCTAGTGAGAGGTCCCTAGCTGGCCACAGCCCACATGCCCACCCCGAAACCAAGAAAACCAGGCCAGATGTTCTTCCCTTCCGGCGACAAGATTCAGCGGGACCGGTCCTGGATGGAGGTCGGTCACGGAGGTCGTCCTCGTCATCCACGACTCCCACTTCAGCCACCTCCTTGTACAGATTTTTACTTGATGATCAGGAATGTGCCATCCATGCCGACAACGTCAATCGTCATGAAAATAGAAGGTACATCCCCTTCTTGCCAGGAACTGGGCGGGATATTGATACGGGATCAATTCCTGGTGTGGATCAGTTAATTGAAAAGTTTGATCAAAAACCTGGGCTTCAGAGAAGAGGAAGATCTGGAAAACGAAACAGAATCAACCCAGATGACAGGAAAAGATCCCGCAGCGTGGATAGTGCCTTTCCTTTTGGTCTTCAGGGGAACTCGGAGTACCTAACCGAATTTAGTAGGAACTTGGGCAAGTCCAGCGAACACCTCCTCCGTCCCTCCCAGGTGTGCCCGCAGAGGCCGCCGACGTCTCAAGAACACCCAGGGAAGCAAAGTGTGGGCCGCACCTTTGCCAGACTGCAGGGAGCCACTCGGGGAGCTCAGAGCGCGCCCCCCAGGCCTCAGCAGAACAAAGATGGGAAAGTGGCTGAAAACAAAGGAAGTCCGGAAAGCATGGTGATTCCTGTGTCCTCCCTTCCAGCACAGAGTAAAAAGGAAGAAGAAATAAAAACAGCCACTGCTACCTTGATGTTACAGAACCGGGTGGTGCCAACCTCACCTGATTCTGGTGCCAAGAAAATTTCTGTGAAGACGTTTTCTTCCAGCTCAAACACTCAGGTAACACTGGTGTGAGTCCTGTGTTTTTCTTCTAAAATGATGAACTCAGGCTACAGGAGGCTCTAGGAGTATGTGTGTGTGTGTGTGTGAAAAATACACATATACATTCCTATCTATAATCTTGAATCAATAATTGCACATCTAATTTTCTTAGGATTAGATTATGTCCTACTGACAACTGCATAGTTTTTTTTTTTTTTTTTTTTTTTTCCCTCTAGGATATTTTGAGCACTATTAGATTCCCATTGTGGTCTTTCTGCAAAGTAACTTGTCAAACACTATAGAGAGGATCAATTTCTTTGTATAAAAATCTGGAAATATGCAAAATTAGTTTCCACAGAGTCAGTGTTTAGGTTTGTCTAGGTATGTTTTTTAATTCATGAAGTTGAGTGACTAGGTTAATTTCTAGTCAGAGAAATAAAGTTAATCCTAATTTAGGTTAATTGCAAAGTGATGGAATCTAAGTGGTACATTTAGTGTTTTGGAAGTAACCACAAAATATAATGATATTGATGAAAACGATAATAAAGTTTGTAAGTGCCAAGCACTATTTGAATATATTATAGGACTGCACCAGCCTTATGAAGGTAGGTATTATTTACCCTAATTTACAGGTGAGAAAATTGGAGGGAGGAAGAGTTAAGTAAACTTGCCCAAGGTTACAGAGCTAATCAGCCTTGGAACTGACTATAATAAAGAAGCTTACCTGAGGATTTGTTTTTGGGAAGTAGGAATGTGTTTGGAAGCCACTGCTTGAGGGTGTGGGCATCTTCCTGGAAATATCATCCTCATGGTCTAATAACAGATGTTGTGTTCTAGGCCACACCGGATCTCCTGAAGGGCCAGCAGGAGCTCACTCAACAAACCAACGAGGAGACCGCCAAGCAGATACTTTATAATTACCTCAAAGAAGGGTTAGTGATTTCTCTTAAAGACCAAAGTATTATTGTTTCTGACTGGGCTCTTCATTTTCTTTTCTGAAGCTTTGTATCTTATCCTCCCTTCCTGGTCTGTGCTTGTCATTTGAAGGTTAATTCTCAATGGCAGGAGTTTTCATATTGGCATTTAAGCTTGTGTGAAAAGCTTAAATTTGTAGGGACCTGAGTAGGGGAGTGCAGGGAAGAACATATTTTTTAAGTGATTCTTTGTTCAAGGATAGGAGAAGGTCCAGTATTCAGTTTTGAGTTGAGTCTGCCACCACCTTGACTTCTTCCACGCACACGGTAGTCCCCAATTGTCCCTTATTAGAAGTTACAAATAAAAACTTCATCTCTCCCCAGAGTTAACATTGGCCAGGAGCCCCTGCTTCCATTAGTTTTGAAGCACATGAGTCATTTAAAAGCAGTGCTTTCTGTACTCGGAGATTGAGTTGGAAGAATCTGGTTTTCGGTCCTTACTCAGATACTAGCTGCACTGGAATTCTCGGCAAGGAATTTGGAAGTTTCTGTTTCAGTTCCCTCATCACATGATAAAAAGAGGAGGAAAGAAGGAGTTTTATAAAAGCCTGAGGCAACTAAAAGTCAACCACTGACCACTTTCATTGGTATCTGAACCCTTGATAATTTTATATATGTGCTTTACAATTATTTGTCTATATGCTGGAGCTGACAAAATAGCTTCAAAGTACAACATGGTAACTCTTTTTTTTTTTGGGAGGCGAGGGAGGGAAGTAACCAAAGAGATTCTTCTAGCTGAGAGCTAGTTGTTATTTCCTTGTAAAGGGTTTTCCATGTTAAGATTAAGGCAGAAGAACCTTTGACTTTTAAAATTCTTTAAATTCTTTTTTCCTTTGGCACTTGATAATATTGACAGACTGGTAAGGCAGACTTTAGTGGGAGGTACCTTCTTAAGGAATTTTATTTTAAATCTTTTAACTGCCAGGGGTGTGGTAAAGTTCATAAAACTTAATCTGACTATTACCTGTGAAGTCAAGACAAAGGGCTGCTGTATGGACAGTCTTGGCATGGGGCTTATAGTTTTTTAAACATGGGCTAAACAAGTAAGATTTAAAGAGCAGTGTGTGTATGGGAAACATCACACACACACACAAAGAAAGAAAAGGAGAATTCCTTTTGGAATGAATTCAAGTCGTTTGAATCAAACAACAAATGACTACATTTTCACTGGGTATTTTCTCCAAACTATGTTAGAAGGTGCAGGTGTTTCTCTCACACGTTTGGAAATGGGAACCCCTGTCCCAAATGGCATATGAAATATTCTGAGCCCAGTGCTTGTGTCCTCATTGTTTTCTCTGCTGTCTCTTCTGCAGAAGTACCGACAATGAGGATGCTACCAAAAGGAAAGTCAACTTGGTTTTTGAGAAAATCCAGACCTTAAAGTCACGAGCAGCTGGGAGCGCACAAGGAAATAATCAAGTAAGTTGAAGTTTTGTATTTTCAGAGTTCATTTAGCATAGAATGTGGTAAACAACTTGCTGTTTTTTTCAGTCACTACATTTATTTATAGCAGTAGGTGGGAACTTTCCTCAGTGGTAAGCAGTACGGCAGTACCTAAAACAGAAACCCACGTTTTATATATAACCTAAAAATCTGAAGTGCTCCAAAATCTGAAATTTTTTGAGTGTTCAAATGAAACCATGAGTAGAAAATTCCACACCAAACGTCATATGTCCAGTCACAGTCGTAGCAGTCGTAACAAACACATAAACTTTATTGCGTGCCCAAAGTTATTAAAACCATTGTATAAAATTACCTCCTAGCTATATGCATCAGGTATATGCACAATGTAAATAAATTTCGTGTTTTTGACCTGGATCCCCCAACTACCTCATTATATATGTGCAAATATTCCAGAATTCAAATAATTTCCAACTTCAAAATGCTTCTGCTTCCAAGTTTTTGGATAAGGGATACTTAACCTGTAATCCTAATTTATAATCTGCTTTTTTTTTTAAAGAAATGTTTTAAAGATATTTTATTAAAAATGCACAAAACATGACAAGATAACATAAAAAGGTGGCAAAATTTAGAAGGAAAAATTAAGAATAAGAAAAAAATAATGTAATGCTATAACCAGTGGAGATCTCACATATTGTTGTTGATGAATTAACCATGAAAGGACTAGGACGTGAGCCCAGAAGGTCAGATGTAAGGCAGAACAAGGACTAGAGACTGGTGAAGCCAACCAGTGTTAGGAAGGGAAAGAGTGGAGGGGAACTAATTCTTATAAACTGCCTGTTTAATTGTGCTGAATTTGAGTTGAGACTTGGAGATTTTAGGGGGGTTAAAATGGGAGTCATCTTCTATTTGATAAACATCTACTATGTGCCATCTGTTCATGCCCTGACTTGTAGCTCAATCCTACAGCACCTGAGTTAGGCCTCAATATTATTGTGTATCTTCCCTTTCCCTCCAGGGAATTCTGCATGGGAGGGAAAGAGGTGATACCTGGAGGCAGGTAGGATGAAGTTTATCTGTAACTTTTTTTTTTTTTTTAACTTTGGAAACTTATGTAGAGGATACTTTTAGATGTTACTTACTCTCTTTTCTGCTCAGCATTCACATAGCACTCAGCTAGCCCGTGACCATGCTCTGTGTATATATACATACGCATCCACAATTTCCACTAGGGAATCTTAAAATTGTACACCTTTTATACAATCTTCAGAAGTTCTACATAGTTCTTTAAGTTAGTTCCATAGTTCTTGATAAAACTTTTAAAATCCAAAATTGTCACCATGATTCTTGCTTTTGGTTCACTTGCATGATCTTTACTCGTAATAACAGACTCCAGGTAGCCAGCCTTAGCTGGGAAAGTCAGGGTAGCCCCTCTGGGAAAAATGGCACTAATGTTCTCTCAAAAGAGCATAGAACTCTTTCTCAGAAGAAGGGAAGGCAGGGTCATTCTAAGTGGAGGGAGTGGAATGAACAAATACAAAGAGGCATAGGTTTGCCATGTTTAGGTTACTAGAGGCAATTTAATGTAGCTGGAACATATAGCCAGGATTCGGGAAGGGTGGGGAGAAAGCCAGATGATAGGGGTCCTGCAAATCATGTTAGAAATTTCTATTCCCAGCTTAAGGGGATGGGCTACCTTCAAAGGATTTTAAATGAGCATGAATACTATTGTATTTATAAAAGTTCATTCTTTTTGTAGCTTTTGGAGAGAGGTAAAATTAGAGGCAGGGTGACAAATTAAGAAGTTGCTACTGAGTCAAGTGAGAGGTGAAGGGAAGATAAAATTATGGCTCTCAGGACTCTGGCTGCGACCACAGTGCCATGACTTTAATTGCCCACCGTTGTCTTCTCTGCTTCCATCCGTATGTTCTGAATCTGACTCTTGGCTGTCAAAGGTTGTGAAGTTTATTTTTGGTGTATGTTAAGTATTTCCCTAGGAGAGAATATAAAAGCCCTCTTCCTTAGACTGAGATCATATTGAGAAATGGCAAAGCAGGTGGGGTTTTTGTTTAGGAAGGAACAACTTATGATTTCCCCATTGGATTGGATTGCTCTCATTTCACTGAGGAAATTGAAGTCCTGTGTTTTGCGTTAGGTTCTGGTCCCCTTCTTGGGAGTAGGTGGGAGGATCTCCTCCAGGTTCATCACACTCGTCTCACACCTGGATTCAGGGAAATGCAAGCCAAAACTGCTTTTTACAGCTTTGATTCCTGCTTTTATCTCTTTCCCTCACCTATTTGTAGTTTTCTAACTGCTTAACTGTAGGATTTTAGCCAAGTCCTTTGGAGAGCATCATCCTTTTATCATGTCCTGGAAGAAGAACAACAAAAATGAGATAATGAGATCCATAAATATTCACATTCAGATCAGAGATATTTTTCTAGTAGATTCTGTTTAATCTGGTTCCTCTTTATGATGTCTGCTTTCATTTTGGAAATGTAACATCTAAGAGAAGAAAGCCACTTTAGCCAATGTGTATTTACTTACTACTGGCTTACAGGCATTTGCAGAAAGTGAAAGATAAACGTTTCATTGACAGTTATGGAGCAATAATTGCCAGGGTAGTAAAGTCGTGTCACAAAGGGTCTGGGAACATCAGGCATGGGCTTTGGGTATAATATCATGCAGCAGATGTATCTTCAACAAATTTTTTTTTTTCTATTGCATTTTGGGGGTATAACTTTCAGTAAATTGCTTAACTGTATACTTTACTGAATTTTTAACATACTTTTGCATTCCTGCAAATGCCACTTAGATCAAGAGAGCCATTATCCAGTTTTCCTGAGCTACTTACCAATCAATTACACCTCTTCCCTCTGGAGGTAATCATCTTCTGACTTCTACCATCTAGATTAGTCTTATCTTTTGTGAATTTCATATAACTAAAAAATTAAAGTATGTATTCCCATATGCCTGGCTTTATTTCCTCAACATGATGTCAGTGAAATTCATTAATATTGTATTTATCAATAACTATTTTTTATTGATATGTAGTTTTCCATTGTATCAGTATACTATAGTGCAGATTCTTGGTGGACATTCCTGGTTTTTGTCCATTGGAATAAAGCTATTTTTTTTTTTTTTGGTAAACACATTTACTATATATATGGATAAAATTGCTGGGTTATAAAGTAGGTATAGATTTAGTTCTTCAATATTTCCAATTGAATTTAGAAAGTAGTTGAAATAATTTATACCCACCAGCAGCCCATGCCAGTTTTCCTGTATTTATAGCTTCTAACACACTCTGCTCCATTGGTGTGCTTATCTTTCCTTGCACTAATACCATACAGATCAAATTATTATAACTCTTAGAGCAAACCTCAATATCTAGTGGTATTTGTCTTCCATCTTTATTCTTCAAGATAGTCTTGGCTATTCTAGGTCTTTTGCCTTTCTAAATAAACTGTAGAATCAGTTTTCCATTAAAAAAAATCTTCAGGAGTTTTAATTAGGATTACATTATCTATTGATGTATAGATAAATGTGGTTCTGACATCTGTACATTGTTGGTACTCTTATCGTGAACATGATGCCTTTCCATTTATGTGCGCCTAGACCTCTCCCAGCCGTTCTGTCACCTTTGAGGTCTTACCTGTTTTTCATTTAGATGTGTTCCCTTTTGAGTTCTCTTCTTCCTTTTGTACCTCTCTGTTCCCACTAAGACCATTTTCTTCCCACCTGGAGAACTTTCCTGTTGAATCCTGTGGTACTTTTCAGCTGACAGTCAATTTTCTCAGTGTTTTTTGTCTGATAATATTTTTCATTTCCTCGAGTTTTAAAAAATTTTTTAAAAAAATTTTTAGTTGTCGATGGACATTTATTTTATTTATGCGTGGTGCTGAGAATCAAACCCAGTGCCTCACGCATGCTAGGCAAGTGCACTACCACTGAGCCACAGCCCCAGCCTCATTTTCTCGAGTTTTTGAGGAACTCTAGTTTGGCAAGCATTACTTTGTTTCATAATTTTAATGACTTGTCTGTCTTTTGGCCTCCGTGGGCTGCAGCAGGAAGCCAGCTGTCATTCTTGTATATTTTCCTGAATATTTCTTTGTGCTCTGGCCGCTCTGAATATTTTATCTTCAATTTTCAGAAGTTGAACTATAATGTATCTAAATATGTTTTTTCTTGTATTTTTCCTACTTGAGGTTCACTGTCTTCTTGATAGGTTGCTGGCATTCATCACATTTGCAAACTTTTTGGCTATTATTTCTTTGAATATTGCCTCTTTTACATTCTCCCACTTCTTCTGAGATACTGATGACATGTGTGTTACAACTTTTCATGGTATCGTTATATTTCTTGTTCTCTATTGTGTGTGTCCCCTCCCGCTCTGGTGCATCAAAATCTGGATAATGTCTGTTGACCTTTCAATTTAATTAATCTTATTTGCTGATTATGTTATCTTTTAAGTCTTATTCTTTTAAGTTGTCAGTTCTAGGATTTTATTTATTTAAATAAAATAAAGTGGATGACATCATCATCATCATCATTATTATTTTGGTACCAAGGATTGAACTCAGGGGCACTAGACCACTGAGCCACATCCCCAGCCCTATTATGAATTTTATTTAGAGATAGGGTCTCACTGAGTTGCTTGGTGCCTCACCGTTGCTGAGGCTGGCTTTGAACTCGCCATCCTCTAGTCTCAGCCTCCCCAGCCTCTGGGATGACAGACATGTGCCACTGCGCCTGGCTGGATGACATTATTGATGTTCTGGATTGTATCATCTCCCCTGAAGAACCCTGAGTTTTCTTCTTCATTCTGTATGCTCAGTTGCTTTGGGCATTGTTGGGGTGGTCAATTGAGTCTTTGCCCTTAGTCCTATAGCACAACTCATCTTCCTTTCTTGGGATCTTGAATGCCTGGATGTCTATCGTAGCTTCTCTGTTGTGGCTGAACTGGAACCCTAGTGTCTCCCAGCTTAGTACAGTCTGTGGAGTCTCTGTTGAGTTCTTTGTCTCCTTCAGATCTTCTCTGTTGGCCTCTCAGATTCTTGTCCTGTTCATAGTGTGGCTTAAGAATAATCCTAGGAATCCAAGGAGTACTTTTTCTTGCAGGTTTGAGGGCTTCTGTGGAGTTCTCACCTCACCGTGATTCTGAAGTCTCCTTGGTTTACCATCTCTAAACTCTAGTCTCTAGATTCCCCCACCCCTTAAATTAATAAGCTTTATTTTTAGAGCAGCCTTAGGTTTACAGCAGAACTGAGTGGAAAGTTCCTGCCCCCTGTTCCCCTGTTCCCTGTTCTTCATCAGAGTGGTACTTCTGTTACAATCAGTGGACCTATCTTGACACACCATTGTTACCAAAGTCCATGGTTTATACTAGGGTTCACTCTTGGTGTTGTATATTCTATTGGTTTTGATAAATGAACAATGATGTATATCCCTATTATAGAATCATACAGAGTAGATGCGCTGTTCTAGGACTCTCTGTGTTGTGCTTTTTTATCCTCCCTCTCCCCTAACTCCTACAATCAACAGTCATTTTACTGTCTCTATAGTTGTGTCTTCCCAAATATCATACAGTTGCAATCATATAGTATTTAGCCTTTTCAAATTGACTTTTTTGATGTGGAAAAAACTTAAATATATTACTAGGTCTTTTTTATAGATAGCTCGTTTTTTCTTTAATTTTTTTTTTTTTTTTTTTTTTTTAGTTGTAGATGGACACAATACCTTTGTTTATTTATTTTTATGTGGTGCTGAGGATGAAACCCTCACACATGCTAGGCACGAGCTACAATGCCCGCCGGGTAGGTCATTTCTACTTAGCATTGAATAATATTCTATTGTTTGATGAACCATAGTTTATCCATTTGCCAACTAAGGACATCTCGATTGCTTCCAAATTTTAATTGTGAATAAAGTTACTGTAAACATCTACGTACAGGTTTTTTTTTTCAGTTCATTTCGATGAAGACCAAGGAGTGCAACTCTTGGAACACAGAGTTTATCTTCCAAAATAGTTGCATTGTTTTGCATCTCCCCCACCCCCACCCCACCATGAACGAGAATGCCTGTTGTTCTACATTCTTGCCAGCATTTGATATTTTCAGTATTTTGAATTTTGGTCACTGTAATAGGTGTATAGTGGTATCTCATTATTTTAATTTACAGTTTCCTAATGACGTTGTTTGAGCTTTAAAATTTTTACTGTGCTATGGTTTGAAAACAGTCAGGGAGAGTACAGGGTAAATGTAGTGTGACCTCATGTGTTTCTCTTATTAAGGATTATAGCTCCATGTTGGTTGGTTTTCAATGCTTGCAAATATGTCTCATATTTTTGTTCAGCTTTCACAGTTTTTTTAGGGAGAAAAATCTGATATCAGCTACTCTATCATGATTAGACCCAGAATTACAATAATCCCTTATTGAAATTTATTAAATGTAGGAGAAGTGTTAGATTCTATAGACACAGAAATGCATAAAACATGATCTCTACCTTCTAAAAGTTTATAATCTCCTAAGGTAATAGTTCTCAAACAATCCCTAAGAATCAGTGGTGCTAAACTATGTTTTGTAACAACAAGGTTTAGTTATTGATTTTCTTGTGATTTCTATGTACTGGAATCTAGAATTTTTTATAAAGCAGTTTCTTTTAAGTATTATTTGTCCTAAATCTAATACTTAACATTTTATAATATTCTATAGAGTACTTTGAACACTTCTAGGAAATAAGTTTTAGTAAGTAAATAAGTTTTAGTCCTATTGAACTAATGTTGAGAAATCTGGTGAAATAATTCCTGTGACTGTGGTAAATGATATAAAGTTGACTGGAGTCCTGAGGGGCCAGCCTGATTAACTCTGCCTGCAAAGCAGGGGAAGAGTCTGTAGGGGTTGACATTTGAATTGAGTCTTTAGATTGTTAGTGCTATGCTTCATCAGTTACTGCTTTGGTTATATTTTGGGAAAAGAGAATTAAAACATCCTGAACATTTAAATTAAGATATCTTTGCAATTAATCACAGGCTTCTAACTCATCATCTGAAGTCAAAGACCTATTGGAACAGAAAAACAAGTTGACCTTAGAAGTGGCTGAACTTCAGAGGCAGCTTCAACTAGAGGTCAAGGTATCTGGCTCTTCTTTTATTTTTTTCTATTTCTGTCTTGGTTGTTAAAGAACATATTAAGCACATTGGGATGCCCAGGTGAAATGAAAGCTCATTTTATTTTTTGCCCCAAAGAAACATTCCTTTCATCACTGAGTAAATTCCCATTATTTGGCTGCTGTTGTCCAGTGAAATTTTTTTGTAAGTAGCCAAAGCACATAAAGACTGTTTGCTTTGACAGAGTTAAAGAAACACTGTTGGATTCAGGTGGGACAATCAGAAACTAGATGTATAGTTAGTATGTAAAACATTGAACTAAGTAGAAGTAGCAGAATAAAGTTTAGCTGGAAATTTCTTTTAGGAGTATTACAATTCACTAGGTATAAATACTTAAAATTCTTTGGAGTTTGAACTCTATGCTTTATTTTTATTTTTAGTTGTCAATAGACCTTTATTTTATTTATTTATATGCGGTGCTGAGAACTGAACCCAGTACCTTACACATGCTCTACTACTGAGCCAAAACCCCAACCCACTCCTATGCTTTAATTATGTTATTTAATTGTTCAGTAATATAAGTGCAAAGACATGGGGTCCATTAGAGTTTGGAAGTAGGTTTCTGTGGGATGATGTGAATATACAGTGGTGGTACTTTAAAATTGCACTGCTTCATTTTAGAATCAACAAAACATCAAAGAAGAGAGAGAGAGGATGCGGGCAGACTTGGAAAAGCTACGAAGCCAATGTGACAGTAAGATGGAAGAGAACTCCACATTGCAGCAGCGACTGGAAGAAAGCGAAGGGGAGCTCCGGAAGAACCTGGAGGAGTGAGTTTGGGGCCAAGAGCCTGCTATCCTTCCTGAGTTTTTATATTGTGTGCAGCCCGAGCCCCTTTGACCTCTTAACTATACCCAGCCTTACTGAGGCTGCCCACCCTTCCTTTCCTCCCAACAATCCTTGTAAAACCGTGAAGTTGATGACATGCGCAGACTGGTAAGCAGGAAGGTTAATAATTATTAAGATTCTTTGTACACCTTGAAGTATGTCTTGTACAGTTTCAGCCTTTAAAGTAGATCTCATGACAGGTGAGAAGTGGGAGACACTGAGTAGTAATAGCTAAAGACAGATTTCAGTGAGCCTGGGCCTAGCTTCCAAAAAGTACTTGTCACATGGCCTCCACAATCTCCCAGTTTGCAAATTTTATTCTGGTTTATGTTGGTTTCTGTACTGGGTACTTGCACCCCTTCTCAGTCTTCGAGGATGAAATTCAAGTCCACGGTGGACCTTCCTGCCATTGCATCACTTTAAAGTCTGTGGCAAAATGATCTAAAACCTAGATTTAAAAATGCATAGTGCTATGGAGACCTGTGGCTGTGACGGAAGCCCTCAGTGAAAGGTTAAGCTGGGATCAAATCCAGAGGGAATTCAGGAAAAGTGGGACTTTATGTCATAACAGCATTTGATTGCTCTTGTAATTTTGATGGTAGGGTTATTTGCTTTAAAAATATTCAGAGAGATGAGTTTCAGAAAATAGGTTAGCAAGAAAAAAATCAGAACATTGAGAGTACAGTAAAGAACTTAGAAACTTGAAAGATATGGTCATTGTGAGGTTGGAAAACTTTTCCTTGTTAGAGAGTGATTATTTTAGGGTTTGTGAGCCATGTCATCTTTGTCATAACTGCTCAACTCTTATCATTACTCTGTGACCATGGCCACAAGCAATGCATAAGTGGACCAGCAAGGCTGTGTTCCAGCAACACTTTATTCACAGAAACAGTCATGGGCTGGATTGGCCTATAGACCATAATTTGATGATTCCCCTGGTCTAGAGTACAGGGATAAGGGAGGGTGGGATGACTTTGTTGAAAAAAATATCAAAGTTGACTTTTGTCATTTCTTTATCGTCTATGCTCAAATTCTAGTAGCCTACAGTCTCCATTTGGGTAGAAAATTTCCCTACATTCTGCCCCCCCCTCCCCCATTTTATTGGTTTGAGCTCTCACCTGACATCTGGGTCAAGTTGGACTGTAGCCCTGGGTTCTTACCAGGTGCCATTTTGGGTTGCTGATTCGTTCTTCACTGCAGAGAACGAGAGGCTCCTAGGGGCTTTACATGACTCTGTGACTGTCTGAAGTCAGATTGGATGAAGAACTGTGGAGCCCAGGAGACTCTCTGATGGGCTTCCTCCCTGCCAGGCTCTTCCAGGTGAAGATGGAACGAGAACAGCACCAGACCGAGATCAGGGACCTCCAGGACCAGCTCTCAGAAATGCATGATGAGCTGGACAGTGCTAAGCAGTCTGAAGACAGGGAGAAGGGGGCGCTGATAGAGGTAAGGGGTGGTGGCCAGTGACAGGCCTCACCTGCTGCAGAGGAGGGGGTGGGGGGGCTGGGTGCCATTCTGTTGTGTGCATTCACTTGTGGCTGTGGTCAGATTCTGTGAGAGCACCATGTGTCATTAATTATAAACATTCTTAGGAAAACTTTCAACTACAGAAAAATCGAAAAGAATAGCACATTACCACCCATCAATCACCAATGCTGGTTCCACAGTTGTCAATATTACTTACTTACTTACTCCATTAATTTACCTGTTCATACACTCATCAATTTTTGTTGTTGTTGTTTACTGAACCATTTTAAAGTATAGACACCGTACCTCATTCCTGAACTTTTCAGCATGCATCTTTGAAAAATTGGGGAATTTATTTTACATAATTGTAATACCATTATTATACTTAAAATATTAATGATTTTCATAATGAATATCTATCTATTTCCAATTCTTGGTCCTTATTCAAAATTTCCAGATGTTCCCCCAAGCATATTTTATAGTTTTTTCCTTCCTCTGAGCTAGGTTCTAGTGAGAAATCACACATTTCCATTATTGTGTCTCTCAAATTTCATTTTATCTTAACTCCTCCTATCCCCCATCTCCATCTCCTTGCTCTGTCTCCCATCCCACTAACCTAAAAAAAACTGGAGCAGTGCCCCACATTGTGGATTGTTCTGATTATCTCTTTATGGTGTCTGTTAACTTATTTCACTATCCCCTATATTTCTAGTAAATTGGAATTATATCTGAATACTAATAGATTTAGGGCAGACTTTGGACAAGAATAGTTTGTAAATATGTTGTTTATGGAAAAAACGAGCAATAAGATTGTGGTAATACTTAACGCTTTTTGTTTCTTAAAGCCCCATAAGCCTATAAGCTCCATAAAGGAAGGGTCAGGTCTGCACTGCATCGGTAGCATTTGCTACAGTTCTGGGCTGCACAGAGCCACAGTACTGGGCTGCACAGCAGTCTGTACATATTTGGTGGATGATTAGATGAATCCATGAGTGAGAGAGTGAGTGAATGAACGAATCCATTTGCTACATACCCAGGCTGCCCATCTGGCTTTTGCTCATAGATCTATTAAATACTTTCCTTGTATTTATCTGTAAGCCAGTGGATAAAGGTTGACACTTCCTACTTAACATTTGTTAATTATTATGGGGTTTACCAAAGACCCTTGTTATGTCTTCTCTGAGTTATTGTCAGCCTGCTGAGGTGAAAGATACACAAGTAAGAAATACTTAGAATGCAAGAATGTTGATTTTGAATGTCTACATTTGGGGGAGAAATATAATTGAGGGTGAGAAAAATAACTTTTCTCTCTGCTCATTTTGGTGTTTCATATTTGCTATAACATTATTATCACCTGGATTTTGACATAGTTTTGAAACATTTCTTTTGTAAGGTGTGGTTGTAGAAAAAACCTAACAAATAAATAAATAAGTAAAGCACCATTTAGATCAACGCTCCACCCAAATAAGTAACAAAAAAAAAAAAAGTTACTTTGTCATTATTTAATTTTCCTCTGCTTTTCCCCTTAGGGATTAGGCATTTTCTTTTACCCTTTCTTGGGACTACAAAGCTTCTGGCTCTTAAGTTCCTGGAGTTCCTTGAAGTCTCCATTGTCAACTGCTTTCTCTCCCCTTCCTTGTTTAGATTTAATGGTTCCTCCTCGGAAGAGCTGAGCCCCTCTCCCTGGCCTGGTGGGCACTGAGGGGAGGGTGCCATGGTCACACAGTAGTGGGGCTTTTGAACTCTTGTCACATGGGCACAGAAGGATAATTTTCTCTACTCCCACAGAACTGTCTCTTGGTCTCTGTTTAGACCTTTTCTCCACAGAAGGCCTCAGCCTGTTCCTTAGCACCTGGTGTTCCTCTGTTGATCAGATGATTCCTTAAATACCACCACGTTCATGATGCTAGACTGCATCGTGGCTCCATCACTTTGGGGCTCAGTTATGAGGACAAGGTGTATTACAATGGGGCTTTGAAAATATGTGTATTTATGACTAAAATATTAAAGCAACACAAAATGAAATTTAAAAATGGGTAACATACATATTTCCCTAAAACCTAAGCAATTAGTTTTATTTCTACATTTCATTTGCTTTCTCACCCATTGGTAGGTTTATCCACCCATCTGTATATAATGTAGGGATAAACATAATGCCTTTTCAGTTTTGCTACCTGCTTTTAAAAGTTAATAAGTAAGAAATACTTTTCCTTATTATACTTTATAATTTTTATATTTAAATTTTAAGGAGATAGACCATAATATGCTTAATCATTCTAATGTATTTTTCTTTCTTTTGCAATTCTGAAAAAATTTTATGGTGACCCTTCTTTACGTGTACCCTTTTACTACTTAAAAAAAAAAAGTTCCTAAAGATAAGTTCCCAGAAATGATGTCATTGAAGAATTTATGGTTTCAGTAAAAGTGTAGCTTCACAAACAAGTTCAAAGAGAAGACTATCATATTTGGATTCCTTGTGTGGATGTTTCATTGGTTCTAAAAGGAAAAGATGTTATCTTAGTTCCTAGGAAGTCTCCAGAGTTCCTGATTTTTCCCTAACAATTGAATTCTGTAATTGCTAGTCGCTCTTTCCCATAATATTTTCCATCTTCTTAGATGCTCTCTTTTCGTTCACATGACCTAGATGTACATTTGTACCTCTCTCTTCTAGCTGGCTCACTCAACAATTTATCATCATTGCTTCTCCCCTCTTTGGTGCCTACCACAGTGCCAAATAGCAAATGAATAAATAATTTCCACTATTGAAATTACTTTTAAAAGTAATCTCTTTTAAAAGGGAATGATTTCTAAAATGAACCACCTACTTCTTTAACTCTTTTTTAAATATTTGTTTTTTAGTTATACATGGACAAAATATCTTTATTTTGTTTATTTATTTTTATGTGGTGCTAAGGATCAAATTCAGTACCTCACATGTGCAAGGCAAGTACTCTGCCACTGAGCCACAGCCCCAGTCCATATTTCTTTTAACTCTTAAAGCACAACATACTGAGCATTTAATAACTGAGCATAATTTCGTTTTTGAAACAGTTTGTTGTTTTATTTATATTACTTCCTAGTAAAGAATCTGAGCCTCAGTATTGTGTGTTCAGGTCTAGGCTGATAATGAGAAATACGAGAATGGGAAACTGAGCACATCTTTTCTTAAACATGTTCCTGGAATTTCTGTCCCCTGATTGTTTAGTCCTTTCCAGGACAGGAATGGTTTTATCTGCTGCCACCTCTTTGCAGGAAGAGTTTGGGGGTGGACACAGTGTTTTTTTTTTTTTCCTCCTTTTGCAAATTCATCCTTGTAGCTTTTATTGGTTTCCCTTGACATGTCAGCAACATTTAAAACATGATCTATGGTCTCTACAGCATTAATAAAATAGACCCTATCTCCTTGTCTCTTTCAATTTATTCTTCATATCTTAATAAAAACTAGCCTGAGGGAATCTGATAACAGATTATAGTTGTAGCCAAGTTTTCCGTGGCTTTTGGCTTAAATCAGGCTCTTAAACAAAATGAACATTAAACCCTTAAGCTTTTGCATGTCTGAAAAAGGTTGAAGGCCCTGTACTTTGTGAGGCCTGCAAAAAAGCCAGATTTTTTCATGAAATCTCTTTTTGTTTTGGTGCTGGGGATTGGACCCAGGGCCTCCTGTATGATGAATGGGTGTTCTGCTACTGAGCTACTCCCCCCACCCTTTGCACAGAAGTATTTTTTAATATTTCACGTTTTGTTAAATAACACCAAGCCTCTATAAGGAATATGTAAAAGAAGGAATTTTAAAATTTAGGAAATAATGAAATGGTTAAAGGAAGAAATAGTAGGGGATAATTTTTGTTTTTTAGCCAAATTAGTTATTCTTAATTTAATTGATGGTTCTGAAAATTTAAAACTCAAGTTACAAAAGTGATCATAGAGCAAGTGTTGGGACACTGCCTTGTCTATGAATGCCTTGCCTTCCATCCTGGGGGTAGTAGGTTAACATGCAACATCTCAGTGCCACAACAGTGGTGTTTTCCACTGTTGAGAGGTCGTTCTTTGATGGAGCCTGCAGTTCTGAAAGATGCACCTAAATTCATCAGTCTTGTGGTGTCTTATTCCTGGCATGTGCCAACGTACTTCAGTATTTCTGAAATATTCTGGTTATTGTATCAATCTGGGATATTTGTGCTCAGAAATGAGGTCTCTAATTGGGCACCATGGTGCATGCCTGTAATTGCAGTGACTTGGGAGGCTGAGGATTGCAAGTTTGAGAGCAGCCTCAGCAACTTAGCGAGATTGCCTTAAAAAGACTGGATGCAGCGGTTTAGTGCCTCTGAGTTCAATCCCTAGTACCCAAACAAACAAAACTCTAAAACAACAACACCAAAAAGAATTGAGTTCTCTAAAATAGCTATAACTTCTTTTGCTGTGATATATTACTGTACATTCTGTAAGTCTTAATTAAAAAAAACTAAAACTTATGGTGGTTCTCACCAGCTATGTTGTACTTTCTAGATCATCCTTCTGGAGCAAAAGTTCTGAGGATTTTTCTGTCAGCTACCATTGTGATATAAAACCTCTTATTTACCCCTGCAATGACCATTGGCCAGAGATAGGGTCCTGATCTAACTTCTTGGAAGCATTTGTGCAGAAGAGGATCTAGACCAGTGTTTTCCTTATTTATTTATTTATTTATTTATTTTTTTTTGTGTGTGAATAGGTGGCAAGTGATATAGAGCTTTCTGTGGGCAAAAAAGTTGCTGCCTGGACATTCTGGCGCCTCTCAGTAGTTTGCTGTTGGGGTGGCAGCTTGTGCCAGGCCATGCTTCCTTTTCCTCCCAGCTTTCCTTCCTTCCTTGTCTTTCAGGCTCTGGTCATGTTTCTTTGTTTTGGTTTAAAAGGTAGACCTCCTTACTGGCCAAACAAAGCTCTGTTTTGTCTGCACTTCACAGGGAGATTCATTGTGCCATTGTTGGATCCTTGACCTTCCTGAGCGTGTGGTTTGTGGTCAGGTCTGTGGTCACTGAGTGGTAAAGAGAAAGGATGTTGGAATTCAATCCGGGTCACAGTCTAGGCTCTACTGCTTACAAACTGTGCCATCCTAAGCACGTTAGCACCTCAGAGCTCCGGTTTGATTTAAAAAAAATTTTTTTTTGTAGTTGTAAATGGACAGCATGCCTTTATTTTATTTGTTTCATTTTTATGTGTTGCTAAGGATTGAACCCAGTGCCTCAGACATGCTAGGCAAGTGCTCTGCCACTGAGCTACAGCCCAACTCAATTAGTTTTTAATTTATGAAAATAATATTCATTTCTTGAATACTCCTCTTTTAATTTTTGGAAATGCCTAGCACAATTCTTTCTTTTCTTTTTTTTCCTAAATATTTTTTATTGTAGATAGACACAATACTTTTATTTTATTTATTTTTATGTGGTGCTGAAGATTGAATCCAGTGCCTCACTCATGCTAGGCAAGTGCTCTACCACTGAGCTACAGTCCCAGCCCCCAGCACAGTTCTTGTATGCAATAAGTATAAAATGCAGTCCACTTTTTTAGGTCCCTCTTCCTCCCTCAAGCACATATATACACACTGTACACACTGGGTTTTAATCTGCAGGCTATCTGTCACATATGGAACTATTCTTAATGCATAAAGTTTTAAAAAAGCACTGATTCTAAACAGCCAAAATTTTTCCTTGTTTTCTTTGATTAGAGTCTACGGAGAGGCTTGTTAATCTCTAATGGATGTTCACTTGTGTCTTAAAGTTTATGTATTTTTTTTTCCTCCTTGATACAACTAACCCCTGGGGTAATAGAGTGAAGTTTTTGAAACTTCATGTTCTTTTGGTCTCTACTCTGGAAAACCTCAAGTGCCACTGTGTGATATGGCAAGGTGTAATCTGATTGGATCTTTGCAGCACAGTCCACTTAAGCAACAGCCCCAGCCACAGATAACAGCAAGTCGGTGTAGAATGGACATAAAAACCTCAGTTCTTGACATGCATTGGCGGCGGTAAACAAAAGGCAACGAGAAACAGATATATCCTGGAAACGATAAGTGTGGGAAGAGGAACTGCCTTATCATCAAAACAATGGAGAAATGTGTGAGAGTAAAAGCAGGAAATGTGGTTCAGAATCACAAGGGCTGCTCTGAAGGCTCCGGCAGGAGGCTCCAGGAAGCCTTACAGGGTAACTAGTAGCGGCAGCAACTGCAGGGAGGGTCCCTGTTATGGAGGGGCAGGGCAGGGAGAGTCAGGCGTCTCTTTGACAAATATCAAAGAGACATCATCAAGGACAGGATAAATTTTCATGAAAGCTCTGTATTTGGTGCTTTTGAAGAGCCAGCGCTGCCTTCTATACCTGGAAGAGTTTATTGACTTTGCATCTAAGTTTATCAATGGTGGCTGGTTAGATTCCTGAGGGTCTGTCTTGGTTTACACAATTCACTCCATCTTGAGATTGCTCTAGTTCAGTGGATATGTATGACCTAGAGAAAGAAAAGAGATTTTGTTGTCAGTTATAGTTAAATTGATTTAAATGATTTTATCCCCTTAGCAGCAGCATGCTTCCTGAGCTAATTATCCCAGAGGCCTTGGGTCCCCAGGTGGCAGCTGATGCTCTGAGTCCCAGGAGCTCTAAGAGAATAGGATATATTCTTATTCAGAAACCACAAATGAAAGAATAAACTTATTTATAATTCTGGCATCTCCAGATTCCTGCTGTACTACGGGTGTTAATTTGTTTATGCCCAGAATAGACAGATGCTCCTAATAGCCTTGATCCTTGCATCAAAATTATAAGGAATCAGATCCATATCCTTTCAAGAAACCGACAGTGTACCAGGGGACATAAGAAAAATGATCACAATAGGTAGAATGCAAGGTGACAAGAGTCAAGTGCTATCAGAGGGAGAGTGGGAGTGAGATGGGTGTTCAGGAGAGGTGTGCAAACAAGAACTCTTGAAGGCAGTCATGTGACATCTGAGCCTTCAAAGACTTTCCGAAGGGCAGAGGGAGACAGAACTGAGAGGGAAGAAGGTAGCTCCAGAGGATGCTACGTGATCTTCTGGAGACAGCAGGTGAGAGACTGATTTGGGGGAAGAGATGCATGGCTATTGAAGGCCCCTGTGCAAGAGATAATGAGGGCCTAACTTGGGGAGGCAAAGGGGAGGATCTAAGATATTACAGGACTAACTTTTTGGTTATGAAGGACAAGGATGAGAGAAAAGTCAAAGGTGTTGTCTAGTTCTTAAGCTGGGTACCATACACAAAAATGATGAAAAATAGAAGTGGAAAGGAAGGAACACGATGGATTCACTTAAAACTGCAATCCTATTGAATCTGGGTTTCCTGGGGGTATTCCAGATGGGTGCTTCTAATGGATGTGAAAATGTAGGAATGAACTCAGAGGAGGGGTGGAGGTAAAAGATTTGGAGTCATTTTTGTAGAATTGATAGTTGGGGAAAAAATTGATGAACTTGTTAAAGGAGGAGAGTAAAGAATGCAGAGTTGCATTCCTGGGGATCATCTTAGCTTTTGGAAAGAGGGAGACAAAAGCCAGAAACGATCTTCACAGAAAAAAAGTGACCTTGGGAAAGGATCTAGGAGAGTGTAGAAAGAGGGGACTCTTAAGGAGATGGCAGAGAGGGTAAAAAGAGGAAAGGCCACTGGATGTAGTGATTCGTCGATCATGATGACCTTGGAGGTGGCTGTCTTAGTAAAGGAGGGACAAAAGCCATACAACAGGAGATCAGGAAACAAATGAGTGGTCGTGAAGTCGAGGCACTGAGCAGAAATTATACTTTCAAAAAAGTTTGGTAGTAAAGCTTTGTGGCTAGCCAAGATTCAAGGAAATAGAAAAGAACAAAATGGCAGAAAGAAAAGATAACAGATGGAGTAGAGACTTGGAGTAGGCTGGTAGGAAACAGATGCTTCTCCAGGAAGTGGCTTTGGGTGGGGAGATGCCTGGCATGCAGAGAAGAGTTGAGATGGGGGGAAGCTGAGCATTTGCATGTTCCATAAGGGCAAGCCCTGAGCTGGAGGAGCACCAAGGAGTCCAGGACAAAGACATTGAAGTAAAAGGAAGGCTGATCCTTTTCAGGCCACACTTGGGCCTGGGTGATGTGCTTCATAGTGGAACTTGATGCCCCAGTTTTGTGACTTTCTTTGTGAACTGTAACAATGAAGCAGGAGAAAATGTGAAAGTTGTGCTCCACTCAGATGGGCAAAAGAAATGACAAATTCTAGGATGAATTCATCCCAAATTCTAGGCATGTAGATGAAGGGTTTGGCCACTCTCAGGGCTCAGCGGGTACGAAGCAGATGAGGCCAGCAGGTCAGCCTGGCCCTCTGCAGCAAGCGCATGAAGGGCCACAACAAGGACAGCAGGCCGTCCTGCAGAAGTGAAATGAGAGGCACAACCAGACATGTCCCCTCAAAGCAGTGACATTAACTTTTTTTCCCTCATATTAAATCTCAAAGAGTTAGGCCAGAGGAATCAAAGGGAATGATGGCCTCTGAGGTACAGAGGAAGAGACAGAAGTAATCTCCACAGGTGTGCAGTATGAGGAAGGAGGGAGCAAACAGGACAGGTGAGGTGGCCGTAAGCCTGGTGGCTGCCTGGAGGAGACATACCGGTCCACTCCACAAAGATGTCTGCTCTTCACCTCCCTTCTTCCCATGTCCTCCCTTTAGGAGCTCCTCCAGGCAAAACAGGATCTTCAAGATCTGCTGATCGCCAAGGAGGAGCAAGAAGACCTCTTGAGAAAGCGGGAGCGTGAACTCACGGCCCTCAAAGGTGCTCTGAAAGAAGAGGTTTCCAGCCACGACCAGGAGATGGACAAGCTGAAGGAACAATACGATGCCGAGCTGCAGGCCCTGAGGGAGAGCGTGGAGGAGGCCACAAAGGTGAGTCGGCGGCACTCACCTGTGGACCATAGAGGATGGGATGGGGTCACAGAGTCTAGCATGAAGACAGATGACTGTGTGACTTTGCTAAGGAGCAGAACGGAAACGATTTCCAGATTTCTGGTACATTCGTCAGCTTGGTGTCACTGTGATCAAAATACCCAACGAGAACATCTTCAAGGAGGAAAACGTTATTTTGACTCCTGATTCTAGAGGTCTAATCTATGGTCAGCTGAATCTATTGCTGGGCCCAGGATGAGGCAGCATATCATGGGGAAAGGGCAGAGTGAAGGAGGACTGTTCCCTTCATGGCTGACCAGGAAGCAGAGAGAGGGGAAGGGGATACTGGGCAGATGCACCCTTCCAGGGCACACCCCCCCAGTGACCCATGTCCTCTAGCCAGGTCCCATTTACCACCCAGTTACTCCATTCAAACTGGGAAGGACGGCTGACATCACAGCTCTCATAATTCAGTCATTTCACATATGAATATTCCTGTATCAACATGGGAATGTTTGGAGGACACCTCATACCTAAACCATACATCTGGAATCTTTTGCCCCTGCCTTATCCTGTTCCTTTGGACTTTGTACGGCCTTTTGTTAAACCATTCTGGGTTTTTTTTTTTTTTTTCTTCCCCTTCAGAAAAGTTACAGGAGGGTTAATTGGCTGAATTGTCCAAGCCCTTCCAAGATAATTTTTCTCTTAATTGAATTTTTGGCTCCTACAAATAGATTCTAAATTATGTCAAAGGCTATTGGTGCAGGATTCATATTGGCTGTTGAAGAGAAAAACAGCATTTTCAAGGGGGAAAACTCTGAAATATCATGCCATCTTTAGGGAAAGAGGGAAATTACAGAATATGAAATTTTGAGTCTTTCTAACATATAAGTTAAAGACGGTGAAGAAAGAACTCTTGGTGTTGTTTATCCTGTGAAGATTACAGTGACAGCTCAGAGTTAGGAGGCCCTCTCTCCCCAGCCCCATGGTGATTCACTGATCTTCAATTATGTCATGGTAATTGCAAATGACAAGAAGTGAAAGATGGTTTTGTTTGTTATAACAATAAAAAGTCTGGGAAATAGTCTGTTTGGGGTTATTATAACTTTGAGATAGTTTTTAAAAAGCCCCTTGTTGATTTGCTTATCTTAGGTTTTTTTTTTTTTTTTAGATTTGATTTGAGGGGAAAAGAAGCAAAACGGATTTCAGTGTCATTGCTTTGGGGAGGACATGTGGCAATAGCCTGGTGTCCTTACTGTTGACCTTTTTCAGGAATATGCCCATAGGCTCCTGAGTAAGATGATTCTCCTTGGGGCACATTGTTTCTTTATCACCCTTTGATCCTGTATCAAAGACGAATTAACATGTTATATTCTATGTGGCCCATTTAAAGGTTGTTGAGAACAGTGTGTGGGAATGTGTGTGTAGTCATTTGACTGGGAGGAAAGTCAAACTTGTGGCACATGTAGAAAGGATTTTTTTTTTTTTTTGGAAGCTGCTAGGTCTTCTCTCATAGCCATATGAGTGGACAAGGAGACATGGCAGGTGAAGGAGGACACCTTTGTTGTATGGAATTGGGCTCTTCATCTTGACCTTTCAGAGGTCTGCATTGTGTGTTATCTCAAAGTATTTTTATTATTCCAATTCAAGAGAGGTGACTGTATTGACACACATCTGTCTGTGAAAGAAATGACAGGTGAGTTAGCTTAAATGTGTGTCGCTGGCAGAGAATGCAGAGTTTCTAAGCATTAGAAGCTAACTCTTAGTACCCAAAGAGTGTCCTCAAAGTCTCTTTGCCCCAGGTCATTTTCTGCACTGCTGCCAGCATCAGAGACAACCTTGTGTCAGCCCTTGCTTTGGTAACTTGTTTGCTCCCCATTGTCCCTGACTTAAGCTCAAAATTGTTAGCTGGGTAGATAATAGAAGTCCCTTTCTTCCTAATCCCATCACCAGAAGACTGTGTTTCTTTTGTACTTTCACCGCTTTGCACATCTCCACTTTTTCACCTGACGAACCTGTTCTCATCCTGCAAAACCCTCCCCAGATGTCCTCTCCCCATGAGCATGCCTCGATTCATCCTCTCCCTTCAGCGCAGTTGGTTGCACCTTGCTTGGGGTTTCTTTTGAACCCTGGCCATTCAGGGTTTGTATCCTACCCTGTTGTAATGTATCCTCTTGTCTGCCTTTTCCCTTAGACTGAACTTCTTATTTCTTAAGCATAGGGATACTTTTATCTGTTCTCTTTGGAGTGACAAATTCAAGTGCTTCTGGGGCCAGACAGGGAGCATAAATGAGTAAAGCAAGCCGAGTGTGTTGGTGCACTCCTATAATCCTAGTGACTTGGGAGGCTGAGGCAGGAGGATAGCAAATTTGAGATCAGCCTCAGCAATTTAGGCCCTCTCTTAAAAAACAAAAAAGTCGGGGAATTAGAGCTGGGGATGTGACTCAGTGGTTAAGCACCCCTGGATTCAATCTCCAGTACTAAATAAGTAAATGAAACTCTGAGTGTGTCATTGAGGGGACGGTTTATTATGGTGGGGACTGTGGCAAGTTGGAGAGTATGTCCTTTGCTGTCAGGATCAGTAGCTTCTCTGCTGCAGCTGTGAAAGTCACCAGTGAAGGAATGCTGAGCCCATGTTGATGGATCTTTCAAGTTTTAAAAAATATCACACATCTGGATGTTGATGTGAAATTTCCTGACTTTTAAGCATTGCTGGGAAAAAAAAATCACATAGACCAAACATACCCCATTGGCAGGTCATCAGTCTGTGATCCTAGCCCCATGAGCTCAGCACGGTGCAGGGCACACAGCCACATTCGTGCAGTGTCTGATAATTGAAAGTTGGTAGAGGCAGATTCCCCTCCTAACTGGGTTTTGAGTCCTGGCCAAGTGGTTTCTGTTAGATTTTTTTTCCAGTGGAAATGTGGGAAGTTTCTTAGAGAACTCTACTATTCTGTTCGAGTTTCCCTGCAGTTTCTTAAAGAAGATCATGTTTGTATTTTATTGGTTGCTTTTGCTTCTAAAGGTGGCTGCTGAACAGATGTGATGGAATCATGTTTTAGGGAGGGAAAAAAGTGTAAAAATTTTAGTAGACAGAAGCTGTCTGTTTGTTATGATATTTACATGGCAATTTTGTAGGATAGAATTGTGAGTTTTCTAGTAAACATTTGGAGGAAAAGGAATTAAGTATAGTTGTTTAATCTGGTAAAGAGTGTTTTTAAAATTTTTTCAGTCTTTATGCTGCCTTTGGGGAAGGACTTATCCTTCTGGGACTAAAAGTTGCTTTTTCTTTTATGAATCATACTGCATTAAGATGTTCACTTCCTTGGTAGGTCTTTGGAGACAGCCCAACCTCCTCTCATCAGTTTTCCTAACTTTTGCCACTGCTCCAAGCCAAGACCAACACAGGGCTATTTTATTATTATCAAATAACAAGTACTCTATCCTGGCCTGAGCTTGGGCACTAATAGTTTTAAATTACCAGAACATTTGGTGAAAACTGTCAGATTATAATAAGACCATTTTATAGGTATTCCAAACAGATAACCTGTAATAGTTTTTGGTAGACTCAAACAGCCATACCTCTTTTTTTTTTTTTTTTTTTTTTTTTTTTTTTTTTTTGGTGGTGCTGGGGATTGAACTTAGGGCCCTATGCATATGAGACAAGCAATCTACTGACTGAGCTATATGCCCAGCCCCCACAGTCATACCTTTTAAAGAACAGAGAGGTTGCTCAACAGGCAAGAATTGATGAATGCTTCGATTATGTGGGACTTCCTAGCTCAGCAGAATTGAATTGGACCTCACCAGCACAGCAGTGATGGAGAATAGGACTTTGTAGTCCACTAGGAAGGGGATTCTATTAAACATTTTTTAAAATGACTGTTCAACATATTGGCATCTTATTTCCTAATATACTTTTTTGTTTTTTTCTGTTCTGTGTCCTTAATGCTTTTTTCAATTTCATAAAGGAAATGTCCTCTTTCCTTTTGGGTTTGTGGCAGTGGTTGGACCCATGGGAGAAGAAGGAGGGGATGGGGTGGGAGTGGCTGCCATCTGGGAGTAGAATGAAGATGGTCCATCACTGTTGGCTTCTCTTTCTCATCCCTGACACTTCTTCTCGCCATCCCTTGTGCAAAGGGAATCACAGGCAGTATAGTTGCTTGAGTTTTCATGGAGGGTAGACTCAGCTGAAATCCAAGTCCCTCAAGAACTTTTCTGTTTACTTCTTGGATTTTAATTTCCAGAGCCCTGGAGTTGTTGGGAATTTCATTCTTCGTTTTGTCCCTCCTGCTGTGCTGGGAACTGTCCTCATTTTCCACTTGGCATCCCCACGGGGATTGGCACTTGATGAATTGTTAGGAAGGGCTGGGATTGGAAGGATGAGAAGACAAAAGGGGAGATACCTGTGGAGTCCCCAACAACCCCTAGATGAAACATTAGTTCTGGGTTCTTGTTTATGAAGTAAACATTTCTCGGCAAAGTAAATCTTGACTGTTAGAGGTAATATCATAATGTCAATGGTGGTTTTAGAAGGACTCATTTTGCATCTAAAAGCTTCAGGTATTTTGAGGATGATAAAAAATATACTTTTACATCTGGAAATATGATTTTAGAGTCAGTAGGCATTTTCAGAATGCCTGGCACACAGCAGTTAGGCAACAAACATCTCCTAAGTGGGTGGACCAGGGGGAGGCGGAGGGAGGATAAAGATGCATGAGATACTCTCATCATTTTTCAGTTTTCTGATTGTATTTTTTAATTATTTTTGGTGCATTATAATCAGACATAATAGTGAGCTCATATTTTAAAATACTGCATTGACACATTGATTGACTGAGCAACAGCCAGGTGCAGGAGATGATGCTACACTCTGTGAGGACATAAAGGTAAACTGGATGGCACCCAGCCATCTAGGGGATGGGAGGTGAGATGAGGAACATGGAAGTTGATGACAGGAAAGAGTGATCGCCCCAAGTGAGGTGGAGATGAAGCACTGGAGGAGACCCACGGCCTGTGCTTGGGAAGAGAGGTGGTGGCCATCAGGAAGACCTCTTGGACAGGGTGGAGTTTGAGTTGGACTTTGAGGGCCACTTGCACAGAGGGGCCATGGAGGCCGTGGGCATGCTGGGCACTGAGCAGAGCATGAGCAATATCTTTTTTTTTTTTTAAATGTTTTCTTTTTTTTTTTTTTTTTTTTTAAGAGAGAGGGAGAGAGAGAGAGAATTTTTAATATTTATTTTTAGTTATCGGCAGACACAACATCTTTGTTTGTATGTGGTGCTGAGGATTGAACCTGGGCCGCACGCATGCCAGGCGAGTGCGCTACCGCTTGAGCCACATCCCCAGCCCGTGAGCAACATCTTGTTGGTGGGGAAATGAGAAGTGTCTGGGCTGGGCCTCACAGGAGAATGAAGTTGTGGTTGTTGTAGATAAAGAGATTTAAGAGGCAGGGACCCAGGTCCAGTAAGTGGTCTATGTGGATCCTAATTCAAACAAACCAACTGTAAAAAACAAAAAAAATCACTGGGAACATTTAAACACTGTCCTGTATTAACAACAGTAAGAAATTATTTCAGTAATTGCTTTAGAGGTGGTAGTAATGTTAAGAGTCTGTGTCTTTTATAGAAACATTAAAATATTTATGGATGAAATGATAAGCTATGTGGAATTTTGGGGGGCAATTGAGTGGGTGTGGATGGAAGATCAGCCATGTGTTGGTGTTAAAATTGGCTGATGGGTGTATAAGAGTCAATTACATTATCCTCTACATTTTCTATATTTATATTTCTGTAATAGACACCCATGTTTCTATGTTTTAAAGAACAACCAAAAAAGTCAAGGTAGAAATATGGGGTGGGGTGAGATTGTGGAGACTATTTTTAGGTGGTCATCAGTGATGCAGCAATTGAGTGCTATCGACAGGGACATTACTTTGTAATGGTGTGAGCTGGAGGAGAGAGCCTGACAGCTAGAGGGTGGTTAGAGGAAAGGAGTGAGGAGAAATGGGTGCAGCTGGGGGCTGAGAACAGGTTGGCTTGATTCAAGAGGGCCCTTGCAACAGCTTTGTGTAAGATGAGGGAGAAATTAGGGACAAAGCTGACCCAAAGAGTGTTGCCTCCGGGTGCTAGAGAGGGGCCTTATTGGGACTGGGGAAGCTGATGTATTTGTCTCGAGTTTGTGTGCATGTGTGTGCATGTGTGTGTGTGTGTGCGCGCGCATATGTACATAGTTGGTGAGAGACAGGTTTCCTCTCCACCTGGAAGTCACTGGGGGAGCAGTGAGCAAGTCCATATGGGTGGAGGGTCTTGGCAGGGACTATGACAATAGAGAGAGCAGGGGTTCAGGACAGCATGAGGAAAGAGGACACAGACAGCCCTAAAGAGGAGCAGCCGAGTCCAGTGATAGAACATATGGGGAAGAATATTTTACTTGGTTTAATAAACCATCTATTTGAGGAATTCCTAAAAGCAATCTATTTCTGCATTATATATTTATATAATGAGACTTTATACTTTTAATATTGTCTGTTCTTCATATTATAATTTCTTTTCTAAGGTTACATGTTCTATAAATGTTCTACAAATTATTTTATGAAATTTCAAATCCAGTATATTAAAATTTTCCCCTCCAATTTTGGCTGTTTTTCCTCACTAACCAATTTGGAAATGTCACTCCATTTTATAGACATTCTGTGTCACTTGTAGATTTCCCTTTCCTACCCGTCCTGAACAGGTTCTTTCAAAGCATAAGGTCAGCAGAGGGTCACGTGGGAAAACCAGTGCTAATCTCGGGATCAATGGAATTGCCTCCCTTAAGACACGGCTAATTCAGTGTAAAATCTCATTTCTGTCTTCTTCAAGGGAGCCAGGTTAGCCAAGGAAACTGTAAAATTCATTTCCTCAGCATTTTAACTTCAAATAATCAGCTTACCCTGAATGACAGCTCCTGGGAGCTGGAGAAGCAGTGGGATTTGCAGTCAGGTGCACAGGAGGAGGAAGATGCCTCTCACAATGCCAGCTTGCTCAGGGTGACACAGAACTCCCCCGCCAGGGAAGATGGGAGAGATTCACAGTTAACTCCCACCACACACACACCCAAAGTGTCTCTTTTAATAATTGCAAGCCTCTTTGGCATGTTGTAATTTATTAAAAAGGATATAAAGGGCTGCGGATGTGGCTCAGTGGTAGCATGCTTGATGGCATGTGTGAGGCCCTGAGTTCAGTCCCTAGCACTGTCAGAAAAATATGTAAATATGAGGTCAGGTGTGGTCCCCATTCTCTGTCTCCATGAACCCTGAGTGTCATCCCTGTTGTGAGAATACTCCAGGGGGCTGGGTCACTGCAGCCTGGTGAATAGAGCATCCTTGTGACTCATTCTGCTCAGTCACTTGCCCTGGATTGGAGAAGGTAGAGCAAGAGAGCACCGGGGGTTCTGGTCCATACTTTCATTTTCAGGCTCATACGTCATGAGATGGTGGAGCACATTTCATGTGCCAGCAGTGCTAGTCCCCAAGGATATACAGGCACGCAAACCATGGTCTCTAGCTTTGGGGATCTTTTATGGTCTTGGGAGAAAGATGTATAAATAAAATGACGACAAAGTTATAGGTGTATTGAGATCTGTGTAGGGTAGGAGGTCAGCAGAGGCCACTGCTTCAGATGGCAAGATTCAGAAGAAAATGTCTCCTCAGATCTGTGATTTGACACCCTCAGAGCCTTTACTATACCAAATACTTCAGAAGAAATGAAAGAGAACCTTTCTTTTCTAAGGTTTTCCCAAGGGTTTCTGGATGTTAGTATACCATGAACCTCGTAACTTTGTGAACTCATGGTAAAACTCAGATTCACAATTAAAGTGTCTAGAAAGGTTAAATTGTCTAGATGCAAGACAAAGAATATTGACCTGGGATGAGTTAAAGTGTGTTGCAGTTATTTAAAAACATTCATTGGATTCCATTTACAGTTAACGATTTCCAGAGGGGATATTTTCATAAAAAAATGAAATTTTTCATAAAATATGAGATTTTCGTAAAATACAAGGAGGGCTTTTGGCTTTCCAGGCTAGGACAACATAAGGGGTCTTTCCCGGGTCTACTGTTCTAACCATTGGATGTAGATGTAGCTGCTCCTGTTTTAGGGAGAGGGTTTTGGCTTTCACATCATAAGAAGAGCTGTTGAAGGGATCCATCAAGATTCTTCACACAGAGAGGTAAGACATTTGGCTGTCTTTAGTGATCAAAGCTAAAACCTAAGGAATGTGGTTGAAGAGATGCATTTTCCAACGATTCTAATGGAGGGCTGAAGACAGGGCTTTCAGGACATCCAGAGCATTCAGCTGACTCAGAAAGTCACAGCAAATTCACATGCAGCGTGAAGAGAAGGTGTTGAGACTTAATTGGGTGGAGAAGGAGGTACAAACCTTGTGCTGGCTTCAGAAAGGGCAAAAGAACAGCCGTGTCTCAGAGTCACATTGTCTGTGCATTACCGTCATTACCTGGGCCTTACACTCAGGCACCTACCTGGCTGCCTCCCACCTGTGACAGGGTGATAAGAGAAGATACTTTAACAAATCAGCAGGTTTGATGTTAAAGAGCCCAAACCAGTTATTAATAGTTGAGGATGGACCATTGGTAGAGTTTTTGGAATCTCCATTTAATAAATAGTTCACTCATAGTTGTTAACTATGTAAGCACATAATTATGGAACATTCATTTATCCCAGAATCTGTGCTAGGTTGTAGAAACAACGTGGACAAAAGGAATGAAACAGACATTATCCATAGAGTCACAGTCATAAATGTGTGATTCTGTTGTGATTAGTGCTTTGTAGTTGATGGAGGGAGGGAAGAAAGATTTCCTAAAGAGAACAATGGAGCTTTAAAAGATGAACAGGAATTAACTAGAATGAAACAAAACCCACAGAGCAGTCCAAGCAGAGGCTACAGCATGTGCAAAGCACACGTGTCAGGAGGGACTGGGATCCATTCAAGATGTTGGTTGAGAGGCCAGTGAGGCTAGTCTGTAAAGGGTGATGGAAAGTCTGGTGTGAGATGAAGTAGGGGCAAACAGAGACCAACTCATGCTGTCTTATGTGGTGCATCTCAAAAGGACCCTGTTCTTTCCCTAAAGGTGATGGAAATTATTAAAGACTTATTAAGAGTATGTTAATTTGACATGGGCATATTCATTTGTGAAAAGGAGCCTGATCTGGTCTTTTAAGTAAGATGAAATGCCCTGGAATGTCCCCCCCACCCCAATGCTGCCACTTAAAGTGGGGACCTGGGCTGTGAGTTCTCTTCAGTGTTCCAGTTCTGTTTTTTATGGGATTATCACCTGCTCCTCTTTCTGCTGATTCTTGTGGGAAAAGGGAAGGGAATAGAATAAGGTTGGGCTCCATTTTGTTAGGTTTTGCTCTTTGCCAGTCACCTGACTTTCTGAAATGCAGTTGAGCGTTAATAGGGCTCAAAGATGAAGGGGAAAGTTAGGTACATTGGTGATGAAGGTTTGTAGAAGCAAAGTTTTCATTTATTTCTAGTTTGTGACAATAGGTCAGTGTTGGAAAAAGAACTTTAAATGTTAATAGAAGCCTCTTAGTGGGGTGTTTGCCTATCTGTCCCAATGGAATGGAGATCCTGAGATGGCTGAACCTTCCTTAGACATTACCCAGAGTGCAGGGGTGAGTGAAGAAGGAGCTGTGGCCACATACTGAGGCTCCCAAGAGGTGCATTTATAGATGTGATATGACCAAACCACAAGAACCAGTCAGTGTAGGGAGAAGGCCCACTTTGAAAGACAAGGGCCATCCCAGCTTCCGTAATACTGCAACAGTTGAATCCTTAACATCTGAAAGGAAAATAGCTTTAATTTTAAAATTGGAAATCCTACTTAATCTGTGTTATACTCTTTCTGACCCTCTAAACTCTGCTTGATGGGTGTTTTTCTAAAGAGTTGCCAAGATCATTAAATAGATTTCTACTTGGTGGAAAAAAGTTGGCATTATTATTTGAGTGCTCTAAGCAGAAAATGGAACATGTCAAAAGTGCTCTAAATCCATTAGGTTAGGAACAGTATGGAGATGGGAACATTTATGCTGGCAAAGTAAGTCGGAGTATATATAGCATTTATGGTAGCCTCTGAGTTGGTCCCTAGTGATCCAGGCTTTGGTCTTCTTGCTTTTCTGTAGTTCTTCATGTTGAGTAGGCTTGATCTGGGTAACCAAATAGTGTTATGGACACAGAGTGTGATTTCTGTTGCTAGATCATAAAAGATATTGTGGCTTCCTCCTTGCTTTCTCTTGGATCTCTTGCTCTGTGGGAAGCCAGTTGCCATGTTGCAAGGTCACTGAAGCAGCTTGTGAAAAGGCCCAAGTGGCTAGGGACTGAGGCCATTGTCAACTCAGTCATGTGAGTGCACCATCTTTGAAGTGGGTCCTCCAGCCCTAGTCAAACCTTCAGATGATCAGAGACATTTTCTATATCTTGACTGCAATCCTGTCAGAAAACAGAGCCAGAACCACTCAACTGAATCACTTCTAGATTCCTTACCATCAAAAGCTGTGAGATAATGGTTATTTCAGGTTGTTAGGTTTTGAAGCAATTTGTATGCAGCAATAGATAACTAATATAACATTTTGACTTATCCTTGGCATCTAATAATTTTGTATCATGTATTTATTCACTGAACAAATATTTGAGTATTTATCTATTTGAGATACCAGACAGATACAAAGGATATAAAGGGATGTAGGCATATTGTGGTGATGAACAGATTGCAGTGAAAATCATTAGAGTAGTAAGTTGGTGGCCTCTGACATGATTAGATGTGGTTTAGTGAGTCTGAACTGCAGAGCCAGTCATGTGTCCTTGGTGACCACACGTCAGGATTCTATGTGTGAGAACAAACCAGTCATATGCAGTGGAAAAATCCTTCTGCCCCAGCCCTCACTGGGGATGGGAACTCATTTGAGCCAGGCTCATTAAGCTGGTTTCATGAAAGGCAAAATAAAGGACAAGGTGTTTGCTTCACGGGTGACTGCAGCAGTTTTCACAGTAATGAATAAAGTAAGACTGCGTCCACAGTGAGTAGGAGTTGAGGACCCGGGAGGCATGTTGTCTTTCCTCCGGAAATTCCAGAGTTGTGGATGAGCCTTTTCCTTGGGGATACAATTGAAGGGAGATTAGGGCCAAGCACACATATTTCTCCTTTTAACATTTCCCCTCTTTTTCCTCCTTTTTGTTTTGTTAAATTTCTGCACATGTTTCTCAAGTGTGTGGTCCAGAGGGAAGAAATACTGGCTGTGTCTGGATTTAAGGAAACTTTGAGTCCAGTTATAGTTAGGGAAAGAAAAAAGGCTGGATGTGCTTCAAAGAGTTTTTGGAAGAAGGCTGGAAATAAAGAAGTCAAGCAAATAAATGACAGAATGCAGAAAAGGTGGCATTAGAGGTGGGTCTGAAAGCATTTGGACAGACTTGGTGTGGAGGATGTTAACCCTTCCTTGTCTTTTCCACCCCCACCTTGTCTGAGGACCTGAAGACGCCTGCTGAGGACCAGGGAGTGTTGGCTAGATGATAGTGCTGGGAAGATGGACGTGGGCAAATGCAGTTGGAAAACACTGAGCTCTTTCTTTCTTTGGAGTGAGAATCAAGGCATTCATACGTCCTGGAAAATAGGCAGTTGGAATTGTCCAGTAAAATACATATGGAAAAGTCTTTTGAGCCAGTTGGGTTTCTAAATATGACCCTGAACTTGAGTCCAGCATGTGCCACATCCAAAAGAACAGTACACTGTGTGGATCCCACCTGCTCTATATTCTACAGGGAACTCTGTATCTGCTTAAGGCATTTTTCTTCCATGTCCCTAGGCTCATGACCTTGTGTGAGAAAATTTCCATGATTCCTTTGATTCTTGGCTTCTGAGACCCCAGGGTGCCAGGCCCCTACCCTACCTGCTGTGCTCCTTTCTGACTACCCTGTTATGAAAACAGTGTCCCTTGTAGGCCCAACTCAGTGCTATTTCCTCTATCTGTCTTAGTCACCCTTCAAGCCACAAGCAGATGCCTGTGCTGTGTACCGTGCACTTCCTGCTGCTGAACCAGGGAGAAAACGTGGCAGCAAGTAGTGACCTCTGTGGCTGATTCAGGCCCAGTGGAGAACCAGGGTTAATAATTTACTCTGCCCTGGTTGTGGTCATGGGTGTTGACCTTGACAAAATGGTGATAGAAATGAGTGAGAACCTGGCCTGGCATTTAACTAAGAGGAAAATGGGCTCCCAAATAACCTCTTATTTTGAGGTTAGTCCTGTCGGAGTTTATCCCTGACATTCACATACAGCTGGTTCTGTTTGCAAACAGCAGCCAGACCTGTTTGCTCAGTGTGTTCACAGCGCTCAGCAGATAAAGATGTCACACAAAGTTGGAGGCCTGGCTTTTCATGCAGCTCCTCATCATGGTAGGAGGACAGGGGCCACAGTGATCAGAATGCTCATAGGAAAGGCAGCAGAACATCAGCTAGGCCTGGTAGGTGTGGTAGGTGGAAAGGCTCCCCTGTCCCTTTTATTTTTAATCCACAGCCTTTGTTTTCTTGAGCTGTTATGAGTCTTTCCCTTAAAAAGTTAAACTGATTAAACTTCCTGGTGTAAAGTCAACAGCACTACTGCTTCTAGAAGGCACTTGAGTTGGAGGGGGGCCCTATCGTTGTAGACATTGGTCCTTCCCTGCCCTGAAATGAAAGGAGTCCGAGGGCAGTGAATGCCTGGTGGTGTGTTGTGGAATGCAAGTTTAAAAGTTCTGGTTAGCTGCTGGATATGGTTAGCCTGCTAAAGATCCAAATGAACACACCATGATCCAAATGTAGACTTTTTTTTTTTTTAATTAACCTCTGTTAGATGCTCTTGTGAATGTCTGAAATAGGAATGCAGTTAGTTCCTATCAAGAGCTTTGATGCATGGTAGAAGTCTAGCTTCTAGTCTAGGAAGATACAGTGACTTGGTCCAGCTTTTGGGTTCCTGGTCTGTTGCTTTTGCCAACACACTGACTTTCATCCAGCCAACATCTCCATGCTCTATCAATACAAATGTACTTTTGGAGAAGGCAGTTGGGCCAGGATGAGAGGGCAGGAGGATGGAAGTGAAAAGAGAACAGCTAGAAATGGGGAGATGTGGAAAAGCAAGGTTGGAGGTAGATGGGATAGGGCCGGGAATTGTAAAGTACATATGGAGAAGTCTTTTGAGCCAGTTGGGTTTCTAAATATGACCCTGAAGTCAAGTCCAGCATGTGCTATGTCCCAAGTATGCAGCTGCAGAGTCATAGCACTAGGGACAAGCAGGAGGGTTAGTAGTAGTTTGCTATGATGGGAAAGTTGGGGTCAGTGGAGGTAGGAGAGGGTAGAAAGTGTGCAGGATAGGAAGCATCAAGAGATAAAAGACTGGGATTGTAGACAAATATCAAGAGTAAAGGGAGAAAAGACAAATCTGAAAGGCTCAAGAGAAGGAAAGCAAAGATGGAGGATAAGCCATGGGCTCTTGTCACACCAGATGAGACTTCTGCTCTAGAAATACTGATCCTTGGTTACCCTAGAGAGCTATGGCAGCCGGGGTTTGTTCTATTGAAATATTAGAAATATATGGTTGTTAGATTCATGGCTTTTTTTTCCCCCCTTGGTATCCAGAATCGAACCCAGGGACACTTAACCACTGAGCCACATCCTCAGCCTTTAAAAAAAAACTTCTTTAGAGACAGGGTCTCACTGAGTTGCGAAGGGCCTTGTTAAGTTGCTGAGGCTGGCTTTGAACTTGTGATCCTCCTGCCTGAGGCTCTCGAGTTGCTGAAATTATAGGTGTGCGCCATCCTGCCTAGAACATTTTTGAATAAAGCATGAAGTTTGAGAAACTAGAAGAAAATAAATGATTCTTTTGTCACCTGATATGGGTAATCTTTTTCTCATGTCTCTGTCCATAAAATTGAACATGAGTGTGAAAATATGTTTTTAATGCTTAAAAGACATAGAAGTATCATTTGTCAATGGAAAAAAATATGCCCCAATAAGTTGTGGCTGTACCGTCTGGTCTTTGGGCAAGAGTTTGAAGCAACACTGTTGGAAAGACATTGAAGAATTAAAATGACCCTTATTCCATCCATGAGAGAGAAACTAATCCTATTTTTGAAAAAATTATAGGTTCTAGCCGGGAATTTAGAGTCCTCTTGAGGAGAAAGCTGTGCTCTTGGTTTCCAGCAATATGTCGGTGAACTTGAGCCATACGTAGGTGGGTCTGAGACCCTGTTCTTCCAGCTAGGGCTTGGGGTGCCTCTCTTCCTCTTAAAACAAACTTCTTTGAACATGTCAGCATGAATATTTATTTTCTCCAAATCATTTCTTAATGAATAGTAAAAGCCTTTGTGTTTCTAGACAGCATTGGTTCAATCAGTGATACGTTTATTAGTAGAGCCAATGATTAGGAAAGACTGGTTAAAAAAAAAAAGTGGAGGGTAAGCTTAAGGAAGACATTTTTAACAATTGGATGTTTTATTTTCAGATGATTGTAAGTTCACATGCTGTTAGAGGGAATAATACAGACAGATCTCATATACTTTACCTTGTTTCCCCCAAATGTAATATATTACAAACCACAGTACAGTAGGACAACCAGGTCACTGACATCCATAGTCAAGGTATAGAACATCTATGTCACTTGCAAGAATCCCTGATGTCATCCTGTTATAGCCTTGCTGCCTTCCTGCCCCTAGCTTCTGCCTTTACACAGCTACAAATATGTTCTCCAGCTTTTCAGTTTTATCCTTTTGAGATTGATATACAGATGGCATCATCCAGGTTTAAACCTTTTGGGATTGCCTTTTCCCCGCTCATAATAGTTCTTTGGTGTCATCATACCTGGCACGGGTCAGAGTTCCTTTCATCGTTGAGTAGTGTTCCATGGTGTGGATGTGCTAGTTTATTCAACCACTTGCCTGTGAAGGAATCTGGGATGGTTCTTATTTTCTGCTATATGAACAAAGCTGCTGGTGTATAGGTTTTTGTGTAAATGCTTTAATTTTTCTGGAATAAATGTCTAAGAGTGAAATTGCTGGGTTGAAGGGTATTTAGACTTTTTGAGGGATGCTGGGTATTGAACATAGGGCCTTCTGAATGCTAAGTGTGCTTTATCAGTAAGCTATATTTTCAGCCCTTAGTTATGTATTTAGTTTCTAAAGAAACTACTAGCCTGTTTTCCAGAGTGGCTGTACCATTTTATATTCCCACAAGCAGTTGATGGTGAGAATCCTTTGCAAGTGATTAATTTGCTTCAAATGCTTGTGAGCATTTGGTATTGTCAGTATTTTCATTTTAGTCTTTCTGGTAGGTGTGTAGTAATAACCACTACACATGGTTTACCGTTTCCTGATGGCTAATAATGTTGAATATCTTTTCATGTGCTCCTTTGCTATGCATGTCTTCTTCAGTGAAATGGCTTCTTATATTTTTTTGCTCATTTTGGAATTGTTTTTGTTTTTGGTTGTTTTGCTGTTCAATTTTGAAAATTATTTACATATTCTAGATACAAGTGCTTTGTCAGACATGTGTTTTGCAACTATATTCTCTTGATCTGTGGTTATCTTTTATCTTTTAAGTTGTCTTTTGAAGAGCAAAATTCCTTATTTTGATGAAGTCCGACCTATTAATTTTTTCTTCTAGATTATGATTTTGGAGTAACATCTGAGAACTCTTCACCTACTTTACATTCCAAAGGTTTTCTTTTATGTTTTATTCTAAAGGTTTTGTAGCTTTACATTTTACATTTAAGTTGAGGATTCCTTTTTAGTTAATTTAGTGTTAGGGTAGAAGTTTAGATCAAGGTTTGTTTATTTTGCATACGGGCTTTCAATCGCTCCAGCATCATTTGTTGAAAACACTGTTCTCACATTCAATGGCTTTTGAATCTCTGTCCAAAATAAGTTGGATATATTTGTGTTGATCTATTTCTGGGTTCTCCATTCTGTTTCATTATCTGTTGCTCTGTCAATACCACAGGTCTTGATTGCTGTGACTATATGATTTCTTGAAATCTGATAGATGGATTCCTCCCATTTTATTCTTCTTCAAAATTATTTTGGCTATTCTAGTTATTTTACATTTTCATATAAATGTTAAAATAATTTTTTTATCTATTGATATTTTAATATCTTGCTGAGATTTTGATAGAAACTATACCAACATGCCAATTTGGGGAAAACTAATCTCTTTATATAGATTTTTAAAAATCCATGAACATGGTATATTTCTCCATTTATTTAGATCTGCTTTGATTCTTCTTGTATTATTTGAATTGGTATTTTTAAGTATAAAAATCCTTATGTTGTGTTTTTTAAGAACAATTTTTAAATTTCAGTATCCATGGGCTCAATGCTAGTATACAGGGAATACAATTTTATGTTTTTATCTGTTTATTTTGTATCAGTATCTGTTAATTTAGTGATCTTACTAAACTTGCTTGTTAGTTTCAAAGTTTATGTTTTGTTTTGGGTAGATTTCCTAGAATTTTCCATAGGGATAGTCATTGTATCTGCAAAAAACACAGTTTTATTTCTTCCTTTCTGCTTTGTATGTCTGTTCCATCTTTTTGCTGCTTTGTTACATAGGTAGAGCTTCTAGTACTATGTTGAATGAGAGTTGTGAAAGCAGGTATCCTGGCCTTAGTCTTAGAAAATGAAGGCTTTTAATTTCTTCCTACCGTGTATAATGTTTCTTGTATCTTGGAGCTACTCTTTGTTAAATTGAGGATGTTTCCCTCTTTTTTCTAAAGATATGAGTGGATGTTGAATTTTGTCACAAGTTTTATCTGCTTCTATTGATATGCTCATATGATTTTTCTTCTGATTTTAAGATGTCAATCTAGTCTAGCATTCCTGGGACCAACTTCATTTGGTCTTGTTGTATAGTTCCTTTATGTATTACTGAATTCTATATGCATGTATCTTGTTAAGGATTTTTATTTCTGTGTTATTGATCTGAGTTCTTTTTTCACTTCTTTATTTTTTTGGTGGTATTATATCATTTGATTTCAGGAAATAATGGTATTATTAAGTGAAATACTTTTCTGGAAGGGAGAATGTACAATTGATTCTTGTTTATTCTTTTGTAAATGCTTAATAGAATTCTCCATCAAAACCATTAGATCTGGGAATTTCTTTTTGGGGAGCTTTACAATTAAATTGTAAATTTAATTTCCATAATAGTTATGGGATTATCTAAATTATTATTTCATGTTACACAAATTGTGGTAATTTTCCTTGTCAAGGAATTTGTTCATTTTATCTGAATCATCAAGTTTGCTTGTACAGCATTATTTACAGTATTCCTTTATCTGTTTGATGCCTGCAGGGTCTGTAGTGGCATACTCTGTATTTCATCTTCCTTTATCAGTCTTCTCCAAGGTTTGTCAATCTTATTGATATTTTAAAAATAACCAGCTTTGTTTCATTGATTTCCCTCTCCCCATTAACCAATTGTTTCTGTGTTTTCAATTTCATTGGTTTCTGCCCTTTTTAAAATTATTTCCTTCCTTCTGCTTGCTTTGGATTTATATTTATCTTCCCTTTCTGGGTTCTTTAGGTTAGAACTTAGATTATTGAGTTCAGACATTACCTCTTTCTAATAAAAATACCTATTGCTATGTATATTTTAATTTTTACTCAATATATTTAAAAAAATTCCTTAAGGTTTTTCTTTGATTCAAGGATAAAGTATGTTATTTAATTTCCAAGGGCCTGGGTATTTTTCTGTTATCTTTAGTTGATTTCTAGTTTTATTTTATTTTTTAAAGCTTTTTTTAGTTGTAGTTGGTACAATATCTTTATTTATTTATTTTTATGTGGTGTTGAGGATTGAACCCGGTACATCACACGTGCAAGGCTCTAATACTGAGCTACAGCCCCAGCCCCTGATTTTATTTTAACAGAGAACACAGTCATGATTTTAATTCCTTTTGTATTTGCTGAGATTTGTTTTATGACTGAGGATTTAATTTATCTTGGTATATATTTCCAGGGTATCTTAAAAATGTATGTTTTGTTTGAAAGTCTAAAAATAGTAAATACAAATCAAGCTGGGGGATAAAAATGTTTTTTCCTTTGGTATTATAAATATTGTTACTAGTCGGACAAGTCATCTTGAACCACTCTCGGACTTAGCTATATCATATTAAAAAGTGGGACTGCATCCTTTTTGGTGGTTGACAGATCCCACTATATTTGCATGATAAAAGTGATTGAGTGGTTCTGGAGGCTGAGGCAGGAGGATCTATCAAGAGTTCAAACTCAGCCTCAGCAACAACAAGGTGTAAACAACTCAGTGAGACCCTGTCTCTAAATAAAATACAAAATAGGGCTGGGGACGTGGCTCAGTGGTTGAGTGCCCCTGAGTTCAATCTCAAAAAAAAAAAAAAAAGTGATTGAGGACATGTGGAATATCACATTTTACAATGAGATTTTTTCATATTTAAATTATAATTTGGTGGAATTTGTCTTATAATTGCTTCTTAGTAAAAAGAAATAATAGGAAAAGCTTGTTTTAAAATAAATTGGGCAATGCATAGTGTATAAGATAGAAAAAATATCTTTTTAAATTTTTTTTTGTTTTTTATTTTCAATTGTAGATGGACACATACCTTCATTTAATTTATTTATTTTTATGTGGTGCTGAGGATCAAACCCAGTGCCTCATACATGCTAGGCAAGCGCTCTACCACAGAACCACAATCCCAGCCCTGGATCTTATTTTTGACAACATAGTTTTTCCTCTCTCCATATGTTCAGAGGATCTTTTTAGGTAAACATGTATAGCATGTTCGTTCGCATACCATTTAATGGCAGCAGCGTAAGAGGAGGTCAGCCACCCGCCATTTCTTCTGGTGTCCCTCTCCTAATAGTCTGTCATTTGCCTTCTAGAGAGGTCAGAGGGTCTGCCAAGGTAAGTCAGCAAACCAGGCCAGAGCCAGAAGGTTCAGGAATTCAGGAATTTGTGAGCAGCTGAGTCAGGGGCCTGGAATCAGAAGTAAGGGTGAGTCAGAGCCCGAGCTCTGGCTGACTCAGACAGACTGAGGTGGTGACCTTGTTGAATCAGCTGCTTTCCTGACATTCCAAGGCGTGGTTAGGCTCAATGGTGCTAAAACCGGAAACTTCATCTCTCCCAGGGTTTAGCTAATAATTCAGTCAAGCTTCTCCACCTCCTCTTTGTTAGGTTACCTGTCAGAAACATGTAGACCTAAGTTCAGTTTTCTATGACTTTTCTATGAAAGTAGAAATGCCAGCACTGTAAAGGGTCATGGGGAATGTAGTGGAGGGAAAGGAAGAGAGAGGCAAATAAGTAAATATGGATGGGGAAGAAAGGAAAATGGTTGGAAAGCAAGACAGAACTTGGGCTTTTCTACAAGATGTACACTATTCGTATCAGCAAGTCTGGTCGATTCTCTCAAGTATGTCTGTCCACTCTTCCTCTGCCTCCCTCCCATCATCTTAGCCTTTTAACTGTGGTCTTTGCTTATTGCCATGGTTTGGTGGGAATGAGTGAGAATGATTTGACAAGGATGACCTTCAGCTTTTACACTAAGTGACTGGGTGAATTATTGGAAGCATTGAGAAATCCAGAGGAAGTCCATGTCTTAGAGTGGGGAGTGGGATGAGGACTTCTATTTTGTCCATATTGGGTCTTCTGTGTTGAGTTGAGAGGCCATTCAAGGACAGGTATCTGGCACAAGAGAGAGAGGCTGGACTGGAGCTTCTGATTTTGGTTGGCTCCAATAGGCATTTTTTTGTTGTTGTTGGTTTAGTGATCTTACTGGAGAGGCTGTTTGAATTCTGTCCTAGTTTTATACTCCCAGAACGTCTTTCAGATGTCATAGTAATTTTAAACCTGACCCTACCTTGAGGTATGTAGAGATTATCCACTTGTTTGATGCTAGCTGACCTTTTAGTAGAGAAAAGCTTTTTCAGTAGACAGACCCCCCCCCCCCAGGGGTACCAGGGATCAAACCCAGGACCTTGCCCATTCGAGGCATGCTCTCTACCTTTGAGCTACATCCCTAGTCTGAAAATGTCTTTCTTCCCAGCGTCATTACACTAAACTCTAATTTTATAGCAGGTGAACAGACTAAGATTGGACATTCTATTGTATGTGTGTATTTGGTGGATGGATGGGAGGAACGTGAGTAGATGTGAATTCACATTTATTATACACAGTAGGGGTGCTTCTCCTTGGGAGATAAGTTTTTCCAAGAAGGCAGGTATATTGCAAAGTACAATTTTTCCTTTGTTGAGCTTATTTAACCTTTTTAGCTTATTTTACCTTGAGCTACTATTACATATTTTCAGGTATGCAGAATCAAAACCAACCAAACAAACAAAACAAGTAGAGTGGGTTTATTTTGGTTTTCTGTGCAAAAATGATACTGAGTATGAACATTTGGCCAGGGTGGGCAGGTTGGGTTGGATTATAAATTTTCTCACAAGTGCTTTTAGAAATTGTTTGGGGCTGGTGTTCTCTAATACTGGTAATAATATATCTGGTTGTTATTAAAATCAGTATTTTTCAGATTTTATTTTTGTTGTGGTTATTTTATATTTCAAAAAGACCCATGTTAAGCAGATATTTATATGATATTTGGTATTAGTTGGTTAGATTTGTAGATAGGGCAGTTATTGAGAATCTTGCCTTTACTGGTTTGTTTACTTCTTAGATACAGGTCTGTCAAAGAGTTGCTATTCAAGTTCAAATGCTGCCAGGCCTGCTAAGTGGGGGCAGGAAAAGCTTCGGATAACCTTTCTCAAAAAGAGTCTCCGGTATTCTTCAGTCTCTGGATATAGTTTCAGAGTGTACAAGATTTTTTTTTTTTTTTTTTTTACAAATGTTTTAATTACTTTGGGATATATTGTTAGGAGTAGAATTGCTGGGTCATATTGTTTATCCAAGGAACAACCAAATTCTTTTTTCAAAGTGACAGTACCATTTTACATCCCTAACAGTAATGTATCAAGGTTCCAGTTTCTCTCCAATACTTGTACCTCCCCAATATGTGTTACTATCTGGGCTTTTACTTTTTTGTGATAACCAATCTAGTGGGTATGAATTGGTATTTCATTTGGTTTTAATTTGCATTTCTCTGATGACTGATGTCAAGTATCTATGTATTGGCCATTTGTATGTATTCTTTAGAGAACTGCTTATTCAGATCCTTTGCTCATTTTAGAATTGGATTGTCTTTTTGTGGAGTTGTGATTGTTCCTAGTATATTCTAGATGCCAGTATCTTAATATGTTATTCAATTTGCAAGATTTTCTCCCATTGCTTGGGTTATCTTCACTTTCTTGAAGTCTGAAGCCCAGTTTACCTATTTTTTCCTTCCATTTTGGTCCTATCTAAGAAACTATCCAAGGTCATGAAGATTTACTCTTCTAAAGGTAACAGTTTTAGATTATAGAAGAGTTTAATAGTTTTGGTCTTCTAAGAGTTTAATAGTTTTAGCTCTTACATTTAAGTCTACATTCCATTTAATTTTTGAATATGATGTGAGGAAGGGATCTATTTTATTGCTGTGCATGTAGGTACCAGTTGTCCTATCACTGTTTGTTGAAGATACTGTTCTTGGCTCTTTAATGGCCTTAGTACTGTTCTGTGCATGTTCAGGTGTGTTTGCCAGGCCCCTCCTTTCCAAGTTGTTTCTCAGGCTTTAGGTTTGGCACTGAGTCCTGGGCATTAGGGAATTGGAACATTTATCCAAAAGTGACTGCTTAAGCTGGAAGTGACTGATAAACTCTTAAGTGCTAAATTAAAGTTCAGGGTATTGTCATTCTAGATAGGCAGGAGATTGTGAAGAAAACAAGAGAGATTATGAGGCAAATTAGACTATTACTGGAAAATAGCGTCCCTTTTCCCCTGGATATCTGAGGGCAGAGTAAGAATATTTTCAGTGTTGCTTTACACGTAGCCTTACTGATGATAACTTGGTCATCCAGAGAGATTTAGTGCTGGATACATTTCCTCTACTGTATACTGTACTTTCATACGTGGGCAACAATTGGAAAACTTAATAAAGTACAATATAGATGTTAGCCATATAGTTCATAATTATATTTCAGTATTATTTCACTATATGACAGATGTATCTTTATTTCATGTAAACTGTAGTAATAAGGGAAACTATATGGGAACTTTGTGATATCTTAGCAGTTTTTCTATAATCTAAAACTGTAAAAAAATGTAGTTAAAAACAATAAGCCTATCTAGGGAAATATTCTAATATCCAACTCGGTAGCTCTTTTGTGATGTCATCCCTTCATTCTTCAATGGCACTAGTTACAGCTCTGTTATATCATTTGCACTGCCATTAACTTGCTCTCTTATCGTCCCTACATGATTGTGATCTCCTCATTCACCTTTATGCACAGCCTCTGGCACATGAGAGGCACCTGTGTATTTATTGATTGGGATATGAAGGAATGAGCACAAAGAATATCTGTTTTATGAATCTACCACACACACACACACCAACTTTTGCTATTATAGTTCCTGTGTTCAGAGACGCTCAGAACATAGTGACGAGGCAGAACAGCAATGGGATAATGCTTCTGCTGGGGTTTAGATTTGATTTGTCCCATGCAGATTAATGTTAGACACTTTATCCCCAATCTAACAGTATTGAAGATGACGTGATGGTGGAGACTTTCAGAGGTGAAACCTGGTGGGAGGTGATTAGGTCATGACCTTCCTTGTGAAGGTGCTAGTGCTGGTCTTGTGGATGAGTGATTTTGCATAGGATGGTTCAGTTCTTGTGGTAGTTGGGCTGCTACAAAAGAGTAAGCCTGGCCCCTCCCCAGCCTCTGGCTTTTTCTCTGGCTATGTGACCTCTTTTTCTTGCATACACTCCTGTCATGTGTCACTCTGCACTATGAAGCCCTCACCAGAAGTTATTTTGACACATGCTCTTGGACCTCCAGAATTGTAAACTAAATGACCTTTTTTTTCATGTAGTAGCTAGCCTCAGGTATTTTGTTATAGCAACACAAAATGGACTAAGAGATGCCATAATACAATAAGGAAACGGTCTACTCTGTCTATTTTAGAATAGCTTGAAGTTCACAACAAGATGATGTCAATAAAAGTTCTCTAAAAATGTGTTCATCCCAAGTGGGGTTCATATTGGTATTGGTGGGACCCACTCCACTCTTCCTTTCTTTCTACCAACTTACGGAGACTTTGTTTCTTCATGTCAAACTTTCACTCTGAAATTCCTAGTGACAATGACTTTTGTAGAGGGGAACAATTGGTTCATACTAAAGCTATAGATTTCTCAGCACAGCAAAGGTGGAATCTGGAGACTTAGCTATAAGCAGGCATCTCTTCACAGAAGTTAGAGTTCTAATCTACACATTGGCCCAGTAATTGAAATTCCAAAAAGGAGGCAGGCCTAACTGTAATGCCTCCAAAACATCACAAATACTTTAGAATGACACTCCAATCCTAGGAGCCCAGTGATAAGATCAAGGACTGCCTGGTTCTCATTTAAAGGGGAATGTTCTATGAGCAATAGTACAAAGATCTTGAAGGTAAATTAGAAATGTGACTCTGAGTCTCCTGGTGGGCAAAGTGAAAAAGGACACACAATCATGGTTTCTGTTGTTGGAGAGAAAACAAACATTATGTTGTTTCACTTAACATAATTTTGAAAATTATGCCAAAATTTTTTTCTTAGCTTGAGTGTATGGGTCCCCATGAACAGAGAGGAGGTAGATGCTAAGATTCAGATGTGCCCACTGTGATCTGTATATGCCTCAGATTCACATGTCACTGAGGGGAAACAAATCATTGTCCCAGAGAATTGAACAACTGCTTGTGTAGGGGCACTTAACTTCCAAATTTGACTTCCTCATTGAGAAACATAAGATCACATCTGTCTTTCTACACATGGGGTAAGGGGACTAGTCTAGCAGGCATATGTGAGTTTGTGAGTATTTATGCCTCTGAAGTTTGATTTGATATCGGGAATTAACAAGGCAAGGAAAGTAAATGTATTAAACCAAAATTAATGCTTTTAGTATGAGTTCATGATTTTGAATTTGCAATGGAGTTAATGGTGATAAAGTTCAGTAATTATCCTTTTGAAATGCTCTTATCCTTTTGAAAATATTAAAAATTGAAGTAAAACCTAAAGAAAGAGATGATCTCTTGAAGTTAGCAAAAACTCATTCAGAATTACTCAAATATGTTTCTCTTTCCTTTTGACAGAGTTATTAGGCAAGGAGATTGGGGTCATAGACAGATGTGGAAGGAGTTTCCTAGTGATGGATGATGGAACTTTTGATCCTGTCATTTTAATTTGTTTTTTATGGCAGAAAGACATAGAAAACAAATGTATCACTTCTGTCAGTGCCTCCAAGCAGGCAGAGACAGGCCAAGTACAAGATGACGCACCTAAGATTGAAAATGATCTCAATGAGCAGAAACAATGGATTAAAAGTCTACCTGATTAAACTGAAAGAGATAAATGCATTTTCTGTTTCCTTTTCTTTCCTTTTTGGAGAATAACTACAGAATAGAGGATCACTTGCTTAGTAGGACTTTTGGATAAACCTTAAACTCGATTCCCTGACAGGAGCACATACACCCTCATGTACATAAGCAGATATGTCATTAGATTTTAGAAACTTCTGGAGTGTACCACTTTGCAACTCCAGTGATATCACATGTATTTATTGAGCTCCAATTGTATATATGAGATTGGTTCAGGCACTAGAACTAAAAAGATAAAGGAGACAAGATTTAGATCCACAAGAGACCCAAGTTCCTCTCCTACATATGTGTGGGTGGGGGATAAAGTCATATACCACTGTTGTAGCCCACAGGACTTAGAAAAATGAGATCAATAATCAGAGATATGTGAAAGCATTGATTGAGGTTATAGACCTGAAAGTCATTTAAAATATAAATCTCCAAGGCAAGGAATGGAGGCTCCAAATGCCATCAATTTTATGTGCCTGTGCTCTTGCCATTTAAAAATTTTACATTTATCGACTAGTCTGGAGGCATTTTGTTTTCAAGGCGTAGCCACTGAATGAGCATTTGTAACTGGATAGTGTGTGAGTGAGAATGAGGAGTTGAGGAGGATCTTTATTCCTAACTGGAGGCCAAGAAGTTTTATTTATGATGAAAGTACAAAGGTGTGGAATTCTCTTTCTTCTCTACTTGTCTTTAGGTCTCTGCTGTGGTTCTGTTGAATTTCTGGGTGTGAAAGAGTCCACCTCTGCCATCACCTCTGTTCTTTGTCCTTTGTTTCTCTCTGCACCTGGATTCAGCATTTAACACCCTTGTGAGTGGCTTATAATAAGCTCCTAAATGATTGGGCCATTAAAAATAGAAAATGTGAAAGCCTGAGGAGGGATGGATTTTATTTTGGGAAAAGACCTAATCCTATGAACTTTCTGTTCTTTCTCTGTTGAACTAAATGGTCCCGATTCTTCATTTTAAAATAATTGCAAACTGGTGTATTAGATTTTCCATTCCAGAATAGCTGCATGATGTGTTTCTGTTCATTCCTGAACCCCAGCCACTTGTGATGGTGCATAGTATTCAGCTGGCATCCTGTCCAGCAGATTTGGGCCAAGGGTGTTCCCTGGAAATTTGAGTTGTCTAGGCATGAGCTCAGACACTGGTGTCTGCCATCCCTCTAAATATCTCCATGTGCTTCGTGTATGATGTGAAATGTAAAGCCAAAAGGTATCTCCCCTTCTCCTCTGCATGCAATAGCTTTTTTCTTTGCCCCTTTCTAAGGGACTTACCACCTGTTGCTTGTATGACAGGAGCGGTGGAGGTAGTTGTCATCCATCACCTCTACTAGCAACTGCTTGAAAGAAGGTCTTCCTTCCTTCCTTCCTTCCTTCCTTCCTTCCTTTCTTTCTTTCTTTTTTCACCATCTTTCTGAGGACTTTGTAGGGTAGAGAATCAGTTCACGTAATTTGGCTACATCTCATGGGTCCTTAAACTATGGATGTCTTCAGTAGTTCCTGTAGGAAGCTTTTCCTTTGCATTCACTGAAATACTTTGCATGTGGAACCCAGAAACCAACTGTTAGCACCTTGTTTGCATTTTGTGGTTAGGTACCCTTCTTGCTTTCTCAGTCAGCTCCTTACCAGGAGGCCTTACAGTTGGTGCTGGTCTCATCACCAGCTTCCTTATGGATTGTAAAAGGCAGGGAATGAAGCCTTTGACACTCTCTGGTCTCAAGTGTGCTTGGTCCTCTTGGATGGGAAGGCCTCCCTTCTCTGTCAAGAATTCCTCATGCCTATTACCTCCGCCTTGTTCCTTTAAAATCAAATTTCTTGTGAAACCTGAACTTCTGGTTTTATACCTGCAATGACTCTCAAAAGCAACCTTTGCCCTTTTGACCTAGGAGCACCCCCCAGGGGAGAGAGAAAGAATGATGATAAACGTGAGCCCCAGGGACTCTCAGTCTAGCTGGGAAAATGCAAAAGCATTGCCCCCTGCTCTCTTTAGGTTCTGCATATTAAAAATTTGGATGGATAACTTTGGGAGGGAGGTGCTTCTAAACACCAAGGAAGAACATTGGACGAATCTGTGCTGTCTTGGGAGGTGTTTCCCTTGACTTGGATTGTGACCAGCAGAACTTTCTCTGATATAGATCGACTATAATAAAGTATTAGTGTCCCAGATCCATTGCAAGTTCATTTAATGCCATGCGAAGGATGAGGGAATTGGGAAGGCATCTATTTTCATATAAAAGCATAACTTTGGAAGCGCATAAAGCAACTAATTGACAAGAAAAATGAAAGCATATTTCCAGAAGGCCAAGAATGTCTTAGCAATGCAGATAAATGTTGCTTGTGAAAGCAAAACTGATAACCAGGGGTGACTCTGAAATGGAGCCTCCTGAACTCTGGGGAAAAGCGATAAGATAAAGGAGTGACAGACAAGGAGGGAAGAATGTCTTTTCAGGGAAAATGTTCACAGGGTTATTCTAGAGTATAATTGAAGGGTTCACATTTAGTTGTTGAATTAAAACAAAACCCAAATTGCCTTTTCTTCTTTGTGGGATCTATTAAAAAAATTCTTTTTAGTTGTAGATGGACACAATACTTTTATTTTATTTATTTATTTTTGTGTGGTGCTAAGGATCTAACCCAGTGTCTCACGTGTGCTAGGCAAGCGCTCTACTGCTGAGCCACAACTCCAGCCCCTTCTTTGTAGGATCTTGAACCCAAAATGTGACATTTTCCAAGAAAATCATAGGTGCCAACAGAATTATTGGCAGAACAGATTGAGAGTTGTGCTGAGCCCAATATTTGGATCTTGCACAGGCTTCTGCTTTTTACCAAGTCTGTTTTAGAAAGGAATTATCAAGGCCTTTAAGAGAAAAGGTCAGTGGCCAAATAACTAATTATCAGCATGCATTGAACATCATAGTATGAAAACATGTGTTCTAGGGTCAGACTCAGCATCCTGCCTAATGATTTGGAGCATGTTGCTTATCTGTTCTGAGTCCTCACTTCCTTATCAGTAAAATGGAGATCATAACAGAGCCTTCCCCACTGAACTTTTGATGAGGGTTAAACAAGATGATATGCTCAAGATTGTTGGTAGCACAGTATCTGGTACATTATGGGTACCAGCAGATGGATGCTCTTGGTCAGAGGAGAGAGGGTGAGGGGTCCAGCATAATGACTGTTCTGTGGCCTCAGTGTTTGGATGTACTTTCTATGGAGTCAGAACTGAGCAGCAACTCCAGAATAGGAAGCCCATGCTCTCTGGCATCCTACTGTATTTGATGGTGTGAGGATGGCTATGGAAATAGAAGGTTGGGGAATGATATTATCAGTCAATGCAGGCCCCGGGAGCTTCTGGCAGTCCCCGTGGGTGCCTGGTGCATTTGGTGGCTTCAAACAAAGGGCACCAGTGACAGCATCAGTCCAACAGGAAAGAACACCTTGGGCAAGAGGACCTCTTTGTTTGCTCCTGAGTGCACCTTGTCTGCCCTGGCAGGCGGAACTGGCTGTTTGTTTTGTGAAACAAAGAACAGGCCTGGTTAGGTTGGGGGGGGGGTCTCTGGCAAGGGGGAAGGGTGGGACAGTCCTGACAGGGCTCCTCTTGGTTAAAACACATTCTAGGAAAAGTGCCTAACTTGTATCTCCCTGTTTCAGATGGGGAAGAAGAATGAAGGCATACTCACAAGCTGAAATGTTTATCCAGTAATGGGAAAGCCCCCAGAATAGGTCATGAGTAACCCAACCCTCTTTAACTCTAGGCTTAGTATGTGTCATTAATAGGAAAATCATGGGGGACAGCTGCTAACCACAGAGTGGGGTTAAAGAGAGGTCTACTGTAGATGGGGTAGAGAGAGAAGATGGGAGGGGAAGGGAGGGGGGATAGTAGAGGATAGGAAAGGTAGCAGAATACAACAGTTACTAATAGGGCATTATGTAAAATTGTGGATGTGTAACCGACGTGATTCTGCAATCTGTATTTGGGGTAAAAATTGGGAGTTCATAACCCACTTGAATCTAATGTATCAAATATGATATGTCAAGAGCTTTGTAATGTTGTGAACAACCAATAAAAAAAATAAATAAAGAGAGGTCTACTATTTCCATAAATGGGGCGGTCCCCCAGGCATGGAGCTTGTGGGTGGCCGAGAGGCCAGCCCTACAGAATCTGCCAATGGCGACTTGATTCTCAAAGCTTTGGCCAGAGGAGCCCCCCGTGTGCTGTGCAGAAAAGGTGCAGATTAGCACCACATGGGGATGTGACCTCGCAGGCCCTGTGGGGAAGAAGCTCAGCAGTAGAGAGGGTCTTCACATTAGGGACACTTCATGCTCCCAGTGCCTTCAGCTCCATTTAGAAAGAGGGGCGACCTTCTCTCTGCCCTTGAGGATTGGAGATGGGGACGGTCTAGAGGTAAGATGGAATGAGCTAGAAAGTGGGCATCTGCACATGCTCTGCACCTTGTTGTGCTTTTTTCATGTCTGCAGCTCCCTTCCCTTCCCAGTGTAGCTCTTTTGCCCAGATAGAGCAAAGGCTCCCTCACCTCCTCTCACGTGCACCAGGATCATCTCTGGGTCATGGAACACAGTGCAGTGTGTTACACTTTTTCACCACAGTTGCTCACACTTCAGACCAATTGGTGCAATGATTCTTTTCTTTTTTTTTTTTTTTATTTTATTGTTGGTTGTTCAAAACATTACATAGTTCTTAATATACCATATTTCACAGATTGATTCAAGTGGGTTATGAACTCCCATTTTTACCCCGTATACAGATTGCTGTGTCACATCAGTTACACTTCCATTGATTTACAAATTGCCTTTCTAGTGACTGATGTATTCTGCTGTCTATCCCATTCTCCACTGTCCCCTCACCCCTCCCCTCCCCTCCCCTCCCCTTCTCTCTCTCCATCCCCTCTACTATAAATCGTTTCTTCCACTTATATAATTTTTCTCCTACTCCTCCTTTCCTCTTATATGTAATTGTGTATAACCCTGAGGCTCACCTTCCAATTCCATGCAATTTCCCTTAACTTTCACTTTCCCTCCCGCCTATCATCCCTGTTTAATGTTATTCTTCTTCTCCAGCTCTTCGTCTCTACCCTGTCCTTGGTTACTCCCCTTATATCAAAGAAGACATTTGACATTTGTTTTTTAAGGATTGGCTAGCTTCACTTAGCATAATCTGCTCTAATGCCATCCATTTCCCTCCAAATTCTATGATTTTTGTCATTTCTTATTGCAGAGTAATACTCCATTGTGTATAAATGCCACATTTTTTAAATCCATTCATCTATTGAAGGGCTTCTAGGTTGGTTCCACAATCTTGCTATCGTGAATTGTGCTGCTATGAACATCGATATAGCAGTGTCCCTGTAGCATGCTCTTGTTAGGTCTTTAGGTAATAGACCGAGAAGGGGAATAGCTGGGTCAAATGGTGGTTCCATTCCCAGCTTTCCAAGAAATCTCCATACTGCTTTCCAAATTGGCTGCACCATTTTGCAGTCCCACCAACAATGAACAAGTGTACCCATTTACTTGGGTCCAGATTCTGTATTAAGACTAGTGAGCAAAAATTGACCTGTGCTCTCTGTCTTCAAAAGGGTTAGAGTAGAGTGGAAGAGATTATAAGTGTTTAAAAAAATTCTACAAGTAAATAAAAATTTGCAACTGTGACAAGGCTTAGGGAAAAGAAGGGCTAGTTTGGTGGTCATGAATGGTCCCCTTTAGGAAGTGACTCCAAAGCTGAATAGGAGCTAATAGTCTTGCAGGCATATGTACAAAGGTCTTGTGGCGGGAGGGAGAATAATATAGTAGGGAAATTAGAAACCTCACAGCCAATGGAAGGACAGGGTGGGTGAGGAGGAGGAGTATAATATGAAATGGGGCTGGAAAGGTTGGTGGACTCTGTTGGCCCTGTGGACAGAGTTAAGGAGGTTTGTTTGGTTTATTTTTGCCTTGATCCTTAAGAGTACAAAAAAGCTGTTGAAACATTTAAGCAGTGGGTGACATGATCTGGTTTGGAATTCAAAATAATGTTCTGCCCTTGTGTGTAGGGAGTGGGTTAGAGAGGGCAGAAGAGAGGATGAGACCGGTGAAAACTGACACTATCATCCAGGAGAAAGATGCCGGTGTCTTGGACTGGTGTGGAGGTGCTGGAGGTGGAGGAAGGAGGGTAGATATGAGATAAATTTTGAATCTTGGGATAAAGTTAAGTGGCTGTTTATATTATACAACTTCCCAAAGCCTTTACATAGGCAAAGTGTAGATTGTGATTCTCTAAGAAAGGACTCCACTTTAAGAATTTTTCAGAATTATATGACCAGGTCACAACTTATCTTTCGAAGACTCTGCCACAGTACTTTTTATTCTTGCAATACTCTTGGGGAGAATTCTAGATTATACGGTTCTTTGTATAGTTGGAACTGTATAGTTGAGACTGAGCCTGACACACTGTACAGAGAGGAATCTATGTGAATCAGGTCTTGAAGGGAAGACTGAGGCAAGATGGGTTAAAGAGGTAGATTGAAGTTGATTCAGGAAGGTTTTAGAGGTCAGGTTGGCAGGCACTGAGATTCAATTTATTATATGCTAGGAGTCATCCTGGGCTCTGAGCTGTCATGGTGGAAGTGCTGTCCTGGCAAGATCATTCTGGAAGACGCCCTGTGAATGGGCTGGGAGGTGAGATGTGTGTTGGACACTCTCTATGTTAGAACCTGGTTTTCTAGAATTGAGTAAGTGGGAACCTGGGCTCGGGGTGGGTACGGGGAATGCCTCTTTCAAGTCGAGAAGGAAATGTAAGATGTTTTTCTTCACACCCTTTCCCCTTGGCTGGCAGCCACTATCAGCAGCAGAAAGCAAAGAGAAAATCTGTTTTTCTGGAGCCTGATAAGCAGAAGGACTCCCTGGGCTCCCAGGCAGTGCGGGTGGAGGAGGCATGTGTTCAGCTGCTGTGGCTGGGTCAGTGAGCATGGGAACTGCTTTTTAGGTTAACAGATAATGCCTGGCCAGGGAGTCAAGTCTGAAGTAAGGCCATCAAGTTCCCTCTGTGGCTGGAATTTCACGGTGTGACTTTGAACAAGCCACTTAATCTCTTCAGGAAATGGAGTGGCTAGAACACTCATCTGGAAAATACGTGGCTAGAACAAATGACAGGCTCCTTCCAAGATGAAGAGTCCACCATCTCAGAGAACCGAGGACTCATTAACTGAGGCAATCACTCATCAGGTTTAGCAAGCCTTTGTGCTTCCCAGAGAACTATCCTGTTTTGTGAAAATTTTGGTTTGAGAATGAAGCCTTTGTTTTAAAAAGAAAGAAAAAGAAAAAGGTGTGGAACGTTCAATTCACACATTCCTCTGAAATCCAGCATGTTTTCTGAGGCCAAGAGACAACAAAGTGAGGTAGACTTCAGTCTTTCTTTTTAGTAATGCAGAGGTAAATAACATCCTAATGAAGGAATCTGCTAATTGAGTACTCAATTTAGGAACAGAGGGTGCTAACAATTTATTTTTATGTAGGGTGTTTGGAAGTTGACAGAATTTTCTCATAAAGACATTATTATAAATTGGGGTTGGATTTTCAGGCCAACTAACAGAAGTAGATTTAGCCCATGACACAGCTAAAACATTGTATCTTGATATATTTATTTATATATATTTATATACAGATATACATACACATGTGCATATATACACACATACATACACACAATATATGATAGTGTGTGTGCTTGGTCAATATTATATACCTAGTGTTTTAGTCAGCTTTTTCACTGCTGTGACCCAAAGACCTGATGGGAAAAATTTTAGAGGAAATACCACTTAGTTATCTCCTACTGGGAGGTTTAACATCCTGATTAGGTTAAGATGCTCATAACCTAATCATTTCACCTCTTAACTTTCTTGCATTGTCTCACACATGAGCTCTTGGGGGACACCTCATATCTAAACCATAACACCAGATGCTTAAAACCTATATCAAGCTAATTAATTCAATAAATTTGGACTGTGAGTGCACCATGTGTCGGGCGCTGAGCAAGGCTGGGTGTGGAGGCCAGCAGGCCCACCCAGAGGGGCTCACCATCTGACTCTGGGGTCAAGCCCCATGGTTACATCCTGGCTGGTTTGCTTACTGGCTTAGTAACTACTCAAGCAAGTGACATAACTTCTCAGTGCTTCCATTTCTTCACATGTAAGCAAATAATAATAATAGTTAATAATGGTGCCTCCCTTAGTGGAGGGAACCTAAGAATTAAATGAGATGACCCAAAGACAGCGCTTGGCATGATGCCTGACATACAGTAAATGCTCAGTCGATGCTGTGCTTGCTTGGCCCAGGGCTGTGTTCTTGGTGGATCCACCAGCAGTTCACTTGGACTTCTTGTTCAGTTCCCTTGGCATGGGATGGGGTGGGGTGGTAGCTAAAATTGGGGAGAAGCAGTGTAGGAAGGGAAGAAGGTTTAAAGGAAAATAGTATTGTCTTATTTTTTCCTGGAAGTCAAGGTATTACTTAGTGGCATTGGGATTGGGACAAAAGGTGATCTCTAGAACCTGAGAAGTGAATGCAGGCCAGAGGGATTTTGGATCTACCTAGATGGTGAGGAAAGAAGGAAGGGACTGGTAGCCATAGAAGGGATGTGGGCAGGACCCCAGCAGTGACAATCTCTGTCACTGTGGTTCTTGTAGTATTAGTTTTGAAGGAGAAGTCCTGGGAAGGGTCTAATGGATGTGGGTAGGTCTGGAAACTGGATGTGGCTGAAACTTTGTTTAGTTGGTGGACTTTAGTTCTAGCCCCAGGTTTCATCTTTGGCCTTCACGCAGGCACAGTCTAATGAGGGATCTGATGATTTTAGTTGGAGTCAGTTGGCAATCAGGATGAAGTAAGACCAGACCCTCCCAGGCAGCATCACTGTGGTTTCAAGCCCTATGCTGAGAGAATACCTGGTACTACATCCCAGGGAGTGAGGACAGACCTTGGAAGGTTTAGCTTAAAGAAGACAAGGTAGGATGGCTTCTCATCTGTCAGAGAGATGGTGAGAAGATGGAAGGGAGTATAGGAGATTCCAATTAGGGTTTGAATGTAAAAAAATCTGGCATTTCTGACTTTGAGTGAGTCATTTGACTCCCCAGGTCTGTTTTAGCTTATCTACAGAAATGGAAACTTTGATAGGTCAGAGAGAGGAAAGAACCTTTATCTGTCATGCAGACACCATCTTCTTAATCACACAGATGGCCGTGACTTTGGAGACCACTAGATTCTAGTGTCCATGAGTGTCTCTTTAGCTGGCGATTGCTTCTTTTCCACTTGTGGACATGTTTAACTGTCCTGTGGGATTTTTAAGTCTCCAAGAATGGCACCATGCCTTATTTAACTCATGTATTCAGTTAGCATAGACAATCAGTGGTGGGCACTGAAGTCCTTAATTAGGTTCCCTCTTCTGACATTTTGTGGCTGTGGAAATGAGGCTCGGTGAGTTGTGATTGGCTCAAGTCAGATAGTCCCAGGGGCTGCCATTGGTTCAGGACCGGGGCTTCTATGCAGCCGCTAGTATTCCTCCATTTAGGCCACTTTCAGAGGTGTGGGAACAGTTAGGAGGTTTCAGTACAGTGACAGTACCTTGTTAAGCTCCTGCCCAAGGATGAGTAGTTTGGGATGCCTTTAGTGTTTGACCAGAGATTTTGTGGCAAATGGCAGATTTTTCTAGATGTGAGGTCTGTTTCTTCTCAGAGACTCACTGTACCGTAATTGTCAAAGCTAGGCCTGGGATGGGGCCAGGCTCTCTGGATCCTCAACAGTAAGTCAATAGGAGCCCTGGCAAGGGACCTCCCCACTCCTGCAAACCTGGCCCCAGGGATGGGTTAGATCTCTGCAAATAATATCCAAAAGCATTTCTCAAACCCAGTGGGTCACCTGGGCTACTGCAGGATCTCTGTGGGCAGGCTGGTGTGCAGGGCCCCTAAGGTCCAAATCACTTGGTAGGTTCAGTGCTTGTGGTTCAGTAACTGGCAGCCAGTGATGTGGCTTGGGGTTGGGGAGGAGACTCCCATCAGCTGGGCCTGGAGGGCAATCTGGAGCCCAGAGCCGAAGGCCAGTTAAGGACTGGGTTCCTCCACATGTGCAGGGTGGGTGCTTCAATTTCATCAGCCCTTGGGTCATCCTTGCCTCTGCTACAATTTGTATCTAGATATTCCCTGAAGGCTCATGTATTGAAGGTTTGGTCCTCAGCTGGTGGCACTTTTGGGAGGTGGTAGAAACATTAGGAGCCTGGGCTTACTTGAAGGATAATGGACCCAAATCTCTGAAACTGGGTCAAAATAAACCTTTCCTCCTTTGAGTTGATTTTCTCAGGTTTTTCCTCACAGTAATGGAAAGCTGAGTGACACAGGCTTGCTCAGGACAGGCTGGATAAAGGGCTTAATAGGGAGAGGGTGAGGTATCCACAGTTACTGAGCAGCAGCTACCTGTGCCTAGCATTGTGCTGGGTGCCTGCACAGAGAAATGAGCCCTGGTAGCCCCCTGGAATGGACATAACTTCCCCATAATACAGAGCAGAAAACAGAGGCTCTGCTTCATAGCTGTTACATGATAAAAACAGGGTACTAATAATGGTGAGAGTCACCAATAATCACTACAGTTTCTTTAGTGTGTCCTACATTCCTGTCCAAATGCTTCATACTTTACACATGTAAATCTCAACCTCATCATGACCTGAATGCCATTTCGAAACTGAGGAGACCATGGCTCATGAAGGGTAATTGATTGGCTTAGTGTCACGTGACTGATAGGTCAGTCAAGAACCGGAATCTGACTCTGGAAGCCCAAGCTTTCCTCATTACAGTTACATTGGTTTGTGGGAATGCAGGTTATGAAGTACTGGAGATTTTGTTCCCTGTAAACTTGAGGTGGGCAGGCTGAACCTGCAAGAGGTAGGTCTTTATGTGATGTGCTCAGCTAGGTTATGCGGCAATAATAAGCAGCTCTACATCTCAGTAGCTTAACATGGAGAAAAGCTTATTTCTTGTGCATGCTACATTTCCAGGGTGGGGTGAGGGTGGGTTACCTGGCTCATCAGAGAGTCTCTAGAGAACCCAGGTGTTGTGATCTCTGCAGCAGTGGGAATGGACATGATGAACCACTGCTGGGCTCTTGGAGTATGAACGTGGATATGACGCATGACACTTCTCACCAGTCATTGACCAAACTGGTCATATGGTCACACCTGATATACAGAGGGCGGGGAATACTTGTGACTGGAGGGGAGAATGGAAACATCTGGGGAGTGCACCAATGCCCCAGGTGATTCACGGGGCATTCTGGTTGACATGCAAGGCACTCCAGATGGGAGTTGTTACAGAAACTGTAAGAGGTGGGACCTAGTTGAAGGGAACAGGTCCTTGTGTCATGCCCTTGGGGACTACATCTTGTTCTTCCCCTCTGCGTCCTGGCTGCCATGGGTGAACAGCTTTGGTCTGCCATGCACTTTTGTCATTATGTTCTGCTCACCACAGGCCCAGAAACAATGGAGTCAGATAACTATCCACTGAGATCCTGAGACCCTGAGCCAAACTAAATCTTTCCTCTTCTAAGCTGACTCTCTCAGGTATTTTGTCACAGTAACAAAAGCCAATATAGTAGCCCATACTAGAATAACCCTGGTGTTTGATGGACTTGGTTGCTCTACCCCTCTGCCTTTCCCAGTTCTTCAGAAGAGGAAGGTGACATTTTATTCTCCACTCAGAAAAGGAGTGACTTTGTGAGAGTTGTGCCCATAGCATGGTTGGGAGATAATTGGTCCAAGGAAAAAAACAGATGAAAGCCGCAAAGTCTCTGCCTAGAAGGAAGTCTGATTCTGCTCTGTAACTTCTGGATGGGCATCACAATTCCTTCCTGGACCCTATTTGCTCTTTCTACTGTAAGTGGTACTTTGACACACGTCACTCTGTTCTTTCATTTTTCATGATCTGTGCAATGAATAGATTCATAAACTCTACCCCTGTTTCTAAGAAAACCAAACTGCAGTTGAGAGGAATTTTTACATGGGCAAAACCTCAGAGTGCGCAGATAAGCACACCTAGATCAGGACATTTCTGTTTCTGGCCCTGTTTTGCCTGCCAGTCGAGTGACACTGGCTGCTGACCCCAGAGTGGCCTGCAGAGAACCAAATGCAGGCTTTGCAGGGGTCTCCTGTGCTCCACCTGGGGGTGGTAGGAATCGTGTCCATGCTGGACAAGACTATCAGCCTTTTGCCCCCCAAGGCCATGCCAGTCCTTCCTGCCCTCCAGTCCTGGTTGGCATTGTTTTTTTTTTTTTTTTTTTTTTTTTTAGCACTTTTTTATTTTTTTTTATTTTTTATTTTTTAATTATTTTATTGTTGGTTGTTCATAACATTACATAGTTCTTAACATACCATATTTCACAGATTGATTCAAGTGGGTTATGAACTCCCATTTTTACCCCTGGAATAAAAGTTGGCATTGTTTTTGAGCCATGCTGGTGGAGGGACAAAGGGAAAAGGCAGTCATTTTCTACATGGTAATTTGCTCCAGTGTGAGGGTGCAAAGAGGCACTCATGAGATTGGCCATCAGATTGACATTCTTGTTCTAAGCATTTTTATTTGAGTTTTTAAAATTTGCATATTTTTTACAGTTGAGGTTTGATCCTCTCAGCATTTGTGGACACATGGTAGCAGCAAAATGGAAAAGTGGAAGGATCAGATTGCATAAAAAACAAAATTTCTGGGAAGGGGAGCAGTGCAGAACTGTGGCTTTGCTTAAGACCTGTGAGCTTCCCCATCCAGCCTGGGGTTTGTCTTGGAGGGCTTTCTACACCTCCCCAGGAGGCAATGCTCGGGAAAACCCTCTTGTTTATCTTCTTTTAAAAAAATCCTGTTGGACCCGTCCAACATGTGTGTCCTGACAGCAAGCTGGTTTGCAACCATTTGTAAGGACATGTGGTCTTTCTGTGACCAAATTAATCTAATTGAGAGTCTAACCCCTGCTTTTTTCCTGTCCCCCCCCCCCCCCAATTTGTTTTTGTTTTTTTTCCCCAGTGACATGGAACTCTGGAGCATGGGATTGTCTGGGTGGAGTCCCTTTCTGCTCAGCAGCTCCTTGAAGGTTGACAGCACAGCCAGGGGGGTGTTGGGTACAAACATAAATTTCACATGCTGGTCACAGGGTCACATTAGACTAGCCTTCATGTGTGTGGGAGGTCTTAACAATAGGACATAAGTTCTTTTATGTCCAATCGACTGAGAGGACCCAGGGAGACTGAGGAATGTTTTGTAAGATTTTTAAAAGGGGTGGTGCTAAAATAAAAGGCCACAATGCAGTTAGAAGTATAGAACTGAGCTGTGTTTTAGAGAAGCCCCTGCATGCAGTCTAGTGAGTGTGGGCTTAGTTAGCTAAAGCTCCCGGTTGGCAGGTTTGGATTCTTCTTTTCCCTTCCATGGCTAAATGGGGGATGGGTGATGGTCCCTGAAGCTGTTGCCCTCCCCGCTTTGGAAGAACCTAGTAGCAACTCACAGAGGTCCCATGTGGAGCCAGAGAGCTGGGTTCAAGTCCTGGTTATGTGGCTTTGGCCTGCCTGACCTGAAAGTATAGCCATCCTCAACAGAGCTCTTACTCTGTGCCTGACGCAATGCTAAATGCTTTGGATAATGTCTTGGGGTTCATTTTTTCAGACACCTGAGGCTCTGAGAAGAACAAGCAAGGCCAATTCAGGTCTGTTGATGCCCAGGCCTGAGCTTTTTTTCTTTTTTTTTTCTCCCCTTCTTTTTCTCAAGATAATATTCACATAACACAAAAATTCACCATTTCCATATAATTCGGTGTTTATTGATTAACATTTTGAGTAACCATTACCACTGTCTAATTCTAAGACATATCCATCACTCTCAGATGAAGTCCTGTCATCTGAATTCCCTCTCCCCACATCCTTTGTCAACCGCCAGTCTATTTTCTGACTCTCTGGACTTGCCTATTCTGGACATTTCATTTGAACAGAATCATACTGTATGTTGAGGCCTGAACTGTTAAGCATGTTGCCTTTTGGGAAAATAACTATTTTCCCTAATTTGGTGCAGAGCATTTTATTCTCATTTTGAGTATCTCCGATTTATTGTGTGGCTCTCATGAGAACCTATGTGAAATCCATTTTGTGAGCAAGTATGAGGATTTTATTATCACAACCTTTATTTTGGACCTGTGTCTGAGTTGCAGACCACTCTGTGAATCTTGCTGTCTTCTTGATAATTTAAAGGGAAGCCATATTAACTTATTTCACTTTGTAAAGGAGGCTAATTATATTTTAAGTGTCGTAATTATTGAGCTACTGCAGGAAAAAAAACTGAATAATCAAATATGATAAAAGGGAGTTTTAGGCAGTTCCATACACAGGAAGAATATCAGCAAGGCAACAAAAACACAGTATGTAAATAAAAATTTCGTGAAACATTGTCTGTTTAGCCTTGAGTTATGGTAAGTTAGTGACTGCAGAGAGAGAATTAGCTAGTACCACTTTGTTCTGCTTATTGGCAAGAAGTTGCCTGTCATTAGATATGGTCCTCAGCTCTAGCTGGTGGCTACTGTACTCAGGGTTGCCGACACAAATGCCCTGGATAAGCTGACAGCCTTTGGAAATAACACACTAATGTGATGTTGTAGGAGTGAAACCTCTGCACGCCTTCATTTACTTAATTCCATGATTGCCTAATATGGCCCGATTTCTTCAGGTTCATTCTAGAATCCTACACTGTTAGAGCTACCAGGGACATTGAAGTTAACTAGACTGACCCTATCATGTTAGGAGGAAACTGAGGGCAGATGGAAGTTCAATGACTCCTAAAGTTATCCTGCAATAGGTTGCAGGCTGCATCTTTTAGCAAAATGAAATTGAATATTGTCTATTCTTGGCTTTGGAATTGACTCTTCCTTGAAGATATTTGAGGATTTGGTAATCAGCACCCTTAACTTATTTGTCACTTCCTTTCATCACACTCAGAGTTGTGCTGAGAAGCATGAAGGACTTGGCCATTTGGGAGCTGAGTCCACACCCCTTCCAGAGTCTGAGCAGTGTATGAGTGGCTTAGATCTCGGGCCACGGTGGGATCTGCAGACCAGCATCATTATCATCACCTGGGAGCTGGTCAGAAATGCAGTGCTGGGCCTGCTTCAGGCTTCTTGAGCAGAATGAAGTGTGTTATTGAAATTCCCAGGTTATTCCTATGTTCATTTGAATTTGAAAAGTTCCAGATTAGAAACTGTTGGCCAGTGAAATTACAGATGACTAGGGAAAGGGCTGAAGGGAACTCCTTATGACCAAAATATATGCTGATTCTATACCTAAAGAAGTTACTGTTGCTCAGCTGGGGAGAAGCTGAAGACACAACACAAGGAGTGTGGTTTCCTATTGTCTCCAAGTAAGGAAGGACTTATTATTGGTGACTTAGGCCCTCCTTGTGCAGTCAGAAGTGGACTTGCACAGTTGTGTTGGGGAAAAGACAGTAACCCTCTAACAAATGAGCTGACCTAGGGACACTTTGGTACCTCTCAGCTGGGATCCTGCAACCTCAACACACTGGAGCGTGGGGTGGCCAGCGAGATGGAACTGACAAACCAACATTCCACTCCCTGGCCTTCCTGGTCTCCACGCCTCAGCTGTTTTCACTCATTCAGCAGAAAAAGGGAGACAGAAAAGAAACAAAAGCTGGCCGTGGCAGAGGCCTTGTTAATTAGTAAAACCTGATATGTCTGTGTGTTGGGTCTGTATGAGGACAAGCCAGGTGGCCCTTCGTGGTGACTTGTTCTCCGTCAGGAGCGAGACTGTCAGATGTCAGGTTTGTGCTCTACAAAGTGTTCTGACCAGGCAAAACACTCAGATGGGGCCACTGTTGGTGATGTTTGGAGATTTTGTGTTTGTTATGAGTAGAATATCCCCTGTTACAGGGACAGTGTGAACATTTCTCAACGTGGGCATTAATCACAAGAGCTGGCAAGCAGGTCATTATTTGTATCTGGTAAAGAGTGTGGTTTTGTTCTTTTTGTCTGTGTGATTCAAGTAAATATTCTTTTTTTCTCCCCTCCTTTTAAATTAGTAATTGGAGCACATGATTAAAAGTTAAGTATTTTAAAAGTAGTAGAAATTTAGCATATTAAAATAATTTCAACATATTAAAATATTCCTCTTTGGGAAGACTTGTTTTCTTAGTTGCTATCAATTTACCAAATCAACCTTGATTGGGAAAGGTCTTAAATTTTTAATGAATTAGCCAGCCAAGAAAACTGACTTTTTCCTTGAAATAAAATGGGGGTCATCTTTGCGCAGTTGCTCTGGAAAGACTCTGAGACCATCTCGATGGTCTCTTTTGAGAAAAGTAGGCTTCATTTGTAGCTGGTAAAAATATGCAGGTCATGGCCTGAAGCCAAGCATGGTGATGGACAAGCACAGTGGCTAAGCTGTGCACAGTCCCTCCCTTTTGGGAAACAGATATAGGTTTTTTTTGGTTTACCAACCATAATAACACACCTGCAGGAGCAGTCGCCTCACATAACCAGATACTGACACTAATGTACTGGGTAGGTGCTTCATCCCCTTTTACAGATGAGGAAGTGGGTTCTGTGAGGCCAGGTCCAATGGAAGACCCTAGCAAGTGGCACTGTCTGGGTTTGAATCTGATATGGCCAACTGCAAAGCCCCTGTTCCCTCCTCTACACTGTTAGATATGCATTTTCCCTCCTTTTGGTACTAGAGTTTTAACCCAGGGGCACTAACCACTGAACAATATCCCCAGCTTTTTAATTTTTTTATTTTGAGACAGGGCCTCACTAAGTTGCTGAGACTAGCTTTGAATTTGGGAGCCACCTGCCTCAGCCTCCCAAGCTGGTGGGATTACAGGTGTGCTATGCATTTTTTGAAGTAAAGGTGAAAATTCTATTCTGGAGATGATTTCTGTTGCTTAGGCTATGATGCATGTTTGTGTGCAGAGTGTGTGGGAAGGAGGGTGCTTAGCAAAGTCACAGGGCAAAAGCTGCACCTTCCAGGAATACCAAGCTTACAGTATTTTTAACATAAAAAGAGACATGGTGTAAAATGAAAAATGTTAGTTGTCAAATGCAAGACTTACAGACATTTTTAGTGGAAAAACTGAGTATTGAAAGCAGTTTTTCACAGCCCTTGGGATTTCTCTCACCCTATGTTGGACTTCTCTACTTGAGGATTGCTTGGGTGGAAAAGTTGGAGAATCGCTCATGCAATCGCAAGTCCCGGGCCATCTGGGCCTTTTCTACTCTCCCAGCTATATGTGGTGAAAAGGAATTGCTTAACTATGTAAACCAGCGTGGGAGAGTTGGCGCTCTGCTCTGTTTGCACAGCTGCTCCAGGGCTCCATCTCCGCTATCTTTCGTGGCCCAGAAGTGCTTGTGAATCGGCCAGGAAGGGGTTTCAGAGGCTGGAGGAGATGAGAACTTGGCTGAGGAGGTGAGTTGTCCTCCAAGTGCTTGTGCCCATTGATGGTCAGCGTTGAAAAAGAAAATGTACATGTTGAATTCCCATGGTTCAAAAATTCCAGGAGGGTTTGCAATTGAGAACTTCTCCCTACTTTTTTCATAGTTGCAGTTTCTTCCTCACAGCCAGTCTCTAGTGGAACCCAGTAGATATGTATCTATCCCCCCTTACCTTCATTTTGTACACACAGAATGGCGCTATGTGCTCTATTCTGTCTTATTCCTCACTTTCTCATTCCCCCCCCCCACCTCCACAGAATACCATTGAACCCATGTAACTTATTTAGTGCCTGATGAATTGGCATTTGGCTGTTGGCAGTCTTTGGCTATCATAGTGCCATATGTATGCTATTTTGCATTCATGTAGGATGAAGTGCTAGAAAGTACAAGAGACCAAAGGACGGTACATTATAATTTCAATTATATACTACCAAACTGGAGCTCCTACCAGTTTCTCACCCTCCCAGCAATGGATGAGGGTGCTCCCCCAGCAATGGATGAGGGTGCTCATCTCCTCCTCCTACTCACACTCAGTATTGTCAAATCTTTTTGACGTTGGCTGCCTGATAGGTGAAAAAAAAAAAGAGATTTGAGTTCGATTTGAAAACAATAGAAAATTACACATTTCCTACTTTTGCCTCTGTGAATATTACCTAGTACAGTGTTTCCAACTTCCTGGGGTGGCAAAAGAATCAGAGTTGATTTTTGTTAAGCTATTTATGACGTCTGTATGAGTGAATAACGAAATGCTAAAAAGCAAATCCACAGGATCCTTTTAAAAATAAGCATCACAAGTGACTGATGTAGCTAAGTAAATCAAAAGCATGCTCTTTGGTTTCCTTTCCGATGGCACATTCTCTCTAATCTTGTTATGACTTGTAGGACTTAAGATCAAAGCGTCACAGAAACACAGGCTCAGCACTGTGAGTGGGGTCTCAGTGTTTGTGCCCGATGACCTCTGTCTGAGTAGCTTTTTTTTCTCACCCTACCATGCTGTGGTTCTGTGGCCTTTGGAAAAGATGATGCCTAAATTGAAGCATTTCAGAGTGGAGAGGCCTGGGAGGTGCTCTAGACCAGTTTTCTTTGCTGGCAGGTCATAGAGAAGAGCCTGCAGGTAGTACTTGCCTCCAACAAAGGGACAGTAGTTTCATTTGTATTTTTTGATTCCAGGACTGCTGCAGGCAAATTAGGCATGGTTTCAGGAAAAGAAAGTTTGCTCTATGAACTTTGTATAAAATAGTGAACTGGGTGTGTGGAGAAGCGGGTGGGGGAGGGTCAGGACAGGAGAGTGCTTCTAGAAAGGTTTGCCAACACAGGCTTCTAAGTTCTTTGTAAACATAATGTGGTTCACCAAAAAGTGAAGACCTAGAGAAAAGCATATTATCACTTTACAAAGGATCACAAGAGGACTAAGTGTGTGGACACACACAAACTCCCTAGAGTCATGCTCAGCATGTGCCTCTGTGAAAGTTGGGGTTGGGGTTATCCCTGCCAGCCGGGAGCTGAGCCATGAACTTGCACACCAAATTCTGCACATCCATACACAGTCCCGTGGCCTTATCTAGCATGTCAGGGCACTAGTCAGACCCAGAGCCAGGGTCAACCAGCCTAGTTGTTGGTATCTTCATCTTCCTGAGTCTTCCAGGTGAAAGACCCACTGCAGATGTGTTTTTTGCTTTACTGAAAGGTTCAGACAGGTATCTATAGTCTGCGTTTCCTCCCACAAACACTTCAGCAAACCACTGGGACGAGCGCAGCAAACCCCACACCATCATTGCTGTGGCCTCCAGGTCTCCCCTTCTCTCTTTGCTTTTTTAAGCAGCTATATTAAGATATGGTTCACATGACATACACTCCAGTGGTCGTTAGCATGTTCACAGAGTTGTGCAGCCATCGCCACAGGCCATGCTGGAATGTTTTCATCCCCTGACTCAAGAAATCCCATACCTCTTAGCAGTCTCTCCTGCCCACTCCCCATATTCCTCCTGGCCAACCATTAAACTCCTTTCCATCTTTGTAGATTTGCTGTTCTAGAAATTTCATGTAAATGTCATATGGGATTTTTTGGGGGACTGGCTCATTTCACTAAGCAGAATCTTCCCAAGGTTGATCTGTGTTGTATCATGCAATCAGTATTTCTTTCTTATTTGTGGTCAAATAATATTCTACTCTATACTATGCCAACATGCCCTATTTTTTTCTTTTATTCATTCATTTGTTGATGGACTTTGGGGTTGTTTCACTTTTTGAATATTATGAATAATGATGCTATGAACATTCATGTACAAGTTTTTTCGTGAACATTCATTTTTATGTCTGTTAGGTATTTACCAATGAGTGAAATTGCCAGGCTGTCAATAACTCTAACATTTTGAGCAGCCACCAAACTATTTTTTAAAGTGTCTACACAACTTTATATCCCCACTAGCAGTGTCCGAAGGTTTTAATTTCTCTACATCCTCCCCAGCACTTGCTCTTGTCTTTTTAATTATAGCTGTTCTAGGTGGGTGTAAATTGGCACTTCATTGTGGTTTTGATTTGCCCTTCTCTAATGACTAATGATGTTAGCATCTTTTTGTGTGCTTATTGGATTTTTGTAAATCTTCTCTGGAAAGATATCTAATTGGCTTTTTGGCCATTTAAAATGACTCATTTATCTTTTTTATTAATTTGAAGAATGTTTTATATATATTTTTTATGTGTGTCCTTTATCGAGCATTTGATTTGTAAATATTTTCTCTCACTGAAGGGGTTGTCTTGGCAGCATCCTGGTGGTACCATTTGCAGCACATAAGGTTTTGAATTGGAAGGAGTCTCGTATCTTTTTGTTTTATCAATTGTGCTTTTTGGTGTTGAAGCTTAGAAGTCTTCACCTAACTTGGGATCACAGATATTGAATCCTGTGTTTTTCTTCCATGGATTTTATAGTTTTAGCTTTTACATTTAGGTCTATGATGCATTTTTTAGTTCATTTTTTTCTGTGTCACATATGGAAAGAGTCTTATTCTATTCCTTTGTGTGTGGCTGTCCAGCAGTTGAAGGCCATGTGTTCCCCACTAAATGAATTTGGCATCCTGTTGAAACTGATTGACAGTAAATGTAAGGATGTATGTCTGGATTCCCTGTTCTATTCCTTGATCTCTATGTCCTTATGCCAGTACCACCCTGTCTTGATACTTTTGGTGTTGTGTCCTCTTAAGACAAAAGAGTTAGGGCAGGAATGGGCTAGTGTGATTGGCTATTGAATTCTTTAGATCATTCCTCTGGATTTCAACCACATTTCCTTTCTCCTGTTTCCTCGTCTCTGTGGTGCATTCTCTTGCTGGTTTCATTATAAGATGGTATATCCAAGTAATCCTGAGAAATTCCAGCCACTGGCACCTTAGTTTGCTCCTAGCGATGTCACCTAACCTTACTGTAACTCAGCTGCTTGGTGCTAATGGGTCTTCTCAGATGTATAGAATGAAACATTTGGGGTTGTAAAAAGATGCTCTGGTTTCTGAAACTCTCTAATTGGTTAAGATCAGGATAGTACAGCTTACTCTACTGTTAAAAGATTTAAAGATCTTTCCAAAGGGCGACGCAAGTAAGCAAACAATTTTAGCAGATATCTCTCTCTGGTGGGCTGTAAGGCAGGCTTTCAGAGCCAAATCTTGTCCTCTGAGTCTTTCCTTGCACACCTCTGCACTGTCATTTCATGAGAATGAGAATTGCAAATATGAGCATCTATGAAGCAGTAGAGAAATGGAGAAAAGCCCAGATGACTGCCCAAAGAGTTGGAACTCTGGACAAGACCACTTGCCATAGCTATAAGCTGCTAAGCCCCCAGTAAAAAGCAGAAAGGGTAGGTGGAGGAGCCTGAGTGAGCGTGGGAGGGAAAAATGACATTGTGGTCCAGGGACAAGCCCTAGAGTGATACCAAGGCAGGAGAACTGGGCTTTCTTAGGATCTGCACATCAGTAGCATGGGCTTGGATTGGCTATTTCCCCTTTCCCTGTCTCAGTCTCCACCTGTACAATGAGTGCATTTGACCAGATCAGCAGTTCTCAAAGTACCTTCCATGGGACACTATAATCTAAGAGAGAAGGAATCGACAGGAACCGCCATAGTTGTTGCCGTTCTCTTCCACTATGAATTGGGTGCAGCTTGAGCCACTTTCAGATGATAGCGCCTAGAGCATGGCTATGAGCGTGGCTATTTTGTTTTATATTGGACATTAACAAACTTGTGCACACAAGCCATCCTCCATCGTGAGCTTTTATTAAGGGCCCTGCCCATGACAAAGGGCGGGGAAGTGAACACATCGGAAGGCGGAAGGCGGAAGGCGAGAGCTGAGTCAGGTTCTGGATTCCATCTGCCCAAGTGCAGTTCTTTCTAAGTGATCTTGAGCAACTTAATCTACCTGAGCCCCAATCTCTTCGTCTTTGAGGAGAGCAGCACTCACCATGAGGCTTATTACAGGGTGGCGAGCCCACTGAAAGCACATAGCACAGGCGAGAGCTGGCAAGTTTTTCTACATAGCCAGATGGCAAATCTTTTGGGCTTTGTGACAGCAGAGGCCTTACCTCTTTGGCTTTCTGGCTGTCTCTGCCATGGTAGCTTTAAGGCAGCCACAATTTGCATATGAGTGGGCGTGGCTGTGTTCACAGAGAAACTTGTTGTTTGTTTACTTTTCTTTTCTTTTTTTTTTTTTTGGTCACTGAGAATTGGAACCCAGGGCCTTGTGCATGCACAGCACAGCACGTGCTCTCCCACCCACTGAGCTTCACCACCAGCCTACTTCATTTATTAAAAACAGTGAGCAGGCTGGATGTGGCCTGCAGGCTGTCATTGCCGAGCCCCCTCCAGCCCTAACCAAGCACAAAGCCTGGCACATGGTGGGTTTTCGTAGATGTCAGCTATTCACAGCCCGGGGTCTGCCTGTGGACTCCAGTTCCCTTGTTCACGGCTCCTTGTTTTTAACAGAATGTTGAGGTCCTGGCCAGCCGGAGCAATGCTTCAGAGCAAAGCCAGGTGGGAGCTGCCATCCGCGAGAAGGCTTTAAAGGAGGAGAACGAGAAGCTGCGGGAAAGAATTGGAGAGCTGGAGCGGAGAATGGCTCAGCTGCAGAGGCAGATGGAGGACGTGAAGGGTGATGAAGCCCAAGCGAAGGAAACGCTCAAGAAGTGCCAGGTGAGGCTCGAAGTTTGCGCTTTCTTTCTGGTGAGTGGCCTCAGACGCGGGGAAGGGGTTTATTACCAGAATTTGGTAGGAAAAGTCAATCGGAGCATATCCTCTCTGGGAGAGCCGCTTCTTTTGTTCCTCCAGAAGAGGTGTAAATGGGAGGCCTGGGAACAGGGATGATGAGGTCAGGGTGGGAAACCACGACCCTATGTCAGACCCTTTTACCTGCACCTGCAGAAGCCACCTTTGCACCACCATTAGGCTGATTCTCACTTGAAACTGTTGTTTCTTAACACGTAGTTGATGTTTTTGAGGTTGCACAGGTTTTACCAAACCAATTATCCAGTTTGCTAGACCTCTGAAAGTGAGAAGCTATTAGCAAGAGATGCACTCACCCATCTCAGTAAGCAAAGGCAGCAGCCAGTGGAAGAGGAAACCCTGGGTATCCATCCGCATTACCTGCAGACCTCTCTCAGAGCTGACTGAGCCTGGGACTGTTCCATACCTGTAGCTTCTGAGACTCCAGAAGCATAAATATTTGTATTTTCAAAAATGTCCTAGATAAATTTAAATGTTTACATGCAGCTAGAACTGGAACTGCAGACAGGCTCACACATCTAAGAAGCCAGCTTCTGTTTGTCATGTGTCATCTTGCACCCATGACGGCATGTTGTGACCACAGCCACACTGTGGATGTCTTCTCGTTCATCTCATTCCACTGAGTTGGCCTCCGAGGCACAGCACATGTCTCGGCACTCCCTGACCCAGTGTTTCATTGTAGGGTGAAATGCAGCAGCTGGAGGAGGCCCTTGTGTGTGCCAAAAAGGAAGAAAAAGAGGCCATGTCAGCCAGAAGGATCCTAGAGAGTGAGCTTGCAGATGCACAGGTAAACACGGTGGGCTGTCATCTTTGCCCCCTCGTGAAGGGGCAGGCAAAGATTGCCACTGTCATCTCCTTCCAGATAGTTCTCTTTCACCTATAATAATCACCTGAGCATCTGACTGTCCATCTGTACTGATGGTTCTCACCTGGGGGGACATTTGCCAATGTCTGGAGACATTTTGGCTGTCACAACTGGGGGGTGATACTGGCACCTAGGGGGTGGAGGCCAGAGATGCTACTCAACATCCTTGACAGCCCCCACTACAAAGAATTATCTGGCCCACACATCAGTGGCGCCGGGGTTGAGAAACCTTCGTCTATATATTAAAGAGCTTGACAGCTTTCCAAAGATAAAAGATGAATTATGTGAGAAGGCTGGCAGGATTGGTCCCCAAGGCAGTGTGCAGTCAGCTTTCTGGCTGAAGCCAATTTCCCTTCTCCTCTGGGCAAATGCACTCCGCAAAGTACAGTCCTTTAGGATGGCTATTAAAAGGAGCAGGAGGAAGTCATTTCCTTGAAACTAGATAGCTATCTCTATTCAAAACCAGTAGGTTCTTGGAAAATGAGATTTTTCCCATTTGAAGGTTAGAAAGATTATTTGAAGTATATTCTAACAAAACCCTGCACTGAAGTTCTAAATTGAGTTTGCATAGGGACCTCATTGTGATCCAGGTATGTCCTTCCTTTTGCTGGTTGTCGGGTTTTAAAGAACCTGCACCACACATCCCTCAGAGGAGTTTCTGGGGTGATAAAAGCCCATGGGGGGTGGAGGGTTGAGAATTAGCTAGAAGGAAGTTGCTACAGTTTTGCATTAGGGACCAACCACTTGTCACAGGGACAGGTGGGGTCTGGGCACAGGAAGTATTAATTGCTGAGTCAGGATTCATCTTTGTAAATGCCTGATGACAGCTTTCCTTTACTGCTGTTTCTCCTGTAAAGCAGGAATCACACAGGGCAACCATAACTCAGGCCTCTCACACCCAAATAGTGTCTGCCCCTTGGGTTTGAATGAGAACCTATTTCTGCATGAAGCCCTGTTTTTTTTCTGATTTCCTTGACTGACTGCTTTTGTTTTTCTTTCTTCCTCCTTCAAGTCTAGACCTTTGTTACAAACTCTTATTGAGATGGTTTTGTGCGGATGGCAATTTTACTGTGCTGCCAGTTAAAACTCATGATGGTTGGTATTATCCAACTAGTGGCCCAAACGTGGGGCTTACATTTGTGAGCTAGTTGGGGGCAGAAAGAAAGGAGAAAATGTATAGTAATAGGGGAAAAAAATCCATACCTCCATGTCAGATCCACACCAAGAATGAAGTGCAGCTGTAAAGTCTCTCAGGACATTTTTGGCTAAACAAGAACATTGCCCACATGGGGAAGTAGTTCGCCACCTGTGGACTGAACTAATTCCTGTATAGAACAGAAGAGGGCCTATGGGGCCGGCCCACAGATCCTCATGTCATTGCTGCCCCCATCCCCTCCTGTTGTCTAGCCTGGCCTCAGATTATTCCTGACATGTTACTTTTTGGGACAGTGTTCCCAGTGGTGTGGAGAAGGCACAAATGCTTCAATGCAGGTGTAGCTACACACATTGATCAATGGCAAGAATTTAAAATTGGCCTGATGCGATATTACCAAAAGTTCTCTATAGGTTTAATGCAATGCCAATCAAAATCCCAACGGCATTTCTTGTAGAAATAGAGAAAGCAATCATGAAATTCATATGGAAAAATAAGAGACCCAGAATAGCAAAAACAATGCTAAGCAGGAAGTGTGAATCAGGCGGTATAGCGATACCAGATTTCAAACTATACTACAGAGCAATAGTAACAAAAACAGCATGGTACTGGTACCAAAACAGGCAGGTGGACCAATGGTACAGAATAGAGGACACAGAAACCAATCCACAAAACTACAACCATCTTATATTTGATAAAGGGGCTAAAAGCATGCAATGGAGGAAGGATAGCATCTTCAACAAATGGTGCTGGGAAAACTGGAAATCCATATGCATCAAAATGAAACTGAATTCCTTTCTCTCACCATGCACAAAAGTTAACTCAAAGTGGATCAAGGAGCTTGATATCAAATCAGAGACATGGCGTCTGATAGAAGAAAAAGTTGGCTCCGATCTACATACTGTGGGGTCGGGCTCCAAATTCCTCAATAGGACACCCATAGCACAAGAGTTAATAACTAGAATCAACAAATGGGACTCACTCAAACTAAAAAGTTTTTTTCTCAGCAAAAGAAACAATAAGAGAGGTAAATAGGGAGCCTACATCATGGGAACAAATCTTTACTCCTCACACTTCAGATAGAGCCCTAATATCCAGAGTATACAAAGAACTCAAAAAATTAAACAATAAGAAAACAAATAACCCAATCAACAAATGGGTCAAGGACCTGAACAGACACTTCTCAGAGGAGGACATACAATCAATCAACAAGTACATGAAAAAATGCTCACCATCGCTAGCAGTAAGAGAAATGCAAATCAAAACCACCCTAAGATACCATCTCACTCCAGTAAGATTGGCAGCCATTAGGAAGTCAAACAACAACAAGTGCTGGCGAGGATGTGGGGAAAAGGGTACACTTGTTCATTGTTGGTGGGACTGCAAATTGGTGCAGCCAATTTGGAAAGCAGTATGGAGATTTCTTGGAAAGCTGGGAATGGAACCACCATTTGACCCAGCTATTCCCCTTCTTGGTCTATTCCCTAAAGACCTAAAAAGAGCATGCTACAGGGACACTGCTACATCGATGTTCATAGCAGCACAATTCACAATAGCAAGACTGTGGAAGCAACCTAGATGCCCTTCAATAGACGAATGGATTAAAAAAATGTGGCATTTATACACAATGGAGTATTACTCTGCATTAAAAAATGACAAAATCATAGAATTTGGAGGGAAATGGATGGCATTAGAGCAGATTATGCTAAGTGAAGCCAGCCAATCCCTAAAAAACAAATGCCAAATGTCTTCTTTGATATAAGGAGAGTAACTAAGAACAGAGTAGGGACGAAGAGCATGAGAAGAAGATTAACATTAAACAGGGATGAGAGGTGGGAGGGAAAGTGAGAGAGAAGGGAAATTGCATGGAAATGGAAGGAGACACTCAGGGCTATACAAAATTACATACAAGAGGAAGTGAGGGGAAAGGGAAAAATAATACAAGGGGGAGAAATGAATTACAGTAGAGGGGGTAGAGAGAAAAGAGGGGAGGGGAGGGGAGGGGAGGGGGGATAGTAGAGGATGGGAAAGGCAGCAGAATACAGCAGACACTAGTATGGCAATATGTAAATCAATGGAAATGTAACTGATGTGATTCTGCAATCTATATATGGGGTAAAAATGGGAGTTCATAACCCACTTGAATCAAAGTGTGAAATATGATATGTCAAGAACTATGTAATGTTTTGAACAACCAACAATAAAAAAAAATAAAATTGGCCTGATGGTTTCACCATCTTTACCTAAATTAGCTGGTCTCAGGACTGTCATGAAAAATATATCATCACTATTATTAAAAATACATCATCACTCCAAAGTAATTTTTTCTCTAATATTGAGGACCAGATCGACAGCTTCTTTCATTCAATAACTTATTTGCATGCCTCTTGTCCTTAAAACTGGCAACCAAAAGGGAACTTCACCCTTGAGGAAGAGGAAAGAGTAGCTGATATTTTTTTTCACACAACATTTTACATTTAGTGACTTTAGTATCTGTTGCAGCTTTACATGTGATAAATATTTATTTTCATGGCAACTGGAGACAATGGTGAACTTCTACCCGATTTACTGTGACACAAACTGTGGCAGAGGGATGTAAAAGGTGTCATTCTTGGTTTGCTTGACTCTATCCCCTGGTCCAGGACTCTGCTGCTAGCTAGGCTACTTGAACTGCATTCAAGGCAAAGATGTCTATCATTCTGATTCCTGGTTACTCCTGCAGATGGGGAGGTGAAGCCACAGTTCTTTCCTTCAGGGATGGGATCTATTCTGTCTTCTTCCCCAGCCCTACTGGGCTTCTGTGCATAGCAGACAATAGAGGGAAAAGCTCCAAGGATTCCACTGTTGTTGTCTACAGTTATTGTGGCAAAGGCTCCTTCCATTAAAGCCACTCCTCCTTTAAGCTCACAAGTTCATTGAACTTGGTTACTGATGTGGGCTAATTTGGTTTAGTTCTGCATCCATTGACAGAAAATGGTCCCAAACTCATGGGCACTCACTGTACATCACCAACTTTGTCTTTATTCTCCACTTTGATAATTTTCTCCAAATTTTTGTCCCACTATTAGCAAATGGGCTTGTGTCATTTGGTCTTAGAAATATAGTCACTATAACTATGGAGCATTTCACTCAACATTGTCCTTGTGACTGGTTAAAAAAGTGCAGTGTTTCCAAGTTTACTTCTTTTGATATGAATTTGAGACATGTTTTCTTGGCAGTGACTTATCAGAACACATTTCTTGAATAACTGAAGAAGCGGAACATTGTTCTAGACAGTGATTCTAAACTTTGGGGCATAATTGTTTGGTTAACTTTTAAATGAAAATTTGTGGGTCTCACTTTAACAAAAAATGTAATCCTGTCAAGGGGCTAGGATCTATAATTTAAGTAAGGAGTACCCCAACCTTTAGTGATTTTGTTATAAGAAGCCTTTAGACCTCTTTTGGGAATAGCTATGTTCAGTGACTGAGTTACTGCCATGTGCTAATAGCAAGCCTCAGGGAGGAGATACGCCCAGTTAATCTGCTCCTTGCCCACATGGGTCTTGCTACCTTGCAACAGGGGTAAGCATACAAGAGATATTATAAACATAACTTATCAAAATGATTATTCTAGGCACTTTGTGTGTTGAAGTGAGGAAGTTTGGGGGACCCCCAGGACCAGAATGGATGAGAATGTGGTACCCCCAGTGGCACAGGAGGAGGAACCTGAGCCAAGGGTGGGGCAGAAATGCAGCTTAAGGAGCGTGATTGGGGCTGGGGTAGCGTGTCTGCTGCCCCGGGATCCTTGGGCTTGGGATCTGAGAGGAGAAGAAAGGGAGGCTGGGGGGTTACCAGGGACAGGAGCCGAGGTGGAACCTGAAGGCTCTATAGGAAGCTACTACTACCCCTCGGTATCCCGGTCCCCGACCCCCCAATAATCTGCTTTTTGGAGATGCATGTTCCTGAGAGTTTCCCCCACACAAAGAAATCCTATCTCACTGGTATCATAGCTCCTCTTTTCCCTTTGCTCCTAGGACCACTAAGTAAATTGCAAAACAGAAACCCCAGTCTGACCCTACCTCTGGTATGTGCCCAGCTATGGTTCTGGCAGGACCCACTCCTGTTAACTGCCCCCAGGGTGAACTTCTGCTTACCTTTCTTTTGCCACCTTCGTTTCCCCAATAGCTTTTGTTGACCTTGGTTCCTGGCAGCAATTAACTTCAGCAGCCTGGTTGTGCTGGCTGCTTCTCAAAGCAGAGCTAGTCCACCAGAGCCAGGGACCAGAAGGCCTCCATGGGAGGTTCTTTTTAGCCCCGGGCCATGTGGTTGGCAGAGCAGAGCTGTCCAATACTGCAAACCCAGAGAGCTCAAAATGGTGTGGGAGTGTTTTTAAGATGCCTGACTTACGGCATGTGACGGCAGCTTAGAAACTGTTAAACACTGAACAAATATAAACCATTGTTATATGCATCCTCTGCTGGGACACAAGACAGACAAGCCATACATATTCTTGTACTAACCCACATTAACACTTGCTAACAGTTTCTAAGTGATCCAGTTTTTTTTGGGTCATGTCCTGTTCTGCACGGCGCCTCTTCTTCTTTTTTTTAATATTTTTTTTATTCTAATCAGTTATACATGACAATAGAATTGCATTTTGACATGTCATACATAAATGGAATATAGCTTCTCATTTGTCTGGTTGAACATGATGTAGAGTTACACATGTCACGCAATTGTATATATACATAGGGTCATAATGTCCAATTCGTTCTATTATTCTTCTTACCCCCATAGCCCCTCCCCTCCCTTCACTCCCCTCTGTCTAGTTCAAAATACCTTCACCCCCCCCCAGACCCCCGATTGTGTATTAGCATCCACATTTCAGCCTTTGGTTCTTTGGGATTGGCTTATTTCACTTGGCATAATGTTCTCCAGTTCCATCCATTTATAGTGGCCATATTTTCATTCTTCATTAAAGCTGAGTAATATTCCATTGTGTATATGTACCACATTTTCTTTATCCATTCATCTGTTGAAGGGCACTTAGATTGGTTCCATAGTTTAGCTATTATGTATTGAGCCGTTATAAACATTGATATGGCTGTGTCACTGTAGTATGATGATTTTAAGTCCTTGGGTATAAACTTAGGAATGAGATGACTGGGTCAAATAGTGGTGCTATTCCAAGTTTTCTTAGGAATCTTCATACTGATTTCCATAGTGTTGTACCAATTTTCAATGCTACCAACAATGTATGAGTGCATCTTTTCCCCCACATCCTTGTCAACATTTGTTGTTGCTTGTATTCTTGATGATTGCTATTCTGAGATGGAATCTCAGCATGGTTTTGATTTGCATTTCTCTAATTGCTATAGATGTTGAACATTTTTTTCATAGATTTGTTAACCGATTTTATTTCTTTTGTGAAGTGTCTGTTCAGTTCCTTTGCCCATTTATTGATTGGGTTATTTGTTTTGTTTTGGTTTTTTTTTTTTTTTGGTGTCAAGTTTTTGAGTTCTTTATAAATTCTGGAGATTATTGCTCTATCTGAGGTGCTTGTGGCAAAAACTTTTTCCCATTCTATAGGCATTGTTCCCCTTCTTGACATCCTGATGCTTGGGGGCCCTAACACTGAGCCATTTAAAGAGGTTAGTGTAACCTTCCTGGGAAATTCTTAAGATTTTTGTTTTGAAATTGCATGTTGCTTAGATTTTGAAGGACATATGTCTCTGTGACTTTGTGAGATGAGAGCCTTGGGGAAGAAACCAGGGATAATACTACATCCCCTGTGATTGCATTTTGCAGTAAGTACTGGGATTTGGTGCCAATTCATGGCAGAACCACCCATATATTCCTTTTCTGACTAGCATCTCTTCTGTTCATCAAGTTCACCTATGGATTTTCAAATTCATTTTCATCTGTGTCTGAGTCCAACTCATGACTTCTGTTGATGACAATTCTGTTCACTCAGGTGGACTCATGGGTCAGTACTCTTTCCTAATCTATTTGTTTTTAGCTATTCTGACTCTAAGAACTGTATAATAGCTGAGTCAATTCTAGAATATTTGGTGCATTGCTGTATATCATAGGATATAAACTGCCAAGTAGATTTTGGTTGGTCTAGGGTATAACAATAGGCCAGTTTTTGAACATGAATATTTTTCAGATGCTCCTGAATTCCTACCATGAGCAGCCTTGGCCATTTGTTGTGTTTCTATAATACATGCTTGGTCTGCCCCTTCATTCCTGACAATGCTTTTGGTTGAATTGACCTATATCTTTGGAAATACTGAAATCATAATATCTACCTTAAACAGTTGTTGTCCAAATGAGTTAGATACAAAATAGCAAGTAAAGTAGTAGATGGCAAGTGTCAAAAAAAAAAAAAAAAAAGGCAAATGTCAAAAAATATCAGGTCCTGGATTGACCCTGGATTTCAGAACCAACAATGTACTTGTTTCTCTGTGATGACTTTATTCTGATCTTTTCCCTTATCTCTGAAGTAACAGCTCTAATAGTATGGCTATGATATGCCTTCTGCCACCAGTTTCTGTGGTTGACCTGATGTCTAGGTGACAACACTGTCCTTTTCCTGCCATATGCAGAGAGATCTCAGTCAGATCACCCAGAAGCAGAAGCATCTGTCTGAGAAGCTACATGATGAGACTGAGCAGAAGGAACAGTTGAGAAAGCAGAAGAACGAGATGGAGAAGGAGCGCTGGCACCTTGACCAAACCATTGAGAAGCTACAGAAGGAGGTAAGGGAGCAAGAGGTGGGGCATGTGGGAGGACCACCCCTATAGGGACCCAGCTCCCTTTGGGTCTGATGAAAGCTAGGGAAACCTGCAGTTCTAGCTGAGTACAAAGGTGCCAGGGATTTGTAGATCCCCGGAGCAGCTCTTTGGACTTGTTGAGAATCCCAGATGCAGAGAAACTGGACCCTGAGCACCAGAATCACTTCAAAACAATTAGCAGAAACCTGGTAGGGAAGCACACACTTAACCAGTGTTTCCTCAATCGGAAACTACATCTCTGTGCAGAGCCAGAGCATTTATATCTATCTGACAGTTTCAAAACACTGTAGTTGCTGCTCACATCTGTCCCAGAATACTCAGAAGGAGAAAGGCACAAAGCTGATAGGCTTCCTGCATTCTAGGACCTGATATTTTTTGACATTTGTCATTTTTTTTGACACTTGCCATGTGCTACTTTACTTGCTATTTTGTATCTGACTCATTGTATCTTTATCTTTTAACAACTGTTAAAGGTAGATATTATGATTTCAGTATTTCCAAAGAGGACTCAGCCAAGACCCAGAGAGTTATGAATGTGCCCCAGTCATAGACTGATAAATGGCAGAGCAAGGGTCTGACCCCAAGATAGTGTGTCCAGCTCCAGAGGATCTGTTTGTTCACTCCTCCATGCTGTTGCCAAGTCAGAGATGACCAAACCTGGACAGCCCAGGACCAGGTGCTTGGCAGCCTTGGAAAAGAGGAGATGCTTTCTGTGTGAACTTCTGCCCACTTACCGTTTCCTGGGCCCAGATGGAGCATCACAGGGTGGGCTCATGCCCATTTCACTTCTTCCAGATGGCTGACATTGTTGAGGCGTCCCGCACATCAACGCTGGAACTCCAGAACCAGCTGGATGAGTATAAAGAGAAAAATCGCAGGGAGCTTGCAGAAATGCAAAGGCAGTTGAAGGAGAAAACCCTAGAGGCAGAAAAGTCCCGGCTGGCAACCATGAAAATGCAAGATGAGGTAATTGACCAAATCATTTTCTCCTATGACCCTCATTCAAAGTGCTTTTCCAGCCTGCTTTGAGATGCTTCTACAAGGAACTTTGGGGATAGTTTAAGATGGCTTTTGTGCTTGGTTCTTCATAGCCCTCTGATGGTTACTTGAGCAAATGACATTCTGTGACACAAAATACCCACCTGACGCTGAGGTGAATGGACACAACTTTAACTGGAGCATTTTCTTGACTCAAAGATTTGTGCCTAAAATGTTGAGCTGCCATTTACGGAATAGGAATGGTCTGCCCAGTTGTGTTCAAATGATTTATAAGCATTAGTTTACCCCTAGAACAAGGATTATAGTAACTTTTTTTTGGGGGGGGGGGTTAGAGATTGGACCCAGGGGCACTCTATCACTGAGCCACATCTCCAGCCCATTTTATATTTTATTTTGAGTCAGGATCTTGCTAAATTGACCAGGCTGGTCTCAAACTCTAGCCTCATCCTTTTCGGTTGCTGGGCTTACAGGTGTATTCCACTGTGACTGCCTAGTAATAACTGCTGACTTAAAAAAAAATTTTTTGTTTCCCTTTGTTTTTGAAAACTCAGACTTTTAACAGGATAGGCTGGTGGCTAATAGTTTCAGAACAGTAATAATGAAGACTAAAATAAATCCCTAGGAGTTTGAATATTGGTATTACTGAAACCTATTTTTGATTTTGTATTTAATGATAATGCAAAGAAATACAAATGTTGTTACTCTTTAGTCCTGGCGTCTAAAGAACTAAATAAATAAAGGGAATGTTTTTAATTGTTTTCATGGGAAGCTAGAGGCTTCAGGGGCTGCTGATTTCTAACTGTGCCTCTTGCCAGCTGGATGACCTTGAGCAAGTTACTCCGGTTTTCTGAGCATCTGTTGCCACACAAAATGCTGGAGACTTAGTGACTAAATGAGAGAACATATGAGATGATAGCAGAGGGCCTGTACCACCTGAGCACTTAATCAATGATAGTTTCTTTTTCTCTAGTTCTAAACCTTATTTTCTCATGTAGAACTAAGAACACAAAGATTCCACAGGAAAACAAAAGTCCTCTTTAAAAAACAAACAAATTTCTTTGATGATCAAAGGAAAGTGGCCCATGAGTCAGCTCTGAAACTGAAGGAGAACAATGGATATTTATTATAGACTTCTAAAACACTTCTGAGAGGACTCTGACAACAGAGCCCCCCTGGCTCAGGATCACATGACATGTGACTCCCAGTAAGAACTGAAATCTGCACACTGACATCACAGATCTATGGCATTAAACATTTTCATTTCTATAGGAAGGGGTGGAGGGGGTTCAGATATTTGCCAGGACATCACAAAAAATACCTGGTCTGTTTTGATTTTCAAATATCACAGGGTCACAGTGACCCCAGCAAAGTAGTCGCCCTTGCTTTTTGTGTAAATTTTTATGCTACAATCTTTGGATTGGAAGGAAACGTAGAGATCCTCTAGTTAGATAAGGAAACTGAGGCTCAGAGAGATTAGTTAAAGCCAGATGGACCCATTATTATTTATAAAAGTAGTAATTAAAAGGATTCTCTGTAATGAAAACAAAGATGGTTCTTCCTAGATTTTCTCAGTGGCACAGCTGTGTGAGATATTTTGTCTATTTGTATAAAAGATATGGATACCTCATCACTTCCCCCCCAAAAAAACTAGTCAAGTGCTACCCTTAAGACACCAAAGTCACTCCTGATCCTTGGAAAACTTGAGCTCAGCTCTGGTCACTGTCCTTCTTAGTTGAAAAAAGTTCCTGGGGTCAAATAGTGCTTTAGTGCTTGCTGTCTTTCTGCTGAGAGAAATGGACATGTGACCATATTGCCATTGTGTCTGTGGCAGGGAGCTAGAAAAGTTCTAATGAAGGTAATCCTTAGGAATTAAGATTTAGAGTTTACGAACTTTCAGTTTAGTTTCTGAATTGTTTTGCAAAGGGTGGCTTTAACTGCTTAAAGGTAGCACTTGTTTTAAAAGTTATTTGCTTACGTTTGATTCAAGATAAATTGTTTTTAACCACTAAACTGGGTGAGTATCCTTTATCTGAAATGCTTGGGAATGAAAACGTTCCAGATTTCAGAGTTTTTGCATAGAATTTCCAGTTGAACATTTCTTTGTAGAACATCTGAACTCCAAAATTCTCTTTTTAGTTTTGGATTTCAGAGCATTTTTGGAATAGGGATGCTCAGCCTGTTACTCTCCTCTGTGTGCCCTTATTGGGTACTCTTAGTAAGTTACAACCCTTGTGGGGCTTGGGCATGGGGAGACATGAGGTGTTGGGCAGGATGCCAAGAAGAAAATGTGGCTACATATTGTCCAGTCTCTCTCTGACTCTCCAACCTATGTTCTTTTGAGTTTTGTCTCATTTGATTCTCATAACAGCCCTATGAGGTAGGTTGATAATTACTCCACTGTTGCCAATGAAGAAATTACATCATGGAGAAACTGAATGCTCTAGAGTATAGTGAACCCTCTGTATCCAGAGGATGTTCATCACCCTTTTTCCAGGGATGATGTTCACTCTCTGCTTTCATTCCCCATTACCACCAAATCCAGACCAGGGTCTGTAGGTGGAGATGTTTTCATCAAGGCTGTTATTCTAATATTGGGTGCTCTGTTAACCACAAAAGAATATACTTCCTAAAGTTTTCCTACTGGTATTCCTGAACTAGTCTAACCTATTGGGGCTTCCACAACTTTTCTATGTTGAACACCCCAAACGGGTGTTCTGTGTCCTGTAATAGCATTTGCAACTCACTTCCATACATTCCCTGAAGGAAATAAACCCCTGGTGTATTCTATTCCTCAGTCTGTGCCTTCTTCTACCCCCGTACCATCTCCAAGAGGGTAGAACTTTGAGAACAAAAGAATGAGCCTTGGGCTTCAATGAATCAGGTCACCCAGATGATTAAGAAATATCTACTGTGTGCTGAGATGGCTGTCCTCACTAGGGAGATTTAGAGAAGTTACAAACAGGCAACTTTGGCCCTTGACAGGCTGGTTTGTCACTTGCATTTTCTTCAAAACTGTTAATTTAGTGCCATCTTGTGGATGAAATAAACCACTGTAAGTTACGATGGCTGATCATTTTCTTCTACAAAGCCATGGCTGTCACCTAATGTACATTTATTGTTAGATTTTTGTGCCTGCAGGTTGCTTTGAGGTCATTAATTTAGTTTTTGTTTCATTCTAACTTTAAAGCTCTTTTGAGTGGTGCTGATACAGATGGGCAATGAGTCACTTTCTGGAAAGCACTAACCTAATTGGGTGACCCTTGAGTATTTTGAGCTTGACCTATAGGAAGAGCTAGGTCTTGCACTGCAACCTAGTACCAATATGTCCATACACACATATTAGTATCCAGTACAAAATAACCACAAAACAATATCTGTTCATACTGATATTTTGTTTTATTTAATAAAAAATGTCAATCTGTATATCAGAGACTAAATTTATGACCTAATGGGTCACTGTAGCTGGGAAGCTCTCTTTTTTGCAGCAGAAGAATCTGAGACCCAGAGGGAGGTGGGACCTGCTCAAGGTCTTCTGATCTCTAAGAAAGTAGAAGTTCACTGGATTCTCTGTGCTTTGGGATGAGCTGCATCTAATGGGGGTCACTGTGCTAGTGATGTACCCCAGAATCCCCCACCCCCAAAACACATACACTCCTTGTCTTTCTAGATGCGGTCGATGGAGGAAGAGTTACGGGACTACCAGCGAGCTCAGGATGAAGCACTCACAAAAAGACAGCTTCTGGAGCAGACCCTGAAGGACCTGGAATACGAGCTGGAGGCCAAGAGTCACCTCAAAGACGACCGCAGCAGACTTCTCAAGCAGATGGAGGTCTGTGGGCCACATGGGAGGGAGCTAGAGAGGTGGAAAGCCAGGTCAGGCCACCAGGAAAGCAGCCTGTCTGCTCACCCCTCAGCCTGTGGGAAGCCTTGCAGCTCTAGTCTATCATCAGCCAGATGTTATTAAGGTCATTTCTTGATTTGGTGGAGAAACTGGTAATTCATAGACCCGGAGAAGTTCCAGGCAGCAGGGATGACAGGCACAGTTTAGTCTAAATGTCCTGTCTTATAGAGGAAAGGGAACAGATTCCCTAAGAAGTTAGAGGACTATGTCTGAAGGCACAGATAGCTTGTTCCTTTAGGTGGTGCTTCCAAATACAAAAGCTGCAAGCCAGCTGCATGGCCCTCCATGGGCCTTGGACCCAAATCTCCTGTCCCCTAGATCATCAGCACACACTGGCCACACCACACACTCCATCCACAGCTGTCTGTTGCCTTCATATATGACCTAGCTTTGCTAAAGCTAAGCAGCAGACTGTGGCTCTATTCCTTGTTTACAAAAAAGACTCTCAGAAATGGCTCAACCCGGTTGCCAGTTGGGGTTGAAAATGCAACACTAAAAAATTGTAAAATTGAAGTAGCAGAATCTCCTCATGGATGGTTGCTGAGGATGACGGGAAGAACATTAAGGTCGGTGCACCTGAACTTTTAAAAAAGGGTAATCCTCAAGAACAAAGCCAAGTCCAAACCAGAAACACACACACACACACACACACACACACACACACACACGTACTGCCACTGGAATTTAGAAAGAGAGATAGGCTAAAAATTGAGCCTCAGACTTTTGGGGGAGAGTGAAAACTGTTAAGGTTTTGATAAAAGACAGACAGTGCTCAAGGCTGGGGAGAGATGGCTTAAATTCAGAATCAATGGAATTCCTGATTCAGCTTTGCAAACAAGCAGAAATAACTTTTTAAAGCCTCCAGGGGACTTAATAGTTTATATCTAGGGAGTGATGTTTCAACCATTGAAGATTTTATGAGATCGGCCTCTTTTAGAGACCAGAATAACCTGATTATGGTTTTATTGCTTTTTTTTTTTTAATAAAATTACTCTATTTTACTAACTCTTAGTTCTGGCCTTTGTAGGGGAGGTTATTTTAAGGCAAGCTAAGGTCAACCCAGTTAACTAGAAACGGATTACTCTAGGTTCAGGCAACCTGGTTTAAAGCAAACGGAAGCCCTTCAGGTAGTGGGAAAGAACTTTGGTGTGATGAGCCCTGGCCTGGACCTTGCACTAGTCTGGATTTGGGACAGGAAGAGAGTCCCAGTAAGAAGTGATTTTAGCTGATGATTGGGTTGGGTCATCTCCCTCTGTAGTTGACTAAAAAGAGCATTTCCTCTGGCTGACTGAAGGTCTGGAGGCAGTGGCATAGCTAAGCTTCATTTGCCCCTCTGCATCATTCTAGAGATTTTTCCATTAATTAGAGAAAGACTGGCTCTCAAGGTTTTTGCCACCACGAAAGGTGCTCAAGGGATGTTTTCTTCTTAAGAGATGGCTGGCAGGACTGTCTTGCTATAATGAATGTCTTGTCTGGTCCTTCCCTAGCACTTAACAAATTCATTCTTAGGATTTGAGAGTTCTCCTAGTGATGGACATTTTCTATAAACTCAGACACTTGGTCTGTTGGATATAAATGCAGCCCTTGGGGATTGATCCTTGGTTTCTGACTGCACTGAATCAGAACAGGGGAGTAGATAACCACTCAAGAAATAGGCAGCTTGGGATAGGACCCAAGTCTCTGTCCAGAGTTGGCTTTTTGGACTTTGTTCCTGGGAGAGAGTTTTTTAGTTTTCCTATAGGCTGTGATCAATACCAGGGGAGGTCCTTCACAGGAGTTCTGAGAGTTTAATTTTTGATGCCTATAGATATATCCATCCCTTGTCCATCAGCTTTGGCCATTGCAAATTCATATACAAATGCTGCAGGCTCACATTTAAAAACTCAGAATGCCGATTGCTTTTTAGTATGTGTGGCTCTGAGTTTACCCAGACCTATGACTAATCTACTAGTGTCAGGAGAAACACAGCCATAAACCCCACCATCCCCCAGTGCTAGATGGGCTGGTTCACATTGGAAGTCTCTTTTCATACACAAAACTGCTTTGAAATCCTTTTCTCTTAACACTCAGTGATATTAAATTAGAAGCCAGCAAGGAAGACAAATTATTCATTTGTGATGATGAGTTTACCAGAACTGGCCACCAGGGCTCTGTGTATTCAAAGGCAGGTTTGGAACTAAATAGTGCCTGGAGCGCCTGGTTCCCAGAGGAGAGGCGGGTGTGGAAGGCTGCTGCTATGCTTTCAGGAGGAAGGTTCTTGGAAACTCTAAGCAGGAGGGAGGAAAAACATTGTCTTGAGCATGAACTATTTAGAGAAATTTGCCTGGAATGGTTTCTCAGGCCCCATGTTAATTTTTAACAGGCAACTAAATGGCTTAGGTAGATCTATTGAAAATTGTTGATTCATAGGGAGAAAAAAAGACTTAAAGGAGACATGCCAAAATATCTTTAGATTTTGTGTTCAGGATTGGGGTAGTTTTTTCTTCTTTTATGTATTTTCTGCATGCACAATTACATTTTATATTACAAAAGCAATAAAATGCATGGTTTTAAAAATATCTGCTTTGGGAAGTAGAAGACATATCTTATTCCTATACCCTAATGCTACTGAGTTCTCATTTGCCTTGGGGTTTTCCTCCCACAGGCCAGTGCTTGCTTCTGATCTGAGTCCATGACAGTGAAATAACTTGTGTGTGATTTCTTTCTCAGGACAAGGTATCCCAACTGGAGATGGAACTAGAAGAAGAAAGAAACAACTCGGATTTGCTGTCTGAGAGAATCACTCGGAGCAGGGAACAGGTACTGTACAATATGACAAAGAAAATGAGAGAGGTTAAACATGAGCATTCAGTTAAGACAGGGAGAGGAAGTTCATACCATATGGAAAATGACAAAAAACTGAGTATTCTTCACCATAATGAGTCACTAGAATGAGAGAATAAGTGACATAAAGTAGAAGGTTCCCAAGTGGTTGTGGATGACAGTCTATTAACTAGAATGGGCTAAGTACTTAGCCCTGAGGCACTCAGTTTTTGGTTCATCAAGCCATTGTGTGACAAGTGGCAGCAATACTATGTTAGGTGCAGTAGAAAGCAAACTCCATGATGTTGCCTTGTAAGCAGTTCTCAAGGTAAGTGGCAATATGTACACCCGCGAAGCCTTCACTCAACCATAACAGTACCTTCTGAGTGAATGCTTTTTCAGTTTTGAATGAGTTTCACTTAACATTAGATCTTTAAGACAGCACTGTGAGGCTGTCCCGGGTGGTTCTTGTTCTCGTGTTGTGGATAACTGCACCAGTTTCCCAGGCTACCCTCAGTGTTATCGCAAGGGTTTTGTTTTTTGTTTTTTTTTTTTTTTTTTTTCGGTTGTGTTTCCATTTCTTGATTAAGGTTCAGAGGGACTATGTGATATCCTTGCAATGGTGGAGCTGGAGAACAGTGGTCCTATCACTTGAAAGTGGTGACACTGTTAAGTAGTTTCTGTGCCCCCAGTGCATGCCCAAACCACTTGACTGATACGAAACTTTGGGGCAAGAATTCAGAGCACTCTGTGGCTGTTTAAATCTGCCCTTCAGCCTCAACCCTTATTTCCATGATGCCTGTGAACATAGGTAGAGACTTCTCATAGGATGTGTTTTCATGGCAGTATAACTGTATGCCCGGTACTGAAAAATGGCACCAGAGAAATTGAACATACACTAGGATTTTGACTGGGATTTTTTTTTTTGGGGGGGGGGCTAGGATTAGCATTAAAAAGGTTAACCCCTAAACCTTGGAATATTGCCATGTATCAATTAAGAAATTATTTTATAAAAGATTAAAATTAAAAATCTGAAATGCAAGTGATCTGGGCAAAATCTTCCCTGTCTGAAAGGGGACTTTCTGTTCTCCCATCTGCTCCCTCACGTACATTACCTCACTCAGGATGATAAGAATAGGGTGTGTCAGTGTTTAGGGACACAATGAGCAGGCAGCCCCTGTTCAAAACTGCAGGTGATCTATGGCTTTTTTGCACCTGCCCTGTTTCCATGCTGACAAGAGCACTTGGTAATCAAATGTGATGCTCATACTGCTGTGCTCCTGATGATGAAGGAAATCCAGACTCCATGGAACCCAAGTTCTGCCTGTAGGTTCCAGGGCTGTGCTAATGGCATTATAGCATTTGGGGGTGGTGGCAGCTGCTCAGGCTTAAGCTGCAGAGGTTAAAAAGTTTCCTGAAAACCAAAGCCCAGACAGAGAGCTCAACCTTGACACTTGGCCCCCAAAGTTCTTAGGGAAGTCTGCATCTCTTACTGGAAAAAACAGCATTTTGTTATGCGTTCCCAACAGCTTAGCTAAGTGATCACATTACCACAGGGCATTCCAGGATCTGCTAAGCATTCATAATGACAGAAGAGTGGCCATGAATTTGTTTTGCCAACCCTTCTTGTGACTTATGCCCAAGAGGAGGAGTGGTGGGAAAGTGTGGCCTCTCATCAATGCCCAGGCAGTTGAAGCAGACTTCCAGTCTCATGTTTTATACCAAAACCAAAACTTACACTAGAATGAGGTTGGCTCCTTTGGCATGGCTGCTGGCCCAGGACTTTGAGGTACCTGGCCTGGGGTCGTTTTGGCCTCCTCCTTTCCCGCTGAGTAGAGCACTTAGATTGTGGGGATGGGTATTGCTCTCTAATATGGTCAAGGTTGACTGAGCCAAGGTCACTGAGCCAAGAACCTGACGTCCATCCAGGGAGGAAGTTAAGGGTTGCAGGAAAGAGCTCTGGCCTAGAGTACCTGTCCTGCTCCTGCTTTAGTCCAGGGGAGCTCTGGGGAAGCCCTAGCCTCTCAAACCTATGAAACAAGTTATGAATCCAGGAGATTCTGAAGTCTTTTCTAAATTTTAACCTTGAAGTGCATTGAGAAGGTTTAATAAAACAAAGTATCCAATTTACCCTTTAACTCCCCCTGAATGTAAAGGATACACCCAAAAAGAGGAGTTCTGCAAATGTCTGTAGCTCTTTTCCCTATTAGCTCTTTCCCTCTTCTCTTTCTTCTCACTGCATTCTGAGGTATGGAGGAAAACATCTGGTGTTTGTTATAAATGGAGAAACTGAGCACCAGGTTCATACTGATGTAGAAACTGGTAAAAACCAAACCCAAATCCCCAAGATAATGTGCTCTGTCTTCACTGAATTCTCAGAGCTTCTGGCCTTGGCTGCAGGAGCTGAGAGGCAGAGTAGAGAAATGTGTTGACTGAATACCTGCCTCACTGGAAAGCACTTAGTGCTCAAAGTTGAGGTTGATCTGAAGCTTATTGTCTGCCTCTTCAAGTGAAGGTTGTATAGAGAGTTCTTGGGTGTAGGCAGTTGGGCCCTCATTGTGAAGTTGTTTCAGTCCACTTAGGTTAACTTCCAGGGTCACATGCCTGCTGCTTTCATGCTAGAATCAGAACAAGTAAAGAGAAACTTGCAAACCTGAGATCCTTCATCCTGGCCCTGCCAAATGCTGACCCTATGACACCCCCTTAACCCCCTGGTTCTTAAGGAACAGGAAATGGTGCCTGTTATCCTGAACCTGATAAATAGCATTGGCTCTAAGAATCCCAGCAAACAACCAAGAGACACCAGAAAGGGAAAGCATGGGAAAATTTGGATCTTGCTCTCCTTAAATTAAAAAAGTTAAAGTGTATCTCTCTTTACTTAAATCCTGAATTCTTATAAGATTTTCCCCTGAATCTTTGCTCCCCCCACCCCCCAACACCTCCCATTCTTTCCCCTATTCTTATTTCTCCCATTCTTTTCCCAGTACTGGTGAATGTCCAACCCCTCAGATGGAAGCTCTCCAGATTGCTCCAGAGATTTGAGGCTCTGAGCCACCCAGTGGTTTGACCAGAGTCTTGCAGCAGTTAGCTTCAGAGGTTAGCCTTAGTTCTCCTGGTTCCAAAGACAGTGTTCTATCTGCTAATGCTTGTAAAATGTGATGAATACTTACTGTGGACATGACATTGTGGAAAAGCTACAAAATTAGCTTGGTCCCTGTTCTTGAGGTGCTAAGATTTGTTTAAGGAAGTATACAGATTTAAAAAATGGAAAACGATAAGTAGCAGATGCTAAGTGCCAAGGGGAAGGACGTGAGCAGCTAATGAGGGAAAGACCATCCTAGCAAGGGGGACCCAGGCAGAGTTAAAGGAAGCTTAACCTCAAGTCAGCTTTGAAGAAAGAGGAAGACTGATACCAACTCAGAGGAGGGGGAATGGAACATGAGATGCAACGAGTGACAGGAACCAAGTTGGGAGATAAGAATAGACATATAGCATGCTGAGGAGCTATGAAGGGACAGGTGTGTTCTGATTTCTGTTGGGGAAGGAAAAGAGATTAGTTCGGAAAAGCAGATTGAGGCTTTTGAATGGCTGTATCTTGAAAGCAGTGGGGACCCATCAAAGTTGTTCAGTACAGTGAAGCATACAGGGTTCTAGAAGATGAGTGTACCAAGAGTTGGGGTAAGGACAGGAGAAAGGGAGGAGACCTCAACTGGGCTGTTCTCAGGGAAGAAAGGAACTGAGACCAAGCCCTCCATCCTTTTTGTGCATCTGTTTATTTGACACTTAGTACCTGCTGGTAACATTAGTTCCAAACCTTTCTGAGGTCTTTTTTCCCCCATACATGCTCAGAACCTATGATTCAGACTGACAAAGTCAGGGAATCCTAATTGAGAGAAAAGTGTTTAAGACTTTTCGGAGGCTTGGACTCTTTGTTTTTGTATTTGGTTGATAGGGAAGAGAGGGGATATATACGGATGTGATAAAGTGATATTTTTTATACAACAGAGGTGAAGAAAGTCTATTTTCATACCCAAATGTAGTTTCGCCATACATGGAAAGGTTTCTAATGGACATAGAAGTTGAAGGAGAATTCAGTTCAGTAATAGGTATTTAACTGGTTTAAATCTTGAGAAATCTCGTTTCCCCTCCTTCCTCCAAAAACCATGTTTCCATTTATAATGATTGTCCTCCATACTGTGGATTCTGCAAATGCCAAGGGCTGTGTCATGTCTCTCACATGCTTTCTCATTGTTTTCAGGGCTCACAAGGTACAATGACCAACTGTGGTCACAGGGTTTATAAAAGGTGGGGCTACACTTTAACTCTATGTATGTAAGGCTTTTGAAGAGCTCCCCTTCCTCCACAAGTACATCCGAACCTTTACTCCTAAGTTAAAAATAATGTCATAGTGTTTCTTTCTTTTTGGTACTCGGAATCGAACTCAGGGGCACTTTTCTACTGAGCTACATCCCCAGTCCTGTTTTTATTTTTTATCTTTTTGAGACAAGGCCTTGCTAAGTTGCTGAGGTTGGCCTCAAACTTGCATCCTCTTGACTCAGCCTCCCAAGTCACTGACATTACAGGTGTGTACCACAGTGCCTAGTGTCATTGGTGTTTTTTGAGATGGGTGAGGATTTAAGTTCACCTGATCATCCTGTGACTCTCATTATGAGTACAGGATTCAAATAGCCAGAGGGGTGTCTAGCTTGGTGTTTAAATGTCAAGCCAGCTGGAGTTCTGGTGTGATGGGCAGTGTTGTGCTGGCTGGTGGATAAGTGCAAACAGTTAGCAGGGCTGGGCCTAAATAGGAGGTAATCTCTTGGCCATGGAAGCCAGGATCACCCAGCCCAATGGAAAGATGACTCATCTAGCCCAAGCCGCTCTCAGGCTGAGAAAAAATACCAACTTGAACTTCAGGTAGCTTCACTGTCTTTCCAGGGGCTGAGCAAGATTGCCTTGTTGCCTGGGCAACTGCAGGCCAAACCCCAGTGGAAAAAGCTGCAGGCATCTGCACTCACTTTTGGGAACTGCTCCTCAGTGGCCAGTTCACACCTGCTCCTCAGTGGCTGCCGTTGCCAATAACTAAGACTGTGAGTCTCCTAGACAGGAAGTAAGCGAGAGATCAAAGTGGGTTTTCTCCTTTTTCTTTTAGTTAAAATGATCCAAGGCTCAGAACTGTCTTTTATTATACTGGCTGCTCTAAGACTTGACATTACAGTTAATTTATAATAATTTTCTTGTGATTATGATTTTTAAATCCAGCTCAGGAGCCTCGGCCTGCCAGGCTCTTCACAGTCCAATGATAAACACAGGTGATGGGGTTAAATATTGTTATTAGCAATCATAAATATCGTTAGCTTTTCATTAACCCAAAAGGCAGCTGCTTCTAATCCAGAGAGCAGGCTCTGGTCATGGGTATTGCTTATGTAAAGCCCACGGGAATCTAATACCGTTATTTTTCTGATGTAAATGTTCAGAGTTTAGCATTCTTTCAACCCAGCTGTGATAAACTTTGCCTTTGCTCCTGTTCTGTTTTCAATTTGACTGGAAAGTTTTTGTCTATATAATATAGTTGTAAATAGCATGTAAAGCACTAAGCTTATATAGAAATGTTTCTGGCCTTGAGTTTTCTTTCTTGGCCCTAAGCACCAACCCAGGCCAGGTGCTTTTCATTTTACCCATATGGACATGGTAAGAAAACTCTGATCCAAGTTCTTGGACCCAGTCTTTGAGATTCCTGTATTGAGAAGCACAGCCACAAGCAGCTGCTACTAGAATACTTCTGGGTTTGCAGTGAGACCATCTTTCTCAGGGCGTTGTCCACAAAACCTTGTAGAATACCTTGTATAAGGCTCCACATAGTGGATTTATTTTAGAATGTATTGTCAGACAGTCCTTTTTGAAATATTTTTGTTTGCAAAAATATTCAAGAAAAATCATAGTAACTGTTCAGTTTTATGGTTGCAATTTTACTCCTTCCTGTTCTCCAATCTGATTTATTTTACACTTTCATTTTAATAGCCATCTTTTGAGAGGATGTGGTGGACTATGAATAATGACCATTTTGCTTTCCATTTTCCTTTGAGGAGTTGCCATTTGCCTGGGGCTCTCCAGGGAGGGCTTAAACTTGTAGAGACCCTTGGGAATGCTGCCCTGTTCAGAGCTCTCTGTGCAGGGAGGTCTGTTTCCTAGTGGGATGCACATTTCCCAGCTGCTGGTAATGAGGGAGCAAGACAGTGGTTCCTGCTTTCAGTGCAAATTTGTCTGGAGCCCCCAGCTGAGGGACTGTGACAATCCTCAATCCACCCCCCAGGACACACACTGCCTCACTACACTGCAGGCACTTTCTCTGGGGCTCTAAAGTCCTTACTAGAATTTTCTCTTCTGTAGCATTTTCTCCATTTATTGAGAGATTATGGGAAGGGGGAAAAGGCATATATGAATTTTAGTAAGAGTACCTGGGCTAGAATCCCCAAACTGCTTCCAACTCCCTCGGACTCAGGCATGTTTCTATCCCTTTGGAAAAGCATGGTGGTAAAACCTGCCTGGGTTTCTAGGAGGATTCATGGACTCAGATATAGACTCAATGGCCCAGCATCTGGCTTGAGGGGGGGCTCTGGGTACTTCCCTTCTGGTCCCCTGACCTATACGATCACAATGGGACTCTTGCCTCTGATCTGCTGGACTTTTTTCTTTTGGTGTTTTTTGAACTTACAGTGCACAACTACTTTATTTCTAAATATCATTCTTGATCTACCAGCAGATAGATAAAATGGTCTCTGTATCCCTTCAGTTGAGGAAAACAACCTCTTTTCTCCCTTTCTTGCCTTTGACTTTCCTTCTGAGCTATAGGAATCTACATCCCTGAGCCCTGGCTTCTTTCTCCCCTGGTTTAGAGAAAGTTGCCTCCCTACTCTGGTGCTGAGCCCAGAGTCTGGACCCTGCCCTTCTGCTCTCCTGCTCATACTCCCTTCTTTCTGTCCTCTATAACTGTCCCTCCTCCATGACATCTTCTCTTCACCTGCTGATAGGTGCAGAGTTTCTCTGTTACAGACTCTAGCTGTGTTCTCTCCAGCCCTCTGAATGTTCACCTCCATCCCTGCTGTAGTTCTGGAGGAATCTGTGATGAGGACAGTCAGTGAGTGGGTCTTTTTGTCACAGTGTCTGTATAAGACCAATAATATTGTTTAAACAATGAATGGACCCACTTGATCATTTCTGTAACCACCCCTCTGCATTCATAAACACCCGCCCACTGTCACCTTGACAATGTATATTTTTACCTTTACCCCTATGGGGGGAACTCCCAAAGGCAAGAGAGAGTGGCTACTTTTGCCTAAGGAAGGGTCTTCTGGCTTCTTCAGAAGGGGCATGACACAGCAACCTGAGAGTAGACATCATGTCACAGACCAGCTGGAAGGGTCCTTGTGGACTATCTTGTTCCAATTCCTTGTTTAGGGACGAGGAGCCTGTATCCCAGAGGTAAGATGAACAGTGTTGCACTCGGGTGAATGGCAGAGCGATGCAGAGAAGCAGGCCCAGTGTGGCTAGTCTGTGTGATTGCTTCCCACCACATTTTTGTGAAAGGTGTGCCCTGTCTTTACTGAAGTGTGGGATTGGGCTCCATGGCCATGATCAGACTGGCTTTCCCTGGGGGGAAGCATGTCCACAGTCCATAGCTGGGCTGTTCGGATGACCTCCGCGTGTGGGTTTCGTCAGCTGGTGCAGAAACTGTTCAGAGTGGGTCTGTGAGCCTGCATTCGTTATCTGTGGATTTTGTGCTCATAAGCAGTTACAGGAAATGTTCCAGTGCTTTCTCTGCAACATGTGATTCTCAGGACTCTGGGGCAAGTGGAATGGAGGGGCTGGGGCAGAGTGTTCCGGGATCTGCCTGCTGAGCCTTTGCATTGCTGGCATTTTTTCCTTGCTCTCTACAAGATGCCCTAAGGAAACTGGATGGCCTCCCCTGCTTTCTTTTTCTTTCTTTTTTTTTTTTTTAATATTTTTTTAGTTGTTGATGGATCTTTATTTTATTCATTTATTTACATGTGGTGCTGAGAATCGAACCCAGTGCCTCACACATGCTAGGCAAGTGCTCTACCACTAGGCCACACCCCCAGCCCCTGGGTGTTTTCTTTTATTATTGTTTTGGTTTGAGACATATTTGTTCATCCTTTGGATACACTATGGTCATTCAATACACACACACAGTACGTGAAGTCAAATCGGGGTCATAAGCATTTTCAGCTCTTCAACCATTAATCATTGTTATGTGGGGGATTTCTATACTCTCCTAGTCATTTTTAAGTATCTCATATTTTTGTAGTTAGTGCTGTGCTGAAGAAGAACCAGAACTAATTCCTCCTCTCTGTTTTGGTGCCTTTTATAGAACTTCTCTCTCCCCTTGTTCCTTCCCTTACCTGGTAACCTCTACTCCATTTTGACTTAGTAGTTTCCACAAATGTATGAGAACATGTGGGATTTATTATTCTGTGTCTGGCTTATTTAATTTAACATAATGACCTCCAGTTCCATCCATGTTGTTATAAATGACAGGATTTCATTCTTTTTTTTTTTTATAGCTGAATAGTGTTCTATAGTTTAAATATGCCACGTTTTCTTTATCCATTCACCCACTAAAGGCATTAGAGTATCCCTCTATTTTAGCTACTATGAATAGTGCTGTAATAAATGTGGGAGTCCAAATATCTTTTTGTTGCAATAATTTCTTCTTTAGGATATACTCAATAGTGGAATTGCTAGAGTATATTGTAGGGCTGGGGATGTGGCTCAAGCAGTGGCGAGCTCGCCTGGCATGTGTGCGGCCCGGGTTCGATCCTCAGCACCACATACAAGCAAAGATATTGTGTCCACCGAAAACTAAAAAATAAAATATTGAAATTCTCTCTCTCTCTCTCTCTCTCTCTCTCTCTCTCTCTCTTTAAAAAAGAAAAAGAAAAAAAATAGAGTATATTGTAATTTTTTTTGAGGGATTGCTATACTGTTTTCTATAATAGATATACATTGTTGGTGGGAATGTAAATTTGTATAAGAATTCCTCTTTTATCTGCCAGCATTTTGTTTCATAGCTATGCTAACTGGGTGTGTTGATATCTTGCTATAGTTTTGTTATGCATTTCTCTGGTGATAAATGAGACTGAGCAGGGTTTTTTAAAATTTTAGGTACTTGTTGGCAATTTGTGTCTTTTTCTACCAAGCATCTATGGTTTTTTAGCCCATTGTTGAATTGGATATGTATATATTATACATTATATATATATATATATATATATATATATATATATATATATGATTTAATTTTTTGAGTTCTTTGTTCTGGATTTCAATCCCTTGTTGGATGAATAGTTTGCAAATATTTTCTCCCATTCTGTAGGCTATCTTTTAATTCTATTGATTATTTCCTTTATTGTGCAGAAGCTTCTTAGTTTGATATAATCCCATTTTGTTTATTTTTAGTTTTGTTGCCTAGTCCATTTTAATTTTTCTTTGGAATAATTTTAAAAGAATTAGAATAGTTCCATAAATGTTTTATTGAATTCAACAGTGAAGTCATCAGGAACTGAACTTTGTTTAGACAGATTAATTCCTGCTGCAATTTATTGACTTTCTTCAAATTGAGATGAATTTCTGGAGAATTGTTGTCTTTTGGAAGCGTTGTGTTTCCTTCCATGTTTCTCTGTCCTTACATATTTCTCTGTCTGCACATCTTGTGTAATGTTTGTTTCTCCCAATTTTATGAAGTAGCTTTTGTTGGAAAAGATTTTGTGCATTTAGATAGCATAAAGTTTTTCAGTTAGATAAGTGGTTTGGCTATAGGGGAACTTAAAAACAGTCTTTGTGACTTGTCTTTCATATCTAGTGCCTCAGCAGTCTAAACTGCAACAGTTCCTGAAGGCAGTGGTATGATTTTACAGTGGATTTAGGCTTCCGAAGGTGTGTATCAGAGTTGAGCCCTGATGGTGCTGGGGTTGGGGGCAGCAGCTGCTATAGTCTCAGAGGTGTGGGTTGTGGAGAGGATTGTCTCCAGATCTTTCAGGACAAGGACAGGGGACTCCAAGGGTTTTTGCACCAGCAGCCATGGTTCCTGTGCCACCAGATGTTAAGGAGACCTTCCCCAGGACTGTTGGGATGAATGCAAGAGAGTTCTGGAGCCTTTCCTGGGTCCCTCTGATGAACATGGCCTTTCCTGGGCCCCTCCAATGAACACAGAACTATGGCACTGGAAACTGTGGGATTAAGGTTTTGGAACACAAAGAGGACCTTCCCATGGTCCCATGGAGCAACTGAAGTTGGTAATGGGGCTTTTAGCACTGTTCACTGATTTTATGGAGCTGTGGGAACCAGATGTTACCTTCTCTTGGTCTATGAGACAAGTGTTACCGAGGCTTTGGGTACCAATGACTGGGATCTGAAGTCTGTGGGCTGTGGAGATGTTATATAGGTCTTCCAGGGCATGGAAAGAAGACCTTCTCTATTTCTTGCATGTCAAATTTGGGTGGGACTTAGGCTTATGGTGATGGCAGCCACTGGTCCTGAAGCTGCAGGATGCTGAGGAAGCTGTCTTCTACCCAGTGAGGTGGGCACACACTAATTCAAGGCTCCTGGAGGGTTAGGTATTTGAGACTCTTCTCCTACCACTGTATCTAGCAGTGGCTATTGGGAGAGGTCTAAAATGAGAACCTTCTTTGGATCAAGCAGTCACTTTAAATCAGCTAGCTCCCCAAACTAGATTTAAAGCTTGCCAGAACCGAGATTTCTCCTCGGTTAGAACAACCAGTCTGCAGCTATGAAGGTGATTCCTGGCATTTTCTAGCTTACCTTTTGCCAGCAGTGTTGGGTTCTCAACCCCCAGCAGGGGAACAGGGGTTGCAGTCTCAATTTCTTTATTCATTTCTCTGGGTTGCCATTCCCATTTTGTGTGTGTGTGTGTGTGTGTGTGTGTGTGTGTGTGCGCGCGCGCTGCTTAGGCTCCCTACCATGTCTTTGCTAATTTGTGGAGTTCATACTCTCTCATTCTCCTCAAAATGTTGTTTTTCCTTTGCTGCTCTGGCTCTCCTCTGTGGCTGAGTTGAGCACAGGACACTTCTGTTCATCCCCTTGGCGCCCCTGCATGTGTCTTGGCTTGTTATAGTTGTATTTGAACTCTAGGTCCATGTGGATCCTTTTCACTTAGTTGTTTCAGAGAGACAGAACAGGTGAAGGAGTGGACGGTGAACCAGCTTCTCCTGGGTTCTAGTCTGGTTCGTGTAGTTGCTTCTATAACTTCCCTGGGCCTCAGTTTCATCTGTCGTAAAATTCAGAACCTTCATGACTTAGAAGGCTGCTAGTCAGGAGTTCAAAAGTAGAAATTTTGTTTTTTGTTTTAATATAAAGATACCTCAGAAGGAAACTGGGACCTTAGGTGGGGGGTATCTGAGGCCTCCATATCTGGTCTTGCCTCTCCTGCCAGCCTCATTCCTTGCCACACCTTGTTGCCACACCTTCTGTGCACATGCCATGGTCAGGACAATGGGGATGAGGAAGCAAATGCAAGCCTGACCCAATATGGTGGTATCTCCTCTTATCATTCCCATGCCCTGCAGTTCTTGCTCCCTGGGGGAGATGGTGGGGAAGGTGAGTCTATCTTTCTCATTAGGGTGTTTGCACAGATGGCAAAAACTCAACTTGTGGCCAGGTGAGCCTATTTCAAATGCTCCACAGGCCCTGTGGGTGGTTCAGGAACTCTTATCCGCCTCTCTTAGCCATGTTGGACCCTGGAATGTGTTTCTCATCCTTAAGGAATGGGTGATTTTACTGTACAGGCTCACCTGAGTTCTCCTGCCTTCTTCAGGGTGCCCTCTGCTGGTTAGTTCTGGGACCTCTGCTCTGATATTCAGTGTCACTCCTGCTGAGGAGGTGCACTGGCACTGAAGAGAGGAGATGGTGACAGGAGAGAGGCTCTCTTGCTCGTGCTGCTCAGTGAGGCTCCTCTCCTACCTCTATATGAAGTTGACTTCACAGCCTTTAGTCAGGGCCTGGAGCTGCCCCAGGTTCTGACTTCCCTTTCTGGAATGAGAAAGGAAGCCCTTTCTGAAGTGTGGCCTTGTAATGCACTGCAGGAGCTCAGGTGGATACTCATTCCTCTCTAGTGCCACTTCTGTAGATCTTGGGTAAGTTGAGTGATTCATCCTGGTTTGCCTGGGATTTCCCCTATCTTAGCATTGAAAGTCCTGTGCCCTGAGAAATTCCTCAGTCCCAGGGATACTTGGCAGTTAATCCCCTTATAAGTGATTAACTTCCCCAAGCCCTAATGTCCTCAGCAGAGATAATATTGCCTGCTTCTCAGGGTTTTGGGGGGAATGTCACAGGATAGTAGTGCAGTCACGGAGTCTAAGCGAGTGTATCAAGTTTCCTAGGGCCACTGTAACAAACTGGTGTCTTAGAACAAAGAAGCATTGTCTCATGGTTCTAGAGGCCTTGAATCTGAAATCAGACTGTTGGCAGAGCCTCAGACCTGCAGGAATCCTTCCTTGCTGCCTCCCTTGTTTCCAGTGTTTTGCAGACAATCTTTGACACTTCTTGGATTATAGATCCATCACTGCAGTCATCCATCATCAGAGGGCATTCTCCCTGGATCTTTGTCTTCACAAGACATTTGTCTTTGCATCCAGACTCCCTAATTTTTATAAGGATACCAGTCATGCTGGATTAGGGCCTACCTCAGTGTCTCTTTTAAACCTGATCACTTCTGCAAAAAACCCTCTTTCCAATTAACGTCACATCAGAACTAGCAAGGGGTACAGTGTTAGCATATCTTTTGGGGGAGACAATTCAGCCTATAACAGCTGGGTTAGCTATGATGGTTATTGTTATTCATATAACTATCACTCACAATTTGGAAAGCCAAGAACACATAAGAAATAGATGCTGTGTCCAAGAGCAGACATCATGCAGGGTCCCCTTTAAGTCAGCCTCCTTCATGAAAAGACTTGTCTTGGTTAATGGAATTCAGCACCTGGGAACCATTTCAGTACAGAGTTTGTAGGACCATTTCTTTAACATCTCGGCTTTTGTTCTGCTTGTTATAGATGGAGCAGATGAGGAATGAGCTACTTCAGGAGAGAGCTGTGAGGCAAGACTTGGAGTGTGACAAGATTTCCCTGGAGAGACAGGTGAGGGCAGCTGGCCCCAGGGGCTTCTACCTCCCATTGCATGACTTTGGGGTAGGACACCTGCCCATCCCCAGAATTTTGTAAAAGGACAAGCCCAAGCTTGGGAGTCCGAGGACCTGCCATACAACTCCTTTCAGGCTCATAAGGGGGATATTATAGTCTCTTTCTTTGACCATCTAAAACCCAAGGTCAAGGGTATTCTCTGCAACCATCTCTGGACTCCCCAGGTCCTGCATCCCAGTGTGTGCTAGTATGGGCACCAACCCAAATACCTGGCTCCATCTCATATTCTGCTTTGCTCAGAGAGATGGCACACACACAGCCCTCACAATCTCCCTGTCTGATTACAGAACAAGGACTTAAAGAGTCGGATTATCCATCTGGAAGGTTCCTACAGGTCCAATAAAGAAGGGCTGGTGGTGCAAATGGAGGCCAGGATTGCAGAGCTGGAGGACCGTCTGGAGAGTGAGGAGAGGTGAGCCTGGTACAGGGTGGGGCAGAGGCCCTGGTGGGCCATGGTCATCCCATTAGAGTGCTTGCATGCCAGGTATCTCTTCTCATCCTCATTAGTCAAAATAGAAGGCAGAGCAAGTACAACTTTGCTGTTATTGTTTCCATTTTAGGGTGAGAAAGCTGACCCATCAGAGTAAGTGACTTGAGTAACATAGCTAGCTGGACCAAGACTTATATCTCGTTTCTTAAGACCATAGCTGTTCCACTATGCTTACTGTTTGTCTCTCTATCCCTTCAATAAAACAGGTTGCCTCACAGCAACTGAATTTGAGTCAGATTGGAGCTCAGGAGGCTAACTCTGCCCTGAGGATCAGGTGTATCCAAGCAGATATGAGGGATATGAGATCAGGTTGCCATGATTCTCTGCAGCTCTCATTCACAGGCTGAGGACCAGCACCAGGAGGCACTTGGCCAGCCTTAGTTCTTCCTCACGGCCCCTCACTTTCCTAGAAGGGGTGCAGTACACATGCATATGTGTGTGTTTTAGGAGGACTTTTAGGGAGCAGCCTGGAGTGGACCCAAAATGTCAGCAGTCTGTAACTCTTTCAGGGGGGCTGGCTCAGCACTTGCCTAACATGTGTGAGGCACTGGGTTTGATCCTCATACCACATATAAATAAATAAATTAAATAAAGGTGTTGTGTCATTATACAACTAAAAAAAAAAAAGAGTTAAGTGTTCAGAAGTGGAAGAACTTGGGACAGGCCATCTCAGCCCTTCCCTGGCCTTGCCACCTTTGACAAGTCATGCCCTTTCTCATAATCTCATTTATTTATCAAAAGAATGGTCCTTCCTCCTGTATAATTGTCTACTTCCCCAACCTCAAGCTCGACCCTAAGCTCCCCTGGTGAGAGTGTCCCCTCCTCTGCAGCCTGGGCTTCCTACAGGGCTGAGAATGAGGGGGTGCTCAGTTCTGCCTCCCCTGCTCTTCCAGGGACCGGGCCAGCCTACAGCTCAGCAACCGAAGGCTGGAGCGGAAAGTGAAGGAGCTGGTGATGCAGGTGGACGATGAGCATCTGTCGCTGACCGATCAGAAGGACCAGGTGAGGGCACCTCTTGTTCTCAGATGAGATCCTGTGTCTGAGGCAGGGGAAGCAGGAGGAGGCCAGATGCCTGGAGTGAGTGGGGCCGAGTCCTCCTCTTGACTTCCATCACAGAATGGAGACTTAAAGCCTACTGAAGTAGGAAGTCTCAGTAAACTTCAAACCCTAAACTTGGTCCTCAACAAGGATGCTCTTTTTCCATGAGACTGGTTGCCCGAGGAGGAGGTGTCTGGCCCCTGGCATCTCCTACCGGACCTCTTCTATGTCCTAACTGGGTTGGGCCTTCAGCCAGCGTTCAACCCGCCCTCTCTCCCAATGCAGCTGAGCTTGCGCCTGAAAGCAATGAAGCGACAGGTAGAGGAGGCTGAGGAGGAAATCGACAGACTGGAAAGTTCTAAGAAGAAGCTGCAGAGGGAGCTGGAGGAGCAGATAGATGTGAACGAGCAGCTGCAGGGGCAGCTCAATTCCATGAAGAAGGACTTAAGGTGGGTAAAAGTGGTGGTCTGTGTTGCCCCGCCCCATGTTTGAGGAGCTCTTGACGCTTTCACAACATTCCCATTCCTGTTGTCCCAAGCCAGTTCCTTATAGTTGCCTTTTGGGGTCATCCCATCCTAGAAATGAAAGTCATTTTGCCTAATTTGTCATTCCACATATTCAGTAAGGTCTCATATGTCATCCTTACATCAGTGCTTCAGTGTCATACTTCTGTTGACCGTAAAGGGAAACTGAGGCTCAGAGGTCAGACTAGCTCTCACCAACATGGAGGGACAATTCTTGGCCTAGCCTATTTATCTCATAGAAGACTGGGATCTCCCAAGCTCCTCTCCTGAAGTTCTAATGATGAGGATAGATGGGGCAGGATGGTTGCTTTCCCTACCACAGGATCAGTGCCTAGGGCATTGAGGGGAGGGTTGAGGTTAGGTTCGTGCTCAACTATAGAGTAAGCCTTTCTTGGAGACTGGACATGCCTGGAGGGCTCTGTGCCAGTTGCCCAGGTAGTTCTCATAAATGGACAGAAGGCTTTAGCCCTTTTAGAATCCTATAACACAGGGCATCTTCATTAGGAAACTGGCCCTAAGGTCAGCATTAGGGTGCAACATTTAAGGAATCAAAATAACATTTTAATGCAACATTTGAAAAAAAATATTGCATATAATCTGACGAATAAGGTATGAAAATTTTAAAATATTAAGACAGGGTCAAAAACAGTGCCTACCAAGCCATATTGGAGTTTGCACCAAAGGAGGAACCAATACTACTGATCCTGGCCCAGCCTTCCAACATCAATTCTGGTAGTGAAAGGTGGGCAGTGGGTAGTTTGTTACCTGGAGGAACTGAGGTGCAGAGCAGTCCATGGGCCGGTCTGGGGAGAACAGGGAACTCAAGATCTTCCTCCATCTCCAAATTAGAGATAAGCCCTAGCCAGGGCCAGGAAACATGCCCCTTATTGTTTCAGCAGACTTAAGAAGCTGCCCAGTAAAGTGCTGGATGACATGGACGACGACGACGACCTCAGCACCGATGGGGGAAGTCTCTATGAGGCACCACTGAGCTACTCCCTTCCCAAGGACAGCACCGCCACCAGCCAGATCTGAGTCCACTTCCAGGGCCGAAGTGGCCCATCCTTCCTAACGGACACCGCAGCCATCCAAAGCAGAAGGAAGTGTGTCTCGAGCTGAGACCCACCACTTCCTTTTCACACCACATGCCGGTTCCTCGACCTTATATTCCTCCCTAGGGTCTCTCTGAGGTCCAGTGGCTCTTGGATCTTATGGAGCTATTGCAATTTAAAACGAGGAAGAGAAGCCAGCACACCCAATGGGGCATTTTCAAAAATATAATTTGATAGGCTGAAGGCCCCGTTCTGCACAGCCGTTTTCCGTGGCCACTTTCATTGGCTGCTTCTGCCCTCCTCTCCTTTGCCAAGAGAAAGGGTCCGAAATGCTAGTTTTTATTGACAGTCACTGTGCAGATGAGGAAGTGACATGTAGACTGTACATATTTTAACCAGACCCTCTCCCAGGCTGCTGCTGTTCCATTTTGGAATATGCCAGAGCCTTTGTAGGGTGGCTAATTTGTGAAGTTCACACACTATATTGAGTATTCTTTCTTAAAATATGAAGCTACTAGATTTTAAGTGTTAAAGAGTAGAGAGAGGACAGAGAACGAAGACCACTTTGAAAATCAGAGTTGGACAAAAGGAATTGACATAGTGACAGTGGATAATCAGTACTGCGAGTCGGTATTCAGGTGATCTGGGTAAACAGCTTGCTGACAGAAGGTCGCTTACCTGTAGGCTGTATCTATGACCTTGGCTACTAATTTTACCTAAAATTATAGTTTCTGAACCATGCTAAGACCAGTGCCCAGTCACCACTTTCTTTTATACAGGTGGGGAGGGGAGACTTATAGGCAGGGTTTTTAACAAGTGGTGTGGTTTCTGTAAGGATGGGGCCCCGTTGTCATGTCTCCTTCCTCCCCCCAACTGCCCTTGGGCCTGGGATGGGGAAAATAGCAGGGCACAGGGAGACAGGGTTCCTGGGCTTCAGTGACAGGACAGGGCTGGAGGCATCTAGTTAAGTGATGGAGGAAGGGGGAGATGGGTTGTGTGTGTGGGATTAGTGTGAGGAAGACAGAAGTTCTTGAAAGCTGGGGCATGTGTAGACAAGAGGTAGGTTGAGCTGGAGCTCAGATGGACGTCAAGGAGGGAGGAAAGAATGGCATGATATGCAAACTGAGGGCTTCTTTCACCCTCCTGCAAGCAGTGACAGGGAATGGGTGAGGTCTGGGGCAAGTCACGGAGCCCACTCAGCAGGGTTCAGAGTGATGGGCCCAGTTGAAGGATGAGTATCTGGAGCCAGAACCAAGCCCTTCTCCACCTCCAGGGTTACTGTCCCCTCACCATGGCTGGGGGTGGTTCTTGCCTCTGCTTACCCTCTGGGTGTGGACAGATTCTTCCTTTTAGCCATTAACCCATTTAGCAAGTACGCCCTGGGCACCTGTGATACATCAGGTGCAGTCCTTGGCCCTGGGACCTCAGCAGTGACGAGAACTCCTCCCCTCCTGGAGTTCAAGGAAGAGGGCAATAGGCAATAATCAAGCTGACACAGGGCTGAGCACCTCCATGCCCAGCCCCACATTCCTCTGTCTTCTTGGGGAACGTGACTAGTCTGAAGTCACACTCGGAGGGGGTCTTCCTTTCTCTGCTGCATTACTATCCATTTGCCAATGAGCCTGCTCAGAAATGCCTTGGCCTACTCTGAACTCCAGACAGCACACCTGAGGACTTTGGGAGGGAGCATCTGATTTGCTCCTCATTCTGGTTAATTCTTTCTGGTAGCTGTGAGGCTGGCAACAAGAAGCAAAAGTGCTCCTGAAGAGAAGCAAAGCCACCATTCCAAACACACACATTACCACCCAGATAAGAGGCCTCCAAACCTGTGAATGATTGCACATTCCTAAGCTGTAATGGAGTTGGCATGCAATACAGCAGGTTGGGAAGCTACTGGAAGGGATTGACTGGACTGAGATTTAGGGAGTTTTGTTTTTTTTTTTCCAAGTCCCAGCTCAACTCATTACCCATGACCTTAACAGGGTGCTGCCTTGGACAAGATGAAGATTTGACACAGGTCCTTCCTAGTGTGAATATGCTATCATTATTTGATTTTATTATATATACATATTTTGTCTATTGCTTTAAAAACTAACCCTGCTCAAGAGTTTTCTTTAGCTAGCTTGAAGAAAATATTTTATGTAAAAACAAATATGTGGCCAAATGCAATGTTGAGACAATCACCATGTATCTATTATATTTTTCCCTGCTTTGAAGTGTCCTTCTATCATGCCAATTGGCTTATTCTGTTGTTTTTTTGCTTTCGGGTATGGTTTGGTTGCTTTTTATTGTCATGGGGAAGAGATGTTCTTATTGTGGCTACCTCCATGTAAGATTTCCTTTCAATAAACAGCATCATCCAATGAGAATCATGCCTCTTCCACTATTTTTGCTACTTTATTTTCTCCAGAACTTTTTTTAGGGGGGAAAGGGGGTAAGTACTGGGGATTGAACTCAGGGGCACTCGACCACTGAGCCACATCCCAGCCCTATTTTGTATTTTATTTAGAGACAGGGTCTCATTAAGTTGCTTAGTGCCTCACTTTTGCTGAGGCTGGCTCTGAACTTGTGATCCTCCTGCCTCAGCCTTTCAAGCCACTGGGATTACAGGGATGCACCACCAGGCAGAACTTGATTCTGTGTTCTCCAAGAAACTGTCAAGGTGACTCTAGTTGGGATCTACTAGAGGAAGGAGAATTTAGACACTTCCTGTCCTGGAACCAGCTTCTGAAATAGAAAGGTGGGGGAGTGCTCTGTGGTGGATGCTTAGGGAATGAGTGGTGCTGGATGGTTGTGTCGCTCTAGGAAATCCACACTGCCCATACTAGGAAATGGCAAAGGGAGAAGCATTTTCTATTGTTAATAACCATAATAAACAGGCACCTTGGTTTCTTCCTTTCTCTAAACTCAGGTGGGTTCTCCTGCCATCACAGGAGAACCTGTGATGCATCATCTCTCTCCACCTTATGGTAGGCAACAATGGACACCATGGTCTCTGTTTTATAGGAAACCAAAGAAGGTTTTCTGCCCTCTCTCCTGGAGGCTTCTCTAGGTAAGCCCTGGCTCCTCTTGGCTGGCTCTGGGCATTTCTCCACTGCTCCCTGCTCTGGGCAGCAGTTTGAGTTGGCTCCCCTGGGACTTGGGTGAGCTCCTGTCCTCGGGCTCCAGTTCAGAGGTGGCCATGGCTTGCTGCTTCTCAGCACCCCTGGTGGTTCCCACTGCCCTTCCCATCCTCCATAGCTGCCACTGCAGTTGACTGCTGACTCCTGCCCAGAGCTCCATCATTGTTCCTGTCAACGTAAATGTGTTGTTCTTTCAGAGAACCAGCCATTCATGCCCCTCATTCTAAGTGGAAGGAGCATCCCAAATGCAAATGAAATGTTCTGATTTTAATAAGTCCTTCAGGGCTTTTTATAAATTCTGTTTACTTTTTTTTTTTAAAGTCATGTATATGGGGGTACAATTTTATAGTGAAAGTCACCCTTTGATATTTTCTTTTGAAACTATTTAGACCCCTTTCTGACCCCAGCATCCATTTGGAGGTTGGGATTCTGAGTGGCACCTGTCCCTCAGGCTGACAGGAGGAATGTGCTTAGGAGCCCACAGCCAAAGGCGGAAGATCCTTCTGGGACTGCCTTTGGCTTCTTCCGCATTCTCTGCTCCACATTCTCTGCATTCCTTCCTTGGCCGGGTGGATAGTAACAGGGAGCCTGTCTTTGTTGGAAGACTGTCATTAGTCTTTTTACTGTTCTAAATTTTTAAATGGTAGGGAAAAATGACTCGATAACAAGTTTCTATCAGGAGCTTAAGAGTCCCACATCCAGAAATCCAGGCTCTGCAGAGAAATCACCATGCCTAAGTCCTGGTCTCAGACCTATTAAATACACAGTGTCCAAAGTCATCCCTGATTTTCACATACGTGAGCCAAGGTCCAGCGAAGTCTCCATCCATGAAGAAAGATTGGAGTATGAGCCATGCTGGGCTCAGTAAGGCTGGAGAATGTGCCTGAGCAGTTCAGAAATACATAGGTATTGTGTGCAGAGAGGGTGACAGACTGCCCACATGCAGAATCTTACTTGGTCTCACCACAGATTGTCAACAATGCGAATGTGATTCCAAAGGTTTGATGGGTAAACACAAACCAATTTTGGAGAAGGCAGGAACTCTGGCAGTAAGGAATTTGAGTCTCTGGAAAGTTGGGCATTTTGCTTTTGGTAGAGTAGAACTTGCTAGCATATGCCACGTGCTAACACTAAACAAAGTTTAAGCCCTAGGCTAGGACCTTTGGAATTTACAGTATACAAAAGCATGATGATTAAACTAAATGGAAATTAGGTATAAATGAAGTCCTTTGTATATTTATGCTAGGCAAAATTTGTCTGTTCTTTCTGTGGTTTGCTAGCACTACCTGTAGTCAGGATCCAGTTTTCAAGACCATGTACAGTTCAATGGCTAACCTATTTAACACTTAGCTGGATACCAGGCATTGTCTAAATGCACTACATGGATTGACTCATTTGATCTTAATGACACCCCCATCCCCAGTGGGTACTGTTGTGACAAGCAAGGCACCCTAGGCAGAGGGAGGGCATGGTGGCAGGCTGTGAGTACCTGGGACTGACTGTACCCTGGGTCTGGCTCTGGAGCTCATACTCTGAAGCTTCCCCCTACCTCTCATCGCCTGGAGCTTCACTTGTGGGTTTCTATGCAGCCTGCTGCCCACTCCACTCAGCACCACCATTGGAGGCAAGTGGAACTCAAAGAGCCTTTGAAGCGCAGACTTCATGGATGTAGCTGTTTGTATGTTTTTAGCTGCTCTTCTAACCTGCCATCTGGTGCCATTTTTGTGACTGGGCTCTTTGGAACTCTCATTTTATCTTTGATCTTCCCTGCAGCAGTGCTGACTTTAGTTCTGAGCCTTATCTGGGTAGCATGGCTGTTCCGGGGGGTCATCAGGGCTCTCAGTGTAGGGTGGTTCCCGAATTTAGGAGTTTCATAGGGAATACATGCCCTTCTAACCCCCAGACTGCTCTGTGATGACAACCCTCTGTTTATCATGCTAGCCCATGCCTGCTAGCCTGACATTCAGAACTGCACTTGCAAACTGAAATCAGCAGATTATCCCCAATAGAGCAATCAAGAGGAATCATTCTCAAACCTCCCACCCCAGGGCAATATGGGATTTGGGGGTAGAGTCTGGAAACCCTAGGCTTGGGGGCTGTGGACTGCCTTCCTGGAGGTGGCAACACAGTCTCTGCTAAGTTGGGGGAATGGTCACAGTAGGAGCGGGCTCTGGGGGCATAGATTTAGGGCTGTGTGGCAGCTGATCTTGAAATGAGATAGATCTGTCCCCAGCCTTTCCCAGGAGTAATGGGATGTCATCTGTGGAAACTGGCCTGACCCTGGCTGCCTCGTGGTGTTTTTTTGGAGGGGTTGTATGCACAAGTGGGAGATGGAATCAACCTACAAAACAGAAGCCAATCCCTTTAGGACCTTGCCCAGAGACTTGACATCAATTAATCTCCTTTGCCCTGGAAATGGACCTGGTGGTATTTTGGGGGCAGTAGGAGTGATTCTTTATTAATGCCTAACAGAGCAGATGCTGCAATGAGCAAACCCCGTGACCAGAAATCCCTGCACTTTACTCGATTTCATCTGCTCCCTATGAGGTGGGTGGTGTTACCCTTTTACTTGTTCTGGAACATGTGCAGAAAGACAACATGCCAAGTCATCAACTAGTAAACCATGGGGTAGGATAAAGTCCCATTCTGCTGTTCCTAGTAATCCAGATTTTCGCTGTATGTGGCCATGCTCATCATGCTGTCCCTCCAAAATAGTCACTGCTGATGTCCTTAGCTGAGGACATTGGCGTGAAGTCTGACTGAGTCATAGCCCCTGGCCTCCTGGTACATCTGCACTTGGAGCCTGAGGCCTGCTCCAAAGGAAGGCAGCCACCTGCCTCTCTTCTTTACAAGCCACTTCCCCCAGCCGCTGGCTGGCCTTGCTGCATTCCAGCTGCCTGGCCCTTCCAGACAGCTTTGTTTTCTAGGAAAGGTCTTGGAGATTAAGACAAACCAGGTGCCTCCAGTTGAATGCCCTCCTGTCGTTGAAAGGGCCTGGCTGATAAGCCTGCCAGTCCAGCCTCTCCGTCTCCTGGATCTGCCTTGTCTTTCATCTGGCCCTGCCTATCACTGGGCATGCAGACCTGGGCTCTTTGGAGCCAGGTACAAGGCTCCCTGCAGAGCCAGGCAAGGGGTCCGTCAACAGTGCCCAAGCTCCCTCTGGGACTCCTAGCTCCTCTGTGCCCCTGTGTGCTCTCTCTGGAGAGACTTCTGGCATTTGGATAATAAACTAGAAAACTGGCTTCCATTCAAACTGCCTGCATCCCCTTCCTATGACCTAGGAATCACACAGCTCTGGCCCTCCTGAGGGTTTCTAACTTACATGTGGATGGCTTCCTTAACCCGGCTGGTTTTCTGAAAGAGGATTTTAGAGGAAGTAAGTCACTCTATTCTCCTTCCACTTCCTGTCAAATTTTTTCACTTTTGTCGGAATGTTTCAATGCTGCTGGATCCTAAAATTGTGGTGCAAAATGTCTGGGGACTTACCATGTCCTGTGGAAAGGCTGGGGTGCCCAAGGTCACCAGGGCTGTCCATTCCTTGTGAGAGTCAGAGGCATGTGGACTGGAAGCATTGTCCTGCCAGCGTCCCACCTGGGACAGAGTTCCTCTGTGTGAAGTAGCCTGGGGACGAAAACAAGCTTAAGGGAAAAGAAGGCAACGGAAAGACCACACAACAGGGAAATAATTTTGAAAAGTGGGGACAGGACAGCTCTATGACCTTAGTGATCGAGCTTCCATACTGGGAAGAGAGGAACAGGGAGCCCATGTTTGCTTTATTATATGTGCGGGAAGCTTCTGTTTTTCCACAGAATGTTCTTCTGCCAATAAGGTAGGAGGTGGGCTGTCCAGGCCCAATAGGTCACAGCAGTTCTGGAGCTAGAGAGCAGCCTTCCTAGCCAAGCCAAGACTGGAGTCACGCACATAATCCATTAAGTGCGAGGGGCCACAAAATAGTTGCAATGTCAGATCAAAATCTCCTTGGCTCAAGGCCAGTGACGATGCTAAATAGCTCAGGAGTGGTTTTTCCACAGCACTGTACTTCCCCTGGTCATCACAAGGAACATGTGCCTTCTGAGAAGTACCAGCCTAGATCCAGAGCTTACTTCCCAGATATTGAGACCAGTGTGTGGACTTAGTCCCAGTGACTTGGCTACCAACATCTGCAACCTCGGAGAGCTCCAAATGGGGAAGACAAAAATAGGCAAGGTGGCAAAGCATGACATCTAATCTCTGGGAATTTTCAATTGAGGATTAGTTTTGTTGAGAAATTAGCTTTTTCACCACCCAGAATTTAAGAGTGGTTAATAATTATTCATATATGCTTCACATTTTTAAATAAAAGAAAATATTACAAATAATGTTGAAGGTTCCCCTTTGTTCCTCACTCTGCCTCATCCATTTATCTCCTTCTTAAAGTAAGCCTCTATTCTCAATCTGCTGTGTATTATATTCAACATTATGTATTTTTTCATCTATGTATCCATAAACACTGATATTTTTGTGTTTAAAATTTTATGTGCATATTATTCTGTGATCGTTCACATTAAAATTATGATTTTTGAGACCTGTCTATAGTGATGTATTTATTCATTTTCTTTGTTTTGTTTCATTTTGGGTTTTTAAAGGAGGAATTTTATTGTTTTTTTGGGGGGGGTCAGGTGAATTGCAAGAGTACTGAGTTTTAAAAATACTCATTGCTTTATCACATCAATGTTTATAGTAGTTCAATTCACAATAGCAAAGCTATGGAGCCCTTCAACAGATGAATGGATTAAGAAAATGTGGTATATATACACTATGGAATAATACTCAGCCATAAAGAAGAATGAAATTATGGCATTTGGCAGTAAATGGATGGAATTGGAGAGTATCATGCTAAGGGAAATAAGCCAATCCCAAAAAATCAAAGGCTGAATGGTCTCTCTGATATGAGGATACTGACACACAATGAGGAGGGAGAAGAATAGAAGTTCATTGGATTAGACAAAGGAGAATGAAGGGAAGGAGGGGGAGGGGAACTGGAAAACAGTAGAATGAATCAGACATAAACTTCCTATGTTCACAAATGAATACATGACCAATGAAGCTCCACATCATGCCCAACCACAAGAATGGGATCCTATTAGAATAAGTTTTACTTTATGTATGTGTAATATGTCAAAATAGACTCTATTGTCATGCATATCTAAAAAGAACAAATAAAAAAAGAAAATTATGTATGTGCCTGTGTGAATGTACCACAGTGAATTCCACCTTTATGTATACTGATAAAGTACCAATTTTAAAAACAATAAATAGGGCTGGGGCTGGGGCTCAAGCGGTAGCGCGCTGGCCTGGCATGTGTGCGGCCTGGGTTGGATCCTCAGCACCACATACAAAGAAAGATGTTGTGTCTGCTGAAAACTAAAAAATAAATAAATATTAAAAAGTTCTCTCTCTCTCTCTCTCTAAAAAAAAAACAATAAATAGATGGGGAAAGGCAAATGGAATAGAGGAGGGGGAACATGTGGAGTTAAAAGGGGAGGGAAAGGGGAGGTACCAGGGATTGAAATAAAGCAAATTATGTTCCATGCATTTGTGATTATGTCAAAATGAACACCACTATGTATAGCTATAATGAACTAATAAAAACATAAAAAATAGATCAATGAACAGAATAGAGAACCCAGAAATAAATCTACACGTCTACAGTTAACCTTAGTTTTTATAAAGGCTCTAAGAACACACACTGTAGAAAGTAGAGCCTCTTTAATAAACAGTGCTGGGAGAAGTGGAGAGACATATGCAGAAGAATTAAACTAGACCCTACCTATTAAAAAAAAAAGGTCTCAAAATGAATTAAGAATCTAAATATAAAACATGAAACTATTAGAAGAAAATGTAGGAGAATTGCTTCAAGACATTAGGATAGGCAATGATTTTTGGTGGGTAAGCCCCTGAAAGAATAGACAACAAAAGCAACACCTAACAAGCTTCTGTACAGCAAAGGAAATAATCAGTGGAATTAAGAGACAATCTATAGAATGGGATAAAACATTTGCAAATTATTCATCTGATAAAGTGTTAATACTCAGACTATATAAGCAACTCAAACAACAACAGCAAAAAATCAAACACAAAAACAAAAAATCCTTTTTAAAAAATGGGCAAATGATATAAATGGACATTTCTCAAAAGGAGATTCACAAACACCCCAAAAGCATATGAAAAAATGCTCAACATCACTAATCATTAGGGAAATGCAAATCAAAACCACGATGAGCCATCATCTCATCCCAGTTAAAATGGCTATGATCAAAAAAGACACACACACACACACACACACAAAGTGCTGGTGAGGATATGGAGAAAGGGGAACATTCTTGGCAGGAATGTAAATTAGTATAGCTGTTATGAAAAACAGTATGGAGGTTTATAAAAACATAAAATAGAACATATTGTCCAACAATCTCACTGTTGGATATATGTCCAAAGGAAATTCATCTTTATACTAAAGCAATAGCTACACAGCCATGTTTTTTTTTTGTGGCTTTACTCACAATAAGCAAGATTTGGAATCAACCTAGGTTCTGTTGACAGATAAATGGATAAAGGAAATGCACATGTACATGATGGAGTATTATCCACCAAAGGATGAAATACCATCATTTTTGGCAACATGGATGGAACTAGAGGACACTAGTTAAATAATCCAGGCATGCTGAGGGCCATTGCCAAGTAGGAATGAGGCATCAAAATTTCCTTGCTAGCGTACCCCATGTTATATGGACTTGCCTTAGAATTTCGCTGTTGACATTGCATGTAAGGTGACCTTGCTCAAGGACCAGGGCGGATCCGGGTTTAGAGCTGATCAGGTTTGAGGAAGTATCCCGCTCCTTGAGTTTAAGGCGTTCCCGGTTTAAGACAATAGGGGTTTTAGGGAAGTTGGAGGTTGAGGATTATTGCTGCTGGGATTAGGGTGTTCCTGCTGCCTGAGCTCCCGTTGAGTTCTCTGGAGATTCAGAAAGGATATTGGAAAAAAAGCCTCGTGGAGTAGGTGAATTGGGCGGAGGAGAACTGGGATTGCCCCAGAACGTGTGTGTAGAGGCCGGTGTGAGTTCGGGAATAAAGAATTGCTGTTTGAATCTACAAGGTGTGTGGTGGCTCGTGATCTTGTGCCCAGCCAAGACATTGGCACAGGCACATAAAAACAAATATTGCATATCCTCTTTTATGATAGGTAAAATGTGATCACATAGAAGCAGATAGTAGAATAGCAGTCCCTGGAGGCTAAGAAGGGAAGGGGGTGGCCTCAGTGAGGCTTGGGTTTGGCCAATTTGGGATTACCTACTTGAACAGTGGAGGAAAGACTAAAGGCTGCCCCCAGAGAACTTTGTTCCCCATCCTCACTCAGAACAGTTTCCCTGCCCCCTTTAAGTATGGTGAGCACACACATTACAAACTCTTGATGTGAAAGAACACCATGTTAGCTTGTTTAGGAAGCAGGATGTCAGCTTTCCTGTGGTGTTCATGTGTCTAGTGCCAGGCTCACAAAGATCAATGTCTCTCTGACTTTCTCCCTGGAGAATAAACAGTGACAGACTTTTCTGTGTGCTAGTTAATTTTACACGTCAACTTGACTGGGCTAAGAAATATGAAGCAGTTGGTAAACTGCTTTCTGAGTATGTCTGTGATGATGTTTCCAGGAGAGATTAATATTTGAGTGGGTGGACTAGGTAAAGTAGATGTCCTCCCCAATGTGAGTGACTTCACACAATCTGTTGAGAGCCCCAAAAGAGCAAGAAGGTGGAGGGAGGGCAAATTCACTCTCTACTAAAGTTGAGACATTTGTCTTCTCCTGCTCAGACATCAGTGTTCCTGGTTCTCAGGCCTTGGACTTGGACTGAATTACTCTTATGTTTGACACAGCAGCTGGAATTCTCACATCCTGGAAGTTTCTCTTCAGACATTTTGGAAATAGAGACATACATAGTGGTGCTTGATCTTCGGAGTGCATTTGCTCTCCTGAAGTTCCTCTGGACCACCAACTGCCAAGAGGACTCATGTGTGCTCTTGCTTGACAGGTGGAGGGATTGCAAAACAGAACTCACGTCTTCATTTTGTCATGTAAAATAGGGCAATCATGTTACCAAAATATGGGAAAATAACTCTACCGGCTGAATGCAATAATTATTGGCATTTTGGTACATTTCCTTCTTCCCAATGCAGTTTTTAAAACACAGGTATAACTACAGAGTTTATGCAATTTTGTATATGCTTTTGCTGTCACTTAACAAGGTAGAATAGGCTTGCTTCTTATTATTAATCTTTATAATTTTTTAAATGCTGCTTAACATCCCTTATTTACATCACTTTAGTTAAGAACCCCTCTCTATATATTATTGGATGTCTGATTTTCCAAATTCTGTTCTCTTATAACAAATATATTTATATCTGTGACTTTTTCTATATTTCAAGTTATATGTTTTAGCTACACAACCTGAAGTGGAATTATTGAGGAATCAAGTGAAAAGAAGAAACCTTTTTGTCTCTATAAATGTTGCCAAATTGCTTTTCAGAGAGGCTTACCAATTTGCATATATCCAACAATAAATAAATGTGCCAGTTTCTCTGTTTCCCCTAACCCTTGGCTTTGATGATTAACCTGTCTCTCATCAGGGCAGTCTCCTTTTCATATTGTTAGGTTTATTTAATAAGGTGACCCTTTATGACTTGTCTATTCTTGTCCTTTTAATCTATCTATGTATCTATCTAACTTCTTGTCTATTGCATGTAATAGAAACTGAAAATAGTACAGTATGGTAAAACAGTGACAAATAAGTCACCTTTCCTTGACTCCAATATCTCCAGTCTCTGCCTAGAGGCAACCACTGTTTCTAGTTTCTTTTATTTCTTCCAAGCCAGTTTCTCAATGTTTCTTCCCATTGTATTGTCCCCAATACAAGCAACTTGAAGGGATTTGCACCTGATATGAGGTAAGTGTGGCCACTGGGAACCCCCTCCCCCGGGCTGACTCCTCCCCCCTGGAAGTCCCTCACAGTGCTTCCACCTGTCCACAGCATAGAGAGACCTGCCATGGGACTGCTCACCAGAAGAATCATAACCAGGTCCTGAAACTCTTGGGTTGGTGAGGTGACCCTGAAGGAAGGTTGTCCACAAAGTCTTTGTCCAGTGATTGTTACTGAACATTGTATAACATCACGAGGAAGTTCCCACTTAAGAGGGCATTATCTGTGGAGGCCTAGGCTAAGTGATCACATCACATCCCAACTCCCTGAGTCCAGATATGCATACAACTCTACCCCAGGCTCTCACTGTGGCTGCCCTAGATGCTTGCCCATTTGCCCTTTCAGGCTCCAGCCTCTTGCTCCCTCCTGACAATCATCTTCCACATCTCATAGGTTTTTCTCCGGGAGTCCTGGATCCCTTACTGACTTCTCACTGCCTTTCAGTTTCTCTTTCAAGGGCCTCCTCTTCCCCAACTCCAGGGTGAGGCCTGGTGCATCTCTCTTCCATATAGGTCCACAGTGGTTGAAACCATAAGCATGTGAACACTTACAGGCTCTTACAGGGCAGGCTCTGAGGATGGTGACACTTGGGGAAATGGCCTGGGAGAAGAGATAATACTACTGACCTCATCTTCCTGAGGTGACAACAGATTTGGACCAAAGTCTTCGGGTCTATGGGAGGTAGCATCCTTAATTAGGAATTAGTAGCAATTGAAGGGGTGGAATTGTTTGAGGGCTTTTGAGTTTCCAGGTGGGTTCTCTAAGAGGCTGAGGCTGAGAAGAGGGGGAAAGCTTTGCAGGGCCACCTGTAGCAGTGAGTTCTGGTGTAATTGCTGCAATAGTCAGCAGGGGGAGGTGTTGGCCTTTCTGACCCAGATGGGGCACAGATCCTCAATCTTGAGATGAGGGCCTTAGTCCCAAAGAGGACTTTGGGACAATTCCAAGGTTTGTCTTTCCAGCCTTCCCAGCTCATCCTGTGCTCCTGTGTCAGCCTTATGCCAATTCTGTTGCGATGTTTGCATTGCAGTGGTTTTAATTTCAGTTTTTATTTTGTGAGAGCCCAAAGTGATTGATTTATATACATTTCAAAGAGCATTTGCTGTGCACCTTCTTTGCACTAGGCTTCACTGAGATGAGCCTTGGGTCCTGGACTCAAATGGTATCCACTAAGAATAAACAAGGGGTAACATTCAAAGCACCAAGAAAGAGGTATAGATGCAGTGTGGTGGTGCTCCAAGAAAGGCCTCCTGGAGGAGAACCTTAAAATAAGTGAAATGTTTTATAATTTTTTATTTCAAAATTTTAATTTTACCAATAGGTACACAGGGATGAAAACTGGACTCAGAATCAGCCAGTTGCAATAGAATTCAGAATAATGAAATGGTAGTCTGGTTGGAGGTGAGTCTAGAAAACAGGTTTGGAATGATGATTTTTGGAAAACCTTGAATATAATTTTTTTTTGGTCATTCTAGGGATTGAATCCAGAGCCTCACACATGCTAGGTATATGTTCAACCACTGAGCTAAACCTCTAGCCCCTTGAATGTCACTCTTAGTGACTGGAAAGCACTGTATGTATATTTATAAGTAGGCGATTTTACATAAAAAAAAAAGAGAGGAGTTAGGTTTTATGTCTTCTCTCCCTTTATGAGAAGGAGATGAATATTTTTTTAAAAGTGGCTGGTAAAATTTAGTTGTTTTTCAAAAGGAATGAGAATCTGCTTCTCCCAAATGAGAAAGATCCTGACCCATTTCATGTATCCTGGATACAGATAGTTACATAGTCTAAACCAGTGCTTCTCAAACTTAAATGTGCATCTGAATAACCCTGAAGGTTTGTTAAAACAGATTGCTGAACTAATTCCCAGAGGATAGCCAAGAATTTGATGCTGATGATTCTGGTCTGGGGAACCATGCTGAGAACCTCTGGAATTCATCTTCCTACCTGACTTTCCTCAGTATATCCACTGGGAGGCAGCAGAGAGCACAGCAGGCGCCACAATGGCCAAACCTGGAGCCCTTAGGTAGAGGTTGCAGAGGGTTTCTTTTGAATTTTTATTATAGGTCTAATACAAAATGACAACAAGAAATTAAGGTACCAAATGTTTCAAAATTCAAGATTGCATTGTCAAAAGGAGTAACTGGTAATTTTGATTTTGTTTCTTCTCTAGGATGTCCCTACTCCCAGCCCAGACCCCCCTCTGCTGGGCCCCCAGAGCTCTCAAGTCCTAGCAGATTTGATAATTTTCAAGGTCACTTGCAACAAGGTTTCTGAGTAATATCATGGCTATAAAGTGGCAAGAAACTATAGTTAAAATGCATTGTTTGAACATATTTATAGATCACTATATTGTATAATATATAGAAAAAATATTTACCAAATTCTTAGTCATTTTTTTTGTATTTGGGGGTTTCTTAGACTAGCACCCCCAAATTGGAATTATTATATCAGGTTATGAACATTTTAACATTCAAATAGAATTTTTACTAATTTCTTCACTTACTTAAATAATTTATGCTTGTGTTAAAACTATAGATAAGCATTCATAATAATAATAGTAACAATAAGATAAGTCACCATCAGTTTCACTATTTAGAAATAACTAGTTATGGGCTGGGGCTGTGGCTCACCTGTAGTGCACTTGCCTGGCATGTGTGAGGCACTGGGCTCGATTCTCAGCACACACATATAAATAAATAAGTCTATCAAAACTAAGAAAATATTTTAAAAATAGAAATAACTAGTTACTATTATATATTTAAATACATACGTGCATATATATGTGTGTGTCTAATCTTTTGTCTTTATATGCTTATTTTTAAAAAATGGACTTTTTTGCTTATAATGTTTTCATAACCTGTTTTCCAAATTATCATAAATTTTCCAGGTATAAAAGTGTATTTCCTCAAAACAGCTTTAGTAGCTAGCAGCACAGTATTCCATGCAATAATCATTCACATTTATTTTGTAATTCCTCTATGCTGGGTGGTATTCTGGATGTTTTACATACCTTGGTCCATTTAATCCTTATGACAACCCTATGAAATCTATACTATTACTCCTTCTACTTTAGCCCAAAGAAAAATTCATGCATAGAAATATTAAGTGACTTGCCCAATTATGACTATACCATAAACGTTTGAACCAATAGCCTATTGTGGGACATTTGTGTTGTTTGTTTGCTGTCATAGTGATGTTGCTGTTAATTCACAAAACAAATATTCATTGAGTTCCCATTATATGCTGGACAGTTTGTCAGGAGCTGTGTTGTAAGGGGAAACTGTCAGTGGAAAGGAAGGCTCGATTGGGAAAGAAACTCATTTGAAAGGTTCCTGGCATAGAGCAGGTTCTCTATTTCTTCAAGTAGTCAAGCAGAACTTAACACTGTCAGAGCAGCACCTGGCCAGGTTTGGTTCTCTTTCTTTCATCAGCAGCAATGTCTCCTATCTCCTCTTCCTGGCTTTCAGGGAGGCCCCTTCCTGCTTGGTACACCTGCCAGGGTAGGGCATTATGGAGTTGACCTTCTTCCTTCCTGAATCAGACAAGCAAGGTCAGATCCTTAACCTGGGGGCTGGTCCTACACCTCTGATTCTGTCATGTGTTCTATGCATGTTTTTACTAATAGTGAGGATGCCTAGACATGTTCATTGTCAGTTATTAAAGAAGAAGGTCATTAGCTGAGTAAAATGCTGTCATCTCACCACCCAGATTATTCCATCTTGCTTGATCCCCACCATTTCTTTCAGGATCTGTGCTGATATAGGCTTATATCCTGGGAGAAGGCTAAGTCCTACCTGGGTACTAGCTGGGAAAGAATAATTAGTTTTGGAGTTTTCATGTATCTTTATTGAGATATAATTCCCATACCATATTATTTCCCTAAAATGTGCAATACACTGGTTTTTAATACATTCATAGAGTTAGTTGTGCAATGATCACTATCCAATTTCAGAATATTTTTGTTACTCCCGATTCTGGCATCCACTAATCTGCTTTCTGTCTCTAAGGATTTGCCTGTGCTGGACATTTCATATAAATGGAATCCTGTGATATGTCGCCCTTGGTGTCTGAATTCTTTCACTTAGTACAATGTTTTTGAGGCTTATCCATGTTGGAGTAGGTACCAGCACATCATTAGTTTTTAAGTTTGAATAATATTCCATTGTATGAATAAACCATATTTTGTTTATTCATTCATCAGTTGATGGGCATTTGGGTGGTTTCCACTTTGGGGAAATAATGAATAATGCTGCTTTGATTGTTTGCATACAAATTTTTATTTTAACTTATGTTTTCAGTTCTCTTGGGTACATACCTAGGAATGGAATTGCTGGATTATAGTGTGACTCTATGTTTACCCTTTTGAGGAATGGCCAAACTGTTTTCCCAAGCACCTTCATAATTTCAAAATCCCACCAGAGAATTTGTGTTTTTGATTGCAGTTACTACAACAGTCTCTAAAATCCAGGCAGTCACAACCCACTGATCCAATGACTTCCCAGTTCACAGTGCAGGGAGGTTCTTGGCAGGGCAGACAGACCAGGTCTTCACATCTCATGGCTGCATGTGTTGTTATATAGTTGATCCTGTTTGTGACTCACAGTTTTCCCTTTGATACTGACTATTGTGGGCACTCTTGACCTATGAGCCTAATGTCTTCAGGGCAGAGTTGCCGTCACACTTCCATCTGGAATCCCCTTGCTTGTATAATAACAACAACACACTTTGTACGGGCTTTTGCTATTTACAAAGTACTGTATTACTTCCCTTTTCTTGGGGACTTATGATCTGCTTCCCAAGGTATTGGCTTTATTGTGGCAAAGAAATCTCCACTAAAGTGTGTTAACGGCCAGTAAGACATTGACCTTTTCTCAGGGGACTCACCAAGTCCCAATATTTACTTGGTGTAAGTGAGCCTGTAATGATGAGGAGCCAGACCTGCAAGAGAAAAGAACATCTTTTGAAGCACTCTTGAATCTTGCCCTAGAGGACTCCCCCTCTATATGCAAGCCTTAAGTTGGGCATCATTGTAGGAACTTATCAGTGTGTTTAAACTAGAAAATTTTACTACATGTTTCTTCTCCTACAAAGATCATTTGTAAAAATAAAAGCTAGGATTGGTGCCAGGATTTTAAGCAATTTTCCATTTCAGTTATATTTTGCTTTCCTAGAGTGAATATGAAATTAAAAAAAAAAAATCAAAACAAAAGCTTGGGTGCTAGGCCAGGATCTAGAAGTCTCTGGGGTTTTCAGTTCTTCCACAAGGGCAGTTGCTGTTTATGAGCACTCCTGACTTCCTGAATGTGAACCAGTTCTCTATGCCTGAGAGGACCTTCCCCACAGTCACGGTTCCTTCAAAGGGAAGTGTTCACTAAAAACTCTTATCAATGTTTTTTATCATCTATAAATCACATCCAACTGTTTTCCCCCAACACTGGCACCAAATGTGCATGTTTATTTCCTCTGAAAATAGTCAGGCATGATTACTCCTTAGAGAAGTCAAGGAGTTAAGAGAGAAGCCTCTTTCTCTTTACCCAAAGTGTCTAAATTCCCAAACATTCTGTATTAACTTTTTATTGGGTCAATTCACTCTGGATAAAAAAGACGCCAGATTCTACAGATGAATTCCCATCAATACTCAATTTCTAGGAGAGCTGTGTATTCCCCAAGCCTGAGCAGTCCAGAATCCTATTCTTAATGGTCTGTGTTTAACCTGAGGGCTGCTGTTCCTTGTCTACATTCAAATTTATTTTCTAGCTCTAATGCAAATACATCCTTGCAGTGCTACCTTATATCACTTTCTAGTACAACCCAGCTGAATGTTTCCTGTAGCAGTATGACACTCAGAGCTCTAATGTTCCAACAAGCTATTGGCCTGGAAAGTCAAGCAACTCAAATGCCCAGGAAGGATGGGCTGCTACATTACCACTGCCCTGTCCCCGTGTTCTTTATTCACCAAAGATGCATTGTTTGACATTCTTCACAGAATTAGAAAAAAAAAAAAAACAGTACTAAAATTCATTTGGAAGAATAAAAGACCCAGAATAGCCAAAGCAATTCTAGCCAACAAAACAAAGCTGGAGGCATCACAATACCTGACTTCAAATTATACAGAGCTACAGTAGCAAAAACTGCATAGGTGTGGCATAAAAACAGACATGTAGACCAGTGGAACAGAATAGAAGACAAAGAGACAAACCCACACATCTACCATCATCCGATCCTTGACAAAGGTGCCAAAAACATGTGTTGGAGAAAAGATCCTTTTTAACAAAAGGTTTTGGGAAAACTAGTTATCCATATGTAGAAGTATGAAACTAGACCTTTGTCTCTCACCCTGCAAAAAGTCAACTCAAAATGAATCAAATACCTAGGAATTAGAGAGGAACTAAGCAACTCCTAGAAGAAAATGTAGAGTCAACATCCCAGCATATAGGCACAAGCAATTACTTTCTCAATAGGAGCCCTAAAGCTCCAGAAATAAAGCCAAGAGTTAATAAATGCGATGGCATCAAATTAAAAAGCTCCACATAGCAAAGTTAATAATTAAGAATGTCAAGAAAGAACCTATAGAATGGGAGAAAACTTTTGCTAGTTATTTTTTGACAGAGGATTAATTTATAGAATATATAAAGAATTTAAAAAAGTAACACCAGAAAAACCCAAATAACTCAATGAATAAAAAGGCAAATAAATTAAACAGAGACTTCTCAAAAGAAGAAATACAAATGGCCAACAAATTATATGATGTAATTAGGGAAATGTAAATCAAAACTACACTGAGATTTCATCCCATACGAGTTAGAATGGTAGTCATCAAGAATGCAAACAATAATAAATGCTGGAGAGGATGTGGAGAAAAAGGAAAATTTTTACACTGTTTTTGGGATTGTAATTTTGTACAATCACTATTAAAATCAGTATGGAGGTTCCTCAAAAGACTAGGCATGAACTACCATATGACCCAGCTATACCATTCCCCAAACTACAGCGCACATGCATACCCATGTTTTTAGTAGCACAATTCACAATAGCTAAACAATGGAATCAGCCTATGTGTTCATCAATGAATGGATGAATAAAGAAAATGTGGCACATATACACAATGACGTTTTATTCAGCCATAAAGAAAAATGAAAGTATGTCATTTACAGGAAAATGGATGGAACTAGAAACCATTTATGTTAAGTGAACTAAGAAACTCTGAAGGTGAAAGGTTGTAAGTTTCTCTCATAGTATAAGCTAGAGAGGGAAAAGGAAAAGTAAGGTGGGGGAGGGGTACAGGGATTTCATGGAAAAATCAAAGGGAGATCAGTAGAGGAAAGGGACCATCGGGTAAAGGGCAGGGGGTGAGGAGAAAGGGCTAGGAAGGGAAGTGATGTTGGCCAAATTATAGTGTTATCTTGTGTGCCTATATGAGTATGTAACCTTAAATTCCATCATTATGTACAACTATCACGCACCAATAAAATATGTGGAAAGAGAAAAAAGATGCTTTTCTTCTTTGTGATTTTAAGGGTTATCTCTTCAGTCTGCTGATTCCAGGAAGTACTATCTAAAATAATCCAGCCCGTGACTGCCTATCACATTCTTAAAATTTTATGGGTGTGGAAAGGAGAGATCTTTGACAGATAATTATTTTCAATATCTAACTTTAATAAATTTGGGGAGTTCTGCTTCATTATAACCTGAATATTTTTGATGCATTGCATGGTGTTTTCTCAGAATGTATCTGGTAACTGAAAATAGTAGTTGTTATGTATTGAGCACATATTAGATAGCATAAACCACATGTAGTGCTTTGCCAACATCATCTCATTTTATTCTCAGAAGAGCCCTGTGAGGTTTTCATAGGCAGCCTTTTCCAAATGAAAAAGAAGAGGCCTGGAGACATGAACTATCCCAGCAAGATGACAGACTTTTGGTTAAACATGGCAGGGCAAATACATGTGTATACCACTGCTTTTTCCTGAAACCCACCTACCATGACACTAAAGGGATTTTTCTTTTTAAAGCAACAAAACAACAATGATCAAAGAGAAAAGGAAAGTTAAAAAAATGGTAATAAAATCTGGAAAGCTGGAAAGAGAGGGTCAACTGTCAATTTAACTGACCTGAGAATGGTGCTATCTATATAGGTGGGGTAAAGCTTCACGTAGAGTTCTCTGAAAATGAAAGTAGGATTTGTTGAATATTTGTATATGAAACAACTGGGTCCTTCTAGATCCTCTCTCTTATCCCTGGAGCTGCTGGCTTGGGACATGTTGATATCTTTCCAAGCAGGAGCCCATAGATGCTTTTCCAGGGCAGATGCTGGCTCAGGGCACAGAACTTACAGATGCCAAGGGTGAGATATATGACCAGTGAAAGTAACTGGTTATATGTCCTCTTGTCTTCTGTGAAGAACCCTACAGTTAATGACCCTGACCACACATGAAGTGCTGCCCATCAACAATTTAGTGCCCAATTTAGTGTCAAATAGGAATTGACCAGCTGAGGGTCATCAGGCATTTGAGAGAGAACTCTAATATCAAAGACAGATGAAAACCAAGAAAAAGCAAGCAATAAGAACTTGGGAAGAAACAGGCAGTCTAGGCAGAAGGAACCAGCCAGAGCGACAACACCAAGCCCTGTGATTGGTGATGGATCCTCACAGGACACCTAACCAAGCCCAGGGGGTTGCAGTCAGAAATACACAGAGAATAGAAATAACCTTTGGAACTTCAAAGTTTGAGAGCAGAAGGAAAAAATAAACTAAAAACTTAGAAAATAAAATTGAATTAAGGTAATTATCCAGAGATGTGAATAAAACAATATAAATGAGATGGAAAACAAGAGAGAAAACATAATAAAATTAGAAGATCAGTCCAGAGGGGACTAATATCCAAATAACAGAAGTCTCATAGAGAGAGAACAGAAGGTATAAAGGGGAGAAAGATGTAATTCATGAACTTTTTCCATATCTTAAAGAGACATGAATGTCGAGATGGAAAAGTTCCCTACAAGGTCAAGCACAATGCATGAAACAGAGCCAAAAGATACATGTAATCAAGAGATTCAGGCCAGTAGGAACAAAGAGAAGACCCTAAAAGCTTCTGAGGGGTGGAAGGGGATATCAGGGATCAGAATGGCATTGGACTTCAAGAAAAGTAGCCCTAGATGCTCAGAATCCATGGAGCAATGTCCTTGTTCCGGAATTCTATACACATCTAAACTGTTGATCCAGATGAGTTTATAAATATGAAATCCTGAAAACTTTAATTCCTACTTAACCTAATGTATGTTGCAAATAAATGAGGAAATTTTCCAAGAAAGAGAAAATGTAAGGTAAAGGCAGTCATCCACTCCAGGACATCCATCCAGAAGATCCCCAGGATGGAGGTGAGAAGCTCCAGGAAAGCTCTGTGGTGCTGGCTAGAGAAACCCCAAACTAGCTGGAGCAGAAATCTGGAGGTTCTGCAGGGAAGTGGGGTGGGATATCTCCAGGAAAGACACTACTGATATATGCCCAGATGAGTCTGGTCATTCAGAGATTGTCACTTTTGAAGGAAAGCTAGTGAGGAGTTAGTAAAAGTACACAGAGAGCTAAATAACAGATAATTATTAGCTTAGTTTGTAAACAAAAAAGTTGTATAACAAAAATAGTACTATATAGTGCACCCCCATGGCCTTATTGTGAGTAATAATCACATGGTCAGAGGATAAAACACTAAACATGAATTTAACCCAAGTATGACATATCTGTTTGGAGAATGGTGAGGGGGAGTAGGCAGGGAGATCTAAGAGCTTGGCATTCATATGGAAATTCTAGAAAAGATCTGAAATTTAAACAAATCTAAATATCATCATTTAAGTATACCACTTAAATATATGGAGTTAATACCAGAGGAAACTGCTAACAGAGTTAAAAGTAGCTGTGTCCATAGAGTGGAAATTATGGAATCCAGAGAATGCTGATTGTCATTAGAAAACTTATAGAACCATTGGGATTTTTAAACTCTACATATTATTTCTTTTAAATAAATTTTATAGCTAGTAGTTGCATAACTAGTATTTGAACTCAATTCTACTCTGAATTCAAACCTTCTTTTCCTTTTCAATGTTGCCTCTTAAAATATATGCTTAATATTTATTTGCCTTCAGTTTTCTTTAGAGTTGTTTTCCCATTTGTGCAATTGACAATCTACTAACTCCACAAGTGTATGCTCTGCAATTATTTTGCTGGCCATTGTATTCCCAGGGCCCAGCAGAGTTCCTGGAAATGACTGGTCTCTCAAGAAACATTTGCTTGGCATCAGGTGTCTTTTCAAAAAACTGTTGGTTTCAATTCTTTTTTTTTTTAAGTTGTGGTTGGACACAATACCTTTAGTTTATTTATCTATTTTTATGTGGTGCTGAGGCTCAAACCCAGTGCCTTGAACTGCTAAGCGAGCGCTCTGCCACTGAGCCACAACCCTAGCCCCTGTTGGTTTCAATTCTTGAATGTCCACTTTACTCTTCTTTTTAAAATATTTAAAAATATTGATGGACCTTTATTTTATTCATTTATTTGTATGTGGTGCTGATGATTGAACCCAGTGCCTTACATATGCTAGGCAAGTGCTCTGCCACTGAGCCACAACGTCAGCCCCCACTTTACTCTTAAAGGCTCACTTTGTCCTGCACACAGATGTGGGCATCATATCAGATGCATATGTGGAAATGAACTGGAATTGCACAATTGCACTAAAGAAATTGGATCAGAGTGATGAAGCTGAAGCCTTCTTGATTTCTCCCCAAAAGTCGTTCTTGCACTGCCCTGATGGCAGCTTGCTGGCTGCAGTTTGGTTTCTGGCTGGCTCCCCTTGGGGTGGTTCTACTGGCCCAGATTTTGATTTGACTAGATGCTATCTTACACCTTAAATAATTGGCCTAAGGATTATTTCTTTCCTTCCTAACTCCTTTTCTCCTTCCATTCTGTCCTTCCTCTCTTCAATGAACATTTAAATACCTACTGCTCACTGACCATAAGGAGGGAGGTGGCTGGTAAGAAACCTGAGGACATAATGGCGATTGATACACCAAGGGACTGTCAACTGCATAAGGTATCTGAGCATGCAATCAACTTCCCTATGAGAGCCGGAGCAGAAGGCAGCAAGAGCTAAACAACTACACATGCACTTAGTAAAGGGGTGCAGCAATGCAGAGGAAGGCACATATAATACCAGCTGGGGGTTGGGGAAGACTTGATGGGCAGCTGGGACTCACAGGAAGAGAGACAGGGCTGAGTTAAAGGGGGACAGGTCAGAGGTACAGAGAGGGAGGCCTCTGGTTCTGACAAGGTGAAGGAGAAACTAGGATCTGGTGCACAGAACCCTGGTCTTCCCATAAGACCATCCAGTGGAAGTGGAGGTGGTGTACATTCTTCTCTGCTCTTCTCCTTGGAGTGGTCTTGCTACTTAACAAAATCCCCATAAATCTGATGGCATATGGGGACAAACCAGAGTAGTTCCATTGCCATCTACAAGAAGAATCTAAGACACAGGCTCTTGCCAAATTTGAGCCTAGGAATGTGCCTAGGGCCTCTGGGTGAGGCAGGCCTTTTAGGCTCTGTTGGCTGCAATCATCTGGAACATACTGAGATTACCTTAAAGTGACAGAGAGAACTTGTTTTACTGCTGGAAAAAATGTCTCACAGAGCCCAAGGGCAGGGAACTTGAACCTTTAGAGATTGGGCATTGTAGGGAACCCTGGAAGCTCTTTGTTCCTCTGAATTCCAGTCTGTACAGCAGAAAATGGTCATTGAGTTTGTACCTGAATAGAGCAGCTAGCTATACAGTGACTACTGGAGGGGATAAACCAGAAGGTCCAGGGGAAGATCTTAGTGGGAAATCCATGCTCCTCAAAGAGCTAGAATTTATCTAAAGAATGGACTTTAGGTCCCTGGGCCCTGGCTTCCCTAAGGGAGCTTGTGTCTATACTGTGAGCTTCTGTAGACTATGCCTTTGATGAGCAGCTAGGCTGTGTGACCTTGAAGATTATCTTCAGAGAAGCCATTACTTGTATTTAAACAAAACCAGGGCTTGTACAGCAGCAGGGACAGCCCTGATTTAGAGGTCTGGGAAGGGTCCCAATTTCCCCCTTAAGGGGGGCCTCAATTATGGCTCTTCTTACTAACTGTATAGCACTAGTCCTATGTGACTCCTGAGCACTTGGATTGTAACTAGTTTAATCTGAGATGACCTAGAGTAAAAAAATACAAATTTTTAAGACTTACTACCAAAATTGTAAACTATCTCATTACTATTTTAATAATACTAAAAGTAATATCAATGTTGAAATAGTTTTTGGATTATGGGTTAAATAAAATACATTAGTAATTGCCCATTTCTTTTTTTCTCTCTCTCTTTTTTTAAAACCTAAATTGCTTATATTATTGGTTCTCACTAACCTAAGCTCTAGACCTTTACTGAAAAGAATGAAAAAAAAAATCTGCTTGGCACCAGTTGGGGGAATGTATACATGCAATTTCAATGCCTCAACCTGTTTGATTTTAATTATCATCTTGTCCTCCAGATACCCAAACCTGGGCTTAATTCCCAGCTGTCCCCCCAACTCTAACCCCCAATCTGTCTGATAACAAGACAGCACTAACCATAGGGGACAAGATAGGGACAATGAATCCTGACACAGGCCCTGAGTATAATAGGGTTCAGAGATGTTCTCACCGACACCATTACTTTACTTGGAAAAGCTTGGCAGAAAGAGATTACACAGCTACCCAAGCACTGTGCCCCTGGCTGATGAGATCATTGTTTCTTAGCTTGGGGCATAGGGCATTCCAGCCAGTCAAGGTTGGTGGTCTCTGCTGATCAGAAGCTCTAATTGGCAATTGTAAATCTCCTTGATTAATGGAAATGTTGAAAACAAGTTAATTAGTCATTAAAATGCAATTGGATAGACAAAATATTTCCAAATGGGCTATTCTTAGAGAGTGTTGCTGAAAGAAGCTTTTGGTGATGAATTGTTTGGAAATCACTGGCAGACTGAATTCTTCACAGTCCTGTTCTGTTTCCACATTTGGTTGGTAGGCGATAGAGTTCCCCTTAACTTTCCCCTGGAGATGTATCCTTGACATGCTCATCCCTCTGAAAGTCATGAGATTTTGAGATTTAGAAGATGTTAATCATTTTACTACCTGTGATGAAGGAACAACCCGTCATGGCTGTGAAAGCCCCATGACCAACCCCCATGCTCTTCATCCAGACTCACTTCCTCCACACCTTGGAATGCACCAAGCTTTAAACTAGCCCATCTCCAAGATCTCAAAGAGTCATAACCACAAATTCTTTAGCTTATGTGCAGCTCCTCACACCACTGTCACACTCACAGAACCAGTTTTTCACCTTTATTGAGGCCACAGGTACCTGGGCCCCTCCCAGGGTGAGGGTATCCCACTTTTCTTGACCTCCCGCTGCACCTCTGCCTTCAGCCCTCACCCTTGGGAAGGCAGAGCAGACAGGGTTAAGTGCATGGCTCAGGAGCAGGCTGCCTGGGTAGTGTCCGCACACCTTCCTGACTGGCTGAAAAATCCTTGTCAGGTTAGTCGATCTTTCTGGATCTCAATTTTCTTAACCTGGGATTTATGAAGGCACTTATCTCACTGGGAAGGATGAATATATATTACATAAACATATGGAAGGTATAATGAGATTATATGGGTAAAACTTTCTATAATGCCTGGTCCATAAAAGCACTCAGTAACTGTAAGCTATTATTAGCTACTATGGACTATTTTCTTTCACTTACTTTCTTTCCTTGATCATTGAAACTGCTCAGAAAAAGTGAAAAAAATGAGATCAATTGGCTGTATGACAGGTCATGATCCTTATTCCCCCGTGGTCTGGCAATCATTGTGAGAGTGTGGGTATATATGTAAAAGTATTATTGATAAATAGGAGTGTCACTGTATCTTTTTTTTTTTTTACTAATGGTTTTATCGAGGTTTAATTCAAATACCATTCAATTAGCCCATTTGACTTGCACACCCATTACCACAATCAAATTTATAACATCTTCATGACTCCAAAAAGAAGCCCCATTCTCTTTAATAATCATAGTTACTCCATTGTCTCTCGAGTCACTCCAGATATAGGCAACTTAATGAGATATTTTCTTTTCCCTCTTTGAATCTGCCTAATTTGAATATTTTATGTAAACAGAACCATAAAATATGTAGTCTTTCACAACTGGCTTTTTCCACTTAATATAGTGTTATCAAAGTTCATCCATGTTGTAGCATGTATCAGTCCTTCAATTGTTTTATGACTGAATAATATGCCACATCTTGCTTATTTATTAGTTTATGGAGATTTGGGTTGTTTCCATTTTTTTATATATAAATAATGCTACTATGAGCATTTGTGGACACATTTTTTGAGTGGACCGATGCTTTCATTTCTCTTGAGTGTATACCTAGGAGAGGAATTGCTGGGCCTATGTTAAATCTCCATCTAATCTTTGGAGGAACTGCCATACTGCTTTCCAAAGTGGCTGCACCATTTTACATTCCCACCAGCAACATAGGAGAGCTCCTATTTTTTGTATCTTACCAATGCTTATTATGATTCTAGCCATTCTAGTGTATGTGAAGTGGTATTTTATTTGGTTTGAATTTGCACAGCCTTGACAGCTAAGGATATCAAGCAGCTTGGCAATCATTTAATCCATCATTTGCTTATTATTCCCTAATTCTATTGTGGATATTCCAAAGCTTTTCCAGACTTCAAAAGTCCAAGTCCTCCCCTCCACGATACCCTCTCATCTCCTCTGCTATTCTAAAATGTTTTGGGGCATTCATTCATTTTTTTTTCACAAATATTTATTGAACCTACCTATTTTGAATAGCACATGCTAGTGCCTGGGATAGACAACTGAATAAGCCATGTTCAGCCCTCATTTTCTCAGTCTAGTGGCACCACTGACAGTCTGGTCTAATAGGAGTCCTCTGCTTACAATGTTTCATTGGCTTCCAGCATAAGATTTAATGGCAAAATTCCGGGCAACCATGAAAAGCATTACTACATGAGTGTCAGGACAGCCAGCCTCCTTCCCTGCTGTTTTCCCTACTTCACTTCCTCTACTACTGTCTGAGGTCTACAAGTGGATAATTTTTTTTTTAAGAGAGAGAGAGAGGAGGAGAGAGAATTTTTTTTTAATATTTATTTTTTAGTTTTCGGTGGACACAATATCTTTGTTTGTATGTGGTGCTGAGGATTGAACCCGGGCCGCACGCATGCCAGGCGAGCGCACTACTGCTTGAGCCACATCCCCAGCCCAAGTGGATAATTCTTTCACACAGTCCTGACACATTTCCCCTTGATCCTTCTCCCAGTTGTTAGTTTCTCAGGCCAGGCGACAATTCCTACATATTGCTGCATTTCCCACAGCCTTAGAACTGCACTTGATACATTGAAGTAATAAATGGGTGTGTATTGAATTAGTAAGGGAATGGGTGGCTAATGAAGAGATGAAAGTGGTAGTTCTGCTGAGTAGTAGAATTCACTGTGGATGGCCCAAATGAGGCTTTCTTCTGACCCCCATTTCAAACTGTCTAGTCAGAACAATATTGTGAGCTATTCAACTGTAGTGGTTTGATTTCAGTCAAGTGTTTATAAAAATACTACTACTCAAGGGGTTTTAATTCAAGACATGTTTGGATCTGTATATATCCTGAGGATTTTAAGCAAAGTACATACATAAAATACCCATAATCTAAATGCACATGTTAAATGAGTGCTGTTAGGGAGCCTGTGGTGAAGTCACAGGGCAGCTGGGAGCTGGGGGCTGGGAGCATGGAGTTACAGCAGTGACTCTTCCCCTTTCACCCTCATCTAAGCAGGACAAAGGACAAAGGTCCCTCTCCACCCAGGACAGGAAAATGTTTCTCTCCTCAGTGGTTTTGTGGAGGGAGGAGATGGAGGGGGTAGAAGTGGGCTTGCGGTGGGGTATCCGGCCTGGCCCACCCTGTGGGAGACAGGATGCAGGTGAGCCCAGCTCTCCAGCCCCTGCTAATGCAGGCTGTTTCCTTTCAGCAGTGTATGTGGTGGCCCATATGATGAAACAGTGATAAATGCATTGTCCTGAAATCCAAACTAGAGGGAGGAAACGCCTGGCATTTATGATATGTCTGTCTGCTTATTCATTGAGAATGTTGTTGGGGGAGATGATAAACACAGTGGAGATAGTGTGCTCAGAGGTCTCTATGAAGATAAGGCACCAATGAAGGGCTAAGACTTTCTAAAACAGGACACAGGCTCAGGAACCAGGCTTGATCCTGGGTCTTTAATTTCCCTCCCTCTAGTTCAGGACTCTCCCAGCCACCCACGTTAGATACCACACCCCAGCCTCTGGCCTCCTTTATCCCCAATGTCCCTCCACCACTGAGAGCCCACAGTTCCCCTAGTATGTCCATTCATGGTCTCAGCTACCCACAGCTTCTTTCTCCTTGATTCCTTTTCTCCTCCCGCTGCTCGTCACTGAGTAATAAATAGGCCAATGAGTTGTGTATGAGAAACAGGCTCTCTGCTCTTCATAAGTACTTATCCTGGGCCAGGTGTCCTATTCATTTAATCCTAACAACACTAAAAAGCAGTGTTAATGACCATTTACCCACTTTATAGAATGAGAAATTGAGGCTCTGGGAAAAACATGGAATACTCTCATTCTAGGTAGCTGTGGGATTTGACTTCCCATCCAGCCCATTCAATTTCATTCTGGCTACTTGTCCAGCACTGTGTGTCTGCAACAGAGATGGGTAAGGCAATCCCACCCTCAAGGAGCTCATGGTTACACAATGCATTATGAGGGGAGGAAGGGGAAGCTTCTCAGCAAAGGTGTCCTCCTAGTGAATGGAGGAGTGTGAGCAAAAGCCCTGTGGCAGATGTGCAGGGTGCTGCCACATTCCTCTCACTCTTTTGGCTACAGGAAGAGATGGATGCCTGTGGGTCTCAAGAATTGCCCTTGACTGGAGGGAGCTGCCTTACCCAATATTAGGTCCCCTCCCCAGGGCAAACACAAATTCAGGAATTGGTGGTGGGTAAGAAGGCTCAACTCCCTTGCTTCAAGTGGCCCCAACTCTGAAAGGCCATTCAGCTCAAGAGTACCTGTGGCATAGGCCAAGGCCCCTGTCTGTCACAGCTCAGCTCCTCCCTCCATTGAGTTAGCTGTCTCATAGCAAGACAGCAGCGTCTTCTAAGCTCTCCTCCCCATTTCCGCTGCACACAAGTCCCCACCTCAGAGTCTACACCTCAGGGAATCCAAGCCAAGACAGGCATACATAGCATGTCCAGAAAGTAAACACAGTCCAAGTTTGCCAGGGTGGAGAATGCAGGTTATTTCCAGGTGGCTTCTCCTGACTTTTGATCTGAATACACAATAAAGGACCCATATATAGTTTTTTCAAGAACTCACCCTGCAACTCTGACCAGCAGCACAGAGGCCTGCCCCATCTTTATAAGAAGTGGCTTAAGATTTAGAGGAAATGACAGTCAACAGCTTGAGTAAATGACAACAAAGAAATGTTTGGGAATCATTTTGTTTATGAATGCTTTGGAATGTCAAGGCTAAACCATCTCAGCACTCAGTCCCAAGGCCCTCAGTCACCACATGGAAGTATGAAGCCCCACAGAGGTGTCATGGCCTAGGAAGACACAGAGAACCAGAGTCCTCCCAGAACCCAGTCTCCAGGCCTCTACTCAGGGTCTTTCCACCCCTCCTGGGTGTGTCTATACATCATGCCTACCAGAATCCTAAGCCTAAGCCCTTCACAATCTTACTCCTTTTTTTCCCACTGTGGCTTTTCTGTAAGACTTCAGATAAACTCTTGCAGAAGACTTTAAATTCTCCACCAGGGCTGTGCCCAGGGAACCTGCTTGGTTGATGCCATGCAGTCAAGGCTCTGTTTTGCCCCAGAACCCTCTGTACTTCCTGAGCTCACCACCAGATCTACCTCAGATGCTTTTCCCCAGTGAAGATCAAGATAGTGCAGATACCACAGAAATCACACTCAGGGGCAGCTCGCCCAACTCCTGCCCCCAGCATTAGTGGGGCAGTCGCTGTTCTTCCCCCCACTCCCTGGGTTAAGCGGCCCCTTCCTTTCTCAGAGATGGTTCCCAGGTAAGCCCTCCTTCAGCTGGGGCATCATCATGACAAATGATGGTCCTTAGTCTTGGTACTTTAACCATCTGAAAAGTTGGTGAGTCCATCAGTTTGTTGGAGGCGGCAGTGCTCAATTTCGGCTGTCTTTTCTAAAGCAGCGGCTGTGTCTCTGGACTTGGCTCTCTGGGGCTTGGCAATTATTAACTCACATAATCAAACTCTGTGTGATTTTTTTTTTTTTTTTGCTAATAACACAATACCACAGACTAACTTTTAAAGGAAAGAGGTTAATTTGACCCACGGTTTGGAGGTCCTGGGTCAAGGGGACACATCTGGTGATGGTCTTCTTGCTAGCAGAGTTAGCAGAGTCCCAAGGTGGAGCATCGCGTCACTCTGGGAGAGACAGGGAGTGCGCATGTGTGTGCTGGTATCACTCCCTGTCCTTATAAAGCTGTCAGGATCCAATCATGGGATCCTCCACCCCATGACCTTATCTAATCCTAATAACCTCTCAAAGACCCCACCTCTAAACACTATAGTCAGATTAAGTTTCTACCCTCTTAGTAGCTCACAATGGAAGTTAAATTCCAACATGTGTTTTCCGGGGCGTGGGGGGGAACCAAACCAAATATAGCGGGGACATTCCTGAAAAGTTGCCTTGGAGCAGCGTTCCTCCAGCTGAGCTGTTTTGCTACTTTTTCTAAAGTTCTTCTCTAGCAAACATCCAATGGTTTGTGATGAAGGTGCTGTGGTCAATTAAGTCGGAATGTAGCTATTCCTCTTTGGAAGATGCTCCAAGTGTTCCAGGACAATAGGTCTTATCTTAACCCCCACTAGCTTTGTTTAGCCTGGCTTCTCCCAATTTTATTTAATTATGGAAACTTTTTAAACTTGTTCTAATTAGTCATACATGATAGTAGAATGCATTTGACACATCATTTATAAATACAATATAACTTCTCATCTTTCTGGTTGTACATGATGTAGAATTATACCAGTCAGGCAATCATATATGCACATAGGGCCATAATGTCCGATTCATTCTATTATCCTTCTTACTCCCATGCCCCCTCCCTTCACTGCATTCCCCTCTGTCTAATCCAGAGTAGCTATTCTTCCCTAGCCCATCCCCCTTACAGTGAATTAGCATCCGCATGTCAGAGAAAACATTCAGCCTTTGGTTTTATGGGATTGGCTTATTTCACTTAGCAAGATATTCTCCAGTTCCATCCATTTACCAGCAAATCCCATAACTTCATTCTTCTTTTAAGCTAAGTAATATTATATTGTGTATATATACCACATTTTCTTTATCCACCCATCTATTGAAGGGCACATAGGTTTGTTCCATAGTTTAATTATTGTGAATTGAGCTGCTATAAACATTCATGGGACTGTGTCACTGTGGTATGTGGATTTTAAGTCCTTTGGGTATAAACTGAGGAGTGGGATAGCTGGGTCAAATGTTGGTTCCATTCCAAGTTTTCTGAGGAATCTCCATTCTGCTTTCCATAGTGGTTTCACCAATTTGCAACCTTACCAGCAATGTTTGAGTGTACTTTTTTCCCCACATCTTCACCAACATTTATTGTTGCTTGTTTTCTTGATGATTGCCATTCTGACTGAAGTGAGGTGGAATCTCAGTGTAGTTTTGATTTGCCTTTTCTAATTGCTGGAAATGTTGAACCTTTTTTTTTTCCATATATTTGTTGATTGATTGTATTTCTCTTCTGTAAAGTGTCTGTTCAGTATCTTAGCCTATTTATTGATTGGGTTATTTGGGGTTTTGGTGTTAAATTTTTGAGTTCTTTATATATCCTGGAGATTTATGCTCTGAAGTGGATGTGGTAAAGATTTTCGCTCTGTCTGTAGGTCCTCTCTTCACATTATTGATTGTTTTCTTTGCTGAGAAGAAGATTTTTAGTTTGAATCCATCCCATTTATTGATTCTTTATTTTACTTCTTGAGCTTTAGGAGTCTTGTTAAGGAAGTCATTTCCTAGGCTGACATGGTGGAGATTTGGGCCTACTTTTTCTTCTATTAGGTGCAGGTTCTCTGTTCTAGTGCCTAAGTCTTTGATTCACTTTGAATTGAATTTCTTGCACAGTGAGAGAGAGAGGTTCAATTTCATTTTGCTATGTTTGGATTTTCAGTTTTCCTAGCACCATTTGTTGAAGAGGTTATCTTTTCTCCAATACATGTTTTTGGCATCTTTGTTTAGTATGAGATACTAGTATTTATGTGGATTTGTCTCCGTGTCTTCTATTTTGTACCATTGGTCTACCTATCGGTTTTGATGCCAATATCATACCGTGAAACTTTTTTTTTTTTTTGGATGGAATACATTGAACTTCTTCCAAGGGACTTAACCTCACCTCTTTCTAAAGCCAGTTTCTCTCATCTGTCCTAGTTTTTTACAACTGGGCTTTCTTTTTGGGTCACTCTTCTGTGAGTGTCCAGTATTCTTTTCTCACACCAAGGTCTGGCCTTGTTCTTTCCTCTGATCTGGAGGGACTAACCATTCAAGTCTGGCTGGGATGGATGGGGTTTTCCGAGTCAGTGCTAAAACTGAGAAAGTCCAGGCAAACTGGGGCATGTTGACCCCTCTATCTGGAATCCTGCCTCATGCCTGAAATCCCCTGGCAGCCCACCCCGTGCTTTCTTGACCTCTCTTCCAGGACTCTCTGTTGCTGGGCTTAGCCTCTCTATTACACTTGGAGCTCTTTAACCTCAAAGTCTTCATTCCTGGTTGATGGTCTGGGGCTGTGACCAGGAGATACTTCACTGCCTTCCTCTCATATTCCAGTTGAGTTCAATGTCCTCATCAGCCTCAGCAGCAGAGACAGATCCAAGAGCTCCCTTCCTAATTCTCTGAACCAACCTTAGCCTTATCCTATCTGTCCCCAGTAACCAGAGCACCAGGATATCTTCCTAGTCTGACAGGTGCATGGGAGTCACATCAAGATAGATCATGGTGAATGATCCCACCTGAGAGGGTGCTGATGGATCCAGGGCACTTGAATCAATGGTGTGAAAGCCCCAAGCATGCACATCCCAGCTGCAGAAGCATGCAGCCTCCCATCTCCTTTTCCCACTTCTGCCACCTGGTTGCAGTTAAGCAGGATTTGGATGATTGGCACCTGCAACTGATGGCTGTGTGTATCTCTGGGCCACACAGATGTCTGCTCTGATGAATGGGCAGCCTCTGACATCAAGGGCCCACCCACAGTTGAGGAGGGTGATGCACAATGGATGGGGTGATGCTTTGTCCCTTGTCTCTTCTGCTATGATGCTTTCCCTTATTCCTCCTTTCCCAAGCCTTTCTGTTCCTTCTCTCCAGTGCCTTTCATGGAGGTCCAAATCAGCAGGTCCTTGGGTCTTTTAAAGTTCTGACTTACGGAGAGACCTGATCACATTTGTTCTTGAAGAGGAGGGGATGAGATGTCCTGCTGTTGATGGGCAAGGCAGAAATAGCCAGATCAGAGAGATGTTTGGACAGAGATATTTATATGTATTTTTCTAGGTCAGTTGAGTAATGGAGCCCACACTGCCCCCTCTCCAGGTGCTGGGATCCTGAAGGACTGATCTGAATAAGCTGTAACCCCAGGGACATGACAAAAGCCCAATAATTCATTCAGGAATGATTTGCTGGATGTTGATTCTGTGCCAGGCACTGTTGGGGTGCTGGTTTTAGAGTAATGAACAAAACTGACTAAACCCTTGCCTCATCGACCTTGGATCTTTGTTAGGGAACATGGGCACAAACCAGATGCACAAAGCTTGGGCTTTTTATCTGAAGAGTTGTGAAGCCATTGCAAGGTTTCAAACAGAGGAGTAGTGTGGGTTTGAAAGAAACACTGTGGCCATCAATTAGACTATTGGAGTCAAAGATGGAAACAAACAGACAAGTTAGGAGGCGGTTTGAAGGATCCAAAGGAGAGGCCATGATGGATTATGCTCTGGTAAGGAGAAGGACTTAGATTCTGGACACATTTTGAAGGGAAAGCCAGAGAGATAAAATGTAGGGTAGGAGAGTAAGGGCAGGAAATAAGGACGACTCCAAGGATTTTGGCCAGAAAAAAGAGGTCCCCATGAACCTGACCTGGGGTGAGCTATGTCAGGAGCAGGGTTTTGGGGGGAGGGATCTTACACAAAAATAATGGAGCACCCCACATTCAGGACAGGACCCCCACTTTGGATTAGAAATGACATGTCTTCCTTTAGTGGGCATAGCCCCACATTGGGGGCACACCTTGTCAGGAGGACATTAGCTCTGTGGATGCAAAGCCTTTGTGTTGTGGACAGCCTTTACAATCATAGGCAGAGCTCCTCCCTGGAGTGACCACTGGCATGGCAGAAAGCAGAAAGATGACCCCAGGAGTGGAGCTAGATGGGTAAATTGTACTTAGAGAAAGACTGTTCATCTTCCATGTTTTTAGTAAACTTTACATCTTCCTCAGCATCTATAATGGAAGTCTGTTGGCACAAGTTCATTAGGCATAAAGGTAGAAAAAATAATGCTAAGGTGTATTATTGGTAGTCTTAGGATTAAAAAAGATAAATGCTCCTTGGTTTTGAAGTTGTATGATTCTCTTTCTTACATGCTGAGAGCAGATCAATTCTCATGTTAATCTCTCTTAATAGAGCAAATCAAATAGAGGAAAAGAAATGCTTTTGTTCTTTTCCAAATGTCTTACATTAGCACTGGTATGGACCACTCAATATTTTTTCTTGAAAGAAAGTGCTCCAAATCTAAAGAAGCATACTGTGCTCGTCCACACTGTGTGTTACCCAAAACCTGAGTTAGCAATTCATGGTTTTCTTTAGAAAGGACCTCACAGTTGTTGAAGGCTATGTTGTACATATCATAATCATGTAGTTTATATTTTATAATTTCATCTAAGTCTCACAATAGGTACTACTATTGTTTACCAGGTGTTTCATGTTCCTTTTAATTAGGGTACCCAGACCTGAAGGCACATTCCAGTCATGCCTGGACCAGCACACCACACAGTAAAGATGCTTGCTTTTCTGATTCCAAACCTTCCTTTCTCTGAAAATCCCATTTGAAATAAGATGAGATGTTCTGGATACAGAAAAATGGTCTGCTCTGGAGCTGTTGACCAAACTCAGTTTCACAAGTATCTTAGTGCATGATACTGCTGAACTGGGTTTTCAAAGCCCTGTACATGCTCTTGTTGACTTTGGACCCAGCTTAGGACCATAAATTATTCTTTCCAGGTTTTATCTAATCAGATTCTGCTCCTTTCTCCAGCTTCTTGATTTTCTAGGTACTCTTCTATTAGTAGATTAAACACTTTTTCCTCTGATTATTTTAGACTGCCTATGTCTACACTACTTTGTTCCAGACTTGTGGGCCACACAGTGATTTATGGTTATTGTTTTTCCAGAGGTTTTACTGAGCAGTGAGATAGGCTATACCCTTTGATATCAATATTTACTTCCAGATTTGTATGTAGATATAGTATATAGATGTGATAGACTCACTTAGTGCCCACCCAGAATTCCTTTGACCTGTTCTGTATATCTGTTCCTGTTTTTGTGTTCTTAATTTTAATTGTCTTTACCCTGTCGCTTATAGAGGACTTTTCTACGGACATGAAGTTTCCTTCCTCTCAAGTGCTGCAAGCACCTGGGAGATCATAAACCTTCCTTATCCTTCCCCCGCTCCTCAGGAAACCAGAGACAAGGACTGACAAACATAGTTTACAAGCACCTCAGCCTTTGTCTTGAGGCAGGACCAGCTCTGAGGTGCCATTTACACTCCAGAGCTGCCCTTGGGATCAGGCTGAATCTGGAACTTCAACTGAGCTTGCTCCCTTGCTGGCTTTTCCCCTTCCTGCATCCCACATTTCGTTTCTGTTTTCTCCTGGAAGCAGCTCCTTAATGATCACCTATATAGAGTCTGCTTCTGGGAGAAGCTAACTTGAGATGATGGTCATAACTCACATGGATTTAGCAGGTGCTCTGCATGAATGACTATGTATGCATAAACATCTCAGGGATTTCTATTTTTAAAGCAGAAATGCAAAATGAAAATTTCCTCTTCATAGATTAGCTCTTTCATTTTTCATATAGATTAAAATACTGGTATGACTCACATTTTAATTCATCCAAGGGGAATTTTCTAACCAGTCACCAATTCAGTAGCTTTCAGGGAAAATCTAAATTACCCCATGACACACATAAGCTATAGAGGGAGCTGCTTTTTGTACCACGCTGACCAGGAAGGTCCTAATTCCTTCAACATTTCTCAACTGTCTGACTCCTTCTGTTATTATTGATACTGGGAGGAGCCTAATTCCTCTAAAAGACAGCAGGATGTCTTTCTGAGAAGATAAACACATAAGTTCCTGCCTCTGCATCTAAAGGCTTTCTACTATAAGCCCATGGTAGCAGCTATTTAGAAAGTCAGACTGACACCTTGTAGGACTTGAGGTTTGTACCTTTGTGTTTAATGAACAGAAATGCCACCAAACTGAGAAAGTAACCACTCATCCTGAACTTCATTCATTTGCGTGAGTGATTCCTCTTCCCTTGGAGTCTATAGAAGTATTGGTCTTACAATTCACAAAAATTGTCTAGTTTTTATTTGGTCACTAAGCTCTCTTGATTGTTAAACTTTGGAACCCACCCCACTACTTTTCTTTCCACTGCCACTGAATCTCCCTGTTGAGATCGTCTTTATATCATAACAACACAATTTCAGTACATTCCGAAGTACTCAACCCACAGTCGGGCATGGTGGCGCATGCCCATAATCCCAGTGACCTGGGAGGCTGAGACAGGCTTGGAAGTACAAGGCCAGCTTTCGCAATTTAGTAAGGTCCTATCTTGAAATAAAAAATGGAAAGGTCTGAGGATATGGCTCAGTGGTAAAGGGCCCCTGGGTTAAATCCCTGGTACCAAAACCCAAACAAATAAAAAACCCAAAAAGCAAACAAGTGCTCATCTGACAGCCTCTGCCTTCCTTTCACAGGTTTCTCTGCAGCCTTTCATCTTTCATATATATATATAAAATAATGGTCTATCAAATATATATATATATATATAATATATTTATTTATATGTGGTGCTGAGAATCAAATGTAGTGCCTCACACATGCCAGACAAGTGTGCTACTGCTGAGTCCCAGCCCCAGCTCATGCCATCTTTCTTAATGCAAACCTGATAATATCACTGTCTTGCTCATGAAATTTCCTTAACTCATCACCTGTAATCCAGGCTCAACTGAATTCAAGGCCCTCTACACTCTAACCTCACCCTACTTGGTCTCTGATTGTTCTCTCTGCCCTGAAGTTCAAGCTGAATTGGCTATCAGCCATTTCCCAGACCCTCTGACCTCACCATTTTCTCCAGGACTTTGGTGTGGAAAGCCCTTACCTTTTCCTCCTTGTTATTTAGGACCAACTCCCAGGTCACCTTCCCAGGGAAGCCCTTCCTGTCCTCTGCAGCATCAGCAGATTCTTCTCTGTCCACCTCTGTGCCTTGGACATGTCTCAAATCTAGCTCCTGTCCCAAAATAGGAGGTGAATTGTCAAGTACACAGATGGAGCTATCTAGCCTTAGATTGAAGGTTAGCTCCACCACCTACTAGTATTGGTAATATAGGTAAGTCATTTCAACTCCCTGTGGCTCAATTTCCTCATCTGCAAATTAGGGGTCATAATAGTACTTTTCTCATTGCTCTGTGTTCAAAAATCTCAAAATGCATCCACAATTTATTGTTCATAGTAAGTGCCACATGAGTGTTAGTCATATTTTTATTTTCTAAATGCATGTTTCTTTTCCCAATTTGATCATGAAATCTTAGAAAGCAGGGCTGTCTTACTTGTCTCTGCCTCCCCAGTGCCCAGCTCATTGCAAATGCTTGGTACATATTTGTTCAATGAAAAAAAATTATTTTTGATCATTCTACTGGTTGATCATTTGCTCATTGGGTTAGTTGGTAAGCCAGCAGAATCATTTGCATTGAGCTTGTATTTCCCAGGTGGGTCAGTAGCAGGTCCCAGTCTAGATAGTCTTACAAACACTGTGGATATGTGGGGGATTTGGTTAGGGATTTGGGTTCCTCTCAGTCTGCTTTTCTTATCACTAGGCCCTGTTCTCTACTTTTCAGATGCCTGTGAATATATAGGGTTTCTTGTTCTACTTTATTCAAAAGGGCTTTGTAATTCAATACCTTTGTTCTTGGGCTGCAAACATGTCCTTTTTCCATTGTGGAAGTTTGGTTTCTGTGGCATTCAGAACAGGAGAATGTGCCAGGACTTTGGGATGTTGCTGCAGATGAATAGAAAAGGAAGAAAGGGAAGCTTCAGAGATGTTAAGAGTGTAGAGGGTGCAAAATATCAGGAAGCCTGACATGTCTTGGGCTCACCTATTTTGTGCTTCTGTCCAGCAAGTGATTCAATTCCTAATTGTTTCTGCTAAAAATCTAATAGCAGTCTTGGCTGCTTAGGACTTGCTAGAGAAAGGGTCCCATCAAAAGCTCCTCAGCTAAAGACACAGAGTTTGCACAAGAATTAGCAGAAAGCAACAGAGACAATTCAGAAAGCAGATGCCTAGAGGATATGAAATAGAATTCTAGAAACTGAGATGAGAGCAGGTATAATTCAGTAACTGATTTCAAGAAAAAACTGGACATTTATACAGGTATCTGGAATTTTCTATATACCTGTGTATCAGCAGAAATATTTAGGGCAGCTCTCAGGCATATGTGACTATTCCAATAGATGGTAAGGGAGAGCAGCTAAGATAGTTTTGTCACATCTCCTATTCCCTGGAGCCCAAATAGTGGCAACCCTCTACCACCAATGCTCAGGGAGGGCCTGGAGAGAACCAGAGCATGTTGAGAGGGACCACAATGACCTTCCCCTCCAGAGCCCTGTCCCGCTTCTCTCACTCTGCCCTCTTTCCTACTCTATAATCTATAGACTCTGAGGACTTTTTCTTCTTTTTTTTTGCACCAGGGATGACTGAACCCAGGGATACTTAACCATTGAGACACATACCTGCCCCCCTTTATATATATATAAAGGGGGGCAGGTATGTGTATATATATAAAGGGGGGCAAGTATGTGTATATAAATATATATATTATTTAGAGACAGGGTCTGAGTTGCTTAGGGTCTTGCTGAGTTGCTTAGGCCCTTGCTGGGTTGCTGAGGCTGGCTTTGAACTTTCTACCCTCCTGCCTCAGCCTCCTGAGCCTCTGGGATTACAGGCATTCCTGGCTAATTCTAAGGACTTCTGACTTGAGCAGGAGTTTTCAGCCTTTCACCTAATCCTTCATTTGTATCATCATCTTCTCAAATTATTCATGGAAACCTGTGACTATGGCTTTATTATCATTTCCTCTCCATTCTAGAGCTATTTTCCATTGATTTATTTTCCCTACTTTTCTTACCAGTTTCTTTCCTCTCCTTTCCCACTTCCTGGGGCTCCTTACTCTCTTCTTTCCTGCAATTCCTTGTGAACTTTGCTACCATTGGGTCTACCAGACCTAGTGTTGGCCTGGTAGGAAGGGGCTGAGGCATAAGCCAGAGAGCTTGGCTTTTGCCCACAATCCTTGGTGGCAGCCATTGTTGGGAAACTGCCCTCACTGGGACAATCCCAGGGCTTTGGTTGCCTCAGTTGGAAAAGTTCTTGGAGACCCTGGTCCACCCTAGGAGCTTGGTTGGCAAGGACCTTAGTTTCTGTTTTGCTCAGTGATAGGCCAGTTGCAGTTTTGCTCTGTAATATTATTTCTTCACTCATTCAACACTTACTGAGCACTTACCATGTGCCAATGAATATGTTCCAGGTATCAAGCAGGTATCAAGCAGGCAGAGATGTAAATAAGTTCCTATGTGGCTCCCAAGATGGTAAGCAGTCTGCTACTTTTGCAATGGATTATAATGAAAAGTATTATTTATATTAACAATATGAAAGACATCAGTGGATGGAAGAAAAATGGATCCATGGACCACTCTTTCTCTCAAAGGTTGACTCCATCTTTGGTAGTCATTGGGTGGCTACCATAATATAAATAAACATTGCTGATGGCAGGTTATTTTGACTTTATTCGACAAACAGCCCATTTCCATTTATCCCAGGGCAAAACAACAAAGCAACACTGATCATTAGTTTATTTCCACTGAGATGACCATGCAGATGTCTCTACTCCTGGTGGTTTTCAACAGCCATATGTTGACCACTATTTATTGAAAGGCGGACCCAGCTTTCAGTCTTATAAAACTCTACCAAGTGTAGAGGGCTGTGTTGAATGAGGATGGAAAGAAACTTCTCATGAACCTTTCTTGGGAAAGTTAGGTAGATGGGAGGATGAAGGAAGGAGTATAGTCAAAAAGCAATAGATTTGGAGTTAGAAGAGTAGATGTCTAGTCTCAGCTATGCACCAAGTGACCAAATGTGTCTGGCTTTAGTTTCCTCATCTGAAAAATGGGAATGATAACAATATCTACCTGGTGGGTCACTATGAGAACTAGATGAGAAAGTAAGTAAGTATAGAGCACTTAGAACACAGGCACATCTATGGTGAGGATAATAAAGAGCAGGCTGTGTGGCTTCAGGAAAATCACTTAAATACACTGGCCACAGCTTCCTTATCTGCAAAATAAATGAGTTCTGCAAGATCATGTGAAATTCTGTTCAGTAACATTCTTTGAGCATCTTCCCTGTTGGTGCCATACTGGGCATTCAGAGAGGGTTGAGCCTGTCTCCTCCTCCAGAAGGATGGGGGGAAACATACAAATAGATGACTCTGACAGAGAATATGGTCCCAAAGAGTTGCTGGGTTCAGGAGTGTGAGTGTTCAAGGGCATGAGGTCCTGGAGAGCTTGATGGGAGGCAGAGTTTGACCTGGGCTTTGAAGAATGGGTGGAGATATCATGTCTTCTTTGATTTTGAGAGTGTTTTGCCTTTTGAATAAGACTATATAAGACTTTGGACTGGAGGACCCAGGGATCTGAATAAGACTATGCAGGGCTATACTAGTCATACTGGTACTTGTTTTGGAAAGAGGATATCAAAAAGTTCTAGTGTTCTCCATATCTTTATCATTTCCAAACTGAGCTCATCATGACCTGGCCTCAGATCCCTTTTAGCTGCATCTCTACCATTTATCCATTTCATTGTGATATTTACAGTTTTAAAAATATACTTTCCCTTTCCTCCCTTCTATCTTGAAAATGCTCCTTCTTTTGGCCTGGAGCTGGCCCCTTTCCTGTTAGGGGGCAGCAGAGTGCACAAGCAAGACACTAGGGTCAGATTGAGAGGATTCATACCCTAGCTTTGCCCTTCAGCAGCCAGTGGGGCCCCTGTTAAGATACTCAATCCATTGGTTAGTCAATGTCCTCATCTGTAAAATGAAGATACAGGATAATAGTGGTGCCTAACGCAAAGCGTGGTTGTAAAAATTAACTGACGTAATGCAAAGTACTTGTCAGCTGGTTGCACAGTAATCATTGAATAAATATGAGCAGTTGTGATGGACACTATGTCTGGCTTACTCCTACTTGCTTTCTAGCTTAGTCACTTCCTCTGGGAGGCTTTTCCTGGCTCCTAAGATTGGTTGTGTACTCTCATAGTTCCCCGTGTACCCTCTTCTACCTTAGCACCCACACCTGTCATCTCTTTATCTTTCCGGGGACCCCACCAGATTGCAAACTCCACGATGTCAGTCGATTGTGCTGACTGCTAGGATAGGCACTCAATAAATACTTAATAAATGATAGGGTGATGGTCCCAGGGATCCCCGGGTGTGGCTGGGGGTTGGGTGGGGGAAATAGCTAGGGGTGGGTGTGGGACCTATGCAATGAGTCCTGAGGTTGAAAGTGCAGGCGGAGCTCGACTCCTCAGAAGACAGAGAGTCTAGGCCTCCCAAATATCGAGGGCTCTTTACTCCCCGGGTCAGAATAAAGCGACACGGGAAAGGACAGCGCTCAACTTTGGCAGGGTCTGAGCACTAGGGAGAAAATGCAGCAGGACCTGTTGGGCAAGCTCGCTAGGGCCCCGCCCCGCGGCCTGGCCCGGCCCCTGCCCCGCCCCTGCCCCTCCCCCAGTCCAGGCCCCGCCCCCTCCGTCTCCCGCCGAGCCGAAGCTGGAGCAGCAAGTGGCCCCGGAGCCACCCCCGCGAAGGGCGCGCCCAGCACACTTATTCTGCCCCGGAGCAGCTCGGGTGCCCAGCCCAACGCCGACAACCGCTGCAGGATGCTGCGTTCCACGTCCACCGTCACCCTGCTCTCTGGCGGCAGCTCCAGAGCGCCCGGGACGCCCAGCAGGAGGGTGAGTAGCTGGGGAGGTGGCCCCGGTGGTCTCATTCCCCTGCCACTTCTGTAGGTATCTGCGTTTGAGGTAGCACGGGAGCCAGCCCTTGGCCTTGACACCCACCCTGGGCTCAACTTTCCCGTCAGTCCCAGCGCTGGTTGTGACCTTCCCACTTGACGCCCAAGGGATGCCTCACCAGCTGGAAAAGAGGTCTTGGGAGACTTTCTGGAATTCCCAGAGTTTTCCTCTCCTTCCTGTCTCTTCTGTCAAGCCAAACTTATTGGTGGCACCAGTTTAAAAAAGCAAGGGAGACATTTCTGTAGTATCTCTACTCTGAGGCCCACAAGTAAGATGGTATTTTAAACCCAAACTTTCCTTCTTCCATTGATTAGAAGTAAGTAGGTGTCACTTGTGTTCAGTGTGACAGAATAATACTGATTCTGGAGTGGGTTTAGCCAAAGTGGGTGCCTCTTTGCAAATCAGGGATTAGCAGCTGGCTGCCCAGGAGCCCAGTTGTATGGGAGGTTAGTTTATGCAAGCCACTTTTTTCTTTCTAGCTTAAATACTAACACAGTGGCAGCAGAGGTGGTCCTTGGTCAACATCCTCAGGGAGGGTTTTATTTAGAAGCCTGTTTCTCTGCAATCTTTGTTATATCCTTTCCCACCTCTGTAGATGCTCTTTGAAGAATGGCTAGGCATATGCATCTTTCACATTCTGCATTTTTTCCAAAATCAGGATCTCAGAGCAAATTGTTAGAGGTTTGGTTTGTGGCTTATTCTTTCATCATGATATTCATTGCTTATTACTTGACATCTCTTCACTGTGATTGAAACTTGCTGAATAATGTTTCCCCAAGTTTATCTGAATGAGTGCTTAAGTCCAAACTAGAAGCCACTTTGGTACCTCTGTTTGCTAGTCTTGTAGACATGCTTATCTACTTTTATATACCTCAACCAATTGGTGGTGGTTATATCACCTTATGAGTTGTCTTTCATTAGCTGTAGAAGATGTGTGTGTGTTACGATTGGGTTGGGCCAAGTGATGGGTTTTGAGTGTGTGTGTGTGTGTGTGTGTGTGTGTGTGTGTGTGTGTTTATGTTTGTGTTCATATAGGTTGACAGAACTCTAGTTGTCCAATCATTAACTTCAAGAGTCATATTAGATCCTAAGGGGTTTCCAGCCACAGGCCTGGCCTTACTTCAAGGTGGATATTTGCCATATTTCTTTGGAAATATTTGTCAATTTGGAACAAAATTTTGATTGGGAGAGAATAGAAATCACTGAAAAGATACTCCTGAGCCCAGCTGAGGTCCATTTCCCCTCCAGGGATCAGGACTGGTTGGGGTAGCTAAAATGATATTGTAGGTAGATACATAAATGTGATTAGTTTGTATACCGTATACCCAATGACATTTTCCCCAGTATTTTCTTTTGAGTATCTCTTTAGTTATAAGTGCTTTGGTATCTGGTACATTGTGAACATTTTTGAGAGTGCTTTGCCTTTTGAATAAGACTGTATAAGACTTTGGACTGGAGGTCTCAAGGATCTGAATCAGACTATGCAGGGCTATACTAGGCATCCTGGTACTTGTTTTGGAAAGAGGATATCAAAAAGTTCTAGTGTTCGCCATATCTTTATCATTTCCAACTCTGCCATTGGTTTTGCAAATTTCACAAGTGCTGTGTTTGTGTGTGTGTGTGTGTGGGGGGAACTGTGGTACAGTGCTGATCAATGGGATCCATTCTACCTATGGAGGCAGATTTTGTCATAAACTGCTATCATGAAATTATCAAAGCATTAATTGTGTAGTGTGGTGAAGTATTTTCAAAGTTCTGTGAAGCTAAAAGGCACAGTTCCTCCTGAGGCACCTGAGGGAGGCCTCTTACTGCAGGTGATGTCTGAGTTTAGTCTTGCTGTGTGAGTAGGAATTTGTAGGGCAGCTGACAATATTGGGATACTGCATGGAGGAATGGTAGCATTTGTCTAAATGGAATATTTGACTTATGGTGTACAACAATGGCATATTGGACCTGCCTTGGGACAAAAACATTTATTTTTAATTTATTTTTAGGGAAACAAAAACAGGATGTCTTGAAAATAAAATTGCAGGCTAAACAAATAATTATGAAAAGTATTTCCGAAGTTGAAAATTTTTGGTAAAGCCTATATCATTCTTTCATTTCACCCAATGGTACCTAAGTGATGGTCTTTGGCAGGAACATATTAGCCATTAAAATAAATCTTCTGTTTCATCCAAAGAGCTCATCGAGTTAGTGTCTGTGGGGAACCAGGCTATGTTGGTCCAGTCATTCCAGCCATCCGTGGTGACAGCTGACACTGAGCAGGAGTTCAGTTCTCTGAGTCAGCTGCCAGGGGCAGTGTGGGAGACCAGCCTGTCACCAGTTATCCTTTGTTCAGTGACTGCCACCTGCAATTGCACTTCCTTCCTAAGATCATCTCTCATGGGAGGCGGGGGGGGGGGGGAAGGTGGGAAGACTAATTTCTGTTAGCTGATAAGCAAAATCCTGAGAAGCATTTATGGATGCCAAACAACAGGAGTTGTGAAATTAAAAAAAAAAAAGCCTTCAAACCAGTTGTGCTCTAAAAATAGTTTTATCTATGGCAACAGCAGGGAGATAAATTGTTTGGAGAATAACCACAGCTAGAATGATGACCTTGGGGAGTGGGGGAAACATTTTTTAATATATTGACATTACTAAATGATTTTGAAAGGAATTTTGTAAATGAAAGTTAATCTTGCTGTGTGAGCCTTTGAAATGAAAGGTCAGTTGCATGGCCAGGTTGTGAGCTTGGGGTGGAAAGTACTTGTTGTTTTATGTACCCCAGTACTTTTGGCTAAGCTGTTTGGCTAGGGTGGTGTGAGATGCTAGACCTGTCAAGGGTTTTATGTGGCACTGTGTTCTGCTGATAATAAGAGACTGTTGGCTGGGTTTGCTGGTATCATGGCTCCTCAATGGCACATAAAATTCAAACCAAAACAAACCCCAACAAGGCCATAGGAGAGGATTGTTTCCTAGCCTGCCTCTGCCTTGGCAGAGGCTTCCTATGTTTAAAACCAGAATGGGCTGATAGTCTTTACTCCCTGGCTAATGCACTAGTCTCTAATGTCCCATTTCTGTTTGATAGCTCAAAATGAAGAATTCCCTTGGGTCAGATAGGTGTTACCTCACTTCTTTTTCCCAGTCCACAAAAACATCTGCCAATGTAAGCTCTGTATCCTTCTGTGGGCTCTGAGGAAGGAACACTGGATGTTGTGGAATCTCAGCAACTGGTGGAAGGAAGCTGTCTGCAGCATCCACAGGGAGAAGAGAGGTGGGTCCTGCTGTACAGAAAACATGCTGGCTTCTCACCACAGTCCTTCTGAGTCAGCTCCTGACAGACCAAGATGTGTAGTTTTGATAGATAGCATCCTTAGGGATTATCCCCAAAGCCTTAGTCACTAAAAAAATGATAGTTGTAGGTTCAGAAAAATAAAAAATAAAACCCAACCAACTTCTGTGCTTTCGTTTTTCCATCTTGCTGTGTTTAGTGTAGGATGAACAAATTTGAGATTCTCTTTTTTTTTTGGCGGGGTGGGGGGTACTAGGAATTGAATCAAGGACACTTATCACTGATCCTCCTGCCTTAACCTCCCAAGGCCCTGGGATTATTGGTGTGTGCCAGCCAGCATGCCAGGCCAGACTTGAAATTCTTAAGGAAACTTGATTTATAGAGATACCACGGTTGCTCTGTAAAGATTATGGGGGATTCTGACCTGTGTTTCTTATCTCCAAAGCACTGCAGAAGGGTTGCATGTGAGGTCCCTGTTGTTTTTATACTGTGCATCCATATCTGAGCAGGGGACCTGGAGGCTGGTGTCACTACCATGCTTCTAGTCACTTGGGAAACTCTTTCAAGTCAGTAAGCCCCAACAATTGTTATCCAATTCCATTCAAGGAGCTGTGGATCTAGGGCTGATTAGAGAAATGTATTGAAATGCTTCAACCCAAATACTTCCAGTGATTAGCCACATTATGATCTTAAAATGGCTGCAGTGCTTTTCCAACACAGAGTAGACTACTATATCAGGGTCTACCCCTTTTCCCACTTCAGATGAGTGGTATTTCCTAAGTGTCAATCACACTGCTACTGACTTTTATTCATTCTTTATGGTCAGAGTAATCTTTCAAAAATTCATAATCCAGTCACCTGATTCCTTTGCTTCAAGAATCTCCTTGGTACTACCAGGAAAAAGTTCCAACTTCTTAGTGTAGCATCTGGGCCCTCCAACCTGGCCGTTGGCTGTTTTTTTCTATACTCCCATACTTTGCCCACGTAGTCCCAGGCATTCCAGATTAATTGTCATTCTCTGAGCTTCAGTGCTGTTCCTTGCCTCTTTGTTTTTCCTCATGCTTTCCTCTGATGAGGATCATCCCCTCCAGGAAGTCTGCCCTGATTCTTCCTTCCCATGGCTTATGTACCTCACCATTGCTTATTTCCCCTGTGGTTAACTACTTGAAGACAAGTCTTAGGGACTCTTCCTCCTCAGGCCTGATGGAATAGATGCTTATATAGAGGAATCCCCAGGGTCCTAAAGAAGCCACACTTAGTGTCCAGTTGGCAAATGGAAACACAGGAAGAGAAGCCTTGGGATAAAGCCAGTCCACCTGGGCAGGAAACAGGTGACTGAGTGGATGGGAATGCTAGTCCAGGTGAGGATTTGACAGTTCTGGGAAAGCCTCCAAATATTTTAGTTGTTTCATCCTGTAGCACAGTTGGAGTTTCATTCTTTGGTTAAGTCAGTGGTTCTCAACCCTGGTTCTGTGTGGAATCACCAGGAAACTTAAGAGAGCTCTGTCCTGGCCTCACCCTAAGCCAATTCAGGGGAACCTCTGAAAGTAGAGAAGAACATTTGCATTTTTAAGGAGGTTTCCTTGAGCCTGGGATAAGACTATTTCTATAAGAATACTTCTATTTCTGTAAGAATCACTTCTCCCTGAAAGCTTTCCTGGTTTATGCTAGGGACAGTATTCTAGAAAGGTGTCCCTTGGGCTTTGTAAAATGGAGGACAAGGTGGTGGGGGCAGGGACAGGGAGTCAAAGCACTCCAAGACACACTGGTATTTTTTGTGTCTTTATCTCACCTGTGCTTTCTCTCTGGATTTTGACATTTTGGGTACATTGTGTGCCTGGTACAGAAGGAGCCAGAGAGAGTGGGGAGGAGAGGTTACTGTCCTCCTATTGATGAAATTTTCTCTGACATGGGAAAGAGGGGCTCTAGGACACCATACCACCTGGAAAAGTGTCCCAGGAAGTAGAAGGGGGAGATCCTCTACTGTTCTGTATGCCTCTGAATTAGGAATGGTTTTTTACAGTGGCCTGAAAAACCTGAATATTTCTTATCTGGCACTTTGCAGAGAAAGTTTGCCCCACCCTGAGGCAGATAATCAAGCTACAAGTTCAGGGACACAGCAGACCTGAGAGGCCTAATCTAGATGGGGCATGCTCCAGGCCCCACACAGCTTGGCCTGCAGGTGCCAAAGATTGGATAAATTGTGCTAAGCAGAGTGTGGGGTGGGTTCCCCAGCTACATCCACAGAGGCCATACCTTCTGTTGTCAGGGGAAGTTGGGCAGAGACTCAGTCAGAGTGGACCAGGCCTGAGAGAAACGCAAATGCATTTGGCTAATTTCCTTAGGGAAATCCATCTCTGTAAACTGATTAGCAAGTCCCTGTCAATTCCCTGGGTCATCTTCTCTACCCCTTCTTATTTGAGATAGATTTTTCCCCTCTTGGGTGAGCCCAGGTACCAGAGGCTGAGAGCATCATGATATGGGGATCCCCAGAATACCCCTAAGTGAGGAATTTCTGCCTCCATAAAGGGCATGAGAAGAAGATTAGCATTAAACAGGGATGAGAGGTGGGAGGGAAAGGAAGAGAGAAGGGAAATTGCATGGAAATAGAAGGAGACCCTCATTGTTATACAAAATTACATTCAAGAGGAAGTGAGGGGAAAGGGAAAAAAACAAGGGGGAGAAATGAGTTACAGTAGATGGGGTAGAGAGAGAAGATGGGAGGAGAGGGGAGGGGAGGGGGGATAGTAGAGGATAGGAAAGGCAACAGAATACAACAGACACTAGTATGGCAGTATGTAAAAAAGTGGATGTGTAACCGATGTGATTCTGCAATCTGTATACGGGGTAAAAATAGGAGTTCATAATCCACTTGAATCAAATGTATGAAATATATATGTCAAGAACTATGTAATGTTTTGAACAACTAATAAATTTTTTTAAAAAAGGGGGTGAGAAACAAGGCTCCGGGGGCCCACTGAGGTCCCTAGGTGCCTGGAGTTGTGAACAAGGGCTTGGTTGTATCTTTTCTTCTACTGGAGGCCTGGATGCTATCTGCCCCTCTCCTGCTGTCCCTCCCAGGAGAGTGGCTTGCAATTAAGTAGAAGAATCCCCAGGGAGTTTCAGGTGTAGCTAGCTTTCTTTGTTTTATTTCAACCAAAGCAAAGCAAAGCAAAATAATAATAACAAAAGCCCCCCACCCCAACAAACAAAACATTCATTGAACAAACACCCATTATGTATTGATACTTTGCTAAGTACTATAGGGGCTCAAAAAACCATTATGGTACAAAGTTTGCTTGATATCTCCCCCTACATTTTCCTTTCCTTCCATTTCATAGTGCAGGGAATGTAGGAGGTACTCAGTGACTATTGGTTTAATTATTGAAATGAACCCAGATTTGAATGTTAGTTTCTTCCTCCAAAGATTTCAGTGACTCTATTGTCTTCTAACTGGGGCCTGATTGTCAGAGTTTGGTCCCTATGTATTTGTTCATTTTTCTTTCCTATCTAGCTCAGGTTGAAGGCCCCATTATCATCTTTGGAACATGCCAACAGCTGTGTATATCTTCAGCCAGTCTGGAACACCTTGCCTGCCTGATAGTTGTCTCTCATGATGATGATGGATTCTTCAGACCTCACTGATCTGCAAAGTTCTTTTTGGCCTTCTATACCCAGTTCAAGTGTCATTTCTAGGCACTTTTGTTTCCATAATCCTACCTCCACTTAAGATTAGGGTTGTCCTCTATTCCCATGATAATCAAGAACACTTAGAGAGCCCTTAATATGTACCAGAAACTATTCTAAGCTCTTTACCCATATTAGTTAATTTAATCTTCACAACAATCTTAAAAGAGTACAATATTGTTTGTTATATTGTACAATAAGGTAACAGAAGCCCTGAAGATTAAGTATCTTTCCAGAGGTTTTATCACTGGTAGGTGTCAGAACCCAGAAGAAACTCAGGAAGTGCAGTTTAACCATGCGTTAGCCATTAAGCTTGCAGTATTAGGCAGGACAACTGTTCTTTATTACCTTGTTGAGGGTGTTTCTAGATTATAAGCTCCTTGGGCACAGCAGTTTCTTTATCAACATGGTAACATGGCACCCTTATATCTCTTAAAAAGGTATTTTACAATTAATGGGTGCTCAGTGATTGAGTAATGAAATAGGCTGTGTCCAGTTTCCTGCTTTGATGCACTGGAATGGATGTTGGTTCCAGGGATGGTTAGTCCAATAGCAGTGGTATTCAGAATAAGTAAGAAGCAATTCTCTGCATTGTTCAGAACTCAAGGGTTGAGCCAGCTGCTGTGAGAACCTCTGCCTTTCAGGTATTGCTTAGCCTGGGTCGGCTCTGGGAGTTGTGTATCTGAGTTTCAGGAAACCAGGGTGATCAGCATCATAAAATGCCCAGAGATAAGCTACAGGGCCTTGATCTTGATCAGGGGATTTTCCTGTGGGGAGATTGCTAGAGGTGAATGAGTAGAGGGAGGTGGACTGTGCCAGGTCAGCCTAGCAGGGAGGGGTTCAGGGTTCACTTTCCTTAGTGCTTCTGTTAGGAATTCAGAGTACCATCTAGACCTCTAGATTGTTATTTTTGCTGTCACTGGAACTATTCTGTGGATTTAGGGAGGATTGGTCTATCTGTCTTGGTCTCTTTGGCACATTCTCTTTCCATCTTTTTTATTATTATTATTATTATTATTATTATTATTATTATTATTATTATATTACTACTACTACTACTGTTTAAAAACTTATAATTCAAACAGTTGTTTGAACAATACAGAAACCCCATTTTTGGGGAGATAAACAGCATCAACAGTTGGCTGTGTTTCCTTAAAGATTTTTTTTCCTTTAAGTCTATACAAATCATCAGTGTATATTTATATAACAAAAATGAGGTTATTCTTAACATTTTGTTCTGCAGCTTTCTTTTTCCCTGTGACAATGTAGAAGGTGTGTATGTGATCCTGTTCCCAGCTGAGTTTAAATTGCTTCTGTACAGTCAGTGGGTCAGCATTTATTAAAGAATAGTTGTGCTCTTTAATGTTTCCATCAAAGCACCTCTATTGACAATAGTAACCTCCCCACACAGGGCCCTGGGGTGCAGCTTCAAGCACCTGCTGCAACTGCCAGGTATCTTTGAAGCCAAATGTTTTATTTTACAGGTTCGTTTTGTTTTATGCATTGTGTTTTACCCTTTGGGTTTCCACACCCCAGCATACACATGGTTCAGTGTGAGAACTCGATTCACAAAAGGTACCTGCGCACTGTGTAGGAAGTATGTTGAGGAATATCAAAGTTCTGTGGTAGCAGATGAAGAATGAGCTCAACCAGGGGGAGGGGCTATCTCACTCTTGGGTGATTGGATTCATAAAGCGCCTTCCTGAAAATTATGGCCATCAGGGATTACCCCTCTAGGGTAATCAGGCAATCAAAAGGCATCACTTACAGTGCTAATGTCCCCAACCCACTGAATAAATTGTTATTTTCATGGAAAGCAGGGTAGTGAAGCCAAATAGGTCTGTTTCATTTTGGAGAATATAGATTTCTAGGACAATGATAGTATTTAGATAATAATAAAAATATCTAACATTCATAGAGGTTTACTATATGCTAGGTCCTAGTATATCTCATTTTACCTTTGAGATATGGAGATATAACTAACTTGTCCATAGTCACAGGACTAGTTCATGTTGGAATCTGTGTGTACTTGTGTATACATGTATATGTGCAAGTACATACGTGTGTGCATGGGATGTGGTGCAGGGGGAAGTACCTCATTTCCTCTGCGGAATTATGCCATGGATTAGACCCAGCCTATCAGAGAAGATTGCTGAATATGGTGGATTTGGATTGCCACCCAGGGTGGGTTATACCTAATGTTTGTGCATGTGCCAGACTGGATTTAATGTTACCAAGTGGCCTGGAGTGAGAGGGTTACCCTTCTCCAGAGGACCCAGATTTCCATCAGTGCCTTTGCATAGTTCTCTCAGGAAAGAGAAGGAGCTGGCGGAATGGCTGTGTTTCTTTTTGACCATAGGTCTGGTAGTGTGCTCTGAAGGCTGGTTGCAAGGTTGGCCACATTAGAGCCATTGATAGCCCTGGTTGTCAGGCCATATCTCACCCTGAAGACATTGGGGGATGAAGAGAGTGAGGAGGGAAAGAGGTCTCGAAACCACATCTTACAGAACTGGGGTTGTTTAGTCCATACAGAACAGGTCTCAGGGGATAGGAGAATTATCTAGAAAGGGCAACTTTGCTGTAGTTCAAGGAAAATCCCAGGCTGGTTAGGTAGAAATTCCGCAGAACGTGTAAACTCAGCATCAGAAATTTGAAAATGCCTGGTAGAAAGATGTGACATCTTGGAGAGGTGATGGCATATGTGGAAGTACTAACTTGGGTCTCAAGCTCGGATTCTTTCACTTGCTCATGCAAAATGATTCCCACAGGCTGGGGCCCCACCTTTCAGGTACATTTCTGAATGTGGGATGCCTTCATAGGTGGGCAGGTTGGATCTGAAAGGTCTCTTGCAATCCCACCCAAATCCGGGCTTCCAGTCTGCAGGGTGTTTTGCTCAGAGGCTGCCTGTTGAGCGGTGCAGATCTGTGACCCAGCTAACCAGGTTGGGCCAAGAAAGGGTAGAGGATGCTCTCCAGGGTTTCCATGAAAATCACTACAAACCCAGTGACTTAAACAATATAAATTTTTTGTCTAACAGTCCTGGAGGCTAGAAGTCCAAAATCAGGGTGTCAGTAGGGTAGATTCCTTCTGAGGGCCATGAAGGAGTGATTTTGTCCTAGGCCTATGTCCTTGGCTTGTAGATAACCATCTTAAGTTCACAAGCCATTTTCCCTGCAAGTGTATGTACCTCCACATTTCCCATTTTGATAAGGACACTAATCATTTTGATTTAGTGTAACCCTTGATCTCATTTTTTTACTTGAGTACCATTATAAAAACCACATCTCTAAGTAGGTTTATATTCTTACCATACTAGGATTAGGACTTAATGTATGAAGTGTGGGAGACACAGTTCAAACAGTATTGGGACAAGTGGCCCTCCCATGAGTTGAGCCCATATGGCGTTTCAGGGATGTAGTAGGTGGTGAATCTGAGGGCTAAGAGCACAGATTCTGGAGACTGCCTGGGTTCAAATCTCAGCTCTGCCATTTCCAGGCCATGAGGCCCCTCAGGGACTTGATTTCCTCACTGCAAAGTAGGGCTAGTGGGAGGACCTGTTGCCATGGGGTCATGGTGAGGATCACATGAATAAGTGGAGGGAAGATGCTTACAGGTGCTTGGCATGCAGTAAGTGGAGACTGTGGTTAGCTGTTATTATAGTTAATGCCTCATTCACACTACAGATTGTGGTTGTATATTTTCTGTCCTAGTAGGCAGAGAAATGACTTTGCTCAGTGGTTTGTCCTTATCAATAGAATATTGATAGATTGCATATGTCGTAATTTCTCTCCAGGAATGGTATAATGCTTTGTTTTATTTTAAGAGAAACAGTGCAATTTAGACTTGTTTTTTTTTTTTTTTTTCAGTAATGAGGATTGAACCCAGGGCTTTGTGCATACTAAGCAAGTGATCTATCACTGAACTACAGCCCAGCCTTAGGCTTTTAAAAAATCACGTAGGAACCTTTATTCCAATGTTTCAGTGAACTCTGTTGGCAGCCTTTAATAAACTGAGAAGATGCTCAGTGATTAGGGACAAATATTCATGGTGGTATAGCCAATGAAGGAGTCAGGTGTTTTATCAACTTATAATCTTATGTTTTAGTCTCCTATGCCTTTCCATCTAATGCTCTTTCTTTAGATCTGTATTCAGCAAACATGGGCAGCTTTGGTTTTATTAGTTTTTTTTTTAATTGTAAAATACTCAAAGCATCACATTTGCTGTCTTAACCATTTCTAAGTGTATAGTCCAGTGACATTAAGTGCATTCGCAGTGTTGTATAAACATTACCACTATCCACCCACAGAATCCTTCTCATCTTCCCAAACTGAAACTCTACCCAATAAACACAACTCCCTAATTCCCCCATCACCTTAGCACCTGGAAGATACCATGCTGCTTTCTTTTTTTTGGAGGGGTTGGGGTGGGTACCGGGAATTGAACTCAGGGACACTTGACCACTGAGCCACACGTTGTGGCTCTATTTTGTATTTTATTTAGAGACAGGGTCTCACTAAGTTGCTTAGCACCTTACTTTTGCTAATGCTGCTTTGAACTCCTGATCCTCCTGCCTCAGCCTCCCTAGCTGCTGGGATTACCGGCATGCACTGCTGTGCCCGGTATCATGCTGCTTTCTTTCTCTGTGACTTTGAACACTCTGAGTACTTCACATACGTAGAATCATGCAACATTTGTCCTTTTGTAACTGACTTATTTACTTAGCATACTGTTGTAGCATGTGTCAGAATTTCCTTTCTTCCTAGGGCTGAATAATATTCCATTGTTCGTATGTACCTCATATTGTTTATCCATTTGATAAACAAAATCCTTTTGGCTCTTGTGAATAATACTACTATGAACATAGGTAAATAGACTTTAAAAAGATGTGATCAAGCATATATATCTCTGTTGTAAAATAATTAAATATATAGTTGGTTAGAAAGCACCCTCCTACCCTGGTCACCTGAAATCTTCTAATTTAGAGAGAACCACTGTGTGTATTTTGTCTTCTCTTCCTCTAGCTGCATGTTGGCCTATACTTATGAACTGAGATCTTTTTATACATATTGTTATGGAACCTGAGCTGTTTAAAAATGTTTGAAATTTCCGAAGACAATCAGTGGTTTCCTTGTTTTGAGCAGCAGGCTGGTGTGTGCCTGTGCCGGGCCAGACAGAGGCTGGCCTTCCCCTCTCAGCCTTCTGTGTGATTGGTACAGCAGCCCCCATTGCCAAGTGGAAACAGGCTGTGAGAAGCCCAAGGTCACCTTGCTCTTTCTGCCTCAAACGCTGGTCCCTAACTTGCCTCTCCTCTCCACCTCTTCCAGGCAAATGTCTGCAGACTGCGGTTAACTGTGCCACCCGAAAGTCCAGTTTCAGAGCAAACTGAAAAGAAGATTGAGAGAAGAGAGCAGGTGAGCCATCTTTGAGGCCAATCTTCAACAGTCCTGGACTTGTTCTGTTTAACCCACTCTCCTCCCGTCCCCAGGCAGTTCTCAGAGCTGTGCATCTGCTACTCTGCTGATATAAAGCCCCCCTTGACCTGCCCGCCTGCCTCCCAGAAGCCAGCCTGCTCTCCCTGGTGGCTCTGCCAGTGTTCTGCTCCTGCTCTGCCCCTGCTCTTATTTCTTGGCGAACACTGTGGCCCTGTGTTGCCTTGGAACTATAGGGACACTGGCCTTAGTGACAGGTGCTGTGGCAGGGAACATGGTTTTTTCCTGAAACAGCCCAGTGCGGTTCAGTCAAAGGGTCCTTTGTGAGCTGCTGCCCAGCCAGAGACTTTCTCAGGAGCTGGGAGTAGCTATCTGGGAACCCAGTTCAGGCTCAGGCATGGAGGAAAAGCCCAGCAGGCTGCTCTGGTGGCAGAAGGGACACCTTGACTAGATGCAGGAGGAGTCCTGCTCTAAATGGTAAACACTCATGTGCCAGCAACTCCTGTGCTAAGTGCTGGGACTGTGAAGATAAGTGTGACCTTGTCTTTGCCTTAGAGGAACTCACAGTTTCTCAGGTGAAACAGACATAAATAAACAATGATGTGATATTTCAAGTATTCAGATCCAGCAACATAGAAAGGGCTTTGGGAACACAGAGAAGGGAATAATTGAATACTTGGCAGGGACATTGAAGTGCAGGCTTAAAGACTAAATGAGAGGTTGTATTTACCTTAGCCAGTGTTCCTGGCTATTATAGTTCTCATATGAGATTTCCAAAAGTTCCTGTGTTGATGTAGGAGGTGAAATGATTAGAGTATAAGTGTTTAGTAATGTAATCAGGGATTATCTCATTTGATAGATTCATAATTATATTTATTATTATACTGGGTAGTAATTGTAGTTAGGTGAGGTGTGGCTTGAAGAGGTGGGTCATTGGGAGCACCCTATTGGGAATTATATCTTGCCCCCAGCTCCTCCCTCTGTCTCTGCTTTCCAGCCACCAGGAGGTGAGCAGCTCTCCTCTGCTGCCACCCTTCCTCCATGGTGTTCTGACAAAATTTTGAAATCTGAAATGCTCTGAAACCACGAGCCCAAAGTAAACTTTTCCTCCTTTATGTTGGTCTTGTCAGGTATTTTGGTTGCAGCAACCAAAAGGCTGTCTAACACATTGGCCAAGCTATTTTACTCATTCACAAGCAATTATGGGGCCCCTATTGAATTCCAGGCACTATTTATTCTATGCATTAGGAGTATAGTAGTAGACAGCAAAATAGACAAAAAAATATGTGTCATCCACAGAACTTATATACTAGTGAGACAAGAATGAAAATAAATAAATATATATAAGATATAGAGTTTATAAACTCTACATATATCTTATAGAGTTTAAGAAATCGCGAGTGCTAATGAAGACAAATAAAACAAAAGGAGGGGATAAAAGTGCCAGAGATTAGGTAGTCCTTGTGCATGTTTCATATAAATATAACAAAACAAAAATGATGTAAGTTTCCAAAATGGAATCATGAGATAGAAGCATCTTGAAGTACAAGCCTTGCTTTGGCATTAACCAATAATGTAGTAAACAATAGAAAATGAAGCTTCTCATTGATTGGTGAGTAGTTTGGTTAATAATGTCCTTAAGTTTACTGGAGGTCCCCATATCCCCTTCCCTCCTCTGACATCCCTCTCCTCCCACTTCCTATGAAGGACAAAGTGCTTCCCATGCCAGTGCAGATGACGAAGGACTGGGAAAGGAAGTGGAGAGGAAAGAAAAGGTAGAGAAAAGTGAGAGAATATAAACTTGCTGATGTGCTCACAAAGAAGGGTCCCATTAGAAAGATCTAGAAAAATGGCTTCTCCAGGGAGAAGCAGGGAAAGGGCAAGGTGGGCCTGGGGCACCCAGTTAGAAAGCAGGGTAGCACTCAGAGATGAGTGAAGTCCTGGAAAAGGATGTAGGAGCTCACTTGAAAGGGCCCTGTCTGATCAAATGGTAACAGATGGAGCATCACAAAGAATAATGACAGTACAGGTGGAATAGGTCTGATCTGAAAACCTGCACTTCCAAATGCTCCAAAATCTAGAACTTTTGGAACACTAACATGACAATCAAAATGCTTTGGATTTTGGAGCATTTCAGATTTCAAAATTTTGGAGTAGGGATGCTCAGCTGGTAAAGTCTTTGCAAATATCCCCAAATTCAAAAACTCCAAAATCTGAAACACTTTTGGTCCCAAGCATTTTGGATAAGGGTTATAACACATTGAATAGATATAGTTTATAATGTATCAAAATATATAGGTACATTTTGATAATTAGAAAGAGAGAGTGTTGAGGAGAGGAAAGGGGCCTTTTTATAGAATGCTAGCTAATTAATTTAGGAAAATCTCCATTTTGTAACCGGCAGAGATGTTCATAAGTGGATGCAAAAACTAGTTGATGAAAGATAATTGTGGAATAGGATATTCATGTGGTCTAAAAATGTTACCTTGAAAGATGACTTACTGATTCTACAGGGTCAGCGTACCTTACAGTGGAGCAACTGGGCAGTCAGCATTTCAACTGAGTGATCTAATAGGAGACAGGCCAGGTTATGTGCTTTCTGAGGAAGTACACTATTACCTGTGTACTAGTCTTGCCAAACTTGTCTAACTGAATTAAAACAAGGAAGCAAAATCCCAAATGTGAAACAGTTTACAAAACAAGTGGTTTGTGCCTCTCCATAGATTCAATGATATTTTTTAAAAGATGAGACTTGGTAGTAGATAAGAGAGACTTGAAAGACCTAACGTGAAATGTAATTTGTGAACCTTGATTAGATCTTGGATAAAAAAATTTATAAAAGACATATTGAGATAACTTAAATAATTTTTAATATAAATAATATCTAATATATTAGCTATCATTGAGTAAATGGTCATTTTCTTATTTGTGATAATGGTACTATGGTTATGTTGTTGAAGAATTCATTAAGCTTCTCTGAAAGTTCTTTGAACATTTACCATAAAAAACAGTTTTGGGTCACAAGGGAGGTTGGGGAGGGGAATAATAGAAATCCACTGGATTAGATAAAGGGAAACAAAGGGAAGGGATGGGGAGGGGAATAGGAAAGAATAGAATTAATTGGTCATAACTTTCCTAGCCTTGTATTTGTATTCACAGCCAGGGTAACTCCACATCATGTACAACCACAAGAGTGGGATCCTAAATAGAATAAGTTATACTCTATGTATGTATAATTTGCCAAACTACACTCTCTGTCATGTATAACTGAGAAGAACAAAAAAAAAATTTTGGGATCAAAAAACTTATAACCACAAAGAGAGTGGGAAGGGTCAGCTTGGCTACTGGTGCCTTGAGATGACCAGGATTGGATGAGGCCTTCTGCCTCCACACTGCTCTTCTCCCTGTATGTCCCTTTTATAGCTGATGGTTTCAGGCACAATGACTGCTTAGAATACTTTTAAAAATTTTGTTTTAATCACTTATACTTGACAGTAGAATAAATTTATGCACTTTGATGTATCATACATAGATGGGATATAATTTCTCATTTTTCTGAGTGTACATGATATAGAATCATATTGGTCATGCAGTCACATATATACATACAGTAATAATGTCTGTTTTGTTCTATCCTTCCTATCCCCACATCCCCTCCTCTCCCATTCCCTCCCCTCCCCTTCCCTCCCTTCATTTCCTTCTATCTAATCTAAGGTAATGCTATTCTTCTCTAGTGGCCCCTGCCTTATTGTGAATTACCATCCACATATTAGAGAAAACATTTGGCTTTTGGTTTTTTTGGGACTGGCTTATTTTTTTTAAATATTTATTTTTTAGGTATAGATGAACACAACACAATGCCTTTATTTTTATGTGGTGCTGAGGATCGAACCCGGGTCTCGCCTGTGCTAGGCGAGCACTCTACCACTGAGACACAATCCCAGCCCCGGGACTGGCTTATTTTGCTTAGCATGATATTCTCCAACTCCATCTATTTACTGGCAAATGCCATAATTTTATTCTTCTTTAAAGCTGAGTAATATTCCATTGAATATATATACATTTTCTTTATCTATTCATCTATTGAAGGACACCTAGCATGGTTCCATAGTTTAATATTATGAATTGAGCTTCTATCAGCATTAATATGGCTGCATTACTGTAGTATGCTAATTTTAAATCCTTTGGGTATAAACCGAGGAGTGGATAGCTGGGTCAAATGATGGTTCCATTCCCAGTTTTTGAGGAATCTCCATATTGTTGTCTGTACTTTGATGATTGCCATTCTGACAGGAGTGAGATGAAATCTTAATGTAGTTTTGATTTGCATTTCTCTAATTTGTAGAGATGTTGAACACTTTTTCATATATTTGTTGATTGATTGTATTACTTCTTCTGTGAAGTATCTGTTTAGTTCCTTAGGCCATTTATTGATTGGGTTATTTGTATTTTGGGGGGGGTGTTACGTTTTTTAAATTCTTTATATACCCTAGAGATTAATGCTTTATTGGAGGTTCAAGTGATAAAGATTTTCTCCCAATCTGGAGGCTCTGTTCTCACATTATTGGTTGTTTCCTTTGCTGAAAAGAAGCTTTTTAATTTGAATCCATCTAATTTATTGATTCTTGATTTTACTTCTTGCACTTTAGGAGTCTTGTTAAGGAATTCAGATCCTAGGCCGACATGGTGAAGATTTGAGCCTACTTTTTTTTTTTTTTTCTATTAGGCTTAGGGTTTCTGTCCTAGTGCCTAGGTCTTTGATTCACTTTGAGTTGATTTTGTTCAGGGTGAGAGATAGAGGTTTAATTTCATTTTGCTACATATGGATTTCCAGTTTTCCCAGCACCATTTGTTGAATAGGCTATTTTTTTTCCTCCAGTGAATATTTATGGCACATTTGTCTAGTATGACATAACCATATTTATATGGGTTTAAATGAGAGGCCCAAGTGGGCCGAGTGACAGGATAAGGGCCTTGGTGGCTACGCCTGTATGCGTGGTAAAAGAGTTGAGAATTTGGTCTGTTGTCTTTGGACCCAAGCTGCATGCCTGGGGAGATGTTCATAAAGGGTTTCTGAGTGCTGAAACTGGGGTGGTAGATGTCCTGGAGGGGCTGTCACTACTGAAGACAAATCAGGTGATCCCAAGGAAGGAGGCATGTGTTTAGCCATGTCAAGTGGTATTTTTAATCGGGTTGTGTACCCATTTGCTTATTTGTCTTGAGTAATGCTTTTTAAATTTGTTAAAGCAGTAGACTTTTTTAAAAAATAAATATGTTATATATTGAACCCTCATATATAAACCAGGCAAAAGTGGCTTTGGTGGGGGTCAGAGTCCTCCTAGTCTCCCTTCCTCTTCCGTTCCCAGATCCTACTGTGGGTGCTTAGGAGCTCCAAGGTGCAGAGGAGCTCAGGACAGAAATCACTGGGGCAGTATATGCACCACGATGCCTCTTATACTAGGGAGACCGGGTGTGCAGTCTGAGTACCTGTCACACACTGGTGACTCATTGTAGAAGAACTGGGATAGAGAGGAGGAGGGTGGGGCTGGAGGTTTCTCTAGGACTGAAGTCCTTGGGTGGTGGCAGCACCTGAAGGTTCTGTTGGGGCTGTTCTGAGTGGTTTCATCATCATGTGCTGGACAGGTTCCTGAGCTTGAATCACTGAGAGCCAGAGTCCACGCACCCACAAGGGTACTTTGGAGGGGCCACTTCTTCTGATGTGGTTCTAATATGACTGCCCCTCCCTGGAACCCACAAAATTGCAAAGTACCCAAAACCCTGGATGACCCTCCCTGATCAGATAACTTGGTTCCTTTGAAAGGGGAACTGTGGTTGTCAAAGGCCAGGAGATTGGTGCTACCTTGGATATGGAAGTGGGAAGAGGTCAGTAGCCTGATTGACTCCTAATAACCTAAAGTTTCACAAAGGATTTCCAGTGCCTGTTAGAGCTACAGCTGGCTGAGGGTGGGCTGAGCTTTATTCTTCAACACCATCCTGGAAAACACTTAGTGTATTTAGAGTAACTGGGATGCCATGGGGTGGTTGGTCAGGCATAGATGCCACTGCCTGCTGGGTATTCTTCTGTCCCTGTTCTCCAGTCATGGGAAGAGGAATTACTCAAAATGCAGGTGTGTTGCAGATGGTACATTTTGCCCAGCTGTGTGAAGGTGTGTTCGGAGCCTGCTGGAGGCAATTACAACAGAGTCAGTGCCTTTTTATGGATTTGTGGGATCATGAGATATACTGGAAGGATTCCTATCCCTAAGGCAGATGCCTGGCTGCCTGCTCCTTTCAGTCCTTCTCTTCAGAGACTTCAACTGCTGGAGCCTGCTTTCTGCTGGTCACAGGTGCACACCCACACACAGAGCTTCCTTATCTTCAGAGCAGGAGTGACAACACCTGGCTCCACAGTCAATGAGTTAATACAAGCAAAGTAGCCACCACAGTGACTGGCTTGTAAGGTGGATTGGAGAGGCAGTGATGACATGTCAGATCTCTTCCCTTGAAGGCCAAACCCAGTGGCCTTGGCCTTTGCTGTCCTCCTTGTTACCCCCCTGGAGTCATCCTCCCACCCCCTCACCCCCATGCTGCTTCCCTGCCTCTCCTCCTTCCTTGGGGGCCATGTGGCTCATGCCTTCTACCTTCTTTTTGATGTCATTCCATCCTATTCCGTGAATCTGAGCATCCCTCCATCCATATGCCTCCTCTTTCTGCATGCACCTAACCTCCCAGCATAGTTTGGAGCTGGCTTCTCTTGGAAAGATGCCTACCCCACATACCAGCTCTGCAGCCTGGGCCCTGTCCTAGTGTGTGGCCATGCTTGTTTTGATGATTCCTTCCTTCCTTCCTTCCTTCCTTCCTTCCTTCCTTCCTTCCTTCCTTCCTTCCTTCCTTCCTTTCTTTCTTTCTTTCTTTTTTACAAAATGCCAGTGTTTTATTGGTATATTGCTATTATTTCAGTATTAAATATATTTCATTTTATATGAACAGATTCCCAGAAGGTTCTAGGCAGAATATTCAACAGGGTATAGGTGGACACATTAGAAGACATCTGGTCGTTTTTCTCTGCTGTTAAAGAACTTCCCAAGCAACTGGAATCTCCTTCTTCCTCTGAACCTCTGATGATCCCTGCCCGTGTCTGCAGTCTCTTCCCAGCCAGCTCTCACTTTACCCAAGACTCCCCTGTCCTTCAAGAATCAACTTCCCCACAGAGACCTTCCCCTTGCTTCAGTGACTATCCCTCCATCAAACTCCAGCCTTCAGGCTGCCCCCCTCGCATGGCACATAGCCATCTGCTGCTCAGAACTCCACATATCTACAGATTTGTATTTCTGAAATATTTGTATATGACATTCACTTGTTTATAGACACATGCAGAGCGATGAGCAGTATCTTTTTATTCTTTCTCCCCAGAACCTAGCTCCCTTTCTCGCTCCAAGTAGGAGCCCAATGAATGACTGTTGATTGTGTTGAATGAATTTTGTGGTAATATCCTAGGGCTGCCAAAACAAAGCATTTCAAACTGTAGGACTTGAACAGTAGAAGTTTATTTCCTCATGATTCTGGACACTAGAAATCTGGGATCAAGGTGTTGGCAGGTCTGTACTCTGGCGGCTCAAGAAAAGAGTCTTTCTTTGCCTCCTGTAGCTTCTGGTGCCTTCTGCAGTCCTTGGCTTGTGGCTGCATCACTGTACTCTTCATGTGGCACATGGAGTTCTCCCTGTGCACACATCTGTCCCTGTGTGTAAAATTTGCCCTTTTAGTAATGATAGCAGTAAAAATGGGTTAGGACCCACTGTAAGGACTCACTTGACTCTGTCTCCTGTTTTTTTTTTTTTTTTTTTTTTTTTGCACTGGGAATTGAACCCAGAGCCTTGAGCATATGAGGCAAGCACTCTACCAACTGAGCTATATCCCCAGCCGGACCCTGTTTCCAAATAAAGTCAAATTTTGAGGGCATTGAGGCCTAGAACATCAACTTTTCTCTTTTGAGGACTCTGTTCAACCTCTAACAAATTTCTTTGTATGATACAATTACCTTAAATTGTATGAACAGCTTAGATGAATTAGCTGTGGGCTCTTAATTGTATATTAAGAATCACTGGTCACTTTGTTCCGGCTTGCTCAAGATGGCAGCTCCCACGGCAGCAGAGTGAAAGTTGTCGTGGGCAGTCGCTGTCCGGAGGTGCTAGAATCAGAACAGAGGAACCTGGTGCCATGTTGCGACTGATTGTGAAGAACCTCCCAAATGGGGAATTAAAACTCCTGGCTACTGATGATACCTCCAGTCGAGACCTATGCCGAATGGACTGACATCATCATGGATCTGTGATGGCAAGGAACCTTCCTTGATCTGGTTCTTGAAGTTATACCAGTCCTCTCTGCCCTCCTGGGGGGGGGGGGCTCCTTACTTCCCTCCTCTCTGATTCTCCCACACTACCCCATCTCAGCAGGAAACAGCCAGAATGAGTCAATGCCCACTCTCATTTAATAACAAAGAGGGGGAAATGTTGGGAGTTGCCCTGGCTCCAAAGAACTTCCCCATCCCCTAAGAAGAGCTGTCCAATAGTAAGCCCTGCTGGCTCACATGATCCTTACCCACCAATCAGACTAGCCCTGCTGGCTCACATAATCCTTACCCATCAATTAGAAAGCACCCCTTCAACCTTTTAAACTGTCATATCTGTCTAACCACCCCCGGCTCTATAAATATGCAGAGCTGTTCCTCAATAAACAGGCATTTTCTTCAAAAAAAAAATCATTGGTAATGTGGGAGAAGGGATGCTAATTAGTTTGCAAGTACAAATTTCATGTTGAAAAAGTGATAAATATGGAATTATTTATAAAATTGTTGAACAATAGAATTAAAATGGATAGTAGATAATTTGAAGCTATAAAATCTATAATTTTCTAAGAAATTTGAGAATGTCTGTTTCCACATTACTATCCAGATCCATTGGCACGGTGTTTCCATGTTTGTACAGGTATCCCCATTCCCCCGACCCTGCCCTCACACACACACACACACACACACACACACACACACACACACAAATAAATAAGAGACAGAACCTATGCCAACACAGATGTGTTGAATCAGGATCTAATGCATAGCTGAATTTCAGGGAATCTTATTTGAACTGATTGTGTACTTGTCATGAAGGCTTTTGCAAATTGATAGAATAGCTTGAAGCAGACAATATTTTAAATAGTTATTAATATCCAGCATTTAAGTGTCCTTCAGTGACCTGATGTTTTTAAAGAAGCCCTTTCCAGACCTTTGAAAACCGAATGAGGGAGAGCAGATGTGTGCATATGGACATAGAGTGGGGAATTTTGTAGCCAGTAAAATGTTTCACAGGAAGAAACCTTGGCTATCAGGTTTTAGAGTCCCTTTCCTTTAAAAGCCCTGGATGAATAAGCTCTCTGGTTCTTATCCTTGGCGTGACTGTTTATACAACATCCAGACTGTTGCCAGGTGAGGGAGTGTGCTGCCATGATTCAGGGCTGCAGATGGGGCTGGGGCTGCCCTCTGTGACAGTGTGCAGGGACTCTGGTGCCTCTCAGCGATAACAACCCTGGAGGATGGGACAAGGCCTGGGCTTCTAGTCCTGGTTTCCTCACCACCACTGCAGAGCTCTGGCAGGTCATGCCATCTCTAGGGGCCTCAGTTTCCTCTGCGAGCAAATGGAAATATTAGCTGAGACTCATTGTTTTTTTTTTTTTTTAAGGAAGGGAAGAGATTTTCTTTTTTTTTTTTTAAGAGAGAGAGAGAGAGAGAGAGAGAGAGAGAGAATTTATTAACATTTTTTATTTTTTAGTTCTCGGCGGACACAACATCTTTGTATGTGGTACTGAGGATCGAACCCGGGCCGCACGCATGCCAGGCAAGCGCGCCACCACTTGAGCCACATCCCCAGCCCCTCATTGTTTTTCCAAATTATTTTAGCTGTGGAACTCTTTCTTCAAATAATATGTTTGTAAAGCCATAATGCATCCCACTAGTGCAGGGGCTTGATTTCAAATCAGATCAGGGCTATGTTGGCTGCCCCCAGTGGCCCCCACCCCCATTCAGCCTTCCACCCACACTCCCATGAACATTGAAAAGGAACTGGGAATATTGTGTGTAAACTGACTCGACTACACAACTCTTTTTCAATTTTTCTGAAGTTCAGAGAAGTAACTAATGTTGCACAGAGCCACCCAGCTGGTACAGAGTGAATTTGCGATCCTAAGGCAGGTCTGTAACTCTGCCATGTAGCCCTGGGAACATCAACTTGCATACTCTGTCTTATCAGGCTAAAGCTGCTTAGGAGATATATTTACATTTTATCAGTCAGGGTTACCTAAGGCATGTCCTATATACCCTTAGGTTCCAGAAAAGCAGTTCCTGATTTTTTTTCCCCCCAGATATTCTTTCCTTTTACTCTGGGGCTGTTGATTAGAGAGTGGTCTCTATTTAATCTGTGAGACTGTCAGAAAATTAAAAAAATAATAATAACTTTTCTCATAAGTCAAAGGCTTCCATTTCTCTGGGGATGCAGAGCTGGCAGCCTTCTCTTCCCTATTCTTGTCCAGGCTGTGGAAGGGCCTTTGGGCTCAGCTGTTAACGTTCATTTTTGTTATAAGAAGGCAAAACAATGTCAAATATGAGTAATGACCTGGGATGAAAAATTTGCTAAGATGGACACACAGGTCAGACTGGCCAGTGCAGATTCCTGAAAGTACCAGCTCTGCTTACAAGATGGATAGGTTGCCCTCTGCCCCAGCACTCGGCACCCCAGGGCACCCACTATCCTCTGGTCAGAGAAAAGAGGTCCACTGCAAGAAGTGTTGGAAGTAACTTGACTTCTACTTTTCAAGTCATTCATGACATGATCCTAAGTTATATTGGCAGACTGGAAATGTGACCAGCTGCTGGTTCTGGCCTCTGGGGCCATGGCTGGCTGTGGCAGTCTACTGCCATTGGTTCCAATGAGTTAAGCTTTTTCGTGTTATTTATTCCTCAAGATCCCTTATTGACAAAAGGATTTTTTTTTTTTTGTACAGATTGACTGTCTGTCTCTCTGATGCCAAATACCCCAGTCCCAATTTCAAAAATTTGATCTGTCTGCCTTCCTTCAACATACGCAGATTGAATATCTATCTATGCTTAGTATCGAGACACAGCTGTGAAGATGGCAGCTAAGTTCCTGCCTTTGTGAAACTTGTTGTATTGTAAGATTCAGGAGCTGGAAAATATGGTGACCTTTCACTGGCCTCACTGGCCAAACTTTTCAATGGCCAGTGAATCCCATATTGCAGCAATTTAGACTAAATACTTTCCTTAGTTTCTCCTTTTAAGTTTCTAAAGTACTCGCTGCTAACAGCTGCTAACACAGTGTGAGCCTGGAGGTAAAACTTAAGCTCAAAGTACTCATTAGACATACCCTAATGAGGCAGCTCTGCATTCTGACCACACTTGCTGTTAATTCTAATGCATTTCACTCAGGGCCAATGGAGGGCCTCTTCAGTTGGAACAACTTTCTTTTCCTTCCAGGTTGTATTAGGGCTTTTGTCTTCAAGGAGATTTTTGCCTGCTACTGTTTTACCCCAGGAGGCTGGTAATAGGTCTAGTTTGTTTATTTATTTATTTATTTGGGTGGGGGGGGTTCTTTTTCTTTTCTTTTTTTTTCTTTCTTTCTTTTTTTTTTTTTTTGTCTTTTCTTTTTTGGGACTAGGGATCCAACCTAGAACTTTGCAAGCATGAGGCAAGTGCTTTGCCACTGAGCTTCATCCCAGCCCTAGTATATCCTTTTTTAAATTTGACTTTTTAATATTCAAAAACACTATCAGGAGGGCTTAAGAAATCTTTCAATTATGGAGAAATTTATACAAAAGGGGACTGAACTGTGTGATGAATCACTAACCCTTCATCCAGCTCCAGTTGCCCTCAAGCATGGCCAGTTCTCCGTGTCTATACCCCCATCCACTCCCTCTGCCCTGTGTAAAGAAATAAATATGTCATAAATATTTCAACATTTTTCTCTCAAGATAGACTGTTTCTTAATATTATCACAATACTTTTATCTGCATCAGTTATTATTTATCTTACAGAGAGATATTTTAAAGGCTATAAGAGGAGAAACATTCAGGTATAATGTTGCCAAACATTAGCTCTTTTAATTTTTTCCTGTGTTCTCCAGTTTTTGACCACAAGCATACTGATGTTTTGTAAAACTGATGGATTGCCGTCTCTGCTTTTTTGGCACTTTTTTGGGTATACATTTTGTGATTGGGGCAAATGTCAACTATCTATCCCTCCAACTAAGAGGAGCAAAAGTGTTCCCTTCAGCTGTACCATATTTATATACTGAGGACGATTTCCCAGAACCTCTTCTATCTTTTAAAGCTTCCTACTTATTCAGAAAATATTGAAAATTGAAATAAAAATCATCAATTCAAAAATAACACTTTGATTTTTTGCCCCCCTTTCCCCACCCGCCAAAATTTGGATTACAAAAGAGTGTAAAGGAAAAGTGATGTTCTGAATTAAGAGGAAATTGTCATTGAAGGTTTGTATTGCATCTTTCTAGATGTTTTACACATAAGAGCACATATTCCTAAAACAAACAACAGGAATGTGCCATTTACTATTTTTCACTAAATGCGTCTTCAGTATCATTCCGCGCACACAACTTTAGATCCAGGCCCTCTCAGGCAGAGTTCCATGGATCTGTTGTTACTGGTATTGTGTTTCCTGTCTTGGTGGTGGCTCCCATGTCCCCTCCTGGAAGACAGAATCCAGCTACCTGAGTTTTCCTGCATGCTGGTCCACCTCTGAGCACCTCTGCTTTGTGCGACTGTATCTCACCAAAGCCTCAGGTTCTCATGAGCTTGTTTTTCAGGAACTGGGTGGAGCCCATGACTGAAAGAACATGTTTTTATTTCCTGGTATGTGGGGATTTTCAGTAGAGCTTTTCCTCTTCCTAATTACGTGCCTAGGACATTGGGGATCTTAATGCTGACTCGCCATCCCACGGAGAACCATTAAACAGCTGCTCACCTGAATTTATGAACAAATTTTGGGGCAGCAGCAGTGCCTGCAGGATCTAGGAGCCAGGGACACGTGTGCATTTACAAGGAGAAAGGACAGAGTTTACCAGACTTTCAGATCTTCTCCCAAGAATGTGCACAAGGTTGGGAAGTAGTGAATGTGTTTTCTCTCTTTTTATAAAACTTATTGTTAAAAAAAAAAGAGAGAGAGAGAAATTATACAAATAATATGGAAGTATATAAAGAAAAAAAAAAAGTAATCCTGCTCTCCAGTGTCCCTGTCCAGCCCCACTGTCCCCTCATCAGAGGTCAATAGTATTAATAATTTGTCATGTATCTTTCTTAGGCTTTTTAAAAATTTTACAAACTTTGAATGGGATCATAAAATCCTCATTGTTCTGACACAATAAATGATATTAAATGCAAATTTTGGTTTTGTATGTCAAAAAATACATTGTGAAGATATGGAAAGAATCTATGCAAAGGTGGTTGAGGAGCTAGTGGGAGAGTGGGGTTGCCCTGATACGTTTCCTGCCTCTGCTGGTGTCATGGTGGTAAGAGGATCAGCCCAGGAAAAATGAGGAGGAAGCTGGTTTTTTTTAGTACTGGGGATTGAATCCAGGGGTGCTTAACCACTGAGCCACATCCCTCCCCCCCTTTTTTTTCTTTGAGACAGAGTCTAGCTAAGTTACTTAGGGCCTCACTAAGTTGCTGAGGCTGCCTTTAAACTTGTGATCCTCCTGCCTCAGCTCCTGAGTCATTGGGATTACAGGTGTACACCACCATGCTTGGTGAGGGGGCTATCTTATCAATGTAGTCCCAGTCCTTGGTCTGGGTTTCTTTCTTGCCTCTGTCCCTTCCATGTTGTAGAGGCCCCCACTCTGTCTCTCTAGTTCTAGCAAACCCTACAGTACAAAGGGATGTACTTAATGTCAGACAAGATAGGCTTGAATTTACTTTTAAAGAACATAAGTTATTTGATCTCTCTCAATACCAGTTTTCTCAGCTAGGAATAAGAGGAAAATTGCTGTGACAGAGTGCTTATGAACGTTAATCTAGCAGATGGTCGGTACTCAGCCAACCTTAATTCTCCTTTTTCTTGCTTCCTGAGTCTTCTTCCATAAAGGTGTATTAAGACTTGGACATGTTATCCTTTCTTAAAGGGATTTGCATTTCAACAGTGATCAAAGCTTTAACTGAAGGAATTAAGGATCCATCAGCAGGAGTAGGAAGATTCTTTTGGACTGGAGTCACATGGCCTGTGCTTGCCTTTTCAGAAATATTTCATGAATGATCACAGCAGGTTGTGTACTAACCCCACCTTTTTTTCTCAGAAGTTGGCTCCAAGGGTAAGCCCTACCCTCGGAAGACAATTTGACTGACTGATGACTGCTAACCTCAACCTCCTGCATTTTAGGCCATGTATTTAGTGACGCACCTAAGTCATAAAAGGAACTAGTGTCATAAGCGTGAGGTTTCAAACACTTGTTTGTGTCATGATCCGAGTTCTTCTGGCACCTTGTGAGAATTGAAAAAGGGCGCCCCCCCTCTGGGAAGGCGGGGCTGTGCAGATGCACTCTGAGGTCAGTGGACAAGGGCCTCTATAGAAGTTAGCCAAAGGTGTTCTTCCTCTAGGGTAGAGGGAGGCCCAGCCCAAGCTGGGAGCCCCACCCACCCCTCCTGCCAGGCATGTAGCCTTGTGCACAATCTGCATTATCATACAGTGGGCCCATTATTATAGCCATTTTCATGAGTTGTTATTATTTTTTTTTTTCTGTTTTCCTACTTTCTTTTAGCCTCCTGAACTAAGCAATGGAGAACCTACCAGGAAACTTCCTCAGGGTGTTGTTTATGGTGTGGTGCGAAGATCTGATCCAAATCAGCAGAAAGAAATGGTGGTGTATGGGTGGTCCACCAATCAGCTGAAAGAAGAGATGAACTACATCAAAGATGTGAGCCACTGAAGGCTTTTTTGTTTTTCTGGTCTATTTTCCTTTTATAACATGTAAGAGGGCACTGGAAACATTGATGTGAATATAATAAGGCATTTTTAAAAATTTCATAGTGTTATTTTGAATGGAAATGTTTCTACATATCTTTGTGGTAATGTTAAAAGCACAGATGTCATTCTGCATGGGATAGATGTTACTAAATGAGGATTCTAGGAGACCCATCAATGGCTTCCTTTTTCCATATATGGTATGAAGACTCTTAAGAGCTTTTGTTTTTTACGTTGGACATGCCTAATGTATAAGTTTGGACAACTCCATGACTTTGGATGTTTTAGAATATAAGTAAGAGAAAAGTCAACTCAGAAAGAAAATTGATCTCACATGGCAATGAGTCTGGAAGTAGCTGGACTCCAGGCTGGGCATGGCCAGGTGCTGGTTCTCCTTTTCTGTGTTCCATTGTTTTCTCCTCCTCAGCCTTAGGCTTGGGACATCTTCTGAAAGTATGACAGTATCCGGAGAAAGGAAAGAGGCCACTCACCTGGGATACCTTTTGTATCCCCCCCACCCCTCCACCTCCAGCCATTAGATTTCCCCTTTTGTCTCATTCACTAGGGCTGGTCACATGCCTGATCCCAAAGCAATCCTGGCAAATGGACTAAAAGGACGTGGTGGGTTCAGGCCAGTTATTTGAGTGAAATGAATGCTGGCAAATAAAGCATGGTAGACCATTGCCCAAACCAAGACAATCAATGCCATTTCTTTGAATGCTTTATTTCTTATCTTTTTTTTTTAAGTTACAAATTCTTTTGAGAAAATTTGGGATATATGAAAATATATGAAGAAGAAAATAAAATCACTCATAATATTGCCAATTTAACCCGAATAGTTGTTAACATTTTTGAGCATTCTCTCATATTTTAATGTCTATCTCTGTTTCTTTTAGCCCCACCCAGTATTCCCCTAGATTGACTCGTGCTCCTATTGCCCAAACCACACTGATCAGATGAAAGAGGAAATGAGCTGCTCTAACACTGATGGGCCCCAAGCCCTGACCTGTGTGTGGCATGGAAAGTACTTGTGAGCAGCAAGGGCAACAGAGTGCAGGGGAGGCTCCCATGCCTGTGAGTTCAGAGACCCTGCTTCCAGGTGGCCCAGCACATCACCTCTGCCTCTTTAGTCTTCTGTTTTCTCATGTGAAGGTTGTGAGGCTGTCCTTATTTCATTTAGTGGGTTTGCAGATGACATGCAAAGCCACTGTTTAAAAAATTTTTTCTTTTAGTTGTAGATGAACACCATGCATTTTGTTTATTTATTTATGTTTATGCAGTGCTGAGAATCAAACACAGTACGTCATACATGCTAGAGAAGTGCTCTACTACTGAGCTACAGCCCTCACGCAAGAACATGTATTATTGAATTTAAAAAATAATAAGTGCTTAGCAGAAAATGTGAGGAAAATCTAGAAAAGCAACACACACACACACACACACACACACACACACACACACACACACTATGTGTGTGTGTCAACTACCTGCCTCAAATTCCCAGTTATTCTACCCACCAAAGATAATTTTTAGCCATGTGGATTATTTCATTCCTATCTGTTGTTGTTCTCCTCCTCCTCCTCGTCCTCCTCCTCCTCCTTTTTGTAGTGGTAGATGGACAGAATGCCTTTATTTTTTTTGTTTTTATGTGGTGCTAAGGATTGAACCCATTGCCTTACACATGCTAGGCAAGCGTTCTGCAACTGAGCTATAGCCTCTGCCCTCTTATGTGTTCTTAACATCTTGGGCATTCTAAGCCTCCTGTATTTTCCTGAAGGAAACACTTAGGTCTTTCCCATTTATATGCTCCAAATAACATACTGTTGCTTTAGAGGAAAGCCTTTTAAGCAAGGTTGCAAGTCTCAAATTGCCCAAGACAAAGACAGCAGGTTCAGGCTGATCCTTACCTGTGGGTGACACGTGCCAGAGTTGCAGGGCTGGCTCTGACCTGGAATTACCAGCCTCCACTGTGATCTGCAATGTAATGTTAATTTCCAGTCTCACCTTCAAATCCATCTCTGGCCTGGTCACTCCTGTGTATGTTTATGGGTTTGTTTACTCTCTCCCTGGTGAGCATGCTGGCTGTGTTGGCTTCCTCTGGTATTCTTTAGTGACAGAGACACCCAGCTCAAGATTTCATCACTCACCACAAGTGACAGTACGCAAGGCAGCTCAGGGCCACAAATGACAGTTGTTCCATCTGCCCACAATAGAAAGTCATGCTTTTGGCCTAATTTTCCCAAATTGTTTATAGTTAATAGCAAGAAATTCATGGGGGAAGGCTTGGGGTCTTTCTGCCCCTAACTCACCACCAACCTACAGTGTAATTAAAATGCTGTGCTTCCTATTGGTTTTCTGAGGAGCTGCACACTGTTCTCCATGATGCCTGTGCTAACTTACTAACTGCCTTCTCTAAAACAGTGTACACTAGTCCTTTTCTCCATGTCCTGCCCAGTATTTGTTGTTGTTTTTCATAACAATCATTCTACTAGGGGGGAGTCTGGCTAGGCACAAAATCACGAGCCACTCAAGCAGGAACAAACTTTATTTTTGAAACTGCCTCCAATGCCCCGGACGCTCCCGGGAAGATTGCCCATCGATGCATGCGCGTTCTCCCGGATCCCAAGAGGAAGTTCCTCCTCCGGAAATCCCTCCTACCGCACTTCCCCAACCAATGGGAACTCTCCAGGAGTCCCGTAGCAGGCCGAGGTGGACAGCAGGAGTCCAATATCCATATGAATGCAAATCTTAACATAATCATATCATCTCAATGGCTAGCTGGTGTCACCTTTCCACCAAAAATGCCATGCATCATATTACTTGGCTGTGGCTCTTAGCAGAGATGGAATATTATTATACTTTCTATGTGCGTTTCCCTGGTGGTTAATGATACTGAATAATCTTTCATAGCAAATGTGCTGCTGTGCAAACCCACCTTCAAAATTAAGCCTCCCAATTCTGTCTCTACACATGCACATTCTAGTGAGACCTGTTGCCCGTGAATCCTTCCTAAGGTAGATATTTTAGAGTGAGCCTGGAGGAAGATCCTTGAGACTTCCTGTCCTGTTTGAGGATTCCTGAGCACTTAGTCCATCTACAGGCATCAGAAGAAAGAAGGAAGCAGTGTCTGTTTGTGAGGTTTATTGTTTTGTTTAAAAATGTTTAAGGCCCTGGTACTCTTCTGACAGTCACTACCGAGAACCTCAAATAGTGTTTCTGTGAATAGTGTTTGGGGGCTCCCTTCAACCTCTCTTAGACCTGGTGCCTCATGGATTATTGGTGATTATTGAGGAACCCACTTTGGATTTTATGGACCATTCAGCTATGTTTTCCTGTCTTCCATCTTCCATTAATTGCTTTTTGGCAATCAGAGCAGAAATAGGGAAAAATAGAGGTTCATGTTTGCCTTTTGGTTCTTTGGTCCTCTTAGCTGTGCATTTACAGAATAAACTGTTGCAAAAAAACAAAAAAACTTTCTACTCATAAAAATATGTATGTGATGGGAAAAGTCAGACCTTGCCCAGATGTAGTAGGAAGGTGATTGGTAAATTTCTAAAAACCATATTTTCCTTTAGATTATTATTTGGATATTAATATTTCTTAATCATTATGTTATATATAAAATTTGGATTATTCTCTTATTTTCTAACTAGGTTTTGGATCATCCTCTCTAATTCACTAGATGTCCTGTACTTGAAATTATTATTATTATTATTGTTATTATTATTATTTTAAATAGAGCCCTTTATTCATTAGTGAAGTTTGGGATATCTTGCATGAAAATGTAAAAATGCTTGATGTTTAACATTTTTTGGGCTGCAGGTAAGAGCCACTTTGGAAAAAGTAAGGAAGCGGATGTATGGAGACTATGATGAGATGAAACAGAAGATTCGCCAGCTCACCCAAGAGCTATCAGTAAGTCCATATCTCAAGTCATAGCTGTTCTAAGGGATGGTGGAGGTTTCTCTCAGCAGCTGATCCCCAAAGATACTTGAATATACAATGTTGTTGGTTTTTAATGGAGCCACATTCTAAATAAACTGAGGGAATTTTATCACAACTTAGATTTTATTATTTAAAGGAAACTTTTGTGGCAAGGGTAATCTTTATATTTGAAGCATTCCCATTGAAGTCTATTCCTAATATTCCTAAAAATTTATTCCACAGATAAACTCTGATATGTGTGAGAAATGACTTATGGATGAGCTTATTTATTGCAGCACTGCTGTAAAAGTAAATGATTGGAAACTTAAACGTTCATTAAGAAGAGGAAAGTAGGGCTGGGGATGTGGCTCAGTGGTAAAGTGCTTGCTTGGCATGCATGAGGCCCTGGGTTTAAATCCCCAAGTGCGCGCGCGTATGCACGTGCGCGCACACACACACACACACAAATATTGTATAAGAAGAGGAAAGTAATATATTATCTATCTCCAACAGAAGACATACAGCTGTAAAAGAAAAAAAGGAGTAACTAAACCCTTTGAAAAGAGATAGGGAAAGCCTTCAAGGATGAAGGGTCCATGATGAAAAATGTAGAAAAAAATCTGCATAACAAAATATCCTGTTTTATATAAAACAGGATGGAAGAATACAAACATCAAGATTGTTTTCTATATGCACAAAATTGACTAAAAGATAATCCAGAAAGTGATTATTCACAATGGCTGCTAACTGGAGGGCAGAGGAGGGCATGGGGGTAACCTGGCAGATGTGACAGGAGTGAAAGGGGGATTTGTTTCAGTGTGTGCCTTGTATACTTTTTGTGCACTGTGCTAATCTATTACCTACTCAAAAATTTAAGAAAATAAGCTTCCTCTAGTTAAACCAAGCTAATGCTTGTGGTATATAGAGTATTTGTTATTAATAATCCCAAAGATAGGAGTCTGTGTACACATGTGACATCCTTTCTGCGAGAGTCAACATCTGCAGGAAAGAGGACAGTTGCTACAGCTGTGCCTGAGTTTAGTTCCTGGCTGGGCTGTGGGGTTTCCTGCTCACGTAGGCCCTCTGGCCTTGATTATAGTCATAGGGCTATGTAAACATACCCACTGGCCCATTTTTACTGGCCTGGAGGAGGGGATGTGTGACATTCTCACCTAATTATGGAAATTCACTCTGTCATCCCCTGACAGACACTAATGACTATCCTCAAAGCCAAAGGATTGAATTTGCAATAGTAGTGTAAACAAGACCTGCCCATTGCTTCCCATCATCATTTCTTGCACATGCTCATTTTCTCACTATAGAATTGTCCCAGGAGCCCTACCTCCCTGCCCACAGTGTCTCTCCAACTACATCCTGTAGCCAGATTAGGATTGCTAAATTATTATCATACAAGTATGCCCCTGGACAAGAGCCTACCACATGCTCAAGTCCTGGCTTCCTGTTTCAGCTGTCTCTCTCCCGCCCAGCAGGGTGCACCTGCTGTGCTAGGCTGTTTCCCGTGATCCCCCACCTTCATACAAGGTCCACTCCTGAGCCTTGCTGAAAACTCCTGTCCCTAGTCCTACTGCCTGCTCACCTCTCTGCCCAGCCCTTGGTGATGTCTAACTCGAGACTGGCCTCTGATGAAACTTCCTCAAACTCATTAAACACACACACCCAACAGAGACAGCAACAAAACAACCCTTGAGAATTGGGTGAACCCAAAATGTGTTCTGTCAGTGGTGAGGGGAAAGGGCAAGATGGCCGAAGTCATCCCAACTGGGTTCTCCTAGCTATGATGCTTTTTAGCTGTTTGACTCTAAGCAACTCATTAACGCCCCTCTCCCATTCTGCTTCTTCCCGTAGTAAAGGGCAGTGACTGATTCCTGCACAGTGACCATGAGGTCTCAGTGAGGCGCTGTAGGTGGACCTGTACATACCACCCCAAGGAGAAGTCCTGCATTTCTACTCTTGGGGTCACACCAATGTTGACTTTTCATCTACAGCTTTACTATAGATAACTGTTGAAGTGGATGTGGTTACTTTCAGAAGAAAGTTCCAGCCTCACTGAAGGTGGTTATGGGTGTGTATGGATTGGTTTTGAGTGGCTGTCTCCTCCATCTCTCCAGGTTTCCCATGCTCAGCAGGACTATCTAGAGAGTCACATCCAGACCCAGTCGTCAGCCCTGGATAGTTTTAATGCTATGAACTCGGCTTTGGCGTCGGACTCCATTGGCCTGCAGGTACTCATCGGCTTCCTGCTACATGGCTCCTCCTGTCATAGGGCAGCTGAGCTTAACTCAGGAGAAGGGCCTATTCTTTTGTAGTAAAGTCATAGAAAGCCCCAAGCTCATGATTCAGAGTCCTCTAAGCACAACTACAGCAAAGACTTGTGCCAAGGAGTTGCTGAAGCAAGTGAAGGAAACTTTTCCAAGCTGAGACCCTAACCCTTTGCTTTATCCTCTGTAAAATATGGCTTTGGTTTCTGAGTCCAGTGCTAGAGATGTCACTTGCTCCAACAGATAACACAGTAGTCCTCAGTGTCTGTGCCAGACCCAAAACATCAATGACCTTCTCCTATAACCCTGATGGTTCAGGAAATTCCACCCAATCATAGAGAAGATGGACTTAACCAAAAACAGTCTATACTTTCATGACCAAAAACTCCCAAAAGCTGGTAGACACTTTTTCTTAATTTAGAAATTATTTTGCAATAGAAAGAGTCCTGTGCATCCTAAAGAATGTCTTATGTAGAGATAGAGAAAGACCCAGTGTATCCTACATTTGTAAAACTGTGTGTGGTCTGCTCATTTCAAGGGATCATTCTCTCGATTAATTTGATTTCTTAAGAGCCAGCCATTCACTGCTTCCCATTCTTACTCTTCTAGCCATGTAGTCCCCTACCTAACATGGAGGTTATTTTAAAGATGTTCAAAACAAAGCACTATATTCGCTTGAAATAGCCTCCCTGGGCCTAACTTTCCAAAGACATAAAATAGTAGTTTTTGCCCCTCCTCCAGTTTCACAGGGCTATTTTTATGCTCTTCTTAAAAGTTCCATAGACTATTTCAAATATCTTCTGGTACTTTATAAATAATTTAGTGGATAAGCAAACAGATTTTTATGTTGGGCCTCTCTACTTCCCCCAGGACCTAGTGTTCTCTAATAATGGCTCTATCAGCATGTGGCAGTAGTGTCAGCAGCAGCTGGCCGCTGTCCCGCTGTGGGCCTGGGTGGGTCTTGTGTTTGGGTTTGTCTGGGATGCCCATTTCTGGCGGGGCCTTTGAGTTCCCTGCTTTTCCTGGCTCTCTTTTGTATATGCCAGTTTCCCCTGGCCCCAGGCCCAGTCCCAGTCCCACTTTGGCTCTGATTTATTCAGGAGCCTTTGTTTTCCCTTCCTCTTGTCACTAAGGGGTCTTGCCAAGGCTCCCTTCCCTTCCCTCCTGGATGCCACCTCACCCAGCCCACCATCTCACCCAGCCGACCAGGAAGAGTTTAGACTTTTTTGGTAGCTGTAATTTGTTTCTATTTTTTTGTTTTTTTTTTTTTTTTTTTTTTTGCCAGAAAATATTTTTTTCCAGGTGATTTTTCAAATGCTTCTGATGTGCCCCTTACCAACCTTCCAGAAATGTATCCCCAGAGGTCAGCTGTAAGGACAAGTGTAGCCTTAACCCAGGGGTCCTGACTGACCCCTAGTTATTGTCCAGTCTCTTGGTTCAGAACATTCAGAGAATTTTATAACTAATAGATTAAACCAGTATTTGAATCCTAAGGTTGTTGGTTTCTTATTTATGCAAGATCTCAGCTTCTTCCATTTGAAGATTCTACCCACATTCATTGTTATTGACAGGGAAACCAGACCCTTGGTTTGCTTTCATAGACTATCAGTGCTGGAAAGAACTCTTGAGAGGATGTCCATTTCCTTTGTTTTATGGATGAACTGAGGCCAATAGAAAAAAAATTATGTGAACAAGGTGTCTAGCTAGTGGCAGAATGAGGATTAGAAGAATCCTGGTCTTCTGGTCTGGACTGTGAGTTTTATATGGACACAAGAATAGTATCTGTAGAGCCAGAGGGGATTGGAGATGGGGATTGGGCTAGGTGCCTTCTAAAGCCCTTTAAGGCTCTCATGTTCTGTGAGTCCCTGCTACTAAATGGCCGTGGTATTTCCTTTAATATCTAATTACCTCCATCAACAATTCTTTTTTCTGACTCAAGTAAGGTTTGGATGAGACACTTCTTATTGTCTAAGTGGAGGCTGAGGAAACTTCAGAAAATGATTTAACAAAGAGGACAGAGGTGTTAGGAATAGTCCAACACCAATTTCTAAATCTCCTGAAGATGTGGATGATTTGGGGGGCGGGGTGGTAGAAGGTGCCCCGAACCTAGTGTTCAATGGTGGGAATTCTGGAGTGTATGGAAGCATTTCTCTCTAGGGAGGGTTAGCCAAGGAGAAACTGAAGCAATAAATAGTCACACTATTAATTTGAACATTTTTGCCCCAGTGGGTGGCCTAAAACAATAATCACCAGGCTCTTGACACTTGCCAGGCACTTGTCTAAGTCAATAACCTCTGTTCCTTCCTCTGTAGTTCTTTATCACCACCCTTCTCTGCCTAAGAGAGGAAGGTGATGTGAGGGCCCTTTCAAGAAGGTGATGCACTTGGGGGGGAGAGGGAGGAGCGGAGGGGGGAGCGGGGTGGGGGAGGCATCAGAGTGTACTGAAGTGAGGGCCCTTTTAAGAAAGAGGGGAATTTCTTCATTCTGTAAAGCCTATATTTTCTTTTCTAATTTCATTGTGTGAATATGGAAATTACAGAAAAAAAGAAGAAAATAGATATTTATACTTCTATCACAGTGAAGATTATTATTTGAGTTTGGATTTACTAATGGGATTTTACTATACTATTTTAAAGCCTCCCCCCCCCCCCCCCGCCATGAGAAGTGAGGTATTATGGATGTTTTTCTCTGGAAAGACTCCATTGTAATCCACTTCTATCCATCCTAGGCGGTGGCAGGTGGTGTTGGGAGGTTATGGGGGAGGCTTAGCTGGTCCACCAGGCCACAGGACCGCAGACCATGTTACCACTGTGGGAGGCCCTTAGTTCCTCAAACAGCAGGTCCCAGGGTGGTCCGACAAAGGGATGTGGTAGCACATGACCCTGGCCATGTTTTCTCACACCTAGATGTGGTTTTGTTTTTATTTTCATCCAAATAGAAAACCCTTGTGGATGTTACTTTGGAAAACAGCAACATTAAGGATCAAATCAGAAATTTGCAGCAGACGTATGAAGCATCGATGGACAAGCTGCGGGAAAAGCAGAGGCAGTTAGAGGTGGCGCAAGTGGAGAACCAGCTGCTGAAACTGAAGGTAGAGTCCGCGATCCCCCATGTCCTACTAGCCTTTCCCTTCTTCTCTCGCCTCGAGTCATCAAGTCTTCCATTTTCTTTTCTCCTTTCTCTTTTTGGTTAAAATTTCTCTTCCTTGTGGGCAATCCCTCAGGGTAAGGCTTGAACTAAAAAGATTTGTTGCTGAAAAAAGTCTGAAATGACTAAATGAAGCCCTTTCCTGAGCACAAGAGCTTTATCTGCCTATTTATTCTACAAATACTGAGTGTTTATTGTGCACATTTGCTCTGTGTATTCCGGTTTGCTCTGGGGTGGCATGTCACCAGACATGGAGGGACATCATTAGGCAGCTTGGCGGTCTTGTTGCTTCTGGAGTCCAGGCCTCCAAGTCCAGGCCTATTTCATAGACTGATGCTTGTTTTTGTGCTCACAAGGGGAGTTCAAGAGGGTTCTTTCCCCTACCCTTTCTCTTATTTTATCTCCCAAATAAAAAGAAAAAATGTTACAGGAACTCAAGGTTTTTCGCACGACCTGCATGTGGAGTGATCTGACCTCTGGGAAGAGCCCTTTCCTGCAGTCTGTGTGTTGTGGACCAAGACTCTCAGATAAATGATAACCTCTGCCTGGGAGTTTCCATTTGGTGGTTTCTTGGTGCCAACACTTGCTTAGTGATGAGACAAGAGAATTAAAGGGTGTCAAAAGAGACAAGTCACATTTTTGGAGTAAACATCACTTAACCTATGGAGGTTGAAGGACTCCTCCCTTATCCTGAGGCTATGCATGCTACAGACTCAGCTCTCTTGGTTGAACATTCCTTTACTTGGAAGGAGCATGGGAGCAAGTCCCCATCGGCATGAGATCCACAGCACAGAGTTCACGTGTGAGAACGAGGCCCAGTCAAAAAGGAAGCCCCAGCTCCCCCAATCTCAGCCCTGCCCACCCTCAGTGCTACTGAGTTGTCTTATCTTCCAAACTGTGCCCATTCAGGCCAATTAAAGTGCTCAAATTAGTATCCCCACTAGGTCAAAGTGCTTCCAAATGTAACATCTGGGAAAGGACACAGGTAGGGAAGGGAGAGTCCATATTTCTTATTTGAACTTAAATAAAGTCTGACCTACAGACTGGCTTAGCCAATGTAGTTAATAGGATTGTGCAGAGAAGCTAAGTTTCTACCATTTCAAAAATTCATGCATGTGGATCACCTTTGTCCTAAACATCCTAAAAAATAATCAGTGTACAGTGCCACTTTGGTTTGTGCCCTGCTCACCCATCTTCCTTGTTCCTTCCCTCCCTGTCCTGAGAGTTTCTGCTGCTTCCCTCTACTGAGAGCTTTGGGTGACCTGCTCCCTAACTCTGTGTGTCCATGCACCACATACCCACAGGGAAAGCTGCTGATGGCCCTGGGACCTGCAAAAGCTGCAGTTCTGAAATGAGTCTCTTTGTAGGTGGAATCTTCTCAAGAAGCCAATGCTGAGGTGATGAGAGAGATGACCAAGAAGCTGTATAGCCAGTATGAAGAGAGGCTGCACGAGGAGCAGCAGAAGCACAGCGCCGAGAAGGAGGCGCTCCTGGTGCGTAGGGGCAGCACCCACTGGAATCTGGGACACGAGGAGTAAGGGTCAGGTTTCTTACAGGGACAGTGGGCTGGAAGTGGTAAGGGATCAGGGAATTTGTTGCTCATCCACTTCCCTCCTCTCTCCACTTCCTGCCTTCATTCATCCCTTCCCTACTCAGAGTAGCCCGAGTCTTGGTCTCTAAATGCATGCCTTTCTCAGCTAACCATGTGGCAGCATCTCCTTTCTACCTGAAATCTCTGCCTCCCCGTCCAAGAGTCTTCCTGGACTTCCTAAACCCCCTTTAAGTGCCACCCTCTCCATGCCTGGGTCTCTTCCATTCATGCATCTAGAAATGTCTTCAGTCCTTAGGAAGCCACTCCATCTCTGGTCTCTGCTGTGGAATTTTTTTGTACCTGTCACAGCGTTGAGCTGTGTCTCACGTCTTGCTTTCATAGGGCAGCATACATTCTTTGCAGGCAGGGACTCCATGTCTGCCTTGTCTGCATCCTTAGAGGCTTAGTAAATGTGTCAGATGACTGAGTTGGGTTGCTTTTTTGTTTTTTGTGTTTTTTCCCCCTTAAGAGTGAGTTGGTGTGTTGCAGTATGGGATAAAGATCTGGGAATTCTGCATTTCAATCCAGATCTGGCCCTAATTCCTTTTATACTGTTGGCAAATACAATGACATTCTGTGAATCTGCTCAAGGTTACTTGAACTGTCACAGGTTCTTTATGCCTTTTGTACATACGTTTTCAAGGAGAAAAGGAGAAATACAGTTGAGGCCCATTAGAAAACCACGTGATAAGTCTCTATTCAGAATTGAGAACCAGAATCACAGAAGTTGAGATCATCGATTGTCAGAAATTAGTTCCTGAGGTTTGACTTTTACAGGGAAATCATGGTCTACTAAGGCCAGAGCTGTTTGTAGTAGCCTAGGTAGTCCATGCCTATACTGAGGACAGGATATTTCTTTTGCAGGAAGAAACCAACAGCTTTCTGAAAGCAATTGAAGAAGCCAATAAAAAAATGCAAGCAGCAGAGATCAGCCTGGAGGAGAAAGACAAGAGGATTGGGGAGCTGGACAGACTCATTGAACGCATGGAGAAGGTACTAGACACAGTTGCCCACTTTCCCAGCCTCTGCTGCATTTCTGCAGGTGCTTTTCAGGCCTATCTGAAAATACAGAAGCCCTCAACACTGATTCCTCTCAGCCTCCCAGTTTGCAATTTAAAAAACTATAAAATAAAATATGAGAATGTCCAATAGAATTCAATTTTTTCCCTTAGTGACTTTGATTACTTAATTTCCATGCCTTTAAAAATATTATACATGAAACTCTTTACATAAACTCCTTTTAAAATTTAATTTAATTTAATTTTATTTTTAGCATCCATGCTTTGCTAAACTCCAGGCAGGCATGTAGTTTACTCATTGAGTAATCCAGCCCTATTTGGATGTTCAGCCAACACCCCAATCCTGTTGTTTATGGGGCATGCGTCTGGGGCATGTTGACTTTTCCCTGACACGCCTGGGACTAGGGACTAGGAGGAGCTGGGAAAGCCACATTCTCTGTGGGAGTGGTAAACAGGCTGAGGGGTGGGGATAGGGGCCTGGGAAGTAGGAGCACAGCTGAGATAATGAAACCCTCTAGAGAAAGGGAAGAGGCTGGAAACTAGACAGGAAGTGGAAAAAAGGGGAGAGGGGTAGGAGAGAGGACAGAGGACAGGAAGGAAGAGGAAGAATGGGTGATATTTAGCACCTAACACTGACTTCCTGGGTATGGCCCAGGAGTTCAGGGCCAAAGCTGTGGCTGGTTTCAGGGAAAGCACTGGCTCTCTAGGTGCCTACCAGGTTGCGGATAGAGGTGACCTCTCAAGACAGACATTATTAGCACCCTGTAACTCACTCTGCATGCTGAGAATCTTCCAACTGATGATGGAGACGGGGAAATGACAATGAGCAAGGTCACGGCCCAGGCTTCCTTGTTTTTTAGAGGAAAGGTCCCTTTACATCCCCCTGGGTATCTGCCACATAACCCCTTTACAGCCCTCTCACAAGGTGAGTTCTAACCAGAGGGGAAACTGCATTAAATTCAGGGCTGTGGAGCTTCTGAGTTCACTGAAGGCTCCTTTTGAGCAAATATCCTAATTTGGGAGTTATGCTCTCACCTCTACTCCTGGGAAACAGAATTCCACATGTACTTTGTTGCTCATTTAGGAATAATATCAGTATTGACTGGAGGTGATCACAGTAGTGAAGATGCGACAATAGGGGTACTTTCTAGAACCTGGGTGAATGTTCCCCTGATCACCATTCTCCTACAAAGCAGAATATGCTGGTTAAGTCAAACACAGTGTCTACATGGCAGTTTCTACTGCTGCATAAAAAGCAGGCTGTATTGGAGAGGTGGCTTCGGCAGCAAAGAATCTTCCAGAAAGAGTATATGTGTGTGGTAAGAACACAGTGTTTAAAATCAGACAGACCCAGGGTTTGGACCTTGCCTGTCTTTCTAGTTGTGTTTTCTAAAACCCAGTTTCCTCTTCTGAAAATACTGATAATATTAGTTCTTATCGTAATGGCTTTTGTGAGATATAAATGAGGGGGGAAAGTCCATGCCAAATTCTAACTGAGCATAGTACCTGGCACATGATAAAGGGCTTAATAATTTATGACCTCAGTTTTTATTTTGCTACAGTTTTGCCTAAGTGTCTACCCCAGGAGCTTTCCCTTTGCAGGGCCCATTTTGTAGGTGGTCTTCTTGGTACCCTTGGCTTTCTGCAAGTTTCTAGTTTGCTCCCACTGATTTCCACATGCAGCCCTTATGTGAGGCAAATGGGAGGGAAGTCCAGGAAGGGGGTGAGGCCAGCCTTCTTTGCCAGCACTTAAGGGAACACAAAAGGTTCCTCAAATCCTGTTGGCTTTTTCTTTAGTGACTGAAAATTTATTGTCCTTTCTCTAAATCTTCCTGTCCATTTAGACTACAGAAATGCTTCTTTTATTTAGCAAAGATTAGATATACCCACTTAGGCTCTTCCCCCTTCAGGGATAAATCTTTGCAAGCAGGCATCTGGCCAGATCTCTGTCCCGCTCACTGCATGTGAGTAGTGTGTCCACAGGCAGGAATGGTGGCAGTGATTGTGTCCTGCTCTCCTCTACTTTTGGATTTTGCTGGAGGACAAACCGTGTGCTTTTGAATGGCTTCTCTACTTCAAACCTCATTTCTGTTTCTCTCACTGAGTGTGATATTGGAAGCATCTTTGTTTCTATTCAGTGAAAATCTAAGGAATGTGCTCCCCCAGGGTCTCCTCAGGAACAGATAACCTTCACAAGTGTAGACAAATGAAAGAAACTTTTGTGCAGTGTACACTGAAGGTTGATTGTATCTCAGTGTTTAAAAATAGAATTTTTATCATGTTCTGTACTTAGGTCTTGTCCTATTGTGTGACCCTCTACTTTTATAGTTGAGAAATATCCATTTGTGAAAGGTTTGTTGTCACCCTTCCTTCAGAGATGATGGCATAGTACACAGATAGGGTGCACATTCTGCCTAGGCCAGGCCTTATGAATATGTGTCTGCTGTGGAGTCTTGAAAACAATAACAAAGCCCCAGCAAAAGCCAGCTATCCCTCATTTTCCCAATGTGCCCTGGCCAGGGTGGAGACTTCTGGCCCCTCCTGCTTTCCCCTTGGGAACAGGAGTGGGAAGTAAAGTTTCAAAGATTCGCTTTTAATAACTTGGTGGAAAAGAAGTTTGGTATCTATAAAATTTGTAGGAGTTTATTGAAGAGAATTCCTGAACATAAAGATGAGGCACAGTAGTTCTTAGAAGAGGATTGAAAGTAAAATACTTTCCTCCCACTGAGTGAGCAGGACTTGATAAACTTCTACTTTAAGGGAATGTATCACATTGACATTTATAATGAATTTCTAGTACAATTTAAGTGATGATGAGCACCACGCTTTAACATTTTTCTACTTTCTTCAAAGAAATAATTGTCCAAATTCTTACTTTTTTTAAGGTAAACTTTGAAATTTACATATATATGATGAAGGATATGTTTCTCATTATGGCTGTAACAAATTACCACAAGTTAGTGGCGTAAAACAACACCAATTTATTCTTTTTCCGTTCTGGAGGTGAGAAGTCCTCAACTCAAGATGTTGGCAGGGCTGGATTCCTGTCGGAAGCTCTAGAACATCCATTTCCTTACCTCTTCTAACTTCTAAGGACTCCTGTATCCCTTGGCTTATGTTCTCTTCCTCCAACTTCAGAGCCAGCACTGTAGTATCTTCCAACTTTTCTGAATCTAACTAATGCTTCCTTCTAGTAAGGGCCCAGAGATCCTTCACCACATCTAGGGAACTTTGTAAGTTCCCTTTTATGTATAAGATGACATGCTTATAGGACATGGATGTCTTTGAGAGGACCATTATTCTAACCATAGTACATTTTTCAGAAGTGATATCTGTGTAAACACTACTAGGTTAGAACATAGGACATCACCAGAATCCCAGAGCTACTAACTTGGAGCATTGATTACCACTATTTAGGGCTTGGGCTGATGGAATATTATTTAAAAAATCTTGGAGCTGGGTTGTGGCTCAGCTGTAGAGCACTCACCTAGCACGTGTGAGACCCTAGGTTTGATCCTCACACCACATAAAAATAAATAAATAAAATAAAGGTATTGTGTCCAACTATGACTAAAAAACTAAATATTAAAAAAATCTTGAATGTGGTTTTATCCAGGGTACTTGTCACTAAATCCATAAATATAGCTGTAAATGCACATCAACAGATCTGGCACCTTTGAACTTTGGACTCTGTGCCAGTGGTGTGGAAAGCCCTGGGTGTGGGGGCGTTGTACAGACCTGGAGTCAGTAGAACTGGAATTGCTTGACATGTGCATATCTGCTATGTAGCTCCTGACCCATTGATTACAATTTGTATTGATTTTAGGAACGGCATCAACTGCAACTCCAACTCCTGGAGCATGAAACAGAAATGTCAGGGGAAATCACTGATTCTGACAAGGAAAGGTAAGAGGAAATGCCCTTTTGTCACGTTATGAATATCAAAGGTGGGTATGCTCTGTTCTTGTGGGCTCATTTGACCCTTGTGTTTTCACTCATGTGGTTTTCACTTACTAGAAACTTATGCAAGTGTGACATTGGATTGAGAGCTTCCAGGGTGGAGCAGGTTCTTTTAGGCACTTACAGCCACCTTTCCCCTGCACTAGTTGTTGGGCCCATCAAAGATGCCGCAAGTGCAAAAGTTCAATCTATAAATGTTCTCCTGAGCCTTGAACTCTGCAGGATGCACCTTGTTGATGAGAAAGCTCATCAACTGTGACTAATACTGTTTTTCCTGGAAAAAAATTCAAAAAAATTTTTTTTTTAAATTTCCAAACCTTGGATTGCCCTTTGGCTATGGGCATATAAAACCCTGGATGGAAAATATGGTAGTCGTCCACTTTCCCTCTAGATATGGAAAGGCAGAGCAGTGGCCCTCCCATGGCTGTCCCTTGAAGGAAAGGAGGCTGGAATATTGGAGCACTTTGGGTGAGTTACGTAACTTCCCTGAGGCTCTTATTGACTGTCAAATGAGAATTCTTTTTTTAAAGGCAGAAATGGTGATAATATTGATAGCATGGTCCCTCTTTTTGGATCACATTAGGACGGAACTTTAGGCCATACTTCCCACCACTTAGTATATGCTGAAAAAATACCTGTTTTCCTTCCTCTTTTTTAATGTTTTAGTTGTAGATGAACATAATACCTTTATTTATTTATCTTTATGTGGTGCTAAGGATCGAACCCAGTGCCCCACCCTTGCTAGATGAGTGCTCTACCACTGAGCCCCAGCCCCAGCCCCTTCCTTCCTCTTATGTAACTTCAGAGTTGTCAAGGTTATAGAAGTGTTTTGTTTGTTTGTTTGTTTGTTTTTGTTTTTTTAACTGTGGTATTGAGGAGGGACCTGGCAGAGCTGGGAGGTGCAGACTACCAAACCCTTCCTCTAATGCTCATGCTGGAGGTCCCCAAGGCTAGAGTCATCTGGGGCTCCTTTGGTTTCTTTGAACCAAACAAAGTCAGAGAATCATTTGTGCTGTTTCAAAACAAAAGGATGAAATGCTTGGTGACCTGAGCGACTCTGTTTTGATGTGGAGAAGGTCTTTCAACATGTTCTCTGTTTATCCCAAATAAATTATGTGTAGGCTAACTCTGACTCCAGCTTTTCTAGGACTCTTGCCCTGGATTTCACATATTTTATTGTGATGCTAGACTCTCCCTCTCTGTCTTCCTAATCATGGCAACTGGATGCTCCAATCCTATTAACCCTGACTACTGTCTTTTCTGTATTTCTGGGTACATCTTTCTATACTGCATGTTATATTTCCTTTTCTGCTATCATACCTGTAAGTGGAAAAAAAAATTCTCTTTCCCCGGAAGGTGTAGCAATTGGCTTTACATAGGATACAACTTGAAAGTGGGAACTTGGCGAGTCCTATCTTCCTTCTAGTCATCTAGGTTGTGCACTGTAAGAAGAGCCTGTCTTGGAGTTTCTTTGGCAGTATTTCTACAAAGCGGTGACCTCCTGTGCTGGTGTAACTGCATTGGTTTAGGACTCAGTTGCTTTTTTCTCCCTGTGTTAGGTATCAACAGCTGGAGGAGGCATCAGCCAGCCTGCGAGAACGGATCAGACACCTAGATGACATGGTGCATTGCCAGCAGAAGAAAGTCAAGCAGATGGTTGAAGAGGTAAGCAGCAGCCAAAGCCTCAGGACCAGGAGTGCTTCCTGTGGTGGGGAGACTTCAGCCCTAGAATGGATGTGGCTCTCTCAGCAGTTTCCTCTGGCTCCCACATGAACTTACCCAGGCAGGGATTTCTTCATATGTCTGGTGTGGACTGGTGATTATCCTTCTAAAAGAGGGCTTTCTCCACACAAAGTATTGCAGTTAGAAAGCTGTGAAGGCAAATGGGTTCATAAATGCACCCAGTCTAGGAGGACAGAGATACCCTCTGTGGTGCGAACAGAGAGGTTGACTTGAGCTCAGGGCGCTGCAGCCTCCCAGACCCGCCTGCCTCTCCCTCCCAGCCGCCACTGATGTCCTTTCTCCATGTCTGAGTGCCTCTTCCTGTGCTGCTCCTCACACTCCCTTTCCGTGTCTGCTTCTCTCTTTTCTCCCAACTCCCTGTTTTCTCTCTCACTCCTGTTCTTCATGCTTTCTTTTTTCTATAGTCCTTTCTCTTTCATAATGGTCTCTATAACATGAAATGAAGTCACATATTTATTCTTCTGGGGATGTTTTACTTTTTTTCTAAATGAGAAAAAGCAGGTAAGTTGAACACTTACATCTCTCTAAGAGGAAAGAAGAGATCTTTGGGCTTGGTCAGGGTTGTTCATCTCTCTCCCTCTTGTGCTGACTTGACAGAGGAGAGTCCATGCTGTTGTAAAGCCTGTCACATATTATTGTAGTTTGATAGAAAAAGAACAGTCAGTGCTAATGGGGTTATAAGAAATCCCTTGGGTTAAATTCTCTAACTTGCAAAAGAGAAGAAAAGGCATTAATTCAATTCAACATTTGTTTGTCACTGGAGAACTGAAAAAAAATTTTTTTTTGCCTAGTACTAAGCACAACCCTAAAGAGATATCTGTTTTATTGGTGAATTATTAAAATTAAAAGTTTAAGTTTACTTCTGATAAATAATTCATACACATGATAGACAACATTCAAAGTTTATGTGTTTTATTAACCCATAAAATGTTGGGGATGTTAGTGTGGTGGAGTTAAAGTCAGTGAATTAGAAGGATGAGGAGGGACACTTTTTTTATTGGCTATAGGATAAGCACACATGTCACCCAGATAGAATTTTGTCCCAGAAGAGAAGCCCAATCATGTCTTTTATGAGCTTGCACAAAAGTCTCTGGGGAGAAGTGGAATCAGTTAAGGAGAAGCTAGGCCATACCTTTGTCTGATTTCCATCCCAGGCAGTGGCCACAGGGGTGATTCTGGCCTGCCATCAGCACCAGGTAGATCTCAGAGGTATTTCCCAAGGGGAAGCATCACTTGTTACAGTTCCATCTCAGTGAACCTTGGCTTTCAGGGCATACTTTTTCTGCATTTGAATTTCACACACTGGAAGTCTGGGGCAAAGGTGATCTCTTGTTGTCTCCCATGGGACTCCTTACCTGTGGGAGCTGCATTTCTTCCTCCTCACTGCAGGAGACTATGCAATTCTCATGTGACATGTTGGAAAACCATAAAACAAAACTTCACACTGATTGGCTTTTGATGCAGTTAAATCCTTATCTGTAAGGGTTTTAGAGTGGTAGCAAAATTAGATAGACTTTGTTATAAAGACACTTGAAAGGAAGTATAGACTTCTCTGCTTTGTAACCTGCCAGATTAGAACGAAGGTACCAGTTTGAATGAAGTGGGGGAACATGCATGTGCATACACACGATTATGTCTCAGTATCTGAGACTTTTGGCTCTAGGACTCCCCAAAGATACCAAAATCCTTGAATACTCAGATCCCTTGCATACAATTTATGTGATCCTTCCATGTACTTCAGATGATCTCCAGATTACTTATAATACCTAATGCAGTGTCAAGGCTATGTAAATAGTTTATGCAGTGTTGTTTAGGGACTAATGACAAGAAAAAAATCTGTACATATTCAGTACAGATGCAATTTTTATTTTTTTAAATATACTCAATCTGAGGTTGGTTAAATCCACAGGTGAGGATACAAAAAGCCAACTGTGTGTGTGTGTGTGTGTGTGTGTGTGTGTGTGTATAGGGGAGCATGTACATATCAATGTCCATGCTGTGTTCTCTCTGCATTCAGAAAGCCCACTCATAAGGATGGCGCCTTTAGAGTTGGCGCCACCTAGGGGCTGTCTGGGTTTTAACAGTGAATGGAGACATACAAAAAGAATGCTTTTTTTTCCCCTGAATTTAAATTACCTAAATCAAATAGTAAAAATGATTGTATTTTTCTAGTATACCATTCAACTTCTACAACAAAAGAATTGTTGAAAATCTCAGCTGTGTATACATTTATGGAAATACATATTTTTTTTTTAAAGTTAGAAACATGGAAAAGCGGCATTGGCAAATGAGCACTTTCAGAAGAGCAGGACCAGGTTGGAAGGAGTTGAGGGTTCTGATAATGGGGGCATTGGTTGGAGAAGTTGGGGAGGACATAACCAAGGAGCACTGTGAGAGCTGTGCTCTTAGAAAGAAGCTCTTATAGAAGAAGAAGTATATTTTTTCTGTATTATGAGGCAGAGCCAGGCCAGAACCACTGGGTGGCACTTGCAAGAAAAAAAATTTCAGTGCTTCATCCAAAATATAGAAAATGTTTCTGATATTGGGAAGGTATGTAGCCCTTCACCAAGGGTGTCTTCCTCATGAAGTAAGAAGTCGAGTGAGGAGCTCTTCAGTGTTCCAACAGAATTCTGTGTTCTGTCATCTGAAAGGCTGTGTGGAGGAAATCCAGTACCTTTATATAAAGAATTTTTTGTTGTTTACTATGATGTGCCCCTTCTTATGATCTCAGCATTATTACTTTGCATAATGAGTGAAATCAGCTAAACCATAACTAAATCACTCCAGATCACTTGGGCCAAGTTTTGAAAAATCTAGATGACTGAATTGGTCAGTGTGAATTCTTGAATTCTGGCTTTAGAAGAGAAGTGTATTTTTATCTGTAAACACCTGCTACTGAAAGAGAAAGAGAGAGGAAAGAGGCCAATTTGGCCTAGGATAGAGCCAGCCTTCAAGCAGATATTAGGGACAGTTTTCTTTCCTTCATGCTGAATCTGAAAGCTTGTATGTACCACAGCTCCACCTTTAGCAAGGATGGGAATCCAGTTTCCATCTACCTCTAGTGTCATTTTGGTCGTAATGTCTATGAAGAAACTTATTAATTTGATTGGCTTCTTTTTTCAGCCCAAAATGTCCAGGTACTACTACTGAGGCTCTTGGGAACCTTAAATATTAAGCAATCTATCTTTTCCACCCCTGTAGGATATCATCTCATAATAATAGTGGTAATGATAGTAATCTAAATAAAAAGTGACTGGCCCACATTTTATAGTCCTTAGCTCAGTAATGTCATAATTTCCATTGTGTGGGACAGTAAGGACTTATATAAGAAGGGTTTAGGGTGGGGAGGGGACCTTTTGCAATGTAGGATGAGTACATATTTTTTCTTTTTTTATTTTAATTTGTTACATATAACAGCAGAATGCATTAAAATTTATATTACAAATATAGAGCACAGTTTTTCATATCTCTGGTTGAACACAAACTAGAGGCACACCATTTGTGTCTTCATACGTGTACTTAGGGTAATGATGTCCATCTCATTCCACCATCTTTCCTATCTCCATTCCCCCTCCATTCACCTTCCTTCCCTTTGCCCTATCTAGAGTTGAGTACATATTTGAAGGGGTCAATTCATTGAAAAAAAAAAAAAGCAAAAAGAACAGTGTCTTCTGAAAAGTGTAGGGTAAGTACCTGCACTAGTCTAGGTCTTTCTACAGGATTATGTCATTTGTCATGGAGGTCAAGCTTCTTCTTCCCATCACTAGCTCTCTTAGCTGATTCTGGGTCTGACAAAAATAGTATGCAAAACAACAATAACATCAACAAAAGCCCCACCTGTGCAGACTGGGTACTGTGGGCCTTTTAGGCTGCTTTTTTACTCTACAAGTGATTCCAGACTGCAGCCAAGGTTGAGACCCATGCCCCGGATTTTCATAGCAGTGGCCTGACTCCCCCTGTTGGGTTTCATGTTTTTCATGAATTCAGTCAGCCTCCCTGGGAAGCTCCTAGACCTGAGGGGGAAAGCTGCTGGTGAACTTGGAGTAAGAAGGTCTCCATGGAAGAAAGCCCAGGGGACTAGTCACCAGGGATTGGAGCACTAAAGTGAGAAAGCTGGTCCAAGTCTGAAACTATCCAGTTCCTGTCAGGCAAGCTTTGTTCCTTGCCAACCCCTAAATCCTGGGTCCTGGGAGGATTCTATAAAAACTTGTTCTTAATGCTGTATTGGCCTGAGGGTATGCAGATCATAACATCTTTCTATAGTCATCCAGATCAATCCTGGAGGGATGATATTAAAAAAGGGACTGAGATGTCCTTGTTAAACAGAGAATAGAGACTGAAGTTTACAGAATCCAGTCTACATCATGTCTTTGGAGGCTGGGAACCTAACACTTAACACAGAGACTGAGTGGTTCTCCTGGATCCTTTTCCCACTGTGCACATCTGGGTGTATCTGCTCTCCTCCTGGTTTAAACAATCTTCTTCTATTTATCAGAGGACCTTACACTTGGCTGTACTATACCTCTTTAGAAAAGAGACAAACAAGCTAGACTTGATGCATACCTGTAATGCCAGGGATTTAGGAGGTTAAGGCAGGAGGATTGCAAGTTTGAGGCAGCCTGAGCAACTTATCAAGACGCTGGTCTCAAAATAAAAAGTAAAAAGGACTGGGGATGTGACTCAGTGGTAGAGTGAGCCAGGTTCAATCCTAGTACCACCAAACAAACAAAACAAACAGAATGCCTTGGTGAAATTATATTAACAATGACCATTTCTGAAGTGGAAGACACAGCAAAATGGTTTCTCAATTTCTATCCAATGTTTTTCAAAGTATTTGCTCACCATCTCTTAGACCCTTTTCAGAGTGATGATGCCTTCATCATAATGTGATGACAGTTCCTTGGGGAAACAAACTGAATGGGGGTGGGGAAGGGGGAAAAACGACGTATGGCTCTTCAGAGAGTAGCGACTTTGAGTTTCTGGTTCTTTGGCCAGTTGGCCAAACAGGGCTTCCCCTGTCTGTTCTGTGTGGAGCCCCCGAACTTATCTCCCCAGTCCATGAGTCACAAGTACCTCTTGTGGGCGGAGATTGGAGATTGTTAGGGATGATAATAAAAAGTAACCTGAAAAGTTATTCATTTCATTGTCTATTAAATGAGTTTAATATCATTATCTAGCTGAGAGGTTTTTGGGTAAGAGTTAAATGAGATGATGTCTAATAAAGCATTGTGTTAATTGGAACACAGGGAATGCCCAATAAATACTAGCTGCTGCTATTACTATTACTGCTGGTGAATGTCTTCCTGCTGTGTACACCTACAGTAAAGGGAAGTGACTGAAAGCAAGTATAGCTGATTAAAGTACTGGCCAATACTCAGGGCTGCTGTTTTTTCCTTTTGGAGGCCATGTGGGCCAAATCAGATCTTTTGGTACTCCACTCTCTTTCCTTCTGGGCTCTGTGCTGATCTTTAGCTTAGCCATCAGACTATTGAGTAGAATATTTACATGCAATGCAATTTTTAAAATTTAAATTCTTCCCAAGAAACTTCCATTTTAATTGGCTCAACCATTTGCTGTCACAGTTCATTTCAAAGTTGTTGTGGTGCACTGGAGTGTGCCACACAGAAACACACTTTAGCCAAATGTCCTGTTTAGAAGATTCTGTTTCCCGTCTCTGATAATCAGCCAGGTTGGGGTAGGGGAAGGAGCTGTAGCACTAAGCCCTCATCCCTAATCCGCTCAATTCAACTGTCTCCAGATCATGTCGCATGAGCTCTTCTCCAGATTTAGTCTACGGCTCTTTGGAAGATGATACAGTGGTATTCTGCTCTGTGTGGAAGCGATTCCCTCTGCTGCTCCTGATTAGAAGAACACTTGTACGCCCTCTGCAGGAAGAGGTGGTATTTACTGTGATGAGCCAAGGAACAAAAGAGGAAGGACATTCTATTCAAAAGAAAATCGGATCCTGTGGGGCTCTCACTTGTGAAAACACCCACATACTGTGACCTCAACTTGTACATCATAAAACTGCAGAGTCCAGAGAAATCCGAGATCCACAGAGCACTTTTTAGACATTTAGGTTCTCAGACATCGGGAAAGAACCACAATGAAAAAGACTACTCACCATAATTCAGGAAGTGTAGATTGACCTAGGATCTTGGAACATGAATCCTTTCTTATGGAAAAGCTGCTATGGACACCAGATATAGTGATGGGAAGAGAACTTGAAGAACTTCAGTGCCCTGAGAAGGAAGTGTGCCCCACTGGATCACACCTCACAAAAGACAAGCAGTGCCATGTCCCTGTAGTGTGATTGCATTTAGGAAGTGGCCCTCAGGTGTCCTTTCCGAATGCGTATCAACACTAGTAGGCTCTCTCTCCTTGTTTGTTTAAGAAAAGTTTATCCAACCTGGGCATTTTGCTGGATTGGACAGTTCAACAAACCTCGGGGAAAGAGAAGTATGTCTGATGAAACTATTTGGCTAAAATATACTGAAGTGAAATATAGCTCACGTATACTTTATTTTTATAGAGGTCTTTCTGGACATCCACAAGTGCTGGTTTTTCATCAAAACTTAACAGTGTTGCTGGGAACTAGTTGGTCGTAGCAGCAGCAGTCTTGTGAAGGGGGTATTAGCTTCTGTAAACCAGTGGACTGGGCTAATGGAGGTAGTTCATGGGGAGGCCCACCATGCCTCTGACACTGGATAGTTCTCTCCCCTCACATCTTTGTGGAAAAGCCAAGTATGCAGATGTTTTCTTGTCCGCTTTTGCCCTTAGTCTTTCATTTTGATATTTCTATCTGGTCCTTTTCCAGTCATTCCCTACTTGCTTCAGCCACTTCTAAAATTAACTGCTACTAAGTAGCTGCAACCAGTTTACCCTGTGCCTGGTGCTCCATTTAAACATGGATCCCACACACCCTCCTGAGCATCCAGAGTTCCGCAGGACCTGGAGTAAGCTTGAAGAACAGCTCACCTGGACGCTACACTATGGCGGCGACTTACACTGTTTTCAGGAATTCCTCTACTTATCCCATGTTTTTCTAAATCTCTGGTGGAAAAGTCTCTGGCATTTGTTCTAGTGGAATAGATTCATTACCCACTTTCAAAAGGTGTGATAATTGGAATGAAGGGAGTGCAATAACCTTTAGAGATAGTGGAGCACCAGCTGAGTCCCCCAGGAGGTGGGCTCCCCTGTTTCTTCTCTCTTTTGGATATGGATAGTACCTGGAGGCCAGACAGGCCTTGTTTTGTGGAGCAGATAGTAGAGGTCCAAGCATCTCTATTAACCTTAGAGTACCTCCTAAATATTATGGCCTAGAGCCTCATTATACCTTCCTCTCATCCTGGCCGTGGTCCTAGGCTAATTCATGATCTTCTCAAATCTGCGTTCCTTCCTCACACAACTGGTATTCAGCTGCTGTTCTCTGCCTTTTCTGGTGTCCCCCAGTTCACCTCTTTCTTGCCTGGGGATGTGGTAGGAATTTGAATTACTGCCTAGCAAAACCCGAGTTGTGTGTTCAAATGCACCCCATCCCCAGCCTCCCTCGCCCTGCCCTTAACTGCCCTTAACTGCATCTCCTCTCCTGTCTGGATGCTCCCACCCAAAGGAGGTGCTCCTTGATAGTTTGAGGCAGAATTTATTTATAGTATATGAAAATGTTAGAGTTTTGAAGTCTAGTGTTAAATATGGTATTAGTTACATCCTTGTTTTAAAAATCTTAATACTTTATCCAAAATGCAAAACTATTAGAAGGAGCATAATTGTGTGAACCTTTGTTCTCTATGTATTCTTGCAAGAACTATCACAGTGCACTTGATGATAGAGCTTGATTAATGTTTTCATGGCACTAGTGTCTTCCCTAGGGAGAAGGTCTTTTCATTGTAAATGTCACTGAATCCATGTTCTCTTTATTGAACTTGTTTCTCATTTGCTTTGAACTATTCTCAGAGACCTGGCTGACCAGTTTCTGTCCCTAGGAAGTTCATGAGGCTGAGTAGTTCATGTTCCGGGTCCCTACCAGCTGTTGAGCATGTCTCTTTTTTCAAGGCTGTGTATACAGACCTCATATTCCCACATTCACCCCCTCTGAGTGGTATCCATTACTCTATTTTGTAAGTCCAGGAAACTGAGGCTTACAGTCTTAGAAAATAAGTATCCAGAAGTCTCTCAACAAATGATGGTGGTGCTGGTTCCACTCCAAGGTCTTCGACTCCAAAGCTAGCTTCTTCTCAGTTTTTTGATTGGGGGAAAAAAATCAAGCTAAAGAAAATTAGAGATAACAATATTCCACATACCATTTTCTAGAATTAAAAAATGCTGACATTTTGACATGTTTTTGTTTCTATTTTTTTTAAATAAAAGGAAACATTGCAGATAAAGAACAGGTTCTTCTTTTTTTATTATTCCATCCAGTTCTACCCCTTTTCCCACTTCTACCCTTCCTTCTCCTTCAGAGGCAATTTGGTGTCTATCCAGGCCATGAATCCATACTTTTAGTACAGAGATATGTGTTTATTATTAGTATATGGCTTATTTTGTGTTGAAAATTTTTGCATAGATTTTAATCTATACTGTACAAAATAAATCATATTATACACATTTTGCAACTTACTCTGTGTGTGTGTGTGTGTGTGTGTGTGTGTGTGTGTAGTACTGAGGATTGAACCCTGGGGTGCTGTACCATTGAGCTACATCTTCAGCCCTTTTAAAAATTTTGAGACAAGTTCTCACTAAGTTGTTGAGGTTTGCCTTGAAGTTGTGATCCTCCTGCCTTAGCCACCTGAGTTGCTGAGATTACAGGTGTGTGCATGGTGCTCAGCTACAAATTACTCTTTTTTTCTTGTTTTGTTTTTGATGTTATTACATATACATTTAAATTATGTATTTCATTGGCTGCCTAATATATTTTTATTAATATATTTAATATAATTTGTCTAACCTGTTGATAGACATTTATTAGTTTCCCAGGTTTATTATTCAACAAACTGCATCAAACATGCCTCCATCTTCTCTAACTGGGAAATACCCTTGCAGGAGGAATGGCCAGGGCGTGGGGTTGATGCAGCTTAGCTTTACTGGATACTGCTCATGTGCTTTCCAAAGCATTCCTATGTTACGTCATATATGAGAGGGCAGAATTCTCCAAATGCTCATCACCACCTGGCACTGTGGGGACTATAATTTTGTACAGTTATGAAATAGCATCTCATTGTTTTGATTTTAATTTGCGTCAGCCTGACTTCTACCTATTCCAGATCTCTTGACTGAGCGACTTTTCATAAGCTCCTTGACCATTCAGGTGTCCTCCTTCATGTATATGGGTGATAATACATCCTCTGTTCATGTTTATATTAGGTTTTTATCTTTTCTCCTGCTGGTTTGTATAAACTCTCCATATTATTAATATTAATCACTTATCAAAAACATTTGGGTGACCTAGTCAATGGTGCTTGTTTGTGGTGTCTCATATTGTACAACTTTTAAATCTTGGTAAAGTTATCAGTCCTTTTGTGCTATGCTGTACATCTTGTTTGTTGTAAAGATATTTTCTGTAACTGTTTTGAAGTTTTGTTTTTCTTCTTTAGGTCTTTAATTATGCCCCATGTGCCCATCCCTTCCGTCCTTTCCCTACTCCATTTTTTCATGTAGCACTTACTGCCTGCTAATGCACTTTGTACTTCTCCTGTCAGTTTTACTTATTTATTTTGTTGTTGTCTCATTGCTAGAATGTAAGCTCTATGCAGCCAGGGACTTTTGTCTGTTGTGCTCATGGCTGTATCCCTGATACTTGGCATGGTCACTGCCCTGTAGTAGGTGTTCAATAAATATTTATTTGATAAAGAATAATTCATGTGGGATTTATTTTTTTGCATATGGTATGACTAAGGCATCTTTTTTTTCACTCATAAAAGCTTATTTCTCAAAACCATTTTTTTAATGTCACCTTTGTAAAATTGTACTTCTTTGCCCTGTGCCACTGTCTTTGAATACTTCTGTCCTCCTGCCCCTCTGCTGAAGTCTAAAGGACAACCCAGGCCTTTGCTTAGTGGGAGTGGGATTGAGGCAGAGCCAGGAATAGCACACAGGGAGCTCTCCTCTGGTGGGACAGTCAGTAAACACGGAAGAAGTACCTTTTGTGAACGGAGTCCAGAAATGGACGTGAGTTCCTGCTCTCAGAGGACTTTCTGGCTGACATTTCAACTCCTCAGGTCTGAGACAGAATAAGTGATACACCCAGTTGTGAGCTTTGTGTACTGGGAACACAGAAGCAGGACCGCATAGTGGTTAAGTTTGAAGGCCCTGAGTAAATAAAATCTGGCTTTGCATCCTGCCTCTGCTCCTGATCGGGCTTTGTATCTTGAACAAATGACTTATCCTTTCCAAGATTCTGATTCCTAATCAATAAAATAAGAATAATCATCATAGGCCTTCCTCCATGGATGATTATAAGGTGGCTGTAAGGGCCACTGAGAGCATGCATGCCAAGTGCTAATAGCACAGTGCCTATAAATCAGTACTAAATTTGGTGTGGGCGGAGAGACTTCAGGGAGGAGGTGGTGTTGGACTGGGTCTTGCAGGATAGCTTGTATTTTTCGAGGCAGGAATTGAATGAGTGGGAAGGGTTATACCAGACAAGATATAGGATAAATAAAAACAAAAACATGGAGGCCAGAAAGCATAGGGCGAGTCCAGGGAACACTAATCTAGTTTGACTGGATTAGAGGAGAGATTGCTAAATGAAGAGGCTGGAAATGTAGGTTGAGAGTAGTTGTGGTAGGTGGTCAACACCAAGCCAAGAAAAATCGTCTTTATTACTTTGCTTATAATTTCTCAGTGGCTCCCTATTTCCTGATCATATCTGAGTCTCTGATTGAGGTTTTTGGCAGTGGGTGCTGGGCAAATAGGAGGGGAAAGGGCAGGAAGGACAGCTGGGAGGGAGGCTGGGCTAGTGCTGGGGAGGGCTGATGTCCAAGGGTACTTGAACTTCATTCATGAACATTTTTGAAAATACCATTTTTTTTAGCACCAGGTGTGAATATACGTATATATTCATCACATTATTCTGAAATAGTTCTCTCCCTGGATATTGCTATGAAGCATCTGGTGTTTTGTCTCTGAAACTGCATTCATCAGAGAAAGCACAGGGATAAATCAGCTGCTTCCCCACTTCTCCATTCCACCTGCCTCCTCTAAAGTCACAGCCTGAAGAATGAGGGTCCTTGCAGGTTTTTTGTTAAAGAGCCCATGCCAACCTTCTTCCCATCCTCTCCTCACTTTTAGGGCAGCAATGCAGTGCTAGTTTGTTGCCCCAGGAAGGATGGGGGCAGACAAACCTCTGACCAGCAGGAAAGTGTGAATAAAAGAGCCTGGGCCTCTCCCAATGGACTTTCTTGAGTTGAGGTCTTGGCCCCACCAACGTCTAGGTGCTTGTTGAGGGGATGAACAAATGGTGAATCTCTTGGATCCTCGTTGAGTGGGGATAACCACCTGTGTTCGTTTCTCAGCATCGAGGGCTAACCCTGCAAAGGCCAGGTACCCAGTGCACATCCTTCCTGCCTTCTCAGTGAAAGCACTCAGATTGGGAAGCCAGTTTATCCACCCTTACTTGACATTTTTATAGCCAAGTCATTTTTAGGCACCCTGGAGAATCAGTTGCTCTCCTTAAAGAGAAGTTAGGTTATCTTTAATAAAAGATAGAAATCATACCAAATTAGATTATTTTACCTCAGAAGGCAGTTTCAATGGATTCTTTTGAATAGCATAGTTCTATTATTATATATTACTTCAAACTTAATAGAAAAAAATTGATTAAAATATGTGCCTTGTTCATATGTAGCCTGGCTGAATGCCACAAGGCACATTAATTGAAAATGAATTTCCACAAACCCAATCAAGCATCATGAAGATGAAAAATGTACCTTTTCCCCTCCGTTCCTTCATTGATTTTTCATTTTGCCCACTCAGAGCTTCATTTAGCAATTCTTCAGTTGAATTTTGTTGTGGCCTTAATTCATTCCCTTCACTCCCTCCCCACAAATGAGATAATGTTCCATTTTCCTTCCCCTTATTAAACTGTTCTTTCATGCTGCATTAAGGCAGGGCAGATTCTGATCTTGTCATGTTTCTCTATGTATTATTTTTTTTAATAAAAGAGTCTAAGCTTTATTATTTTTATTCTTGAATCTTGTGATGGCTTTTATCAAGGAGAATTTACTTTAAAATACAATAGCTATGAAATTACAGCATTAAAGACTTTCAAAATAGAATTAAAGGATGCTATAGCAAAAAAAATCATTTTCAGAGAAAGAATGTAAAATATCAATTTTTTTTTCTCTCTCTCCCTCCCTCTCTCTCTCTTTTCAATGCAATATATAGGGATCAAACATGATTCCTGTTTTGTTGAGGGAAATGGAGACAACTGTCTGCCAGAGTGATCAAGAGGTTGGGTTAAAACAAGGCCCTGTCAGGGCAAGAGGAAACCAAGGGAGAATCTGGTAGAAGCCTGGCTGAGCTCTAGAAAGTTCTTGCCTGTCCTGTTCCATCTCTGCCTAGTCAGATCACTGGTTTACTGGATCTATAGGGGTTTTGAAAATAATAATGGGGAATTTTGAACTATTTCCTTGGGAAATTTTAAAAATTTCAAATAACATAGCAACATAACTTTCCCCAGAAAAGGCTATTGGAACTCAAAATAAAGCATCATTTTGCTTAATTATGACCTAGAATTCATAATCCAAATGATCTCATTTTGTTTAGTAACATTAATTGGTAGTTACACATCATTAATAAATATTTCAATGGAAAAATTAATTATTTATTTATGAATGCAGTTCAAAGTAGGAAGTCTTTGTAAATGAGGGTCCACAGGAAGGAGTAACAAAGCAGGGGTGTTGGTGACAGAGGTTGGGACACTTTGTTCATTAATGTGTGGTGGAGTTTTGTGGTGTGGGTGCACATAATATGCACAAAGCCCCCAAACCCAGAAATGAATAAATAAATGTGCCTGTGGGCCTCAACTGGTTATTCCTAAAATTAAAGTGAACACATAATAAACTTCAAAGAAAATAATAATGTCATAAATGGTCTGGATTTTAAAAATCTAGTTCTCTTTCCCTTACAGGATCTTAAACAGTTGGATTAAATGTGACTTTCAGTTTTGTCTTGTTTTGTTTTAGTTTTAAGGATTTTATGTGAGAAATCAACAGATCATTAACCAGGCATCACCAGATGGAAAGTGACTGGGGCTTCAACAAAGGGGTGTGAGGAAAACGTTTGATTGGTTAAAGTAGAAAGCCCCTCATTGAAGTTAGTCTGCAGTTTCTGATGGGCAAAGTTCCTAGCTACAGATTAATTGGTGGCTTCTGATAGGTAGAGTTGTTAGTCTGAGGTTAGTTATCAGTTTCTGATAGGTTAAGCATGAGCTTCATTTTCCTAACCTATGACGATGCATTCTGGTTGCGTTTGGTTTGCTTGGTAGTCACCCCCTGGTCCTCAGTCTCTCATTTATGAAGAGTTTGACCCAAACTTGGGTGTGATGCTCTTTGTCACCATTGTGGCTAGTTTGTGTCAGTGTGAAACTTGTGTGACTATCCATTTTAATGTGCCTTCTAGTATTAGTGAAGTAAGGAGTAGAGTTGTTGCACACTCTGCACTCCTAGTGTGTAACAATCTAATGTGCACCTCCCACATGCTGTTTCAGCTGGTTTCCTATTTTACATGAGGCATTTCCCATGTATATTACTATTTCCCAGCTGTGAAACACCTAAACAACAATATCTTGGCAAACAATTGTTGTCTAGTATTTAATGATTATTTGTTACTGTATTTTTTTCATTAATGTCTCTTCATAGTCCCCAAGTTCAACACTGAGTTATGTTTTCTTGAGTCTTAACACTGTTGGACACTGGTCACATAATTCTAACTACACAACTTTATAATTTCCAACATCTAATAGAAGTGGCCCATGTTCTACCTGCTACTAATGGGGGAAAAAAAACTTCTCAGGAAGCTGAGAAATCTTACAACTTCCAGGGTTGAGCCGAATTCAAAACAGAACCTTCCTAATTTGTATACAATTTCATTTTGGTCTTGTTGACAGAAGCTGTTTTTTGAAATGGATTGACAGAAATTCTTTTACTCTAGCAGTCTCTGATTCCAAAGCAGTTTATAAAAAAGTGGGGGTTGATAAGGGTGATTTCATCTCCGAGCAGTGATCTTCTGTATAAGATAATTGATTCACCATTCATTTGTTCTCTGTGGGTTTGGGTCTTTGCAAGGCAGAGATGGAAACAAAGGATAACAATAACATTGACATGTCCTAATGGGTTTGTTCAGAGGGTTGAAGCATCACAGAGGAGGGACATGGAGTTGGGATGTGCTGGCCTGGGAGATGACAAGTGAGTTGATCATGACAACAGGAATTATCCGCGTGAGAAGTGATGGAGGGTGGCAGGGCATTCCTGATGGAGGCACCAGCTTTGTGCAGAGGCTTGCAGGCAGGAGTGTAGTATGTTAACCAAGTGCTGAGGGGGTGCAGCAGCTTCCATGTAGGCTCATTGAAGGATGAGTTGGGCATGAAATGATACTGGGACAAGAATGGGATCCCAGCAGAAGGGCCTCATGTGTTGCACTAGGGATTTGGAACATTAGGAGCTTAGGAGGGCCTTTAAGGAGGAGACTGAGATATCCAGCTTCTCTGGGGCCAGGGCCTGGGTGTTTTATCAGTTCCCCATAAGTGGGTGGCAATGCTTAAAGGTGACCACTTAGCTCAAACCCCATAGGCAGATAACTCAATTATAGCTAAAAGGAGAAAAGCCTACATCAGTTTTAAGAAGCTAGAACTTTTACTTCCCCTTTCTTTTCAAATATCAAACCAGCCTGAAGTCTTAGAGATTCAGCATCCAGCCTGGTTGCATGAGGTTGCCAGTCATATTCAGTTTGAGTTACAAAGAAACATGATAATTGAGATGAAGATTAGAAGAAATTTTGTTAACATCATTAAAAGATTCCATCAAGACGTATTTGCCCCTTGCTCTATTAAGGGAGTCTAATAATGGATTGTTTTTGATATTTAGGTTTAGTCATTGCAACAAGATAGGTGTCCTCATAGAAATGGTTTAGGCAAAGTCTGGAGATACATACTTCTGACTTCTCAGTTTTAATACTGACTTGAGCCTGATGACCTGGGTCCTTTGCCACCACCTGGTGACAGCTAACCCTAAATGCAGCTTTGTGAGGAGTCGGTAAACCTGAAGGTCAAATTGTAGACTGAAATGGATCAAGGAGTAGGAGCAGATATAACTAATAGATTTCCTTTGCATACTGACAGCATGGTACCCTGGGTTTTGGGGTAGTCTCTGATTTGGGGGGTGCTTTGGAAACATGTGGTTAGCAAGGCCATCTTGGTTCAACAGAGTCGATTCCAGACTATTTTGACCCTGAAGTTGGATTATTTGAGGATAGACAGATGGGTTCATTGATTTATTCATTTCTTATCAGTGAATTTAAAAATTTTTAAGATCTTTACTTTTAGAAAGTCTAGTGAAGGAGAAAAACCAGTAATCATGTAGTAGTAGCTAACTATGAAGGCTTCTCATGTACAAAAATGCTACGAGACAGTATTTTAAGATTTTTAAAAAATGGTTAGAAATAGTACCATTTTCCATACCAACATGTGATTTAGAGATTCTGAAGAAAGAACCAAGGACTTTAAGGTCAGATATTACTACCACACTATAAAACCCAGGAGCACGTGAGTGTGCTCTTTTAGAGAATGGGGCCTCACTTGGGATAAGGTATGGGATGTGCTCCAGGGCAGATTGCAGGGGAGTCCAAGGGGAGATGCAAAGTAGGTCCCCTCTCTAGGCATGTGGGGCTTGGCCAGCCCAAGCATCCTTTTTTCCCCTCTAATCTGAACTAGTCATCCCTGGTCACAGAATATTCTGGACAGAGGTGCTTCTGTAAGGAATGCTTAAAGATGGAAGCAAATGTGCATGAACAGCCCTCACTTAGCACAATAGCATGGTTGCTTCATGAAACATTATTTGCTGAAAATCTGGAGTTCTGTTTTCAGAAGATTCTGTACCCCAAGCCTTCTCATGGCCCTTTCCTTCTTCCAGAACCAGGTAACTTATCAGTGTAGCATTGGCCCTGTTTTCTCAGAAGAGCTCCCAGAATCTTTCCTGATAGCACTCTTTCCTGATGATATCTTTGCGTTTTATTTATCTAATTTTTTTACAGCTGTCCCTCAGTAACTATGGGGCACTGGTTCTAGGACATGCCCATGAAGACCAAAATCCAAGGGTGCTCAAGTCCCTTGTGTAAAATGGCACATTGTTGGTGTATAACCTGCATATGTCCTCCCATGGACTTCAAATCATCTCTAGATTACTTATAAGACCTAATAAAATCAGTTCGGTCTGACTAATTGTTATACTGTATTGTTTAGGGATTAAGGATAAGAAAATAAAGTCTGTACATGTTCAGTACAGATACAGTTGTTGTTTTTTTTTTAAATAGTTTCAATATGCTGTTGGTTTGAATTTGAGGACACAGAATACATAAGTATGCAGGACTATTTTTTAAAGTAAAATCTACAGGATCCTCTTGGGATGTGCCTATAAACTGCTCACTCCTATGTTTTTAAACTACATCTGCTGCTTTTCTTGACTCACATACCTCTCTGAGTCCTTCAGAGACAGCAAAGTAGTATATTTGAAACCATTTTTTATGTTGTTGGGTTAAATATCACCCTTCACCTTCTTAGAAAGTTTTAGTGAATTTCAGTGCCTATTATGGCTGTCATTTAGATTTCAAAAGGCAATTTAAAAAGAAAATCTTAATACTGTAGGAAAGAATGAAAAAGGAGCATGATAAGGTTACTTTTGAAAATTATTCTGATAAAAATTGAAGAAAATTTACACAGATTTAATTTTTTTTGATGTTGTTCATAATCCTACATCAACCCCCAAACTACGTCATTTATCTAACTTCATTTATCAGCTTTTACTTTCACCATTGTAAACTTTTTTTCCCCTGTCCCTTGAGGCTTTTTGTAAACACTCTTCCATTTTGCAGTGTATTTGTTTTTAGCATCTGTGTAATACACTCCATCAAACTGATATTCCATAATTTACTGCCCATTCCTTTAGTGCTAGACATTAAGGTTATTTCCATTTTCTCTCTATTATAAATAATGGGAGCAAGAACATCTCTATATATACAGCTCTTTTCCTATATTTGAATTATATCCTCAGGATAAATTCCCAGGAGCGGGATTAGTGGGTCAAAGGGTCTGAACAGCTTTATGGCTCTTAATATTTATTGCTAAATTGCCTAAAGGGTCATTCTAATTTACAGTGCCACCTGCAACACATGAGAGTGGCTGTCCCTCCCAGCCCTGCCAACACCGCCTCTTTAGTCACTAGTTTTGAGCAAATTTAATAGGTATTAAAGGGTAACTTGTTACAGTTTTTAATTGGTAATTTCTTTCATTATTATCAACACTAGACTTTCTTTTATTGTTTTTTTTTTTATATTTTTTTTAGTTGTAGGTAGACCCAATACCTTTATTTATTTATTTATTTATTTTTATGTGTTGCCACGCGTAAACCCAGTATATCACGTGTGCTAGGCAAGTGCTCTACCACTGAGCTACAACCCTAGCCCTGAACTTTTTTTTTTCTTAAGTGTGTTTCTTATATTCTATTTTGTGTAGTTTGCTTTTTATTTTCAGAGTATTATATTTTTTAAAACTGTGTGGAATTATAATGAAAATGCCAAATGCACTCAGAACCGAGAAAAAAATCAATGAAGCCCACTAGATTCATTATCTAGGTTCAACAGATACTATGATTTGGCCATATTTGCTCTAATCACCTCTTTCTTCATCTTGTGTAGTATTTTAAAAAGCAAGGGCTAGCATTGTAGCTCACTGGTAGAGCACTTGCATAGCATGTATGAGGCACTGGGTTTGATTCTCAGCACCGCATATAAATAAATAAATTAAATAAAGGTCCATCAATAACTAAAACAAAAATTTGAAGGAAAAAAAGATAAAAAGCAAACCCTAGACATTCTACATATGTTTCCTTTATACTTCACCATGCATTTCTAAAACATATGAACTTTTCCTTATATAATCATAAGGCTATTGTCGTACTTAACAAAAATAGTGGTAATTTCGTGGTATCATTTAACGCCAATCTGTAATAAAAATTTGCAAAGTTTATTTTTACTGATGCTTTATCCCAATCAGCACCATTATCTTCACATTTAGTTGTTACATTTCTAAGGTCTATTAACCTAGAGCATGCTGCCCCTGTCTGATCCCACCTTTTGATTTTACCCTGTTGGCTGCTTATTGCAGGAACTGAGCCAGTTGTCCTATAAAAGTTTCCACATTCTATATTTGACTTTTTGTTTCCTTATTAGCTCTGGAAACTTGATCAGATTAAGTTTTAACTTTTATTTGTGAGAAGTCAAGAATACGTCGGGGTTGGTACTATATACTTCATTTTGTGTCACTTTTGAGGCCTAGACAGGCCAGTTGTCCTACTTTGGGTGATGTGAAGGCTAATAATGGATTCAGGTGGTGATGGGCCAAAATATAACTATACAGTTCCTCCTCAGCTTTCATCCACTCTGTTTCATTCTCTGGTGATGGTTGTATTAAGTATTTCACAGAGATTGCAAGATTGTGATTTTTCTTATTCTGTCATTCCTACCATATTGATTAAATAAAATTCCTCAGTAAAGTGAAAACGTTTTCCTCATAAACTAAGGCTTGTTACAGTCTCAAAAAGTAGTTTGTATAAAAGAGGCAAGAGAAATGCTTGATTTTTTTCTGTTTATATTGCCACATTTTCAGGTAAGGAGTTGGTGCCTTTATCACTTCCAGTGGAGCCCAAGAAGCTGTGATTGCTTTTTTTTTTTTTGAAGACCTGTGAAGTATTCATGTGTGTGTACATATATGTGTATATATACATATACACATGAATATATATCTCCCATGTATGTGTTTTACTCAATTTCATAATTCTTTTTTTTTTTTTTTTTTGGTACTGGGGATTGAACCCAGGGGCACTTAACCACTGAGCCACATCCCCCTTCCTCACAACTAACTTACTTAGTTGCCTAGGGCCTCACTAAGTTGCTGAAGCTGGCTTTGAACTTATGAGCCTCCTGCCTCAGCATACTGATCCACTGGGATTACAGGCATGCACCACCTTGCCTGGCTTCATTATTCTTTTTGATGCTCAAATTGTTCTTTCCTTGGCCCACTGAGGGACTTGTCCTGTTCTTGTTTTCAGGTATAATAAAGTATCTCACATTCATCTAATTTATTTTTTGTCCCTGGAATGGGTCGTTCCTCTAACATATCTTATGGGTTTTTTGTTTGTTTGATTTTAATGGAGAATAGTAATAGAGACCATGATCTGAAAGTGTCATGTTGTTATTGTTTTGAAGTTTTCTCAGAGGAGTAATGCATCTTTTATGAAAAACAACAAAAGATTCTGGGTTTATACTGATATTGTTATTTCAAATTTAACAAAATAAATTTTTTTGCTTCTTTAATTTCATGCTTGTATTGCTTTTTATTATACTAAAAATCCTGTTCCCAAACATGATTATACTACAACATATATAAAATAGTTTCAAAATAACAATACCAGTGTTGCTACTCAAAATTTTCCTAGTGAAGGTGCTATTTCTTTGCAACAGTATTTATACTTAAAATGTATTTCTCCCTCTAAAATATCAAATTACCTGTGCTAACAACATTTGAATACTTTTCACCAATTTAATATTACAGATAAAATTGCTTCATTTCAATTAGTTATCATGTTTTAGGGTTAGTTTTTTCTTTTTGGTTAAATTTTATTTTTTGAATCTATAAAGTATGCTCTCAAAGTTATCCAAAAAGTAACAAAATATCTAAAATGTCTTTCATCCAGTCTCTCTCTATATAAGTTCTTCCCTCTCTCTATTGATAAATTATTTCTTAATAATTAGAGTTCTAGCTGGGTGTGGTGACACATGCCTATAATCCCAATGGTTTGGGAGGCTATTGCAGGAGGACCACAAGTTCAAAACCAACATCAGAAATGTAGCAAGGCACTAAGCAACTTAGCAAGAACCCATCTCAAAATTTAAAGAAACAATAAAAAGGGCTGGGGATGTGGTTCAGTGGTTAAGCACTCCTGGGTTCAGTCTCTGGTACCAAAAATACAAAAAAATAAACATAAAAAATAATTAGGGCTTTATCTTTATAGTATTTATTATACAAATATATATGCATTTGTTTGTCCCCAGCTGTTTTACACCAAAGCTAGCATACTATACATGCTTTATGCACATCATATCAGTGTTTTAGAGGTCTTCATGTTTTGGAAGGTTACATCTATTGTTATGATACATGGTTTATTAAACCAATCACTCATCATGGAGTTTTGCTTTATGTTTTCTTTAAAAAAATCCTCTAAGTCATTCTCCATTTAACCACTATATCTTTGAAATCTATTCCTAGAAATGGGATTGCTGGGTCAAAGGGTAAATGCATATGTACTTTTTCTATTTTGCTATATTCCCTTCCATATAAATTATAACTTTTGGGGGAGGGGAACCAGGGATTGAACCCAGGGGGGCCCAATCCCAGCCCTTTTTATATTTTATTTGAAGACAGGGTGAAGCTAAGTTCCATATAGCCTTGATGAATTGCCAAGGCTGGCTTCAAACTCATAATCCTTTTGCCTCAGTCTCCCCAGCTGCTGGGATTCCAGGGGTGCACCACTGTGGCAGGAGGAATTTATGACATTTTGCACTGAGAGGAATTTTAAATTTTAAATATGATTTTGTGAATGTTCAACTTTAATACGCAAGATGGTTAGAAAGTTAATGTGCTATTTAATGAGCATACCATTTTCGCTATTGTTCAAGACATAGTCTGATATAAAGTACTCCAGTTCTTGCTTTTAGGGAACCTCTGGTTTGTCTGGGAGGAGTCCAAGTTAAAGTATACTATAGAAACAAAGGCATTAGCTCAGCGCAAGTCTGTTTTAGGAAGCTAGTCCTGCTCACTCCAGACCTCAGAATCCTCAACCCTTGAAATTCCATTAACACATCAAACTTTTTGACACTTGGTTGAATAGATATGAATGTGCTAACAGGAATAACAAAACTGAATATTTTAAATGTGGGTTGCTTCATAAATTCAGGCTGAATGATTATTTCTTGTTGAGCTATGTCTGCATTTTCCAAAGCACGTTCCCTGAATTGTCTCTAGGCTATTATTAAGGATCACACAGCAGAACCAACATGGAGATGTTGCACTAAACAAACTTAATGAGATGTGACTCTGAAATCACAACTCTAAGCCCAAGCTTCCCTGGTCACAGACCTCCTGTGTAGAGCATCTCAGGTCAGCGCTGTTCTAGAAAACACAAAGAAATCCATGTGCTGGTTCTGTTCAAATGACAATCAAAGCCATCTGACTCTCCCGGTAGGTTAACTTATACAGTTCTATACTTTTGATTGACAGTTTTTCATTTGTTTCTTTCTAGATTGAATCATTAAAGAAAAAAGTGCAACAGAAACAGCTCTTGATATTGCAGCTTTTAGAAAAGATTTCCTTCTTGGAAGGAGAGGTAAGAAGTTATGGTTCTTGAAGTCAGTGTTTTCCCTACCATTAAATTTTATGTTGCTGATCCTGCCACTGACACTTAATTTAAAAATATGGCTATTTCCTGGCCTTATAAAATGGATTGAAGGTTAACTGCCAGCTCTGCAAATGAGGCTCTGACAGCTCCTTTTTCTTTACCATCTCACTCTCCTCATGCCAGCTTGCTGCTCACTTTTGCTTTTTGGCTATAGTTGTCTTTTTTTTTTTTTTCACTTACATTCCTCATATGATTTTCTCAGTGACTTTAAGAAAGGCAAAATAAGAACTATTATTTCTGTGTGAACAAATGAAAACACAGAAGTATAGAGAAGATAAGTGGTGTCGCCCAGGATCACCCAGCTTAGAGAATGCCAGAGCCAGCTGAAAAACAGACTCCTAATCCAGTGCTCTTCTGTTATATTGAGTGCGTGACCATGAGGTGACTTAATTCACCTGAAACTTTAAGATGCATAGTATTCTTGACTCTCTGACTTTTTGAAAGTCATTTGGGGATTTTTGTATAGGTTCCAGAGAAGGAAATTATGGGGTTGGAAGAGCCTTGGGAGGTGAGGTATTAATATCAGGAGAAGCCAAAATCTATTTGCTCTAAAGGCTCTTTATTAAGAACTTGGCATCAAGCCTTTTCCTTTTGAGATTCCATGAAAAGCTGGTTTGCCAAGCACCTGTCCTTGTCAGTGTTCCTCATGATTGTCCTTCCCCAGTGAGACAGCACAGGAGACAATGATGAAGCAAGGGGAAAGGGAAGAAATGACATCTATCAAGTATGGAGTGTGTGTCGGACATTGCTAGTTACTTTCCATATGCTCTGCATAATGTAAGAAGTGAAGACTGGAATCAGACTTACCCAAGAGTGAGCACTGGATCTGCTTCTTATTAGCTGAGTGACCTGGGGAAATTTCTTAAAATTATACAATGGGATCATAAATGCACCTACGTATGTGTGACAGTGAAATGAGAATGCATGGTACCTGGCACATGCTCACACTCAATTTTTAATGTATCATTCTCTTTTTTATTAAAAGGGATTCCTTTCAAATTAGATTGTATTCTCCCCATTTTATAGATGGGAACCCGTGGTTCAGGGACATTAGGAAACCTGCCCAGGTTAGTGGAGATGGGTAAGCCTGAATCAGAGCCTGAGCCTGTTTGCAGGGATCATGAGCTGGGTCTTCATTTACTCTGGCTTTGAGGGGCTGCCTACAACAGTCATAACCAGAAGCCCCCTGTGGCCCATAGGGGTCTGGTATCAGAGTCAAGGCCCAAGAATTCCAGTCTCTGGAAGCTGAGTAAATTATCATTTTTCTCATCCCTCTTCCTGCCCACCCTTTCCCCCACCACCATGGTCCCTGGGTCTAGCTTCTGCTTTAGGAATGAGCATTTCTATTTCTCAGATTTCCTTCTGAAATTACAGCTCCCTGTAAAAGGGGTCACACCTTCCCTGGGGAAAGTTAGAGTGAGTGTCCCGATGGAGGTCCATGTGTCCAGAAAGAGGCTGGTTCTAGGAGAGAGGAAAGAGATGCTGACAGAAGAATCAGAAGGTCACCCAAACAATGCCTCCACCTTACCCCGGCAGTCCTGCTCAGCAAACTCAGTTTCAGTCTGAGGCCCCCCCTCTCCATCCTCCGTCTCCCCCAGGAACATTTTAGCTATTCTCTTGAGCCATGGATTTCAGGACTACACAGAGCATCAGGAACACCTGGTGCTGTTCTGGAGCTGCTGCCTCCTACTGGCTCATGAGACATGATTCTGTGCATGTTTTCTCAATTCTACTTTCAGTGAGATATATCACGTGGGTACTTTGAAATTAGCTGTGAAGGGAGTCTTTACACCATGGAGATCACAGTCACCGCAAATCGCAAATCGGAGTTTTTTCCTCCCTGGAGAGCCTTATGTTAAAAATTTACTAACACAAAGTGAGGTGTTTTTATTTTTTTTAATGTATAGTGCTGTTTGCATTCAGAGGATTCAAATATCAAAAGGAAAAATCTTCACTAAATTGCCCTTGTGATAAGAGAATTGTACAAACTAAGAAAATATGTACTGTTTAGAAAGAGAAAAAAAATTTACTAACACATCATTAATTTAACTCCATTGTCTTAGGGGTTCTTGATTTACATACTGACACCTCCACTTACAAGCTGAGCCACTCTGGTCACGTGACTTATCTTGCTGTACCTCAGTCTCAGCATTTGTAACGTGGATTTTTTTTTTAAGATTATATGAAATAATGTCATGTAAAACACTTAGACCTGTGCTTGACACACTGTAAAAGGTTGCCCAATGTTAATTCTTTCTTGATCACTCAACAATTTGGAGACTTAAGATTATTTTTTGTTATTGTTTGTTAACATATTTTTGTAGTTGTAGATGGACAGCATACCTTTATTTTATTTGTTTCATTTTTTAAAATAGATTTTTAGTTGTAGATGGACACAATATCTTTATTTATTTATTTTTATGTGGTGTTGAGGATCAAACCCAGTTTGAGAATTTCCTCAAATTGAGAATCCCTTACACATGCTTGGCAAGCTCTCTACCACTGAGCCACAGCCCCAGCCCGAAACTTAGATTCTTATCCACATTCTGCTGTTATCTATATTTAACCTCAGGGTAATCATGCCAACTGACAATCTGGGCTCAGTTACTTCATCTTTAGAAAAGCGGGGAGGAAGGAAAGAAGAGGACTTAGATCATCTCTGAGATTACTTTTATAAATGTTTTAAAACTTTGTTGAATTTTCAGGACATTAGATGAACAGTGCAGGAGAATATTCTGTACCTGATCTTGGACTGAGAGAAAGGTTCTGGCTCTTCCCTTTATCATGACTGACAATCTAGAACCCTTTTTTTCTTTGAAAATTGAGAATGTGGATTACTTTGTTTCTTGTATTCATCATCAATACTTACCTGTGTTCAAACTCATTAGATTTTACACTTATACACCCCCTCAAAAACACACGTCAAATTTCTAAAAGCTTCTTCTTGCCTGGCTCTATCAGACTCCACCATCATCAACTGATTTAAAATCTTCCTAATAACAAAAATAGACAAATTCTTCTTCCTTTTTATTTTTTTCCAACAATTCTGTGTTGCTCATCTTTAGGAGACAAAAATATCTCAATTCCTTACTTCTGATATAAGATTTTTTCCTAAAATAAAATTCTAAGCATACATCTTCATAAGGATTTTTTTTTTTTTTTTTTGGTACCAGGGATTGAACCCAGGGTTGCTTAACCACTAAGCCATATCCCTAGCCCATTTTGTTTTTTATTTTGAGACAGAATCTTGTTAAGTTTCCGAGGCTGTCTTTGAACTTGCAATCCTCCTGCCTCAGTCTCCCAAGTCACATTACAGGCGTACACACCATACTAGGCTGAAAGGCTTTTTGAGACTTATTCCATTACATTTTTCTCTGCTGAAAATCCTAAATTTTAAAGTCAGAAGAAAGGAGTCAAATGTCTTGGTTTTGTCCATTCTGCACTTGATATGTGCTGTGTGCCTCATAAACCTCTCAATATGTCTGGTGCATCGTTGGGACTATCATTCATTTTCCCTATAATACTAGGCTGCAGTGCCTGCACTAGGGCTTCCCATTCACGTGTGTGTGTGTGTGTGTGTGTGTGTGTGTGTGTGTGGTAGTGCTAGGGATCAAATCCAAGGCCTTGTGCATGCTAGGCAAGGACTCTACTAATTAGCTATATCCCCATTTACTTTTGACTGGATGAATTTTTGTTCAGTGCATGTGCTACAGTTCCTGGTTGCTCACTCTCCTGGGTCTTAGGGGAGCTGGGAAGGAGGTGACTACCATGCATTTGTGACGTACATAAGCTCCCCCAAATGCTCAAAGGTGCCACACTGGGTTTTTCCTTTCTGGGAGGCACGCAAGCCTCCAAGTCACCTTGTAGTATTCATTACACATGTAAACACAAGGTGGTAGTATTTGAAAGCAGGAAAATGCTGCAATTTGATTCTCAGAAGCAGTCTTTCATGGAGCATAGTCCAGTCAGCAGTCTGAAGCTATTCATTGTCTTACAGTCTGGTCCAGTTCTGCAAGACTGAGAGGCAGATGTTCTGTGCTTCACTGGGTCAGGTCCTGTTAATTTTACTTTTTAAATATTTCTTAAATCTGTCCCTCCTCTAACTTTCCTCAACTACCCATGTGTAGATGCTTATCATCTTTTACCTTTTCCTATCAACATTGTTGTGTATAATTTACATAAATAAATATATCCATTTAAAATGTATGAAGATTGAGAATCCCTTACTCGAAATGCTTAGGACCAGAAGTATTTGGAGTCTATCAGATTTTGGAATATTTCCAGACTTTACTGGTTGAATATCCCTAATTCAAAATTTGGAAATCCAGAATTTGGAAATCCAAAATGCTCCAAAATACAAATTTTTTGAGCACTCTGTCAGTGCGTAAAAAGTTTTAGATTTCATAATTTTGGATTAAAGATGTTCCACTTGTAATTCAGTGAGCTTTGACAGGTGAATATACCTGTGAGTGGCCACTAGAGTCAGGACAGGAACATTTCTGTCATTCCCCCAAAGACTCTCTGTTTCCCTCTGCAAACTATCCCCCCTTCACCACAGGTACCCCCTGATTTTTTTGGGCAGGGGTTCACTTTTTAATCACTTTTTATCACTGTAGATTTGTTTACATTTTATATAAGTGGAATCATACAGTATTCTCCTACCATCACTTTGAATATACCAGTTTTTCTACATCCTTACTCAGACTTAGCATTGCTGGGTTTTTTTGTTTTTGTTTTTAAATTTAACTGTTCTAGAGGGTATGTAGTAGCATCTCATTGTGGCTTTAATTTGAATTTTCTTGATAACTGGCGATGTTGAATATCTTTCCTATTTGAGCATCTTTTTGTGTCTTTACTGACAAGTCATATATCTTGGTTTCTGAAGTCTCTGTTCAAATATTTTGCCCTTTGAATTTTGCCTGTTGAATTTTTGGTTTCTCATTGAGTTGTAAGAAGAGTTCTTTATATATTTGGGATCCAGCCCTTTGTCAGATAAATGTGCTGCAAATATTTCTCTTAATTGCCTTCTTAACGATAAATATGAAAAGATGTTTATTTTTAGTTTTGATAAAGTTCAGTTGGACTTTTTTTTCTTTTGTGATTTATGCTTTTTGTGGTACTAAGAAATCTTTTCATACTGCAAGTTTTCAGAGATTTCCTCCTGTGGTTTCCCCTAAGGATTTTATAGCTTTTTCATCTAGATGATTCACTATGAGGTAATTTTTGTGTTTTATATCAAGTAAGAGTTATTCTTTTTTACCCACCTGGCTATTCAGTTCTTTCCTTTTGCTCTCTCTTTAATTCTAGATATTGGTGATCTGTACATTCTTTCTCTTCTTTAATCGTCTAGCTATGGGGTTATCAATTTTGTTGATTTTCTTAGAAAAATTTAAGTAGTTTTTGGCTTTGTTGATTTTCTCTATTTTCTGTTTTACATTTTATTGAGTTTTTCTCAGGTATTCATTAATTTTTTCTTTTCATTACTTTGAGATTTCTTTACTCTTCTTTTACTAGCTTCTTGAGGCAGAACCTTAGGTCATTGATTTTAGGCTTTTTGTTTGTTTGTTTTTAATATAAGCCTTTAAAGCCATGAATGGCCTTCTAAGCTCTGCTTCAGCAGTATCCTCAAAACTTGGATATGATGTGTTTTTATTACCATCCAGTTCAAAATGCTTCCTAATTTCCCTTGAGGTTTTTCTTTGGTTTATGGATTATTTAGAAGTGTGTTGTTTAACTTCTAAATCTTTGAGATTTTCCTAGATATCTTATTTTTTTTTAAATTTCTAACTTAATATCATTATGGCCCAAGAACCTACTTTGTATGATTTTAATTCTTTTTTTTTTAATTTTTTTTTTTAGTTATAGATGAACATAATACCTTTATTTATTTATTTTTATGTGGTGCTGAGGATCGAACCCAGTGCCTCACAAATGCTAGGCAAGTTCTCTACCACTGACTAAGTCACAATCCCGGCTCTAACTTTAATTCTTCTTCTTTTTTTTAAAAAATATTTTTAGTTGTAGATGGACACAATATCTTTATTTATTTTTATGTGGAGCTGAGGATTGAACTCAGGGCCTCACATGTGCAAGGTTAGGTGCTCTACCACTGAGCCACTACCCTAGCCCCCTGATTTTAATTATTTTAAATTTATTGAGGCTTGTTTTATGGCCAGCATATGGTTTCTTTTGATTAAATATTGTGAAAAATATATATTCTGTTGTTGTGTATGTCCTATAAATATCAGTTACATTTAGGTTATTGATAATATCATTTACATAACATATTTTTCCTGATTTTTAAATAGTTGTCCTATCAGCTGCTGAGAGAGAGTTTATTAAGATCCCTTAATATCTTTTAGACTATTTCTTTAATTCTATTGGTTTTTTATTTTTGTGTTTTGAAGCCTCTGTTTTTAGATATGTACACATTTTTATTTGTTACATCTTGATGATGAATTGACCTTTTCATCATGAAATATTGGTCAGTACCTTAGTTAATACTCTTTGCCTTGAATTTTTTTAGTTCATATTAATATGGCCATTTTTACCCTCTTATATTCATTATTTACATTTTATATCTTATTCCATCCACTCATTTTCAACTGGTCTGTTTTTCTGTATTTAAAGTGAATCTCTTATAGGCAATATATAGTTGAGACTTAGCTTTTTCATACATTCTAGTAGTCTCTGCCTTTAATTACAGTGAGCCCATCAACATTTAATTATAAAGGATAATTTGATAGTAATTTTACTTATATGATTGGATTTTGGTCTACCATTTCATTTCTGCTTGTGCTCTTTTGTTTGTTTTGCTGAACTTCTTTTGTAAATGTTTGACTTTCACCAAATTCAAGAAAGTTTTCAGTCGTTATTTCTTAGAGTATTTTTCTGCTTTTGTTTCCCTCCCTGTTCTTTCTGTGATTCTAGTATTCTTACTTTTAGCCCTCAAAAAATTGTCCCATAGTTCCATGAAGTTCTATTTATTATTTTCATTCTTTATCTTCCTTTATTTGGATAATTTCTACTCATATATTTTCAAATTTACCGATTCCTTCCTTTGTCATTTTCTTTTTCCTTATTTATTTATTTATTTTTTGGTGGGGGAGGCAGGGTACCAGGGATTGAACTCAGGGGCACTTGACCACTGAGCCACCTCCCCAGCCTAATTTTGTATTTTATTTAGAGACAGGGTCTCACTGAGTTGCTTAGCACCTTGCAGTTGCTGAGGCTGACTTTGAACTCCTGATTCTCCTGCCTAAAGCCTCCCAAGCCATTGGGATTACAGGCATGCACCACCATACCTGGCATCATTTTCATTCTTAAGTCTATCTAGCAAAAATATTTTTTTTTTTTAAATTTTAAGTATTGTACTTCTCCATTCTAAATTCCCATTTGGTCCTTTATTATATTTTCTTTCTTTTTTTTTTTTTAAACTATAGCATTACTTGTAAGCATATTTTTCCATTACTTCATTGATCAAAGTTATGATAGCTGCATTAAAGTCCTTATGTGAACATTTAAACATCTGAGTCATATCAACATTGGTGTCTGTTGATTCTTTTTCCCTTGAAAATAGATCACATTTTTCCTGATTCTTCAGATGTCAAGAACTTTTGCATTGTAAGCTGGGTGTTATAAGTGCTTTGCTATGGAGACAAGATGTTTTAGCCAGCTTTTTCATTGCTGTGACCAAAAGACCTGACAAGAACAGTATAGACAAGAGAAAGTTTATTTGGGGCTCAGGATTTCAGAGGTTCAGTCCTTAGCTGACCAACTCTATTGCTTTGGGTCCAAGGTGAGCAGAGCATCATGGTGAAAGTGTATAGAAGAGGAAAGCAGCTCAGGACTTGACAACCAAGAAACAGGTCTGCTCGCCAGGGACAAAATATAAGCCCCAAAGTCACACCTCCTGTGACCTACTTCCTCCAGTTACACCCTACCTTCCTAAAGTTGCCACTTTTGTTAATCCATATCAGTGGATTAACCCACTGATTAGGTCAAACTTCATAATCTATATCATTTCACCACTGAAAATTCTTGCATTGTCTCACATAGGAGCTTTTGGGAGACGCCTCATATCTAAACCATAACACTTTAGTTTCTATTTCTTTGTTGTGAAGATTAGTGAGGTTTCTGTATTAAAATGAAATGAATTTTGTTGATCCCAACTACACCCTGCCAAGCTCGGGATAGATGATAACTCAGGTCTGAGTTCCATTATTTAAGTCTTAGCTGCAAACTCTTTTTAATTCACCCCTTTTAAACATGGTTCAAGGATCTATCAGACACTTGAGCTGAGTCTATGCACAGATTTCCAATCCCCCCACACTTTTCTTTTGACTTCTCTCTTGGCAGCCCTTACTCCTTCTCTTGGTTTCTTTTACCAGAACAATGGTCTTTATGATGAATTTTTATTTTATCTGTGGCTGCTACCACAGCATTGCTACTCTGAAGGCAAAGCTACAAATGAAAAGAAAAAATAAACAAAACAGAGAATACAAGAAGTACTTATCACTTGCTTCAAGTTTCAGGTCTCTTGCCTGTCTCTATTTAACTCTCTAGAAACCTGGTTAGCTGCCTTTTATCTCTTATCCAGTATGTATTGATATTATTTGCAGCAGGATTGGTTTTTTTTGGTACATTCTCCTCTATACCAGAAGTGTGGCTCTTACTCTTTTAGCAATATAACTGCAGTGGCCCTCCGGGCTACCCTTCCTGTCTTTAGTCTGATTTCCCTCTAATGCAATTTTCACTTGGGAGCCAAGGGATTATGAAATTTTGGTGCTGACCTTGCTTTTATGGGGTTGGCTTTTGACTCCTTATAATAGTATCCATAGCCCTTCATAATTAATTGCTGTTCTAATGCAACATGGTGCCTTTTCTCAACCTAGTGTGTTTCTACAGTCCTGGAGTTCTCTACTTTGCCTTTTCTTACTCTCACTCGCCTAACTCCAGAATCACCATTCCCTGTTCCCATTTTGAATTTGCTGTCCCCTATAAATTCTCTTAGTATTCTGTGTGACTTCCTGTAATGAAAGTTGTCACAAAGTTCTTTCTGCTCAGTTCTCTGTGCTTCTGTAGGTCTGAGCTGCTCTGGAGTTGCAAATCATGCTATATCTATTAAAACTGCTAACTAATTCTCCTCACCTAATTTCACAGGCTGCCTGATACACAGAAGATAAACCAATATTTTATCGATTGAATTGGACTTTCATGAATATAAATGTTTTATTTCTGTGCTTCTCTGGTTGCCTGATGTACATAGATAGAATTTCCATGACAGCAAAGGATTTGGGGCTACATAGCCATTATTCACTATGTAGCATTTGGAGCATATCTGCTAACTTTGTCTCTTATGCCCCCTGAGAATAGGTTCTAGACCCAGCGTTCTGTGAAATCCTTATGACTAAAGTCTTTAAACTGAGAAGGGATAAGGTCACAGGATTGCTGGATTTAGCGCAGTGGCAGGTCTCTTTTGCCTTTCTCTTTCCTTTCAAATGGGAAAGTCCAGATATTGCCAGGAAAGCTGTGTGTGTGTGTGTGTGTGTGTGTGTGAGAGAGAGAGAGAGAGAGAGAGAGAGAGAGAGAGAGAGAGAGAGAGAGAGGAGAGAATGTTGACATCCTCTTGGCAGTAAGCCAACACTATTCTTCATACTAAGGAGTGGGTGAAAGATTTGGAGCCCATACTCCTGTCAAAGCTGGCTAGCTTCTTGGGAATCTGGAATGCATTATCTTTCTTTGCTCCCTAATTATCAGAAGGGATCCAGAGACCTTTACCTTGTGAAGAACACGGGTTTGCACGAGAGCTGCTGCTTTGCTCTTTGGTATCACCCTTTCAGAGGGAGAGCTTCTGACTCTAACCTACATATTTCTTTTCAAAATAAATAAGCTTCTATTTTCAAAAGATGTTTAAACTTCCTTGTGCTTTCTAGTATCTTAGACTAGAGCCTTAGCTTCAGCTCCAACTTGAAAATTAATGATGATGGAATGTGATGATCATTACCATCCAAAGTACATGTATGAAGACACGAATTGATGTGACTATACTATGTATACAACCAGAGATATGAAAAATTGCGCTCTATATATGTAATAAGAATTGTAATGCATTCTTCTGTCATATATAAATAAAAAAATTTACATAAATAAATCAATAAATAAAAAGAAAATAAGAAAAAACAAATGCTTTAATTTTTTCTAGTTAGACAAATAACATTGTAAAAGTATTTATACATTTATTTATTTATTTGATACATTTTATCTGACATCTCCTACATGTCATGCTTCAAGGATAGAGCCAGGAAGATAAATGCTGTCATTGCCTCTTGGAAATTTAGCCTTGCATTACCAAAAATATATATTAAAAAACTTCTTTAAAAGCATCTGAAAACCTCAGTACACAGAGATAACCACTTCTGATTTTTTTTATGTGATTTGCCCTTTAAATTTCAGATACAACCACTTCATCTATTTTTATTCCCATATCCTCAACTTTCTTGCACCTTTGTCCTTCATTTCCCTCATGGGACAAATTTCCAGTTCGTGAGCATCTAATCATCTACCTATGTAATGTTTGGCTCTGGACTAAAAAAAAAAAAGAAAGAAAAAAAGAAACTGTTCAGAATGTTAATTTTAATCCCAAGGAGCTTGTTCTGTTTTATATGTTTGAGATTTTGAATTTTCCACACCTATGAAATACTAATTATTGAGTTATAGAGGTATTTCCCACTAAATTAAATTAATAGACTTACTCATTTTATAGTTTAATGGGGGAGTGTTAAAAGTTGAGCGACACCTTATTTTTAATGGCAAAAAAGTGATAAATATCTAAATGCCCATCAATAAGAGACTAGTTAAATAAACAATGAACATCTGTAGGATGGAATAATAAGAACCAATTAAAATAGTTTGCTGACAAAAAGAAAACTAGTAAACATGGAAAGATACCTATAACAAGTTGTTGACTAAAAAAAAACAGATTATTTTATAGACTAGGATATGTTGTTTTCATTTATGTAAAATTGGATGTACATGTATGTACACACACCGATTTACGTAAAAGGATTCAATCAATGTATTTGTTCACATTCTATTGTATAAGAGATGCTTAGTAAATACATTGTGGTAGATGTCCATGTCATAAGGGGGAAATCAAATAATGTGTATAAATTGTATATTTGTGAGAAAATATTTGGTTGACTAAAAGTACTTTCCCCCTTATTTCTAGAATAATGAGCTACAAAGCAGGTTGGACTATTTAACAGAAACCCAATCCAAAACTGAAGTGGAAACCAGAGAGATTGGAGTGGGATGTGACCTTCTACCCAGGTATTTAAGAATTTCCTGTTTTTCTGACCCAGATTCTTCTTTGACTTAAGAAAATACTTTTACTGGATGGTTATTAACAGAATTGCATTCTTTCTACCAAAAATATTTCTGCAAAACTAAGCGGTGGTTGCTGAGGGTTCAGAATGGTTTCCATGGGAACAGAGACATTATATAAGGTGGAGGGGATAATGAAGGAAAGACCTGGAAAAGCTACTTTGAAAGAGAAATTGGACATACCAGTGAGTGCAAGTATTTGTTCATTCATTCACTCCGCAACTAGATGTTGATACCTCCCCTGTGACACTGAGAGCAGTGAAATTTGGTTCATGCTACAGAGTAGAGTCTGGAAGGACAGACAGATATGTAGCAGACATTGATGACAGTATGAGAGGGTGGTGCAAGGTACCTTGGTAATGTCAAAGAAAGAGGGTCTGAATCTTGAACCCGATGCTTCTGTTCCCCAGTGCTGTAGCAGAGTATTATCTAGCATTTGGTCTGGTTCATGTATAAACAATCTGTTTCTGTCACCAGCACATTTGTGATGTCAATAGCCTGGTTAGTTCAGGGCATGCCTGGGCCAGAACTGGCTTCTTCATTGTTAAGCTGCTCTTCATGCCCAGGCCTGTGTCCCTCCTGAGTGAGATCAGAGCCTGTGCCTTAGTAGTCTGCCCTTGATAACTAACTTCCCATTTCTAGTTGCTCACAAGTGGGCCTGGCCTAAAGAGGACATAAAACAAATTTACAACAAGGGTACTGATGACATGTGACTTGTGATCTAGCTAGTCAAAGTCACAAAATGCCTTATATCCTGTGTGCAAAAGGGGATTCTTGCATAAGCGGGGGCATTTGTGTGTGTTGTACTAACACTGGTGGCCCAGAAAAAATGTTGAATCCTGGAAACTTGAATGGTTATATCTGGTGGGAAAGAGTGATAAGCCAGTCACCAAGCTGGGATGAGGAGTCCTTGGTTCCGGCTTCCTAAATGCCAGCAGGAATGCTTCTGGCAGGTCATTCTTGCTTGGACCTCAGTGTCCTGGTCTCTGAAGTCAGCGGTTTGACCAGGCAACATCTCAGGTCTCTACCATCTGTAATGTTGTAAGAGAAAACCTCATTGCCCACCCTACTTTACTTTTTAAAAATTTATTAAGGATGCTTTTTTTACTCATTAAAATAAGCCACTCATCATCCTCAAAGAAATTATCAAAAGCAGCATAAAGCTCTTTTTTTTTTTTGACAATGTTCTTATTTACATTTCTTGTATTCTGGTAAAGACAAAGGCAATTTTGTCATTCTGATAAAATTAACAGAAAGTGTTAAACAAATATACATAAATAGACTGTTTCATCAATGTGTGATACAGCGTATGTGATGAAAATATAACTAAAAAGAATGATTGATTGTGTTCAGGGACTCTTTTTGAAATATAAATAATTTGGCCATTTTTGTTTTTCAAGAACCAAGTGGTTTAGTCCACTCTAATTGCCCACATAATAAATCTTGTTTGGCTAAGTCGGGTACAAAACTATGTCTGAAACCAATAAATTGTTTGTTTTCTAATTCCCACATTTTGGCTTAAAACAAGCTTTTCAATTTGTATGCCCAAGCAGAGCCTGAGGCAAACTTTTATGGCTAAGTTATGAAACCACAAAGTGGTTTTCATAATGGAAGTGCTGACAGACCCTTAACTTATGGCCACGGTGAACTTGGAAGCCGCTTCAGTATCTAAAAGCAGCTTTTCCATAAATGTAACATTTGGTTTCCCCCAGGATCCATCTTAGCACTTTAACTACCTGGGTCAGTCAGCAGAGGAAATGAAAACTACATAGCCACATTTCCGAAAAGGCAGAGTCATATTTCATGCGTTTCCTCACAATTATTTATTAAGTGCCTACTATGTGAAAGGCGCAGGGCAGTTCCTGCTGGTGAGGGTGCAGGAGTTTGGGAGATAACTCAGGGCAGTGGTTTTCCACCTGTGCTTCTTGGAACTGCCTCACTCTGAGCCAAGACTCCTGGAAAGGCCTCACAGCTGGGGGTGAAGAAGGGTTAGTGAGGTCCTGACCTGGGGGCCTCCCTCCCTCCCCACAACAATTTGAGTCCGTTTTGAATATTGGATTCCAAGTAAGATTTTGTTTGAATCGAGTTCTGTGGTCAGAAATAAATTGGACTCTCCCATCCCTGTCCTAGTTGAATCCCCTTGTTTTATAGGCCACAGAACAGAACCCCACAGAAATAAAGTGACTCGCTGGAAGCCACACAGCTGGGGTTAGAAGCAGGCCTGAGTCTTGGAGTACATTGTAGCTGGAAAATACTTGATAGAGTTGCTAAATTGTGCCATGTATGTTTTAACAAAATTTCTGGTTATTACTTGGACTTCAGACTTGCATCTAATTAATAAAAGAGTCCAAGGTGTTTTCCAGAATATTTTTGAACAGTCACCTCCAGAATACTTTCAATCAATCAAAGTATTGAATTAAACCTCAATTACACAAAAGTGCTTTGTTCTTACACCCTATTTTCTGACTAATAACTGAGCAGTGTGGTCTAATTGGGGAGTCTAGATGCCCTGGATTCCCTGTCCCACTAGCTGCTACTGATTGCAGCCTTGGGCAAATTATCTAACCTCTCTGAAACCTCAACTCTTTTATCCTTAAAATGGGGATGAAGAAAATAATTTCAAATCTCACTGGATTGCTATAAGAATGAATTGAAAAAGTATACACAGCATTTAGCATAATAACTGGACTGAAGTTAAGCACTTAATTAAAATTAGCTACTATTACTATTAATTAAACTGATTTCACATGCAAAACACTGTGTCAAGTAGAAATAAATTTGGATATGCTAACACAGTTTCATTAACTTAATTTTAATGATGGCAATTAGTGGATTTATGAAATGGATTGATAGCCTGCGCCCTCCAATTAAACTCTCAGCTCCTTAAGACTCTCCCTTCCTGGTCCTTTCTCTACCTTCTTGGGTTCTCTTTCTCCATCTTCTTTGATGGTGCCTCTTTCTTCTCCCAAGTGGGAGCTCCTCTTGCTTCTATCTTGCTCCCAGTAGTTCCTGAAAATATTGTATTTGTTCTCATGGCTTTACCTCTCCTCCCTGTGCCTGAGCCCTGAGTCCACAGGAGTCCCCATTCCTCACCCACTGCTGGGCTATCTCAGCAGGCATCCACTTGTTCTTCCTCATTTTTCTAGTTGATCTCCTCATCTCTTTCTTCAAAGTCAGTCCCTCTTAGAAGTGGTTAAGAATGTTGGTTTAGAAGTTATACCTGGGTTTGGGTCATGGATCTGCCTCCTGCTTTATCTGTACCTTTGGGTAGAAACTCTTTGAGTTTCAGTTTCTTCACCTTAAAAAGAAAGATTTGGTGTGGTAATCCGCTCCTGACCCAGCAAGAGGACCAAGTGAGATAACAGGCAGAAATAAATGAAAGAGTACATTTTTCTCTGGATGCCGCCATTACTTCCCCAGCTCAGTGTATGGCAGTCGCTGCTGAGCTGGGGATTGTTTTGCTCCTAAGCTCACTTGCTCATCCTGACTTGCTACAGACTTTCTCACTCCTATTGCCACCTGCCTGCCTGAGACTAGTCTTCGCCTGAGTGGAATCTACTCAGTACCCTCTCCCTGCCCCTACTGTCTCCTCTTCAACTTCTGCCCCTCTGTCTAACCTTTGTGTCCTTGAATTTCTGGTGAGCAAGGATCTCTTAAGGTGAGGGGAGAGAAAAGGGTAAGGAGTGACTCACTGAAAGTTCAGGGGATTTTAAACACCCTTTTCTTTTCTTTCTTTCTTTAAAAAAAAAAAACAGAGAAGTTCAGTTTAAAAAGTATGATACATGTTAATTAAAGCCATGGAGAACAATTTCAGATTGTCTAGCCTTCATCTACAGAGAAAAGTGAAAATCCAAAAGAAAAAGAGACTTTTCTTTCTTCTGCCCTTGGTGAATTGAAACATGTTTTCCAGAAAATTCATCAATGATGCCTTAATAGGTACAATTTGATAAAAAAAAAATTCCCCATGATCACAAATAGTGATCACATAGTATGTGCTTTAAAATGCTCACATTTTCACATTTCTGTTGTAGAGATTGGAATGCAAAGTCAACTTTTGGTCAAAGCTTTGTTTTCTGACTCTGCTAATACTGCCCCCAGATGTGGAGGAGGAGGATTGCCCTTTTGTGGATTAATAAAAGGTTAACAATAGCCTGAATGTGTTAAAGAAAGTAGGTGAATTTCAGTTCTGTGGTTGAAATTATTTGTGCTCTTGAAATCCTGTTGTTTCCTAGTGACCTGCTTTAACAAAATATGCCACTTTTTTTTTTTTTTTGGAAGGTTGGGATATGAGTGCCTGTTGTTGAAACCCAGAAGGTTCACCTTTATAAATATTTCTGCATTTTATGGGCTTTTAGAATATTGTCACCAGAGACCATTTCTGTTTTGAGGAATTTTCACAGGAGTTGGCACAAATTGCCATCTGGTTTCTGCCCCTGCCATTTGCCTACACTGCCTGGCCAGGTCTCCAGGGACTCCTGAAGTGCCAGGTCCCATGGATATCTCTTCATGGAAGGTGACACTGGGACCACTCATTCCTCAAAATTCCCTTGGTCTCTGGTGTCCATTGTCATCTCTATGTAAAATGACAGCTGTGTCCAGCCTGTGTGAGCTGCTGGAGTCATGAAGATGACTGAGATGTGGTTTTTCCCCTCAGAGAAATTATACCTAGCAATGGAAACAAATATATACAAGGAGTGCAACATGAGATGCTTCCTGTAGCATGGCTGAGCCTGTATGAAAGAGTCATTTTCAAGGTGTCTATGGGGGATGGAAAACATGGGAAGACATGGTGGATGTCTGGAGGGGGACATGTGAAGTTTAAGATCTGGCCACCATGCTTCTGATACACCCTGCACCACTTTGTGAATGATTGGATGTGGGAAGTTAGGGGAAAGGTTGACTCTCATATTTCATATGCTTTTCATCATTGCTTTAGTCAGCACAAGCAATATAGCTTTGCAATGCAGTAATCCACAAATCTCAGTGGCTCAGCACTGTAAATATTAATTTTTCACATCATAGTCAAAGACAGGTTGTATTAGCCCCACTCCACAGAGTCATTCAGGAACCAAACATTCTTTTTTTAAAATTTTTAAATTTCTTTTTAGTTATACATGGCAGTAGAATGTATTCTGACATATCATATTTACATGAAGTATAGTTTCCCATTTTTGTGGTTGTACATGATGTGGAGTTAAACTGGTCATGTATTCATAGATGAACATAGAAAAATTATGTCTGATTCATTCTAATGTCTTTCCCATTCCTACCTTCCCTTTTGTTCCCCCATTCCTCTCTATTCAATCTGGTGAACCTTGACTCTCCCACCCCAACTATTGTGAATCAGCATCCATGTATCAAAGAGGACATTGGCTTTTGGTTTGGGGGGATTGGCTTATTTCACTTAGCATGATAGTCTCCAGTTCTATCCATTTACAAGCAAATGCCTATTTTTAAAAAAAATTTTTGTAGTTGTAGATGGACAGAATGCCTTTATTTTATTTGTTTTTTTATTTTTATTTTTATGTAGTGCTGAGGATCAAACCCAGTGCTTCATGCATGCTAGGCAAGTAGTCTACTACTGAACTACAGCCCCAGCCCAGCAGATGCCTATTTTGAGTGAGCATCTGCATATCAGAGAGAACATCAGGCCTTTGGTTTTTTAGAATTGGCTTATTTCATTTTTTTGTAATTGGCTTATTTATTTTCTCCGATGAATGTTTTTGGTATCTTTGTCTAATATGAGATAACTGTATTTATGTGGGTTTGTCTCTGTGCCTTATATTCTGTACCATTCATCTTCATGTCTGTTTTGGTGCCAATACCTTGCCATTTTTATTACTGTAGCTTTGTAGTATAATTTAAGGTCTTGGTATTGTGATGTCTCTTGCTTCACTTTTCTTGGTAAAGATTGCTTTGGCTATTCTGCACCTCTTACTTTCCCAAATGAACTTCATGACTGCTTTTTCTATTTCTATGAAGAATGTCATCAGAACCTTAATAGGAATTGCATTGAATTTGTATAGTATGGCCATTTTTACAATATTGATTCTGCCTATCCAAGAGCATGGGAGATCTTTTTATCTTCTAAGGTCTTCTTCAATTTCTTTCTTTAGTGTTCTGTAGTTTTCATTGTAGAAGTCTCACACCTCTTTTGTTAGATTGATTCCCAGGTATTTTATTTTCTTTGAGGCTATTGTGAATGGGATAGTATTCCTAATTTCTCTTTCAGTTGATTTATCACTGATGTATAGGGACATGATTGATTTGTGAGTGTTAATTTTATATCCTGCTACTTTGCTGATTTGTGTATAATGGAACCCAAGATTCTTTCATCTAGTGATCCCCTGGGCTTTTAGAGTCCTCCTGGACCCTCCACTGCATTGTCTGCATAAAAGGGAAAGGAAAGGGAGCATGGAGGAATATGTAGAAAGGCAGTAAGAGCTAAGCCTGAAGTAATGTGAACCATTTCTGCCCACTTAGTCACATGGCTCACCTAACTGTAAGAGAAGCTAGGAAATTTAATTGACTTATATATCCAGAAGGATAAAAAAAGGGTTATGTCTCCATTTTAGTCTCATTCTCCTGTTAATTCTGCCTCCTAAATATCTCCCTGAACTTGCTACTTCACCTCTGATACTCCTGTTGGAATTCTCATCTCTTTTTCACTTCCTAACCACCAAGAATTTGCTAACCTTCTACCTTCAGGCCAGCTTTTCCATAGATAACTTTCAGCAATTCCAGAGAAATCTTGCTAGAATAAAAATACATCATGGTTTCCTATCCCCTCCTGAATTCCTTAGCAAGGCACTCAGGGTCCTTCTCCACTTGTCTCTTTTTCTGCCACTTTTTATTATGAACTCCTTGCTCTACTCATACCAAACATGTCTCTGTTGCTCACCCTCCTTTGCCCTGGCACATATGATTCCTTCAGCCTGAAGTTCCCATCTCCTCTTTGCCTACTTGATGATGCCAGGCATCCCTCAAGATTCACCTTCCCTGTATAAATTCCCGGATGTGAATTTCTTGGTGATGCTAAATTATTCTGCCCTCAATTAACTCATCATGTGTTCATCTTCATTGCTCAAGGTCCTGAGAGGAAGGGAAAATTGAAGGAGTTCAAAGGGGCTATTTAGAAATGTTTGGGCAACTGTATGGGAAATAAACAAGAAATAGTGTTGTGCTCCAGAGCTGGCAATAGTGGAAGCCATAACCACTTGTCTTAGTCTGTTTTATGTCACTCTGGTTGCATTTCATGGTAGATGATATCACAATGTTGGGTGCACATGTGGAAAAAGAAAAAGAAGTCATGTGGTGACACAGGAAGCAAGAGTTTGAGGAGGGCCAATATTTGTTCTTTTGATAACAACCTGCTCTGAGAAACTAATCCACCCCTGCTAGCCCCAGTCCACTCTCACCAGACCATAAATCCAGCATGGGGTAGAGCCCTTTTCACCTAGGCCCCATCTCTTAAAGGTGCCACTACCTTTCCATGCCACACTGAGGACCAAGCTTCTAGCACATGAACCTTTGGTGGATACACCAATCCATATCCAAACCGTAGCACCACCATAGGCCTGAAGAGGCAGGGGAGAATGCTGGTAAAAGAGAGCAAGGGCAGAAATGTAGCATTGGCCTTTGAGAGAGGAATGTACTAAGCTACCCAGCTGCAGCCTAGCTGGAAGAAAGAAATGTCCTGACTCTCTGTCCACCCATTCTATGATTCTTAGCTGCCATCTCCAAGCTGATTAGAACAAAACGGGCAAGAAGTCCATTGATGCTGACCTTCAAGTCAGCTTCCTAGAGCATACAGCAAGTGAAGAGGGATGGAAAGTAGATATGTATGGGCAAACAGAGAATATCCAACACAGCTCTTTACGTCTCTCTTATAGTACCTAACACATTATATTAAAGTTACTTATTTGCATGTTTTTCCTGCCAAGGTATGCACTCCTTGATTGTATGTTTTATATTTTTCGGAATCACTGATGCCTGGTACACCTTTAAAAGTTTCAAAAATTATGGTCTTGTCTTAATATATTTGGATTACTATTATTAAATGCCATCAACTGAGAAGCTTGAAAAACAGAAACTTGTTTCTCACTCTTCCGGAAACCAGGAAGTCCAAGACTAAAATTTGGTTTTCTGGTGAAAACCCACTTTCTGGCTTATGGATGACACCTTTTCCTCATGTCCTCTTGTGGCACATGAGATGATGGGTCTATTTTATAGAGGCACTAATCTCACTCATGGGTATCACACCCTTAGGACCTAATCACCTGCGAAGGCCCTGCTTTCTAAAGTTATCACCTTAAAGGTTTGGATTTCAGCATGAGTTTGGAAGGACCAAAGCATTCAGTCCATTGCAGGTCTCTTTTGTAATGTTTGAGTAAAATATTAAACTGCAGTCTTTTTGTTTTTTAAATGCTGAAAAGCCATTTTAGAGAGTCATCTTGCCATGTGAAGAATGTAGAGTTTTTTGTTTCTTCTTCCTGACCTGCCTTTTCTCATTTGCAGCCAAACAGGCCGGACTCGCGAGATTGTGATACCTTCTAGAAACTACACCCCGTACACGAGAGTCCTGGAGTTGACCATGAAGAAAACACTGACGTAGGCATGTGGGTACATGCACTTTGTACAGGTGGCAAAGCCCCTGAAACCTTGTGGCTTCAAGTCAGGAAAGGGTGACTGTTGCTTCCTCATACACACGGTGTAAACAGGAGTGGAAAATTGCTGAGCCTCTGATCTACTTCCAAGAGAGGAAGGAAAGTGAAGGCAGAGGGGACACAGAAGGAAGAGGTCTATAAGGTCATATTTCAGACACCCAACCAATGTTACCCTGCTGTACTGTATCGTCATTTGTTTCTCATGTAGACACTGAAATCCTAACAGAATTTCACAATTTATTTTGTGTTTTGCTAGAGTTTGGTTGGGAAGGGAAAGGGCATTAGTTTGAAATTTCATGTTACTCATGCCAGGGTGGGTTATTATAGCACGAAAGTTTTGTTTACCCATAAAAGTATTAGAGACAGTGTTTCTCTGGCACAAAGAAGCCTTTTCACAAGAAGTATGGGCACCTGGAAAAACTTGAACCTCGAGGAAAGGATTCCCAATGTACAATGCTCTCTCCTCTTGGTGTTGAGGTTCTGTGCAGGGTTGTAGGAGCCACCATTAGAGACTTGTGTGGGCCATACAAGCTTCATTCTGATTGCTAATCTCTTATTTTAATTTGTGCCTTATGCCTTTGTAGGATCAGCTGAAATCACCATATTTATTCAACCTGTGATTTTTTTTTCACTTTAACTTAAAGAGAATTTTTTATGTTGCAGAAATTTAATCATTTAATGTTTTCAGTATCAATTGGTGTTTTTGTTGGAAGAATGAGTAATCTGTTCAGGCATGCTGTACTTTGATATTATTACCTATATCACATATGTTTAATAAATACCATATATTTTGTTTTACTAATAATGTTGTCTCTGTGTTTACTCCATGACTATGTAGAGGAATTCAGAGCAGACCGGGCTGTGGAATGAGTGTAAAGGTCAGATCACAGTGATCTTTCCATCAATCAGTATGAATTACAGAAGCATGGAAAAGCATAAGATTTTATGTGTGTATGTATGAGTGTGTGTTTCTTTTAATTTTCAAAATATATTTAGCTAACACACCTTCTCAAAAGAGTAAGTAAGATATATTCATGATCACAAAATGCAAAAATAGTTTTTTCTTGTAAAAATCCCCCACCCTTTTTCCAGGGTCTCCTTACCTCCCCCAGCTTAGAAAAATAAAAAGAAAGCCCACAAAACTGAATGAATCACCGTGAGTTGGGATAAAGAGGAAAATGTGTGTTTTGGAGCCAAATTTGTGTACAAACTCTGGCTATGGGACCTTGAGCAAGCTGTCAACACTCTCCGATTATAGTTTCATCCCCTAACAACCCAGGAAAATCATACCTACTCAGTAGGCTAATGTAAGTAGCAAATGAGATTATGCAGAAGGGGTTGGCCCAGGCAGGGCAGGCACTTGGGCATCCACTGCTGTCACTCTGGAGGTTGTTTTAAAGCACGGCTGGAAGTGTTCTAGTAGCAAGAAACCATGCACTGTAGAAATGACCAGAAAGGAGTATACATAGAGCAAAGACTGTCGTCAGGACCAGGAGATAGGGAAACTGGGCTCAGAGAGGGGCAGAGGGTCCCAGGAGCCCTGTACCCAAAGAGAAGCTGGTCTGGAAGCTATTTCTAAATGAATGTAATGACTTAAATAATGTCAGTTTAATGAGACCAAGACAGAAATAAAAACTGCTCTGTAAACATTTCTCCATTTCATCCTTTCTCTGTCTCTTAAAATGAGAAAGAAGAAAAAGGAAAGCTTTAGAGATTTTAAATGTAAAGAATGCCAGGAATCATTCTGTAGTGGGAGTCTTTGTATTTTAAATATACCTTTTAACATGTGGAGAATTCTAAACATTGTGCAGACTGAAACTGGAAGAAACTGAGAAAGAATCCTTTTAGATCCAATAATGCCAATAATGCTAACCCTCAATATGAAAGAGTGACATCCATCCACTTCATGAACATGAGTGTATGGTAGAACTGAGGGAGTGAACTCTAAAATTACAGAGTAAATTTATCTCTCTGAAAGAATAGCAGCATATATAATAGGGTTTTTAAAAATAGCCTTTTATAATAATGCTTCAAATTAGTATTTTCACTCCAGGCCTTCCAGACTTTCTTAAACACACACATATATACTACTTATTATTATTATTATTTAAAAAATAACTTCAGCCCTCTACTGAGAAGCAGAATCATGTGGTTTTTAAGAGTCTAACTGCCTCAACTCATTGACTAGAATGTTCATTATAAGTTATAGAACCAACTGAGCCCCTGTAAAATGGGAATAGTGACAGTTTCTTCCTAATGGAGTTGATGCAGAGAACAAATGAGTTAATCCTCATACAGTTCTTACAATAGTGCTTAGCACAAGTAAGTGCTTCTTCAATTCTATCTATCATCATTACATATTCTCATAACCATTTCTTTTTATTATTATCATTTTTATACGTACAAACATATATAATCTACGTGTGTGTGTGTGTGTGTGTGTGTGTGTGTGTGTGTGTGTGTTTGGTACTGGGGATGGAACCCAGAGACCCTTAACCCCTGAGCTACAGCCCCAGTCCTTTTCATTTTGAGACAGGGTCTCATTAAGTTGCTTAAAGCCTCACAAGTTTGCTGAGGCTGGCTTTGAACTTACAATCTTCCTGCCTCAGCCTCTTGAGCTGCTGGGATTACAGGCATGCACCACCAGGCCTAGCTATACCATTTTTTTTTATAGTTACTTGGATTCCATTTTATTGATGTGCCATGATTTAATCAACCTATCCCCTAATGTTGGAACTTGGGAGATTGTCTTTACTTTTTTTGAGCATGATTATCAGGGTTTGGAATGGATTCCCTTCTGATGAACCATCTTGAATACATGTCTTTGTACATTCTCCTAAACTTTTTCCCCTCAGGATAAAATCTTAGAAGAGGAATTGGCAGACCAAAAGGTATGCAAGCTTTAAGTCCTTTGTTGCACAAAGTCCCATGTGTCCTATGAAAATTTGTGTCCATTAAAACTCTCACCCACAGGATGAGCATGTGATTTCCTAACCTGTTTGCCAACATTAGGAATGAGAAACGAAGTAGGTAGATTAAAAATGGTTTTATTTGGGCAGATTTATCACCCGAATAGGCAATGAAAAAATTTCCTTCAGGATATTGCCTTTGGATACCTGAGCTCAGGAATGTGCAGGTGTGAGCTGTTTTGCTGAAGGAATCCCCAGGGCCCAGAGAATGCCTAGATATCTGACAGGAAACAGGATGGGCTCAGAGGAACTAGTGTCCCCCAGGATGCAGAAAGCAGAGAAGGCCTACTGAATAGTATGCCAGAATTGAGAGCCAATCATGGAGACAGAAAAGGGGTTGACTCTCGGTAGGACACTCAGAGGCCAATTCCCAGGGCCACTTTGGGAGATAAGACTAACATTTTGGGGAGTGTTTGGAATTGGGAGATGTGTGACATGGTCCACCTATTTAGGGTGCACTAACCAAGGTTGACCCCTGAGCTGGTCAATGTGTGTACTCTGGGTACCCCCCCCCCTTATTCCCCAGTGGATACCATCTGCCTGCTCCAGGCTCTCAAGTGTGGTCTTCAGAGTAAGGATAAGGGTGACAGGAAGGGTAGGATTCACTCCTCTTCTGGCTGAGGTGACCCTGGACCATAGAGCTCCTCTTGACTCCTTGACTTGATTCTGGTTATCGGTGACGAGTCCTGCTTCCTCACATGTTGAAGTTTGAACATTAGAGAAGCACACTCAGGCAAGCTTATAAAGCAGGGTTTATTTAGAAAGGGGTAACATAGACTTCTCCCATGAGGGAGAGGGAGCCATAGCTGGTATCCTGGTGTCCCAAAAGCAAGGTATTCTGCCCTTTTTATATGTCCTAGGCTTCCTTTGTTCTCCTGCCCTCCTCCCCTTATCTTTCTCCTTCCAGCTATGTAACTAGGCATTTGACTAGGCCTAGGAAATGCTGGTGGGATGGCCAAAAGAAAGCAGGTGGGCTGAAGGGAGAGGAAGGATGGAGCATTAATTAACAATCTTATAGCTTCCTGTAGGGAGGGGCAATTCGTGGGACAGGTTACCTTAGCAACAAGTTGGAGCAGGGGAAGGTTCTTGATAAGGGTGGAGGGAGGGCTCTGAAGGAATTAACATTTCAGTCCCTCATGGGACAGTCTCCAACTTGCCAGACTCACTCAAAATTGGCCTCCTTGATCCGAACTGACTTCATTTACCTATCTATACTAACTGCTTGTCTAATTCTGGCTTCAGGCTCAGAAGTTCATTTCAGTTCAATGAGTGCATGCTAGATGCTGGAAGATAGACACATGTGCCTCCAGACTCTTGTCCTTTCCAAAATCTCTTCCAATCAGCGCAGCTCCTTCTGGTCTCTCCTGTCTCCAAATCCTACTTACTTCTGGTCCTATTTTCAACCCTACACTGAATGACTAGTCTTTGTGTTTGTTTCTTGTTTCTCCAGTGATGTAAGCTGCTTGGGGACAGCTTCCCATAAAGGACACCTTAGTCATTTGAAGGGAATCCATTCCAAGCCCTGATAATCATGGAAAAGTTGACAAATTAAAAGTATTCCAGAAAGATCCCTGGCTAAGGGAAGCAAAGGTGGCCAGACATTACTGAGTGGGACAAGGTAGGTGTATACTGTGTTTTCACAGCATCCTGCTTGGGAAGATGTTATCACCACCATTTTTGGGGGGTGAGGAAACTGAAATTCAAAGACATGTGAAAATTGTCCTCAAATACCCAAGCCTATCTGATTTCACAACACAGTGGGGAAGCCTGAAGTTGGTCCCAGTCTGCCATTAAACTGCAATACCCACTTGGTCAGGTCATTATAGCTCTCTGAAACTCTATGTCCCACTCCATAGCTTTACCTCAGAGGTAATGGAATTGCATCCCCGCATACACTTACCAAGCTATCACAGAAGAGCTTGGGTAAAATTCCCAACACTGCATCAAAGACAAGCCAATAATTGATACCTACTATTATTAGCAGGCACTAATGGGAAGAAGGTACTGTACCATGAATGTTTGCAGACCTGTGGGATTTCCTCTTATAGAACACATTAATTAGAGACCTAATGAGTACTGGTGAATGAGATTGTGCAGAAGGAAAATAGGGGAACTCCTAGTCCATTTTCTGTTGCTGTAACTGATGTACTTTATAAGGAAGTTTGTTTAGTTCACAGTTTTGAAGGTTGAAAATCCAAGATCAGCTGCACCCTCTGTTTGGCCTCTAGTGGACACTGTCCTGGCTATCTCTCAACCTGGTGGAAACAAGTGTGAGAAGGAGAGATCACGTGGTGAGACAGAAGCCAGAGTGATGCAGGAGCCAGGCTTGCTCTAACAACCTGTTCTTGCAGGAACTAACCAGGGCCCTATAGGAATATATTAATCCTTTCCACAGGTGGCACCCTCAATGACCTAACCACCTTCTACTAGGCCCCACCTCTTAAAGGTCTCACCTCCTCTCAACATTGCCACACTGGACATGGGACCAACACTTGTGGACCAGTCTTCCAACACATGAGCCTTTGTGGGAACAAACCATATCCAAACCATAGAAGGGAGAGAATGTGCCTGGATACATAGGAGGTTAAACAAAGTTTAATGGGAATTTGATAATAACCCATGGGGCTTTGTCAATGAAGGAAAGACCTAAAGAAAGACCAGAGATGTGTTTCTAGAGAGAGACCAGAGGCAAAGAAAAAAGAAGGAGACGGCTTCTAGTTTGGAGTAATTTGTTAGGCAGGAATAATATATTTTTCTTTCTTTTTTATATGGTTATCAGATTGATTTTAGCACCATTTGTTGAAAAATACTGCTCATTTTCCATCGAATTGCCCGATTGATCCAGCTGCTGTTGACTAGGGTAAAACAGCATCTTGACTGCAGCAGCTTTATCACAGCCTGCAGAGTCAGGTAGTTAGGTCTCCAACTTGTTCTTCTTTTTCAAAATCATTTCGGCTCTTTGTCCACTGCATTTTCATGTGAATTTTACAGTCTTGTCAGTTTCTACAAAAAGGTTGCTGGGATTCTAATGTGGTTTGTATTACATGGACAGATCACCAAGGAAAATACATATACCTCGCTGTGAGTGTGGGGTCAGCTAAAGAAGCCACCATGGTCTACCTGGGAGTGCCAGGTTAGTTCCTGGATGTCAGACAGCTCTTCTCTTCCTTGGTTGGGAAAGTACTAGGTCAAAACTTCCACAGTGTATTTTGATAACAGTATAGTATAATCTTTGTGGAATTCCGAACAAAATATTATAAGAAACATTCATTTGTGCCCAAGGGCCATGAAACTGATGTAATTTGAATGCAATAAAATATAAACAAATGGCAAACAGTCTTGAGGGTTTTCTCTTAATTTTTCAACACATACTTTAGGGTTTTAACATAGGGCGTTTACAGCATTCACCTTCCTGAATTAGGGGTGGGAGGGGGTTTGAGAAATAATTAGTAGGCAATTTTTTGGCCCTGGGACTTTTCTTGTAAATGTTTTCTTTGGCAGCCATACTCTTGAGAACAGGAAGTTACTCTCTTGTTACAGATTTAAGACTTTTGTGAGCCAAATAACAGAAAGCTGGATTAGGTCTCAAATGAAAGGGGGAAAAAACAACTCTAGGCTCTTGCTGGAGATTAATGACATCTTGCAAATATTTTAATTCTCCCCTTTCCTCTTAACTTGCCACCTCCTAAACAAAACACACTCAGACTGAAAACAACTTAACTGGTCACTTTGTAGCCCAACCCTAAAATAAAATATCTTTATGGTACCCACAAAATTACGTAAACATTTTTGGGAAGAAAGGAAATTAGGATTGTCTCAAGATGACCTTTTTTTGTTACAAAATCTCCAATATGAATTTTTAAGTATAAAATGCAGTTGTAAAGATACTAATGTTTCCAAGGTGATCATAAAGATTCTTAATTTTCTTTGACCTTCTTAAAATGGCTTTTTTTTAACAGATAAGAGTGTTTAATGAAACTTTGTAAATAATACCTATTATTAGGTACCATTCTTAAAGAAGTATTTGAGCTATTTGAGCTTGTTGCAAATACTACTTTAAGAATTATTCAAATGACAGGATTGACCCAGGGCACTTAAGTGTGATTTATAAAACAAAGAAATGGCCCTAGCCCCAAAATAGACTGAATCCTTATCTATAGAGGGGCCTGATAGAGAAGGAGTGAATTAAAATTCAATTTTTACATTTTATCCAGAAAAAAAAAAGATTATAATCTTGACAAAGTTTATAACCTGGAAGAACATTAATTCCATGAATTGTCTGAGAACCATTTGTGAGGGTTCCTAGAACAGCCTTACAAAACTAATATTTAGAGGTGAAGACCACCTCTAAATATATAAATCTTGTACTGGTGATCTAGAAGTTTCCATGATATTAATTGTAAGAATTGGGCTAAATTTTTCATTTGCACCTGCCTTTCACACCCAGACTCAAATGCCCTGGTACCCAGGAGGTTTGCATAAAGGTGGAAAGGAGGGACTATGGGAGTGAGTGGCTGGGGATAAAAGACTGGCAGAAGCAGGGAGAGTGCTCCCTTGGACTGTAAGTATATGCCCATCCTAAATCACTCAAATTTGTAATTTTGAAAAACACTGTGTTGCCAAACAAATCCATGAAGAGATTGGATGTGGCCAAAGACTCACAATTCGCACCCGTTGGCTTACATTATCGAATGTTTTTCTTTCTGCAAGTTATCAAGAAATATTTATTCCTTCATACTACCTTTTTCTTGAGGCTGCTTGAGTGGTGTCCCTCCCACATCATTTATTATAGTTTGTATGTCTTCTGCTATTTTGACAAATTCAGGGTACTTTTTAACCTTATAAACAATCTTAAAGTACTCAGAACTGTCATCTCCTAGATACAAAAATTAAATTAAGCTTGAGAATCCTAGGTGCTGGAAAACATCATCCAGTCCTGTATGACATGACCAGCTACAGCAGCCTGGGAAGGTTGATAACCTGAAACTTCATCGAGGTTGGATGAGTATTTACTTAAAGGGAGCTACCTGCTTCCTGGTTTTACTGCATACCAAATATTTCTTCTCAACATTTATGAGTTTAAATAGATGCAGATGTGGCCAAGAATGTATCATAACATTAATCATCTTAGAATCATGTAACTTAAGTGTTAAAAGGCTTCTTGGAGTTGGTCTGGTTGAATACCCTCATTTTAAACTGGAGGAAACTGAGGCCCAGAGAAGTTTACTGACTTGACACAAAGTTAATGGTTCACAAACCCTCTAGGAACATAGTTGGACATAAACAAATTTCACCACCATTGCCTTCGTTCTCTCACTTGCATTACCTTTACTGTCCTATATACTGGGCTTGACGGGTCTCTTCTGCAAATTTTTGTGAAGAAAATCAAGGAGGATGTTTTTCCCCCTGAGTAATTCTTCTGACTAGGCATTTCATCCATCTCCCTTACTGCTCCCTTCTTTCTCTTTACTGGATGACACTGTTGACAGTTGTGTTCTTTTTTATCAAGACAGAAAATGAAAGGTGACCAGATACTAGACTCTGGCCAGGTCCACTGAGAGGACACGGGAAGTCAGTTTTCTTCTAGTGACTGTTTTGGATTGCCAGTTTCTTTATTCTGTGGCTTCTGATGTATTTCAGACTGCAGAGAGATAGCGTGCTAGAAACCTTCTTTTTCTTTTTTTTCCCTAAAGAGACAACTCCCTCCCCAGTGAAACTTGAAGGGAACAGGTATTGTGAAATCTCTTTGTAATTACCTCCCTCCTTCCTTCTCATTTTCTCATAAATGCATGTGCAAGCTTTCCTTAGGCACAGAAGAGGTGTAAGCACAGCTTATCTGATCATATTTTACTCATTAAATAATTTTCATAGCCTAACTTAGGATATTCAATGTATTAGGTATCTTCTGGGGGAAAAAAAAACCTGATGGCCCTTTAATATAGGACCACCTTGCCTTCCAGGGTGGAATTTGAATCAATTCTAATAATATACTCCTACTTCCCTTTTTGCCTACCTTACATAGTTTCTGAATCCTGGAGATGACATCCTATGGAATATTCCTGCTACCCTAAACTCACTGGTTTGTCCTCAGATTTCTCAAAATTATCTTTATTTTTTTCCCATTCCCTCCTATTAAATCCCACTGTTTTTAAGTGTACATCATTACCTTAGCTGGGATTTTATGGGAAAACCATTTGGAATGAATTTATTCTTATATGTAAATGACTGATAGACCAAAACCCTTCTAGAAGTATCTGTGGTCTCAAAGGAAAATCTTTATTAGCCAAATGATCTTTTTATTGGTGGAATTTCAGTCAATGTGTCAAGGGGAAGTAAAATAAATCAAGTGGAGGGGAAGGCATCTTAAATCTTGTTTAAGACCATATCCTCAACTGATAGGAGGGGCTTTATCTATGAAGTCTATACAGTCTGTACCAAAGATCCATACATGAGTTCTTCAAAGGACTTTTTAATTTCTGATTTATGAGCTTATTCATACAAAGAATCTTACAAAGTTTTATTATTCAGTCACGATTAATCATTTAACCAAGAATCTTCATTAAATTTCCTAATTAAAAAGTAAAATTACATGACATTTTGGAGAACCATACATTTGGCATTTTTTTCCAAGTTCTCTCTCCTTCTACACCATCAAGATCATAAAACACAGTGGTAGTCTGAAATAGGAGATTTGTCATTAACAACATTCAAACATGTGAGGGTCTGAAAAGAAAAGGAGGTTTTTTTCCCTCCAACTCGAAGCTTATTTGGTTGGGATTTTCTCACCAGAGTCTTTGTATTTTTTTCCATGGGCAACTGCCCCCTTGATTAATCCCATTTCCCCTAGTCCTAGTTTTTCCAAGCAGCTGAGCAAACAATGCAGGCGGCCATTTTAACATGCTTCCTCCGGCGGCCCCTCTGGGATGGGCCGTCTGTTCATCCTGTTCATAAACCAAGGGCCTGAATGGACTTGGAGAAAGCAGCAAGGATCTTCTGTCAGGATTAATTTTAATAGGCCACAGTCTGTCAGCCGGGACCCATAGCCCTGGCAAATGGCTTTAAATTACTATTTGCTGATAAAAAGGGAGATAGGAGCTGAAAATTCGGTTCCTCATTTCAAACAATTTGGATAACTAATGCAAGAATTTACTTTTAGTGCGGAGTGCATGCACTTTACAACCTAAGCCCTTGGGTAGCTGAGGAAAACCTTTTGCTGCTATGGGATCACAGTGAAATATACAGGGGAAATGTGACATTTTATAGAAGTATAGGATTTTAGAGCTGGAAGGGAAATGAAGAATCTATCTGTGAATTCCTAAGGACTTATGGGGCTTTGCGTTTCTGATTTCTGTGCAGAGAAACAGTATTCCTCTTACTGCTGCTTCCACAGTTTTCTCTTTCCATGCTTCTCTACCAGTTCTTTTTCTGTTTTTCGCTGTTTTTCTCATACCCCAACTCCAGCTCCCTATTCCTTCCCTGCTTTCCCTTCTCTAACTGGCCCAGGCTCCTGTCTTTTACTTGTGAAGCTCTGTGCTGAGGGGTACATTGGCCAAGGGGTAAGATTGGCCCACAGACAGGGTTGTCAAGAGGTCATAGCACTTGAGGCCTCTCCCCCTATATACTTGGAGAGAGTGGTTTGGGGGATTCACTGAAAGGGGAGGTTTGCAAAAAGGCTATGCACATGTCAGTCATTATGGTTCATTAATGCCTTAGGTGTACCATTGTTAATTAATTTTGTGGATTAGATATGGCTGTTGTTTTGGTGTTTTTGAAAGTTTAGCATGTTTCCTTCCTAAACTGATCCTTTAAAAACAAACGAACAAACCAACATGAAAGAAAATGGCATTTGCTCCAAACTTGTTTATGACCTTTGGGTACTTTGGTCCCATCCTTTTCCTTCCTGTCCATTTCCCTCTCCACCCTCCTGGATCATATCACTTGTTCTGTACCCAGCTTTAGCAACAGTTGATACTATAAGAAAAAAATGTTTGGTGCAAGTTCTGTCATTTTTCTTAAATGTCCAAGTCAGGGTACTTGGGCAAGAAGATTGGTGGCTAAATTTTTAAAATAAAACCAAACAAAAACTAAGTGATAATGAGGACATGTAACAATTGGAACTCTCAGATATTGCCTATGGAGAGAAAAAAGGGTGCAGGCACTTTGTATGAAATTTGGCAGTTACTTACAAAATTAAACATTCATTTACTGTAGGGCCAAATAACCTCACTCCCAAGACAAATGAAAGCTTATGTTCACACAAAAACCTATACATGAATGTTTATAAGACATGATTTATAATCACTGATAACAGAAAACAACTCAAATATCCTTCAGCCACTCAATGCATAGACAAAGCCATGCAATGGAATACTACTTAGCAATAAAAAAGAACAAGCTACTGACACATGCAGTGGCACAGAATCTCAAAACCATTATGCTGAGCATGAACAAAGCCAGACCCAAAGGCTTCTGTATGGTTCCATTTACATGGCATTCTGGAGAGGGAAAAATTCTAGGGACAGAAGGCAGACTGGTCATTGCCCAGGGGTTGGGGTTGAGTGAAGACATTGACTACTTTTGGAGTCCTGTGTGCCACCACTGTACAGCAAAGCCACTTGACTGCATTTGGGAGGACAATGGAACTGCCTTGACTAGGTTGGTCATTTCAGGACTGTAAATAATTTGTCAAAACTTAGACCTTTAACCTAAAATGTGTGAGTTTTTCTACATGTGAATAACATCTCAATAATATATATCTTAAAAGGGCAGTAATATAGTATTGTTTTGCATGCTATGCATTTAAAATTAAATGGTGTTAATCTGCAACTTGCTTTTTTCACTGAGTCTTAAGCTTTGAAGAGTCAACCTATAGATCTGTTTCCTTCATTTATAATTAATGCAGTTTTCCATTTTTACTAATGCTATAAACAATGTAGAAATGGCTTTTCTGACACACATCTTTTGTACATTACAGAGGATCTTCAGAAGGCTGCTTACAGAGAGGCTGTGTGTTGTGGTTAGGTGGGCCCCTCTTCAAATTTACTAGATTTGGCCAGATTCTTTTCCAGTGTTTTTGCCAATTTGATCTTCCATCTACGATATAGAAGTTCTCATTTCTCCAATCAGAAATAAATAAAAAATTTTAAGATACATACACATTATATATAGTATATATAACAAAATGCAAATACATATTATATAATGCAAAGTAAATAAATATATGTATTTATTTCCTGGCTTTTCATTTCCTCTGACCTTTGTGTATTCCTTGCCTTTCTCCTGTTAACTGATCTTGCTTATTGATTTGTTAAAAGATTTTTTTTATATTCAGGATACTGTTTTCTACTATGAAATTTTTGCCTTAATGGAATTGATTATATAAGCTATTTCCCATGGAGCTTATAATGCATATTTTAAAAAATCTTTCCTCAACTTGTGATCATTAAAATATTTTTCTGTGAATATTTTCCCCCAGTTTCTAACAGTAGTTTGCTACTCATAATTAATTCTCACATGTGTTGGAAGAAGGAAACTATTTTTTCCACATAGATGACTGATTTCTCTAGTATTATTTATTAAAATTCATTCTTTCCTCACTAATTTTAAACCTCATTTTTGATGAATATCAAGTTTTCACATACACATGGGTCTATTTTGGTGTTCTCTATTATGTTCCATGAGTGTATTTGTTGTAAAAACTATATGAAACTAATAAAACATAATTAAAAGGCCCAATACACCAGAGGGGCAAAGCAAAAGCTAGCTCCCCTCTTCCTCAACCAGCTCTCCAACCCTTAAGTCCAGTCATCAACGAAGTCTTGGTTTTTCTAACAGAATGATGCTTTGGGGCTCCCTTGTTGGTGATCATTATCCCCAGTGTCCTCTGGGTATCCTCTCCTTTCAATTCTCTCATCATACTCATCCCCACTCCAGTATCCCCAGTCATCATTCTGTGGCCCAAGATTCTGCCACTTGTTCCACTGTCGCTAGGGACAAATCTGGGCACAGGAACTAGGTGTGTTTCTGCATATCCTCCTCAGTACCATCACCTCCCTCTTACTCTTCAGTCATCCCTGCAAAGGGTCAAGGTCATCCTATGTACAGAGATATGATATGCTTTCAATGTTTGCCACATTGACAATTGGTGTTTCCGCATCAATAATTCAAATGAAGGAAGCAAAATTATATTTCTTAAAGAAAAAAAAACCCACCTGTTAGCAGTCTAGAGGCAAAAAGCAGCTTAGGTAAGGAGAACATTTAGGGGGTTGTTATGATAGCTCACTTAAGGGCTTGGGCAAACTGGCAGCAATGATGGATATCTGGGGAGATTCTAAAAGGGGTGGAATAAGAAGGAAAAGATTAGGGAAGTATATAAGTTATAGGATTTCATGACCAGCTTCAGTGAGGGTAAAATAATGCTTAGTTTCTGGCTTGGGTAACTACGTAGATGATTGGCAAAGCCAGAATCTAAGCATTTAAAAACCGGGAATTTTTTTAAAAAGAGAGTAATGCAGAAAAAGCATTTGACAAAACACAGTACCCCTTCATGCTTAAAACACTAGAAAAACTAGGGATAGTAGGAACATACTTCAATATCGTAAAAGCTATATATGCTAAACCCAAGGCCAACATCATTCTAAAATGGAGAAAAATCAAAAGAATTCCCTCTAAGAACTGGAATAAGACAAGGATGCCTCCTTTCACCACTTCTATTCAACATGGTCCTTGAAACTCTAGACAGAGCAAGGAAATTAAAGGGATACAAATAGAAAAAGAAGAACTCCAACTATCACAATTTGCAGATGATATGATTTTGTATTTAGAATATCCAAAAAATCCCACCAGAAAACTTCTAGAACTAATAAATGAATTCAGCAAGGTAGCAGGATATATATTTATATTTCTGGGGATAGAATCCAGGGCCTTGTGCATTTGAGGCAAGCACTTTACCAACTGAGCTATATCCCCAGCCCCAAGGATATAAAATTAACACCAAAAATCAAATGCATTCCTACATATCAGCCCTGAATAAAGCTGATAAAATTTACCTCTAGCTTCCACCTCCCTTCTTTCATCCATAAGTTTCCTAAAAGTATTGTTTCTACTTCCTGACTTCATTTTTTCACCATTCTTGACAGTGCTATAAACCCCCTCTTGACGGTGAAATTCAAGGAGCACATTCTAGTCTCTTCCTTCTGACTGCATCTGACCCTACTGATCACTTCCTCCTTTGTAGAAGTCTCTCCTACTATAAATTTCAAGGTACAATCTCTACAAGATTTTCAGTCTGAGTCTTTTGGGTTTTTACTCTGGGGCTAGAACTAGAGTCAGGGAAAAGACCTCACCATCTGAATTTCTAAACAGTTTCTCTGGTCCAACCTGTCACAAACTGAACTTATATTTCCCTCTCACAATCACTCTCCTTTTATTTTAATTTGTTCTAATTTGGTATTCATTACTGTAGAATGCATTTTTATATATCATACATAAATGGAGTGTAACTTCTCATTTTTTTGGTTGTACACGATGTGGAATTACACCAGTCATGTAATCATATATACACATAAGATAATGATGTCTAATCCTTCCCACTTCCATGCCCTCTCCCTTCCCTTCACTCTAATCTGTCTAATCCAAAGTATCCCTATTCTTCCCTAGCCGCTTGCCTTTTGTCAATTAACATCCACGTATCAGAGAAAACATTTGGCCTTTAGTTCTTTGGGATTGACTTATTTCACTTAGTATGATATTCTCCAGATCCATCCATTTACTGGCAAATGTCATAATTTCATTCTTCTTTAGGCTCAACAATACTCCATTGTGTAGATGTACCAAATTTTCTTTATCCATTTTCTATTGAAGAGCATCTAGGTTGGTCCCATAGTTTAGCTATTGTGAATTGAGCTGTTATAAACATTGATGTGGCTGCATCAGTGTAGCATGCTGCTTTTAAGTCCTTTGGGTATAAACCGAGGAGTGGGATAACTGGGTCAAATGGTGGTTCCATTCCAAGTTTTCTGAGGAATCTCCATACTGCTTTCCGTAGTGATTGTACCAATTTGCAGCCCCATCAGCAATGTATGAGTGTACCTTTTCCTCCACATCCTCACCAACATTTACGCTGTATTTTTGATAATTTACTGGACTGGAGTGAGATGGAATTTTGGTTGAAGTGAGATGAAATGTAAGTATAGTTTTAATTTGCATTTCTCTAATTTCTAGAGGTGTTGAGCATTTTTTAATATTTGTTAATCGATTGTACTTCTTCTGTCAAGTGTCTTTCCAGTTCCTTAGCCCATTTATTGATTGGGTTATTTGGTGTTCTTAAATTTGTTTGTTTTGTTTTGTTTGGTGTTAAGTTTTTTGAGTTCTCTCTATATCTTGGAGATTAATGCTCTATCTGAGGTGCAGGTAGCAAAGATTTTCTCCCATTATATAGGCTCTCTCTTTATTGTTTCTTTTGATATGAAAAAGCTTTTTAGTTTGATAAAATCCAACTTATTTATTCTTAATTTTACTTCTTGCAATTTAGGAGTCTTGTTAAGGAAGTCAGTTCCTAAGCCGACATGATGGGAGATTTGGGCCTACTTTTTCTTCTATTAGGCAAAGAATCTCTGTTCTAGTGCCTACGTCCTTGATCCACTTTGAGTTGAGTTTTGTGCAGGTTGAGAGAGAGGGTTTTAATATCATTTTGCTACATATGGATTTCCAGTTTTCCCAGCACCATTTGTTGAAGTGGCTATCTTTTCTCCAATGAATGTTTTTGGTACCTTTGTCTAGTATGAAATAACTGTATTTATGTGAGTTTGTCTCTGTGTCTTATATTCTGTACCATTGGTGTTCATGTCTGTTTTGGTGCCAAAACCATGCCATTTTTGATACTGTAACTTTGTAGTATAAAATTGTGATGCCTCCTGCTTTACTTTTCTTGGTAAAGATTGCTTTGGCTATTCTGTACCTCTTACTTTTCCAAATGAACTTTATGACTGCTTTTTCTATTTCTATGAAGAATGTCATTGGGATTTTAATAGGGTTTTCATTGAATCTGTGTAATGCTCTTGGTAGTATGGCATTTTGACAGTATTAAATCTGCCTATCCAAGAGCATGGGAGAACTTTTTATCTTCGAAGTCTTCTTCAATTTCTTTCTTTAATGTTCTGTGGTTTTCATTGTGGAAATCTTTCACCTCTTTTGTTAGACTGAGTCCCAAATATTTTATTTTGGGGGGCTTTTGTGGTTAGTTTTCCTAATTTCTCTTTCAGTGATTCATTATAATTGATGTGCTATGCACTGAATATGTTTAAAATGTTGGGACTGGGGATATAGCTCAGTTGGTAGAGTGCCTGCCTCATATGCACAAAGCCTTGGATTCAATCCCCAGAACCACCAAAAAATGAAACAAAACAAAAACCCACATCAAGTAGAAAATGTTAAAAAAACTAAGTTAAAAACTAATTTTTAAGTTATCAAGGAATACACCCAAATAACATCACCACAATCAGGGTAATAAGGACATATCCATGACTCAATGTGTTTCATCCTGCTTGTTCATCATCCTTCCTCCCAGCTTCTTCTGGTCACCTATATTATCAGGTAATCACTGATCTACTTTCTTCACTATAGGTTAGTTTTTTATAATTTTATTTATTTTGTTTTATTTTTTGAGGATTGAACCCAGCAGTTCTTTACCACTGAACTTTTTCTTTTAATTTTGAAATAGGGTCTCAATAAGTTACTTAAGGCCTCATTAAGTTGCTGAGGTTGGCCTCACACTTGCAATCTTCCTGCCTCCTGAGTTAGTGGAACTACAGGCATATATCACTGCACCTGGCAATTTTTACAATTTTATATAAATGAATCATATATTATATACTGTTTCTCTGTCTTCCTTCTCAATATAAGGGAAATTCACAGAGATGGTACATGGTACATGTACCATGGTATTCAATTCTATAGAGATATAACAATTTGTTAATCCATTCACCCTTTTATGGATATAGCATTGTTCCCAGTTTTGGGCTATTTCAAATTTAGACACACACACACACACACTCTCTCTCTCTCTTTCATTTCTATTAGGCAAATACATAGCAAAGGAATTTCTGGGTTATATGGGAGGTTTTAGGAAATTGCCAATTTTTTGTTTCCAAAGTGTTTTACTATTTTGCATCCCTGTTAGCAGTTCAAATTGCTCCTCTCACCCTTTTTAACACTTCACATGGTCAATCTTTTTAGTTTCAGACATGTTGATAGGTATGTAATAGTATCTCATTGTTTTTAGTGTGCATTTTTTTCATGACTAATAACATTAGTCACTCTTAATGTGATTATTTTTTCTTTTTTTTAAATATTCCTTTTTTAAAATTTTTTTATTCGTTGTTCACAACATTACAAAGCTCTTGACATATCATATTTCATACATTAGATTGAAGTGGGTTATGAACCCCCAATTTTACCCCAAATGCAGATTGCAGAATCACGTCGGTTACACATCCACAATTTTACATAATGCCCTATTAGTAATTGTTGAATTCTGCTACCTTTCCTATCCCCTACTATCCCCCCTCCCCTCCCCTCCCATCTTCTCTCTCTACCCCAACTACTGTAATTCATTTCTCTCCTTGTTTATTTTCCCATTCCCCTCACAACCTCTTATATGTAATTTTGTATAGCAATGAGGGTCTCCCTTCATTTCCATGCAATTTCCCTTTTCTCTCCCTTTCCCTCCCATCTCATGTCTCTGTTTAATGTTAATCTTTTCTTACTGCTCTTCCTCCCTGCTCTGTTCATAGTTGCTCTCATTATATCAAAGAAGACATTTGGTATTTGTTTTTTAGGGATTGGCTAGCTTCACTAAGCATAATCTGCTCTAGTGCCATCCATTTCTCTGCAAATTCTATGATTTTGTCATTTTTTATTGCTGCATAGTACTCCATTGTGTATAGATGCCACATTTTTTTTTAACCATTCATCTATTGAAGGGCATCTGGGTTGGTTCCACAGTCTAGCTATTGTGAATTGTGCTGCTATGAACATCGATGTGGCAGTATCCCTGTAGCATGCTCTTTTAAGGTCTTCAGGGAATAGTCCGAGAAGGGCAATAGCAGGGTCAAATGGTGGTTCCATTCCCAGCTTTCCCAGGAATCTCCAAACTGCTTTCCAAATTGGCCGCACCAATTTGCAGTCCCACCAGCAATGTACAAGTGTACCCTTTTCTCCACATCCTCGCCAGCACTTGTTGTTGTTTGACTTCATAGTGGCTGCCAATCTTACTGGAGTGAGATGGTATCTTAGGGTGGTTTTGATTTGCATTTCTCTGACTGCTAGAGATGGTGAGCATTTTTTCATGTACTTGTTGATTGATTGTATATCCTCCTCTGAGAAGTGTCTGTTCAGGTCCTTGGCCCATTTGTTGATTGGGTTATTTGTTATCTTATTGTCTAATTTTTTTGAGTTCTTTCTATACTCTGGATATTAGGGCTCTATCTGAAGTGTGAGGAGTAAAAATTTGTTCCCAGGATGTAGGCTCCCTATTTACGTCTCTTATTGTTTCTCTTGCTGAGAAAAAACTTTTTAGTTTAAGTAAGTCCCATTTGTTGATTCTTGTTATTAACTCTTGTGCTATGGGTGTCCTATTAAGGAATTTGGAGCCCTACCCCACAATATGAAGATCGGAGCCTACTTTTTCTTCTATCAGACGCAGAGTCTCTGATTTGATATCAAGCTCCTTGATCCATTTTGAGTTAACTTTTGTGCATGGCAAGAGAAAGGGATTCAGTTTCATTTTGTTGCATATGGATTTCCAGTTTTCCCAGCACCATTTGTTGAAGATGCTATCCTTCCTCCATTGCATGCTTTTAGCCCCTTTATCAAATATAAGATAGTTGTAACTTTGTGGATTAGTCTCTGTGTCCTCTATTCTATACCATTGGTCCATCCGCCTGTTTTGGTACCAGTACCATGCTGTTTTTGTCACTATTGCTCTGTAATATAGTTTGAAATCTGGTATCGCTATACCGCCTGATTCACACTTCCTGCTTAGAATTGCTTTTGCTCTTCTGGGTCTTTTATTTTTCCATATGAATTTCATGATTGCTTTATCTATTTCTACAAGAAATGCCATTGGGATTTTGATTGGCATTGCATTAAACCTATAGAGAACTTTTGGTAATATCGCCATTTTGATAATGTTAGTTCTGCCTATCCATGAACAGGGTGTATTTTTCCATCTTCTAAGATCTTCTTCTACTTCTCTCTTTAGGGTTCTGTAGTTTTCATTGTATAAATCTTTCACCTCTTTTGTTAGGTTGATTCCCAAGTATTTTATTTTTTTTGAGGATATTGTGAATGGAGTGTTTTTCCTCATTTCCGTTTCAGAAGTTTTGTCGCTGATATACAGAAATGCCTTTGATTTATGCGTGTTGATTTTATATCCTGCCACTTTGCTGAATTCATTTATTAGATCTAGTAGTTTCTTTGTAGACCCTTTTGGGTCTTCTAGGTATAGAATCATGTCATCTGCAAATAGTGATAATTTAAGTTCTTCTTTTCCTATTTTTATGCCTTTAATTTCTTTTGTCTGTCTAATTGCTCTGGCCAGTGTTTCGAGAACTACATTGAATAGAAGTGGTGATAGAGGGCATCCCTGTCTTGTTCCAGATTTTAGAGGGAATGCCTTTAACTTTTGTCCATTCAGAATGATGCTAGCCTGAGGCTTAGCATAGATAGCTTTTACAATGTCAAGGTGAGTTCCTGTTATCCCTAGTTTTTCTAATGTTTTGAACATAAAGGGATGCTGTACTTTGTTGAATGCTTTCTCTGCGTCTATCGAGATGATCATATGGTTCTTATCTTTAAGTCTATTGATGTGGCGAATAACATTTATTGATTTCCGTATATTGAACCATCCTTGCATCCCAGGGATGAATCCTACTTGATCATGGTGCACAATTTTTTTGATGTGTTTTGTATTCGATTCGCCAGAATTTTATTGAGGATTTTTGCATCTAGGTTCATTAGAGATATTGGTCTGTAGTTTTCTTTCTTTGAGGTGTCTTTGTCTGGTTTCGGAATCAGGGTGATGTTGGCCTCATAGAATGAATTTGGAAGAGCTCCCTCTTTTTCTATTTCCTGAAATAACCTGAAAAGTATTGGTATTAATTCTTCTTTAAAGGTTTTGTAAAACTCCGCTGTATACCCATCCGGTCCTGGGCTTTTCTTGGTTGGTAGTCTTTTGATGGCTTCTTCAATTTCATCCATTGATATTGGTCTGTTCAAATTGTGTGTATCCTCCTGACTCAGTCTGGGCAAATCATATGACTTAAGAAATTTATCGATGTCTTCACTATCTTCTATTTTATTGGAATATAGGTTTTCAAAGTAATTTCTAATTGTCTTCTGTATTTCTGTAGCATCTGTTGTGATATTGCCTTTTTCATCCCGTATGTTAGTAATTTGAGTTCTCTCTCTTCTTCTCTTCGTTAGCATGGCTAAAGGTCTGTCGATCTTATTTATTTTTTCGAAGAACCAACTTTTAGTTTTGTTAATTTTTTCAATAGTTTCTTTTGTTTCAATTTCATTGATTTCTGCTCTGATTTTAATTATTTCTTGCCTTCTGCTACATTTGCTGTTGTTTTGCTCTTCCTTTTCTAGGGCTTTGAGATGAAGTGTGAGCTCATTTATTTGTTGGTTTTTTCTTTTTTTGAGGAATGACCACCAGGCGATGAATTTTCCTCTTAAAACTGCTTTAATTGTGTCCCATAGATTTTTTCATCTATACATCTTTTGTGAAATGTCTGTTCAAATATTTTATAACCTAATATTAGAAGTGACATTCCAACACTTTTGACACATTCCATTTATTAGAAGAGAGTCAGAAAGTCCAGTCCACATTCAACCCGAGGGCCCTGCACTGGGGGCCATCCTACAGGCTGCCCATCATGAATGACTTCTCATTCCTCTCAGAATAAAATTCGAACTCCATTTCCTGATCTTCAGAGCCCTGTAAGATTTACTCCTCAATGTTCTACACTGGACTTTTTGTTATCTGAACATGCTGATCTCATTTTTTTAGGGCCTTACTACTTTTCTATTCCTTCCATGTGAGATGTTTTTTCCATCAGATTGTACCATAGTTGATTGCTTCTTGTCACTTAGGTCTCAGCTTGTAAATTATCTCCTGAGAAAAACCAGCCTCAATCACCAATCAAATACATATCACCCTATATTAATTCTCTGTGTGGTACTTAGATCAGTCTGACAGGATATAAGTTTAAACATGGAAGGAAACTTGTTTGTCTCATTCATTGTTATATCTTCTAAAGCCTGTAATACTGTTTTGCATGTGATAGATACTCAGTAAATATTTACTGAATGAATGAATAAGATGAGATCTCCAAAAAGGCTAGAACATATTGGACCCAGAGCATGGCTTGGCAGATTAACACTGGATAATGTTCCTGTTACAGCTGTTTAATAAACCACCTCAAACCTAAACATATAAGACAAAAAAATTATATTATGCCCCAAATTCTGTAGGTCAGGAATTTAGTAAAGGCATAGTGAAGATGTCTTTGCCGCATAATATATGGGGCCTCACTTGGAAGTCTTGAAGGCCGGAAGTGACACTGGGGCTGGAGACTGGAATTATTAAAAGGGCTGCTTACTTCAATGTCTGGTGGTGGATGTTTGTTCAGCTTGGGCTGATAGTCAAAATACCTACACAAAGTTAAGCTTCTTTGTGGCTTAATGGCTAAATTAAGCACATGTTCCCCTTGAAAATTCAGCAGAAGTTATATCACCATTTATCATCTAGATTGGAGAAATCATTTTTTCTCTAGTCATAAGTATGCCCAGATTCAAGAAAATAGAAGAACTACTCTATTTCTTGGTAGGAGGAGTGCTAAACTCAAATAATAGGAAGAACCTATAGACTGATGTATTGGTCCATTTTCTGTTACTTTAACAAAATGCCTGTGTCTGTACAGTAATGTGAAAAGAAAAGAGATTCATTTAGCTCATCATTATGGAGATTCAAGGGCATGGTGCTGGCATCAGCTGGACTCTAGTGAAGATGGCATCATAATGTTGTGAGTGCATGTGAGAAAGAGAAGTCATATAGTGAGACAGGAAGCCAGAGAGAGATTCAGGAGACAGGCTCCATTTTTGACAGCAACCACTGATGAAAACTAACCATAGTCCCACAAGACCTACATCAATTCCTTCTAAGGGCAGTGCCCTCAGTGACCTATTTACTTCTCCTTAGGCCCCATCTCTTAAAGGTTCTATACTGCTCACAACACTAGCATACTGGGGATCAAGCTCCCAACACATGACCCTGGGGGTATATTCAATTCATATCTTAACTATAGCAGATGGGAAACATGGATGCCATTTTTTGTTGCCTCCACATGTATCATGGCCAGTCTTGTGGCCATTCATGCCCAATTCTGACAACCAATGTGAGAAAACAGAAGAAACCTGGAAAGAATTCTAAAAATTCATGTTTATCAATTTCAGGATTGATTTCCAACTTTTATCTTCAACTTTGTAGGGACAAATAATACCAGCTTATTTATTTATTTATGTATTTACTTATTTATATTGATTTTAAAAAATAAATGACAGTAGAATGCATTACAATTCTTATTACACATATATACCACAATTTTTCATATCTCTGTTGGTATATAAAGTATTTTGACACCCAATTCATGTCTTCATACATGTACTTTGGATAATGATGTCTATCACATTCCACCATCCTTGCTAATCCCCTGTCTCCACCCTTTCCTTCCCATTCCACTCCCTATCTAGAGTTCATCTATCCCTCCCATGTTTCCCCTCCCTACCCCACTATGAGTCAGCCTCCTTATATCAGAGAAAACATTAGGCATTTGTTTTTTTGGGATTGGCTAATTTCACTTAGCATTATCTTCTCCAATGCCATCCATTTACCTGCAAATGCCATGATTTTATTCTCTTGTATTGCTGAGTAAAATTCTATTGTGTATATATGCCACATTTTTTTTATCCATTCCTCCACTGAAGGGCATCTAGGTTGGCTCCATTGTTATGAAGACAAACAGCAATAAGTGTTAGCAAGGATGTGGGGGAAAAGGCACACTCATACACTGCTGGTGGGACTGCAAATTGGTGCAGCCAATATGGAAAGCAGTATGGAGATTACTTGGAAACCTGGGAATGGAATCACCATTTGACCCAGCTATCCCTCTCCTCAGACTATACCCAAAGGAGTTAAAACAGCATACTACAGGGACACAGCCATATCAATGCTTATACTAGTACAATTCACTATAGCTGAACTGTGGAACCAACCTTGTTTTTATTTTTAATAATGTTCAAACAATGTTCTTGCACAGTTTGGTGGCAATGGGATGGCTATAAATCATCCTGATAGTATTTCACATGACTGACGAGATCCATTCTTCCCTTCCTTTCCCTCCCGCTTTCCCTTTCTTTCTTTCTTTCCCTGGGAATGAACTCAGGGGCACTTAACAGCTAAGCCACATCCCCTTTTAAAAAATATTTTATTTAAAGACAGGGTCTTTCCAAGTTGCTTAGGGCCTTGCTAAATTGCTGAGGCTGGCTTTGAACTTGTGATCCTTCTGCCTTAGCCTCTGGAGCTGCTGGGATTACAGGCATGTGCCACCATGCTTGACAAATTCTTCCTTCCTGTAAATTTTTGTTTATAACTTTTTCTTACTTTATAATACAGTTAAGTTCATTAGTTTACACTGAAGGTAACACTCAGGATATTATCCAAGTACTATTGAAAAAGGGATTTATATTTCTATTTTTTTGAAATGGTGTCCTGCCGCCCAGGCAGGTCTCTATAATATGAGCTCAAGCGATCCCCCACTTGAGCATCCCAAGTGGCTGGGACTACAGGCATGCCAGAATGCTCAGCCTAAATTATTTTTAAAATGAGCATTATAGAGCAAGAACAAACAAACCCCAAAACACTTGTCCAGATTCATTTTTATAACAAATGTGTTAATATGCACTAGAATTCTTTAGCAGAGGTCAGCTGCCTGTGGTTTGTGGGCTTTACTTCTTTTCAAGGGGTTGCTGGTTCAGCTGCAAGTGGAAAAACCCATGGCCTTCATTGTTTCTTGCTTTGCTCTTTCTCCATTTCTAATTTTCTCTATTTTATAAAATTTTCCATAGACATCGCTGTGAAAATTTGTGTGCCAGATCTGATCTTCTGTTTATTTCATAGGTTATGAGTGAAAACTTTGCCTACTTTCACTTTGAATTGCAAGCGCTTCAGATAAATTTTATTGCAGATAGATTTTTCTCTTCTCAAACCTCTTGGTTACTGACTAAAGAACTAGATGTTTGCACAATGGGTATTCATAAGAGCTCAGATTTGTATTATGACATTTCAAATCCCTGAGCTATGTTGTATAAAGCATTCTAGCCTACACCACTGAAAATATTTTCACAGTAATTATAGTTACTATTACTGCAAAAGCTTAGGATTTGTATATACAAAAGAAATGTTTTATTTATAGATAGAAATCTGGGGGACCAGTGAAGAGAAAAATTATGAAAGGAGATTCTACCAGTTAGTACTTGCTATATGCGTTTGGGGAGACAGAAAAGCATAATCATAGCTCTCTAACGGAAAAGACTTGACAATTTTATTACAAAAGAAAAATATAAAAATCACTATATTTAACACAATTAGATAAGTTTTGTCTTGAGGACTGTGTGCCCAGGATCAAAAGATGGAAGTTCACTACTGAGGAGGAAACAAAAGCTGCCAGCTGAGGCCCAAGGGGAAGATGAGGGAGTCTTAGGGTGGAGGTTGCTAAGGACAACCACTTGTCTTAAGGGTCTTGTTTCTTATTCAGTTGGGGTTGGTAAAGTCATTTGCAAAGCTTATACTGAACACATTTATTTTGATATATTAACCTGATTAGAATGAACTAGATTGGGGGTGTGTGTAAAGAAATGGCTGCCATTTCACTCTTTGGAGTAGCTTTGGATTTCATCTGAAGTTTCTGTTCCTTGGGAGGAGCATGCTTGCATTTATATAGAATATTACTCAGGATTGAGAAAAACTTCAATTTTCTAAACCAAGAATTGTAGGTGGGAGTTAGAAGTCATGGGTGCAATATATGCTGACTTAGCATGTTTCCTATTCTTTCCTTCAGAGCACAGCTTTCTTAGCTGACCTAAAAGTTGAGTCTTTACTTACTATAGTCTTTCTCTTTGGGGCCAGAAAATCTTTTTGATTTTGTACATTTGGAAATAGATGTAAAGTGAAGAAGGGGTTTCTAATTGGTGCAGTGGAGTAATCCACAGAGCATTATGGTTTGAAATCTGCTGCTTTCATTTTTATTTTTGCTTTGGCAATATTTAGTTTTTGTGCCAGTTTGTCTACAGATAAAAAGAAATTATGGAAGGTTCTCTGCTGTTTGTACAGCACCCCCTCCCATCCCTTATCACCTCTCTGTGGGCCTTTGGAAAAGGGGGAGACGGAGTGTTTTGGATTTTTAAAATGATTTGGGATTGTCATAGCAACTGGTGGGCAGAAACCAGAGATACTGAAAGTCTTGCCATACCCCAGGCAGTGCTGCAAAGTCAAGTCCTGTTCCAACGACCAATGAGCCCCATTAAGGTATGCGGATGATCTCTAAGAAATCTTCCAACTCTAACATTTCAGGGCTTCACTAAACTGGGCTAGGAGGCACCACATCATAGGCTGTGGTCTCCCAAATCCTGTTCTCTCCCGTATCTCACTAATGGCTAGCTCATCATTGGGGTTTCTCTAATCTCCTTTCTCATAGATATCTTTTTTAAAAAATATTTTTATTAGTTATTATGGACCTTTTATTTATTTGTTTTTTTAATATGTGGTGCTGAGAATCGAACCAGTTACTCACACATGCTAGGGCAGGGCTCTACCACACAGCCACAATCCCAGCGCCACTCATAGATATCTTAACAAACGCCTATTTCAACTTTACCATTATATGTTGTTCTCTCTCTACCACTCTAAATTTCATAGCAATGGGGGCCGTGGCTCTTTGTTCACTTCCATATAGTGCTTGGTAAGGTCACGAAGGTGCTCAGTACTTTTTGAATAAACAAATATATAGATGATGAGCAGAGGAAGACACACTGAAGCCCGCCAACCTAGGTGCCTGAGTCAACTTACGTAACTTCCGCCCCTTCGCGCTCCTCCGGACGCCCCCTTTTCCCGGTCCATGTTTGTTTCCGGCGTTTCAATAAAGCTCGATTCGGCTCGAAGAAGACCTGTTCTTCCGGGAAAATGGCGACTCCCGCTCGTGCCCCGGAGTCGCCGCCGGCCGCGGATCCAGCGCCAGCTGAGGGGCCCGCTGAGGAAGCCGACTGCCCCGCGCCGCGCCAGCCTCAGCCCCCGCAGAATGTTCTCGTTGCCCCGCGGCTTCGAGCCCCAAGCTCCAGAGGACTTGGGGCAGCGGAGTTCGGCGGAGCTGGGGGAGATGTTGAAGCGCCAGGAGAGACTTTTGCGCAACGAGTAAGCTGGGGTCTCGCGGCGGCACCGCAGTGCTCCTAGGGCTCGGGCGCCTTAGGACGCCCCCATTATCTTCCCGCGTTCTCTTAGGGCAAAGGTGACCTTGTCTCAGATCCATTTCAGTTCCAAGGACGAGTGGGTAGCCTGCGGCCGCAAGGCCACGCCATGACTCCTCCTGGCCAAGCACGTACCGCCTGCGAGGATGGCCCGTGTACTGAACGGCTGCTTGGCGTTGGTTTAATGTGCTCAGCTACTGTTTTGGCTCCATGGAAGGAGTGTCTGTATCACAAATCCCTTTGCCCTCCTCCCCACACCGTGACCCAGACGTGTTATCAGTTTCATCTCTAGATCTTACTCTTGCAGGATGGGAAGAGAAGGATAAAAGTGGTTTATTAGGGCCGCGAAAGTTGTACTCATTCAGCTGGCAGACGGCGCATTTTAGCAGGGGAGCGATGTGATGGGGTGACTTTTTACAGGAAACTTTATTTAGTAGCTTGGTGCATGATGGTTTGAAGGATTAAGAGGCAGGGGACATCAGGAGAGTCTTTTCAGAAAGAGGTTTTCAACAAGGGGGTTGTAAGAAAGTGAATGAGGAAGATAGTTAAGCAGGATTGGGAAAACTTCAAGTGTGGAATAATTTAAATATGTAATTGACAGAGATAAATGAAGTTTCTCTTCTGCATAGGGAGCCACTAACAAAAACATGAAAATTGAGGGAAAGGAATGGATTCAAGCAAGGTTCATTTTACTCAGGGTGTGCTGAGTTGAGGAGAGAGCATAACAGACATTTGATTAATTAAAAGGTGGAGAAGTGGTTATAACACTTAGGAGAAGGCTGGGAAAGCAGGACTCTCAGTTGCACAAAGGTGTTAATTTATACAGTTGAAATTGTGGGAATGTCATATCAGAGAAGGAGCAGCGAGAGTGTTAAAGATATAACCTTCTGACCACACGACTAAAGACAGAGTCAGAAGAGGAATTCAGCAAAAAGGACAAATAATCATTTGGGTTGAGGGCTTACCAGTAGAGACAGATATTTTGCCTTTTTGAGAAGGAGTTTTTAATGTATAGCAGTGAATTAGCTTTTTGATCCCTTTTGAACTCTTGAAAAAGTTATTGGGCATCCTAAAGAGCTCTTATGTATGTGTATTATATCTACTGATACTTACTGATTTACCAGAAATAATGGGGAACTCCTTATGATACGTATACATAAAAACAAGTTCAATTCACACCATATACCCTCTGGAAAACTGCACTGTACTTGTGTGAGAAAGTTAGAGAAAGTATTATGAAAATAGTTTTGACCTTCCAGAGCAGTTCCCCTGCCCTTTGTTTTGGAAATCACACTTTAAGAACCGCTGATTTTTGGAATGTCTTAAGTGATTTTTGCACAGGTAGCGGATCCATTATCCTAAATGGGTGGGATCAGAAGTGTTTTGAATTTCAGATTTTTTCAGGTTTTGGAATATTTTATATATAAATAATGAGATATCTTTGGAATGGTACCAAGTCTGAACGTGAAATCCATGTTTCATACATGGTTTGTACAAATAACCTGAAGGTAATTTTATATAATATTTTTTATGCACCTGTGTTTTCACATGTGCATGAAAACCCATCATAACCCATCACATGTGATCAGGTTTTGGAATTTTCTACTGGTGGCATCATATTACCAGTGCTCAGACAGTTTCAGATTTTGGAGCATTTTGGATTTTCAGAATAGGAATGAATAATGTATATTCTTAAAATGCTTTTGTTGAAATTCTAATGAGATGAGACAAATGAGTCATATTTTTATTCTGGCTGCATTTCCTTGTTTTTGGGGTTAATTGTCTTATTTGTTTAATTCCCATTTGGGGCCAGTTAGAAATCAAATTTTTTGCTTAAAAATTAGTTTTTTTCCCTTCGAGGTTATTGTTTTGCCTTTTAAATGAAAAATCACAAGTTTAAAAACAATACTCTAACGTATACTTTTTTTTTTGTATTTGACAGAAAATTCATTTGCAGATTGCCCGACAAAGGTAAAAAGATCTTAGACACTGTTGCCAAACTGAAAGCTGCCATTGCAGAGCGTGAAGAGGTTAGAGGAAAACGTGAACTGTTTCATTCTGCTAGTTTAGACTGTAAGCTAAGGCAAAAAGTAATTGCAGGAGTTGATGTGGATATAGAAAAGGCCCAGAGTTCTGACCGAATACTTGATACTTCATCACCAGTTCATGCCTGTTCCTTTGTAGATAACATCAAATCATCTAACACAACCTCAGAAAAACAGGGACTTGTACATCCTACTCAAAAAGGTGATGAAGAGATTCCAGAGGCTGAGTACACAGTGAACAAGTGCCCAGCTTCCCACAATAGATTCAGGGGATCTTCCTCACTTGAAGCGAGAGAGCATCTCCCTCAGCATTGTGTTTCAAGTCAAGCAGAAGATACTTCCAGCAGTTTTGACAACCAGTTTATTGATAAGTTCCAAAGGATCACAGTTGCAGACCAAGGTATACATCACTCGGAAGAAAACACAAGTGCTGAAAACTTGATGGGCCTTCGTGATAGGACTCCTAAGAAGCCCCATTACATGGAAGTGTTAGAAATGCGAGCCAAAAATCCAGTGCCCCCACCACATAAATTTAAAACTAATGTGTAAGTATCATTGGAAATAGGCATATCATGGGAATGTAATATGTGTGAAATTCAAAAAGTTGGAAGAATGCTTTTAAGTTCAGTGGGCTTTATGTGAGTGCTCCTTTTAGGTAGGAATGAGTATATTTGTGGAAACAGTGAGACCAGCCTGGCTGGAGTGGAGGATTCCTGTTGAACCATACTTTAGTTTTGAAGCCAAATAATTGAAAGGGTTTTAATTAGCAGATGGGGACTATTATGTTTCAGAATTCTTAGCCAATATTTCGTAATAAACAGAATTGAAGAGAGGATTTAGTATGGCTTTTATTTTCGGTACCATTTTTTTAGTGTACAGCTTCCCCTTCAATTGGTCTATAATCTAAGAGAAAAATAGTTGTAGGAGTTGATGGACTTTTTCAGTTATTTATTTGTGTGCTCACTATGCTCCTCAGAGCATTTAGGTTCCAGATGAGGACCTTAGGTTTATACACTTGTAAAGAAAATTAAATTATAACACAGTTTCTAGGGAAAGGGAGGCAAGAGGAGTTAAAAATTAAAAATACTTTAAAAAGTTGGGGAGGAGGGTTACAAACTCTGCTTCTGAGTTCTTTGTTGTAGTTTTGTTTCTGAGAGCTGCAGGAAAATAAAAGCTCTTTGAAGAGAAAAGAATTGTTCTTAAAGCAAATATAATACTTAAATCTCAGTAATAATTGATACCAACCTAAATTTATGAGGATGTAATTTCAGATGCAAAGTCAAGCTACTGTTTGCTACCTTTCATTGAAAAACTGAAAACACCTAGTTGAAAATACCTAAAACATTTTGGTGATTGTTAAAAAAGAGACTTTAAAGTTTAATCCTACCATGTAATTCTTTTTAATTTAACCTCATTTTTTTTTTTTCTGTTGTGTAGAAAACCACAATCATTCTGCATTAATTCATACTTACCTTGTATGCAGTGAGGTATCTTTCTTCACTTTTAGGAGGATGTTTGGGAAAACTAAAAGCATAATTAGTCATCAATAAAAAGGAGTAAGTGGGCCTTAGTTCTGTATTGTCATTTGAGAACAAGAGGGAGGTAAGGGAATAGCAGTGAGGGCTGCCCAGGATTAGGGAAGTTTAAGAGAGAAGGAGCTTTCTCTGCAATTAGAAGGACTGACATGGAGGGGTTGTTAAGCTCTAGACAGGTGGGCATCAGGCTTCCCTGTGAGCAGAGGCTTAGAGGGTAGGTAGTAAGATGAGATCATATTCCTTGGCTTTTCTGCTCTTCTTTTGATTTCTTTATGTTCTGGATTTGCATATTGCCTGGATACTGGAGGCTGCCACATCTATCTCTACCCTTACTTCAGATTTGCATGGCCAGTTAGCTATAAAACATGACTACTTGGGTGTTTCACGGCACTTCAAGTTCATGTACAAAGTGGAGCTTGTCTCTCTTCCCAAATTTACTTACTCTCATATCTCTCATGTTAATAATGCCACCGCCACCTTTTCTTCCCAAGGCATCTTGTCCCTCATCACCACTGTCTGCTAATCTTGAAGACCTAAGAGATGTATTTCCTTGTTCTTCATCTCTGATTATTCTTCCTTCATCATATCTTCCATCAAAGTGAAGGTTCTCATCTCTCTCTTGGGCTGTAAATGTGGACTGTTCCTCCCCCTAGTCTTATTGACCAGCCCTTCCTCTCCACTGCTGCCAGAGTGAAATTTGTAAAAATACAAATCAGAACCTGTTAAATAGACTGGAACTTTGTTTAGTCTGGACTCAGCTTTCTTCCCATCTATCTCTGCTACCCTTTCTGAAATGTCTGTTTTCTGTGTTTCCTGGATGGTGCACCTCTGTTGCCCCTCATTCACTGTCCTGGGATGCCCTTCTCCCCTTCTTAACATAGTAAGCACTTATTCCAAAACTTCAGATTTCACCTTGAAGCTTTCCTGACAACTTCTCTTTCTCCTCCTGGAACTGGTCGTGTCTTACTGTACCTGTAGTACTATATTTCACTAAAACTATTTGTATGCTTATTCCTCCCTACTGGATAGTAAGCCCCTTTGCAAACGTTCTTGTAGGGAATAAATGAAAAAATAGCTTCAGTTCAATCATGAAATGTGAAGAGGGGAAGGAAAAGGCAAAGAGCCTAGATCTGTGTGTATACACATACCCTCGCTGGAGCAACGAATATGGGTAAACGTCTTACTGTTACCTTTGTTCAAGAATTGATTATTAGGGTTAAAGACCACTTTGTGTGTGTGTGTTTGATTGTGTTCACAAAAAGGAAATAGTCTGATCATATAACATAAATTCTTTCTTTAGTTTGCCATCACATCATAATGACTCACCTAGTCATTCTCAGAGGGGAGAGTCTCCTGTTTCCTTGGCAGAGCGGCGGCGCAGGGACAAGCAGCATCTTGATGACATCACAGCAGCGCGGCTCCTGCCACTTCACCATCTGCCTGCACAGCTGCTTTCCATAGAAGACTCTTTGGCACTTCAGAAACAGCAGAAACAGAATTATGAGGTATTTAGGGCATTAGGATTTTTCCCCCCTGCTTACATATGTCAGGATTTACCCTAGGTAGTTCAAGGAGGAAATAATTTAATAGAAGGGATTAGGTGCTAAAGAAATGGTCAGCTGAGGAGACCATTAGTTCTTATACATGTGCCATTAGTTTTTAGTTACAAACTTAATAAAACTGCAGGAAACAGCTGGAGATGATCATAACTACCTGCAACCTCAAAGTGATGATTTAACAGGAATTATGGAGAGACTACTGCAAAATTTTACATCCAGCCCTTGCTTCTGCCTGTTCCCATTAGGATAGCAGTACTATCAACTCGCTCTTCTGCCTTATAAAATCCATGTGATAGCTTCTCAGTGGTGGAATTTAATCCAGGGAAATATAGCTCCCAGACTTCCATCTCCATCAATACAGAGGCAGCACAGAGTGGGTGGGAGGATAGTGTTATATTGCCAGTAGTAGGTCAATGAGCCATAATCTGAGAAAAGAATTTCCTACTTTGGGCATCTAAAATCAGTTTTATATAGCACTTTCTCCAAAGATCTGTGTGTTTTGCATGAAATTTAAGCATGTACCTTGAGAGTTTGTGAATGGGAGTTAATAGAATGGGGGCAAATAGTATGAGGATCATGGGGTTATAGAAAGGATTTGACATTCTTGGATAATAATTTGAGCCTCCAGGAAGACAGCATCCTTTCCTACTTCCTAGATAACTACTTATCTAGATTTCAGTTAAGTACCATGCACCAATTAATATCTAATTAGCTTATTAATCTGTTTTGGCTTTTCATAACTCACTTGGTTTGGATTAGCATTTTTAAGGCATTCCTTTTTACTCTTCCTCTCAGTGTATGAAAATGATTGCTAGTTATAGCTATATCATTGAAGAATTGTTTTATAAATTGTCTCTGGGATCTTGAATGCCTGTCCTAAGACATTTTTATGTTGAATTAAACCCTTCAGCTTGAAATTGGTTTCTTTGGCAGAAACCTACTCATAATATTCATGGCCCTAGGGGAAGGACATAAAGACATTTAAGGGATCTCGGAGAAAAGGAAGAGCCAAATGAGGAATGAGCATTGTTCCCTTTATCAGTTGGTAGTGAAGTCCTTTGGTGTGTAAACATTACCAGACTGAAACTTGCTTGGACTTTTGGTTAGGTACTAATTTCTGTAGGACTTTATTTAGAAAGAGGTAATAAGCTTTTTAATATTAATATCTTGGTTTTGCCTATGCCATTGAACTGTAACTCTTGGGCCTCTGTCTGGGGAAGAAGGTTCTGTCAGAGAAATCAACACAGTATTAGTAATTTGTAACATTTGATAGGTCTAATTGTTTCTGTATCAGTGTGTGTAATCACATACTTAATGTGTCTGTATTTATAATTGTTGGGTGCTAATGTGATTACTCAGTTCTTATAGAGGTAGGCATTTCGATGCAATGTTTATTTATTTATTTATTTTTAAATTTTTTGTGTGTGTTTGAGATTAACCGTGGGATTGGGGTGGAGGTGCTTTACAACTGAGCTATATCCCCAGCCCTTTTTATTTTTCTGAGACTTGGTCTCACTAAGTTGCTGAGGCTGGTCTTGAAATTGCAATCCTTCTGCCTCAGCCTCCCAAGTCACTGGGATTAAAGGCATGTAACACCAGGCCCAGCTTCAATCCAGTGTTGTTTATTAATGGAAGTTGATAACTACAACTATAGCAGGCTGGTAGCTTTTGCATGCATTGTCCTTTTGTATCTGTAATAGGACACACAGAGTTAGGTTTCTTGTGTTTAGAGAGTGTACTAAGTGACTGTTATAACTTCCTATTGAAAAATTGTAAGGAAAAGAACATGAATGTGTGACTTTTTGCTTTGCTCTTTTGTTTTAAAGGAGATGCAAGCAAAGCTCGCAGCACAAAAATTGGCTGAAAGACTGAATATTAAAATGCAGAGTTATAATCCAGAAGGGGAGTCTTCAGGGAAGTACCGAGAAGTAAGAGATGAAGATGATGATCAGTCCTCTGATGATGAATTATGAAGATGGGCATTGGAATTATCTCCTAAATCTTCTACTCTTGAGAAGTCATTATCTTCCATCAGACTTTATAACAAGTATCAAGATTGGTGTCAGACACTGTTGAGGGAGAAAACTTTATAAAGTTACAAAAACGTTGCTACAAAAAGAAGCTCAGTTTGTCTTTCAGAAGATGATCTTCATGTGATTGAAAAGTTTAATATTTCAATATTGTGTTTAACCATATTGTATTAAAATTTTGTGGTATGTTGTGCATTGGTCTGATATTTTAGTATGTAGTGGAATATGTTTTTTTCCTTTCAAATGGAAGTAGATAGCTTCACTTTTTTCTTATCCTTACATCTATAAAATAGCATTTATTATGTCTTTTAGTGAAACACTTAGTTGTCCCAGGTACCTAAAATAAATTAGTAAGACTTAGTTCCCTCTTTTTTTGAGCAGTGAAGGGAGTACAGTCCAAAGCATTGTGTGTATGCTTACTTGGAGTAATTGAGATCTGGGATGTGAATTACCTTGAAAGACACTCATAGAAAAATGCTTCACAAATGTTTGTTTTATTCTCTTGTCTTCCCCCAGGAAGATTGTTCTTACTTCTGATTAGGAATAAGGAATATTTTGAGGAGATGCTAGAGGGGCAGAGGGTTTTTCTAGATGACCAGATTTGCCTGGAGTAAGTTGTGGTATAGGAAATGCAGCTGAGAGCTAAGTGAAAGGAGTAGTTGTTCTCATGCTTTACTTGACTGGAGTTCTTTGCTCTCACAGTTGAGGTTCATGTGTAGCACATTCATGTTTTGGTATGAGAACCGGTTATTTTTTCAAAGTTATAACTGAATTGTCAGTTGTCAGTACTTTGCTTCCTCCTCCCCATACCCCTCCCCACCGCCAAGAGGCATATATAGGCTGCAGAAACCTCAATCTCCTATATATACATGTTCCTGTCATTTTAAATGATTATATGGTTGTCTCCAGAGAAATTATGTTATTAAAAAAATTCTATGTTTAATGTGGAGCCTTTAAAAGTATTCAAAGGAAAAATAAAATATTAATTAGAACAACTCCAAATACTAATGGTGTTATTTTACTGGTATTTAGTTAAATTTAACTTCTTTGAGAGAGACTATCCAAATTTAAAGTTTTGACAAAACACATTTAGGTCATATGCATGTGTGATGGGAAGGGCTTAGATCTATGTCATGTGCTATCCATTTTCCCTCTCCCTGACAAAAAGCAAATGTAAAAAGTATTCTGAATTAGCAGTTTCATTAGTTTTTAAAACAAATAGTAAATGACTTCAGAACACAAAATTATTTAATGTTCTTTTTCTGTAGAATGAAATGACATTTTATTTCTGGAAAGCTGGTGGTGCAGAAGGCTCATGTACATGTAGTGTGCATGAGTCCCTTTCAAGCCTACCAGCCAGAGACAATCTCCACTAACATTTGAGTGTTTGTACTTGTACTTATTTTTTTATATAAGCAATACATTTATATTTTTAAAAATGTAATAATGCTATACATTGTTTTATAGCCTATGTAGTATAAACATTTTCCCACATTAAATATTTTACATTTAAGACAGCTGCAGAATATTTTTCGTGAGTATACCATAACTTTTAAAACAATTTCCTAGTTGAAAAATTTGATTGTTAATTATAATGTAGTCTGTAAACAGTGAAATGATTAATATCTTAAAAGATAGTCACATCTATACACAATGACATTTCCAGAAGATATTTTTGTAGACATGAAATTGCTAGCTGCAAGGGGATGTAAATTTTTGAGAATCTTGATAATTCATCACTTATTACATACGATTTTGTCCATTTATGTTCCTACCAGCAATATATCAAACACCCAGAATTAAAATTGGCTACTTAAAATTGTTGCAAATTGAACAAGTACAGAAAAAGGCTACATTTTAAATGTGTATTTCTTTAATTACATAGAAAACGTTATTTTTTCATGTTTATTGGCCATTTCTATTTATTCTTTTGAAACTTGCTTATTTATATTGTTATTCTCTGGGAGAACTGGCCCTTTTTTGGTTTACAAGTTCTTTATGAATTAAGGATGTCCATCCTTTGTCATATAATTATTCTTAGTGCGCTATTTGCCCTTTAATACAACTAATGTATTACTTGTTTTCTTTAGGAGTTTATCTTTGCATGTGTGCTTGAATATACTTTTCTTAACCCATGTATATTAACCCCTATTTTCTCAGTATTTTGAAATTTTTATAGTTATTTTTTAGCTTAAAAAGAATTTTATCTTGTTTATATAACCTGAACTCATTTTCTGCATAACTTTGGGGTGAAAAGGAAATTTTTAATCTATCTCAAGTTTATTTAGGGATCTGTATGAGATAGAGATTCCATTGTTAATTCTTGTGAAGAGTTTACTATTGGACAGATTGGTTCAGTATCATCAGCCACCATTTTCCTTCTGATTTGTAATGATATTTTTATAGAATATTAAATACTTGTATGTCTTTTATACATTGGGCTTGTTGCTGGGCCTTCTGATATTTTTTTTTTCCATGCAATCATTATGGCTTTAATTGGTGTTAATATTCTGTAGAATAAGTTCTCCCTTTTCTTTTGAAATTTGTGAAATACAGCTACAGAAAAGTATATAAAATGTGTGCAGTTTACTGGATAAAGCAACAGCTGTGTAATCATAAAGCTGATGCGGAGGAATTGCTGCCAGCCCTCCAGATACTTGTTGTGTGTTCCCTCTTAGTACCTCCTCTGTCCCTCAGAGGTCATACCATCCTGACTGTGGTAACCCCCAGCCCCCGCATCTTTTTAAAAGGTATTTTACCAGTTATGTGTTTAACAATAATTAGTCTGTCTTGCTCACGGTTGACTTGTGTAAAGATGGAATCATATCTTGTATCTGGTGTCTTTCACTAAAAATTCTTAGAAAATTCGTGTCACATGTAGGTGTGTGTGTGTGTGTGTGTGTGTGTGTGTGTGTTTCCATTTCTGTATAATATGTGCTATTTCATTAATACCACTATTTCTTTATTTTGCTCTGATGGACACTTTGGTGATATTTCCAGGTTTTGACCATAATAAACATGCTGCGATGAGCATCTTTGTGCCCATAAACATGTTTCTATAGGATGTATACCTAGGGGTAGAATTGCTGGGTTATGAGATATACATATCTTTAATATTTTATATTCTTGCCATCCCTTCCACAACAGAGAATTCCAGTTTACCAACATTTGTTATTGCCAAACTTTAATTTTAGCCAGTGTGATGTTTCCATAGTAAACTCATTCTAGTTTTATTTTAAGTTAGGGGGACATTGAGCATCATCATATATTTATTGGCCACTGCATTTCTTTTGCAAAATGACCGTTTGAATCTTGTCCATTTTTCTATTGTGTTGACTGTCATTTTTTTTCATTGATTTGTAGGATATATTCTAGATACTATTCAATCTAATAATTTGGTATTTGGTCAAATTTGTTGTAAATAACCTCTCTTTCTGAGGATCAATTTTCAACTTCCTCATGGTGTATTGTAACAAATTCTTAATTTTAGTGGCAAACATCAATTTTTTTTGGTTAGTGGTTTTTGTATCTTATTTTAAGGAATCTTTTTCTATCCTGAAGCCACGAAGTTAGATTCTTATTTTTTAAAGATTTTTCTAGTTAGAAAATGCTTTATAATTTGATTCTACCTGGAATATAGTCATCAGGGGAGAGGTCTTTTTGGGTCACTACTATAGCAGTGTGGAGTGTGAAGATGGGCCTTCTCAGCTACTCGCTCATGCACTTCTACTGCATAGTAAGCATATATCATATTTATGTTACTTTCTGGGTTCTCTCTTCCATTCTGTTAATCTATTTGTGCTAATACTATACTGCCTTACTTATAATAGTTTTACAGTTAGGCTGGAGGAAGGCCTACCATCTTGTTCTTCAAAATGACTTGGATAATTTTGGCTCTTTGCATGTTCATAGAAATGCAGAATTTTAGAATCAGCTTGTCCAGTTCCACAAAAATTCCTTAGTAGGTCAAACTCCTCCTTGCTCATTTTTGGGAAAAAATATTTTATCAATTAGTTTTGTATTACCATCAATATGTTTTGAAACAGATTTGAAACCGTGCCATTTACTAAAGTACATACTTACTGTTTCTAAAAGAGTGAATATTTTTAGCTTCTATCAGTTAAATGGAACATTTAGAATGCTGTTTTATTGTGAATAATTAAAGTATAGTTTTGACTGAGAAAATTAGGAAGAGAAAGAATTTTAGAAGGTCAGATTTAGGCTTTAAAGACGAAAATGGTGTAAATTTGCAGAAGTTGTCATCTTACCTTGAATTTTCAGGTGATTACATCAACAAAAGCAAGTCAGAGCTGAAGCTCTGGGGGCTTAGCCTGAACTGTGAGAAACAAGTATTAATCTCATTCTATAGTAATCATCAATACGAGTAATAATTTTTCATGTTCATAAGACTGTCTCTAATCCATATTATGTTCCCTGGGGATCCTGGACTACTGTGAGCTCAGGTAGAAGGTAGATAGCTTGTGTGATTATCTCTTTTTCCTATAACTGGGATGTTGAAGTGATTTGCGCAAGGTTACTCAGAAGCAGCCAAGAAAAGAACCCAAGATTTATTTAGGTTTTAGGAAGTGCAAATTCTAGGCCAGTGGGGGTAGCATTTGTCATTTCTCTATGACTTAAACACAAAAGAGCTTTTTTTCTTTCGAAGAGTTTGTATTTTCATCATTTTAGAACTTAGCCACTGCTGATGTCTTCACTCTTCCCTCTTTTTTGGTAGTTGGCTGCATAAAACTTTTAGAAAAGAGATTTCAGGAAAAGTGATATCAGTATCATAGGCCTCATTTAGAAGGCCAGGTGACTCTGACAGTTTTCCCTTTATAATCTTAATGGCATACTTTGTACTACTAAAAAAAAGTAAAGTTGTTAGGAAAAAAGATTTTTGTCCTTGTGCTAGAAAATTGAGAGTGCCTGTGCTAAATAAATAAAAGGATTATATATCCAGCTTTTATGGAGAACATATATAGTCATTTTAGAAATATGGCAAGTCACATTATCGACTAGCTGCTTGACAGCAGGGAGAAACTTAAAGCTATTATTTTAATTTCTGGCTAAAGTGAGGAAGCTTTGATACTTGGCTGATGAAATAAACCTAGTGTTGGATAATACTGAACCACAGCCAGACCACAAATCAGACATGATTCTGAAAGCACAGCATAAAAGCCTGAACAATTAAATATGATCTATTACTTCCCAGATGATTTTAGAAAACTTGAAATAAAAAAAGGCAAAAAAGAGGGTAAGCCACTGGAATAGCATTAGATTATTAGATTTAGGATTTAAATGCCACTATTTCCTTTGAATCCAGTGGGAAGTTGTGTACTCTCATGATGATTAAGTCTCTTAAGATGAGGTCAGTGACCCCTTATCTAATGTATGGGGTATGTTTTGAGAGAACAAAATTTCAAAGTGTGGTCTTTATAGAGCACTTTGAGGGGGTAAAAGATTTTATATGAAACCTTATTGTAATGATGGTAACAATTACGACTGAAGCAGTTTAGGAGGCACCTTTTGCCATATGAAGTAAAATGTTTCAAAATCACCACCATATGAAACTTTTAATTTAGTGTTAAAATTAACTGAGAACAATAGAGACTTCCTATAAAGCTATTTTGACAAGGGGAAATTAGGACATTGAGCTAAGGAGAACCCCAGCTTTGCATGGAAAAATTTCACATTATTAAGGCAAAAGAATGAGAGTTGTAAATCACATCCTTATTTAGAGCATACAGAAATGTTCCTTAAAAGATGGAGACTCTGCGCATATAAATTTTGTCTGAAAATACAGCTAGTAAATACATCAATTCTCTTAATCAGTACCACATATAGTGTATTGAATTAAATAGCATTTCTAGTGTTTGCATTGTTAAAATGAAAGCATATCTTCTATTGATCAAATTTTTAATTAAAACTTTTCTTCTCCACTTTAGCTACTTTTAAAAGGGTCCAAATGAAGCATTATTAGGAAAAATAAAACTGGCACTGTAGAAGGCAAATCTTGTCTTGAATTAACATCTTTAGTTTTTCAGGAAAGGAGAAGTCTAGATATCATTTGTTCCACACACTATAAGTGGGGAAACTGAGGCACAGAGAAAAATGGAGGCTTTCCTCTGGTTGTACAGCTGGTCCTAACAAAGCCAACTCTTCCTGCCCCAGCCCTGTGTTCTTGCTTAGTGTGGAGGAGTTGTCTTATAATTAATTCTAACAAACACACATTTTGTACAATAACAGAAAAAGTGCAGTGCCAGAAATCTGTTCTTAAGTTTAAACTACACAAATGTTTAATTTTTTGAGAATTTGGACTATTGCAACTATGTTCAGCTATTGTAATCTAAAGACTGGATAGCACACTGCCCCTTATTATAAGCATGACCCAACTTACCCTTTCCACTGCCCGACTTCTGTTTCAGTGCCCACCTGCACAGCACCCCCCCCCTCAGTTTTCAGCAGTCTGCCTCCATCCATCTCCAGTGGTTCTTACCCATCCTTCTGTGACGTCTCAGACCTCTCCCACCCTACAAGGTAACAGGGGTCTTGGGGCCTGAAGAGTATTGCTGGCTAATTAGTATCAATAAGATCTTATTAATATCTTAGTGAGTATGGGTTTGTTAGATAACTTTTTCCTGAAGGAAAATGGGGCTTAAAGGAATGGGAAATGGAACTGGCAAGTTTTTTGGAGAGAAGGGAAATGGAAAGTGGGGGAAGGGAAGGACAAGGATATGAAACAGTCATGGATGTGCCTCTGTACTCCTGAGGAAGTGAGGAGGCCTGACTGAAGAGTTGTCAGTGGACTCACTCCCTGGGACCGCTGCATCGGGAAGGTTGTGAGTCCAGGCTCAAGCTTGCAATAAAGACTCTTCTGTGATTGCATCGGATTCAGCTCCTGGAGGCTGCACCGAGGTGGCACCGATGAAGGTGGCGGGAGCTGGCGGCACTGCGGGTCAGCAGTCGCGACGGACCCTAGGGCTCGGCGGCCTTGGGCGCCCGGCGTTGCTGAGCCGCAGGCCCCAGTGCGTGCCGCTGGCAGAGCTGCGCGGGAGGATCACTAGGCAATGCTGAGCTGATGTGGATCTGGGGTGAACAGTCTGGGCCTCTCAGAACACACATTGAGCCCGGATAGGCTGAATTCAAGCTCCCGTTCGCCTGCTTCCCGCAGACAAACAGCTGTGACTCAGCACTAATCCATCCGGCTGAAACAACTGGTCAGCCCTTCTCATCCTACGGAGGTAAATGCCTATCGAGCCTTCATAGGTAGTGGCCACAGGTTTGAAACGGGGCTTGGGAGAGACAGTAAGGACCCACCAGTTGCATTGGTCGCCCGGCAAAGGGAAACGAACTGTCGCCATTTGCAAGAGATACCACCATAGCAGAGAACTGACGTCATCAGACTGCGGCGGAGGAGATAACTTCATTGAAACCTGCGGCTACAGTGACTTCTTCCCTTCCCTTCTAATACCTTTCCTCCCAAGCATCAAATAAATTTATAGGAGTAAACAGTAACTCAGCAATCAAACAGAACAAGAAGTAACATGAGCAGCTTCAAAAAGCAAGGAAGAAAAGGAGTACAAACAATGCAGGACAGCCTAAATATTCAGGAGGACCTAGAGTCATCAGAAAAATGGTCATATAAAGAACTCAAGGAACACCTTAGACAGATGGAATGGAACCTTAAAGAGGATACGAGACAGCAAATTCAAGCAGCGAAAGAACACATTGAGAATGAATTACATAAACAGATAAAAGAAGAAGTTAAGCATCTTTATCAGGAGATAGAGATTATAAAAATAATCAAACAATAATTCTAGAAATTAAGGAAACGATAAACCAAATTAAAAACTCAATTGAGAGTATCACCAACAGAGTGGAGCAAGTAGAAGCCAGAATGTCAGATAATGAAGACAAAATATATCATCTTGAAAAGAGTCTAGCCAACTCAGAAAGGCTGGTAAAAAATCACGAGAAAAACATCCAAGAGTTATGGGATAACATAAAAAAAACAAACTTACGAGTCATCGGGATAGAAGAAGGTACAGAGATTCAAACCAAGGGAATGAGTAACCTGCTGAGTGAAATAATTACAGAAAACTTTCCAGAAATAAAAAAGGAAACAGATATACAAATTGAAGATGCATACAGGACACCGAGCACACAAAATCACAGTAGACCAACGCCAAGACACATTGTTAGGAAGATATCCAATATACAGAACAAAGAGAAAATATTAAAAGCTACAAGAGAAAGGAGACAGATTACATTCAGGGGTAAACCAATAAGGTTAACAACGGATTTTTCATCACAGACACTGAAAGCAAGAAGGTCATGGAACAATGTATTTCAAACACAATGGATGCCAACCAAGAATTCTTTATCCAGCAAAATTAAGCTTCAGGTATGACAACGAAATAAAAATCTTTCATGATAAACAAAAGTTAAAAGAATTTGCAGCCAGAAAACCAGCATTGCAAAGCATTTTGAGCAAAACACTACACGAAGAAGAAATGAAAAACAATAACCAAAACCATCAGTAGGAAGTGCCTCGGTAAAGACAGAGGGCGAGGGGAAAGATAATCATGGAGAAACAAACTAAATTTTTTTTTAAAAAAAGGATAAATAATCAAACATGGATGGAAGTACAAACCATATATCAATAGTAACTCTGAATGTTAATGGCTTAAACTCTCCAATAAAGCGACATAGGCTGGTATCATGGATTAAAAAAACAAATCCAACAATATGCTGCCTCCAGGAGACACATCTGATTGGAAAAGACATACACAGGCTGAAGGTGAAAGGATGGGAAAAAATATACCACGCACACAGTCCTCGTAAGCAAGCAGGGGTGGCCATCCTCATATCGAATAAAATCGACTTCAAGACTAAGTTAATCAAAAGGGATAAAGAAGGACATTATATACTGTTAAAAGGAACCATTCACCAACAAGACATAACAATTATCAATATTTATGCACCAAATAATGGTGCTGCAACATTCATAAAACAAATTCTCCTCAAGTTCAAGAATCAAATAGACCACAACACAATAATTATGGGTGACTTCAACACACCTCTCTCACCATTGGACAGATCCTCCAAACAAAAGTTGAATAAAGAAACTATAGAACTCAATATCACAATCAATAACCTAGACTTAACTGACATATATAGAATATATCAACCATCATCAAATGGATATACTTTTTTCTCAGCAGCACATGGATCCTTCTCAAAAATAGACCATATATTATGCCATAGGGCAACCCTCAGTAAATATAAAGGGGTGGAGATAATACCATGCATTTTATCTGATCATAATGGAATGAAACTGGAAATATATGATAAAAGAAGGAAGGAAAACTCCTACATCACATGGAAAATGAACAATATGTTACTGAATGATCAATGGGTTACAGAAGACATAAAGGAGGAAATCAAAAAATTCTTAGAGATAAATGAAAATACAGACACAACATATCGGAATCTATGGGACACAATGAAAGCATTTTTAAGAGGAAAATTCATCGCCTGGTGGTCATTCCTCAAAAAAAGAAAAAACCAACAAATAAATGAGCTCACACTTCATCTCAAAGCCCTAGAAAAGGAAGAGCAAAACAACAGCAAATGTAGCAGAAGGCAAGAAATAATTAAAATCAGAGCGGAAATCAATGAAATTGGAACAAAAGAAACTACTGAAAAAAATAACAAAACTAAAAGTTGGTTCTTTGAAAAAATAAATAAGATCGACAGACCTTTAGCCATGCTAACGAAGAGAAGAAGAGAGAGAACTCAAATTACTAACATACGGGATGAAAAAGGCAATATCACAACAGATGCTACAGAAATACAGAAGACAATTAGAAATTATTTTTAAAACCTATATTCCAATAAAATAGAAGATAGTGAAGACATCGATAAATTTCTTAAGTCATATGATTTGCCCAGACTGAGTCAGGAGGATACACACAATTTGAACAGACCAATATCAATGGATGAAATTGAAGAAGCCATCAAAAGACTACCAACCAAGAAAAGCCCAGGACCGGATGGGTATACAGCGGAGTTTTACAAAACCTTTAAAGAAGAATTAATACCAATACTTTTCAGGTTATTTCAGGAAATAGACAAAGAGGGAGCTCTTCCAAATTCATTCTATGAGGCCAACATCACCCTGATTCCGAAACCAGACAAAGACACCTCAAAGAAAGAAAACTACAGACCAATATCTCTAATGAACCTAGATGCAAAAATCCTCAATATAATTCTGGCGAATCGAATACAAAAACACATCAAAAAAATTGTGCACCATGATCAAGTAGGATTCATCCCTGGGATGCAAGGATGGTTCAATATACGGAAATCAATAAATGTTATTCACCACATCAATAGACTTAAAGATAAGAACCATATGATCATCTCGATAGACGCAGAGAAAGCATTCGACAAAGTACAGCATCCCTTTATGTTCAAAACATTAGAAAAACTAGGGATAACAGGAACTTACCTTGACATTGTAAAAGCTATCTATGCTAAGCCTCAGGCTAGCATCATTCTGAATGGACAAAAGTTAAAGGCATTCCCTCTAAAATCTGGAACAAGACAGGGATGCCCTCTATCACCACTTCTATTCAATATAGTTCTCGAAACACTGGCCAGAGCAATTAGACAGACAAAAGAAATTAAAGGCATAAAAATAGGAAAAGAAGAACTTAAATTATCACTATTTGCGGATGACATGATTCTATACCTAGAAGATCCAAAAGGGTCTACAAAGAAACTACTAGAACTAATAAATGAATTCAGCAAAGTGGCAGGATATAAAATCAACATGCATAAATCAAAGGCATTTCTGTATATCAGCGACAAAACTTCTGAAACGGAAATGCGGAAAAACACTCCATTCACAATATCCTCAAAAAAAATAAAATACTTGGGAATCAACCTAACAAAAGAGGTGAAAGATTTATACAATGAAAACTACAGAACCCTAAAGAGAGAAGTAGAAGAAGATCTTAGAAGATGGAAAATATACCCTGTTCATGGATAGGCAGAACTAACATCATCAAAATGGCGATATTACCAAAAGTTCTCTATAGGTTTAATGCAATGCCAATCAAAATCCCAACGGCATTTCTTGTAGAAATAGATAAAGCAATCATGAAATTCATATGGAAAAATAAAAGACCCAGAATAGCAAAAGCAATTCTAAGCAGGAAGTGTGAATCAGGCGGTATAGCGATACCAGATTTCAAACTATATTACAGAGCAATAGTGACAAAAACAGCATGGTACTGGTACCAAAACAGGCGGGTGGACCAATGGTATAGAATAGAGGACACAGAGACTAATCCACAAAGCTACAACTATCTTATATTTGATAAAGGGGCTAAAAGCATGCAATGGAAGAAGGATAGCATCTTCAACAAATGGTGTTGGGAAAACTGGAAATCCATATGCAACAAAATGAAACTGAATTCCTTTCTCTCACCATGCACAAAAGTTAACTCAAAATGGATCAAGGAGCTTGATATCAAATCAGAGACTCTGCGTCTGATAGAAGAAAAAGTAGGCTCCGATCTACATATTGTGGGGTTGGGCTCCAAATTCCTTAATAGGACACCCATAGCACAAGAGTTAATAACAAGAATCAACAAATGGGACTTACTTAAACTAAAAAGTTTTTTCTCAGCAAGAGAAACAATAAGAGAGGTAAATAGGGAGCCTACATCATGGGAACAAATTTTTACTCCTCACACTTCAGATAGAGCCCTAATATCCAGAGTATACAAAGAACTCAAAAAATTAGACAATAAGATAACAAATAACCCAATCAACAAATGGGCCAAGGACCTGAACAGACACTTCTCAGAGGAGGATATACAATCAATCAACAAGTACATGAAAAAATGCTCACCATCTCTAGCAGTCAGAGAAATGCAAATCAAAACCACCCTAAGATACCATCTCACTCCAGTAAGATTGGCAGCCACTATGAAGTCAAACAACAACAAGTGCTGGCGAGGATGTGGAGAAAAGGGTACACTTGTACATTGCTGGTGGGACTGCAAATTGGTGCGGCCAATTTGGAAAGCAGTTTGGAGATTCCTGGGAAAGCTGGGAATGGAACCACCATTTGACCCTGCTATTGCCCTTCTCGGACTATTCCCTGAAGACCTTAAAAGAGCATGCTACAGGGATACTGCCAGATCGATGTTCATAGCAGCACAATTCACAATAGCCAGACTGTGGAACCAACACAGATGCCCTTCAATAGATGAATGGATAAAAAAAATGTGGCATCTATACACAATGGAGTACTATGGGGCAATAAAAAATGACAAAATCATAGAATTTGCAGGGAAATGGATGGCACTAGAGCAGATTATGCTTAGTGAAGCTAGCCAATCCCTAAAAAACAAATACCAAATGTCTTCTTTGATATAATGAGAGCAACTATAAACAGAGCATGGAGGAAGAGCAGGAAGAAAAGATTAACATTAAACAGTGACATGAGATGGGAGGGAAAATGAGAGAAAAGGGAAATTGCATGGAAATGAAGGGAGACCCTCATTCCTATACAAAATTACATATAAGAGGTTGTGAGGGGAATGGGAAAATAAAGAAGGAGAGAAATGAATTACAGTAGATGGGGTAGAGAGAGAAGATGTGAGGGGAGGGGAGGGGGGATAGTAGGGGATAGGAAAGGTAGCAGAATACAACAACTACTAATAGGGCGTTATGTAAAATTGTGGATGTGTAACCGACGTGATTCTGCAATCTGCATTTGGGGTAAAATTGGGAGTTCATAACCCACTTGAATCTAATGTATGAAATATGATATGTCAAGAGGTTTGTAATGTTGTGAACAACTAATAAAAAAAAAAGAGTTGTCAGTGCACCGTTTTCCTCTCCTCTCTACCCTTTGTCTTTTGAATCCACTTATTTCAAGTGCTTGCTCCCAACATTCTCCAGGAAGAGCATCTGTCAAGGTCGTCAGTGATCATGCTGCTGAGTTCAGTAGTCAGTGCCCATTCCTAATTTTTTCCTTGATCTCTTGGCAATGTTTGTCATAGCTTATCATTCTCTTTCTTGAGACACTTTCCCTGCTTTCTGGAAGACTCTAGAAGGCACTCAATGCCACTTCCTCTTAGTCTCCTTTGCAGATTCTTTATCATCTTTTCAATCACTAAGCACTGAAATGTTCAGGGTTCTCTTCCATCTATGCTCACTCCGTTGGGAACTTCACCAGCCTCATGCTTTTTAATATTTAAATGCCATTTATTACTGAATCTTTTCCTTTATTTTTTCATTTTATTTATTTATTTGCAATCCTGGGGTGGAACCCAGGACCTTGCATATACTAGGCAAGTGTTCTACCTCTGAGGTGTATATCCGTTTTCTCACCTTTAAGTACCATTTATACATGATGACTTCTAGGCCTATATCTCGAGCTCAGACCTCACTTCTGAACTCAGTTGCAACAACAGTGCTCTGAGGAGAATTGGGGCTCTTGGGCTAGGGATCAGGATGCATTGGTGGAGAAAGTGGCAGAGTTCTTGCTTTGCTATTAACACATAGGATATCCTTGGTCAAGTCACTAAATTTATTGGGATTTAAGTATACCGTTTGCTAAAATGAGGAATTAAATCCAGTCACTATCTCCTAAAATATGTGTCTTAAAACAGAATCCCTGAGAAAAAAATGGAATTTGATGGTCAGGTTATGCTCTTGTTGCCTGGATTATAAAAGAGGCCTCCTCCTGGTCTCTCTGCTGCCCTTGTCCACACTACAATAGAGTCTCATCACAGTAGCCAGCATGATTTTTTAAAATATAAGTTAGGTCAGGTTATGTCTCCACTCAAAGTCCTGTAGTAACCTCCCTCTGACCCAGAGTAAAAGCTAACATCCTTATGATGACTTACAAGACTCCATATGACACCTCTCACTCTCAGTGTCCCTGATAGTGTCACTCTGCTCCAGCCACAGGGGGCTCCTTGATGTTGCTGTAACGTATCAAGAATGGTCCCACCTAAGGACTTGTGCACAGCTGTTTTGTCTTGAATGTTCCTTCCCCAGATGTAGTTGGGCTGGTTCCCTCATTTCCTGCAAGTATCTATTCAAATGTCATCTTATAAGGGTTGCCAGTGAATATAAAAGCCCCTTAGTTTCTTTATTTTTCTCTGTAGAATTGTGTATTTTCCTGTTTGATTGTTGTCTGACATCCCCCACTAGAATATCAGTGCAGGGATTTTTATTTGTTTTTAATACATTCCCCAGCCTTGAATTGTGCTAGACACATAGTGGGCACTCAATATTTTGATAACTGTACACACAAATAGAGGAGAAAGTAAGCAGATGGAGAAGAGGAAGTGGGGCTCTGGAGCCACTCTCTGCATGTGTCTGAGCCTCTTCTCAGATCTACTACTGCCTTCTTTTACATAGCAGCTTGTTGATTTGGTATTCACACTGGTATCTCCAGCTCCAACCTCACTTCCAAATTCCTCAGGGTCTTATTATTCCTGCAATCTCCAGAGAAGGAAGCTGAGGTTCAGTGAGGTAGTGATTTTCTCAAGGTTGTACATTATTAAGACCTGCACCTGTTTTTCTCAAAGTTAAGTGCCCTTTTGAATTTCCCATGCTGCCTTTCCTGTGTGCTCTGCTCTTATTTGAATCCTAGTCAGAGCTGGCAAGGATGGAGTGGGAGAGAGCCCCTGATCATGTCATCTAGGTACCTGCATGGGGTCCAAGGCTAAACCTGTCCAAGGCTGGACCTTCCCCTTTGGTCCTGACAGCAGTGCTGTGACAGTCTGTAGCTTTCATAGGTCATTTCAATAATGACAAGGGAGAACAGAGGAAGCAGGATAGGGAGCTTGAAAATAGCCTAGGGAATAGTTCTTCTGGAGTTCACCTCCTGCCAGGTCTTGACAGAGAGTACCCCACCACCAGAGGATTACCTAGCCCTTAGGTACCCACCCAAGCCAGTGGCTAAGGGAGCTACATAATCCCTGTAAATTGCCTCAATCTTAAATGTGTGAATAACAATGATGACATGGCTGTCACAGGCTTCTGATGATGAGGTAGTCCTTAAGTATGCAACTGTTAGCTTTATTCTTCCTGCTTTCAGCCTGTTTCTCTGAGCAGGGCTTCTTGTTACCACCTTCCTGTCCCCAATCTTGAGTCATTGACAGAAGAGTCAGGCTACCCACCCATAGCCCTTTCATGAGGTAGGACTCTGCCCTGTGGTCCTCAGGAGTGAACCCAATTTCATATTTCACAGAAGCAGCAGCATTGGAAGCATAAGATCTAGACATTCTTTAGCCATGGGGTTGTTCTAGCACACTGTGGTCCCTAAGTTTGGGAGCCAGGATAGAAGGAACTGAGTTCATAGGAAAAGAATAGTCTTGAGGGATGACAATAAATGCATTGACTTGTCCCTTGCCGACAGGTCTGCTAGCAGGGCATTGAAAGTCAAGTCTGACCTTGGGAGAATGGTCATGACAAGGTCAAGGATGAGGCCTTTTCATCCATTACACAACCAGGAAGAGCAAGGAGCAAAGAAGAGAGATGGACCTTGGGCTGAACTTGAAAAGAGCAATTGCAGGCCTGCGGGCGGGGTGGGTGGGTGGGGAGGCCAGGAGCTCTGACACGCTAGACTCATATCCTGCTCTCTTGGACCTCACAGAGCTCCCTCATGCATGCATCGTTCTTATCCAATGCCAACAGGGCCAAGTGACCAAGAGAGGACTGAAAGACTCACATCCAGCCATGGGGACCAGGAAGACTCCACGAAGGAGGGTGTTTGAAGTAGGCTTTGAACCCCAGGGCATGTGGCCTTGTGGGGCAGGGATGGTTAGATGCAGCATTAATGAATACAAGGAAACAGGATCATTTAGATGACTGAAAAGCTTAGAAGTTGGTTATATCTGGTCAGAGGTACTCATAGAGTAATGCAGACTTGGATTAGAATTCAAAAGCACTTAAAAAAATATACGTATGGATCACATATTCAAGTTTTGGGGGACTTTAAAATCTATGCTATGGTTGCTGATACTGAGGTGAAGATAAGTGTACAGGATGTCTTTTAGGGGGAGCTCCTGAAAAGGAACACCAGTGGAAGGGACTGGGAGAAGCAGGCTTTAGTGGAAAGGAATGGAAGGATGTGGGAATCCTGGGCTGTGATATTTCTACTTGGAGGCCTCCAATGACCTTGTGGCTACTCTGGAGCTTCAGTAGCCCTTCAGTGCAGGTTCCCTGTGGGAGGCACAAAGCATTGAACAGTGCCTCCCTACCCCCAAATATGACCTAGTCCTAGTCCTTAGTACCTATAAATGCCACCTTATTTGGAAATAGGGTCTTTGTAGAAGTAATTAAATGAGGGATTTCAAAATAAGATTATACAGCATTTAGAGTAACTCTAAACCCAATGATTGTGGTCCTTATTGGAAAATGGAAAAGGAGATTTAACACTTAGATATGCAGGGAGGAGGCCAGGTGAGGACGGAAGCAGAGACCAGAGGCTGCATCTATGAGCCAAGGAACTCCAAGGTCTGCCTGCAGCCACTGGGAGCAAGTGGAGAGGCCTGGAACTCACTCTCCCTCAGAGCCTCCAGAAGAAGCCAACCTGCTGACACCTTGATTTCAGGCTTCCGGCCCCCACAACTGCATGGGAATAAACTTCTGTAGTTTTAAGCCAACCAAAGTATTGTAATTTGTTATGGCAGTCCAAGGAAACTAATGCAGGAAGCCAGGCCTTTTTTTTTTTTTTTTTTTTTTTTTTTTTACCATGTCACTGGGAGAACACAGTCTTCATTCCCTAAGAGGCCTGGGCAGGTGAGCAAGCAGCCACTCTCTGTCCCTCAGTTTTCCCAATTACATAATGGGAATAATAGTAAGGCCTATCTCATATACTTATTAGGATATTCAATTACATGACCATATTAATAGTTAACATTTGTTGACCACTTTCTGTATGTATGCAAGGTGTGCTAGTGCATGAGTTCCTTCGTATTCCACTCTTGCCAAGCATACTGTGGTCCTCAGTAAATAGTAGTTATTATTTGAGGGGATATATTCCAGGCCACTCAGCTGCCAGAGTCAGGGCAGAACTCAGATTTCCTGACTCAGGTGGATGTCTCTTCTATAATAGGTCCCCTCCCTGAGTGTGCCTAATCATGCCTTCTTTTCATGACACTGACACTAGTTTTATACATTGAAACATATTTGTGATTCTCAAAAGAAAATTTAATTTTGCCTCATCATCTAAAGGGAAGAGTTTAAGTTGTCTGATATTCATTCACACTCTTTCCAGCAGACTTTGTGAGACCAAAGACATTAATTTGTGAGACAGGCTGGGGCAGGAGGGCAGCTGGGGCTGGGCACAGCTCCCTGCTGCCTACAGCTAATTGGCCTCGGAGGCTCCACGTCTCAGCATCTGCTGACATGGCATTCCTGAGAAATAGGGAGAGGCCAGATACTATCGTTTCCAAGAGGACAAAGTGAAGGACAGAGAGATTAGTTGATTTGCCCCCTTAATTATGCGGTGAGCTAGAGATGGAGCCAAGAATTGAATCCAGATTTCTCAAGTCCCAGATGGGTTTTCTCATCAGGAGGTCCTGTCACATTCCTTCCCTTGGAACCACCCCCTCTCTGGATCCCAGGACACACACCTGGGCTGAGTTCAGGGTGGATGTGTGTGTTACTGCTCATTTGTATTATACTGATTCTTAAAAAGAAAGGAAATTTTCTCACCCTTAGAAAATGGTCACTTACAAATTGAGAATCGCATTGCTGATACACAGATTGCTTGAACGCTCTTAGTCACATCTGTTTTTCAAGAATTTTTGGGTAGGCATATCTAGACTCTACACAGAGGAGCTTTTCAGATTTGACTCATGTATTTCTTTCCAGAATAATTTGTATTCAGAAGCATTATGAAAGTTAATAGGAATTTTCTCATCTTGTCAAAAATCTGAGGTAAAATTCACATTGACACTATGTAGGACTAGGAAGGGACATTGGCCATCCAGAAATTTCCATAAGCAACCCTTTCTACCCAGAAGACACTTCAAGACCATACTGTGGGTTCTCACCACTAGAGGGCTAGACCTGAATTATAGATTTAGTGTTTTCTTCCAGGAAAAATCTTTAACCATTTTCAGGGGAAGTTAAGCTTCCAACAAAGTAGCATATGGCTTTAGATACATATCCCTGTTAAGTGCCCTGCCCTCAACTAAATTCTATATTTAAAAAATATGGACGACCAAAGAGTTCGTCAACTTGAACCTAACTGGTCACTGACCACATTGTTTCTTTTCAGATAGTCCATGAAACCACCAAGTTAGAAGCCATCCTGTCAGGTGTCCTTGGCCCAGCCTTTGTCTCAGCCTGGATTTTGGTTGGAAACAGAGTCATTTTCTCTTTATGTCTTCTAGAGCTAGTGGACAGAGGGGTGGAGGATAGTCATTCTTTCCTTCGAAGAGCTGAGAAGTTATTTAAAGAATGACACAGCCTGTTGGTTTGTTGCATAGGACACTCACCCATTCTGTTGATGTTCACTAACATCTGTCACATACCATGAGGTCGAGACTGTAGGGTTGCTTGCTTAGCCTCTTAAAATGAACAGTCCAGTGCAGAATACTATTAATTGCAGAGGGGAAACATAATGGAGGGTGTTACAGAAACACAAATTCTTCTCCACTCCCACTTTCCCCAAATGTTAGCTGATCTTCACTTACTCCAATATTTAAGAAATCAAATCGTGCTAAATTTATTACGACCATCACCAGGTAATGCTGCATTACCTCAAGTGTAGGATTTAAACGTGTGTTTCCTTTGGGCTCTACTTGAAGTTTTTTTAAAAAGTCGTTAGTAAGAGAGCAGGAAAAGTGCTCCAAGGAAGAGTCCTGGGCTCTTAGGCTAAGAGTCAAGATGAAGTGGTCCTGGAGGGGAGGGCAGCCCGGGGTGGGGAGGTGAAAGGCTGGCAGAGCTCTTGCTTTGCTATTAACAAACTGAGAGCTCAGCCAAACCACTTCACTTCTCGGGATGTGAATGTCCATTTTCTAAATTTGGACCACCTGTCTTAAAATGTGTCTTTTTTATTACAGAAATCCTGAGAAAAAATGGATTTTGGTGGTAAAACGAGTTTTTACACCATATAGCATAATCTCCAGCTTCCTTTACTCTCTCGCCTATGGAAATTTAAAGTTGCCTTAACATGATAGAGGTTTTGAGAGGTCCTGGGGTAAAGAGCTCATTTAACTTTCCCATATGTATTTGCCTGGAGATCCAATTTTAATATAGAAATGTTGGACTTGAAGGTTCATTGAACAGCCAAGAAACATTTACTGAGTGACTGCTTTGTTCTAGGAAGTTACCTCTTGGACTTTATTACATAAATTTGGAATCATATCATTTTAATCAAATCAACAGTGTAGCTAATTAATCTGTTCTCAGTTCCCAGTAGTAACTTCCTTCCAGAAAGCACTATATCATTAGTGGTTCTTCCCGTTGGTGCCAAACCTTTTCTCCGTTCATATTGGAGTTCAAATCAGATTTCATTCTTTTCAGTGAACTTGGTGAACAGCAGAGGATAAATAGTATTTACCTCTAGCTGATCTTAACTTTCTATCTAATCCTACCTTGGAAGACTGGACCAGCTTTCAGGGAGGCACAGGACTCTTTGAATGTTCAGGCAAATTTCATTCACTCATATCCTCTATCTTTGGGTTCTAGGTGTTTTAGCGATTTTGATAAAAATTCAATTAGTTTTGGGAAGGAGGAACTTTTGGCACATATTTCTTTTGTGCAGCTGGTTTGAAAAAAAATCCCCATCTGGTCAGCTCAAAATACACTCATTTTGTCTTTTGCCACTTTCACACAAAGGAAAAGGACATCATATAATACATCTTTAAAATGTTCTCCCAGGTGTCTTTTTCTGCAGAAACTTTAGGAAGTGAGTTTTGACAGAGAGCCTGTTTTCCTTTATTTTAAAGTCACTTTACTTGAGGTTTGCAAAAGAAGACAGGGTATGTGAGAGTGAAGGAGGGGCAAAGAATGCACGTGGGCTCATGGTGAGAAATCCCATGGCCTCCTCTAACTTTGCTTTACGTAACATAAGGAAAAAAGAATAGGCAGGAAGTCAGAATCTGCAAGTTAGGCATTCCAAAATCTGGATTCTGTAATCTTTTTTATTCTCCTAAACTGACTCCGTGCTGCTGATTGTAATGCTTAAGTGATAGCTGCTAATAAATATTATCTTTGTGGAGACGTAGGCCATTGTCGTATGTCAAATCTGCAGACTAATTTTTTATGCAAGTCCAGCAGATTTCTGTGGATGTGGGCCAGGAATTTTAATGAACGAAAACATCAAAGATGCAGCAGAAATAAGAATATTAGTCAAGGAAGATCCACAGCGATGCTCTCTGATAACCCTGGTATTGACATTAGAACTCTGTGGGAGCAACTTAAATAAACATCTGGACACCGAGTTTAGACATTTTCAGTGACAAACCCCAGACAGATCCTTTCGACTTGCAATAATAAATATTTCAGAGGCTATATGAATCAACTGAAAATCCTGTTTTCAATTATTCCAGTTTTATAAATAGAGCATAGTTAATTATTCAAGTATAGAATTTCTTTTGAAGATTACGTGAATTTTATATTTCCTTTGTCCATGTTATACTTCAGTTTTATTATTCATATCAAATTTATGTCTGTGTGTTCAAAAATAATATAGTTAGCTTGCCAGATACTATTAAATCAGAATCCAGCTGAGCTTGATTTTTTATTATTTTATTTTCAGGAAAGACCCTTTTACAGCCCTCAGCACTATAGTCTCATGAACTGGCTCAGCGTGGCCAGCCCCTGCCAAGGACACCAGCTATAGTAAGAGGGGGAAGAGCTACTGCCTCATTCTTGTTACCAGACTCTGATTGTTTGGAGTAGCGTGGCCAACAGTTTGTCAGAAAGGCACCAGAAGGGTCATGGGTTGGTGATGCTTCAAGTGAGACAAACTTTATGAAAAACTTGACAGAAGTAAAAATAGCTGTGCAGTAATGACTGTAGTACATTGGATGGTCCTGTTGATTGTGGTTATAAATTTTATAATATGAACACAGGTTTCCTCCCTAAAAGATGAAAATGAAAGAAGAATATATGTTGGATTGCATATATTATCTCCAGAGAGCCTACATGCTCATGCATTAAAAGAAATATTTACAACCTGTTCTGGCATTCAAAGCCTAAGGTGAGAGGGACATCTTGGACAGGAACTAGACTGATAAATATTGGTACACATTGCTGGGTATGGTGGCACACACCTGTAATTCCAGCGGCTCAGGAGGCTGAGGCAGGAGGATCGAGAATTCAAAGCCAGCCTCAGCAAAAGCGAGGAGCTAAGCTTAAGACCCTGTCTCTAAATAAAATACAAAATAGGGATGTGGCTCAGTGGTTGAGTGCCCCTGAGTTCAATCTCTGTTACAAAAAAAAAAAAAAAAATGTATTGGCACGCGTTACCTGGCACTGGCTAGGTGCAGTCAATGAGCCAGTTATGTATGTACACATTTGCTCTTCCTCGCGGTCTCCACCAGACCACAAACTCACAGACTGGGGCTACCTCATCTCTGAGTTGGATGCAGGTGCCCTTCTAAAATGCTTTGAATGAAGAGGGCCTAGTTCTGCTTCTGACAATCTGGTTAGGCAAGCCACCATGTCATCATTCATCCAGTTTTGAATCTAGGATGTGGTACAAGGTGACATTCCCTAATTCAAAAAGCCAAAATCTGAAATGTTCCACATCTGAAATTTTTTGAGCACTGTGGAAAATTCCACACCACAAAACTATTTATACACAAAATTATTAAAAATAGTGTATGAAATACATTCAGCCTATGTGTATAAGGTGTAGATGAAATACAAATGAATTTAGTATTTAGACTTGGTTCCTATCCCAAGATTATATATATATGCAAATATTTCAATATCTCTCCAAAAAGTCCCAAATTTGAAATACTTCTGATCCCAAATGTTTGGGATAAAGGATTCTCAACTTGTAATAGTAGCCAACACTCACAAAGCTCTTACTAAACAGCTGTAGAAAAACATTAAAGAAAAACATCATGTGTATAATATTTAAAAAGTCAAATAAAACTAGAAGGTTTCTTTTTTCTTTTCTTTCTTTTTTTTAAATACCAGGGATCGAAACCAGCAGTACTTAACCACTTAACAAGCCATATCCCCAGCCCTTTTTATGTTTTATTTAGAGACAGGGTCTTGCTAATTTGCTTAGGGCCTTGCTAAGTTGCTGAGGCTGTCTTTGAAGTTGCAATCCTCCTGCCTCAGCCTCCTGAGCAGCTGGGATTACAGGTGTGTGCCACCATATCTGGTGAAATAGAAAGTTTCTTATGAAAAACAGCTATCTTTTCCCCAACACTATCCCATCCATAGGGCAAGAGCTTTAGTTGTTTCTCAGTTATTTAGCACCTGATTTCTGAATAATATGCTTGTAGTGCTTTGTTTCATTTTAAAAGTAGACATTATCTACTGACTAAAAAATGTGGTTTAGTTTCTAAACCCCATCCCCCCCTCACATTTCTCTCCTCTTATTCATCCAATTTTTGATTAAATATTCGGTGTTTTCATTATAATGACTATAAACAAATTTTCTATTGACAATATTTTCAAAGTATCATAAGATTACATTTCCTTTCTTATATGGCCCGGGTTTGCTTTGGAATCCATAGTTACTTTATTTATTTGCCTAATTTTCTATGTTCCTAGAAAATTAAACTTCAGACTTTCCCACAGAAGCATAAGACTCATCTCCAATACAAGCCAAACAAACCATCACTAGGTTCTCTTTCTTTTGTGGCCATCCCTGCTAGAGTCGCCTGTCTCTTGGTCGGCCACACACTATCACTCTGAGACTTCCTTTACTCTCACCCTGGGACTTCTCTCTACTTCACTCCTGTAGATGATCTGATTTCTGGATCCAATGTCTTTGTCTTTCTTGGTTTTCTCTCAAGTGTTGAGGGAACACATCTTCCATCACATAGGGAAGCAGTCATGAGGCAGCATAGGAGAGATGATGGGTGGTACCCTTACTCTTGATTTGTTGTTTGGCTGGGTATAGAATTCAAAGTAGGGAAATCATTTCCTTTTGGGATTTGGAAGGCATTAATGATTCCTTATCTTCTAGCCACCGAGAGATCTGAATCCTCTGCATGTGACTCTCTGACTCTCTCTCCTTTTCTCAACACCTCAACATGGAGAGTTGTTAAAGAAATTCCATGATGATGTATTTTGCCCCTTCCCCCAACATTCTGTGGTACTTATTAGGCTTGCTCCATCTAGAGTAGCATGTGTTGATTTCTGGGAAATATTTTCTTGTAATGAGTTATTTAACAATTTATTGCTTTCCGGTTTCTACCTTCTCATGCTGGACCTTTGATTCGTCAGGTATTGGATCTCCTGGATAATTATTAAAGTGTTTTTATTCATATTCATTAAGGTTTTTGTTGTTGTTGTTGTTTTGAATTATTGCTGCTTAAAGTGCTTTCCCCCTCCTGTTTGCTTTTGGTCTCTCCCACATTAGAGGCTCCCTTCCGTTCCCTGTCCTTGCTGTCTATGCAAAAGTTGAGGAGGTCTTGTGAGTGGGCCTAGAGTGAAGGGGCCCCTAGCTTGTTTTGGGGAGATGCCCGTATGTCAGCCTCTATCCTACTTTCATTTTCATCAGGAAGTCTCCTGCCTTTGGGGTGTGTCCCTGGCTATCAGTACTCAGAAGACAGTGCTGAGACCTCCCACTCACTTGTAATGTCTCCTGCCACCCTATTTCTCATCATTTGCCTTGCCTTTTCTTTCTTGCCTTTTCTGGAGTGTCCTTGAGTGTCTACTGAATGTCCTTGAGTCTGCCCCTCTCAGGTCTCCCTCTCGAGAGGGGCCACCAGCGGATACAGGGTTTGGAAGAAGTGGTCTGCGGGTATTACCACTCCCTATGCACACCATTAGAGAATCCTCAGCTTTTAGCCACTTTCCAGGCTGACTTGGATAGAGTGCCACTGCCTCTGTTTCTGAACCTTGCAGGCTTCAGTGGAATAAGTGGATTCTCTTGCTTTTGGCTCCTTTCTTCTGCAGACAGTTACATACATACTTTCTCTACTCTAGTGAGTGGGTGCATGGCTGGGCACAATATTTATCCTTCTACCATCATTTCCATAGGGATTCAGGATAGAATGGATTTAAACGTGTGCACTCAATCTGCAGAGTTTAACTGGAAATCTTAAGCAATCTGTACACTTACCTTATATTGTAGGAACAACCAGTATCCCTGTTTTAAAGGTGGTGAAGCAAACACAGTTTAGGAAGTAACAGAGTTGGATTTTAAACCAAGATCTGTTTAACCCTTCACATTGGAGGACTGGACTTTGGGGTCACCCACATAGTGGTTCTTAACTCTGTTTGACATTAGAACCGCCCAGAAAGCTGTTAAAAATGCTAACACTTAAGCCACCCTGAAACCAATCTAATCAGTCTCTCAGGTGGGCTCTAGACACTGGTAGGTTTTAACAGCTCCCTGGGGTAGTTGATGTGCATCTTGGATTGAGAGCCACAGGCTCCAAATTCCCCTGAAACTTGGGGTCCTTTCTATCACTTTCCTTTTGGAGCAGAAGATGATTTCGCAGTGTGACTGTTAGACTGCGAATCTCCTCATGCTCTTTCCTCAACATCTCACCACCTGTCTGCCCCTGTTTACTCTTATTGGTTGCATTCATATAAAGTTGCCAGAATTAGCAAATAAAAATACAGGACACCCAGTTCACATAAGCTACATTTTTTAGCATAATGTCCCATGTAATATTTGTGACATACTTCTACTAAAAATAATTTGTTGATTCTTTGAAATTCAGATTTAAGAGAGTGTTCTATATTATCTGGACACCCTGTATCCAGAGTTCCAGTTTGCAGGGTTAGCAGAACCCTCAGCTGGAAGCAGCCTATCTTCAGACATCTCTGTCCCCAAACTCCTCTTGCATGAAGGCACTTAGGAAGAGGTTGTGGGGACATTGTGTTCTCATTCATCCTCTTCCCTTAGGCTTCCTTACCATATTTGCTTCAGCAAATCTCCTCTTCCAACAAATCTGGTAGCACTGAGAAAGACTGCCTCCTTAAATTGTAGGCCCTGGTGTCTGGTCCACCTCACCCTCACTTGGCCTGCCTCTTGGAATTCAGCACCTGTTGCTTGGCTTAAAGAAAACAGGACTGACTCACCTGAGTTTGAGGGTGTGTCATACAAGCTTGGAGTGCTTGGTTTTTGTCACCCTTTCCTCATCTGCAGCATGTGGATGTAGGCACCTGTTCTCTTGGTCTCTGGGGCCACCAGCACTTTGCCAATACATGACAGCAGGTAGTAAAACACATATCCTAGGTACACCTGGGATCTCCTAGAGTCTCCAAAACTTTCAGAATGGAAAAGGTAGTAACAATGAGAATGATTTCCTCTCCTCTAGGAGTTTATGGTGTGTAATGTATTCCAAGTTAAAATTATAAGCCTCTCTGTTCATAAAAATATTTTCTTTCCAAAAAAAAAAAACACCACAAAATCTTTCTGCATTATTGTTGGTGGAAAGATGGTCACTGATGCTATTGACGGACAGTGGTGTTGCAGAAGTCCTGAACCTCGTGATTCCTGTGTTTGTAAGATGGTGGGGGAACAGCTGACACCAGTTCTAAGACCCCTCTGTATTTTAAGACTTCCATAATTTCTCTATCTTAGTATTTAACTTCGTGTTAAACTGGAAATTAACTTCTATGAAGCAACAAAAATATTTCTATTTTGGATCTCTTTCTTGGTTTATCACTGATTCTAATTTAGTTCCATATCTTGCTGTAATGCTTTGTCTAAAAGCCGTATTTTAATTTTTTAAATGTAATTTATCCATTGTAACTCTTTTTAATGTCCCATAAAAATGATGGATAAGGGAAGGTAGATAAAACTACAGATCAATCTTAGATTCTGATAATCTAATAAATGCTTGGAGTACCAATCTTGCAGTTTACGACCTCTTGCCAATTGATTTATGGTCTTGTAGTAAATTTTCTCTCCCACTTATCCAATATTTATTGGAACATCTTGTTCTTAACAGACAAAGTACTGTATAAAACATCTGTCAAAACAAAAGCCAATTCAATTAAATATCTTTTACTTCCAAATCTACTTTTCTGGTTCTCCTCAGCATCCAGACGATAAGACAACAAGCCGCGTTATGCACAACGTTTGGGAAAAGTTTAGGAACATAATATATACTTGAAACATCATTGAAAAAAAGTTAATCTGAAAGGAGTGGAAATCCCCACTTACTCCACACAGAGGGCCAGGCCTGTTCGGGTTAGTTCTCCGTTACTCCTCTCCCTCTCAAAGACCCCACACATTTAAAAGATTTTCTTTAGGAACAAACTTCATTTATTTGGTCTAGTTATTATCCCCGAAATCCATTAAGCACCAGTTCCCCTCATTAGCCTGTGATAATTTAGGTTCACTCAGAATTGATATAATTTCAGTTCAAACAAAGGAAATAAATTTGTGTATAATTTCTTCAGGCATTTTGAAATATTACGACAATCTAAGAATCTCTCCACTACTGTCTTTAAAAAAACCACTAAGCAAGTGGAAGTTGAAAACGTTTTCCCTCTCATTTATACCCTGTTTTTCCTATCATCAAGTCCCATGGGGAGAAAATAGTTCAATTTTATAAGAATTGCCATGGTTTGGTGGGGGAGGATCTGGCATTTTGTAGCAGGGAGTCCCATGTCTGTAATTCTTCTGCCTTTTCCTTTGTGTAAGAGTGAGAAATGCTCAGATTACTGTCCTCCACCCCTGTTTTGGACCTGCAAACCTCCAAGCTCTGCTCTGAAGGTCAGTTTATGGATGATTGCTGAGTGTGGCTTAGTGAGCCCTGACTGGCCACGTTTCCATAGTTTAATTTTTTCCGGAATTCAAGGTTCCAATTTTGTTGTTGTTGTTGCTAAATGCTCCCCAAATGTAACACGGATTGATGACATATTGAAAGCATATGTATGTTGACCTCCACATTGATGTCATTTCCGATAACACCAGGGATTGTAAGTGCGGGGAGGGGGTGCGCAAGGGGGATCTGACCAGCAGAAGCAAATGCCAAATGCATTCCAGGGGCTGGCTGGGTGGGTGTTTGATGGTAAAGTTGAAAACGAAAATATACACTTGACTGAAGGGGAAAAAAATGCGTTTTGTTGAGTGCAGCATCAGAGCTATCTTCTTTTTTTGTATGTGGACATTTCTTTTCCATAAGAAGTTTTGGAAATAGTCTTAACTGGACACTCGCATTAATTGTCACAGTGGTGGCTGATTTTTTTCCATTGGATTTAGCATTTAAATCAGGATATTTCCATATTCATAGGGAGTAGAGATGCAATAGATAATTTTAGCCAACAGAATCTCACACTGGTTTCCTTCTAGGTCTCTTACATAAGTTCCCTTCCTGACAACTGAAGGGAAAAGAAGGAAACCCAGGTTAGACTAATATAGGAGTGGAGTTCGCAAACAGGGGACTTTTGTCTTTTGTCTCTTGCCTGGTTGCTCCCAGTTCCTCCTTGGAGGGAATATATTTTAAGTTTCATTTTTAAAGTTCAGCCCCTGAAGTCCAAAAATTATTATTTTTTTGAACTTTGAAAATTGTCCTTGGGTATTTAGCATTGCAAATGTAAGCCCTAGTGTCTTCAGTGCTAAAAAACAAAACAAAACAACAAAAAGACAAACAACTGGAAGTAGGTGGACTTGCAAGATCCTGCATCTGATGCCCATAGTTCCCCTCCCCCAGCCCTGCACCTCCTCTTAGCGCAGAGGGCAACCTCCAGAGCAGGTGTAGAGCAAAGTCTGGGGAGTAGTTTGAGTACGGAGTTCCTAAAGTCATGATTCCCTGTGCCCCCCCACTTCCCTAGCCTTCTTCTTGCATAGAGTGTAGCAGCACTGAAGGCCCACCCAGGCCCTGCCTGTCTACACAGCAGTCCCTCACTGACCTGCTTCCCAATGCCCAGGGTTCCCTTCCCGGGTAGAATACACGTGACATCAGCAGGCCCCCATTTGGTATTTACTGGATAAAAGATGTCGGGCAAGTTACTTAGCCTTTTCTGTACCTCCATGTCCTTACCTTTAAAATTGGTTTTGTGCAGATCAAATAATATGATGCACACGAAACACTTATTACAGTGCTCAGTACCTATTGGGGTGCAGGGCTGGTTCTTCCTATTAGTGTGACTAATGACATCAGAGAATGTGAGCATGTGCAGAAATGCCTCCACATTTCCCTCTGCATTTCCCTTGGGATCTTGACCTGATGCCATGGTAGGAGGCCTCCTGAGGCTAGACACTGTGAAAGTGAAGGTGTTGTTTGACCACCCTTGGCATCAAAAGCTTAAAGGCCACCAGATGGCAGTGACATACACTAAAGAGGTCTCACACAGTTGCTGCAGCTTTTGATAGGTGCAGAGCCTGGGGATGCAGGGGGGAGCAGGACAGAGATGGCTCTTGCCCTCCCAGAGCTGCAGTTTGGCAAATCATTGCCTGGCAATTCTTCAGCTGATCTTTTTTTTTTTTTTTTAATTTTCATGTTTTTCTATTTTGTTGGCTACATGTACTGCCTCTTTACTGCTCTCTCCAGCATAAGTCTGACCTGAAATTTGGGCAATTTATCCTGGCTCTCTCCTGACGCCTCTCTGTCATAGGACTCTATCTGGCTATGCTCTTGAGCTCACTGACCCACAGTTCCTGCAGCTGTGGTACAAAGAGCAGATATATAGGGATAGAGAGATAGACATCACTATAGATAGATATCATATATATATCATATATATGTTTATATGATATATATGTGTATATATAAAATTTCTCTTTCTTTCTCTCTCTCTCTATATATATATATAGAGAGAGAGAGCTGGAATCTGAATTGTTTTGTGTTTTCTCTCCTGCTCCATGCAGCACAGGCACTTATTTCCTGGCTTAAAGCAGGACATTTCAGGTGTTCAACTTCTAGACCTTCCCAAGCCTTATCTCTTTGTCTAACACTCAAGGCCTTTCTCAGCCAAAAACCAGCCAGTCCTGTGCAACCAGCTACCTGCCTCCTGTTGCCTTCCCAGACCTCCCAGACTCTGTTCCCACTGCTGTCCTTGGCAGGAGATGCTCGTCCCACTTCTGCCAAAGATCTCTGCACTTTCCAACGGGTAGCTCAATGGCTCCTCCACTTGTCTCTGCAGGACCTTGTCTCCCTGTCCCCTGGGCTCCTGCAACACTCAAACTGATCTATGCAGGTGTCACCTTCCATCTGAAGGGTCAGCTGTGCCAGCTCTTGTCCAGTTCTCCTTCCTCCTCCTAGCACTGAACATTGCACATGATCAAGACACAATCCTGTCATGGCCTGGAGTCTGCATTGTCACTCAAGGGACACAGAGAAAAGCTTATTTGCATGGAAGCTGTTGATCTGGCACAGAAGTTACTACAGCTCACGCCCTTGAGTTTCCTTGGTGGTGGTTGACCTGACAACCCATGGCATGATTCCTCCTTTGGCAAAATTACACAATGTGCAACAGTTTTTGCTCATCCTACCTCTTTCCATAGTGCCTTCACGTGCCTTGGTGAACTGAACAAAGCCTGTGTGCAGAGACTTTGTTTACCTGCAGGTGTAACCAACAGATGATGACCTTCTTGGAGATATGAGCTGTTCTAACTGGAGCCAAAACACAAGTTAAAGGAAACAAGCTTTGGTAGAGGTGCTGTAGGCATCCTTAGGCAAGGGGGACTTTGCTTATCCCCCTGAAAGTATGCCTAGGCTTCCCCAGTTCATCTTTACCTTGACATTTTGTTATTTCATAAGGGGTAATTTTCTGCAGAAAGATCCCAGGGTGAGAGGCTGAGGCCCTGCTGGCTGTGAGAGTTCCTGTACCAGCTGATAAGTGTGTCTGTCAGCTCCTGAAGAAGGGCCTCCTCATGCCCTGCCCTCTCTCTTCTCCTCTTACCTCCTGAGCTGCACACTCCTGCACAGGCTCCCCTCCTTTCTGGCGCTCTCCAACAATGGGCTTCTTTTAGCCCCTGCCCCTTCTCTCTGCCATTTCCCTCCCTATGAGCTCATCTATTCTCATGGTTTCATTAGCACCTCTTTGCCGATGACCTCCTCAACCTTGACCCTTTCCTGTGCCCCAGACTGCAGTTCCAACTGCTGACAGGACATCTCCACTCACGTATCCTGAAGCCCCCTGGGCCTGGGGGTGCTCCAGCCCTTCACTCCCTCAAGATGGCTTCCGGGGTGTCCTTTCAATCAGGGCTCCTGCCAGTCTGTCCAGAGTTCCTGGCTTGAATCTTTGGAGTTCATTATCAAGTCTATTCTGCTGTGTGTTGGGCAGCAGGTTGGGCTTAGATAGAGAGATGAATGAAAATCTCTGAGAGACTGTGAGGCACTCACTCTGAAGAAGGGGAGAGATATAGAAACAGTGCAAGGCCAACACAAGATTGAGAGAGGTGTGTAGGGTGCCACGCCTGGCAGCATTCAGTCATGTTTCCTGGTGAGCTCTCCCTTTCGGCTGGTCTGGACTTTTCTCTATCCCTATTGCCGCCATCTTGCTTCAGTCTCCATCACTCATAACTGGACAGCTGCAACTCTCCTCTATCTGCTTAGGTGATTACCAGCTACTTTCCCCCCAATATTACTCCCACCAGCTCACTCCAAATCTCCAGAAAAAAGTGCACACAGCACCCCATCCTGCCTCTGCAGCTCCCTTTTGGCACACTGGCTAGCACATGGTCTACGGTATCAGGCTCACTGTGCGGCAAGCTCAGCACTGATACTTAACTGCTGTGTGATCTTTGGGAAGATACTTAATTTCTTTGGGCTTCATTTTATTCATCAGCAAAATGGTGATAATAATAACTCCCACCTTATAGATCTGTAAGGACAGAATGAGTCAATGCAGGCAAAACTATAACCAGCGCTGAGAACGTGGTGCTATTGTCATGGCACCTTTCTGCTGCTTCCAAGTAGTAGGGGCTCTCTGTTCCTCTGAGGCCTCCTGACAGATCGTGATGAATTTTTTCTCTTTCCCAGGATGACACTCTTGCCTGAAACACCTGGGCTTTTCCGGTTCTGTTGCTTTTGTCCATCTTCCACACTCAGTTCCCTTAACCTGCTTTGAGAAGAGTGTCCCCCTGACGACCTCTCCCTCTCATCTGGGCTTGGAGCACAGATAGCATAGAGTACCTCAAATATATTTCTCTATGGCCTTTCTCTCTAAATATACTACTCTTTCTTCAAGCCAGGAAAGACCCGTCTGGAAGTTTAAAACCGGCAGCATTTAACTTGGAGTCACAAACTTAGATTCTGAGAACAACCCCCTAAATGCCACTTGTACTCTCTCTGACCAAGGGTCAGCAAACATTTTCTGCAAAGGGCCAAATAGTAGGCATTTTGGGTGTCAGAGGCTGTATGCCTATGATAGTGCTCAGTCACCTGGCTCGGCCTTTGTGAATGCAGAAGCAGCCATAGCCAACACAGGGACAGATTCCAATCAATAGAATGTCCTTTCCAAAAGCACAGGGCAGGCAGATTCACTTAGGGGCTGTGGTTTGCTTGATTGCTGGTGTCCTGGACCAACCTCACTTATCAGCAGGCCTCCCAGAATTTTTCTCCCAGGACCAGATGACCTCGATGTTGGGACTTCAGTCAGCCTCCACAAATGTGAAGGGGCCTGGGGCACTCAGGTGAGCCCCTGAGCGTTGCATCTGACAGCTTTGCTCATGATATCAGCCAGAGCAAGGGAGAAGGGGACCCAGGGGGCTGAAGACGTTCAAGCAAAAGAAAACCAGAAGTTCTCATCCCTTCCTTCTTCCCTAACCCACAGTCCATTCCCGCTGCCCTCAGCTCTAGTCCCAGAGGTAAATAAATACACATTTTGTAACTACCTCAGGCAGATTTTTATTATTAAGAAAGGAAATTAAAAGTCTCTTAAGTGTAGATAATGTGGAGTTTGCTGAACAAATTGACAATAGCCAGGAAATTTGAAACATAGGGCTCCTCCATGGAAGAGTCTGCTTTATGATCTCTGGGCTGGCCTGGCTTCGGGGTGTGGTGGAGCAGCCTGGAAAGTTCCGTCAGTGCGTGTGGAGCTTTTCTGTGGAAAACATGGCTGTGGGATGCTCTGCACCACCCAGCATTTACCTGGCATTTGTGAAGATCCTTCCTTCTCAAGTCCCTTTGCTTCTTGAGGGTTAGTGGGGAAGGTAGTCAACTCCCCTAAGAAAGGCTCAGTCACTAAGCCCTGGGTCAGCCTCTCTTAAAGGAATCTCCCTTAAAGGGAGGCAGGAACATTTCTGTCTGGGGACTGTCCTGCCTGATGGTCTTCATCACCTCTTGGATTGTCACCAGGGAAGTAATTATAATTTAAATCAATTGGTACTTGAGAGAAGGTGAACTACTTGCCCTTCTCTAGCACTTGAGGACAATGAAAGGTGACTTTGTTTATTTATTGAGCTATTATGGCTCAGTGTTAAAAGGCTTCCTGCCAAGAACTGAAAGAAACCTCCATTTTTGGATTATATCATTAAGCACAAATTGCTTTGTTACTGGTCAATATTTGTGGGAAAAAAATCCAGTGAAAACTGCATTGGTTTGATATTGCACACATTTCCTATATCTTACTGGGTATGTAGAAAGGAAATCCTTCCTCTAATATTTCTAACATCTGGTCTTAATATTGGAAAGTCTTTGTTTCATATACTTTTGATAGACAACATTTTTTTGTAGAGCATTTTGTTATTAGACTCTATGAAATGTTGATATTAATCTGAGCTGCACAGGTCTTCATGGAACACAAAGCCAGTCTAAAACTATACTTGGGAGCATCTTAGGGAGAGTATTTTGGGGATCAAGAAATGTGTTTTGACATCCTTCCAGGAGCACTTGACTTTGCATCGTGGGGACACTGCATATATCTAAGTTAGGGCCCCTAGGCAGGGGTGATGTTCACTGCTGCTGTGACTGCATCAGGGACATTGGCAGATAAAAGGGCAGAATTTACCTTCTCCACTCAGTGTCTCTGGACCCAAAGGAATAAAGGGCTCTGTGGGTGAAGGGCTGAACTGTATTCCCAAGGGGCCTCCAATCCTTTCTGGACCTGAGTGGATTTAAAAGCCTGTGTTCCTAGAATATTCTTTCTTATACAACTTGCCTTAAAGAGCAAGCTGCTCTACAAACTTCGCCCAGGCATGACTGCAAATAAGCAAAGTGATTTTAGTGTGGTAGTGGAGAATTTGGGAAGAAGAAATGTAGTCAAACTGAGGCAAGGGGGATATCAACATTTTAGTCTTGGAAATTCCAGGGCCTCCCTAAAGTCACAGAGCAAGTTACTATTAACTAGACTAGATCATGGGTCCTGAATGGAGTGTTTCCTTTAGAAATCAGCTGGGAAATCACTTCCTGATGATGAGTGTTGATTGCCACTTCCAAAGACTTCACATATTTTTTTTTCATAGAAATTAATGAAATGTCAATAAAATTTTCTAATGTAGGTTCCATAGATGATTAGGGAAGAATTAAGACCAAGACATTGAGAACCCAGGGAACTAGTCATGTGTTGGTTTTTGCACTATGAGTCCCCAAAACTGCTCTCTTCCTGATCTTCTTTCCTTAGCTCCTGCTCTACCCCAAAAGAATACCCCATGCAATTCTACTCTGAACTCAATTCCATAATTGCTTTTCTCTTATTCATGAAAGAAAATTGAACAGGAATGCATGAAACAGGAGAAACTTGTCATACAATATAACAAATTAAGATAGAAACTATGGATAAGAAAAATCACAGAGCATTCCTGCACATAGGTTGGTGATGCCTCAAAAAAAAAAAAAAAGATCTTTTAACTCCTGGAATGAGTGTTCACTTTAACAATCATTTCTGAAGGCTTATAATGTTATGGGGTGCTCCTGGAGTCATGGTGGGTTTGCCAAACTTTCTTGAATTCTACGGATTGACAGGGGTATCTCCAAGATGGAACATCCAGATAAATGAGCAAGTGCAGAGCTGGCTGAAGAGTTTGCTACTCTGGTTTAAAAATGAAAAAGAAAAACTGTGTGTGTACAGAATATGTCTGAAGGACAGACAAAAGCTGGCAAGGCTGTGTCAGGGAAGATGAGCCAGATGGCCAAGGTCCAAAATAGCAGAGGGATTCCTTTTTACTGTAAGTCTTCAATATCTTCTGGAACTATACCACGTGTGTGCACTATCAATTCAAAATAATTAACCAAAAAACAATAATTGAAAAAACAACTACTTGTCAGACCCTCTGTCCTCTCTCTATTTTGTGTGTGTAGTCTTTTGGGACCCAACTTTCTAAAAGAAAACAAAACTTACCAATTTGTACATGTAAGTATTCTCATCCCAAGCTCCTCCCCATTGTATGGGCTGACCAACCAACAGAATCTCTCCAATACCATGATTTTTAATAAAGAAGTAAAGTCTTTCAAACCTCTACTCAACCCCCTTTTTATTTTAACAGTCATGCCACAGAAAAATGGCCCGCACAGTGACAGACCTCAAGACAGTTTTGCATTTAGGCTGATGCTTCTTATATTTGCAAACAGGTGCCTCTAAGTGTGGGAAAGAGATGTGCTCCATTATTTGAGGTCCACCTGCAGAGTGATGAGCTTATTTGCAGATGATTTTACCCAGAGGCAGTCTCTGTACTGAAGGCCAGGGTTAACACACATGGGTAATGATAAAATAAATGAACGTGACTTTCTAAAAACGTCATGGGGGAGAAGGAAATGAGGGTGAAGGGAAACTGGCCTCTGTAATCCCTTCATATTCCAAGTGTAATTGCCATCTGAGTCAGATCTTCTCAGAGGTTAGAGTGTATAGGCCACTTTTTTAGTGGCATATCTTTGTCATTAAATAAATAATGATTTGGAGGAAATGATTTCACTTCAGAGTTTAAATTCCTTGGTTACTGTCTCATTTTCTTCCATAGATCCATAGGGATCTCTTGGGAATGAAGCACAACTTTTTTTGTGTGTGTGTGTGTGGGGGGGGACTTGGTTTGGATCTACGGCATTGCTCTCTTAGTGACAATGAGTATAGACAGGGACAGGGGCACAGGTACAGAGCCAGGCTATGAGGCGTCCTATTCCCATTCTGCCATTTACTGGCTCATTTACTGACTATATAGCACAGCACAAGCCACAGGACATTTGTGAATTTTAGTTTTCACACCTGTACAACAGGATTATAAATACTATCCTGGAACGGCTGCTATTAAATGTGAAAATTAGTATCCAGCATCTGCCCACAGGCAGTACCAAGAAAGTCCCCCAACCTTTGCAGAGAGCTCTGTGACTGGGAGCCACTGTGGCCCCACTGGCTACAGTTCCATTTCTTTTTACAGGCTGCCTGGGTGAGTATTCCAGGACCCTGACCTCCCATGGAAACTGACAAGTATTTGCTCAAAGGCCCTGATGTACTGCAGATGGCATTACATGTCAGAGACAGCTATCTCAGAGGAACTTGAATTTCCTTTGCTTTGAGAAATGCTATTTCATAGTCCCTCAGTAGATGTCAGCAGCACAGCAAACATCCCCGTGCCCATCCTGCAAGCAAATCAGTTTGAAAACAACTTTTCCAATTTAAAAAGAAAGAAAGAAAATAATTTCTTTGTAATTCTCTTCAAAGTCCCAGATTCAAAATGGTGTGCTTTACTCGCCTCAAACTACCCGTCGATGCTGGAGAGGGTTTCCAAGGGTGCATCCGCACATTTAAAGACAAACTTTTATTTTCTGTAATGGAAACATCATCCCTGCCGTGGTTCAGGATTACAGTGGCTTTTTTAGAATTTTCTGCAATTTACCCTCCAGGCAAGAGTGAAATAATAGAAGATGTCCAATATTTTGCTTCTTCCTGTGAAGTAAATCAAAACCGTGGGAATGTTTCTCCCTAATTTAATTTACTGCTGTCTCTTCAAATACATCTTTTATTGTATTTAATTAACCCTCTGATTGCTACCACAGACAACTGGAATGAGGTCAAAGAATAAGACAGAATTTTTTTGTTAAAATAAAAGGGATGATGTGAGTGTGTGGCCCAGAAGTATTCTAATGTGGTTATTGACCTTGTGTGCATGACATTTAATATCTAAGCCTGCTCTTCTTCCCACCCTCTTTCCCATTCTTGTCTGTCCACCTCTAGGTGTTATGGGAGCTATCATTGCTTTTCTAAGACCAGGGGATGTCTCTGTTTACTTATATACCCCCTTTTCCCCAGTCCTACATAATTTTGCTGCAAAACTTTACTTCACACCAGGTTGGTTCTTGGAGTTTATATTCACCTTGCTTCTTCTCTTCCTTTTCTACTAAATCTTCAGTCTACAGGGCCTTCCTGCCATTCCTGTCTTAGCCTAGGTTTTGATTGGAGGGAAATAGCTTGTGTCCAAGTCCTGGGAATTTATAGCTGATTTTTTTAGGGACAGTTTCTCTGTCACTAAAAGTATTTATTCATCAGCGGTTCTCAGTCATGCCTGCACATAGGGAAACCCAAGACGGCTAAGGTGACCAACCATCCCAATTTGCCCAGGACTCAGTTTTAACAGTGAAAGTTCCCTTGTGCTGGAGAATTTTTTTTGTCCTGGAAAATTGAGATGTTTCATCATCACTTTAGGATGCAAAGTTCCATTCTGGTTTGAGTGAGCAGTGGGATGCCTAGAAGGCTTCCTGAAGGCTTCCACTGTCCAGCCAAGGTTTAGACCCCCTGGCGTTGAGCCTATTTGATCATGTGCAAAATGCTGTTTTTAGGAGGGGCTCTGCCTTGGGTATGCTGGAGGTGGTTGCACTGTAGGTTTTCTACAATTGTCAGAGGCTTCACCTGGGGACATGGCCTTGTGTGGGAAGGATTGGGGCCAATACAAGTGTAGGGCAAGGGGAACATTGGCATCCTCCACTAAACTTCAGGGAACCCTAAAAACCTCCATGATCAGAATAGATATTTTGATACAATATTTTGAAAAATCAATGCAGAAAAATCCACACTGAACTAAAGATCAAACTTTTAAGTAAAGATCATGGCCCTTTATTATGTCTCCTCCTGCCCTGGGAAACTCAGAAAAATTTGGCCGGTTTGGCAAGTTTATGTTAAGCCCCTCTTCTGTTCCAGGCACTGTGCCGGAGCTCAGGATCCAAGTGTGAACAAGATTCAGATCCTGTCCCCAAGTCTAATGGGAGAAAGAAATGGGGATTGGGGATTGTAGTACATTGTGGTAGCTGCTACCATGGAGTAAGGAGCATGTGACTGGTCCCTCACAGGGACTTGGGGATGCAGGAGGAGGGTCCAGAAGGATTGGGGTGGAAGAGATGATTTGAAATGGGAGTTTGGGAATAAACCAGAGAGATACTGAGCCCCAAAGGAAATGTCCATGAACCACTGAAACCCAGAAAATACCCATGAACCAAGGAAATGCAGAAAGTGCCCATGAACCCTTGACCCATGCCCTTATAACATGAGGGCAAGGCGTAAATGCAGGGAAAACTGGCTTGAAATCCTGTAATTCTGCCCTAACTCCACCTCTAGTCTACCTAGCAATCGTCCCTCTACAAATATTGACAGCCAAACCAGCAGGTTGCAGTCTCTCCCTCTGGAGATGTCCCCCCCCCCTTCTCCCTTGAATATGTATCTATTTTCCTAAATAAACATGTAAGCCTTTGATTGGTGAATGCTGAAATTCTTTTCTGTCACTATGCCAAGAACCTCACTAGTTCTGAGTAAGGTCAAGTTCTGCCTTCTCTCAGGGAACTCTTGGGACCCTTCTTGGGGACATCTCTTCTCTTGTGTCAGACTGAGCTGAGAGCTGGAAGTCGAGTGGCAGTAACCAGGGAAGTTGATTTCAGAGCACGCCCCCCAGCCACCCTGGGTAGAGTTGACAGCTCTTCTATGGTGCAGAATATCACCCACCTTAGCCTTGCTCCACTCTGCAAAGCGTCCCAGCATCCAATGTGCCTGAGAAATGCTGCACATTAGCCATCTCCCTGTTGGCGATTCACAATCTGTGTGAATGCTACTGCAGCATCTGAAGACACCCTCTCAGCTTAATTTTACAATGTCTCCCAGATTTATTATCTATAGCATAAGCACTTTTAATCACATCAAGCTTAGCATCCCTCTGGGGAAGTGGAGTCCAGAACCCCTTCCCCTCAATAGTCTTTAGATGATCCAAATGTGCAGATGATATTGAGGCCCTGCTACTAATGGGCTAGCAGCATTAGTGTGATCTAGGAGTTCCTTAGAAATGTAGAATTACAAGCTCCACATCAGATCTATGGCATCAAAATCTATCAAATTCTTCAGCTGATTCATATGACCATTTAAGTTTGAGTTACCTGCTCTCAGACTTGGCTGGACAATTGACTCAATTAGGAAACTTTCAAAAATACAGATACTAGGATGCCTGACCAGTGATTCTGGGGTTAAGGACCTGGGGAATAGAGTTATTTTTCTTTATTGTGGTATGGTAAAGTAAAATTATCATTCACCATTTTTAAGTGTACAGTTCAGCACTAAGTCTGTCCATAGTGTTTTGCCATTATAACCACTATCCATTTCCAAAACTTTTCCATCATTCCAAATAAAATTCTATACTCATTAAACAATATAGGTAATGAAGTGTAAAAAAAAAAAAGCTGGCCAGCAGATTCTAGAAATAGGAATTTGAGAACCACTCACTGAGACCACTTGCTAGCTGCATTTAGAAGGTTTCACCGAAGGTAGTGAACCATTCAGAGGGAACCCTCGTCTTCACACCCTGAAAGCTCTTCATTCAAATGGAGACTTGTGACTTGATGAGCCGACCTCTCTCAAATGTGTTCCATTTGCAAGAGTGGGCAATATATCATGCCTTCTAGTGTGGTGGTAATAATCAACACAGAGCCTGAGAAAAGCATGGGTTTCAGTGCCTGGCCAGAACTCTCAGTTAAGAATTATAGTTATGTAGTTTAGAGTACAGTTAGATATAGTTAGAGGAACCTGAAAAATCCTCACTTCATTACTTATTAATTATGTCACATGGACAGGTTAATTACCACTTTGAACCTCTGTTTTCTTATCCATAAAACAGGGATAATACTATCTACCCCACCTCTAGGATTATTATGAGAAGTCAATGGGAAAACATATGTACGATATCTAACACATAGTAGGTGCTCAATGCATAGCAATAATTATTTATATATTTGAGATGTTTCGTTACTTATTACAAATGGACCACTTGAAGTTTTTCTGTTTCACTAGTCACCCAAGGATGAAGGTATCATAGACATTTAATACCAAAATATTTTTTTAAAAGTAAAAGAAGAAATGAGTAAACTGTTGAAACTTTGCAATGTTTTATTGTAGTGCTGTAGGGGCAATAACTGTGCTATAGTTAACAAAGTCAAATACTTAGACTCCAGTTAGCAATATGTTCTCCAGAAAGTAAAATACTCAAGGAATTAGTTTCTTCATCTGAGAAAAGGTGAACTGCAAAGTGGTACATCACTGCAGAAGCAAATTTGAATAGAGGAAGTTTTTCCGAGCTTTATCATTTTGCCAAGGTGCCAGGATATGACCTCCTCCTCCTTTTCCTCCTTCCCTTCCCCTTTCCTCCTCTCCTCATTCGGTGGGTGTTCCATTGCCTGAAGGATCTGACACGTGCATTAACCTTGTTAGTAATCATCTTCTTGTTCCCACAGATATCCACTAAATGAAAAATTCTTTTCAGAACCCTCTCCATTTACTCTGAACTCTCAACCAAGTAAAGATCTTTCCTAAACTGGGATCAATTTTGTTTGGGCTAAGATGATTCTGGTAATATATACACAGTCTGAACCTCCAGGAGGAAATGTCAGTATGTTACTAATACTATTCAAAAGTGTATACTGTCATATATTTTTCAATTCATAATAGCCTGTGTCAGTTCATTGAAATGCTGTGTGGCACGTGGGATTATATTTGTACTCATCATGCTTTTTTTTTTAACAGTATTGTAGTCAGGATGAATTATGCTTGAAGGTTTGTAGACATTTTTGTTTTTGATGATAAATCAAAGCTAAGCCATGGAGATGACTTTGGTTACATGATTAAACCAAATGTTATCTTCTTTTTTTTGTGGCTATTTGGAATGCATAATGTTGATAATACTAGTGATTTAAGACTAAAATTTCTCTTTTGTAGGTAGATTTTCTATTTATAAGATATTGTGAAAAATAAAAGACATGAAGTCATGTTACCAAAAATAGCTCAAAATTGCTGAATATGAGGGGCAGGTAGTGAGAAGTGAATTTAAGGAAGTCCACAGGGATGAGGTCCTGCGGGGCCTGAAATCCTAGGTCAAATATTTGTGCTTTATTCTGTGGAGCAGGAGTTATGAACACGAGTGTCTATGACCAGCAGAATGAAGGAGGCAACAGCGAAGAAGGAATTCAGTAGGAGAAATAGCATCTTTGATTGCACTTTCTGAAATCGGACACAATTTTCTCATAAAATGTAAAGGACAAAAATATCATGTATACAAAGAACTACTTTAAACGTGGCCCTTGTAAACTCTATATTGGTTTCACTCTAGACTGAGGCAAAAAGAAATATTTCTTTACTATAAGAAAAGTAACAGCGTACATGGGATCATATGAGACAGTACACTCTCACTTTAAAATTAGGGAGACTGTAGAGAGGGTTGGAGACTGTGGCTTGTTGGCCCATTAAGGTCCTGTCCCAAAAGGCATCTATTTAGCTCCAGTTATGGTTGTTGTTCTGGGGGAACATGTTCCCTGTGTGGATAGGTCTGAATCTTTAGAAACATCAGAAATTAACTTTTTATAAAATTTCTCATTTTAAATGCTGGCCTACAGTGAATGAAAAAAAAACATGCACACAAAACACACATGCATATGACCCACGTTTATAAGCCAGATTCCATTCAAGGATTGCCAACTACTAAAGAACTTTAAGGGTGTAAGTAATGTGATCAATTTACATTTTAGGAAGACTTGTATCCTATAGCGTGTTAATACAAATGGTGCTAATTGTTTAAAGTAGTCTCATTGGCATCTTTATTGTTTTAAATATATTTAACAAACAGCAATATGATGTTCCAGGAACTGTTGTAAATACTTTGCTAACACTTACTTCTTTCAGCGATTTGTGTGGTCAGCTCTGTTATTATCTTCTATTGAGAACGGAATCATGGGCTTACCCAGCTTGGAAGGGACAGTTCTGGGATTTGAACTCAACAACATGGTTCAAGGATGTGGGATTTAACTACTATGTTATGTTGCCTGTTAACGACAACTAAAGCATATTTATAATGTGTCCAGATGTCCATGTGATGAGTATAACTTTGACATATGATATATGATTTGACATATGATTGTTTGATGGTGGCTGAAGAACTCACAGAAAAATTGGTTAAATGTCATTGCTAAAGGACTAGAATATTGATTCATCAAGAGCAATGAGAATTAGACTGTCTGACCAGGGAAGGTAGAAAACTTTTATTATTAACTTTTATTCTCGACCTGTAGCTATCTATAAAATTCTTTTTATTCTATTCACTTTAAAAGAACCTGAATTTCCATTTTGGTTCTAGCACTAAATACCTGTAGGACCTATGCCCAGTCACTACTCTTCTGCATTAATTTCCTACTGCTGCTATATGGCAATTTACCACAACCTTAGTGGCTGAAAATGACACAGATTTATTATCAGTTCTGGAGGGTAAAGTCCAAAATGGGTCCCAGGGCTGAAATCGAAGTGTTGATTAAAACCAAGGGCTGCCTTCCTCCTGGAGGCTCTGGAAGAATTTGTTTCTACCTTTTCCAGGACGAAGGGGCCACTGTTACCCCTTGTCTTGTGGCTCCTTCTTTGTCTTCAAAGCCAGCTGGGTAGCATCTACAAATCTCCTTTCCACTCAGACCCACCTGTCCCCCTCTTCCCAGATAAGCTGAGATAAGCTCCTGTCTTCCTCTGCTAGGGCTGTCAGAACAAAACTACACAGAACAGGTGGCTCAAACCATAGAAACTTATTTAAGTTTTTGGTTCTGGAGGTTCAAGAACAAGGTGCTGGTAGGGTTTGTTTCTCCTTAACTTGAAAATAGCCAACTTCTTGCTATGGCCTCTAATGGACTTTTCTCTGTAGACACCCGTGCCCTTGGTGACTCTCCCTCTTCTTACAAGGACACTAATCCTATTGAACTAGGATTCCACCCTTATGACCCCATTTAACTTTCATTACTCCCTCAAAGGTGTCTCCAGATATAGTCATCTTGGGGGTTTGAGCTTCAACTTAGAGATTTTGTGAGGATACAATTCAGTCCAAATATCTCCGCATTGCTCAACCCTTAATTTAATCACATCTGCAAAGTTCTCTTTGCCATATAAGGTAACATATTCAAGAGGTTGTGAGGTTAGGATATGAACTTCTTAAGAGGGCCATTACTTTGTCGATCACGTCTTCTGAGCTTCAGGTTCCTAAAGAGTGAGATATCATTTAAAATATCATCAAACTTCAATGCAACTCTAAAATCAAGTTGAGAAAACACCAGATGAAGAACCCGTAAGCCTTTTCTTCTCCGTGGAAAATCTAACTTATATGACAAAAATGAATATATAATAAGATCCTGCAAGAGCGCTGAAAAAAAGGAAAAGGAATATCCTCATTTCTCTTAAAATCTGGTACACTCCATGGAGCCCCTTGATGGGTGGGTTATTGCCCATGTGAAGAGACCTTGGAGAGTGGGGAGGTGAAAGCAAGCTTCACTTTTGCTTCTGCAAGGAATAGTGTCCTCAATACTCTTTGGTTATTGAGTTCTCTTCCCCTGCCTGGCACTGAGAACAGTACTCTGGCTGCTGTTGACCCTGAAGCAGAATGTTTATGTTCCTTGGGGCCACAGAACATGTAGCCAAGGAGACTTAAGTAATACCTGACCCAGAATTGGATCCTGGATCAGAAGAAGACCATTAGTCAGGTGAATGATGAAGCTCGAATGTCTGAGGTTAACACGTTAATATTCTGATTTCGAGCATGGCACTGTGGTTATATAAGATGTTGACATTTGGAAATCTGCATGAGAATTCTTTGTACTATTTTCGCAACTTTTTTTGTAGTTCTAAATTGTTTCAAACATAAAAGTTAAACAAAACAAAACAAAAACAAATTTAAAGTAAGAGACTCCCATGTGGGGTGGTTGGAATTGTGTGCTCCTCTCCAGATCAGGGTGAACCCAGGTATGTATGCAGGCAATACGGCTCCTTCAAGGGCTTGGAGCAGCTGGGCCATGAACCCCACTTGGAGAACCCCACATGCCCTTACTCTGATTTTTTCCCTAAGGACTTTGATTTATATCAAAATAGTCCATAGGAGTGTTTTTGCTTTAATTGAATTTACATGTTGATGAAGGATGTTAGGAGATACCCACTGTTGGATCTTGTCTTAGCGACCGGGGAAGACAGGCCCAGAGTGAACTCCAGAGATGGACATGAGAGCTCTGGTGCTCGAGGTCAAAATCAAAGTGTTTCTGGATTGATTGGCTAATGGAGCACACATTCTAGTAATAACCAAGTCACCACAGACACACCACAAGTTTACAAAGAATTCAAATACCAGGAAATGCACTTACCACGGAACACATAGACGAGACACTATCTAAGTCTTCTTTGGTGATTCAGAAGGCCTTGGAGACTTTGCAGAATCAACATAATAGGCATCAGTGGGTATTGATGATACACAGAAGTCTTGGCTTTCATCCTCTTGAGGAAGAACGGAATGTCTTCGTTCCTTCGGATCATCTTGGCGTTCTTGTTCAGGCAGAAACATCTCATGGAGCAAAAATTCCAGTAGAGGACTTTTAGTATACTTCTGTTAAAGAGCATAATTACCATTACTAAGGAACAAAAATGATCAAAAGCTGTAGTAGCCACCCAGTCTTATATTTTATTTATTGCTTTTTATAATTTAGAAGAACTCATTCACTTGAACTCTTAATAAGTTATTAGGCACATGGATTGGAGATCAAAAGGGTGGACGTGCTCCAAACATAGTAGAGAAAGATGGAACTGACAGCCTCTCCCCGAGCTTTGAGAGGGCTGATGAACTCCACCTGGGGACAGAGGAGAAGAGTTTTTTTTTTTTGGAACTTAGTAAAATTCATTTCAGTTCACTGTATTTGTATTTTTATTGTGGTTAAGCATAGGTAAAATTTATCATTGTGACCATTTTAAGTGTACAGCTCAGTGGCATTAAGGACGTTGACATTTACATCATCACCATTCATCTGCAGAACTTTTTTCATCTTTCCAAACGGCCACTTAAATGGAAGACAGCTCCCACTCTCTGGCAACCACCATTCTCCTTTCTGTCTCTATAAGTTGGACTGCTCCTTGTGCAAGTGGAATCTTCCAGTATTTGGTCTTCTATGGATGGCTTATTTTATAATATCTTTAAGGTTCATCCACATTATAGCATGTGCCAGGATATCCTCCTGGCACATCCTTCCTCTTTATGGTTCAATAATATTCCATTGTGTGTATATATCATGGTTTGTTGATCCATTCATCTGTCAAAGGATATTTGGATTACTGCCATCTTTTGGCTATTGTGAATCATATATTTAATTTAAAAGATTTTTAGTAGCCATGTTAAGGAATAAAAAGATACAGGTAAAATTATTTTAAAATTTGTTATTAACTTTATATATCCAAAATTTGAATATTTCAACATATAGTCCATGCAAGATGTTTATTAATAAAATATTTTAATATGAAGTCTTCATTTTTTCATATGAAGTCTTTGCTATCTAGTGTATATTTTATGTCTACATAGCACATCTCCATTTGGGCTAGCCACATTTCACGTGGTCAATAGCCACAGTGGCTATTGGTTACCATGTTAGCATAGGTCTAACTCAGCAAAGGAGTAGAGTTTGGAGATTCTAACGATAGCCTGTTTCCACGTCCTTGGATTGTCTCTGTCTGAGAGAGGTAGTGTCTCAAAGGGGGGCAAGGTATAGATTGATGTCAGTTCTTAGCTAACTTTTCAGGCAAGTGCCTGGAGTTCCAAATTTCTGGGGCTCCAAATACTTTAGCTCCATGTTCAAACAGTCAAGTTGACATTTAAAAGATGCAGGAGATTGATTTGCATTCCCCCAGACAGAGGGATAGGTGCCACCACTTATATATTCCAGTACTTAACGCATGCAAGGCAACAAATAGATTTTATTTCTCTATATATGACCCAACGTACACATCATTTTTCATGTGGACATGTATATGAATCTTCAAATAACTCTGCACCACATGGATTCGGTGATGATTTATGGAGTGCCTTTTACGCACCAGGAACATGTTAGGCACTGGAGGTCCATCTACAAGGAGAAGGATGAAGTTCTGGTAATGGTCCCTGCTGGCAATGACCTTGGCATTGGATGACTTGGGAAGGGGATGCCTCACTCTTCTCAACCTAGGCAAACTTCTGCAGTTCTTTTCTCTCCTCTAACCTGAGAGAGAATTCCATTCTCTTGATTGACCACCCCAGAGGAGAAAGAAACATTTACTCTTTGGAACTTCATGGATTATTGTGTCATGTAAATGATGTGGGAATTTGGGAACTTACTTTTATAAATATAAGCGTAAATTGCTGCGAAATTACTACAAAACCAGGGCTCACTAAATGACAGCTGGGGTGGCCAGGGCAGATTTTCTTTACATCCCCAACTCCCAAATGGGGGGCATGGGTTTCATTTCACTAGTCTTTCCAAAAAATGAAGGCCCAAGGGCATATTCCATGTCACCATAGGAATGGTTCCTACAGAGGTTTTGTAATCTATGTGTGAAGGCTCCAGATGAGTCTGAGCCTGGTTTCTTCCCTTTGTTTATTCAACAAGTGTGATGCCCCAACATACCCGTAGCACTTTCTTTAGTTCCACTGTTCACATTCACCAGAAAATCAAATTGTCAGTAGCTTGTACATGTGGATCATTCCTGAGAATCAGTTCCTCACAATTCAAATATGTTTTTTTTTGAATTGAGCTATATCTGCATGTCCTTAGGGAAAATTTCTTAATATTAGTGGGTTCTTACTAGTGCCCTCTTTGCGATACACGTGCTTCCATTCTACTGATTTTTAGAATTGTAGGTTTGACCATGTGGACTTGGAAGGAGTAGATTCCCTTCTCACTGGGGCAAGTTTCTGGGACCTTCAGGTAAGAGTTTAGTAGAGGCTTCCACTTCTCTGTCAGTCACTGTTACATTGGGAGGACAGTTTATAACTGGTCCTGGAGGGAACTTGGGAAAGTCAAATTCATAGCTGTGTTTGTTTCTTTGCACCACCATTAGGCAACTCAAAAACCCACATGGCCTCTCTTCTCTCTGCCCAACCAAGCAGCATGTCCCCACTGCTAATAAGCAGAGCTAACTGCCTCTGAACATTTATTCTTTCCTCCTCCTCCTCTCCTCTCCTCCCTCTCTTCCTCCTCCTCCTCCTCTCTCTTTTGTGGTACTGGGGATTGAACCAGGATAACTTTACCATGGAACTACATGCCAGCTCTTTTTATTTTTATTTTTATTTTGAGACAGGGTCTCCCTAAGTTTGTTAGGGGCTTGCTAAGTAGTCGAGGCTGATCTTGAACTTGCAATCTTCCTGCCTCAGCTTCCTGAGTTGTTGAATTATAAGCATGCACCACTGCTTTTGGCTCTGGACATTTCTTCTACACTTATCTTTTTGGAGCATATTTTCACATCTTTCCAAAGCCACTCAAGCTTTTCTGCTTTTTTGAAGCCTTCCTTGAGCAACTCTTGTACCTGTACATGCTCTGTTCTTTTCACAACCAGATTCTTCTTTGTCTTATGTCTCTGAGCTCTAATCAAAATGTTGATGACACACTATCTTAGTCTGTTTGGTGTTACTATAACAAGACACCACAGACTGGATTATTTATAAATAGTAGAAGTTTATTTGGCTCATGGTTCTGGAGACTGGGAGATCCAAGAACATGGTGCCTGTATCTGGTGAGGGCCTCTGAGCTGTGCCATTCCATGGTAGAAGGCAGAAGGTCAAGTGAGCTTGTAAGGCAAAAACAGGGAGCAAAACCTTCCCTTCATCAGGAGCCCACTCCCCGAATAATGACATTAATTTAAAAAATGAGGGTAGAAGGGTCTTATTTCTCAATTCTGTTGTGTTGGGATTGTTTCCAACTTATGAATTTTGGGGGCATTCTAACCACAGCAACAGATACAGGCTATGGATGTAGAGGAGGTTCCAGCAACAGGAATACTCACTTCAAATTAACTCCCAGCTCCACTTATTTGTGAAAAATTATCCAACTTCTTGTATCACCCTTACGTTGCAACCCCCTTCTCAGTATTTCAGGCAGCACTTTGTCTTACATGTCAGTAAATGTTGCCACTCACTGTCACTCTGGGTTCTACTCTATAGCCTTGTCTCTGCTGCTCAGAGAGACTAGCATGGCTGCCCTCCCACTCTGCACAGGCTTTGCAAGACTTCCCAGTTGGACTGTAGAGCAGGGTAGACTTGACCTGGCTCAGCACCCTCAGTTCTCCAAGTGCCAGTTCATGAGCCAAGCTTCCCATTTAGCACCAGGACATATGGTCTGCCAGGGGATCTGGGTAGGGTTGGGCTCAAGGTATCACTATCCCCCAACAACACACTGTCCCCTAAGATTTATTTGTGACATTTGCCTTGTCAGATTTTTTTTTTTTGCTTCAGTCTTTTTGTCATAGCCTTAAAAAATAAGGCAAAAAGAGGGGGAACAGAGATTGCATTTGATTCTGTGTTGAAAAGTGTAACTCTTTTATACCCTAAAGCAAATCATGTTGTTCTAGGAAAGTTTCCCCCAGCCCTTCCTCTTCTACATATGGAACTAGGGCCTTTCTTTCCTTCCTTCCTTTCTCTCCTTTTATTTTAAGACAGGTTTCACCAACTGTCTGAGGGTCTTGGGAACTTGCCCAGGCTGGCCTTAAACTTGCAATCCTCCTGCCTCAGCCTCTTGAGTCGCTGGGATTACAGGCATGTGCCACTGCGTCTGGAGTGCTAGGGCATTTCTAACTTGCAATTCTGAGTCTTTCCCTGGTAGGTAGTTATGATAAGAATAGGACTCGGCTCTTGAGCATTGAGGCCCCCTTAAAGGATCTTCCATAAAAACAATACCTGTATTGGAACTTAATTCTATGAATGTATTATTATTATTATTATTATTATTATTATTATTATCTGCATTATACAAAGAAGGAGCCCAGCTCTGGGGTGAAATGATTTGCTCTTGGTTACCAAGTGCACAGGTGCTAGAACCAGAGCTGAGTGGTAGTCTTGGTTCCAGTTCTGCAGTGGGACCAAGACTTGGTGAGTGGAGCCAGGTCCCCAGTTGCTCCTCCAGTTGGGCAGGAGTCCTCAGAATCACATGGGGATGGTTCAGTTCCACCCCAGGTCTTCTGTCTGGTTCCTGTGCCCTTTTCCACAATAACGATGCCTTTTCACTGCATGAGTAAAATCACAGGAGGGTGGAAGTGGCAGGAGCCATTCTTCTACCTGCTCAGGCCTGCCATCTGTGCGGGAGAGCCAGGCTGTTGGTTCTTTTGCGTGATTTGAGGGACATGGAATCTTCCTTGTGTGCTTGGAATTTCTCTGTGAAGCCTGGGATTTGATTAGCAATCCACCTTTGACTTTGGGCTTTGCTCTTTTCAGGTGTGCCCTCATAAGCAGGTCTTTTCATCTTTCTGAGACCTCAGTTTTCTCAGGGGAAAAATGAAAGGATTAGATTAGGTCACTGGAGTTTTTCAATTGAGATATAATTTGCATACTGTAAAATTCACCTCTTAAGTGTACAGTCAGTGGTTTTTAGCATATTCATAACGTTTGCAATCATCACCACTATCTAATTCCGCTATTTCTCATCACCCCTAAAAAAAAAAACTGTACCTATTATCAGTCCATTCCCAATTCCTCATTTCCCCCAGCCCCTGACAACCACTGGTCTACTTTCTCTGTCTACAATTTGACTATTCTAGGCATTTCATATGAATGGAATCATATGATATATGGTCCATTATGTCTGGCTTTTTTCACTTTGTGTAATATTTTCAAGTTTCATTCATGTTGTAGCATTAGTCATTGGTTTCTGAACTTTTGTTTGAAAAGCAGAATGCTCTAAGATCTTGGGTGGATCCTCAGTACATAACTCAAATGGAAGCTGAGGTGATCAGATGAAAGCCCTTCCTACCAGAGAGCTCTCTCAGCCTGGGGGCACTTCTGCAGAACCCCCAGTTTCATGAACAGAATTTGGAAGGTTCTGAGTCAGACAATCTCACAAATACCTTTGGTTTTAAAGAAGTTTAGGTTTTTCTTCAAGAATGCAAATCGCCTAGCCAGTTCTTTACACTTGAATTAGTATATAACTCCTCTCTGAAACAATTTGGAGGGCAGAAAATTGATCAAGTGGGAGTCTGATGGGAAAAACACATAAGATTTTGTAACTCAGGAACCACTTTGGAGAGGCAGTGGGCATATCCTGGGGAGGGGTGAGCACCTGGGAAGAGGGATATCATATAGAAAAAACAGCAAAGAGGCTGCTTTATGATACTGCTGTGGCCTGGACACCTAGAGTTATGATTTAGATATGAGGTATCCCCCAAAAGTTCATGTGTGAGACAAGGCAAGAAAGTTTGGAGATTGGGTTATGAGAGCCTTAACCAAATCAGTGCATCACTCCACCTGAATGAATTAACTTGTGAGCTGGTAGGGTGTGGCTGAAGGAGGCAGGTGATGGTGGGCACAGATTTGGGTTTTACATTTTGTTCCTCATAAGCAAAGCTCTCTCTCTCTCTGCTTCCAGGTGCTATATTCTGAGTTGCTTTCCTTCACACCCTTCTTCCTTAATGTTCTGCCTTACCTTGGGCCTAGAGCAATGGAGTTGGCCATATAAGGACAGAGACTTCTACAACTAAATCCACTTTTCCCCTTCTATGTTGCTCTTGTCGGGTCTTTATTGGTTACAGTGGTGAAAAAACTGATTAAAACACCCAGTGAAGCATATTTCTGAGAAACGTACTTTTCTTTGAGGTCAAAAAGGACTGTATGGTCTGCAGCTGACCAGAGTTCTTCTTTCCCTAGGACGTGATTGCCTTTCTGGGCAAGGAAAAAGAAATTCCATGTAATCCAGAGTCAATAATTATCTGAGATTTGGAGTAGTGCAGGCTGCCAATGGAAACTGCAGGCCATTTGTATGTGGCCTGGTATGTGGGATGCCTTAACAGCTTTCTTGGCTCACCTCTCCGTCTTCATGGGAGACTTCAGGCAGCTGCAGCAACCTTCCCGACCGTTCTCCACCCCAGCCTTTGCCCAGAAGGGAGTGTCTTCTGAGTCATGGTCAGCTATGCTGTTCATGCTGGAAAGCCAAGACTGGGACTTGTCTCTTCATCCCCTACATGATGCCTGAATCCCATGTGTGCTCTATTAGGCCACAGGAGCTCTAGAGGGGAGTCAAGAGACCTGGTGCTGACCAAGGAGACTGAATTTTAATATAGAATCCTCTGTCTTCATTTTAGGGATGTGATAATATATAAGTCAAGTAAGTGTCTCCAAGAACTTTAGTTTTCTAAAGTAAATGATTGGCTGATTTCCCATCCAGAAGGGATTTCAGGCAACTCTTCTGTTCAATTAGGGAATTAGACCAGTTGAATTCTAAGTACTCTCTTTGTTTTACAGTTCTAAGTCTCTTCTGCAAGGTGGGTACTGAATTAGGGTTTGGAGATTTTCCAGTATCCTAATAGTTTCCTCAGCATATCATAAAAGCCACCTTGTCACACTTGCTGCCATTTAACCCTATTCACCGAGTGGGGCCTGATTACCACTGATGAATTTAAACCCTCTTGGAAATGCCTGCCACTCAGATCCAAAGTTCTTCTAGATTAAAGGAGAATGAAGAGATGTGAGAATTTATGTGGGCTTCTGACTGGATCATGGATCAAACCCCCTGCAACCAACAGGGGACATTATTGGGACAACTGAGGTTAGAAAGAGAAGGCTCCCAAACTTCCCTGGAATGCACTCTTCATTCCCTTCATCTAGGGCCAATGCTTCCTCAGCCTGCAGGGCCCACTCACACCTCCCCCACTGTCCTTCCCAGGGCCTCTGGCTTGCTGACCTCTCCCTCCTACTTTTGGATACTCCTTACCTCTTCTCATTTTCCTTTAGACTTGCCCCATTCTGATGATGGAATTGCTTTATTTGTGCACATGTGTGCAAGTGGAAGCTGTTAGAAGCCTGGCTTCTGCACTATTCCCAGGCAACCCACTCCATAAACAATTTTGCTGCTGAATTTGGGAAAGCTCTTCAAATTCAAAATGTACTGTTCTCTTTTGGCCAAAGGCAAAGTTTCATATTCTGGGCCTCTTGCTCATTTTTCAGAGGCCAGGGCAACATGGGCAAGATCAGCCCGAATCCTGACAAAGCCCAGCCTCCCCTGAGCTCAGAGCCCTGTGTTTATTTTACAACAATTAGAAGCACACAGGCTCCTTCGCAGACAGGTTAATATATCAGGCTAACTTGTTCATTGCCCTTACTCAAACAAGCCTGGTGTAAGACCTTGAGTACAGCTTTAAAAATTACCTTGGTAACGGGATGTAGAGAGGCACTATCCTTATTTCTTTAGACATACTCACCAGGGCCCCAAACTTGGGGTGAAGAGGCATTACCACCTCCCATTTGAAAGAAATCCCCAATTGCTGTGGCCAAAGCTCCTTCTTACCCATCCCTGTCCAAAACAGAGATGGGGAGGGGAAAGGAGAAATTTCCTCAGAGCTTGGAGTTGGGAATCATAACCTTAGTGGTCTACTATGGTTTTTAACCCTCTTCCTTGCTCTCTGGCCCCCCCAAGCAAAGTGGAAGGGAATGACTTCTAAAGATGAGCTCTGTCGGGAGATCAATACCTTCATAAAATTGGATATCTGCTTGGGAAACACATTTGCCAATTAGAATTATTTGTCAATGTCTTCACATGCACACACACACATTTTTTTGTTTTCATCACAACTATACGGTACTATAGGCATCTAGTGGGTAGAGGTCAGAGGTGCTACTTAACCTCCTACTGCATATAGGATAGTGCCCCATAAGGAAGAATGCCCTGGTCCCCAGTGCCAATGGGAATGGAGAGGCCTTGGTATAAAATTGCTATTGCTGAAAAGGAAGGGGTGTTTATTGTTATCTCTGGGGACATCCTAGCCCTTGCATCATACCCTCATTCTATCTCATGCATTTGTATATTCCTCTGCAAAATGTTCAGGTTGTGGCCCGAACTCTAGGGACTCCTGATCTTATGCATCTCTGCGGTATGTGAACAAGAATTTCTTCAGACCCAGACTTCTCAAACTTTAAGACTGGGGTCTTGTTAAAATGTGGCTTCTGAATGAGTTAGTAGGGAGAGATCTGGAAGTGATACCACTCCCACGAGGGCACAGGACTCTGGTATATGGCTTCCCAACCTTACCCAATGACACCACATAACCTCCTAAAGTGGTGGTACCAATTTACATTACTACACATATTTTTCTTTTTTTTATTGGTTGTTCACAACATTACAAAGCTCTTGACATATCATATTTCATACATTAGATTGAAGTGGGTTATGAACCCCCAATTTTACCCCAAATGCAGATTGCAGAATCACGTCGGTTACACATCCACAATTTTACATAATGCCCTATTAGTAATTGTTATATTCTGCTACCTTTCCTATCCCCTACTATCCCCCCTCCCCTCCCCTCCCATCTTCTCTCTCTACCCCGTCTACTGTAATTCATTTCTCTCCTTGTTTATTTTCCCATTCCCCTCACAACCTCTTATACGTAATTTTGAATAGCAATGAGGGTCTCCCTTCATTTCCATGCAATTTCCCTTTTCTCTCCCTTTCCCTCCCATCTCATGTCTCTGTTTAATGTTAATCTTTTCTTATTGCTCTTCCTCCCTGCTCTGTTCATAGTTGCTCTCATTATATCAAAGAAGACATTTGGTATTTGTTTTTTAGGGATTGGCTAGCTTCACTAAGCATAATCTGCTCTAGTGCCATCCATTTCCCTGCAAATTCTATGATTTTTGTCATTTTTTATTGCTGCATAGTACTCCATTGTGTATAGATGCCACATTTTTTTTATCCATTCATCTATTGAAGGGCATCTGGGTTGGTTCCACAGTCTAGCTATTGTGAATTGTGCTGCTATGAACATCGATGTGGCAGTATCCCTGTAGCATGCTCTTTTAAGGTCTTCAGGGAATAGTCCGAGAAGGGCAATAGCAGGGTCAAATGGTGGTTCCATTCCCAGCTTTCCCAGGAATCTCCAAACTGCTTTCCAAATTGGCCGCACCAATTTGCAGTCCCACCAGCAATGTACAAGTGTACCCTTTTCTCCACATCCTCGCCAGCACTTGTTGTTGTTTGACTTCATAGTGGCTGCCAATCTTACTGGAGTGAGATGGTATCTTAGGGTGGTTTTGATTTGCATTTCTCTGACTGCTAGAGATGGTGAGCATTTTTTCATGTACTTGTTGATTGATTGTATATCCTCCTCTGAGAAGTGTCTGTTCAGGTCCTTGGCCCATTTGTTGATTGGGTTATTTGTTATCTTATTGTTTATTTTTTTGAGTTCTTTGTATACTTTGGATATTAGGGCTCTATCTGAAGTGTGAGGAGTAAAAATTTGTTCCCATGATGTAGGCTCCCTATTTACCTCTCTTATTGTTTCTCTTGCTGAGAAAAAACTTTTTAGTTTAAGTAAGTCCCATTTGTTGATTCTTGTTATTAACTCTTGTGCTATGGGTGTCCTATTAAGGAATTTGGAGCCCGACCCCACAATATGTAGATCGGAGCCAACTTTTTCTTCTATCAGATGCAGAGTCTCTGATTTGATATCAAGCTCCTTGATCCATTTTGAGTTAACTTTTGTGCATGGTGAGAGAAAGGGATTCAGTTTCATTTTGTTGCATATGGATTTCCAGTTTTCCCAACACCATTTGTTGAAGATGCTATCCTTCCTCCATGGCATGCTTTTAGCCCCTTTATCAAATATAAGATAGTTGTAACTTTGTGGAGTAGTCTCTGTGTCCTCTATTCTATACCATTGGTCCACCCGCCTGTTTTGGTACCAGTACCATGCTGTTTTTGTCACTATTGCTCTGTAATATAGTTTGAAATCTGGTATCGCTATACCGCCTGATTCACACTTCCTGCTTAGAATTGCTTTTGCTATTCTGGGTCTTTTATTTTTCCATATGAATTTCATGATTGCTTTATCTATTTCTACAAGAAATGCCGTTGGGATTTTGATTGGCATTGCATTAAACCTATAGAGAACTTTTGGTAATATCGCCATTTTGATGATGTTAGTTCTGCCTATCCATGAACAGGGTATATTTTTCCATCTTCAAAGATCTTCTTCTACTTCTCTCTTTAGGGCTCTGTAGTTTTCATTGTATAAATCTTTCACCTCTTTTGTTAGGTTGATTCCCAAGTATTTTATTTTTTTTGAGGATATTGTGAATGGAGTGTTTTTCCTCATTTCTGTTTCAGAAGTTTTGTCGCTGATATACAGAAATGCCTTTGATTTATGCATGTTGATTTTATATCCTGCCACTTTGCTGAATTCACTTATTAGTTCTAGTAGTTTCTTTGTAGACCTTTTTGGGTCTTCTAGGTATAGAATCATGTCATCTGCAAATAGTGATAATTTAAGTTCTTCTTTTCCTATTTTTATGCCTTTAATTTCTTTTGTCTGTCTAATTGCTCTGGCCAGTGTTTCGAGAACTATATTGAATAGAAGTGGTGATAGAGGGCATCCCTGTCTTGTTCCAGATTTTAGAGGGAATGCCTTTAACTTTTGTCCATTCAGAATGATGCTAGCCTGAGGCTTAGCATAGATAGCTTTTACAATGTCAAGGTAAGTTCCTGTTATCCCTAGTTTTTCTAATGTTTTGAACATAAAGGGATGCTGTACTTTGTTGAATGCTTTCTCTGCGTCTATCGAGATGATCATATGGTTCTTATCTTTAAGTCTATTGATGTGGTGAATAACATTTATTGATTTCCGTATATTGAACCATCCTTGCATCCCAGGGATGAATCCTACTTGATCATGGTGCACAATTTTTTTTGATGTGTTTTTGTTCAGTGTTTGTTCAGTGTTTGAAATACATTGTTCCATGACTTTCTTGCTTTCAGTGTCTGTGATGAAAAATCTGTTGTTAAACTTATTGGTTTACCCCTGAATGTAATCTGTCTCCTTTCTCTTGTAGCTTTTAATATTTTCTCTTTGTTTTGTATATTGGACATCTTCATAACAATGTGTCTTGGTGTTGGTCTACTGTGATTTTGTGTGCTCGGTGTCCTGTATGCATCTTCAATTTGTATATCCGTTTCCTTTTTTATTTCTGGAAAGTTTTCTGTAATTATTTCATTCAGCAGGTTACTCATTCCCTTGGTTTGAATCTCTGTACCTTCTCCTATCCCGATGACTCGTAAGTTTGTTTTTTTTATGTTATCCCATAACTCTTGGATGTTTTTCTCATGATTTTTTACCAGCCTTTCTGAGTTGGCTAGACTCTTTTCAAGATGATATATTTTGTCTTCATTATCTGACGTTCTGGCTTCTACTTGCTCCACTCTGTTAGTGATACTCTCAATTGATTTTTTAATTTGGTTTATCGTTTCCTTCATTTCTAGAATTATTGTTCGATTATTTTTTATAATCTCTATCTCCTGATAAAGATGCTTAACTTCTTCTTTTATCTGTTTATGTAATTCATTCTCAATGTGTTCTTTCGCTGCTTGAATTTGCTGTCTCGTATCCTCTTTAAGGTTCCATTCCATCTGTCTAAGGTGTTCCTTGAGTTCTTTATATGACCATTTTTCTGATGACTCTAGGTCCTCCTGAATATTTAGGCTGTCCTGCATTATTTGTACTCCTTTTCTTCCTTGCTTTTTGAAGCTGCTCATGTTACTTCTTGTTTTGTTTGACTGCTGAGTTACTGTTTACTCCTATAAATTTATTTGATGCTTGGGAGGAAAGGTATTAGAAGGGAAGGGAAGAAGTCACTAAAGAGAATGAGAGTAAGCAGGTAGAATTCAAGGAAGGGGGATAAGATAATTGAAAAGAAATGAAAAGACAAAAGAAGAAAACAATAGGAAATAAAAAAAATTTTAAAAAAATAATAAAAACAATTAAAATTAAAATTAGAAGAAAAAAAATTTAAAAAAATTTTTGTAAAAAAAATTAAAAAAAAACAACAGGAAAGAAAAATGAAAATGAAAGAAAAACCCAAATAAAAAAAGAGAAAAGAAAAAAGAAAAACAAACAAAAAAAAAACTAATAAATGCAGTCTTAGAGTTTGATTAACTTCTCTTCCAGTAGGTGGCACTGTGCCCACCAGGCCAAGTTTCTCCTGTCAATACGCGGGAACCAATCACTGTGCAGCAGCTCCTCCCAGACTGGGCGAGTCTCCAATCCTGAGTGCCTAGGGCCTCCTCTTGTGTCTAGTCACTTCCCACTTTTCCTCTAGCCAGGTCCCTCTCACGGGTGCCGCTCACCACAATAGTGACTACACGCCAGGTCTGCTGCTCCCGGGAGCCCTGTTTTCATGAACGACTGGGCACACTCTTCCAGTTTGCCATTCCCTCAGACCCTAAGTTTGTAGAGCTTGGGGCTGAGAATCCTCAGCAAATTTTACTTGCCCTCCGGTAGCCACTCCCCCAGTAGCTGGTGCAAGAGATCTCAGCTGTCAGCACGAGACCTCAGCTGTCAGCATTTGTGGGAGCGGTAGTTTCGTGCCCCGGGTCCCACGCCACCTCTGATTCCCTCCGTCTGGCTATCGCGCTCACGGGAGAGCTGGGAGGGGCCCTTATGGGAGAACTGGGAGGGGCCCTTAAGGTTTTCCCGATGTGTGGAGAAGGAAGGCTAGGGAATTACACACCTGTAGCCGCAGGTTTCAATGAAGTTATCTCCTCTGCCGCAGTCTGATGACGTCAGTTCTCTGCCATGGTGGTATCTCTTGCAAATGGCTTCGTTTCCCTTTGCCGGGTGACCAATGCAACGGGTGGGTCCTTACTGTCTCTCCCAAGCCCCGTTTCAAACCTGTGGCCACTACCTATGAAGGCTCAGTAGGCATTTACCTCCGTAGGATCAAAAGGGCTGACCAGTTGTTTCAGCCGGATGGATTAGTGCTGAGTCACAGCTGTTTGTCTGCGGGAAGCAGGTGAACGGGAGCTTGAATTCAGCTGATCCGGGCTCAGTGTGTGTTCTGAGAGGCCCAGACTGTTCGCCCCAGATCCACGTCAGCTCAGCATTGCCTAGTGATCCTGAGCAAACAGATTTAGGTTGTTTACGATTCCCTATGCCTGCACAGCTGCAGAGGTCAGAGACTTGATCTCTCCGCGCCCGCCGCCACGTTGGAATCAGACACATATTTTCTTAACAACTTGCTATGGTTGGTGTTGAAGTCTTAATTTCCATTCCTCTGATTTTTAATTAGGTTGAACAATTTTTTTTTCTGTTTATTGGCCATTCATATATATCTTGTGAAATGCCTATTCATATCTTTTGCCTATTTTTCTTTAGGTAGTTTGCCTTCCTCTTATTTATTTATGATCATCTTCCTTGTGTTCTAATTCAAATCCTTCAGGGCTTAATGTGTTGCAAATATTAACATTCAATTTGTTTCTTTTTTTTTCTTTACAGTGTCCGTTGATGAATAGAAATTCTTAATTTTAATACAATTGAATTTGTCAATCTTTTAAGTTTAGAATGTATGTGTATATTTTTAAAAAGTTCTTCCTTAATCTGGGCTAGGGATGTAGCTCAGTGTAGAGTGCTTTCCTAGCATGCTTGAGGCCCTAGGTTCAGTCCCTAGTACTGTGAGAAAAAATATATTATTTCCTTAATCCAAATAAGTGGTTGCTTATTTCATAGTATTATACAATTTTAAATTCTTAGAATGTTAAAGAAACCAGGTGACTCTTTGCACCATTTTTGCTACTCCTCTGTAAGTCGAAGGTTATTTTAAAATAAAAAGAAAATTTTTCAATTCACCCAGTCTTAAAGTTCTAATCTCCTATATTTGATTCTAAAAGTTTTGCTTTTCACATTTAAATCCTCGGTCCCTCTGAAATTGAGTTTTGCTTGGGGTAAAATGAGTTTAATTCCACTTTTCTCAGCCATCATTTATTGAGCATTGTCTTCTTTCCCTAGTGCTCTGTAATGCCATCTTGGGCATCTAGTGAATGTACACAGGAAAATGGTCTTTATAGACCTTCAAGCTATACGGAAAGCAAAGCCAGGCTGTGTGCAGTAACGCCCATTTGTAATTCCAGCAACTTGGGAGGCTGAGGCAAGAAGATCCCAAGTTCAAAGCAGCCTTGGCAACTTATGGAGGTCCTAAGCAACTTAGTGAGACTCTGTCTCTAAATAAAATTTAAAAAGGGATAGGGATGTGATTCAGTGGTGAAGTTCCCCTGGAGGCCTTTAAATATTCTCTGAACCAAATACCTGCTGCTCTAGGGCAGTACCCCTATGAGCAACAAGATCAAACAGAACTTTCACCTTGAGTTTGGGACTCATGCAGTTCACCTGCCTAATTTTGTGCTTTTGACTTTTAGACTTGGCCAACTCCGTGTTGTTTGTATTCTGCCTTTGGACTGAATCACTCTGTTAAAGAGGAATCTATGATTTTTTTGAAATTTTTGAAATTTTTTAAACTTTTCAGTTTATGGGTGAGAAAATTTGAATTAAGCAATATAGGCCTGGTTGATGGAAGTGCAGATTACACCCAACTTCTCAACTCATGGGTCTACACCTTGATTTCTCTTTCCCCCTGTGATTTTCCTTCTAGTTCAAAGCATCACTACCTGCCAAACTAGACAAGTAGGAGCTTTCCTGGCTGCTCCCTGCTGGCCTCTCTGCACTCGCTGCCATGAATTCTGTTCCTGAAATATTTTTTTGAATATATTCTTTCTCATTCATTTCCACACCCACAGCCCTCCCTTACGCCCTTCTCAATGCTTGAAAGGGTTATCCTAAGAGTCTGCTCTTTTACATGCTTATGTCTAGACATTCCCTTCCATAATCCTTCATTCACTGCTTTCAAAAATTTAAATTCTAAAACATGTTATGTTTCCATACTCCTTGCCAGTCTGTGAGCCCCTTGAGCTCCACCAGCATAATTTATTATCATTGTACCTCAAGTACAAAGTTCTGTGGTCCCTGGTAGACCCATAATATATTGTTATTTATTGAATCAATAAATACAGAAGAGAAATACTTTGGATATAACATTATTAATTTCTTATGATACAGACATCCTTATGTTGTTATCACTTATGTATTCATCAGGACTCTTGTGGTGGCAAGTGCAGAAATTGTACTTGCACAGACTTTTGTCACATGAGAGGCAAGTGTGGGTTCATAGGTCTGCTGTGGAAAGGGCAGGGCCAGTGCTTACTTGGCTGTGTGAACCAGGGGTTCAGAAGTACTCAGAGCATTGTACTCCAGCGTCTGGTCTTCTAGTCTCCGAATATGACTTTATCTCCCTTTACAGGTTTCCTTCTGGGGAAGCTCTGGACCAATATTAGCAGCTATATAAGGGAGAGGAAAGAACCTCCTTCCCAAGTCCAGTGTGACACACTTTGGAAAACTCTGAGTTTGGAGTAAGTTCCTGTCTCTAGACCCTATTGGGAAGTAGAGTCAGCTAAAGGGATGAACAAATATGGTGAAAACAGGAAAAAAAAAAAAAGCAGATCTTCTTGAAGATGGAAGGGACAGCAATGAACGGGTTATGAACTTGACAGCCCCTCTCTGTATGTTTGTGCCCACTTAGAGGGCAAGAGGCAGAGTGACTGCTTTTTTTCAGTTAGTGTTTTTCCAAGTAAAGAGCACAGCATTCGCACACTCAGCTGAAATACTTGACAAAGTAAATGTGTCCCCCTCTAATGAAGTTATTCCATCTTCTAGGCAATATCCTCATGTTTGACAAGTACCAGGGACTTTAATTGAAAATTACTTCAGGAATCTTGCCAGATATTACAAATTGAAAATATGAAAACCCTTCTCCTGGGTCAGGAGTGTAACAAGCCCCATGTCAAATGTCATTACCCCACGTGCTTTCTAGGACTGTGCAGGTGGGAAGCTAAGTGTTGATTGCATATTTTAGCCCAAGAATAATTTCCTGAATGGCAATTTGTTCCTTTATTTGATGAAACTGAGGTTTTCAACAGCAGTAAAATGCAATCTTTCCAGAGTGTATTTCCGTGGGTTATGAAGATTGATTATGCTGCTTAGTGAGAGATTCATTATTTGGTTATTTAGACCATAATTTATTTAAAAAAAAAAAGGAAAAAGCTAATGATTTCCAGTTAGAAAGGTTTGTCCCCTGAACAGTGGTATTTTGCTCAGCATTGCTTCTAATTGATAGTGTTGGGGGGCGGTGGGGGTTGGAGAAGTGGGAACCAGGAGACCAAGCCTGTTTTAAGCCGGGCCAGTGGCTCTTTCTCAGACCACAAAAGGGACCCCCTAATTTCTCTGAGACTCAGAACTGCATCTACTTCCACCAAATCCAACAGGATTAAAAATTTGTGCAACTGAATAAGGAGGAAGGGCAGGATCAAGGCATGACTAGAGGCGAAACTGGGGCCCAGAGAGGATAGAGCCTAGGAAGGCCCGGGGAAAAATCAAGGGCAAAGGGCTGCAACCTGAAAGACTCTTCCTCAGAAAAACGAACAGCCAAACCTGTTTTCACCTTTGAGGCCAAGAGCAAAAAAACAAAAATAAGGGCTCTGGTGGGGGTGGTGGTCAGAAACGATAAAGGACACAAGGAGGAATGGGTTGAAAAGTGCTTAGCAGCTCTTCTGTGCCCATGATTGTGTCCCTGCTCAGACACCTGCCCTCCATGGTCACACTCTGCCTAGCCCCAGGGAGAAAGGACCTTGTGGTGAGAATGAAGTGGTGGACAGAAAGTCCTTTGTTTCCTGATAGAAACCAGCCCTAGGTCCTAGAAAAACTGAAAGAAAAACCCCAGAGCAAGAGCTGAGATAATGACTATTGTGATTACATAAGGCTGAATGCCAAAGGGGCCAGGACCCAAGAGTCCTAATCTGTTTTTAATCGTATAAGAACCATTCAAGCAGGTTTAATTTCTTTTGTTTTCCTGCTACTCTTTGTTTCTTTAAAGACAGGTCTTTCCCCTTATCTCCTACAGATGAGGAAACCAACTCTAGGGTTCTTGTTCAAGACCTTGGCTCTGCAAGGTGATGAGCCAGGTTGGTTCTAAATCCCCAGTTTCTTTCTTTGCACTTTGGGGCCCTCCAGCCTGTCCTCGGACCAGCTGGAGCTAGTGACCAATTTACAGCACATGTGAAGACCTTTAAATCAGATTTGATGACCACTTCCCAAGGCCATCCACATCAGCTGCTTGATTTCACTTCACGGTGTCACAGAGGCAGACCAGGCATCCCAGAGCAGATGAGTGGGAGGAACTTCAGAGAGAGGGAACATGGGGACACCTTCTAAATGGAGTCTCTGGAGTTTGGAAACCCAGAGTTGCTGGCCATCTTGTCTCATGAAAGGGTGCCTCTGACCCTGACCCTAATAGAAGAACTGGGTACCATTTGAGGTGTGCCTTTCTTGCCAGGCTGCAGAGGAACAAATAACTCATCATGGCAATCAGGGAGGAGGGAAATGGCACATGCAATGGATCCCTGCCAAGGACAACTTCTCATTTGAACTTCAAAGAAATCCAAAGTAAGAGAAGTACAGTCACTGGGGGGAACAGAACATCCTTTATTGTTCCTTTGAGATGGTCCCAACCCAGTTTCCACAAAGTCATGTTTCAAATTCCTTCAGCATTCTTACATTTCCTTATTTTTGTGTCTCTAGGGAAAATCCCAACCTCTCAACATCCAGGGATCTCATTTCCAAAGATTCCTAAGATACAATTGCAAAGTCCATTCAAATGGTTCTTGAAAAACATAATTCATTTTCTGAAAGAATTGCTCTGTAGTGACAAGTTTCACAATTAGCTGTTTTGCCACATGTCTCTCCTAAGATGTGCATTAAATAATTTCTTTTTAAGTCCACACAGGATGGGCAGATTGTTTTTCCATGCTTTTTATGCATCATAGTTTGCCATGGAGGGAAAGAGGATTTGATGAGAGGTCCTTTGGAGCTCAGAAATGTGGAGTCGATTTTTATGGTGCATTTTCAACTAGTGAAGGCAATACTTGGCACTCAATATCAAGAAGAGGCTGGCAGTGATAATGAGACTTTGCTGTGTATTCAGAGTCTAGTTGGGTTTCATTAATTGAACTGTAAAGGAGAAACTCAGATTTCAAAGCATAATCAGAAAAAAAAAAGGCACAGAAATAGAAGAGTGTGCATCGGCAATGGTATCAAAAAAAGTCTTTGTTTTTTTATGACCTTTGCTAACTAGCTGATGAACAACTACTGAGGGTTAAGACTTGGCCCTTTTTGGTCGATTGCTATGTCTTAGGGACATAGCCGTGGCACTTGAATAGCTAGATAGGTGACTAGAGCCTGCTCAGAGCTGCCTGGCTGGGAGTCGGGTGGGGGTGAGAGTGCTGAAATAAGCTTGATTTGCAGATCCCAGAAGCCTGGTCCTTTCTTTTCCTTTCTAACACTCACAGCCTGGCTTGGTGGAATCTCTGCCTGACAGCACAGGACCTGGCAACATTAATTATTTCAAAAAATTATCCAGTTGATCTTGTTTAAGCCATAAAAACTATGTCTGTTACCTCACCAATATATATCTTGTATTAAATAGGACAACTGTAAGGTTGAGATAAAAACAGAAAGCACTTCGTAAAGTCCTAGATGACTAGAAGGTATCATTATTTTTTTGAGTATTGCAGAACCTGTAGGGCTTCTTTCATATCAGTGATCCCCAAGTCAATCATCCACACATTCTCCGTTTCCAAATCCATTTTTATATGCCCAAGTTTTCGGTTTTTAATGAAAAAAAAAAGAACCATTCTCAATCACCTTTCAGTCTCATTAACCAAACTCTTAGAGCATGGGTTGTTATTCTCTTTGCTAACTGGAAATCTGAAGGATGGCCTCTCTGAAATAATTGCTCTTTTGCAATATTAGAAATATTTCAATGGTGACAGCTTGGAAATGCTTTAACTTTTAAATACTTAAACCAAATAATAAATAAACCCTTGTGATTAATGTTTCCAGAAGGGACGATTAACATTATCCTTACAGCTGTTCATGATATAATATCAAAATGAAAAACATGCACGAGAAAAACAGCAAACCCGGGCTGCCTTCTAGCTGCTTTTTTTTTTTTTTTTTTTAAATAGCTCTAATGTGAAGACATCCTCAGTAAGACTCAACCAGCGATATTTCATCTGATCATCATTTAGCCAAACCACAACAATACTCCTGAGGCCTCTTCAGTTTCACTGACAGCATCTGTCATTTCAGTTACTGCAAATGGGATCTTTTGCAATGAAACTAGCTGGGGCTCTCTGTGGCCTGAAAGGAAAATGAATCTCATTTTCATAAAAATAATGTTAATGCTTTATTTTTGAGGTAGGAAGAGAGATGTTGTTTTGTTGGTTTGTTTTGAGGAGCCATTAACAAAAAAAAAAAAAAGAAAGAAAAAAAAAAGAAAAGAAAACCTGGACATGGGCAGATGCATATGTTATTGATTTAACTATGTACCTGAGCTTCTAAATAGCAAGAATTCCTGTTTACATCAAAGGTGGTTTTAAAGAACAGAAGGTGGAACTATAACTTTAAAAATCCATAATCTTAGTAGTCAATAATTCATTAGCAGAATTCCCCCAGCAACTTATAATTTAATGAGAATAATAATTACTTCCACATGTGGCAGGTTTGCTCTGTGCCAGGCACTGTGTTAGGTGGCCTTAAATGCCTTATTCTGACTTAGTCTTCATGGCCATCCCCTGAGATGTTCTTTTTCTCATTTTGAAACTGAGGTTCAGATGTGTTATCCAGAAGGCCTCCATCTCAGGTTTGCCTGACTCAAAATATTGTTCTTGCCCGCCCTAGAAGTATATATGCCACTCATAACTAGTGGAAGAATTGGTGAGGAGAAGATTGTCTGTGACCATCCAGAGCGTTTAAGGCTGTGAATACAAATTCCCACTCCATTGTTCTCTTTGTTGCTTTGTGGGCTGGGCTGGGCTGAGGACAGCAGCACTCTCCCCAAACCTACCTGTTATCCATTTTCTCAAAAATGGTATCCTCCTGGATGCCACATCCTCCCAGGAACTGGCCTATTCCCTGGCTCTGATGGGCTAACATGCCCCTGCTAATGTAGGACTTCACCACAGAGCATGGTGGGACTTTCACACAAAGCATGGTGGGACTTTGATTTTGGACAAATGCCCTGTGATGGATGGGCCCTGGCTGACACGCTTACCCTACTCAGGCGTAGAAGTGAAAGGGAAAAGAGAGGCCGAAGGTGCCAATTCCAGGCAGGTGGGGACAACCGGGAATGTCAGCTCCTATCGGCTGCCTTTGTCACACCCTCTGACATGCCCATTCATCATGTGGCTGGTGGAGCCCCTGCAGGCCTTTCCTCATATCCAGGCAGAGGGTCATCCTAGGTGGGTGTGGCAGGAACCGAGCCTGGAGCCACCACCTGAGCAGCAGTTCTCCTTTAGGTATGAGCAAGTGTTCCCACGTTACTGTGGTCCATGCTGATCTCAAAGGCGAGGGAGGGCTTGAGTCAACAGGGATCTGAAATGGACGCAGTGGTGGTGAAAACCCTGTGAAATACAGCACTTGAGGGGAGCCAGGTTCCACACGTCGTAATTCGCGCATTTTCTGCTTCCAGAATTCATCCCAGAAGTTCCATTTTTAGGAAGCTTCAGTTTGAATAGTGAAATATCTGAATTCTGGGTCCTCTGAGTTCTCTTCATTGTGTAGCTCATCTAACTTGTGGTTTGGGACTCAGCTTGGACACCACTCCCTCCAGGAAACCTCCCTCCACACTCCCTTCTGCCTTAATCCCTCCACTGTGACCTGCCACGGCAGCCTGGGCCTCCACCTGGGCATGAGCACCACAACTGCCTGTTGACTTTCTGTGCCCTCATTTAGGGAAGGCACCCGGTCTTTTTTCCATTTTTGTACTCTGTCACCACAATGCAAGGGTGGAAGTGCTGAGGCTTGTTAACAAGGTCTCAGAGAAACCACTCTAGGGGCTTGGAGGGAAGTTTATGTTTAAAAAAAATCACAGCCTTCATCAAGGAAAAGACTGCTTTGGGGATATTTACTGATTTAAGATGCCATGTGGTTTGTGTTGGGGATTGCTTTTCTTTCCACTAGCTGTAACATCTACACTTCAAGTTCATTGACTGTTCTTATAGCAATAGAGTCTTTGAGGTGCTTGTTTTGGGTTAAAAAAAAAGTCAATATGTTGGACCATTTTGAGCTGAAGATTTATTGAACAACTGCACTCAACAAACCTGACAGTCATATAATGTGATTTTCTTAGAGACACCATGATATTATGTGGGTCCTCCCCCATGTTCTTATCAGACTGAGTGACTTTTTAAAATTGTTGTTATAAGAAAGCTAGGTGTGTGGAGTTCAGGTCACCTGGCAGGGATCAAACCTCAAAGGAGAACGTGGATCTCCCAAGTCCCAGGCAAGTTTCCTTTCCAGTTGATAATGAATGTTCCTTCCTCTGGGACCCATTCACCTATTTGTCACCCCAGGACTGGTTATAGGACATTGACCAAGTAAGGGCTGAAGGTGAAGGTTGGGTCAAATAGTCCTTTAAAGATGATGTTTGGAGGACCTGTACAGGGAGCATAAACAACAGTAAGAAAAAAGCTGGCTTCAAGATTCACAGGCCACACATCACTCTGGCCTCTGAAAACGTGAGTGCATATGGTTTTGCAGGCTTTCCTGCTTATACATGGCATGGGTGTAAAAGTCTATGACATATAGTCCTTAAACACAATGAGAAGAATGAGCTGAGACTTGGAGTTTCATCATTCTGTCACTCTACGAGAGTGTCAAATAAAGTAGACTTCCTGGAAGGCAGGGTCTTTTGTCTTTATTCACATATCTGTATCAGGAATGGAGATTGCTACTCTTTGCTCTTGTGTTTTTGTTATTTTTGTGTGTTTTTCTTAAAAGGAAAATATCATTGCATGTTTTTTTATCCTATTACAAAGGAAATACTGAAATAGCAATACTGAATCCTTAAGAAAATTCTCAAGTACATAAAAGAAACAATCAAATCCATCTATAATACCACAAGAGGCAACTATTATTAACTTCTCACAATTTTCCCTATGTGCATCCATATATGTGAGTAAATATTTGCATTTTATAAATGTAAAAATGAACTCATCTATGTGCTTTTGACTTGAAAATATGATAAATATTTCATTTCAATGAATACAGATCTAATGCACATTTTAATAGCTGCTTGGTGGTACAATTGATTTATCTAGCTCCCTAGGTCACAATGGCCCATGGTATCTCACTATAATATGCAGCACTGGGGTAAATATTTTCACTGACTTGTCTGGAGGCCTAGGCATCTGGCTTGGTAGAAGTGACTGTCTGCTGAGGGTGGAGTCAGGAAACAGAAGCTGGGAGCCCTGGCATCCAGGAGCTTTGCAAGGCTATCTGTGAGTCCCTGGGAAAGAGTCCTGAGTCAGTGTTGAAGAGAAGCTAACTGGTGTTGGAACTGGCCTTATCTCCAGGAATCCTTAGGTGTGGGAATGACCTAAAAACTAGGTGGTACTTCCTGGAACTGTGTATTTCCAGTGGGCTAAGCCTACAATGTCTTCCAAAGAGTGAACATTTTACCCAAAGGGCAAAATTGCTACAGTTGCACCTTGAGAATCTTTTACAGGTTAGCACAATTTTTTGTTCAGGCGTGGAGCCAACTGGAGCCTGCTGCACATGCCAGAGCAGTGGGGAGCCTGAGGGGTGTGGAGGAGAGAGGGAGACAGGAGATGCAGACTTCAGAGTACTGGTGGTGATTTGTGCCAAGCCGTCGAAGGGAAGGACACCAACACTTGCGGTATGTTCTGGTAGCCTCATGCCCATTCTTGCAACAAATTCTTCCTGCGACTCTTGGAATCATTCTCCTGTTCATGGAGGAGGAAACAGAAGTGAGCAGAACAAGACCACTTTTCCAAGGCTAACTCACAGAGCTGAGATTTATTTGGATCCTTGTCTGTCTGGCACTTTCTATAGGAGCAGGCTGAGAAATTTGGGAATTACCCACACCACTGAAGTGAAAACTAACTTATGTCAAATTTGAGAGCAAAGAATTATTACTAGCATGTGTAAAAAATCTAAAAACAATCACAGTGTGAGGCATCAACTTGTACCCCATTCCATGGCCCACCCGTTTCTCTAAGTTGCACTTTGTCTTTGGACTAGAATCCTTATCATGTCTTGAGAGTGTAGCCAGTGAACATGGCAGGGGCTGGGATCCAGCTTCCATGGGACTCTTACCCTCTCCTCTGCTCTGTGACTTCACAACAATTACAAGAGCTTAGAAGTAAGATTCACACTGGGCTGAGCCAAGGCAGGCAGTGTGACAGTGCAGAATAGCTAAACCTTTCTTAAGTTGCCCCTAGCTCATCTCCTGATGTGGCTAAGGCCACACTCTTGCCTGACCTGGGCTCCACGGACCTGGAGTGTTGGGTTTGACTGCAGGAATGGGGCTTCTGCCATTGTGCCCACTCAACTATCTTTTTGCCACCCTAGTCCAAGAGTTGGCAAACTATAATTTTAGAGTGTCTGCTGGTAAAAAAAAAATTAATCTCTGTGAAAAGGCATCCATAAACAATATGTAAATGAACAAACATAGTTATGTTACAATGAAATTTGCTTTAACTGGTGGGCTGTGTTTGCCAACCTTGGTCTTAGTCTAACAGGTTTGCTAGAGTCCCCTTGTCTTCTTTTCCTACTTCCAGATAATGCTTCAAAACACATGTTTTCTCCAGTTTGCTGGCCACTGGCACAAAGGGTAGACACATGGAAGGCGACTGTAGTGGTTTTTCCCTCTTATCAGTGAATAAAATCTACCTTCCACTAAATTGCCTTGTGATTGAACGTGGAGCCCACTTGGTTTGCAACATCTTTCCCATAGATGCTGTTCATGTCTGATGGTCCCAGGTGTTGTGAAGAATGATCTTCTTAACAGAAATAAGCTCCTGGCAGAGAACTCTGGACTTTGGGCCAGCTGACCCTGTCTCAAGGGAACCCCCCAGCTCCAGTGGCCCATTTTGTTTCCCCAGCTGTTTCTGATGAGACACAACAGTGAAGCCCAGAGTCGCTTACTCTCACAGTGTCTATTTGCTAGAAAGTAAAGAGGACTTTGGACTAGGACACAGGAGAACTGGGTGTTCCCCCTGCCTTGTCTTTCAGCCGTGTTACCTTCTGGGCAGAATATATCAAAAGCACATGAACAGATGCTTGTATCACAAATGACTAGGGAAACGCAAATTAAAGCAACAGTGAGTTATCACCTTGTACCCATTAGAATGGCCACTATAAAAACAAAAGAAGGCAGCCAAACAGAGACTATGCATTAGGCCCTAGGTTTAATCCCCAGCACTGGACCAACAACAACAACGACAACAACAAAAATCACAAGTGTTGGTGAGGATGTGGAGAAATTGGAACACTTGTGCACTGTTATGGGAATGTAAAATTGTGCAGTTGCTTTGGAAAACAGTATTATATTTCCCTCCCAAAATAAAAATAGAAATATTACATAACCCATCAATTCCATTTCTGGGTATATCCCTCAAGCAATTGAAAGCAGGGTCTCTAAAAAGATATTTGTTTGTAGCAACATTATCCACAATAACCAAAAAAGCAAACCAATGTTCATCAATAGATGAGTGGATAAATAAATGGTGCTGTACACACACAAATGATACATTATCAGCTTTAAAAAGGAAGAAAATTCTGACAAATGCTACAATATGGAAGAACCTTAAGAACATTATGCTGAGTGAAATAACCACTTACCCGGGACACATATTGTATGATTCCACTTGTATCAGGCACAGAGCGGTGAAATTCGTAGAGACAGAAAGTAGAATGGCCACCAGGGACTGGAGGAGAGAAAGAACAGGGAGTTTTGTTTAATAGGTATAGTGTTTCAGTTTTGCAAAATGAAGAAAGTTCTGGAGATGGATGTTGGTGATGGTTGCACACCAATGTGAATGTATTTAATATCACTGAACTGCACACTTAAAGATTTAACACAGTAAATCTTACATTGTGTATTTTACCACAATTGTTACATTTAAAAGTGCTTTTACTCTGAAGTTCTGTTTTTCTGGGTGGAGGGAAGGGGAAAGAAAATTTATAGAGCATCCGCCACTGGCCAGTGCCATGAAAAGCACTTTTCTGTTGAGGGCCACAGCCGAGTCGGGATGACACATGGTGTTTTTGCCAGTAGTGGTTGAGAGGTGACACCAGCGAGCCATTAAGATGATGACTTTTGAGTTCTCACGGAGTTCCCGTTGAGTTGCGGTTGAGCTTTTGCAGGGATTCCTGAAGAGTTCGTGTTGGTTGGTGAAGTTCCAGTGGTGGGAGTTGAGGTTGGTGTGTGGTTTGTGCCGGGAGGAGCTGCGTGGGTGGCATTCCTGGGGAGCGTGTGTGGAGTGTGCTCGGTATAGTTCGGAAATAAAGTTTGTTCCTGCTTGAGTGGCTGGTGATTTGTGCCCAGCCAGACTGCGACACTTTTCCTGTACAGTGTCTTCGCTAGAGAAGTAACATATTTGCTTTTTGAGAAAGGAGGAATTGCAGGTCCCAATGCAGATAGGATCACACAACTAGAGAGAGATTCTGCTTGAGTGGAGGACCTGGAGCTAGCATTCCTCTGTCATCTTTTGCAGAAACTGCAGGGTGGGGGTGGGGCTGGAGTTGAAATGCTCTAGGCACAGGTGCTAAAAACCTGAGCCTGTAGTTCCACAGCTACTTGGGAGGCAGGAGAATTCCCTGAGCCCAGGACTTCAAGACCAGCCTGGGGAATATAGTGAGACTTCTTTGAAAAATGGGGGTTGGAGCTCAGTGAAAGAATGATTACCTAGCATGTGCCAGGTCCTGGGTTCCAGCCCCAGCATTGTGAAAAAACAAAAAAAACAAAAAAAAAAAAAAACAAAAAAAACCAGCCCGATCAAATGAGCAGAATTTCTCTCCAATGGAGAAGGTGGCCAGTTCATCTGGATGAGCTGTCTTTGTTAGAAAACATCTTTCGATCTGCTAGTAAGTGCTGGGCGTTGTGTAAAGCACTGAGGTCCAACAGGAAACAGGCAGGGCAGGGCACTCTATTGCACCGGGGCAGCGCTCACATTCAATGAGGAATAACACGAAGACAAGCGCACAAACACGGTGTCTCCAGGGTGTGACAGGTCCAGCAACAGAAATACAGCATGCCCCCACAGAGTAACTGGGGAGTCGAATGGGTCTTTGGGGACTTGATGCTTCAGTCATGACCTAAAAGGAGAGGAAGAGAGCACAGATGAAAAGCAAAGTCGTGAACACCAGGCAGGGGTTGGCAACTGCAGATGACTTCCTGATGGACTGAATTTGGAGAAGGGAAGGAGGCCAGTGTGGCTGAGCACAGTGATGAGGGGCGTGCAGAGGGGATGCGGCAGCCTCAGGAGGAGCCGGCCGCCACGGTCCAGAGTTGAGATTTGGTTCTGGGAGCAATGGGAATTTGTAATGAGTTGAAGCCTGTGTCTGGAAGGGTGGTTTCACTACAGAGGCCTCCAACCTCCCCAACCTCACGCAGGAAGCCCGAGAAAGTCCTCCTATAGGTGTTAGCACACAGACGTGGCCCAGCCCAACAGCTCTGCAAATATTTCTACTCTCCATATGGAAAAAATCAAGCCAACATATTTTAGAAGTTATAGGATATATACATTTTTCAATATTTCTTTTAGGGAACATAAACCTCCAATTTTATGATGAGTTAATATTGATGTTGAGCCATAAACAGAGCTAGGCCAGTTTGATTAAAAAAAGTAGCAACTTCATGCCAAACAGGTAATTTCTTTTTCCCCCCCCTTTCTTTCCTTTTTTTTCTCTTTCCTCCCTCTTCTCTTTTGTCTCCTTCCCTCTTTTCCTTCCCCCCTTCCTTTCTTTTACAAGTTTACTTGAATCTAATGTCTAGAACAAGGAAGCTGGCTCTCTCTTGAAGGTCTGCAGCTTCCACGTGTCTGTTGAAACCCATGTCCTGAAATCTGGGGACAGGCTCCAATTTGGCAGTGGCCTCCATCTTGGGAAGGCTCCTCACATTGGAGGGAACATACCCCATTGTGAGTGCCTTGCAAAGTGCTGGGGATGGGAAAAGACTACAAACCCCCCAACAAGTAAAGTGATCACCGCCCCTTCCCCCACCTCCCCAGCAACTCTCCAGGAACATAGCATTCTAGGGCCCATAACAGGAAGGCCCACGGTGCCAAAATCCTGGGAGAGAAAAGATGATGAGAAAGAACTTCCGGAAGAAATACACTCACATTTTAAATAGAAACAGTATTTAAAGAAAAACAAAGCCCAAAATCCCAAACATCCCCTCCAACAGGAAATTACAATCAGCTTAAAGAAATTCTATGGGGAATACCCTGGGACAGTTGAAAAATCGGCACAAGGATATCAATTGGGCTGAAGAGGAGCTGAGAATGGATTGACAAGTTCCCCAAACATCTGGGGGTGTGCTCAATGTTCTGACCTAGGAGGGGAGAGATATCAGTGCTGCGCAAAGGAGTCTGGTGACGGTGGTCGGGACACCTGATGTTTTTGCTACATGATCTGCAGTCAGGAGATATTTACTGTGCACATTCTAGGTATCAGGCACCCTCCCAGGTACTGGGAAGGAATACTTATTGAACAAACAGATGGAGTCTCTACCGTCAAGGGGTATAGGTTGGTAGCTTTGGGAATAAACACTGTTCTCACCTGGAGAGCAGGTGACTGCCACTTGGAGCCTTAGAGCCACCATCATTCATGGCTCCACATCAGCCTCCCCTAGGTTCTGTGAGCCATCTGATAAATGCCTTGCTGCTTTGGCAGGCAGTGTTGGTGGCTACTGTTTGCAACAAATGATCCTTGACTATTGCAAGGTGGCTGTGAGGAAGGAGTTGGACACAAATGATCACTTTTGTATTTAGATTAATGCTCAGAATTACCAAGTCTAAATCTACATTTACCAACAGAACCTTTTTTTTCCTACCTCATTTCCTTCCTTGACTAAATCATCCAAATAGCCCTCTGTTGGCCTCCTTGCCTTAAATTTCTTCCAGTACCTCTAGTAACTGCCATTTGAAGGATTATTTAAAAATATTTTCCCACTTCTTCAGACTCCTTAGCCTGGTAGGAGTCCCATCCTGCCTTGGGAGCCTGCTCCTGACATCCTCATGTATGGATATAATGTGAAGGCTGTGGGGATAACTAGTCATTCAGTGTGAGGCCTGTCTCAGTGCCTTTGCACAAGCTCCGCCTTCATTCAGGAATGTCTGTCCATGTTTCTGTGCTCTTTCTAAATTCTATTTTATGCTGAAAAACTTAATTGAAATGTTATGGTCTAGTATGCAGTCATTCCTGACCACCTAGAAGAAATTAAACACATCTCTCCTATCTTGTATTGCCATAGTTACCCTCTACCTTGACTCAGAATCACTAGTATTTATTTTCGTGGGCCTCTCTAAATTGGATGTCATTGAGATATACAGCTTGCACCTCTGGTCTCCCAAAGCTTAGTAAAATGCTAAGTGAAACAGATAGTGTAATTTTTGGAATTAAGTTATTTGCTGGACATATACCTCTAAGAATTCTTATTAGTTGAAGTTGACCTAAAGATAAGAGTTAGGTTCTGACCAAAAATCAGCCTTTCTTCTTGTAGTCTTCCTCCTAGTTTTCACTAGCATTTTACCTACATGGTTTTCTTTATTCACTGGCTGCTACTCCCCAGATGTGGTATACACAGTCCCAGGTACAAGGCTCAGTACACGCCAGTTCTAAGTTCCTTAGTACTTGCTGACTATAAGCTACTTAGCACAAGAAACTTACAGTTGAATGAATGAAGAAATGAATGAGCTTGCTTCTTATTTTTTCTGTGACAAATCCTGATTTATATTCACTCCTAACATTCATGCAAGATTAGGAAGAAATGCCACATTCCATGTATCTGAAGGTTTGCAAGTTACAAATCAATCTAAAAAATTATAAAATACATACTTTTTTTTTCCCCTCCTGCCTTGAGAGATCTGCCTTCATATCTTGGACTGCTCTACTTTCTGTCCTGGCTCGCCATGGCCAGGAAAGGCTGGCTGGAGACCTGTAGCCCTGGGCCTGGGTGCTTCTCTTCTTCCCCAAGCTCTGCTTCTACCTTAAGAGGCCTCACACTTCCCAGCTCTGGGCCCCCTCACCCTACCAAATTGCTGCCCTTGGCCACCCTTTGGTTGCACATCTCTCTGGTCTTACTTTTTCACAGAAGGCTAGATCCAAAGAAGATGGCTGCATGGGCCTAGAAGGAGGCTCAGGGATTTGGGGGGGGGGAAGGATTTATGGGGTCTTAGGTCAAGGTGTAGACTCTAAGAGTGCACCTTCCCCAGCTTGCATATTCTTCACTTCATAGGAAGAGGAATGGCTGGAGGGGGCCTAAGTGGATCCAGGGCATGAGTCCAACTTGCCAGATCTAAAGAAGTTGCTGCTCTTTTATTGAGGAGACTTACCCACCTAGACAGTAAGAAAGGCCCTTCCTTGCCTCTCCAGAGGCTGCTTCCACCTTGGGGTTTGCAGTGCCTCAGTATCCCAGAAAGAGCCAAGGCAATGGAACCCCAGGGCATCCTGTGGGTGAAAGTGAAGGCTGACACCCCACAGACAGTCATGGGAAGGATGGAATGTTGCAGGCAATGTCCTTGAGGTAGGGTCAGGGGTGGAAACTCCTCTTAGACAAATGCTTGCTCACAGAGTCTAGAAGTTTCTTTCTCTTAATGTGATTTCACCATTAAGCAGGGGTGCTTCAACCTTGCCTCCCCCCTGTGCAGGCAGGCAGGAGGCCTGAAGGCTGACAGGGAGGCTGCAGTTTTCTGAGCTGAGCAAAGCTGGTGGCTGGAGCTTTAAAGGAAGAAGGAAATTTTCTGCAGGAAAGTTTTCAAATGGGCTCCTGCAGACAGCTGTGGCCAAGCTTTTGAAATATTTCTAGCCTCTGTTTTCCTGCTGTGAAGTCTTTGGAGAAAGAGCTCTGGAGCGGTGAGCTGTTTGCTATTCTGGGGCAGTGGGTGTGCAGATGAAAGGGCAGATGCGTTGGGGAGGAATCATTCCCCAAGTGCCCATAAAATTTTTGATCTTTGGCCCCTGCTGTAAAGTGATTCTGGGAATGCCGGTCAGACAGGAGGGCTAAGCTCAGTGGTGCTGGGGCTTCCTGTGACCTTCATCTGGGCACCTGGAACACAGTCTTCCTCACTCAGGGCACCAAAATGGGGACACTCTTAGATCCTGGAGGCTCCAGAGACCTGTTGAACACAGAAGAATCTCAGGTGGACATGGGGAAGGATGGGGAAGTTCTCATGAGCTAGGCCCTGTGCAGGCAGTTGATTCAAAGAAGTGCAGATTGATTCCACCAAGAAGTTGTAGATTTGGCTGGTGATGTGTTTTAACTAAGGGGCCAGGTCACTGGGCTCAGGGGAGTAAGACCACTAGACGTGTTGAGCAGAGCACTTGGCCAAGGCCGGAGGCCTGCCGTTTGCCCTAGACTCAGTCACACACCGGACCCCATCTTAATTTTACCCATTACCAAATATGGCATTCCCACCAGGAGAGCTTTGGTCCATTTGTTCTAGAAGTTACATTTCCAGCTCAGAGATTTGATGTTATCTTTTCAGAAGTCGTGGAGTCTAAGGAGAAGTCCTAGAAACATCTTCATGTATCCTTACTTTCAACTGATTTCTTTTTTTAAAATATTTATATTTTTAGTTGTAGTTGGACACAATACCTTTATTTCAAATTCATTTATTTTTATGTGGTACTGAGGATCTAACCCAGGGCCCTGCACATGCTAGGCGAGCACTCTACCACTGAGTCACAATCCCAGCCCCTCAACTGATTTCTTGATTTCCATTTTTCTTTAAATAATAGCATTTCTTACTTAGGGTGGGAAATTGAGTTCTGAAGTCAGAATAGGTCTAAGTTCAGTGCCTGCTTGGTCACAGGTAACTGAGTGACCATGAGTGTATGTTGGATCCTTGATTGCCTTGTCTGTAAATGGGATGTCATCTGCTTCCTCGGTGGTCAGGAGAATCAAATAAAGGAGTGGCTCTGGCATAATACAGAAGCACTGTTCCTGTGGTGGACCAGTCTGTGCTTACTCACCAAGGACTCTACAGGTGGCAGGTGGCTGCTCTTTGTCTGGGGATCCAGGGTCATGGCAGAAGTGGGCACAGGCTCTTTCCAGACATTATTATATTTTTTTCTGGAGGGAATGCCATGTTTGTCTGTGGGCCAAGCATAGGGACTTGCCTAAAAGCAGGGTGTCCTGAAGCAGCTCCACTGTGATCCAGATGAAGGGCTCAGGTAGGGAAGGTGTGGTCTTCCCCACAATGGGAGGCAGCTGTGCTACAGAGGAAGGTGCTGGATTTGGATTCAGATTTGTCTGAGACTGTTTAATCTGACTTTGTGAGTACCTTAGAAATCTGTCATTCGTCAGAGGCTAAATAAAGTAGGATTAATAATGGAGAAAAGAAGTAAGAAAAAAAGGAAAAGAAAGGAAGGCAGGAGGGAGGGAACGCGGGTAAGTCGAGTTTGTGTCCTTGCTCTATCACATGCATCCGGAGCCTAGTTTCCTCATTGTAAAATGTGGACAGTAATATTTGCTGCAGAGTTTTGTTGTAAGGATTCACTGTGATGCAGTGTTTTAATCTGTAAAGTATCTATCTGGGATAATAGCAATAGCACCAAACTTAGGGCTGACAGTTACAGGAAATGATAAGAGAAAGCAAACCTGGAAATTGAGACATGTTGGCTAGGCTAAAAGTCAGATAACTGTTGTCTTGAAACAATGCCAACCAGGAATAGAGTTCCCAACTGTATTCTAATTTAACAGGGATATTGATTCTCTGGATTTATTTTCTTGCCATCAGGTGTTTTGTCTTTTCTTTTTGGAAAAAGAGTCAAATCATAATAAAATAAACTCAGGAGGCTGGCTTTTCCTCCCCTGGAATATTGTAACTCCACCCAACGACTCTCATTTTGTATAATAAAGATGTTGAGATTTATACTCGTGAGCAACCTCCCCAATCACATGAGGAAACATTCAAGCTTAGTTCCCATAATTTATGTTCTAAGTCCAGACACTTAAAAACAATTTTGTTTTCCTGAAATGTGTACCAATCTTGTACACAATCTTGTACACAATCTTGTACAATCACTGCTTTGCACTTCTCTTGGTTGCCACAGTAGTTATTTTATATTTTATGTGCTTACTGTGTGCTAGCTGTTGCCCTAGGGGCTGAGATTATACAAAGAATAAGACAAAGACCTGTCCTCAAGGTCATATCCTAATGAAAGAGACAAATAAAGAGACAACTACAGTATTTCTCATAATTGAGCTCTGAAGTCAGAATAGGTCTAAGTTTGGTTCATTCACAATAAAATGATTGAAAAGAAATTCTTCTGGGCTATCTATGGAATAACCCACAAGTGCGATTAAACAGGCCAAGTTTAGAAGAGAAGAGAAAAATGAAGTAATACTGACTTCTCATTTTATGCCCTGTGAGTGTTTTACACACAACACTTTAGGCCCCCTCTTCCCCAGTGTTTCTTAGAGACAGTATATTCTCATTTTTCAACAGTAATAATTGAGGTATAGAGAAGTTAGATGCAATGATCTCCTTTATCCACAAGGAATATGTCCCAAGACCTCCATGGATACCTGAAATCATGGCTAGTACTAAAACTATTCATACTATTTTTTTCCTATATATACAACCCTTTTAATTTTAAATTAGGTACAATAAGAGATTAACTAATAATAAAATAGATCAATTATAATAATATACTGATACAACAGCAGCCAGTTGGATAATCAAGATGGTGACCAAGTGGCTGATAGGTAGTGCTATGGTTTGGATATGGTTTCAGTATGTTCCTCAAGAATTTGTGTGTTGAAATTTAATCCCTATTATTAGGTATCAAGAGGGTGGAAACCCTGGTGTTGAGCAAGGGGGTCTTTAGGAGGTGATTAGAATTAGATAGGGTTATTAGGGTAGATGGAGACCAGGATACAGACAGACACCCACACACATGCACACACACACACTTCCTGTTGCTTGCTATGTAATGCCCTATGTCTGGACTCTGTCAGCAAGGTCATCACCAATGCCTTCCAGAATCATGAGCCAAAAATAAATCAGTTTTCCTTATAACTTACCAAGTCTGTAAATAGTAAAAGAATATGGATGAATAAAGACAGGTAGTCTATGCAGCAATTGGTGGGACAAGAGGATGATTCAATTCCTGGGTGGGACAGAGCGGAACAATGTGCACTTTCATCATGCTATGGCAAATGGTGTGCAATTTAAAACTTGTGAATTGTTTATTTCTGGAAATTTCCATTTAATATTTCAGAATGCAGTTGACTGTGGGTAACTGAAACCACAGAAAGCAAAATCTTGTATCAGAGAGGACTATTGTAGTTAGCACAGGGTCTTATAATGGTTAGGTGCACCCAAATCTTTTCTACTACACTATATTATAACTGCATAATGTGCCCAAGCACATAAAAATTTCTCACCCATTCCTTAAATGCCTTGAGGAATTCCTGAGGGCTAGAGTTAGGATGTTTTGAGTGAGGCACTGTAGACAGGTATAAGTCTGGAGCAGCAGCTTGGCAGACATGATCCAGCTTTATATGCAATGAACCAGGAACACTCTCCTGAAAGCATCGACCTAGGAAAGTTAACATCTGCAAGAATCCTTTGGGAGTCAGGATTGTGGCTGCTTTTGGGTGAGAGTGAATGATGTGGGTGTTCTTTGTGGTTCTTGGCAGTAGGGCCATATATGACTTCAACAACACTAGGTCCGAGTTCTAAATTTGCCTTTATACCTATGTGACTTGAGCAAACTCCTCATCTATAATCTGGCAATTCAATAATTCATATCTCAAAGAACTGCTATATTAAATCAGATAATATCTATGAAGTGCTCATTAAGCATGAGACCCAGAAATGGCTATTAGTTTTTTTTTTAATCCAGATTTTCCCAGAGATGGAGTTAGATAAAGGATCACTTGGGAAGATCCAATACAGAGCAGACTAGAGCATTAGATGGAAAGCTCTGAGTGCTTTGACATAGGCCTATGCTTGTCTTTGTAAGTCCTAGGACCATTATAGGCCAAGGTACTAGGGATTGTGTTAGGGTTTAAACCTAGGAGCACTCTACCACTGAGCTACATCCCCACACCCTTTACTTTATTATTATTATTGTTATTATTAATTTTTTCAGTCCTGAGGATTCAACCTAGGACCTCACACATGCCAGGAAAATGCTCTACCACTGAGCCACATCCCCAGCCCCATCTCTAGGCTTTCTTAGTGCACATGTCATAGTCCCTAGGAGAATAATAAAACACTACTCATAAATGAATGGCTAAGAGTATGTTGGGACTTTTTGGCACTGAAAGCCACATCCTCTCCAATATCAGAGTTTTTCAGAAGTCCCATTTATTTAGCCAAGATGCATGTCCAGAAGGAGGCCTGGCTAGGTGTCCCATAGGGTATTCTTGAATGGAAAGTGAGGGCTCCACTACTCCAGGATGCACTAGACTCTAACCTAGCAGAAGCCAAGACCCTGACTCTAAAAGAATCCTCGCAGATGTTAACTTTTCTAACTCCCCTAGTCAGTTTTGGCCTCTGTGGCTCTTTCCATCCACCAAGTGCTGGGCTGTGCAGGACTGAGCAGGGACCTCTGTCCACCTCATCAGCACTGAGGCATCTGGGATGCCTCTAGGGAGTGAAGGAATTAAAAACATGCCTCCAATGCAAATATGCCAATTGAGTTGTTCCACACTGCAAGAACTAAATAAAGTAGGGTTTATTGTTTCTTAATAAAATCAAGTTTTAAATTTGTCTAATTTTTTGCCCCCTCCACTGACATATACACTCTATTTTTTTTAAGAGAATAGCATGTTTAAAGGTTGCATTACTTAGAGTGCTTTTGATTGCAAGATACAGAAAGATCAAGTGTAATACTGACTTAAACAAGTTGGAAATATACTTTATCATGTAACAAGAAGCTCAGACATAGAGTGGGCTTGGGGCCTGACTTAGCTGCTCGGTGATGGCTGTGAGGACCCCAGCCCTTTGGGCTTCTCAGCTCCACTATCCTATATTTCCACTTTGCCCTCACATCCCCTGATTCTCCTCGTTTGGACAAGACATCTTCAGATGGTATCTTTCTTGTGTAAATTGTTTTAGACCTGAGAAGTTGGCTGTTTCATTGGTGAGAATTATGTCCCAAGCCCATTCCCAAACCAATCTCTAGCAAGGGGACTGAAATGATCCTAAAGAGCCTGAATGAATCCATGGGGAAGGGAATGGTGTCTGGTTGGGAAGCCATCGACACTATTTCAGACTTACAGTTTCAAGTTGGTACCCAGGCCAGTGCCATGAACACAATAGGTTTTTAACACATAGTTGACAGTGATGGTGTAAAAGATTTAGGTTTTACCATTCAAACTTGTCTAATCCTACTTCTGCTTTAAGGTTCCCTAACATCCTAGACCAGCTCAGCACAGGCATGGACAGATTGTAAGGATTCCACAGTGTCTCTAAACTCATGTTGGTGCTCTCGCACAAAAGCAGGAACTCAGAAGTGGTCCAGAGTCCCTCTCTGAGGGTTTTCAGGTCCACGGAGGCACTTCTCCACATTTCTCCCGAAAGGTGGGACAGATGATTGATGCAAAGCGGATTTCCTCCATGACGAACTCCCAAGATGCTTGCTCTGGACAGGCCATCCTGGATTCTGTGGCTTCATTTGCTCACTGATTCACAGTGAGTATCAGATGAGGCCAAGACAACATTACAGTGATCGTTTTAATAATAAAATGAAGTTATTCCCTCATTTCACTTTTCCTTGAGTGGGGAAAACCATTTGAAACACACGGCCCATCACGACCTTTCCTGTTTCTGATGTCTCTATCACAGACGTGGCTGCAAAGGTTAAATGTTTTGGATTACAAAATGTACATTATATGGGGGTCTTCCTATAAATCAACAAGGCAGGTATGTTAAACACAGAAAAATATCTACAGCTGTTCTCTTACTCATCCTGCTTGTTATTTAACTCAGTCTGGGCCCTAAGGAACATTTTTAGTTGTACTGTCAACAGTTTCAAAACAAAGAAGAAACTGCGACTGGCAAATGAGGAACCCAGCTGGCCCTCTGTTTAGGCTCCCACTGCATATACTTTAATCCTGACACCTGCAAGCTATTTAATCAGGATTTACAATTGAACATGAAGGATGAGGGGTCCGCAGGGCTGTGTTCCTAGTGTTTGGATTGCAAATGATGGAGAAAAACTTTGTTATCGGATGTTGTAGTTATTTGAAGTTGGGTGCCCTCTAACCCAGGGGGAACCCAGCATCATTTATCACTCCCCAGAAAAAAAACAGCTCAGGCAGACACTGCCCCTTACAGCCTAACTTTCTATTTTTGCTTTTCCTGTATTCTAGAGTAAACAAACCTGGGACTTATGAACAATGAGAAAAATAATTTCCAGAGATCATATGGCAGGAGAGAGCAGTTCGAAGTGAAATAATGAAATTACAATCAGGATTTAGATATAAAACAAGATGTAGACAAGGGCATTTGCCTACCATGTAGCCAAGGTCATGGTATACAGAAGGTCCTCTATTCACAAACTCACTGACTTACTTTCTTGGAAAAGACTAGTTTCCAGCTAGGGCAAAGCAGGGCCATTTTGTCCAACACAGTTAGAATTTACAGTTGCTTGTAAATGAACAAACTACCCAAATGAATTAAAAAATGCACTAATTTTAGACTTGAAAAAATTGCCTTAGGAAAAGCACTAAAAGTTTAGAATGGAAACTTTCTGTACGTTGAGGAGCTTCTATAATGATGTAACTGAAAGAAGTCTATGGAAAGGGCACCAGAACACTGCTTATAGAATCCTCTCTCAGCCAGTATTTGGGAGAAGTAAAGAAGCCGAAAACAAAGTCCCTGCCCTTCAGGGAGCTTCCAGTCTGCTTGAGGGAAGGAGAAAAATCTCAATTGAGAAGGTAAGAAAAACAGGTTAGAACAGGGTGCAATTAAAAAAAGGAAAGAATTTTGGAGAAGATCACTATCAACTGGAAAAAAAGATAAAACTTTCTGAAGAACTCAAGAGTTTGAGTTGAAAATAGAAATAATTGAGATAGTGTTTCCCAAAATCTTCTGGCACAAAGAGACTGAAATGATAGTCATTGAACATTCATATTTAAAATCAATTAATTGAAAAATAATCAAAAACTACTATACATTCATTTGCATTGAAAATTATGTTTACATATTCCACCATAGCAATATGTATGTGCATTTGGAAAACAGAATAGGTGCAAGACCTGGGTTCACCCAGTTAATGTTCAAGATGTGGTTTATGTATGGTTTCATAGCTATTCCTTGTAATGATCTCACTGTTTCTTCCCAGGGGTCTGAAGTCCACTGCATAGTAAACACTGGCTTAAAATAATATGTCTGAATGCCTTGGGACCACACTAATGGGATGTAGAGCAAATGTGTAACAGGCTGGGCAGCCCCTGCGGGAGTCTTAAGAAACATGTTTGGGGCAGTGACCAAGGAGGACTGGGGCTAGCATCATACTCAGTGGTGGAAAGTTGAAAGCTTTTCCACTAAGATCAGGAATGGGACAAAGGTGCCTACTCTCACCAGTTCTATGCAAGACAGAGCTATATCCCTAGCCAGAGCAATTATCAAGACAAAGAAATAAAAGGCATAGAAGTTAGAAAGTAAGAAGTTAAATAGTCTCTGATTGCAGATGACACAATCTTATATATGGAAAGCCTAAAGACACCAGCAAAAAGTGGCTAGAATTAATAAGTTAATTCAGTAAAATGGCAGAATGCAAAAACCAATATGCAAAGATTTGTTGCATTTCTGTATAAAGAACTTCCTGAAAAAGAAATTTTAAAAAATTTCATTTACAATAGCATCAAAAAGAATAAATAGTAATAAATTTAGGAATAAATTTAACCAAGAAGGTGAAAGACCAGATTCCATTTGGGATGCGCGATTAGCCACTGGCAAAAGTTCCACAACTTGGCAGTATGGAGGTTACCTCTTGTCAGATGAGTTGTGAGAGTCAGAAGGATAGAAAATGTCTCTTTGTTCTCCCTTATGGGAAGGTGAAGAGAGAGTGCCCTGTGCAACTCTTAAGCAGTTGGCAGGAGAGGACTTTTTGCCTGGGTGGCAAGGACAGCTTAGGGCAGCGTTCAGGCCTCGAACTCTTGCTTGGAGGAGGAAGCTCTGGTGGGGCTCACCCTTGAAATTTCATCTCTGCCCCAAAATAAATGTGCTTTATAATAATTCACCTCTGCTGTTACGATTATTGAGGTCTATTTGTGGAAATTGGTTATTTGTCAGATAGAAATTATTTGGAGCCATTCAAAACAAATGAGGTGGTGGCAGTCAGATTTGAGACCAACAAAGTTAAGGAAATCAAAACTATTTGCAAGAAGATACTAGTTTCTTATACCTTGATTCATAAAAAAAAATATTCCCATATTTCAAGCATCTTCAAAAATATTTATTTTACTCTGTATTTTTTCAGCTTGACATTTGCATCTCTTTTGAAATATTCATCCAGCTCATAAGTAGGGAATCTAAAAACATGAAAAACTGTAGAAGAAATTTAAAAATATTAATTAATATTTACATCCTCAAAGTGTACAATTCAATTTCTCAAATTTCTAAGATCAGAAAAATCCTGTTATAACATTCTTTCAAAGAAAAGAAAATGTGAAAACACTTGAACATTCATTTTAATACCAGCATAATTAAACATTGTATACAGGTACTGAATTATACTGTACCATGTAATTATGTACAATCAAACAATAATTCATTAAATTAAATCAGCATAATACTACTAATACCAACATTTGACAAGGGTAACCTAAAAAAGCTATATCCCAATCTCACAGATTAATAAGCATGTAAAAATACTACCCAGCAGTATTAAAAAAAATAATACACCTGGACATATTGTGTTATCTATGAATTCATGAATAGTTTATAACTAGGAGATCTAGAAATGTAATTATATTATTATCGCAATATGTGACCACACACACAAACACACACACACACATGCACACACTCACACGCACACACATCTATACCCACACACATTCTCCTCTAAACCAGTGGTCATGAAACAATGCTTCATCATTCTTAATCATGGAATGCTAAAGACAGTCTCACTAAAAGAAGAAATAACACGGTACCATCATCAATGCTTTCCATCACAGAGTGTGGAAGTTCTAGACAACATTGTAAGCTTTAAAACACAATAGAGTAAGTATTGTAATTTGCAAATAATATGATTATTCATCTAGATCAGAGTGGTGGATGAAGTAGTGTTTAAAGTTCAAATAAAGAAAAGCTATTGTATGCCCAGTGGACTGCTTTTATAAATAAAGTCTTATTGGCACACAGCCAGGTCTTTCCATCTATGCATTATCTGTGGCTGTTTTCACATGAAAATAGCAGAATCGAATAATGATAATGAGGCCATATTGCTCACAAAGTCTAAAATATTTACTATCTGGCTCTTTATCAGAAACGATAGCAACAAAAAAGTGCTGGCCCCTGATTTAGAGAATTGAAAAAACAGTTTGAGAAACCACTAAGGTGTTCAGCTGTAAAACAGACCTAAGACAGCTACAGCAATAATAAATTGTAGAATATTTTTAAAACTCCACAAAAGCAACATATTTAGATATACATCAGAAATAGGCACGCTCTACCTGAAATCACCCAATTTTAATGAGGAATATAAAAATATGAAGTAAATATAATATAGAGTATGCACTGAAATGTTGTAAAAATGACAAAAATTTTCCCACATTATTTTATTAGTTAAATGGAATTTCAATAAAAAATTACAATTTGGGGGGAAACCAAAATAATTCTTAAGTTAATGTTTAAGACTTTTTAAAATGAATGGACTAACAAACAAATGGGCCTTCAAAGTATAATACTAGACAAAATAGAAATTTATTTTGTATTCACATAAAGTCCAAAAATGGAGATCTCAGGTGAGCAAGAATCTCTTACAAGAGAGAGATTAAAGGACCCAGGCTCCTTCTATTTATAGATCTTCTCTATGAATACATAGCTTCCAAGTTTGTCTTGGAGCTTCTCAAATCCAGACAGCTGATAAGGGGAAAAGAACATGGAAAATTGCTTATGTAAAATTTTATTTTCAGAGGCCATTCTGTGGTTGATATCACTGCCCCTTACATTTCCCCAGTCACAGGACTACAGTAAGCTGCAAGGGAGTCTGGGAAAAGCTGTTGTGTTCCCAGAAGGAATAACAACAATAACAACAGTAATAATAATGAAGAAGAAGAAAAAAAGAAGGAGCAGGAGGAAAAGTTAAGTGAATGGCCTGCAAAATCTGCTATAGCACTAGATAGGCAGTCTAGAAACAGATCACACCTCATGTCAGAATTTATTATGTGGGGCTGGGGTTGTAGCTCAGTGGTAGAGGGTTCGATCCTCAGCACCACATAAAAATAAGTAAATAAAATAAAGGCATTGTGTCCATCTACACCTAAAGAATAAATATTAAAAAAAGAATTTATTATGCAATAAAAATGGCACGGTAAATCAGTGAGAAAATTACAATCAATGAACAGAGATATAAGCAAAGATATTGGCTATATCTTTATCCTCACACTACACAATAAAAGTAATTCCAGATGAAACCCTAAAATATTTGTATTTACTAGGATAAACTTGTTATATTGTAGAAATATATACTAGAGTAAAGCTAGATATATAATTTATTTGACATTTTTGTGAGAAAGTCCTTTCTAAGTATAAAATAGGATGTAGCTATTAAAGAAAATTGATAATTTGACTATCTAAAACTGAAAAACTTCTATATGTCAAGATTACCAAAGAATAAAAAAAAATCAAAAGGGGAAAATATTTTCTCCTTGATAGCCTAAAGGTTAAGATCCTCAATATATAAAAATTCCTATTATTAATGAGTAAAAAGTACCTTTTATCCACTGAAAAATAACAATTGAGTTGGAATTAGCTACTAAAAATTAAATCTCAAAAAATTAAATCTCAGTAACAAAGACTTTATAAATCTTCTTTTAGCCTCAGTTTCTCCATACTTGTTAGTCAGCTTTCTATTACTATGACAAAATACCTGAGATTAGCAACTTAATAAGGAAAAAACATTTATTTTAGCTTATGGTTTCAGTCCACGGTGGCTTGGCCCTGTTACTTTGAGCTGGCATTACACTACGTCATGATAGAAGTATGATGTAGAGGAGGCTTAGTCACCTTATGGAAACTGGAGTGAAGAGAAAGAGAGGGAGGGGGAACCAAGGTTCCAGTATCTCCTTCAAGGGCATCCCTCAGTACTCTAACTTCCACTGAACCTAAATGTTTACCTCCTAAATGTTTCACTGCCTCCCAATTGTGCGACAAGTTGTTGACCAAGTCTTTAACACAGGAGCTTCGGGAGACACTGATCCAGACTATAGCACCATCTTCAACATTAGAATAATCATAGAATATATCCCCTAGAGTTGTTAGGATTAAACAAGATAATCCATGTAAAGAGTTCAGTAAACTCTCAACAATTATTAATCAGTGCCAGTTTTATTATATAAAGTATTCGTGGTATATTTTTAAGGGAAAAAAGAAAGATTCAAAACATATATCCAATATGATGTCATTTTATGAGAATATACACACATGCATATGTACTCTTAGTATGTATGTATGTATGTCTAGATATACATACATACATAAACACAGATGCATAAATTCACATAAGAAGGAAAAAGTAGGATTCTAGAGGAGTTATCACTTGATTGTGGCTTAGGAATAATTTTTTTTTTATTTCCATATTTTCCCAAATTTGTATAACATGTATTAATATACTTACATCAATTCAAAAACATTTTTAAAATAGAAATGCTCACGTTTGATTAATTGTTGAATGATCCTAAATAGATTCTTAAATTTTCCCAGAACTGATTTGTTGCTGAAACCAGAACCCATCTTAAAATCACCATCCAAAGCAAACTCATCATCTCCAAATGCTTTGTTTCAGTTCTAACCCAATGACAGAATCTTTTTTTGGCTTGTTCAAATTAAGTGTGAAGTCATAACCAAGAAAGAATTCAGGATGATAAATACTTTGGAAAAGCTGGATTAGGACAGAGGAATTCCAAAAAGGGCAAAATGGTGCCAGTAGGAACCTGGCTGTGGGGCAAAGACAGCTGGAACAGAGGCACCAGGCTCATCCAAGTCCCAGAGCCTTTTCTCAGATGCTGGGTCAAGGTTCTGCTCAAGTGACTCCCTTCCTTCTTCCCCATCTTCCTTCAATGTCTTCCCCTTTACCACTCCTCCTGTTTCTTGGGAAAGTTACGAAGCCTGAGTAACTTTTCTCAGTTTCCTTATCTGCAGATGGTGTGGAGAATGCCTTCCTCATGGGATTGCTTTGTATAAACTTCATACAATGCCCAGCACGTAGAGGGTGCTCAATAAGTGGATGTAGTTATTGTTCTTGTGTTCATTCTTCAAATGTCAGTATGTAGAATCATGTATTTGCTGTTTTAGTCTTGTTTCTGAGGAGAAAAGGGGTCCTGGGGGCCGAGGGAAAACTTACCTTTGGCCACGCCCAAAAAGGTCATGTTTAAATAACTTCAATTAAACAAGCCTGGCTTGTCCCTGAAATGAACAAATCAAGGACATATCATTAAGAAGTTAAGATGTGCTGGTGTGCTTGTGGTAGTGCCTCCACTCATAGTCCCTTCTAAGAGAAAGCAACTTACCCACACAGCCCCTGCTGTAGTCATAGGTGGTCACAGGTTGTCTTGGGAGAGTCACTCCTTCCCTGACCACACCTGATTAGACCAGGATGGGCTCTTGCTACCAAGCAAAGGATGGCTGATTAATGACCTAGAACGAAGATAGGGGGATATTCTTTTTATCTCATTTCTGTTTTTCTAGAAATACTCTGCTGGATTTCCCCTGCTCCAGAAAATGACTTATCTGAACCTCTTGGGAGTGGGCTGCCTTCAGGGCCAGCATTGGGCTGCTTCTCCAGAGACTGGCCCCTGGGTGGCCAGGAGGACTGGGCGAGGGAAGCCTGCCTGGTCCCTAGCTGTCTGTGACAGGTGTGAGTGTGCCTCACACAGGGTTTCTTCAGCAGGCACAGATGGATGTTCCAACGTGGATCTATCAGCAGTACAGGCAGTCTATTGACTTTTATTGGCTCTTATTATATTTTTCAGCTTGTTCAGAACTTGAAAAAGCAGTACCTACTGGAGGCCTCCTCTGGGAACCCAACACATCTTGTGAAAAAAGCAACTAGGCTCCCCAAGTCACCTCCCAGACATAGAGACAGAACTTGACAATACTTTGTCACATACCCAATGGAAAATTTTCCCACATGGGCAGACAAGACATGGATAATAAGTATATTCATGGCTACACTGAAAAACTGGCAACTACTAACATTTATATTAGTAGGGAGTGAATAAATAAAATGTTTTTATTTTCTTCTATTTATTTATTTAATGGAATATATACAGTGGTTAATGAGATGAACTAGATTTATATGTGTCAATATGGATATATATCAAAATCATGTTGAGAGAAAAAAGAAAATCATACCTTTTTTTTTGAGTGAAAATACCCACATAAAGGAGAATACCGTATGTTGTCTGGAATGTGTGCATGTGTGAAAGTTGAACCTAATAAGACTACATTAAAATAGCAACAGTGAGTGATGGTGATCAGTTCGGGAGAAGAGGGAGAGAGAGGGATGGGAAATGGGGAGGATGCCTGCCTCATAGATTGTTTTGTATAAAACTCTCAATATAATGCTATTGATGTTATTTTTCCCTGGAGAGGCAGATAGGATTTGGTGAATCTAAAACAACTCTGTCTGCCATGTTTTTCTTTTTCTTTTTTTTTTTAATTGTTGCAAAAGATAATCCACTTTATTTTTTTTCCAATGGACCTTTATTTTATTTATATGCTATGCTGAGAATTAAACCCAGTGCCTCACACATGCTAGGCAAGTGTTCTACCACTGAGCTACAACCCCAGCCCACATTTTACTTTTTAACAGAGAATTTAAGCATATACTGTGTAATTGTGACAAGAGGAAAGCCGGGAAGCAACTATGAGAGGACACCAATAGCTGTCAATCCTGTGTGGAAGGAAAGGCCATGCAGTGAGCTCCCATATACTCTACCATCTATTTCCCCTAATACACACACACACACACACACACACACACACACAGCACATTCATTACAATTAATGAACCAATATTTATATAATATTATGAACTCAAAACCACAATCTGTTCAGAATCCCTTAGTCTGCACTGTCCTTTTCTGCTTAGGATCTTGTCTAGGCTACCACATCATATTTCATCACCTGTCTCCCCTGGCTCCTCTTGGTGGTGTGTTTCTCAGACTTTCCTGATTCTTGTTGGCTTTGACATTTTAGGAGCACTGGTCAGGTATTTTGTAGAATTCCCCTCTGTTAGGCTTGGTGTGAAGTTTTTTTTTTTTTTCCCATGATTGAACTGGTGTCTCCTGTTCTTAGGAAGAAGGCCACAGGGTCAAGGCCTATCTTCACCCAAATGTATCAAGGGACTTGCTATCAATTCTTGAGGTGGACCTTGATCACCTGGCAGGTTACCTTTTAGAAGTCACTGTTTCTGGGCACTGTCTGGACTCCAGGAGCAACTCCATGGAGGGTGGGAGTCATCTGCTGTGAGGGCAGCTCTGAGTCACCCAGCACACCATGCAGAACACCCTGGGTCCACGTCCATGCAGGCCTGGCTCAGCTTGTGGACTGCAGTTCTGAAATCTCCATGATGACAGGAACAGGAACAGTGGAATCCTGAGCAACCAACTCTATCTCCCTTGGTTTCAACTAGGGATGACAGTTCCTGGGCCAGAGGAAACCCCCTAGTCAAAATCAGTTCTTTCCCAAGCAGTGGGGAGGCTCTCAAGAGTATTAGCATCTGTGTTAATACATATTTAAGGAAAAGAACAAATTTCATTTCCTGTAGCTGACAAAGATCCAAAGAAGTACTTAGGTCCTTGCTACCTTGCAGCCATCCTTTGATGTGCCCTAGTCGACCTTGTCTTAGTCTCTGCAGCTGCTATTTCAACTTCTTTGGCTTTCATTGACCCTCAGCCATACCCTGAGCAGCATCCTCCTGGCCTCAGGCAATTGTTTGCTTCCTGTTTTCCTGGGAGGATGAAAGCCAGGCATCCTGGCCTCCTCCTGCCCGACCCTGACTTCCCCCTGAGCCCTCACCTGCTTCTTCCTTTGCTCCATGGCCAGGGATGAAGACCAATCTAAATTCTTCAGACCAACCCCAAGGATATGTTCATCTCCTTCGCCCCTCTCAGTGCCTCCTCTTGCTCTGCACACCATGCTCTGGTGTAAGTTACTTCTCCCCAGAGTGACTGACAGGGCCATGCTGATCTGAGCTTTAACACTCATCATGCTTCTCTCCACGTTTACATTTCCTGCCTCAACCTCCAGTCAGACCAAACTATCTTTAGTTCCCCCACAGTGTCAGACTCTCTCTTCTTTGGGGGCATCTGAACCTACCATCTCCACTGTCTGAAATACTGTCTCTCCTGCTCCACTCCACCCTGTGTTCGTGCCTGGCTGACTCTCCTAATTCTGGTCTCATGTTTTGGCAGATCAGCTGTCATATCACTTCCTCCAGGAAGCCTTCCCTGACACCAAAGAGTTCCCTGCTGACTTGGCATTCTCTACTGAGAACCCCTGTCTTAGTGATTATCTGAAGAAACTAAACGCTCGTTTATTTAGGTTTCACCCTCACCGAACTCTAAGCTCCTTAAGGGAGCAGAGCATGTCTTTCCCATCGCTGTATGCCCCAGATAACCGAACCCATAAATAGCTGGAGCTCAATAAATCTCTGTCAGATTAAAAGGGCAGCAGATACCAGTTGCTTCTCCCCTATTTGTTATAAGTTCTCTAATTCCCACTAGTTGCTATATTCCCATCACCCACACCCCAAACTCTTCATTTGCCTTCTGTATCAGCCTCCTTGTGACACATTCTTCTGGAGAACTTCCTGAGTGTAACTTGCAATGTCTCCTCTCAGAGCCTACTTTAGCTCTCTGGAGTCTGTGGTACTCTTGTCCAATTCTTGCTTCCTTTGACTTATGAAATATTGTGCTGTTCTGCCATGACTTCTCTTTCTCACAACGCTTCCTGCCCTTATTTTCCTTCTTCTACCTTAACAGGTAATGACCCTGTCATTTGCTCTCCCACATTTTCTTTTCTTCCTTGGTTCCTTGTTCTGAGCAGCATTGATCGGTACCTTCTAACCCACAAAGGTTGGAAATTACAACATCATCTTCCACTTCTTTCTCCCATTTATGAGAGCTTTTAACTAGGAGGAGCCAAGTCCAGTAAATTCTGCTTCCCAAATGTCACTATGCTCCACTAGCCCTTGCTCTGTTCAGGCCCTCATCCCTTCTTGCTTACGTTCCTGATGGTTGTCTGTCTCTGATCCCACTCTAATGTCTCCTGTGTAAAATCTTCCCTTCAGCCTACATCATTGCCAAATGTCCAATTGCTGCCTGTTTTTCCAAGAATAAAACCCAAGTTGAAGAGTTCAAAACCCTCCTCAGTCTAGCACAACCAATCTTCCAGCCTTATTGCCAACAAATAACTACTTCCTCTACTTAAATTAGATCCTGCTCTTTCTGCCTCCATGGCTCTGCCTCCATCTGGACTGCCTTTCCCCCACCACTTTGTTTCTTTTTTTTATTTTTTAATTTTTTTTTATTGTTGGTTGTTCAAAACATTACATAGTTCTTGACATATCATATTTCACATTTTGATTCAAGTGGGTTATGAACTCCCATTTTTACCCCGTATACAGATTGCAGAATCACATCAGTTACACTTCCATTGAATTACATATTGCCATACTAGTGTCTGTTGTATTCTGCTGCCTTTCCTATCCTCTTCTATCCCCCCTCCCCTCCCCTCCCCTCCCCTCCCCTCCCCTCTTCCACTTTGTTTCTTTACATAGAATTCTTATCAATTCTTCATGCTCACTATATATGTCTACTTCTCTTTTCCCTGATCTCTTGCTTTTGAGGTGTTCAGTCAGAATGCCATCATGCTCTGCCACCTCAACAAGTAAATCCTGAAATCTCGGGCTCAACTCCATTATTACCCATTCATATCACAGTGTGCTGTGAGTCAAGAAGTGGTTCTTGTAGCTCTTCTCCAGTGTCTTGGGGATCTCAGCTGTTTCCAACTCTCAACTCTACCATCTGAGACGGATCTGCTTCCAGTACCAAGGAGAGAGGGAAGGCCTGAAGAATGGATACCCACTCTCAATGGCCTCTGGTCAGAAGCCACCCATCATTTACATTTCTATTCCCATTCCTGAGAGCTCAATCATAGCAGAACCAGAGGGGATCCTGGAAAATGCAAGGATTCGCAGGAGCATTTGGTCAGCACTGCTTTGCCAAAGGCAAAGGTGAAAACTGCTCTAGTTGGCCTGGGACTATCGTGTGTCAACATGGGAAAATTCCATTTCCCAGGGAAACCATCATTGTCCGGCAAACCGAGGCTCGTCACCCTCTTTCCAGTCTTTTTCTCGTACTTCTGCAAAACGATTTCATTGTTGTCTGTTTCCACTTAGAGAAAGATTACAGACTTCCTGAGAGCAGGAATGGGATTTTTTGCTTTTTTTTTTTTTAATCCATGCCAAGTCAAGAATATTGTCTGTACTGAATCATAAATGTGTGTAGAGGTTATAAGTGTCTTTGATTTTTTAATTACATGAGCAGCATATATTCAATGTAAAAAAACAGATAAGAAAAAGAGAGAAAATAATTTAAAAAATGACTTTAATTACTAGCCCTCCTTATCAATTAGCATTGAGCTTTTGGAGTACACACACACACACACACACACACACACATATGCATGGTGCATAAAATATTTGTGAATTGTAAAGAAAAGCTGGATCATATTTCACAGGCTAATCTGTAAGTTATTTTTCCATTGAACAATATATCTCATAAATGTCCATGGAATTAAATTGAAAAATGATACAATTAAATGACGTGCACTTATTGGGCCCAAATTGTAACATACCTGGGAACGCTGGTATAATTAGCAGCTGTATCATGTTCTATAGCTTGGCATGCTGCCCATTTGGTATAATTGACTGGTGTGTTTCCTTTTTTACATAAATGCAAGTGATATAAATTGTTCCAGAACATAGAAAAAGATGGGCAGCTACCCAATTCATAACATAAAGCAAACGTAACCTTGATGCCCAGAACTGATCATAATATCATTAAAAAGGGAGGGAAAAACTGCAAATCAAGTTCTATTAGGAATTTTTATCCTAAATGAAATACAAGAAAATAAAATGAGAGGAGTTATTGAATAAATGAACAACAACAATAATGACAATAATAACAGAAACAGACACAGAGACATTTCTGTGGTCCAGCCCTGGGACTGAGAGCTTTCCATACATCGATTCATCTAATCCTTATAACATCCTGTTGAGGTGTCATTTTGTGGATGAAGAAACTGAGGTACACAAAGAAGAGTAATTTGCCTAAGGTCATGCTATTAGTAACTACACACAAAGACCACGTATGGTTTTAATTCCAGCAATGCATGATGGGTCATAATGAGAACATCTATTGGAATAATAAGCACAACAATAGGGTTTACAGTATGGAAAATAGGGTCATCTCAGTAGACTAAAAAGGCATTAGGGAAAGGGTAATGCCTCTTTTAAGAAAAATATTGTAAAAAAAAAAGAAGAGTAGAAGGGCATTTATTTATTTTAAAGAGTACATATTTCGAACCAGTGCATTTCTGTTAAAAATCAGGTTCAATCAGCATGAATTCCTCACTTCCACTGCAAAGCCACCAAAATAGAAATCACATAGGAATATTCTAAAAGACATATGAAAGTTTTCGTTTTTTTTCTGCAAAATGAGTATTTGTTCATTATATGAAAATATGGAGGGAAGCCTTGAAAGTCACAGTCATAAGAATAAAAACCTCCCACAAACCTCTGCTCTGAAGTATCTTCTTTACATTTTTAAGACGTTCTGAGATAACTTCTCAAGATTGCTATGCATATATATTTTTCCTTACTGAAACAGGACTATACAATCATGCGATTTTGAAACTTGATTCTTTCTTCAGTTGAATGTATGCTATGAACAATATCCCCTGTCATTAAATACTCTATCACGAATGAATCTAATGGCTGCATGATATTCCATTAAAGAGATGTACCATAAACATAACCTCCATGGTTAGAAGCTTAGGAGGTTTCCATTTTGGGTTATTTTAAATATTAATGCAATTGATATCCTTGTCCCCAAACCCACTTTCACAATTCTGATATATCATTTAGATTCATAGAAAAGTATTCCAAACTTTTTGTTATATTTTGCCAAACTGCTTTCCTAGAATATTTGCACTAGTGTGTACTTCCAGTGATGTAATGAGTGTCATTTCCCCTACACACTCATCTACCAATAATTCAAATAAGACATATAAGTGTCATATAGGAAGAAAATACAAAAATGTTACTGAGAGTTTTGATTATGTTGAACAACTGGAGAAATGTGTCATGCTCTTGAAAAGGAGGAATATATATCTAACAAAAAGCTTTCAGGTTTTCCCCCAATAATTTACACATTTAATGCAATGCCAGCTGGAATTTTCTTAGAATGTACATAAATGACTCTACATTTACCTGGAAGAATAAGCTAGGAAGAATATCAACAAATGTTCTGAATGAGAAAAGTAAGGAGGAGACTATCCCATCAAAAATTTAAAAATCAGTTAGCTAAAGCACAAGCTGTGAAAACCAAATCCAGGCTCTTCTGATTTGGGCTGGCCTACTTGTCTACACACATTAGCTGATGGGGAGAGAGGTCTTTTCACCAGCTTCTGCAGCCTTGTGGTCCTCAAGGTATAACAACATTTTCATTCCCCAATTTTAATTAAATAAGAGTGGAGACACAATCATATATGCTTGTTATTTCTCACAAGGCCTTTCTTTCCCTGAGGAAGTGTCCCCCAGTAACTAGATATGTGATCATTGAGCTTAATTGCCTCTTTCCTATCTCACAGCTATGTTGTTGGTTTTTTTTTCACTGTCCTTTTAGATTTTTAAAGAACCTTCTAGTTCACCAATTGAGTGCACAGAGAGAATGGGAAGCTCAATTCTAGCTCCAGAAGATAGGCCATGAAATGATGAGAACTCTTGGGTTTGGGGGGAGTAGGGATCATGGATGGTTAGTGTTGGCTGTGTTAGATTTGCTCACTTATTGTACCCCAAAATTCAGACTTTGTAACTACCGGGCATTAGGCTCTTTCCTGGCTACTCTTGTTTAAAACATATTCTTCTTGAGAGCACATGGTCAGCCTCTATAAAAACATAAGTTCATTTTCTTGGGTCTATTTGTGGGAAAACTTCCCCCATAATGCTGTCCACAGGTCTTTTCATTTAAAGAATAATTTAAAACAAGGACACCAGCAACACATAAGAGGAAAAGAAAGAGAGTGGAGAGAGACACCCACCCACACAGATGTTCATACACAAAAAGGCAGACCAGTTGGCATTGACACCCAAGCCCTCTGAGTTAAAAGGAAGAGCCACCCCAGAGTTTCTACCATCTGATGAGGACCTTGGTTTTTTCCTTTGAAGTGTTTCCTTTGAAGGTCAAGGTAAAGGGGCCATGTTGACTCAAGAAATTGCTAATCTGCAGAAGGAGGTGGCCTCTGCTCCACCACACATTTGTAATGTTCACATGAGGTTAACAAAACAAATGGTTGTGACTGTAACGTGTGAGCTGGAGTCAGCCTATCTTCTCAACTTGTCCCTGTCACAGAAGCATTTCTCCAGGATCAGGGGGACCCAGGCTAAGTAATAACCCAAAGCCAGTTACTGAGATAATATCCAGTCCTTTCAATCTCCATCATCATCCAGTCACAGTTGGTGGCCTGCACTGGCTGCCATTTGTCAAGATGAGGCAGACTGGACTTGGAACTAGAAGACGTGGATCCCTTATCAAGCAGTGGTATTGCTGGCAAGTCTCATATTAATTCTTCCCAAAGAATTTCTTCAAACAAGCTAACCACTGAAAAAACTCCCAACATTTTCTGAGAGACTTTTTGAAAATTGAACCCAGTAGGTGGGACTTATAAGCTGAACTCTAAGAGACAGATGAATTCTAAGAGCTCATCTTCACCCATGAAACTCACTCAGTGATGCAGCAATCATCCCTAGAATAGTTGCACCAGATGTATCATTTATTTTTGGTACTTCCAGTATTTAGCACAGGTTGAGGCATGTAATACTAGCTGAATATAATAATTAGGAAATGAAGCATGTTCTTTCCACACTCATCCTTACCCCTATCCATACAAGTATTTGGCCTAAATTGTAGTATACAAAAAGCAATATGTATCACAAATTGAATCTCATTATTTCTTCATCTGGAGAAAATGCATTGTCTGGAGGAGTTAAAACCCTGGAAATACTATATAACTACAAGAAATTTAGATAAAATAATTTGTTTTGAGACTGATGCCAGCAACCCCCTCAATACCACCCCTCAGTAATAAGGTCACTCATGAGATTTGAAATGGATGTTGCATATGCCAGCCACCAAATGGCCTGCCTTAGAGCCCCAAAGGGTCATCTGTTTGGATAAAGTCCCTTCAGCCCCTCTGTTGTTGTTTATCCCAAGTCCCAATTAAGGAGGTTTCTTCCATCTCACTCCCCCCCCCCCCCACACACACACCAAATACCACCCAGAGAGCTGGGAGATCAACAACAAAATGTATAAGATGGGTGGACAGAGGCTGTAGTATTTTAAAAATGTAAAAGAAAGGCATGCTTGAGGCTAGAAGAGTGATTTTGTCCACCGTATTAGTATTTTATATGTAAATATGAATCTAGAAAAACCTATCTATCTAAATACAATACACCCATACATAAATCTATAATCTGCCTACCTGATTGCCTTTCTAATCTGTCTGTCATCTAATCATATCAGGGTCTCCTCTATCCAGGGCCACTGCTGTAGAGTTTAGAAATTACATTTTTATAGATATCTTCTTGTTGGGGCAAAAGGAGTACATGCTCTCCATATAAATATTGTTTTGTATCTTTCCAAAGCACTAAGTTCCCTGCTTCTTTACTAAAACCCTGTTATCATTTTCCCTACATGATGCTGATTTGTCCAGGTCACTTTTGGAGGCTGAGCTGATTCAGCTAGCCCAAGCCAGATCTCAAGCTCTCTCCAGCCCCTTGGTGGTCTGGATCGCAGAGGAGGGTGGAAAATGCCCTTTGTCCTATTCCTCCAGATGTTCTCCTAGGTGGGTGGTGGGCTTGTCACCCGGCAGCCTTTCGGGCCACCATGTGAATGCAGGCCCCTTTAGAACTCTGAAGAAACCTGTCAGGAGAAGGTTGCTGAAATCCAAATGTGGACACTGGGTGTGCCAGTGATGTGTCCGCCATTTGGTCACCCTCAAGAGATGTTGGTTCAGCTGCTTTGGGAGGGATGGGAATGATATCTGGGGATTCAGGGCCAGGGGCCCAGATTGTTTCTGAAGCATGGTTTGATGGTTGTGATTAATTGGGGAGATTGAGGTGGAATTGTTTTGTGGGAAATAAAGGGGCTGATGTCTCAGAGACCCAGAAAAGCCCAACCATGAATTCCGTTGATAATAAGCAGTTGCTCAAACTTCCAGCATTAAAAAAATATTAGCACCCATTGCTTTATGCTCACATAAAAACAACAAAACATTGTTGTGACCTTGACTAGAATCCTTGACATTGGAAGTGGGACGTTAGCAGGGGTTTTCTTGAAGTAGCATAACACTGGATGATATTTTTTTCCCCTTCTTCTTTCTATATTTCTATACCTCCTGCCTCTACATTGTATATCAAAACAAATATTCTTTCAGACATATTTAAATGTATTTTTAAAGAAATTCTCTTATGTTTTTATTTGTCCTTAGGGATAAAGATAAAGACCTGATAAAGACCCTCCATCTCAGGTTCCTGTCTTCTGGCCAAATGTGTGAGCTACATCTGCACCCCAGGCTAGCAGTCCTGCTGCCATCTCCCTCCCTCCAGCCCTCGTCCTTGTGCCCTTGACCAGGTCGTTCCTCACAGAAGCCCTCTGGCTCTTTTATCTCCTGGCCAATACTTCCCTTCCTTCCCTTTCTCATCCTTTGAGACTCAGCCCAAGTACCCTCTCCCAGTTGACCCTACCCTGACATCTATCCTCCCCATTCAACTGGCAGGTACTGGCATATTAACAAAGACGTTATTCTAGACAGTTGCTAGAAGTTTGTTTCTGATACCACTCATATCTAGAACAGAAAGGGAAATGTAAGCACTTCAATGATTAGATAAAGTAAATTTGTAGTTATTATAACAATTGTAATCTCTTATATAGAGCTTAGAGTTTACAAAATGGTTTCATGACTCTGCTGTATTTGACTCTCAACCAGTACCCTGAGGTGTGCACAGTATAAACTATTCTACCCAATTCAAACACCAAATTATTTAGAAATAAGTATGGTAGACTTCTCTGGAATGTTTCCGAATTGTCTTCTACTGTACTTTTCCATTTTAATTGAAGACTTGAACTCTAACTTGGTTAGCAACAGATAAAACTATGCTATTTCATCCTACTCTTTTGGGGGCAAATAACTATACTATTTCATCCTATTCTTTTTGGGGCAAATAAAACAAATGAAATTGATATTTAAGATATGAGGGATGCATTCAACTTAGAAAGGCAATGAACATCCTGAAGGAAAAGAGAGTTGTGGTGAAACTAAATGTAAAAGTGAGCTAGAAAAACAGAACAACGAGGCGATTCATAATTAAATACCAGATTTGCTTATCTGCAACTCTAGCAAAATCAGCTCCTGTAGAAAACCCAAGAAAGGAACATGTACAACGTTAGAGAGGGAACTAACCACTCACCTAAAAAAAGAAAATTTTCATAAATGATATATTAATAAGTGTAAATAGTTCAATAAGATGATTTTTTCCCTAAAACTTTCAGCCAAAAGTAGAAATCCTTAAACACACACACACACACACACACACACACACACACACACACACACACAACGGATACGAGTGGAAGTAATTGAAAATGTCAAGGAACATTCCCCCAAAGGAACCCACACCAGGGGTTCATTCCAAACAGGTCCAGACATTTAAACAACAGATGATTCCCGTGTTACATAAAACTTCTCAGAGAATAAAAATATGAAGAACTGCCTAATTTCTATGGCCTCATTCCAAACCTGGAAAAGATAGTGAAGAAAATAGAAAATTGAAGACTTATAGCAATAAAGAAAAACAGAGGTCAACCTCTCTTGAATTAGCAAGTAGAATTTGCTAATACATTAAGAGATGAATACCTTACAATCTAGTTGAGCTATCCCAGAAATATAGGTTTTCATATAAGAAAATGTGATAATACAGCATGCTGATTATTTAAATATCGTCCTTAATTGATTAAATTCAACATTAAAGATTCCACATAGTTTGAAGAGGCCAGAAAGCTACTTCCCCAAGAAAGTGAAGGATATCTATTCCAAAGTACAACTTAATATTCTAGTAGATGTAGAGAAAATACTTTTAAAAATGTTAAATTAATGCATTTAATTTCCCTTTGAATCTTATTCCCCTGGCAGCCCTCCACCTCCCAAGTCAGAAGGCTGATACTTGACTTTTACACTTAGTATAATTTCAAAGTCTTTCTTTTCTCTCCGTTTGGCATATCAGGACCCCTGCCTGAATGATTGTTTCTAGAGTTCTGCTATAGACTGACATCTTGGTCAAGAGGCCAGTGTTCTTCACTGGAGGAAAGGTAGGACAGAGGAAAAGCAAAAGCATACTGTTTCCAGTTCTGGGGTGTGAAGGGAAGAAGGAAGAGGGAATAGCTTCAAAGGGTGCAAGAGAAAAGACCTGTGCTTCAAACTCAGTCCTCCTGAAGATACAAAAAACAAGAGGACACTGTGGGGCAGTGGATTCAGACCTCTGGGGTAGCTGCCTATGGATTATTTCTTCACCAACATGATGGGTGGGTAGCCTGGACCAACACTGTCTCAGAGAAGGGAGGAGGCTGTTCCCCAGGCTCTTGTATGGTCTGACAGTCCTAGAAGCTTTTCTGACATCTTAGTTAGGGAGCCAGAAGAAAAGGTATGGAATTGAGAGCCAGTGATCCTGTCAGGGACTCCTTATAGGGAGGAGCCTTATGACCTTTAGCAAAACTGGATGAAGCCCACCCCCACTGTGGAAACAGAGAGGGGTCTGTCTGTAGGTCTAGAAGCTGACAGGCATTGGGTCAACCAACTCTGACCAAGCCACCAGAGAGACAAACCACAGCCCTCATCTTCCAATACCTGCAAGATCAGGCAGATAGGGGTTGACATGGGGAGATCAATGAGGACCTGAGGGTACCAAGCACCGTTGACCTTTTTGCCACATGCATGATATATAGGCAACTGTCTACAAAATCATTAATTATGTGATCTTCCATAATTGCATAACTAACAGCACAGGAATATAAATCATACAATCAAGACTTTACTCTTTATAATCTGAATAGTCACCTGGTTATAATTGGATTGATTAAATAGCTAAACTCTTTTTTTAAAAAAAATGCTGAAGATAAAAGAGAATATTTGATGTTTGAAAAATATAAAATTTCTAAGTTTTAAAGAAATGAAATTTGAAAGGGAACAATTGCAAATTCCCTACAGGTAAGCTAAGATAGCATTTACCTAATAATATAAAAGTAAAGTGGAGTTCACTGGGGATTGAACCCAGAGGCCTTGTGCATATGAGGCAAGTACTCTACCCACTGAGCTATATCCCCAGCAGTAAAATGGAGTCTAAAAAAATAGTCTTAATGTGATTCACAGAGAATCCTTCCTTTGCAAAATTTTAACATTGTGTCTAGTGGTACAGTTAGTTATTTTCATTAAAACAAAGCCAATGTGGGTGTTTGCTTTATTGTTACTTGACATTCTTTAAATGTCAAATATACTCTAACAAGAAATGAAAATAAAAATATAATGATTCTAAATGGAAAGATAAGTTATTAGAAAATGATAGAATGCTTCTCAAAAACCCAAAGAACCAGTTAAAATACTTTAGAATTCAAATGTAACTATACATTGGAATCCCCCTGAGGAATGTCAAAAGACCCTGATGCTTGGACCTCACTCCCAAGGCGGTGACTTAATTGGTCTTTGATGTGACCTGGGCTGATTCTAGGTGATTCTAATGTGCAGACAACTTTGGTAATCGTCACTGTATAATTAATAATGATCAGGAAGTTGACAGTATCCAAAACAAATGTAAAAAAGTCAATAGCTTTCGTATCCTAGAAATTAGTTAGAAAAGAGAAGAGAAAAACATTTATAACAATGACAAATGTATAAGATACTCAAGAATGGTGTCTCTACACTGCTTTCCAGAGTGGTTGCACTAACCACCAGCAATGTATGAGTGAACTTTTCCCCCACATACTCACCAACATATATTGTATTCTTGATAATTGCCATTCTGGCTGAAGTGAGATTAAATCTCAATGTTGTTTTAATTTGCATTTCTCTATTTACCAGAAATGTTGAACAATTTTCATATGTTTGTTGATCATTTATATTTCTTCTTTTGAGAACTGCCTGTTTAGTTTCTTTGTCATTTATTGATTGGAAAACCCCATATTTATAAAAAAACATCAGAAGGATAATGGGAAAATGACAAAATAATCTACTTAAGAGATTAGTATTTAAATTTGATTTTAATAAAAAGAAATGCAATAGAGGTAGGAAAAACAGCAGAAAGAGATGAACATTTTTACCCTAGGTACATGTATGACTGCACATGTGGTGTGACTCTACATTGTGTACAACCTGAGAAATGAAAATTTGTGCCCCATTTGTGTGCAATGAATTGAAATTCATTCTGCTACCATGTATAACTAATCAGAACAAATTTTTAAAAAAGAAAAAAAATGAAATGCAAGTTAAACCAAGTCAAGGCACTGATTGATTCATGACCAAAGTTAAATTAAAAACTTAAAATAATTTCCAATATTGAACAGGTTAGAGTGGAATTGATTGCATTTTTAAAGGGCTGGGGTAGTGAAAATTAATTGAATGCTCTGTGAAAGCAATTTAGACCCATAATTAAGAGTAGTAATAATATTCATATGCTTTGAAAATTCTGAGATCATATTGGAATATGTCTCTGAAGAAATTAATCAAAAAGTAAAAGAAAGTAAAGATGTCTTTTACAGTTTTAATTAAAATACTAAGAATATATTGTAAAGAAGAAGATACATCATAGTATATAAACCCTGTAAACTCTTATGATGCTATAAAAATAAGGAAAAAATGTATGATTTCTGTCTTGGATTGAGACTAAATGTAGAAGGCAAAATTGTATGTAGACTAATTATGACATTAAGAAATAGAAACTAGGAAGGAAAAGAATGTGTTAGGGTGGTGAAATTCTGAATACATTTTTATCTTTATTTTGTACATAATTATGCAACAATTATATATACAACTAAATTACATAATTTTATAAATTATTAAATTATACATTACATGTTATAACAATTATATGTAATTGTTTTAACAATGTACAAAAGTCAGGAAAAGTATTAGAAGAAAGAGAACAAAGGGGAAAATAATATTTATACATGAATTATGTATAAATTTGAACATTAAAGATGGAAATCTTTCATGTATATCTGTAAAGTAGGTATTATCCTTGTTTTGTTAAATGAATAAACTGCAGCCTGAAAATCTCACTTGCTTGAGATTGCACAGTTTTAAGTCTTGGAACAAAGACTTACTCCCTCTGAGACTCCATCACGCTGCCTGACTTTAAGTGTATGTACACTACTGGCTATCAGCCTTTATGTGTAATAGCCTTCTTTGAGTTTTATGAAAATTATGAACCATCTTCCTAGAAAAACTCACATGACTGCACAAAAATTTGGGTACTCAGCACCTTCTAAAGGTAAGACCACCATAAACCCTGGTTTACGACTATTGTCCTGGAAAATTAATAGAGCCACCTATTACTCTCAGAGTTGTTCTAGTTTGAATAATCAATTATGCACTTATCTTTAATTAAAGGCTATGCACATTCTTCCCTTGTTCCTCTTTTCCCCAGCCCTGCAGATCTGCCTTAAATGTTACTGCTGTGTGTCTTCAAGTAAAGCATTTCCCCCACCTACCCAGTGTGGGGAGGGAACTCCTGCCCCAGTGACTAACCGTCTTCCACCAACTCACACCTCATCTTGTATCATATAATTAGGAAAGTTGAAAGCAGAGCCCTGAAAAAATTAGGTGGAAATATGTCAATTTTGATTGAATAAAGGGGAAGTCCTTTACATGTACAGCTTCTGGCCAGGATCCAATGGCTGCCTGCAGTGGGCACCCTGAGTGTCTGGGTGGAGGTTTAAAGATGACTCCTGGACTTATGGACAAGCAATATGGTACTGGGAGGCCAACCAGCAGAAGACAGTATCAGCACAGCTACACTAATCACATGTCAAGATGCACTTGGTTTGCTCTTCAAGTTGTCTAAGATAAAGGTGTTAAACACTAAAGCCAGGCCACAGTCCATTCAGGTGGGAGGAGGTCTGGAGCATCAGGAGGTGCTGCTTCCTGGAGAGGCAGCATTGAGCATCCTCATACTTGCCGTGTTGGAAGCATAGGGCCCAAAGTCTCTCCTTGGCATGGAGTTTCCCTGGATGCACTGTGGCTGAGATTCCCCCAGAAGAACAAGGCTGGTAAGCATCTTGTTCCTCACACCTTCTTCTCAAATATGCTAGTGTTTAGCATATTCTTTCAAGATGCTGTGGTGGAACAGACCAATGCCATTGGTGGAAATGGCATAGTTACTGGCTCCAGAGAAAATGTGGCTGTTACTAGAAGGCGTTCATTTCCTTCAGGCTGGCATGGCAATGACGTTGCTTTTCTGCTGTCCTGAAAGCTCACAGGGAGGGCTGGGGGATGTGGCTCAAGCGGGAACACGCTTGCCTGGCATCCTCAGCACACATAAAAATGAAATAAAAAGATGTTGTGTCCATTGAAAACTGAAAAATAAATATTAAAAAATTCTCTCTCTCTCTCTCCCTTTAAAGAAAAAAAAGCTCACATGGAATTGGGGAAACTCCTGAGGGATGTTAATCCTGAGGGATGTTAATGAGAAGCACTGCCCACATTGAGGGTGGAAAAGATTACTTCGGACAAGCAAGGCAAGGAAATGCCTCCTACTTGTCCCTGATTTAATATGTTCAAATCATGCTTCTTGATCTGGGAATCTATGAACTCAATGAGAAAAAAATACACATTTTTCCCCATTTTCAACTAAAAGTTATTACTTTGATTCAGCCTGAATATCAGTAGCTAGCCACAGCTGTAGGGACAGTGCCTGTGCCTTTGTTACCAATTGAAGTCATGGATATTTTCATAGAAGATTCCAGTTGTTGCAGATATTTCCAAATATCATTCATGCTCATTAATTCTTGGAGATTATGGTAATTATTAGATGTGTCAATAGACCTTGTTTTTTTTTTTTTTAAATACAGCTGGGATACACAGGTAACATTATAAATGTGTTTTCTAATTTTTAAAAATTTTATAACTATCTTCCAATATAACTGATTTCCTTTGTCATGCTTATGTATTTAACATTAATAATGTTATTATAAGATAGAGTCCATGGGCTTTAATCACACGGCCAAAGGATTCATGATGTAAAAAATTAGGAATTCCTAGAAGGTAAAAATATCAGACTACTCAGTTTTTATCATAAATTGTTCTTGTGGCAGTTATGTAAGGTTTCTATTGTGAATCAATAGATAAATAACTGTGGGAAAATGACAGATATATTTCCTGTTAATCAGTGCTCAGTAAATGCCTTTGGAAATATTCTGTCTTCATTCAAATATTAGTTTTTATTTTGAGAATGTCTTTCTTATTCCAGTGTGAACTCTTTTCCCTTCATGGGTCTTGTGTTTACAGATCTGTGCAATGACTTTGTGTTTTATGGCCCAAGAAGTAGGATCCTTTCATTTTCAATCCATGGAAGATTTGGGGGTGCTCATATTTTTCCATTCTTCCCTCTCTACAGGACACCCCACATGGGAAGTGGGGACCACATGAATATTACCTGTGTTTTGGAAATGATTACACAAATTGATGAACAAATACGCTAGAACCAGACTTTCAGAGTTATGAGGCATTGGGAAAGAGTGTGAAGATTTAGATGATAATGCTAAGGGAAACGATAATGGAGACCATGTTGAAGCTCTCTGCACTGGCTCTGTGCTTTGTATAACTTCTGGTTTGATTTAGATATAGTTTCTGTATTTTCTGATTTCTCTTATAGAGTCACCCTCAGAGGCAGATATTAATGTACACATTTAACCAAAGAGGAAATTGAGGCACAAAGAAGTAAAGTAGGGTCATGCAGCTAATAATGGCAAAGCCAAAGTTGGAATTCAAACTGAGCTCATGCTACACACCCTTAACCATTGAGCTTACTCTCACCTCCCTTAGATTTGGGAATCTTTCTAAATTTCTGAAATGTACAAGACAAGGAAGTGATGAACAGTATTATTGTTCATGGGATGCTAATGTTCAACAGATTATTAAAAATAAGAAATGAAAACCAAAACTTAAAGAATTATATTATGCTTATTGCCCATTTCAAAAGAACTGAGTGCAAGTATGCTTTAAATGGTGAACCCTTTGCTCAAATATACTCATCAAAGGTGGAGGACCTGGGGTCATCTCAAAGAGCTGCCAATAAAGCAAAACAATAAATAAATAAATAAATGAAATAAACTCTTAAACATAATCAGGTCATTAAATCCAATCGATTAGGTATGGCTTCTTTCCAGTCCACCTCAGGCAAACTGGGTAAACACGGAGACTTAGAATATTTCTGTTCCATTAAAGCCTATAACTTACCAAATAAATTTAATCAAACTATAGGATAAATGACATACTTCAATTTAGAGTTATGAAGAAATCTTGCAGTTTCAAAGAGTTAATTTTTTGAGCCCCCAAATCTATAGTGAAATCTAAATTTGAGAAGTTATATGAGTTGTGTCAGTTGTGTGTGGCTAAGGAGTTGCTTTCCTGGAAGTCTTTAAATCTGTTGGTTTTTCTTTGAGCTCTGGCCTGGGCTGCAGAGATGAGGGACTGTGCTAACCAGCATTTCTTACCTCAGGGATTTGCCTTGTATTTAGTTGATTCTCAATGTGTGTGTTTTAATTGAAAAATGGCAGGTGGGTGTGTGTGATTCTTGTGGGAGGGTCACTGTAGCTATACATCCTATATTGTGCATGAATCCTTCTCCTTAGGTATGACATTTCTATTCTGCTCTTCCCCCATGCTCCAGGGCATGAACAAAGTCAAGTTTCCCCATGTATTCCTAGTACCTGCTTGGTGCCTGACCCTGAGTAGGTATAAGACACATTCCAGAGCTCTCTGTGGGACACACTGAAGGGAATAAGCCCATGAGGCAAGATGCATTTGCCTGCTCATCCTAGGGCCACCCTGTGCACAGCTGGGAAGTCCAAGATCAAGGTGCAGGCAAGTTTACTTTCTGGTGAAGACTTGCTCCCTGGCTAACCTTGTCACTGTGTCCTCACATGGTAGAGGGAGAGAGGGTAAGCTCTCTGGTGTCTCTTCTTACAAAGACACTAATTCTATCATATCAGACCCCCTTTATGACTTCACTCAATCACTTTCTAAAGACCCTAGCTCCAAATACAGTCACTCTGGGAGTTACGGCTTCAATGCTGGATTTTGAAAGGATACAATTGAGTCTATAATAGTAGACCACCTTGAATTTTGGTAGAAATAGAGCCTTCACATTTTGCAGTTATCTGACAAAGGTTTCCCTTAGGACTGAAAAACAAAACCCCAATTCAGTAGTATTGAAGTAACCTGGGAATAGTAGAAGGGAAACCTAACGGTGGGGCCTGCAGTAAATTGAGGCAAACTTCTTGGTCCACCTTGTCCCTGTGCAAATGAACTGTGGGCAGCCAAATCAGCTTCTCTATGTTGTTGCCCTCTTAACTCAAACTCTTTAAAATTAGGATCACTCAAGGATGGATGCACAAAGGCTGTAGGGAAGACAAAGAGCCTGGGGTGTCTTGCCTCCAGGAAACTTAGTTGGCAGCTATTAAGGAAAATGGGATAGATACCAAATGACCCTGCTAAGTAACCTCAACATTGCCCAATGCTCTGGAATAATTATTCTGGAAAGGTTAAGGAAAGCTCTAGAAGATAGACCATCTGAATGGAGTTTAAAGAGAGAGAGAATTGGATTTTGATAGCTAGAGACCGAGGAGTGGCAGAGGAGAAAGGAGAGAGGAGAGAGGTTTTCTGGGGTGGGGGAAGGATGTTTTAATGGAGGCTAAGGTTAGCCATGTAATTATAGGTCCTGATGCAAAACAAGGGATCCCTCTTGTTGAAAAGCAGAAAAAAATTGTTGCTGAAGGTACTAAAATATGAAGCTTCTTCCTTCCTTTCTTACAGTTTCTCTTGACTTGTTATTGGTCTTTTTTCCACTTGGTATTTAATGTAAGTAAAATAAAAATAAGAATTCAAGTTCACTGAATGAATTTTACCATTCATCGAAGACTGTGCAATTTCAGTCAATTTAAATGCAAATATAAGAGCATTTAACTCATATATGGAAGCACCCAAATTTTGCCTTTTCCATTTCCTGGTTTGCTCATGCATTTGATCTTCTCACCAAAACAATGGGAACACTGCACAAGACTTCCTCAACTCTTTACCTTTTGCTTCTTAATGAGTGCGCATGCTACCAACATCTCTATACTTTGGCTTACTGATAAGGAAGAAAAGGCTGAAAAGGAAAGGAACTATGGATGGCCCGTTTTTTCCTTTCTTTCCTGTGTCATCATTTTCATAAGCAGTTGGCTAACAAAGTAGTGCTCCTTATCCCTGGGGATATACTCCAAGACATTCCATGGATACTGCATAGTACTGAGCCCTATACATGTATCTACCATGTTTTTTTTCCTAAACATACATACCTATGATAAGTTGTTTGGAGTAGGTACCAGTGATTGAACTCAGGGGCTCTCGACCACTGAGCCACATCCCCAGCCCTATTTTTATTTTATTTAGAGACAGGATCTCACTGAGTTGCTTAGTGCCTCACTTTTTGCTGAGACTGGCTTTGAATTCCTGTTCCTCCTGCCTTAGCCTCCCAAGCCACTGGGATTACAGGTGTGTGCCACTGCACCAGGCCTATGATAAGTTTTAATTTATAAATTAGGCACAGTAAGAGACTAACAATAATAACTAACAATTAAATAGCAATGAACTATAATAAAAGTTATTTTAAACTTGTGAATTGTTAATTTGTGGTATTTTTTCATTTACTAATATTTTTGGATTATGGTTGACCATGGATGTCTAAAACTGTGGAAAGCAAAACCATGGCCGGGTGGCTGGGGGATGCCAGTACAGGAAGTAACATGAGCAAGAAAGAATCTGATGGGTTCCTTGGCCATTTGTGTTTCTTAGAACACCATTGTGTTTGAATCAAGTCCTGGTTCAAACAAAAGCATGACCGTTGGGCTGTTGAGGCTGTTAGCCTCCCACCCCACATCCTGCTCACTCAGTTGTAGAAGCAACATGCTTACTTTGTACTCTAGATCTTGCTGATTGTGGAGCCACCTGAATTCTATGCCATGGGACCACAAATGCTATAGGAGAATGGAACAGAGTCAAAAGCTGCAGGCAGGCTTTTTCGGTGTATCTTCTATGTTCTGTGCATGTTCCACTGGCCCACTGCATCTCATTTACTGACAAAATTCAAAGAAAAAAAATTATTAAGAATGTAAAGATGGCCAAAGTAGTGCATTAAGCCAAATGCATGGTCATTCAGACCTTAGGACCCTATGTGGCTGCACAGGTTGCAAGCCCATGAAGCCGGCCTTTAGAAAAGCATAAAAGTGGGAAGTACATTTTTTATTTAGGAATAGTTGATTAATCTTGTTGATCTTGAACATAAAGCCCAAAATGGAAAAAAAAACTAGAAAAAAAAAATAAGTTGGACAAGATCCTAGAGAGCCTTGAATGCCACAGTCAGGAGCTTGAACTTTATATACTACATGTAAAATTTAAAAAATGCATACAATATGTGGAAGCAAGAGTGGAGGTTTAGAGTAGAAGGGAGACATGATCTGCTGGAGGGGGCTTTAGGCAGCAGCTTTTAAAGCTTCTAAACCACAGAGGCAACATGGTTACCCAGTGAGAGACCAACCATGAGGTCATTATAGCAGTCCAAATGGGGACTAAAATTAAGGCTGTGGCTGGAAGTAAGAAGAGAGGGTCCCAGATACAAGGACACACTTTGAAATTCAATTTAGAGCAGTGCTTTCTGCACTGCTTGTCTGGTTTTGTTTTCAAACTTAAAAGTTTATTTTAAAAATAAAGCTTTCTTTTCCCATTGGATTTCTGAAGTTTCACATGTCTGCGAAAAAATTACTTGGGTTTTAGAAATTTACTTTGGAAGCTTAAGGCTGTCAATCAATTTATAAGCTAGACCCGGACTCCTTGTGAGTCTCAACGCCACTCTCCCCAAAAGCATTGCTAATGATGTCCCAATGCCTGGTGATTATATTAGAAAGCTCACTTTTTTAAGTGAGGTTTAAATGTTTTCCACCCTAAATAAACTCCCTTTGTCTATTTTGGACCATATGGAAATGATATAGTGAGGTTAAAAAAAAGTCTAACTGAAACGTCCTTTGGGGAATTAAAGGACTAAGCTCTACCTTCAACCAGTCTTATCCAACCTTTGGAAGCAAGCCCGTGGAAAGAGCCATGGCAGCCCATAGAGGCAGAACTGCTCTGGAGAGCCTGATAGAAGCTAGTGAGATGGAATTAGTCTGGCCCTAATCTAACTCCCAGTTCTAGATAAGATAAAACCACATCTGCATTTATTTACTGCACTAAAAAGAAAGGAGGAGGTAGGCAGGGTTTTCTGGTTCACACCTTGTTAAGAAAATTCCCTGACACTGGGTGGGTATAAACAAGGCTGGTGGACAGTCTTCAAATGCTTTATTTGGTTCTGACCTACAAACTCAAAGCATTCATCAAAGGCCATATGCCAGATAACAACATAAAATGAATTTATTATTTTGTCAGAAGCAAATATTTTACATTGGTTTTTAGGAGAAGACTTTAACTCATCCGTGTCTTCAGACAAGGGCAACAAGCCCAATTCAGGATTTAAAAACACTTCTCTTAACAAATTTTGACTCTAAAGAAACTGTACATGTCTTAATATCTTTGTCTCTGAGACCCTTGATTATGTGATGTTATTTCCTTCCTTTTGTATTCAAGGACAATCTAATGGTTATGATCTTGCCAGACACAAGGAATTGCTACAAGCTGTTGTGTGACCACTGGTCCTTTCCACAGTAGGAAGGGGCTTTTGTGGTAGGATGGCTTAGTGCTCTAGTAGCAGACAGACCCTTTAGGATTGAAAGGGGCCTGGTGATAGTGAGAAATGAGGAGTGTCATAAACAAGACAACAGCAAGTTCAGGGCTCTCATTGTAGTATTTTGCAGAACCTTGAGGTCCTCAGGGCTGTAAACATGTGATAGAACATCTTATCTGCATATAAAACAGTAATTATAAAAAATGGGTAATCTTGTCCCCCAAGGGACATTTGACAATGTCTGGAGCTATTTTTGACTGTCAAGGCTGGGGCAGGAATGAGAATGCTACTGTCATCTAGGAGGTAGAGACCAAGAATGCTGTTAAAAATCTTATCATGCACGGGAAAGCCCCCAAAACAAAGAAGACTCCAACCCCAAATTTCAATAATTTTCAGACTCAGAAACTCTGATGTAAAAGAACCACTGATCAAAGGGAAGAGATGTCATTATATCTGGGGAAAACCTAACCTTGGCATTAAATTCTAAAGGCCACTCTACGTGAATAAGTTGCTATTCCAGATGGTAGAAAGGAAACTGGCATCCAGAGGAGTGGTGAATCTTTCGGGTCTGAGAGGAATGCATCTTTAACTGGCAACGTGCCTTCTTGTAGCACACACCTGCTCTGTCTAGTGTTCCATCTCTTTTCTATCTGGTGATAGCACCTTGATTTTCCTTTGAGGAATTCCTCTCCTACAGCCATAGGATGAACATGGAGCCTGAGCTAGGCTTCCCAGAGTCTCTATCCCAGAAGGAGTGACACAGATGGCTGATGGCTGAGCTTTCATTCTTAAATAAATGGTCCTTGGGATGTAGCATTTCATTTAGTCAGCTTTCTACCACTGTGACAAAATGCCTAACATAAACAATTTAAAGAAGGAAAAGTTTATTTTGGCTCATGGTTTCAGAGGTTTTCATACATAGTCACTTGGCTCTGCGGCTTTGGACTGGTGGTGAGAGAGAATATCCTGGTGGGGAGTATGTGGTAGAGGAAGCCATTCACCTCATGGCAACCTGGAAGCAAAGAGAGAGTAAGACCAGCGTCTTAATGTCCCCTTCAAGGACATGGCCCAAAGATCTAATTTCTCCCCCCTAGACCCTACCTCCTAAAAGTTCCACCTCATCCCAATAGCACCATAGGCTATTGGGAATAGGCTGGGAACCAAACTTTTAGTATATGGACCTGTTGGGGACATTTAAGATCCAATCCAAACCATAAGAAGAATCTAGATCCCCAAAGCTCCACTTTTCATTGCCAGTTAGTTCAGTTTTATCTTTTCCTGTATCTTTCCAATGATTTTCTGCTATGGATTGAAATGTGTTCCTCCAACTCATATGTTTAAACCCTAATTTCCAATGTGGTGGCATTAAGAAGTGAGGCTTTGGGGAGATGGTTAAGTCATGAAGGTGAAACTTCATGAAAGGGATTAGTGTCTTTATATAAAAGACATGAGAGATGTCTTTCCCTGCCTTTTCCTGCCATGTAAGGATTCAGCAAGCAGGTGGCCAACTGCAAACCAGAAAATGGACCCTCACCAGACATTTAATGTGTTAGCACTTTGATCTTGGACTTTCTAGCTTCCACAAGTATAAGATTTTTGTTTAAGACTCCTAGTCACTAGTCATTTGTTACAGCAATGAGAGATGACTAGGATGACTCTTTTTTATTTTTTGTTTGTTTCAACTAGTGAGAGTTGATTATAAACAAAAAGCCCATAGGCCCCTGGCGCACTCTCCTGATGCCTGGCTGTGAATGATACCAGGCACTTCACCATAGGTGTCAAGGCTTATAAAGGCATAGAAATTTATAAGGTAACTAACTGAAAACTCTCCAGCCCAGCCCCCACCTCAGACATGTTTAGTATACAAGGAAGAATGCAATAACATGGTGCTCAGGGGCCTTGAAGCATGAGCCCCCACGAACATACAGATTCACTAAAAATGTTAACTGAAAAGACCGTTGGCTCAGAAGAAGAAAACTGACAAAGATGAATGGGTACATTCTGAAATTGCTCAGATTGTAATCTTGTGTTCTGGGCAACCACTTTAATTAAACACATGGACTGGCATGACTATAGAATGTGAAGGTAATACCTGTACATTAAATACTTAATAAGCTACACCACACAGAGAAGCTCCAAAATTGAATGAAAATACCATAAAAAGTATTGATTTTTATTCCTGTGTATTTTTATATTTTATTTTTTAACTTCCAAAGAATTACTTCTTAGAAAAATGCCAATGCAGATCTCTTTCTCTCTTCTCCCTTCTTCACTTTGTTGAAGAGGTTTATCTATAACATACTCTATAACACTCCAGGCATCTTTTCTTGCCTAACCAAAGTTCCAGTTGTTTGATTCTCTTGTAAATCATAATATCAAGATGATGCTATGCCAGCACTGTAATTTTTTTCCTAATCTACCTTGGACATTCATCTATTTCAGTACATATGCATCTTATTTCATCACTGTTTAAAATCTGTACCATGTACAATGTTTCCTCTGCCTATTGCTTAATTTCTGAATCACTTATTAAAAACTGATTAAAAAAATAATAGTGATTCCAGGATCACCTCTGGTCAGTCTATGTTTTTGTTTGAGGTGAAGATTCCCTGGTCTACTGCCTGAGATATGCAATCACTGTTGTTGGAAAGGAGCAGAAATATGCTGTGTATATTTCCTCCAGCCATCAAAGTGCAGGGCAAGAGGAAGCCCCGAGTGGACTGCTCAGTTAAGAAAGGTAGAATATCCCAGAATCGCATTCCTAGACCAGATGGAATAGAGCAGCCGATTTCTCCCATGAACCCCTCCCCTAAAGCTGCAATCAGCAATAATTTTAGAGAAATAAAGCAAATGGATTGCCACATTCCTACACATCTACCTCACTTGACTGTCATAGGAGCTGCTCAGACTAAATGCTTGGAAAGGAAGTTGGCTGACCATAGCCTGTCCTTATGACTGCTTTTCTTGCTCCCTTCCTTTCTTCCTTCCTTTCTTTCTTTGCTTTTTTACTTATTCTGCTCTAGATCCAAAATGAAGGAGGGGAAGAGGAAGAGGGGAAAGGGAAGAAGGAGGAATCCAACCTCCCCCTAATGAAAGACCTTTTTGGAAAACTTCTCCAACTATTCATTTATTAGTTTCTATTTACTTATTTATAGAAAAGCACTTCACATTGCACATTCAGCCACATGCTTAAACCTCTTGATAATCCACCAAAGCCTTAAATATTTTTCTAAGTTAAATTTTAAGAGATGTATTTTCTTATAAATGAGTGGGTCCTCTGAATCAGCATTAACTCTTGGATTCCTCGGCTTCTGAGGCTGTGTAACTCTGGCCGAGCCCCCAGACTGCTTGTTTTCTTAGAGGTTATTCCCATGTGGGCATCAACATTAATATTGATTATGACAGCCGCCCGCGCCTGGAACAGGCCTAGCAACCCACCGGTGTGGTAGTCACGTTACCCCAATTGGAGAAGGGGCAGAGCAGAGCCGCCACCCGCGCCCGCAAGGTAGGCAGACCTGCGACCGACCGGCACAACAGGCCCAGCGGTCCGCAGGCGTGGTAGACACGTCACACCAATTGGAGGAGGGGCAGAAGAGAGCCGCCGCCCGCGCCCGGGACAGGCCCAGAGGCCCACCAGCGTGGTAGTCACGTCACCCCAATTGGAGTAGGGGCAGAGCAGAGCCGCTGCCCACACCCTGAATAGGCCCAGTGGCCCGCCGGCGTGGTAGTTACATCACACCAATTGGAGTAGGGGTAGAGCAGAGCCGCCGCCCATGCCCGGAACAGGCCCAGTGACCGGCCGGAGTGGGAGTCACGTCACCCCAATTGGAGTAGGGGCAGAGCAGAGGCGCCTCCCGTGCCCGGAACAGGCCCAGCGACACCCCAGCATGGTAGACAAGTCACCCCAATTGGTGTAAGGGCAGAGCAGAGCCGCCTCCCGCGCCTGCAAGGTAGGCAGACATGCGACCGACCAGCAGAACAGTCCCAGGGGTCCGCGGGCGTGGTAGACACGTCACACCAACTGGAGGAGGAACACAGCCACTGCCTGCCCTGCAAGGGAGACTTTTCAACTATACAAGAGTAATATAAATATATAGGGGGAAAATTTCAAAAACACAACAGTTTCACCAAGCAGAAAGAAACGCGAGCAGTATGAAATGACAAGGAAAGAAAGGACCACAAGCAATGCAGGTCAACTCAACTTTAGAAGAGGTAATAGCTGCAGCAGATGGAATGTCAGATAAAGAATTCAGGATATACACGCTTCAGATGATCTGGAGTCTCAAGGAAGACATTAGAAAGCAAAATCAGACACTGAAAGATCACTTCGACAATGAATTACATAAACAAATCCAAGAAGCAAAAGATCAACTATACAGGGAGATAGAGGTTATAAAAAACAAACAAACAGAAATCCTAGAAATGCAGGAAGCAATAAACCAACTTAAAAACTCAATTGAGAATACTACCAGCAGAGTAGATCACTTAGAAGATAGAATATCAGACAATGAAGACAAAGTATTTCAACTTGAAAAGAACATAGACAGCTCAGCAAGACTGTTAAGGAACCATGAGCAGAACATTCAAGAAATATGGGACAACATAAAGAGACCGAACTTAAGAGTCATTGGGATACAGGAAGGTATAGAGGTCCAAACCAAAGGAATGAGCAATCTATTCAATGAAATAATAGGAGAAAACTTCCCAGACTTGAAGAATGAGACAGAATCCCAAATCCTAGAAGCCTACAGGATGCCGAATGTGCAAAATCATAAGAGATCCACACCTAGACACATTATAATGAAGATGCCCAACATACAGAATAAGGAGAGAATTTTAAAAGCTACAAGAGAAAGGAAGCAGATTACATTTAGGGGGAAACCAATCAGGATAACAGCTGATCTCTCAACACAGACTCTGAAAGCTAGAAGATCCTGGAATAACATATTTCAAACACTGAAAGAAAATGGGTTCCAACCAAGAATCGTGTATCCAGCAAAATTAAGCTTCAGGATGGAAGATGAAATTAAAACCTTCCACGATAAACAAAAGTTAAAAGAATTTGCAGCTAGAAAACCATCTCTTCAAAACATCCTTGGCAAAACATTACAGGAAGAGGAAATGGAAAACAACAATGAAAACCAACAGTGGGAGGTAGGACAGTAAAGGGGGGAAAGTAATCAAAGAGGAAAACAAATCAGGTTTAGTAACATAAATAAACAAATATGGCTGGAAGAACAAACCATATCTCAATAATAACCCTAAATGTTAATGGCTTAAACTCACCAATTAAGAGACACAGGCTAGTAGAATGGATCACAAAACAAGACCCAACAATATGCTGCCTACAGGAGACGCATTTGATAGGAAAAGATATACATAGACTGAAGGTGAAAGGTTGGGAAAAATCATATCACTCACATGGACTTCGGAAACAAGCAGGAGTGTCCATACTCATATCAAATAAAATAGATTTCAAGCCAAAGTTAATCAAAAGGGATAAAGAGGGACACTACATACTGCTCAAGGGAACCATACACCAATAAGACATAACAATCATAAATATATATGCCCCAAACAACGGTGCAGCTATGTTCATCAAGCAAACTCTTCTCAAGTTCAAGAGTCTAATAGACCACCATACAATAATCATGGGAGACTTCAACACACCTCTCTCACCACTGGACAGATCTTCCAAACAAAAGTTGAATAAGGAAATTATAGAAGTCAATAACACAATTAATAACCTAGACTTAATTGACATATATAGAATATACCACCCAACATCAAGCAGTTACACTTTTTTTCTCAGCAGCACATGGATTCTTCTCAAAAATAGATCATATATTATGTCACAGGGCAACTCTTAGACAATATAAAGGAGTAGAGATAATACCATGCATCTTATCTGATCATAATGGAATGAAACTGAAAATGAACGATAAAAGAAGGAAGGAAAAATCATGCATCACTTGGAGAATGAACAATAGGTTACTGAATGATCAATGGGTTATAGAAGACATCAAGGAGGAAATTAAAAATTCTTAGAGATAAATGAAAACACAGACACAACATATCGGAATCTATGGGACACACTGAAAGCAGTTCTAAGAGGAAAATTCATTGCTTGGAGTTCACTCCTTAAAAAAAGAAAAAAACCGTTGTATTCTGCTACCTTTCCTATCCCCTACTATCCCCCCTCCCCTTACAACAGTTACTAATAGGGCATTATGTAAAATTGTGGATGTGTAACCGATGTGATTCTGCAATCTGCATTTGGGGTAAAATTGGGAGTTCATAATCCACTTCAATCTAATGTATGAAATATAATATGTCAAGAGCTTTGTAATGTTGTGAACAACCAATAAAAAAAAATAAAAATAAAATAAAAAAAAGGGGGAGGCAAGGGATGGCTAAAAAAAAAAAAAGAAAAAAACCAACAAATAAATGATCTCATACTTCATCTCAAAATCCTAGAAAAAGAAGAGCAAAAAAACAGCAAAAGAAGTAGAAGGCAAGAAATAATTAAAATCAGAGCTGAAATTAATGAAATCGAAACAAAAGAAACAATTGAAAAAATTGACAAAACTGAAAGTTGGTTATTTGAAAAAATAAATAAAATTGACAGACCCTTAGCCATGCTAACAAAGAGAAGAAGAGAGAGAACTCAAATTACTAGCATACGGGATGAAAAAGGCAACATCACAACAGACACTTCAGAAATACAGAAGATAATCAGAAATTATTTTGAATCCTTATACTCCAATAAAATAGAAGATAGTGAAGGCATCGATAGATTTCTTAAGTCATATGATCTGCCCAGATTGAGTCAGGAGGATATAGACAACCTAAACAGACCAATATCAATTGAAGAAATAGAAGAAACCATCAAAAGACTACCAACCAAGAAAAGCCCAGGACCGGATGGGTATACAGCAGAGTTTTACAAAACCTTTAAAGAGGAACTAATACCAATACTTTTCAAGCTATTTCAGGAAATAGAAAAAGAGGGAGAACTTCCAAATTCATTCTACGAGGCCAACATCACCCTGATTCCTAAACCAGACAAAGACACTTCAAAGAAAGAAAACTACAGACCAATATCTCTAATGAACCTAGATGCAAAAATCCTCAATAAAATTCTGGCGAATCAGATTCAAAAACATATCAAAAAAATTGTGCATCATGATCAAGTAGGATTCATCCCTGGGATGCAAGGCTGGTTCAATATACGGAAATCAATAAATGTTATTCACCACATCAATAGACTTAAAGATAAGAACCATATGATCATCTCGATAGATGCGGAAAAAGCATTCGACAAAGTATAGCATCCCTTTATGTTCAAAACTCTAGAAAAATTAGGGATAACAGGATCATACCTCAACATTGTAAAAGCAATCTATGCTAAGCCTCAGGATAGCATCATTCTGAATGGAGAAAAACTGAAGGCATTCCCTCTAAAATCTGGAACAAGACAGGGATGCCTTCTCTCACCACTTCTGTTCAACATAGTTCTCGAAACACTGGCCAGAGCAATTAGACAGATGAAAGATATTAAAGGCATAAAAATAGGAAAAGAAGAACTTAAATTATCAATATTTGCAGATGATATAATTCTATACCTAGCAGACCCAAAAGGGTCTACAAAGAAACTATTAGAGCTAATAAATGAATTTAGCAAAGTGGCAGGATATAAAATCAACACGCATAAATCAAAGGCATTCCTGTATATCAGCGATAAATCCTCTGAAATGGAAATGAGGAAAAACACTCCATTCACAATATCCTCAAAAAAAAAAATACTTGGGAATCAACCTAACAAAAGAGGTGAAAGACTTATACAATGAAAACTACAGAACCCTAAAGAGAGAAATAGAAGAAGATCTTAGAAGATGGAAAAATATACCCTGTTCATGGATAGGCAGAACTAACATCATCAAAATGGCAATATTACCAAAAGTTCTCTATAGGTTTAATGCAATGCCAATCAAAATCCCAACGGCATTTCTTGTAGAAATAGATAAAGCAATCATGAAATTCATATGGAAAAACAAAAGACCCAGAATAGCAAAAACAATGCTAAGCAGGAAGTGTGAATCAGGCGGTATAGCAATACCAGACTTCAAACTATACTACAGAGCAATAGTAAGAAAAACAGCATGGTACTGGTACCAAAACAGGCGGGTGGACCAATGGTACAGAATAGAGGACACAGAAACCAATCCACAAAACTACAACTTTCTTCTATTTGATAAAAGGGCTAAAAGCATGCAATGGAGGAAGGATAGCATCTTCAACAAATGGTGTGGGGAAAACTGGAAATCCATATGCATCAAAATGAAACTGAATCCCTTTCTCTCGCCATGCACAAAAGTTAACTCAAAATGGATCAAGGAGCTTGATATCAAATCAGAGACTCTGCGTCTGATAGAAGAAAAAGTTGGCTACGATCTACATACTGTGGGGTCGGGCCCCAAATTCCTCAATAGGACACCCATAGCACAAGAGTTAATAACTAGAATCAACAAATGGGACTCACTTAAACTAAAAAGTTTTTTCTCATCAAAAGAAACAATAAGAGAGGTAAATAGGGAGCCTACATCCTGGGAACAAATTTTTACTCCTCACACTTCATATAGAGCCCTAATATCCAGAGCATACAAAGAACTCAAAAAATTAGACAATAAGATAACAAATAATCCAATCAACAAATGGGCCAAGGACCTGAACAGACACTTTTCAGAGGAGGACATACTATCAATCAACAAGCACATGAAAAAATGCTCAGCATCGCTAGCAGTCAGAGAAATGCAAATCAAAACCACCCTAAGATACCATCTCACTCCAGTAAGATTGGCAGCCATTAGGAAGTCAAACAACAACAAGTGCTGGTGAGGATGTGGGGAAAAGGGTACACTTGCCCATTGTTGGTGGGACTGCAAATTGGTGCAGCCAATTTGGAAAGCAGTATGGAGATTTCTTGGAAAGCTGGGAATGGAACCACCATTTGACCCAGCTATTCCCCTTCTTGGTATATTCCCTAAAGACCTAAAAAGAGCATGCTACAGGGACACTGCTACATCGATGTTCACAGCAGCACAATTCACAATAGCAAGACTGTGGAACCAACCTAGATGCCCTTCAATAGTTGAATGGATAAAAAAAAATGTGGCATCTATACACAATGGAGTACTATGCAGCAATAAAAAATGACAAAATCATAGAATTTGGAGGGAAATGGATGGCATTAGAGCAGATTATGCTAAGTGAAGCCAGCCAATCCCTAAAAAACAAATGCCAAATGTCTTCTTTGATATAAGGAGAGTAACTAAGAACAGAGTAAGGACGAAGAGCATGAGAAGAAGTTTAACATTAAACAGGGATGAGAGGTGGGAGGGAAAGCGAGAGGGAAGGGAAATTGCATGGAAATGGAAGGAGACCCTCATGGTTATACAAAATTACATACAAGAGGAAGTGAGGGGAAAGGGAAAAATAATACAAGGGGGAGAAATGAATTACAGTAGAGGGGGTAGAGAGAGAAGAGGGGAGGGGAGGGGAGGGGAGGGGGGATAGTAGAGGATAGGAAAGGCAGCAGAATACAACAGACACTAGTATGGCAATATGTAAATCAATGGAAGTGTAACTGATGTGATTCTGCAACCTGTATAGGGGTAAAAATGGGAGTTCTTAACACAGTTGAATCAAAATGTGAAATATGGTATGTCAAGAACTATGTAATGTTTTGAACAACCAACAATAAAAAAATATTGATTATGAAAAAGTGCTTTCCAAAGTCCCCCTCAATGTTTGGGTTTAGTATGTGTGACCTTGGCCTTCCTTTCAGTCTGTGTAATTGCTGGCCTCTGTTCTAGCAGATAGGAGCAAGCATCAGATTACAGGGTGGTTTAGTCTGCTATCTTAGTATGTGTTATGGTTTGGATGTGAGATGACTCTGAAGCTCCTATTTTAATGCAGAAATATTTGGAGGTTACATGGACTGTGAGAGTCCTAACCTAATCAGTCCATCCTGATTTGAGTAGACTGACTGGTGGTTACTGTAGACAGGTGGGGTGTGGCTGGAGGAGGGGGGTTCCTGGGATCCTTGCCCTGGAACAGAGCATCACCCTGCAGAGCCCCCTCCCCCTCTCCACTTCCTTGCTGCCATGAGGGGTGCAGCTTACCCTGTCATGTCCCTCCTCCATGATGGGATGGTCTGTCTCGTCTTGGTCCTGGAGCAACAGAGTCTTACCTGAGACCTCTGTTTCATCATGAGCCAAAATAAACGTTTCCTCCTCAATTTTGGTCACAGCAATGGAAATGCTGCCTAACCAGTGTGACAATGCAGGGCTTCCAGTCCTCCCCAGTTTCCCTCTCTGCCCTCCAGCCTGGCGCACCATAGGCAGGGAGACTGGGCCAACACAAAGTTGCTTACATTGTCAGAGCTTTGGTCCTCCTTTGCCCACAAAGCCATTATCTTTTCCTCTGCCACCTGGCATAGTTCTTATCCTTCAAGGTCCCAGTCAAGGGACACCTCTGTTCTGAAAATTTTCTTACCCATTTTTTTCCCTCTTGTTCCCTAAACAGAATAAAGCCTCCACAATTAGGTGGCATTTAGTTAGTTCTATTACCTCATGTAGCTGTAATTCTAATTATCAGTAATGTTAGTAGTATTGCAAAAGCAGCTATCTTCAAGTACTCACTAGCTGTCAGAAACTGGGCTATATTAGGTCATTTAAATATCATTTGTCTTGGCCCCTATTTAACCAGGAGGAAATGAGGGTTCAGAAATATGAAGTTGCCCAAATGCACACACCAAATAAGTGGCAGAGCCCAACCTGTGATCTTCACCCTGGGTCACACAGCACACTCGCATCATCTTCTTCTCTCCATCATATAGAAATGTGTAATGTCCTTCTTAGCAATGGTGTGGGGGGTTTGATGCCTCACACTGCATGGGTTGGGGTCAAACTTCGCCTTGGCTCACTTAACCAGCATGCAAGGAAAATGACCTAAAAAGTGCAGTCAGCTGGGCATGGTGGCACACATCTGTAATCCCAGTGACTCAGGAGTCTAAGAAAGGAGAATGGCAAGTTCAAGTACAGCCTCAGCAACTTAGTGAGGCCCTAAGCAACTTGATGAGACCCTGTCTCTAAAATAAATAAACAAACAAACAAATAAATAAATAAGGCCTGGGGATGTGCCTCAGCAGTAAAGCATCCCTAGGTTAAATCCCCAGTAACAAAAAGAAAAAAAAAATGCAGTCAGCAGTCTTTAGATGACCCGAGAGTCTATACTACAGCCATAGTCTGCAAAGGTGACCATTCTTTAGCGTGGGGAGTAGGTCTGTATGAAGAGAAACATGCCTTGAAATACAACCAATTTTGAAAGACAGCTGCTCTTTGGTGGGGCACGGGTGAGAAGCATAGGGAGGGACTATCACCGTCAGGCTCACCCCCACTACTTTGAAAGTCAGGCCCACCCCTTACCTTGGCAGAGCCCACACACCAGGTGTCTAAATATTTAAAAGTTATAAATCAAACCAACAAACTGCTAAATGAAATATGTCTTATCCTCCTACCTTGACAAACCTAACCCTATGATGATGTAGAAGGCCAGGCTGGATTTATAGTCCTCAAGCTCTTGGAGTTCTCTGCTGGAACATGGTGGTACAGGGAGAAGTGGCCCTGGCCAGAGGCCCACTTGCCTTCACTTCCTGTTCCTCAACACGGAAGGCCTGGAGTGCACATTTGTGGACACACCAGTTCACACAGTCACATTCTGTCCATGTCCCCAGCATGTGGTTATCCTTGGCTACTCAGAGCTTAGGACTATATCTACAAGTAGAAAATTCTGGGGTTCCAGGTTCTTAAAGTGGGGGCTGGATGTGAGTGTGGGCTCCTTGCTTTGTGTGCTGGGGTGGCAGGAGGGAGCCATAGTCAGGCTTACTAAGGCAACGGATCTGAGCAGGTGCCTCTCTTACCTCTCCTACCAACACCTGAAAGCATGAATGCTGATAACAAAGAAGACACATTTGTAAATAAAAGCTGAGAACAGAACTTGGCCTGTTTGATCATCACAATAGCCTCTGCACTCAGCAGAGCCTAATGCTGAGTAGGTACTCAGTAAAGTTCAATGGAATGAACTGCCATCATAGAAGCCAAGATGGATTTTAGTTTAGAGGCTATTAGAATACTAAAGTCACTGTGCACTTTCTGAAGAAAAGAAAAGTCCACTGTGCAGTGGATGCTTTCTGAAGAAAAGTAGGATTTGAGTAGATATTTGTTCTTAACCCTTGTGTCAGTCAAGGCTCAATACCCACCCTTCCCAGCCTCAGTGGTATTATCACTGGTATTAACAAAATGCTTTTTAGCATTATCAGATATTAAAGATAAATGATTTTGCCTTAAACATGCCTGTATTTTACGAATCAACTATATTGAAACACTGAAAGCTAACAGTTTTAATTACCCATAAACAGAGAAACTTTAAATATAAGCATTAGTTTCCTGTGTTTAATGTTTCCTCACTTGCAAGGGGGCTGAAGGAATCATGCTGGAACCTCATTGGATCTTAAGGACCACCATCACCCACGGCTTCCTTCTGAATCGTTTCCTTTAGTGCTAGGTGTTCTGTTTCATTTAGGAATTTTTATTTTGTGCTCTGATTTCTAGTATTACAGTTGCCCAGTTCGTCACATATACAAATGAGGTGGACCTTGTTGGTTCTACTCCAGTTATGACCGCACTCTTCCTCGTGCCACATAGGGGACCTAAGTTGGTCGTCACTGAGCTGGGGATGTAAGCTCAGGGGTAGAGTGCTGGCCTAGCACGTGTGAGGCCCTGGGTCTGATCTCCAGCACCATAAAATGAAACAAAACAAATAAAGTAATAAAACAAAAGTCACATACCAATGCAGTATATTTAAATTCCTTTGGATAATTAATTGTAAGTTTGATTGGATTTCAACAACATAGTTGGCTGAAAATACGCATAAGACTTCACTGGGGGGATGCAATACCAATGAATTTAGCTGTCCACATTTTCAGACCAAACATCTTCAGTGTTTTCCATTTCCTGACATTTCTTTGCCAAGGTTCATTTAAAATGGCTTAGATTTGGTGAATGACAGCATGGTTATCCCAACCCCAAGCTTTGAGAGATGAAGAAGGATGTGTCACATGAGGTTAAATGATGGATGACAGGGAATCCCTTTTCTTGACACCAATTCTATATTTGTAAGAAACTTGAATCTTGGAGCGCTGGATTCTTCTTCCACCCCTGTCTGAGGGATATTTCTGCCATGAAGGAAGTCTTTGAAATGTTAAACAGGATGCTTGTGGTTTCCAAACTTTTTCTCTTTTTCTGGTGCAGTCTCCCCAGCTGATTTCCCTGGGCCCCTCCTTCCTCCTGCCCTAAAGCTTCTGCCAAACAGGCGCTCCTCCAAGTCACTCCAGTACTCTAACCCAGCAGAAATGGTCATCCCCTTAACAGACCAGAGATGTCCGGAGGCCCAAACGGTCCCCAGGATTTTAGACTCCTCTGTTCCAGAACCTGAGTTAGACAATTGTTTATGTCTGTAGCAACTATTAACTCTTTATTTGGAGATAATCAATTAAGATCCAAAATAAGGATCTTTCTCCTACCTGACCAGGGGTTCCTATCTTCTGGGGCCACTGCTAGAATTGGGGACCCCTTTGTATTTTTCTTTGTCCTGGGGGAGAACTTCATTGATACATACTGGCCATAACCTAGTTTTTTCAGCATCACTAAATTTTCACAATCAATTCTACTCCAGCATCTTTCATTTTGCAACAGGTGTGACATTCACGTGTGATACAGGTTTTGGGAGGTGTTTACCTTGAAAATTGCCCTAGGGTTCTAGAACAGTCTTCCAGGAACAAATGTATATTATTCAAGTATTTTTGTGAACTGAGGAACTGCACATTCTGGTTATAAGCTCTCTCTTATAGCTAAATATTAATGTTAGCAGGGTGCCTGTCACATGGGGCTTCAAGAAGGATTTGCAGAATAAACCAGCTATGATTTTATAAAAATCAACATAGTAAATGAACAACCGGCACAGGTGAGAACCCGCTTTCAGTAGTACTCAAGAGCAATAATAAAAGACAAGGAAAGGTAAAGACAAAATTATTTGAATAACATAAAGACTTTAACTATGATAGATGAGAAAGAAAAAGAGGTAGTACTGGTTGAGGTGAGCTTGCATAGAAACTCGGACTCAGATGTTGTTATGGTTTGGATGTGAGGTATCCCCCAAAAGCTCATGTGTAAAACAATGCAAGAAGGTTCCGAGGAGAAAGGATTTTGGGTTGTGAGAGTCTTAACCCAATCAGTAATTTAATCACCTGACAGGGATGAACTGAGTAGTGACTGAAGTGGTGGGGTGTGGCTGGAGGAGGTGGGAATTGGGGCGTGGCTTTGGGTCTATATTTGTATCTTGTGAGTAGACTGTGCTCTCTGCTTCCTGGCAAAGTGAGCTGCTTCCCTCTGCCACCCTCTCCCACCATGATGTTCAGCCCTGAGGAATGGAGCTGGCCTTCTGTGGACTAAGACCTCTGAAATTATGAGCCCTCAAATAAACTTTTCCTTGTTCTGGTCAGATTCTTTAGTCATAGCAGCAAAAAGGCTGAGTAAAACAGATGTCTAGTTCAAAGAAAACTTAATTCAAAGTCCCTTTTCTTCCAAAAATTACTTTGAAATAATAGAAAAAATAAAGTAAAAATGTGTTGGAAGATAGAAACTAGTACTACCAGAAATTGAATTTCTAAGCAATAATGAAGATGGAATAATGCTAATGGTGTGGGGGGGGAGGTGGGTAGACAACAACAGTAGGCTAAGATACAGGTAGGAGAGAGCTCCTGGACAGACAAGCATGGCTTTTCCTAAGTCTGGAGAAACCACAGACACAGAGTCAGGTTACACAGACCAGCAACCAGGTGGTACATCAGGGAGATGGAGGGCTTCCACTAACAGACCCCTCACACCACGTCTTCACTCCAACACGCTCTTGTTGTTTTCTTGTTTGGGATGGTTGGTTGGGCCACTGGAGAAAACAAGAACATTGGTGTGTGTGTTCTCAGCATAGAGTCAATGTGGTTCTCACTGTGGACACTGCAGCGGAGAACGAAGCCAGAGGAGCCAAGCCAGGGTGACCCAACCTGTGGGTTCTGCTTCCAACCCGAATCAGCCTCTGTCATCATATCAAAATACATAGCCAAAAAAATTGATCACATAAACAGCTTCACCTATGAAGAATGTTTTAAAAACCCTAAGTAAATTTATAGCAAATCCAATAGGATATTAAGAGGTGTAAATTTATAGCATATGCAACCCAATAGGATATTAAGAGTACCTCATGACCGGGTTTTATCCCAGCAATGCAAGAATGAGTATGAGTATAAATCTTCATTACAGCAATAGTTTAAAATAGCCACAACTGATGTTTCAATAGGTGCCCAAAAGGCAAATTCAGAAAGTAGTCATTCTTCTCATCGCTGGGGAGAAGGCAGAAAGGAATGGTTGGAAAAAGACCCTCACCAGATGGATGGGTTTTATTCCTCTTTTTTTCTCACTGGCCAAGCCCAAGCATCAAGGCTCAGGGAAGCCATCTTGAATCTTTGTGCCTGAGTAACCATGAGTGGGTGGCAGACCGAGGGGAGAGCCAGCCACTGGGCATGAGAGTAAAGGAGTTATACTCAGAGAAGGATCTAGTTAGAGGCTCTGGGCAAGCAAAGGTCTTTGTTCTGAAGAGCTGCATGGCTGCCATCCAGCTGCATTTAAAGGAATAAACAGTGTGTCTCCTGGCTGGCGCAGATGTCCCTAACACTCTAAAACAGGACAGGTGAGAATGGTGTGTCGGTGGGTGGGGGCTAGTACCAGGAAGTTAATGTTCAGAGTTGAGTTGTAAGATGCTGGCCCCAGTATTGAACATTGTGGAAGGGTTCCTAGGAGCAGGTTCCTGCTTGACTCCTTTTGCATTCTTACCACCCAGCCTGCTACTTGATACACAGTGGAACTCAATAAATATTTATTGAATAAATGTACAGAAGCTTTGATTTAAATCTTGGCTCTGCCACTTACTAAACTGTGTGACCTTGACAAATCATTAAATCTCTTTGCAATTCATTTTTATACCATTAAAATGGAACATTGTATTCATAAAGTATGTAACAAGTGCTTGGTAAATGGGTTTCACTTCCGACAATCATGTCCTTCTCTTTGTAACCTGTAGGCGACTTGGAGGGAAGACCTTGCCTGGTTCACCTTTGCAGACTATGGATTGGGCGTTGCATTTTTCACTTCATAAATGCTCAACATTTATTCTTTGATGAATAGCTATGCACATAGTGCTTACATGAGGGGCAACCCGATGTAAGGTTAAGAAAAGGAACTCTGCAGCTAGGTGATTGTGGCTGAGTTCAGGCTCTACCATTTAGGAGTTATGTAATTTTTAAAGGTAATGGCCTTCACCTTTCTTTGCCTCAATTTTCTCATCTAAAAAACAGAGAAATATAGCACCTTTCTCATGTAGTTTTTGCAAGGGTTAAATGACATTGTCTATGTAAGCACTTAGAACAGTTCCAGGTATATGTTAACAACATTTTAAAAATTTGCTAGTTATTTTTCGTTGTTCTTTTAAGATATATCTGACATTTTAGTGAATTTTGACATAAGAATTTGCTACTTCTTAATGCAATTCAACTTTGAAATTTTTAATTTTGAAATGAGTTCACATATACTCCTCACTAAGCTTCCTCTAATGACAACATATTAATCGCCATAGCACAATGATAAAAAAAAAAACAAGGAACTCGACACTTCTCACTTACCAATTAATACAAAAACTGTTAAATAATCTACAATTTATCTTTAAATTTCACCAGTTTTCTCATAAATGTCCTTTTTCAGGTTCAATCTGGAATCTGTCATTGCATTCAATTTTCATGTCTCTTTAATCTTTCATGCAACAGCTCTTTAGTCCTTTGTGTCACTTTGAAGAATACTGGTGTTATTGTTCATGGTGCCCCTAAATTTGGATTTCTCTTTCACTTCCTCAGGATTTAGGCCAAGGTTATAAACATTTAGCAAAATACCACAGACATCTTCTTGGGTATGAATCTTATAACTGGTGATGCTAACTTTGATTGCTTGATTAAGGCGATACCCAGATTTTTCCACTCTGCAGATACAATTTTATCCTTTAAAATTAATAATCATCTTATAGGGAGACACTTTGAGACTGTGAAACTATCCATTTTCTTATCAAACATTCATCCACTAATTTTAGCAACTTGCCAGTAATAATGATTAGTGTGATGTTCTATTCTCATTATTCCTTGTACATTTATTTATTAGATTATACTGTAAGAAGAACTGTTTTTTATCTGCTTTATTTATTAATATCAGTTGCATTCATCATTATCAGTTTTATTTTATTAACATTATTATATATTTTGTTATTCAGATAGTTCCAGCTTTATCCTTAGAATTCCTTGAAGTTGGAGCCAGTGTTCTTGCAATATGTAGCCACCATGTTTTGTATCACTTACATACTTTATGGTACCACAAGATGTTCCAAGCTCATCTTGTGTTTTTTTTCCTATTCCAACCCTGGAATCAACCACTTCTCCAGGGAAGTCTGGCTTTTTTTTTTTTAATTGAAGAATGGTATTTAGAAACCAAGATCTGGGTGCTAGGTGTGCTTTTTGCTATTAAGATGCCATTACTCCTAGACTTCTCTAAACAGAGTTAGGAAATACATACACACACACACACACACACACACACACACACACACACACACATATATATATATATATATATATATATACAGATTTATATTCAAACACATATATTAGCTACACATTTCTTTTAATTTAGTTTTAATTAGTTAAGAAGAGATACATTTTCTGTCTTCTTCTGAGATATTTTCCAAAGAGACACAAGTCATGGTCCATTGACTTACTTGTAATTCTACATATTTGCTTATTGCTTTAGTAGGTGCCATGGTAAAAGCTGTCTAAATGGCTCAAGCAGAATTAATGCTCTCTACTTGGGAAAAAGGAAAGAAAAAGGCTTTGCTCCCTCTGGTGGTCAAAGTGAGTAATTGGCATTTCATGACCTTGGGACAAGTGTTTAATATATGAATAAAATATTAAAATAACAAGCAATTTGGTTTTACACATATTGACCTAGAGTATACAATATATAATCAGATAGAATTTGTATGTGATGTCCTGTAGCATGAATGAAACTAAAGGGGGTAATTTATAGCTGATGCTTGGCTGGACTGCTTGTGATCCTATTATAAATGGTGTTTTACGAAAGATATTTGCATCTCATTAGATCTTCACAGGGATCATGTGAAGCAGAAGGAGAAGGTTTTTATTATCCCAGATTTGCAAACAAGGAGCCAATCTCAAAGAGGTTAAATGATTTGCCTAAGTTAATAAAGCTTGTTTGGGACAGTGCTAGAGCTTGAACTGAACTTGTGTGGTAAGAAAGAGTTGGTCTGTTTTATCATTGCTAGCCCTCTGCTCTTTCTGCTAAAGGATTGAAAAATATCTTAAACATTTCATTACAACTGAAAAAAAAATGGCAAAGCATGAATCCAGGAAACTTGGCCCTATAATTTTAAAAGGAAGGAAGGAGAGAATCAGACAACATCTCCCACGTTTTGGTTCTTGGAAATATTCTTAACAGTTCATAAAAGTAAGAAAAAAAGACAATCCTTAACTATTAGTGAAGTTCTTTATCAAGTTAACACCTAGTTAAAACAGGTAATGGAAGCCTTATAAATACAAAATCCAGACTCTCAATAAACTTCCGACCACCAGATGTGGACAGAGATACACTGGGCTGGAAAGCTGGCCACCACACGCCCTCTGATAGCCACAGAGGTGTCATGTAACCATTTCACTCCAAGACATCACTGCTCTTTGTAGTGTTATCCTGGCTTGGGCTGAATAGAGATCGCCAGAAATCCACTCCTAAGAGGACACATTTTCTCACTTTCTTTGAGACAGGTTTGAAAATAAGGAAGCAATCAATCAAGATACTCATCTCTCTATAATCATCTGAGAAGCCAAAATGGCCTTGGGGATGATGTATGACCTGCATGATGTGAATGTCTATAAGCTTCTGGTCTCTCAAGGTTATTATACAGACGACCATGGGAAGTCATAAAACTGTGTTCTTTATTTAAAATGAGAGGACTTTATCTTGTCTCTCTTGGCATTTCCTCTCCTTTCTCTATTTTAAAAATGCTGACTGGACAACATGGAAGTAAAGAAAGGTGTCAATTTCAGGAAGTCCATTTGGTGAATTGATTCTAGAGAGATAATATCTATCAAATATTTCACAAATAAAAGTTGGTGTGAGGTTAATTTTTGAATCAATGCCAGACTTAAGCGTCGAGATGTGACATTTTTATCCAAGTAAAAAATTCCAGAATGACACCAAAAGAGACCTCTCCTCACCCACTGGGGCTAACGGGATTCCAAGGATTGCTGCATTATTTGGACATCAGAGAGTTGGAGGCTTGCATGAAATTCACTAGAACTGTTTAGATCTTTGATGTACTGTGAAATGTAATTGCTAAATCTGGTTTGGAAAATCAAAATGTGGGAAATATGCTGTGAGACAGAATTTCCAAGACTATTTAGGAAAATAAGCAAGAGAAAAAAATAAACCTGCGAAAACATATGCATCAGATATTCTCTGAGGTCAAGGCTATAAAGGGAACTCAAAGGTTCTATAAAACGCTTCTCCTTGTCTTTTCCCCCTTGTCCTCAGCTGGCCAGTGAAGAGACAAAGAGCAGAACCATGTCAACATCTGGCAAGTGTCTAGGCATGAGCAGCCATGCTCTCCTCCCACACACAGGTGTGGCCGTATTGATGTCTGGACACCACATGGCATGGCCCAAAGGGCATGCCTGGGAGGGAAGCGGTGTGCCCTCTGCAATGGTCCACTGCATCTGCGGGCAAAGTCCCCAGAGTGACACATGAAGCAGTGGAGTCTTACTTCTGGCCAGTTCTATGCAGAAGGAAACAAAAAGTCGATGGCAATCATCGCTGCTTGTCCACCCCTGAAAGCCTGAGGAAAGCAGGAGGACAGTGTCTTTAGCACATGGCCATATGGAGCCCGCAGACCAGGACACAGAGAAGTTATTTTCTGTGACTTAACCACTAAAAACCAATATGGATATGATGAGAAGAGTTATCCTCAGGAGTCACCTATCCCACCATATGGTCCATAAGCATGTGGAACCATGCAGATCTTGCTCACCCTTTGTTAAGGTTGAGAAATGAGGTATCCTCCAGAAGCTCGTGTGAGACAATGTAAGAAAATTTAGAGATGAGAGGATTGGGTTATGAGAGCTTTAACTTAATCCCACCTTTAATCCCTTGATGGGGTTAACTGGGTGGTAACTGTAGGCACATAGTGTGTGGCTGGAGGAGGTGGGTCACTGGAAGTATGCTTTTGGGGCATATATTTTGTCTGTGGTGGGGGAAGTCTCTCTTTCTCTGCTTCCTGGTACCATGTCCTGAGCTGCTTTCCTCTACCCCATTCTCCGCCATGATGTTATGCCTCACCTCAGGCACAGAGAAATGGAGCTGGCTGTCTGTGGACTAAAACCATGAATGCCAAATAAACTTTTCCTCCTCTAAAACTGTTCTTGTCACATCTTTTGGTTCCAGAAGTGAAAAAGGTGATTAAAACACCCAGAGATATGAAAAGTTGAGCTCTATGTATGTAATAAGAGTTGTAGTGCAATTCCGCTGTTATATATAAATAAAAAAATATTTTAAAAAAAGAATGAGAATGTAGGGAGACGTGTTGTCAAAAGCTGTTAAAAGATCTGAGGATGCTGGAATTTTCAAATAACTCAGTGGAAAATAATTGGGACTTCATGCCTTGAATTCCCACAGGGCCAAGATAACGAACAATTGTTTGAGTTTATTATAACAACAACAACAACAACAACAACAACAACAACAACAACAAAAATACATGGACCAAGTTTCTACTGCTCTAACATCCCTCTCAGGCATCCTTTCTCCAAGAAGTCTCTGATTTTCCTTCTTCATCCTTGCCCTTGGCCATCAGAGTGGGCTCCTGCTCTTCTGTTCCCTCGGTTGGTGTGACTGGTTTGTGTGACACTCATCACGTGGATGCCATTGTACGCCCATCTCACCTCCCTGCAACCTAAGCCCCTGAAGTAGATCATGCATCTTTGTAGCCCAGTGCCAGTCTGAGGTTTGGGATGCAGTGAGAATCAAATAAAACTGTTTGCAGGAGAGATTAAAGGGGGAAGCATGAGGAATCCTCATGTTCATTGCTGTGGTCTGAGTGTATAATCAGGTCTCAAGGCAACTGAAGGAAGTTCTAGTCTAATCCATTGTTTCCCCAAATGTGGCTGGTGAATCATAACCTCTTTGGCATGCTTTGCTCTATCTCCTCTGAAAGAAGAAGAAATGGAAAGGGGTATTCTATGTTCAAATAAGTTCTGGAAATGCTGTATACTGTATATTCTTCTTGATAAATTATGGGTAGTTGATAAGGGGACTGAGAAGACTTTAAAAAGTTGGCTTCATCTGGCAGTTAGCAAATTAAGTTGCGATTTGGCATTTATGTGCTATTTTGCAAGCAAGTCCTGATCTGCTGCGGATAGGCTAGAAGAAAATTCCAAACAGAGGAGCTTCCATTGCAGTACAAATCAAAGTATGGTCCCCAGAACAACAGCAGTGGTGCCTGAAAACTTTCTAAAATGTGAAGTCCTGGACTCCATCCTAGACCTGCTGACCCAAAGAATGGGGGTACAGAGGAAGTGCTGCAATCTCTGATTTACCAGCCTTCTGGATGATTCTGATGCATGCTAAGGTTTGCAAACTACTGGATTGGAGAAACACTGCTGGTTTGGGGGGTATGTAGGAAAGAGAGGTTTATCTGAGTAGGGGCTCAGAAAAAACTGCAGGCATGTGGCTCAACCCTTTCTTAGTTCCTGTCATCGGATCTGCTCACCTGTAATGAGGGTGCATTTCTGGCCTGTTCTCTCAGGCCAGCATCTTCTGTGGGGAAGGTCTGTGATTTTCCAATGTCACCTGTAAGTAGTTGGATGACTGTTTAATCCAGGGAGGAAGTATGAGCAAGCCCTTTGTCTGCACATCTAAAACCTCCACTTCCAATAGACTTGTCTTTATCAGCAGGTAGCATTTTGATCAACATTTGTCTGTCTTCTGTGCCTTAATTTAGGTTCCATATTGGGAGGGGAAGAAAAGGGTGGTTTTATAGTGCTGCCACGTGGCGCAACTCCAAAGTCACTGTGCACAGTGCTCCCTGCGTCGATCAACCCGTGAGACTGCAGTGTTGCTGGCTGCAGGAGTGCTGTGTGGAGAAAGGATCTGAAGCTGGGTCTGGGCTCCTGGGAGGGGTGCTGAAGTTAGTTAAGGTCAGCATGGGTGCAGGTAAGGAAGCCAAGGCAGGTAGGCCCAACGTCTGCCATTCTGGGATGAGTTGCTGTAATGGACAGTTCCACAACCAAGTAAGATTGGGAAACTGAGCTTTGTCACTCTGCTTTCTTCAGGTAATCCTCTAGCCTATGACTTGTTCTCTTAACAACAAGGACTATCAGGAAGGAGCACCCCAAGCCAAAGACCTGTACAGGTAACTTGCCACACCTTTTCCCCATAGAAAGTAATAAATTGGCCCTTACATGAATCTCTAAGTCTCAAGATATTTAGTCAATGTGGGGCGACTGCCAGAGCCTGACCCCCTCCAGCACAGTGAGAAAGCAGGGGTCACACGTGTGGAAGCTGCCGTGGGCCTTGCCTGGTGCCACTACAGGCCTCCTTGGATGTCTTTCATCACAATGGGTGTCTGGGTCCAGTGGGCCTTCTCTCAACTCAGGCTTTCCATTTCAAAAGGCAAACAGCACTGTGGCAAAGGGGAACGAAGAGGAGAAATTATCTAGGGGATTTGATCCCTATCGTCATTTCTTAGACAAAAATGCTCCAACCATCCCTTTCTTCAAGGGCAGGAATTTGGAGCCCGTATTAACTAGATTATTGCATTACTTCTCTTGGCATTTGAGAAGAAAATTGCTTTGTGTGTTTGTGAGAAAAAGGTGCAATGTTTTTACATTCCTTTGATGCCTGCTTCCCTTCTGAGCTTCTATGTCTATACCCAGTGACACCTTTGCATGTAGTTTTGTAACGTAGGGCCACACAGAGAGCTTTTCTTTTTTATTAAATTGCTTTTCTAAGATTACTTAGGAGCTGCCCAGTCTGAAAATTAGCCTTTATCTAATTAATCATGAAGGACAGCCACCCAGACCAGTTAAAGCCAAGGAAAGATGAGAGGCAGTAGCCGTGTGGGAATCTCACATCTAATCTCCTGCTCACCCTTAAAGCCGTTGCTCATCTGTGGCTAGGGCAGCACTGCAGAGTGAACGAGTTAGAGGAAATGAGAATTTTTGTAAAATTGATAGAAGAATGTCAGGACATTCTGAAGTTTTCTCGAAATAGAGAAAAAAGTACATTTTCCTTACCTCTTTTGACCTCTCCCCACAAGATCTAAATGCTGGAAATGTCTTAGAAAGATGCTCAAACCAACGCCTTACAGATTTCTAGTGCCTTCCAATGTAGCATCACGTTTAAAGGCAGGGCCCATGTGGAGTAAGAACTTCTCCATCTGCCACTCTGGCCCCACTGTTTCCCAGCTGTGTGACACTGGCCCAGTCACTTCTCCTCCTGCTATGTTGGTGCTCTCAGAAATAAGATGAGGAAGGAACTCATTCATGTCAAAGACAGCACTGCTCCAGGCACAAGATGAGTGCTTGTTGACATTACCCACTATTACAGTTATTTTTTTGGAGTAACCAGCTCCTCTGCTTTGGGACTGGGACTGTTCCTAATTGACTGGGAATTGTCTGACTATGTTTTAAAGGTGGCATGGAGTGGGAACAGTTTTTGAGTAAAACGTCAACAGGTATAAAATGTACAACTCCTTTGTAATAGGTTCATCTTGAAGGTAAAAATATTGTCTCACTCATCTTTATGCCTCACATACTGTGTAGCCCAGGAGTTTACACAGTAGATACTCAATAAGCATTTAAATAAAAAAAAAAATCAAAGCTCTGACTGGAGTGAGATGAAATCTCAGGGTATTTTGATTTGCATTTCTCTAATTGCTGGAAATGTTGAACATTTTTTCATATATTTGTTGATCGATTATATTTCTTCTTCTCTGAAGTGTCTGTTCAATTCCTTAGCACATTTTTTGATTGGATTATTTGTTTTTGGGGTGTTAAGTTTTTTGGGTTCTTTATATATCCTCAAGATTAATGCTCTATTGAGGTGCGTGTGGTAAAGGTTTTCTCCCATTCTGTAGGCTCTCCGTGTTATTGATTGTTTCCTTTGCTGAGAAGCTTTTTAGTTTGAATCCATCCCAATTATTGACTCTTGATTTTACTCTTTGTGCTTTAGTTTTGTTAAGGAAGTTGGGTCCTAAGCTGACATGATGGAGATTTGGGCCTACCTATTCTTCTGTTAGGTGCAGGTCTCTGTTCCAGTACCTAAGTCTTTGATCCAATTTGAGTTGAGTTTTGTTTAGGATGAGAGACAGGGGTTTAACTTCACTTTGCTACACATGGATTTCCAGTATTTCCAGCACCATTTGTAGAAGAGGTTATCTTTTCTCCAGTGAATGTTTTTGGTGCCTTTGTCTAATATGAGATAACTGTATTCATGTGGGTGTATCTGTGTCTTCTATTCTATACCATCGGTCTACATGTCTGTTTTGATACCAATACTATACCATTTTTGTTACTATGGCTCTGTAGAGTAGTTTAAGGTCTGGTATTGCAATCTCTGCTTCACTCTTCTTGCAAAGGATTGCTTTGCATGTCATTCCAATCAAAATAGCAATTATCAAGAATACAAGCAACAATAAATATCGGCAAGGATATGGGGGAAAGGTACACTCATACATTGCTAATGGGATTGTAAATTGGTGCAACCACTATGGAAAGAAGTATGAAGAGTCCTCAGAAAACTTGGAATAGAACCACCATTTGACTTAGTCATCCCACTCCTTGGTTTATATTCAAAGGACTTAAAATCAACATATTTTAGTAATACAGTCACATCAATGTTTATAACAGCTCAATTCATAATAGCCAATCTATGCAACCAGCCTAGATGCCTTTCAACAAATGAATTAATAAAGATAATGTAGTATATATACACAATGGAATATTACTCAGCCTTAAAGAAGCATGAAATTATGGCATTAGCTGGTAAATAAATGGAGCTGGATAATTTCATGCTAAATAAAATAAGCCAATCCCCAAAACCCAAAGGCTGAATCTTTCCTCTGATATGAGGATGCTAATTCACAATAAGGGGTGGGGCTAGGAAAAATGGAAGTATATTGGATTAGGTAGAGGGGAGTGAAGGGAGGAGAGGGGGTATAGGGGGTAGGAAGTACAGTAGAATGAATTGAACTTTATTACCCTACGTATTTATATGATACATGATCAGTGTTATTCTAGTCCATGAACAACCAGAAGAATAAGAAATTTTACTCCATTTATGTATGATGTATCAAAAGGCATTCTACTGTCATGTATAATTAATTACAACAAATTTTAAAAACTTAAAAAATATTAAACTTCTACATATGAATGCACGGAATTGCTTTGTTTAGTGAAATCATGTCCAAGCAAGGCTGATCTAAATTTAAGGACTTTGTGATGTCTGAAGAACTGAGAACTTTGTGGGATAATTGAAATGTTCTAGATCTGTGTAGCCCCATAGGGAAGCCACTGACCATGTGTGGCTGCTGAGCATTTGAAATGTGTCTCCCATGGCTGGAGTACCAGATTCTGAATTCAATTTAATTCTAATTCATTTAATGTCAATTTCCGTGTACATGTAACCAGTGGAGGTCTAGATCCTCAGTTGAGAATCTGACAAAACGGCTAATTCCAGCTGGACTTACTTGAACAAAAGCCGTGGTTCTTAAAGTCCACTCCCTAGAGTAGCAGCAACAGCTTCACTTGGAAACTTTCTGGAGATGCAGATTTCTGGGACTGGTTCAGTGCCTTCCAAACCAGAAATTCTGGGGCTAAGATCAAGCGATCTACTTTTACAAGCCCTTTGTGTTGCGGATGCACATTCCAGTGGGAGGACTTCTGATCCAAAGACAAAAAGGAAGGAAAGTGAAGCCCTGACCTGCCTGGGTCACCTTTCCTCTGGCAATGTTCCCCAGATATCTCTTGCGTGGGCTGGCTGCAAAAATTTTCAGGTTAATTTGTTGCGAATACACACACACACACACACACACACACACACACACACACGAGTTCCACCTCTTAGGAATTCTGATTTTAAATATCTAGAGAAAATCATAAATCTGTGTTTTTCCAAAGCTCCGAGGTGATTCTGATGGACAGCAAAATTTGGGAACAACTCTTAGTCCTAGTAGGCAGGTCTTTGGAAACCTATCACTGATCCTAGAAGGGCCTATCCACTCGATTAACTTCTATCCTTCTTTCTCCCTCCTGAGGTCAGTGGAGAAAGAAAGGGACCCCAACTTCACTAACTTTTCAGGAAGCCTTTTTAATCATCAGCCATCAGATCAAAAGGTTGCACCAAGACCCCTAGGCCCCAGGGGCTGTGTGGAGACTTTGGGCTTCAGACCTTCTGGGTGGATTTAGAACTGTTTCCCAAACTGTCATGGCCAAGAACTAGGATTTTCCTCCAAGCTTTTGTGGACCAATACTTTTGTGAGAGACACGTCAGGTTGGCTTTGATGGCACACTTTTATGTTCCACAGAGAACAATTAAGCAAGACCTTCACTGTAGACTAGAAGGGCCCTACTTCACTAAGCTATAGCACCTGCCTGACAGCACACAATCTGATTGAGGAGGCAAAACCTGAATGGATGGTACAATAGTGAAATATAACATTTATCAGGCCTTCATTATGTAATATTATATAAAGGAGAAAACCAAAGCACAGAGAGATTAAGTAACTCCCAGGTTCCCACGACTCAGTAGTGGAACTAGAATTTATGTGGGTTTAATAAACAAAAGTCAGCCCTCAGACCCAGGTAGATGGCTCAAGAACTCACATTCCTAACCAGCATACCATACAGCTTCTCTAATGATTGCTAACTTTGTGGGCACTTGCTTAATGTGAGGTCCTCTGTGGAATGCTTTGCATGTGTGAACTCAGGATTCTATTCCAAGGGAGATCTAAGAGGAATCCAGGAATTCTAAAGGGAGGGTCATTTTTGGAGAATGCTTCACAGACGACTGTTTTTTAAATGGCTGTTTTACATGTTAACATCTAATTTGAATCCAAACTCTTCACAAGATGTTTTTGATTAAATCCATCTGATTAAATGCCAAAATTGGAATCCTAGAGTAAGTGATCACACAAAGGTAACAGGACATATAGGCATGTTTGAGGCACCCCCTGGCAATTTCAGAAGCAAAATAGAATCACATCACGGAAACCCAGTTATGCTATGGAGATCCAACTGGGCTTTTCAGCTGCCAATCTGGAGCTTTCTGGATCTGTGGTGAAAAGAGATAGGAAAGAGAAAAAAAAGGTCTCTCATTCTGTTTGTGGGCTCCCAGGCAAGTTACTTATGTTCTCTAGGACTCGGTTTCTCACATATAAAGTGAAGGAGTGGTCTAGGTCACCAGTTTCAGCTTTAGAATTATGACACGCTGACAAATTCCTGTTTGGGAAAAAAAGTAGGTAGATTCTGCGTGCTGGAATTTGTATATCACTCATAGCCTACCTTGTCTATGCTACAGTTTTAACATGGGCACACCCCATGTGCCAAGCACGTGAATGTCATCCATCTTAGTGAATGTCACCAAGGAGGTCAGAAACTGGTGGGCTGGATGATCACCAGAGCTCCTTTCTGGGCTAAGCTATGTATCTCAGTGACTTTGCATCTGTGTCTGAAAGGACACTCACCCCAGCCTTCTACCACCCTCACCTAAAAGGACTTCTTCTGCAAAAATCATCGTAATGAAAACCCAACCATCAGTCCTTACCTAGCTGTCATACAGAAGCTGTACTTCTATTTTGGGACAGAGGGCTATAGATTGGGAAGGAAGTTAGATGTCCTCCAAGTTTATAGAGGAACCTGTTAAGGGAGTCAGTAAGCCCATTTCATAATTTTGTTGTTTGTTATGTTTCTGTTTATAAGCCTCTGATGTCTAAAAGCATGGTAGGACCCCTTCCTCTCTTCCTTTCCCTACCCTCTGTCCTTTCTTTGACAGAGGAAAGCACTGTCAAGATCAGCATTGAGAAGCAAAGGGAGGGTGTGTGTACGTGTCATGAGGCTGGTGTCACGCCCAACAGGTAAGGAAGCGGCAGTAGTGAGGGGTGCCAGGAAGCAGCAGGCAGGAGAGGTGGCTAGTGTAGTTGGAAGATTGGTTATATCAAGCATAGAAGTCACTACAGAGAGGAAATGTGTCCAGATTTTTAAATGTCAAACAAGTGGTTTATTTCATATATACAAAATAATATGTAGAGTAGCCATATTTTAAAAGCTCAGGATCCCTATGGATCAATTAAAATGGAATTGTAAGGAGTATTCAAGTAACTAAATGAAAGTAGCAAAAAAAAAAAAAAAGAAAGAAAGAAAGAAAAAAGAAGAAAACAAAATAAAATTGATTATCTTAATTTGTCCTAATATATCAATAATTGTATTAAATGTAAATATAATTTAAATATAAAACATAAACATAAAAACAAAATAATGGATTAAAAATGACAAAACTATATGCTGTCTATAAGAATATTAACTCAGACATAAGTATGTTGAAAGTTAAGAAAATGGAAAAGATCCAAACAAAGCAGGGGTGTCTATATTTCATACTTCAGAACAAAGAAAATTCCTAGAGACAGAGAGGAACATTAAATAATGACAAAAGCATGAATTTATCAAGATGACAGAGTAGTCTTAAGTATGTATGTGTATGCACCAAACACAGACCTGTGATATAATGGAACTGAAAAGGAAAAATTAACAAATTCCTAAAAACAGTTGAATGTATCAACACCTTTCTCTCAGCGATTACTAGAATGATAAGACAGAAAATTAACAAGAATATAGAAGAACTCAATAACACCATTGCTGACAGAATCTAGTTGACATTTATAGAACACTCCACTCAACAAAAGCAAAATATAGATTTTTTTTCAAGTGCCCATGGAACATTTACCAAGATAGACCATATCCTGGACTATAAAACAAATTTCAAATAATTAAAATCATACAGCATATATTCTCTGGCCACAGTAGAATTGAAATAAACAGATAACAAGAAAATCTGCAAACCCTTGGATGCTAAACAACACACTTTTAAATGATTCAAGGGTCAAAGAGGAAGCCTTAAGGGAAATAAAGATATTGAATTAATATAAATTAATTATAATTATAAATAAATATAATATAAAATATTGAATTAAGTAAAAATAAAAACATATCAAAACTTGGGTGTCACAGCTAATGCAGTGTTAAAAGGGAAACTTAAAGCACTAAATTCATATACATAGGAAGAAAAAAGTTTCAATAATCTAAAAATGCCATCTGAAGAGCCTAGGAAAAGCAAAGCAAAGTAAACCCAATGATAGAAATAAGGTAATAGTAAAGAACAGACATAAATTAATTTGATAATAGAAAAACAATAAAGAACATAACTAAAATAAAGAATTCTTTGAAAAGATCAATAGCAATAACAAACCTCCAGCAAAGTTGACAGAGACTATAGAAATCTCCACTATCAGGAATGAAACAGGGGATATTCCTACAGACTTGGCCCACACCAAAGATAACAAGAGAATTCTACAAACAACTTCATACACAAGTATTTAACAAATTAAAGAAAGCTGACTAATTCTAAGAAAAGCACAAAACATTGCAACTTAACCAGTTATGGTTTGGATGTGAGGTGTTTCCCAAAAGCTCCTGTGTTAATGAAGGAATAGTCAGAGGCAAAATGATTCGATTATGGAAGCTGCAACCGAATGGACCCATTCTAATTTGATAGACTAACTGGGTGGTAATGGTGGGATGGTGGGCAAGGCTAGAGTGGGCAGGCCACTGCCCTGGAGGGTTCATCTTCCCTGTGTCCCCTTGCTCTTGCTCTGTGCTTCCTGGCTGCTGATAGCTGAGTAGCAGTTCTCCACTGCACCCTTCTGTCATGCAGCTGGGTCTCATTTTGGGCCTAAAGCAATAGAATCAGCCAATCATGGACAGAACCTCTACCATGAATCCTAAATGACCTTTTCCTGGTCTAAGTTGGTGTTTTCTGGTAATTTGGTCATAGCTACATAAAGCTGACTGACACATTACCCAACAGTAAGTAACTAATTTGAGTAGTCCTATAACAACTAAGGAGATTGAATTCATAATTTTAAAACTCCCCCCCCAAAAAAAAAAGAAATTTCCAGGTCCAGATGGTTTCACTGGAGAATTTTGCCAAATACTTAAAGAAGAATAAATAGCAGTTTTACATAATTTATGCTAAAAAATAAAGGGTAATATTTTCCAATTTATATTCTGTAGCCAGTATTGCCATAATGCCAAAACCAAAGATATTTTTAAAAAGAGAACTTATATAGCCCAATATATCTCTTGAATATAGATACCAAAAAAAATCCTTAACAAAATATAGCAAATAGAATTGAACAATATATAAAATAATTACATGCCATGCCCAACAAGTGGGGTTTATTTCAGATACTTAAGGCTGATTAAATATTGGAAAACCATTTGCACTCACACACAAAAAAATTTAGGTGTAAATCTAATAAAATATATATAGAACCTGTATGCTAAAAGCTACAAAATCCTGCAAAAGATATCAAAACAGACTGAGGGTCAATTGAGCTTCTACTGGACATCCTTAGGAATCAGTACTACAGCAAAAGACATTGAGACCCAAATAAGAACTACTAGACTGTCCTTTTGACAGTTGCTTCCCTACCCAGAACCAGGAAGTGCTGACCTCCCAACCTGGGCTTCCATCAAGGGAGAAGGCAGTGGCCACTGCAAGGGATGCTGTGTCCATGTGCAGATGGCACTGGCTTATGTACAAATCCATCTGCCCCAGGTCCTGGGTGTCAGCCATGGATGACCAAATGGCAGAAGCACTGTTCCTGGGACGATCTGAACTGTTCCCACCCACCTCACCACTGTCATTTGCACTCCAAGGACAGTGAAGGGGAACCTAAGTACATTATGTCCCTACCCCAGAGTCCTGAATCATGACTCAATAAAAACTCATTAGAAAGTGGAAAAAGAAATATCAAGGGTAGAACTTCTAATTTGTACAACCGCTCTGGAAAGCAGTAGGGAGATTCCTCAAAAAACTAGCAATGGAACCACCATATGATCTAGATATCCCACTCCTTGGTAATTGTCCCAAAGAACTAAAATCAGCATACTATAGTGATTCAGTCATTTTAATGTATAATGGCACAATGTACAATAGCCAAATCATGGAATCCACCCAGATGTCCCTCAATAGATGAATGGGTTAAGAAAATGTGGTATACATACATAAGGAAGTTTTATTTGGCCATAAAGAAGAATGAAATCATGACATTTGCAGCAAATGAATGGAACTAGAGAATACATGCTAAGTGAAATAAGCCAAACTCAGGAAATCAAGGGTCTAATATTTTCTCTTATATGTGAAAGATAGAGCAAAATAAAGGGGAAAAGGCAGTGGGGGTGGGGGTGGGTAAGAAATCATAAAAATATAGAGAAGATCATAGGAAGGAGGGAAGAGAGATGGGAAACGGGAGGAAATGCAGAATCACTTGAACAAAATCAAGTCATATGCATATATAAATATACCACAGGAAAATATATATAATAAAATATATACATATTATATGTTTGATTGGTTTTATATATATAAATATATATAAAACAAATCAAAAATAAATAAATGAGTGAAAGGAAGATCAATAGAGGAAGGCAAAGAGGAGAGGAGGGAAAGGTGACTGGGAGAATGGGGAGTGAAATGAAGTAAATCCAGTTCCATGAATTTTGTCAAAAATGAATCCAACTTCTATGTATAACTCTAATGCTCTAATTTTAAAAAGGAGAAATAAATACTCAGAGCTGGGAGTTCCAAGATTCAGCTTCACTTACAGAACAAATTGATCAGTTCACTTAATTTGGTCCATGTTTCCATTATTTATTTATTTATTTTTTAATTTTTTGGTACCATGGATTGAACCCAGGGGCACTTAACCACCGAGCCACATCCCCAGCCTTTTGTATATTTTTCATTTAGAGTCAGGGTCTCACTAAGTTGCTTAGAGCCTCCCTAAATTGCTCAGGCTGTCTTTGAACTCAAAATCCTCCTACCTCAGCTTCCCGGGTGTTGGGATTATAGGCATGCGCCATTGCACTCAGCCCAATTTCCACTTTTTTTGTGAGGAAATGAGATTCATGACTTCTGTAATAACTTCAGCTCTCAAATTTTGTTGGTTTTAATTTCATCATTTTAAAATAACTTTATGAACGTAAGAAATGAAATGTTCATTTGGAACAGATGGGATATACCTAACACCATGAAGGAAGAAAAAGATCTATAGTCTTATAACTTGGAAAAAAAGAATCTCAATGTTATTTTTTCTTCTACTTTTTTTCCTAAGCACATAATACATAGAGAAAAAAATAAAGCACGCATATAACACACAAGCATACATGTTTTACATAATAGAGATCAGTTTCTATACAATTCTGTTCTTTTTTCACCTGATATTATAATGATATCATTTCTCCATATCATTAAAATTTGTCAAAAATGCAATCCCTGTTGGATGTATGATATCCCATTGAACAGAAGATCTCTACCTTCTATAACCAGCAATCTTGCCTCTGTTCAGAAGGAAGGTGTTCACTGATTTGTGCCATGCCGTCTGCTCCAAACACAGTTTTAGGCTTTTACACAAGCCTCCCCCCATGTTTCCCTTCAGGTAGGGCTGGAGGAAGTAAGGCCTGCTGCTCAGCAGTAGGGGCTTCAGGTCCAGGTATCAGCTTAGATTCCATCCCTACCTGCTGCAGAGGGGAGGATGAAGGCAATGCGGTTCAATGAATACACCCTTATCAGGACATTATAGCAATTGGGAGAAGGTAGAGCCCCTGAGAGAGGGAAACTGGAGAAAGGGAGAAGGAAGACAAGAAGAGGCAGATGGGGGGAAGGAAGTACCTCTCCTCAAGCCCCTACGAGGACTTCTCAGCTTTTGCCTCCAGGCTTCCCAGAGCAGCCTGGCCTACTTTCTACTCCCCAAGACCTCCTTGGGTATGGCTAACACTGGGCCATCCCCATGAATAAGTATAATAAAGATACAATCTTCAGCAGGTGTGGTAGCCCGAGGAGGAACTTAGTGTCAAGACCTCAGTCCCAGACCCCAACTCAGCAGATGCAGATGTGCAGTGTACAGATGTAGAGGGAGACCACAGAAACCCTGCTTCACATAGACAGGTGGGGCTCTCATAGATGAGCAACCTGCACAGATGCACCTGTCAGGCTTGCTTTAGGAAAAAGATGGCCAGCATTATATGAAGCAGGAATTGTGGTGGGTTTAAAAAAATTTAGGGTAATTTTTAAGCCTACTTCTGGCACTGTTATATCTCTGATAGTATTCTTATTTCTATAGTTCTACTTTATGTTTGATCTTTCTGGAAAAGAAATCCTCTTAGACTAACTTGCCCACATTTTGGCATAAATCCAAAAAGAAATAACTATTGGGTTTTGTGGACAGTTTTTCTCTTTGATTTGGTTTAGCCACATGGAGTGGGCAGCACATTAGAAGGCAGAAGAAGAAATTGTTTTTAAAACTGAATTTGTCACTTATTAGGTATGCAATTTATAGGCATGATTTTGAATAAATGATTTAACTCTTCTAGAGCTCAGTTTCCTCAAATATAACATAAAGGAATTGAGTTATTGATGATTTTCTATTTTTTCCTACACTGTGAAATCTTTTTTGGGGGATGAAACCTTTCATGGAAAGACCCCAGGCTGATATTTAAAGTACTTAACAACCAGGAGTTCATGGCCTCCTTCCAATCAGAATACACAGTACCAGCAGTCTTGTAGCAGACTTACTGCCCTGCCTGGCATTTACCTTTTACTTCTGTGATCACTGGAAAGAAAGTGTAGTGTGCATTTGTATGTGTGTGTGTGTGTGTATCTTGAAGGACATGTGAATGAGGCAGAAGTGTGCATCAGGAAGCTCGGGTCAGCTGTTGTTTGCCAATACTTACATTCATAACAGTGTTATTCATAATAAGCAAAATGAAAACAAATCAAGCGCCTCTCAACCAGTGAGGGGGTAAAATAAAAACATGGTATATCTACATAATAGAATATTATGCAAATATACAAAGGGATGAAGTAGTGGTAGCTGCCACACCACAGATGATCCTTGAAAGGTAAGAAAGAGAAGCTAGAAACAAATGATCACACAATATATGATTCCACTAAAATGAGATGTCTGGAACAGGCAAATCTATACACAGAAAGCAGATTAGTGGTTCCAGAGCTGGGGCAGTGGGGTGGGGAGGAGGGAATGGGAAACAACAGTTAATAGGATAGGATTTTTTTTTCTAGGACAATGAAAAAAGTTCTGAAATTGGGTAGTTGTGAAGTTTTCAGAACTCTGAATAGCCACTGAAAAGTACACTGTAAAGGTAAATATTATGGTGTATAGATTATATTCAATGAAGCTATTATTAAAAAAGGTATTATGAAAAGCTATGTTTTCATATATCTTAAAATACAATAAAGTTAATAAATACCCAAGAAAATACAAAATGCCAAAATTAGCCCCGAAAAACAAAAACAAAACTGAGAGGTTGAACTGACAAGTAAGTACTAAAAAAATTAAAATAGGAGTTAAATATTTCTCCTTCCCCAGAAATCACAGGCCTGACGGTCTTATAGTTGAATTCTACCAAACTTTCAATAAAGAGTTAATTCTAATCTTAAATATTTTTTTGTTAAAATTAATTACTTTAATGTGATTTTAAAATAATAAATTATGATTATCACAATTAATTTTGATTAAGCATATGATTACATATGTTTATGCATACAATTAATTATAATTTTGATATACATATATCAAAATAATAATAATTTTCAAAATGCCTGGATTTGGAAAAACCTGAGAAAGAGAGACAAAGTCTGCCTCTTTATTTTAAGAAGTTAGTGTACTAATGATTACAAAATCAGATAAAAAAACAATAAATAAATTATAGGCCTGTTTCACTTGTGAACATAAATGTGAAAATCAAACCAAAAGTTTAGCTTACCAAAGCAGATACTGAATTTTTAAAAAAGGCATCATGATTAAGTAGTTCATCCAAAAACTCTGAGGATGGTTTAGCTCTGGGAATTCTATTACTGGAATTTGCTTCATTACTAGATTGAACAACAGAAAACACATTATTTCTCAAGCTACCAGAAAAAAAAAAACATTTACCTGTGATTTAAAAGAAAAAGAAAACCTGTTTAGAACCTGGAATAGATCAATTTAATAAAAATTATATATTAAAAACTTGTAGCAATCATTGTACCTCTTGAGAAACCTTAGATGCCTTTTCCAGTAGTGGACAGGGAGAAGCACCAGCAAACTTGTCCCCAGGAGAGGTGTGACACCAGAGAGCCCTACTTCCAGCCACAGCAGGGTCAGTCAGGTGAGAACTCTTGTTCCTCCTTGCTCCTCTCTCCCATACTCGGATTCTGAAGTGGTCAGAAATAATGATTAACAATATTGGGGAGGTGGAACCAGAGCCTCCAAACTGTATATCACCACCAGGTCGATGCCGCAGCTGTCCCTCTCTGGGCCCAAGTTGTGAGCGTGCAAAGCCACAGCTGTGGATCAAGTGTAAAGTTCATTTTTTTCCACTGGCTAAAAATTATGAATGATTAAGCTGACACTGCTTTTATTACCTAAAAGGGACCATGAAACCCATGAGATGTGCCCTGAATATAATCCAGGAGCAGGAAAAAACTAGCCCCGTAGAATGTATTTAAAGAAGTGTGGACCTGAAAGAAAGAGGCTTTATGAATACAACCCACATGCAGTGATTATCAGAGGTAATCATATATATATATATATATATATATATATATATATATATATATATATATATGTAATATATTTTTTGTCACTGTAATGTTAGTAGAAGATATCATTGTGAGAATAATACCAAATCCACAGGGACAGGGGAACCCTGCTTTGTAGAGGTGATGGGATTTGAACACATTCACAGGCAAGGGGTGAAGAGCTGGCTTTCCAGCCATGCAGCCTTACTTGTTAACACTGAAAACTCCAGACTTGAATTAGCATCCAGTCTCCTTCAGCCCTATGTTGGGATTGACTTCACATAGAGCACTCTATGTAAAATCACCCTCTGGTCCCAGTGGTCCACCTGAGCTGAATCCCTTTTGTAATTACCCTGGGCAAAGCATTCCCATGCAGGTTTCCAACTCTTTCCCCACGTTTGGAGCCTTAGACCTGTCCTCAGCAGGATGGGAAGGTTCCACCCCAGTCAGCCTTCTGCCTGCCCTGCCTTGCCCTGCAGCCTCTGTGCTGAGCCCCTTGGGTGGGATCCCTTATACCTGTACAAATCCGTATAAAGGCTCCCTAGCCTCCAGGGAATATAAAGCATTCAAAGACTGCACCAAACCCTTTCCTGGCAGATTGCAAAGGAGGTAGAGCCCTCCTCCCTAACACTCCTACTAGAAGATGGCAGCTGCTCTCCAAAGACACCCCCCTGACAAGTCCATCCTCCACTTCCACTCTTCACCTCTTATTCTTATTTGGACGTTCTATCTGAAAATACTGAGCTTTCTTCACTTAATATAAGCTTCATTCACCAGTCGATATACTTTTCTAGCTATGTCATAAGATCTGCAACAGTGACAGTATTAGCTCTTCACTTTCAATTCTCTTACTACCACGTAGTTTTTCTTATACACAGGCAGGCCCTCCATTATCGTGTAAATTATTGACATTCTTGACTTCTTCCCAATCTTAGAGGCAGCCCACACAGGCTTCCTTGCGCCCAGGGCCAATTTGGGGCTGAGCGTGATCTGTACGGTTGCACAGGGCCCCAGGCTTGCTTTAATGCTTTGCCCTGGCTGTGTTGAAATCATAGTAATTTTTGAGAAAGAGGTCCCATATTTTCACTGTGCATTGAGCACCACAAATTATATAGCTGGTCTTGTCTAGACGCAGGCAGTGATGGTTATGTAATACAATCTATAACAATCAAGAGTCAGCAAAGTGGAATTCTACTCAGGGGCCCTCTCTTCTCTGGCTAGGAAAACATCTTTTATTGACATGCCAGAGCTGTATTTTTCATTCTTCGTCTTAAGTAGAGTTCTGTATAAATAGGCTTTTTTGTCTTTAAATAATAATAATAATAAAAGTCCCCTTCTTTCAGCATAAATGTTTTTTAAATGACTTTGTGGCTGAACCTAAAACAGAATGGACTGTTAGACATCAGTTTTTCTTACTACTTCAGAAATCAAATCATTCCAATTTGGATTTTCAGAAGAGGACAATGAAGATGGTGAACATGGAGACCATTGCAGGAGACTATTGGTCAGATTCCCTTCAAGAGCTTGAAGACCTTGTTGACCTTCAACAGGGTGTTAATAATGCTTCTTTTCTGGGGGAACAAATGGGCTTAACCAAGTGTAACTACTGCCCAGTCCTCAGGGCAGTCACACTAAGCTCTGCGTGCCTGTTTCTGTGCCATGTTCATAATATTCTTGTGAAAAGTCACTTCTGGTCCAGGAATTATGCTTGTTTGAATCTGTGAGAAAGTAGGGGAGGTGCTGGCCCATTAATGATTTCAATGAGGTAAGACTGAGTGTGCCCCTGGGGAAGTACCAAAAGGGTCAGAGCTCCTTCCACATGAATTTGGCTTTAGGCCCTGCCATGGAGCTTGGTTATGGGTTGTGCGTCTCCCCCTCTGGGCCCCCTTTGCTCAGAAGAGTGCAGACAACCTGGAGGTCCATGTCTTCTTGGCTGGTCCAAGTATTCCTTCCCCTAGGGGAGGGCTAGAGGTTGAAGCACTGTCTGGAATGAGAAATGAAGGAGAATAAAAACAAACAAACAAAAGCTCAGACCAGCTGACAAGAATCATTTTGAGGCCCCTCCCGTAGAGGGAAGTCATCTTTCCTTCTGGCAGTTCTAGAACACAGACTGGGTCCCATCAAGAGGACTTGAGAAAAGAGGTGTGAAAACCCAATATACAAATAGTCATTTTTGTCACACCCACCAAAATGGAGTTGAAGGGCCATGGGAAAGAAAGGTTACAGATCTGCCAGGAACGATCTCATAGAACCACTGCAAGGAAGCTTGAGGATTGAGCAACTGAAGGCAGTTGGCAATTGCCAGCTCCAACCTTAAGACTAATCTTACACAGTAATTGCCACTGCCCTATAACCAGAGCTTGCCAGTTCTTGCAAGCACAGAAAGTGCTAACAAATTTCCATTTAAAATCATTTACTTAGATTTGTCTGTCCTAATAAAACACCCAACCTCTGCTTTGTTCTCTGCACATACCAGAGGCCACCCTGGTCTGTGAAATGTGTGTCCCGGATTGCAATCATATTCTTCATTCCCAAATAAACATTCCTTTATTGGAGATCTGTCTCTATACTTTTGTTTGACTTTGACAAAGTGGTATCTGCAGCCAGAAACAAATTTGTATGGGCCATGAGGGACTGTGGCACAAAGACACATGTGCCACATGTCAGTAGCCTGTGGAGAGTAGAACCAGAGGGTCACAACTTCCCACCTAGAGCCCACCTGCAGCCCAGCTATTCACACAGTATGACTGGAGACATGTGAGGAAGCCTGCAAACTTTTTAAAAAATTGAATTATAGCAAATATTCAGAATAGAATACATTTTTATAAATAGCTCTTTAAAAGTGCATGATCTCCACACACGTAGGTAGCTACCAGAGGTCCCCTCCCTCTCCCTGGCAAGCCCTGTGTGTTCCATTCCAAGGGTAACGCTATCCCAACTTCCCACAACATCCGCTGGTTTCACCTATCCTGCACTTTGCACGTGTGGAATTAAACATTCAAATGCATTTTGTACCTGGCATCATTGAGCTTCTGAGCTTCAGCCATATTGCTGCTGAAAGTTGGATGATTCATTCTCATTCTGTAAATATAGCATTATTTGTGTATCCAGTCCTCTATTGATGGGCATTTGAATTTTTCATATTTTCTTTTTTTCATAATTTCTTTATAACAGAATTTTAAAGAATGCTGCCCTAGATAACTCATGATAATATGTGCATTCATTTCTATACAACATACCTAGGATGAAAGGCTGGTTGAGGACATGTGTATGCTGAGGTTTAGTGAATACTGCCCAAGTTTCCCAGTGTCCATACTCATTTTTGTGCCCACCAGAAGAGTAGGAGAGTAGGAGTTTCGAGGTGCTGTCAGGTCTGTATCTAGCCTCAGCTGTTACCCTGGCATGTGTCTCCTAGGTTTTGCTCAGTCATCATGCAGAGACCCAGTTCCCACCTTCCCTGCCCAGAAGAAAGCAGTGTTTGGTGTCGTCCGAGCCCCCAGGGGAGGACTGGCATCACCCAGCCTGCAGCCCCTCAGTTCCCTTGCCTTTTCTATCCTGCTCCTCAGCCCTATCTTCCCCTGACCCTCCCCACTCCCAACCTCCTTTTCTACTTTTCTCCAAAACAGGAATTATTTTGCACATTTTCTTTCCAAGTCCAAAAATAGGAAAGAGAAGGGAACAGCTAATCTGGTCCAGCTGCTGGTTTTGCTACTTAACAAAGATTTTTTTTTTTAACAGTCATTTTCTCTCTGGTTTTCCCTCATATCTGCACCACCTCCCACCTCCCACTCCCTACACATACACACCCTTTACAAAACTACCCTCTCTAGAATCCAGAGAATGTATTTTGCTCAGCTGCCGCTAACTGGGCTCCACCCAACTAAAGGGGCTCCATCACAGAAGTGCCCAGCCAGAGTGCTGACACGTCCCCCTCCTGCCTGTGTACATTTGGGCTCTATCACTGCTGCTTCCTGTGAGTTCCAGCACATCTTACTCCAGGCAATGTCCTGCTCTTGCAGTATCACAGGGCAGTTTGGAAGGTAGACAAAGGTGGCAAAAAGAATTCCCAATTAGGTAGCTTCAGTGAGCAGGCAAATTGTGAAGTGATTTTTGTTTCTTTGTGAATTACCATACACTAAACTAACCTCATGCATTCATTTTTTTTTCTCCAACACACAGCTCCTGTGTCCCCAGTGGCATGCTTGGTGCTCAATGCTGAGGCAGATGGGCACATCCTTGCCATGTTGCTTGCAATGAGAAGTTCATGCTGGAGGCTGGTAGGAAGGGGCACTTGAGGATTTCCTGCAGACTCTTCTTTGTGGTCATAGAATATATGGCCCTGAACAGGGCTCTTCTGGTGGTAGAAAGTGTCATTAACAATGCACCACCCCAACTTCTGCAGACAGCTCAGTCTCACCTCCCACCCTGTCCTCGCCCTCAGGCCCCACCCTTTCCTTATGCAGGTCCTTTGCAGATGGGGAGGAGATAGGGCCACCTTTCGTTTTGTCTGCCTCCACTGCTATCTTTTGTGGCCTCTCAAGTCAAATACAGGAATTGGAGGGTCATAGATAAAATCTTTGTCCCCATCTCTTTCATGAGTTTACAATTTAAAGTGCCACATTTTGTCTATTAAACCTTGAAGTGTGACTCCTGAGATTCCTTTGGGGAGGCAGTTGTAAAAGTCACACTTGGCTAAACAGTCTTGGGAAGGAATTCTCAAGTCCAGATCCAGGTTCCATTTCCCTGGAAAGCTTATGAGAAGGGATTTTCTTTAAAAGCATTATCTCTTTTGTTTTGTTTTGTTTTGTTTTTTTGGCTGAAGAGAATCAAGTGACAGAATTTTTCTCATTCTTAGCATGGAGGCCCCCTATGGAGCATTTACTTCTTCCTCTGGCTTTTGCTCCAGGCCTGAAAGGAGAGAGAATTCAGAAAGAAAAGGAAATTGAATTTGTAGGGAATTATAAGGCAGCTAGTTTTGAAAAAGGACAATATGCTGTATCTGCCTTGGTTTCGCCTCATTTCAGCATCAGCAGTCCTCAATAAATGTTGAATGAAACACAAAGGGATGAGTGAAAGAATGAATGAGAAGAAATCAGATTATGTTAGTTGATATTGGAGAAGCAACAAGAACAATAAATCCCTTAGCGTCCATTTTGGACTGTGTATCTATAGGGGTGCCTCCACATGTCAGTACAAACTGATGTGGGGCCAGGATGGAGGCATGGGAGTGCTGGACCATGTGGGTTCAGGCTTCTGTGCAGCACACACAGCTGCTGATTCTGAGAAGCTCTCAGAGAAGGCAGCTGTTGATTTTGCCTGCCCAGCACGCCCTCCCCTTTCTTTTGCTAAGAGCCATGGGCTTCCTTTGCTGGGTCCACCTCTTACCATGTATTTCAGATGGAACTTGCTATTCCTCCTGAATCTAATGCTGGTCATGTGATTTAGATATGTCTAAGGCTTAGAGATGGAGACATGGCCCATTCTGGCTTAGTAGGAGTCAGTCCCTGTGTTGTCACTGTCGGGAAGAGGCCTGGCTGTCATTCTGCTGTGGTTGCTAAACTGGGAAATGTGTGCATGCTGCTGCCAGTGGCCATATTTGTCACTATGTGCCCAAAGGCTGTGTTTCAGTCAGCTTTTTTTTTTTTTTATTACTGTGACTAAAGGACCTTATCAGAACAGCAGTAGGGGAGGAAAAATTTATTTGAGGGCTCCAGGTTTGAGAGGTGTTAGTCCATAGAAGGCCGGCTTCATTCCTCTGGGCTTGAGGTGAGGCAGAGTATCATGGCTGAAGAGTGTGGCAGAGAGAGACTCTGCTTGCCAGATACAAATATACTCACCAAAGCCACACCCTAATTCTCCAGTTACACCCGGTCACTACAGTTACCACTCAGTTAATTCTTATCAGTGGATTAATTCACTGATTGGGTTACAGTCTCCTCACTGTCACACATGAGCATTGGGGGACACCATATCTAAACCATAACAGTCTGACATGAACTTACACATTCTCCTTCTTTTTTAAGCAAGAGGAAGTTGATTTTACATATATATAAGCTAAGAGCCATGCCTAGGATATGCTGTCTGTGCTCTAAGGCCCAGAATCATGGGGTACACTGGTGGGGCATTTTTACCAACTACTTATTGTTCACGCTGGATGATGAACTAGGAGGCACCAAGTTTGGGATGATTGGATTTTATCAGGGTTGCCCCCTTGTGTTTGGACTTCCTGAAAGTTCCCACTGCACCCCTCTTGGTGCCCAGCACATTGTCCTGCAGGCAGTGCTTAGCATTTCAGGAAAGTAGCACACCCCCTGGTGAGGGTGGTTTCCAGGTTGGCTTCTGTGTGCCAGGAGTCAGTGGTTGGACTTGTTGCTGTCCTCATGCCTGGGCAGCTGTCCCACATCAGTGCTGCTCAAAGTGCTTAGCTGCAAACTATTTGTTTGTGATACATTAAGAAATAAGGAATTTGCATCTGAACATATGTCAAAGTTCTGTTTACTTCGTAAGGGAAGTTTTTTTTTCTTTTCTTCTTCTTCTTCTTCTTTTTTTTTTTTTTACAAAAATCCTTAATGATATGGTTGTTTCCTATGATGGAAAAAGCTCCTTGAGGGTCAGTGAAGAAAGAACTCAGACTGGCAGTGTGACACCAGCTAGATCTGCCCCAGTGTACACAGTGAGACAGAGGACTTTCCTGTGACTGCAGCCTGGGTCCTAGATGCTATCAAAGGACCTTGAAAGGGCAGCCTTTTTATCCTGAGAATATGGACTTATCACAGTGGTTTCTGGTCTTGCCCACACATTGGGATCATGTGGAAGACGAAGAGACTTCTATCCATAAGCATAATTCGATCGGGTTGGGGAATAGCCTGGGCATTGAGGATTTTTAGAAGATCGTCAGGGACTCTAATGTGTATCAAGGTTGAGAACCACTGCAGTAGCTCTGTATTAGTGCTTGTTCGAGGTCAATTGCATAAGAATCATTTAGGAAAGTTGTTTGAACTGTATTTCTGAGCACCATGCCAAAGACTGTGATTGAGTAGGATCCTGGACTCTGAAATTTAAACTAAGTGTCCCAGGAGATGCCACTGTAGGTGGTTCCTGAAGTCCAGCTTTGAAGAACTCTGCTTTCAGTTTCTTGTCTGGATAGATTAGATCAAGGTAGACTTGAATAAGCAGAGATTTGAAGGAAGTTTTCTGTGGTTGAAGTGTTGGAACCTCATCAAAGACCAGATGAATTTGTTTCCTCTCATGAGGATCTTGATTCTGTTGGGCTGTCACATCAGAGAAGTGAGGAATGAGCTGTGTATAGGGTGTAGTAAACTCCAGGAATCAGTAGGAATCCAGGAATCAGTAGTCAATCTTAATTATCTTGGAGCTTCCAAAGCCAATATCATTACTACTACTGTCTCATTTCACATGGACATCTCTGCCTCTGAGCTCTCAAACCAAGACTTTCCACATTGGCCTAAAAGAAAATGTTAAGCCAATTAGCCCAAGACATCCCAGACCAGGCTCAAGACTGGTCAGGTCCAATGAGTGGATCACAGTGACATTAGGATAGATTTGGTGTCCCTATACCTACCATTGCACATAGTGGAACCATTTCACTAATTGAATGACATTATAACAGTGTGACTCAAGCTTTGCTCAACTGGTCCAGGAGGTTGGAGGAAAGGGGTAAACCATCCACGGCAGTGAACATGCTGGAATCAAAAAAGCCTCCAAGATGAACATCATTACCCTAAGTACATGTATGAAAACACAAATGGTGAGACTCTACTTTGTATTCAACCAAAGACATGAAAATTGTGCTCTATTTGTGTAACGTGAATTGAATTTCATTCTGCTGTCATTTATCACTAATTAGAATAAAACGAAAACAAAAAACAAACAAACAAAAAGGTCCTCCAAATAGGAAGCATCTCTTCTTACCGAGGAACAAATCCTACCTCCCAGAAGGTCCTGGTCCGTCTTCCTCAGATTAGAACCTTTGTCGTTTTGGGTGGCTCTGAATTCAGGCCTAGTATGAAGATATCATTCTTGTTTAGAGGGACATGGGCTCTGGAGACCAGTTCTGTGATGCAGTCCCACTACTGAGTGATGGGCCATGCCTCCTGTTCTAGATCTTCTGACATCTGAACATTTGTTCAGGATTCTCAGAGCAGGGTGAGTGGTGAGCATTAGCAAAAGATCTCTTCAATGATTTCTGAGAAGAACTTTTAATGATCTTTAGATCCTACATCAACTAACCCTTAGTTTAGTTGAGTTAAATTTGATACTTAGTTTCTCTCTATGGGAAGCCCTTCTTCTTCCTGAAAGCTGGCTATGTATAATGAGGCAGTTACAAGGCTTCTGATTTCTCATGGGTATGTTACTACTCAGGACAACCCACATTTACATCTCTAATGCCTACATAGTTATTAAGGATGTCCCATTATGTGGGACAATTCCTTCAAAATAGAAGAAAGATCAGTGGAGTAGAGGAAGGAGATTGACGGGGAGAGAGGAGAGATGGGATAGGGAAAAACAGTGGAATGAATCTGACCTAACCCTTCCTCTGTATATATACGAATATACCACATTGAATCTCACCTTTATGTATATCCTCAAAATACTAATTTATAAAAAAACAACTGTAAATGAATAACAGAAAGATAAGTAGAGAGAAAGGAACAGGGGGAAGGAGGAGGGAAAGAAAAGAGGAAGTACTGGGGACTGAGTTAGAACAAATTATATTTCATGCTTTTATAATAATGTCAAAATGAATCCTAATGTTATAACAGAACTAATATAAAAAAAGAATGTCCCTTTTTAATAAAAAAAAGGTCCCACTTAGGACAAGCTACATGGCTCCCCCACCCATGGATATTACATTATTTGTAATTCAATATGTTTTGTCTTTTCAAATTGTTTGTCTTCAATGAAGCAAGGAAACCAGGTTAGGAAATGGAAATAGGAGAGATGCTTGCTTAAAAATAACTTTTGCAACATTGTGAAGTTTTCTAATATGAATGCAATAGGAATCCAACAATAATTTTTAAAACATCTCTCAGGCAGTTTCAGAGACTTTTTGATGGAGATTGTTGATTCTTCTCTGCTTCGGTGCCCTTTCACTGGAGGAATCCATCCACTTGCTAAAGGCCATCAGATAATACTGGAGTTGGACTTTTGTAAAAAGCCAGAATTATTTTCAAATCTTAGAATTAGCATCTACCAGGCCTGGTAAGACAAAAGACAAGAGAATCAAATCTCTTGTTCCTGGGAGGATCCTCAGGAAATGAGGAGATATAAACAAAATGTTCTGCCACTAAACTATTGTCCCTTGAGCAATGCCTGATTGGGGAAAAAATGAGAACAAAAAAAAATTGTGTATGTTCTTATGAACGAGTGAAGAGACTTACAGAGTTGTCATTTCCTGCCACCTAGCCTCATGTCCCTTTCTAAGCCATCACTGGGCTCAACTTCTAGCTCATTCCTAGGTCAAACCCACCCAATGTGGGGTGATGACAGGTCAGCTTGCCATGTGTCATTAGAGGCTCACACTTCTCTCCTGCTCCAGGTTCTCCCAGGATACATGTGGCTGGGCCCCTCATATCACCAGCATTTCTATTGTCAACAGCCACTTATTTGAGTGTTCATCATGTGCCAAGAACTGTTTGAAACACTACATATGGCAACTTGCTCACCCTAACTTAAAAGGAGTTACTTTTGCTATCTCCATGTACAGAGGAAGACAACAAGCCTGAGACAGGTTGATTTGTTCAGATTCACACAAGTGGTAATATGTAAAGCCAGGTTTCAAAATCAGGCATTCAAACTTAAGAGCCTGTGCTACCTCCTCCTTTCTGTACCTCCATTCCAATATGAATGACAACCTGGGGTGGCAAGCAGGTGTTTCTCCCAACACCAGTCCTTCTTCTGCAGCTTCTTCCCTTTACTGAAAATTTCTCAAATTTCTCAAACAGCATGATTATACTTGCTGTCACCAATTTTTCTCCTCCCATTGCTCATGAATTTCCTCTAATCAAGCATTTGCCCCACCACCACACCAAAATTGTTCTACCAAAATAGTCAATGTCCTCATTTGATAGATCTGATGGGGAACTCTGAGTTCTTATCTTCCTTGATGAGCCAATAGCTAACAAGCTGTCACTCTTAATTTCTTATAGAACTTTCCATTGGCTGTTGGGGCACCACATTCTCTTACCTTATCTCTTCAATCTCTAAGCTAGCACCTCCTGACACCCCAATATTGATGTATCCCTGAGCTCAATTCTTGGAATTCATCTCTTGTCTACCACTCTCTTAGTAATCTCATTCAATTTCATAGTTTTCATTATCTTTATTTTAGCATTTATATCACCATCTTGTATTTCTTCCATGAACTCTAGACTCTACGATGAACTGGCATTCAAACTTCACACATGAAACTGAACTCCTGTTAAAGCTCAACAAAACTACCAACAAAGTTTAATTTGCCTACAGTCTTGCCCATGTTGATTTTCACCACATCCATTGCTACTCCATCATCTAAGCACTCCACGTCACTTGCTTGGATTATTGCATTAGCTTTTAAAATAAATAAGTTTTCATGTTCTTAACCTTATTCCCTTTCAATCTGTTTTTAACAGCACAACCAGAAAAATACAGTTTAAATTTAAGTTAGATCATGTTACTGCTCTTCTAGTAATGCACTGGTTTTCCATTGTGCAAAGGGTGGCAGATTACATTTTCCAAAGATGGCTACAATCATATTTTCTAGCTCACATACTCTTCTTATAATATATGACTTTAAAGAAGTGGTGTTTGTATTTTCTTTGTCTTGATCTGGACAGGTTCATGATCATGGCAATAAATAAATAAATAAATAAATAAATGTAACTTTCAAGGCCAGATCATACAAGGCAAATAGTTTACCCTTGGTTTTCTGGAGACACTTGCCTTTGACTCCCTCAAAAAGTCCAACTATCTTGAGGCTACCATGCTGTGCAAAAGCTCAGGACATATGGAAAGGCAATATATACACATATATGTATATATACAGTATATACAGTATATATATATATATATATATATATATATATATATATATATATATATATATATATACTGTAGCTGAGAATCAAAGCTGAAGTCCCAGACAATGGCCAGAATCAACTGCAGATGTGTGAGAGAAAAAAAATCTCAAACATTTTAATATTCAGCCATCAGCCTTTGAGTCTCCCAGTTGAGGCCCCAATAATTGTGGTCACACCATAAAACATGGGCAAGATATTCTCACCATGCCCTGTTTGAATTCCTGATCCACAGAACCCATGAGCATAAGAAAATGGTTGTTTTATGCCAATAAGTTTTGGAGTGGTTTATAACAAAGATAACTGGAACTCTGGGTTAAAAAACAAAGTCCTTACAGAAGCTCCATGTTCTCCCAGTAGTTTGGTCTTTGTTGTGACACTGATTTCAGCTCCCACAACTCTCCCACTTGAACCATAGGCATCTTGGCCTGCTTGCCAATTCTTAAATACATGTAACAGTCACCTGCCCCAGGGTCTGTATACTTGCTATTCTCACTACCTGAAGATTTCTGCCTCCAGTTATCATCAAACTCAATATCTTTTCTTCTTCTGATTTTTCTTTTTAGTCTTCCCACTGTGATCGCCGATCTCTAAGATGGTTTCAATGAGAGCTGCCACCTGGCATCACGCTATGACATAGCTTCATCCCACACTGGATATACTGACTCCTGGAACCAGTAAGACACTCTCCCTTCCATCTTGACCTTCTGGATCACTCACTCTGGGGGAAGCCAGCCATCATGCCACAAGCAGACACAGCAGGTCTGTAGAGAAGCCTGTGCGGGAAGGAACTGAAGATGCCTGCCAATAGCCACAAGAGTAAGATGCCCTGGAGTAGATTCTCTACCTCCATGCGGGCCATCAGATGACATCTTGGCTGCATCCCATGAATAACTCCAACTCAGAACTACCCAGATAAGTTGCTCCTGCATTCGTGGCCTACAGAGATTACAACAATGTTGTTTGAAGCCACTAAATTCTGGGATAAATTTTTATTCAGGAAAAAAAAAATGACTAATACATCTAGCTACCTCATTTAACAATGTAACCCTCTCTTCCCAACAAACTCTGTCCCTCTTTCCTTATATATTTTCCCACCATACTTATTACCATCTAATATACTACATATTTTACTTATTTATCCCAATTACTGACATCAATCCCCATAGCAATGCAAGTGCTAGGAGGATAGAAATTTTTGCTTATTTTGTTCATGCAAAAAAAAAAAAAAGACCCCAATACCAAGCATATAGCCAACACTCCATAAATATCTGTTAAATGGCTAAATCTGACATGCTACTCTGTCATCAATTGGTAGCACGACATTAATAAGAAGGATTGCCTGGGCTTAGCAGGAGAAGTGCTGCAATTGATTAGTGATAACTTCTATGTGTGTGAGAGAACTAGTGGAATCATGCTGACCATGTGTTTGTCTTCTTTGCTCTAACCCTACACCCTTTCTTCAGGCACAGTTTGTACCATGTTACCCTGTACCATTGATAACAGAATCTCTGTTTTGTCAAGGGTTCCAGATAAAGCAACTCACTTTGTAATTTACCATTCATAAACATTAGGAAAAGTAATTCATCCCAATTCTCAACAAAAATGCCAAGATTCAATTTGTCTGTTGGCTCTTAATTATCTTCCAAGGAGGCAAAGAATAACTGGTTACCATTATCTTTGAAATAGCTCTACACAAAAAAATAAACATTAAATCATGAAAACTATAGGCTTACAGAGAGGGAATTTTAACCTTGAAAACTGTCCAACAATAGAATTCAGAGTTTATGTGGGAGTTTGAAAGTAATTTTTAAAGTGGGTAAAATAGCTATGCAGCCCACACAAGAATATCACCAGCTCTCCCGTGAATCACCAAGATGAAATGTAACAGCCATGAACATCTGATCTGTACTGGTCCACTTTGAAAGCATTACCTTCATTTATTGAGTCAAAATTTGTTTTTTGACTGCCTACTATGTTCTGGACATTGCTTTAGATACTGGGAATTCAGCAAAGAATCTAAATAGAGTACTTGCCTCAAACATCTCATACTCTCTTCCTCAAATAACATGATTTTTCTGGCTGGTACTGCTCCCACCAGCTTGACAGTCAGAATCCAGGGGTCTAAGAGATTTCTGTATTCAGCATCAGCTCTTTGTCCTGATCAAGTGGAAAACAAGATATGTAGGAGGATAATGTAGTTTCACTCAGCTAGGCAGGTTTTTTTTTCTTCCATAAAACAAGAGAAAGAGTTTTAGTTCTAATTTCTAGGTCCAAGTATTACTTTTGCAGAAGTCTGACGTGGGAATAGCTCCTAGAAGTACAGTGGGTACCTGCCTGTTCAATTGCTGAGATTGGACTCGGAATGAATCCCAGACATGAGTGGCAGGTCTGGGCAGGCTCAGTTTTTACTCTATGGACCATAAGATAACTGAAAAATCCATTAGGCATTGCGAAGCATTGCTCAGCCATTCACATTCATCAGCCAATCATTTGTGGCGGTGGCAGTTGACTTCTGAGAATGAGACATCAAGAAAAAGGTTGAGGATGGGGTCCTGGGCACGTCAACATTTCACATACATTATCTCATTTGCCCTTACTGTAAATGTGGTCAGCAGAAAAGAGGTTATTGAGATGTCATTTTATAGATGAAAGGTGAGAAGCTCTGAGAAACTGGGGTTTGCCCAAGGTCTTCTGCAGCAAAGACAGGAGTTGACCTTATGGGGCCTCCTTGCAGCATTATTATTCTGTGACATGGTCTGGAGAGAAATAAAGTGTTAGTATTACCAGACTTCTGTTCTTGCTGTATTTCTGATGATCTCTCTGAAAACTCCCCTTTATAAATGAGAGGAAGAAAAGGTTGCAGCCGCTTGGATTCCCTTTGCATGCTGTTGGTGGAATCCAAGAACATGAGAATAAACATCTCCCCCACCCCAAAGTTGACTACCCTCCATCTCATTTCCCCCCCACTAAAATCAGAGCCAAAGAAATGTAGCTGAAACTCTGACAATTGTAATATTTTTCTAACAAAGTGATTCAGAGAAAATAAATAGACTTAAGCATTTTTTTCTTTTTTTTTTTAAACTAAAACAATCTAGAAGCAATTTCTCTTTTGCAAATGCCAAGCTTCACCTTTGTGTGCCTTGAAATTCTTTGGCAACACTCTTAATTCGGGGGAATCTGAGTTTGTTAAAGGAATGTTGGGAGGAGGGAAGCTGGCTACCTGCTCTCCAGCTCAGGGAAAGATCAGCCACGAGAGTCTGCACTTATTTGCTTGCAGTGCAGCAACAATCGGATACCATGATGTCTAATGTTTTTCTCTAGTCTATGTGGAGTGAGAAGTTGTTGTTATGGTTTGGCTCTATTTTAGAGAAGTAACCAGGCAAGTCCTAAATTATATATAGAGTTTTGATGAAGTACCAAATTCTCCCATATTCCCTACATCTTCTAACAAAACTTCAAGGACTTCAAGGAAACACAAGTAGCCTACAATTAATTTTGGCTAATGTCTAGTGGAGGGTATTGGGGTTGGTTCCTCTAGACGGGGCAAATACTAAGGGAGTGTGCCCTGCTAAGTGTACCTTATGAATAAAGTAATAGAAATGATCCCCACCATTTTATCAATTTACCTTGACACTATGCTAAGAATATTACATAATCATCTCATTGGAGAAATGTCATTTGTTTCATTTTACAGATGAGAAAACTGTGTCTCAAAGACATCACATTCCCTGCCCAGGATCACAAATCTAGTAGGAGGTGGGATGAGTATCTGACACACATGTCGGAACTGTTCTTCCCCATGTACAGCACTTCCTTGCCTGAGTGGAGATTCTGTCCCTGGGCCTCCAGACCTCTGGTGGGCAGTTCAATTCAAATACAGTTGGTTGCTTTCTGGACTACCTACCTCTCCAATATGGGGTTCATGCAACCCCTGATCACCGAGTGGCTAAATGTCTAGTCAAAACAAACAAACAAAAAATATGGAAGCAAGTCTGTCAGATTTAGAGAATAAAAGTACAAGATGCTCTGTTTAATTTAAATTTCAGATAAATTGTTAGAGTCTGTAAACAAGTCAGGATGGCGCCTGGCATTTTGCCAGGGGGAGTGGTTTGAGAAGTAACGCCAGCGAGCCATTAAGTGTGGAGATTTCTTATTGGTTGACTGCTGTATCTAGTTTATGTTAATTAAGATAAGCTGTGTGGAATGTATAAATACCTCTGTTGTCCTACAATAAACGGCTCCCACTCCTGCTGTATCAATGTACACAAGTTGTTTGTCACCCCCCCCCCCCCCCCCCCCCGGTTATTTTGCTGCAGCCAGACTGCGGCAATAAATAACCAATTATTTCTTAGTATAAGTATGTCCCAAATATTTCACGGGCCATACTTATACTAAAATTTCATTGTTCTTTTCCTGGAACTCAAATTTAACTGGGCCTGCTAGGCTTAGTCAGGCCACGTGAGAAGGGAACTGTGCTCTTCTTCGTTCATGCCTTCTTTGAGTGCAGGGGCTCTGCTATCCTCAGTTTGTTTCTTCACCCAGCCCTTCCCTTTTCCAAATTTTCCAGCTCTCCAGACTCATCCTGTTTTCCTCTCCTTTCACAGCTGTTGTTTCCCAAGCCCAAGGGAAAAGTTACCTAGAGTCCTCAAAGCCCCAGCCTCCCTTTGCTGGTCTTCAAAATAAACAAAATGCACCACTTGCTTCTTCTCACATTTTTCATCTCATCATCACAAAGCCATGAAGGGGTAGCAGAGCATGGAGAAATCACAGAGCTTCCAAAATGATAACAGAACTTCTCTTGGTATTTATTTTCTGTTTCCTCGGCCCACCCTTCCACCTATACCCCAGCTGTCTCTTAGCTGGTTCTACAGGTCTCCCCAAGCCAGAGCCAGAAGCCCCTCAGACCTCCAGCCAGCAGGTTCCAAGCTTTCTTTCCAAGGGCGAGGCTTCTTCACATTCCTCTTCTGCCTCCTCCCCACTGATGGATAAAGGGCCAAATTTTGCCTTTGCCCAACCACCACACTAAATTATTATAGAGGAGAGATGCCCCTTCAACCCCAAGTATCAACCATCTCAGAAAACAGAGCAAATTCCTATTTCCACCATCATTTCCCTTTAAAAGGCAAGTCCTGGGCAACTACAAATGAGCTCCTGTCTTTGACCCTCTCATTCTCGATGGGCCGTCGTAGGAGCCTGACATTCCCCACACTGCCAGTACTTCACTGCTCCATTTACGTTGATTTCTACTGGTTCAGTTCCCGGCTTTGCTGGCTCCTATGATGAGCAGGCCACCTGGCAGCCCGCTGGCTTGTTCTAGACCACAGATATTTGGGGAGTACAAGGACAGAGGAGTAGGTTGGTCAATGTATTTTGAAAAAGAGCTGACAGGTAAAAATACATTATAACCCATGTCCCCAGTTTCTCAGAAGATTTTGTATTCCCAGACCACCATTCCTTCCCCATCACATGGCACCTAGTCCCAACAAAATTTGGAGTAGAGTTGTTGTTCAGTAATTAGGATGGTCATGTGTGCCGGCTTTCCTAGGATGGTCTGTTTATGTTTGTTTTCCTGGGGACCATTCCCTCAGTGCTCCCTTTCATTCTCAAAGGTGTCACCCATTGTTGCATATTTGTGAGTGAATAATTTATGAAAAATGGAGTTGTAGATTTGTTTTTATTTATTCTTTTTGATTTATCTGCATTTTCTAAATTTTATACCATAAATATATGCATTTGTATAATGGGGGAAATGTGATTTTTTTAAGATAAAAAATAAAAATTGGTTCTTGTCCAAATCTGTTTCATTTATCCAGTATATTCAGTTAAAGGAATTATTTAATTTCCTGATAATAATTTACACATTGCACTTTATCTCCAAATCACAGGATTAAAAAAATAAAAAACCATGTCCAGTTCAGACTACCTGCTAATAGACTCTAGAACACTAGAACAAAAATGAAAATTATAATTTAGAAAAATATATAGGTCACAATGGAGAATGGTTTTCAAACCATGCCATTTCTTTTTAAAATTATATAACAACTGAGTCTCTGTAATTAATAAGAATCTCTGTATATTAAATTTTCAGGTTTTGAGAAAACTTTTTTTTTTTGGTTGCTGTTAATTATTCTCTAGGAGCATTTTGTCCTTATACTGTGTTAAAATTGCCCACTTGTCTCTATTATCTGGAAACGTGGTTGTTCCTAAAAATTAATGAAGATCTGTCTGTCTGCAGGCCTCATTAAAACACAGCTTTTACTCATTCTATTCAGTTTAGAAAACAAAAAACATTTTTTTAAAAACTATGAGCTTAACATTGCAGAAATATCCTTCAAATTTTGGAGGGTCAAATGAGGAGAAGAGAAAGGAACTGTGGAGGCTGAGAAAAATAAAACAGGGATGCAGAGAAAGACCACCTCATCCCACCACTGGCTGGGAGAACACTGAATATAGTAGAAGCGTAAGAGCAGTACTTTGATGGCAAGAAAGACACCTTTGAGCACGATGTCCCCAACACCTTATCCTTCCTGGCACTCTCAATCCCTGACCTCCAGGACACTATATTCTGTGATCCTCCAACTCATCAGACTTGAGCTCTGTTCTTCACTCCATCTCCAGGGCTTGTCCTTCGCACTCTGTAGGCTCCTTCTTCACTGCCATGTCCACCTCCCACAAATGGCTGGCTCATTCGTCTTTCAATAAATTTCCATCTCACCCAGAATCACCCCAAGAGCATCACATGTCCAGCCGCCTTCAGCCTCACTCTCCTTGAGATTCCCTGCCATCACTGGAATGTAAATGAGTGAATGTCAGCAGAGCACCTACTATGTGCAAGCTGCTATGGAGGAAGCATTTCAGTCTCTTTGCATCAAGAGAGTTAATTGGGGAGGAAATGCAGAACAGTATTGGCTCTGAGAAGGAGCTGGGAGTGGACCCCACCTGGGCAGAGCACATGTGCATGGGACCCATTTACTGCTTTCATCACTTGCCTTCGTGGGACGGAGCCACATCTGGATCCCATTACCATTATGAAAGGTGCAGGCTTCATGCTTGCTCCAAAGCCCAGCTCTGATTTCACAACCAGCTTGGAGAAGCAGGAGGCAAGTAAATACTTCCTGTTCCATTTGTAATCAACATGTACTTGACATCAATAAACTAGGATAATTACATTATCATTATCATTACCATCATTATTATTGTACACAATCTAGGAGATGTTAATAGAGGTTTCTGCAGAATACTCTTGGGACAGATGGGACTGAAATTGGAGCAGAGGGTAGAGAGAGGATGCCATTTGTCTCTTCCCTTAGCCAAGAAGATGAGAGAACTTTTAAAATGCTCTCAAAAAGCTGTGGAGATTAAACCAATATAATAACCATGGATAGGTTCCACTGATTCTTTTATACAAAACAACAAGAATTCTCAGCCTTCAACATTTCCTGGAAACATGGAATGTTAGAAGAGGAGAACACCTTAGAGAAAGTCAAGTCCAAGTCTGTCTGTCTGTCTCTCTGTCTCCTAGTGGGGACATTAATTGAAACCTATAGAACTTATCAGTATCTTAGTTCATAGAAGAATTGGAACTAGAATTCTGGCCTTGGCCATTCTATATTCTTCCCCCACTGGTTGGGAAGAGTTTAACCAAGTCACTTTTCGTCTTGAAGAGCATATCAATATTTGGAAACCATGTACTCAATCCCTCCCCTGAGGATAGAACTGGAATGAGTGAGATTTAGAGCAAATCAGTTCTACTGAGAATTAGGTAGTGAGGGTTGTTAGATACTGGCAAGAATCACAGAGATTTTTCTTTCTAACAAAATCTGTATATTGAATATTCAGTCTACTGTCCTGTGGATGGTTCCCTGGTCATGAGTTAAAGTTCAAGGGAGTAGCAGTGAGGGGAGGTGATGGAAAGAGGCACATGGTTTATTTTGTATTCTCCATTAGTTTGAATGTTATCACACCTATGATCCTGTATGTTTTTGGAATTGTCAGTTTGAGCAGGAGATAAGTCACCTATTCAGTGGAACTACATTTTACTCCATACTCACAAACGTGAATGAACATGTACACACACACACACACACACCATTTCTGTTAACTCCCTTCATCTTCATTACTTTTACTTCACTGTTCATAATGTACAAAGAGAAACAAAACCACTCAGGGTCTATATACTCCCAACAGTCTCTCTAGCATCCCAGTGTACAACTGGGAACTGAACTGGTAAATGGGATTATCCTAGAATGCACCCTTAACCCTCTGAGTCTTTGATTAATAAACAAATGCTGATTTAAAATTTTTAATTATGATTAAAAATCAAATGTGATTAGTAAATAGGCATTTACCCAGAGGCACCTCCTAAGTCACTTCTCTGGTAAGTATTTTAAAAGAAATTAATTATGAATCTTATCTCTTAGTCATAATGGTGAATCATGGCCAAGGTAACCCTTTCAAAGGTAGCTTTTCACTTCAGGAAAAGAAGGAAGGAGCTGGTCTAGGGTGGCTGCTCCAAAAAGCTGACTGGACAAAGGAAGAGTTGTGTCCACCTCCAAATTTGGGTCTTGGACTCATTTCATTCAGTCCATTCACCTTTCTTGTATGAAATGGCCTCCTGAGTTTCCCCATCATCTTGGTGATTTATTGTAAGAGAGGGTTATTTATGAGAACTCTTCCTGGAGGAACAGCTGAATTATGTATGGCTTCCCAAGAGGCCCACTCAACGGTGTAACTCCCTGTCCTCCAATTCAGGGTAAAACAAGAAAATAAAACCTCATTAAACTGTTTATTCAACCCAAATAAACTTGGCTCCAGGGACTGCCAAGATTTTACAGTGTCAGAGGCAAGAGGGTAAGAAACCAGAAAGGGAAAGGAGGAAAGAGATTTGTAAAATGTGGGCAAGTGAGGGGAGAAAACAACTCACACAGCTAGGAAGCTTCCTGCCTCCTCAGACCCTGTTTGTGAAATCTGAGCTTGGTTCATTCACATGGTTCATCTGGTTTCCCAACACATGGAGTCAGGATATAAAATGGATGGAAAATAAGAAAACTTCAAGCCATTTCCTGAATTCTCCATTGTGATCTCACCTTTTACTAGTCAGGCCCCAGATTGGACAGGTGAAAACACCGTTTCTTTCCCACTGCATCCTGTTCCCCAGTCCTTGTTCCTGGAATTCAGAAAGGCATGTGCAAGAAGGGACCCCAGAAGGCCATCAGGTTGGTCCCTTTGCCTTCAGGCAGTATGATGCCTGGCCTTCAAAGATCACATGTTTAGTCAAGGAATAATCCATGCACAAACCTTACATAAGCCTTGTTGGTCCTCTGTTTCACGGTTGAACAATTCTATCTCTAAAACATTTTCCATTAAGAATCAAGAGGAGAAAGAGAGAAAAAGAGAGAGAGAGAGAGAGAATATATATATATATATATATTCTGGTGTCTATATTTCTGCATGTGCTCTTTTGCCTACTGCTTCATGAGTTTTCTCCCAGCCCTATGTGACATAGGGCAAGTAGGTTATTTTTATTACACTGGAATTGGGGGATTCAACAGTTGGTTTAAATTTCTTAAACTTGAAGCTTAGGTCTAAAAGCTTGTTGAAGATTCATTCAATTTACACTAGCAAATTCATAAACAAGAATGTGAGTTTGTGTAAAGAGACAAAGTAGAGTTTCCAGGATGATACTCATTTCCAGGGACTTCATAAATGGAGTATGAAAGGTTTGAAATGATTTCTTGAGGTCTCACAACTTTGGACCAGTCTTAATGAAACCAGGAGCCAGATATGTTATAACTCTAAGAATTATCATCTTTCTATGTCATCAAACTAGTGAGAAGTGAGTGGAAAGTTAAAGTGCAGAAACAGTGTGTATAGGGAACAAGATAAAAATATTTGCTGTGAAGAAATGCTAATTCCCATAAAAGTAAAAGATATCCAAGAACCAAAAGAAGCTATCACTTCATTTTAACATAGAAGATAACTGACTGTGTTTATGGAGTAAGAGGATGGAGAAAGCAAAGAGGGTTATGTAAATATGGAGTAAAAAGGAAAAAAAAGAATAATTAGTAGATCAAGAGCCTAGAGGAGATAGAGAATACAGAGTGAAGAACTCAGAGAAATTAGCTTAGGATGTCAGAGGGATATTGCCTTCTCTGAGACCAATAAGAAGGAGGCCAAGGTAATGGTGGATGCATACACCTTCTAGGTGGGAATCAAGGCAGCCTATCTGATGGCAGGGGTCAAAATCATCTGCTGAGTGAAAGATGCAGAGTTTGTAGGGGGTTGGAAGAGAGCAGTGACTATTTTCAATGGCCACTGTGGGAGTGGGAAAGAGGCTTACCTTGGAGATGAAAAGGTTAACTGAGCAGAGAGGAAGGTTTTTGCCACTTAGTAAGTAAATAAGTAGTGATTGCTATCCAAGGTCATGAAAGTTTTTCTAGTATCATCAGAAGTCCAGTTTCAGGAATGGGGATGCAGACCGTTGTGATAATCTAAAGCTGGAGTTTGCAGGTAGTTGTATAGAAGGAAGAAGAACAGAATTTCCTACTTGTAAGGATTATTAAGACTAGGAGAGGTAGAAATAGAACCAGGAAAAGATGAATAGGGAGGAACAGAGGCGTCAGGAAGCTAGATGACATGAAGAAGGCAAAAAACCAAAGGCCTAGAGGACGAAGTGTCATAGTCAGGCCTGGAGATGCTGGAAATGGAACAGTTCTGGTAGAAGACAAGGTCTTCAGTGTGACCTGGAATGTGGGTGGCTAAAGAGGAGTGTCAGATGAGAGCAACAATCTACTCACAGACTATATTTGGGGCAGGGAAGCCAGTCCTAGTGCTTCTTGCCCCTCGTTCCTCTTTCTTGATCACATTCCCCCCCCCTTTTTTAAGAGTAGGAAAAGTTTATTTTGGCTCCAGTTTTAGAAGTACAGTCTATGGTTGACCAACTTTATTGTTCTGGGCCCAAGGTGAGACAGAACATGGCATAAGGGAATGATGGAGAAAAGGTGCTCAATTCATGGCAGTTAGGAAGCAAAGAGAGAGAGGGGAAGGAGCCACAAGGAAAATAAATCCTTCCAGGGCATGCCATCCATGACCCTCCTCCTCCAGCCCCACCCCTCCTGCCTAGTTACCATCCAGTTAGTCCACTCAAACTAGAATGGATTGATTAAGTTATAGCTCTCATAATCTCATCAACTCACCTTTTATAATTTATTTATTTTTGGTACTGGGGACTGAACTCAGGGGCACTCCCTCAACCACAGAGCCATATCCCCAGCCCTATTTTGCATTTTTTTAGAGACAGGATCTCACTGAGTTAATTGCCTAATGCCTCACTGTTCTGAGTCTGGCTTTGAACTCGTGATCATTCTGCCTCAGCCTCCCGAGCCACGAGGATTACAGGCATGTGCCCCTTGTGCTCAGCTAGTCAGTTCAATATTGAATATTTTAGCATTAACACAGGAGTTTTAGGGAAACCTCATATCCAAACAATTACATTCCACTCCTGCTTTCCCCACCCCTACAAAGCTCATGTCATATCACAATGCAAAATGTACTTAGTACTTCTCCAAGTGTCCCCATTCTTTTAGTAGTCCTGGCATTTCCACCCTAAAAATCCAAGTCAAAAGTCTCCTCTGAGACTCAAAGCAAACTCTTATCTATTAACCCCTATAAAAATCAAAAGCTAGTTACGTACATCCAATAAACATTCACATTCCAAAAGAGGGGGATAGGGACATAGAAGAGATGGGCCCAAAGCAAGACCAAAACCCGGCTGTGCAAACATCAGGTCCTGTAGCTCCTTGTCAGACATCCGAGGCACATGGTGAGAAGTTGTACTCTCCAAAAGTCTTTGAAAACTTCACTCTTTGAGCCTTTGCTGGTTGCAGCCCATGTGGCCTCTCTTTTAGCCTAACTCTCTGAAGCCAGAAGCTTTCCTTGATAGACATTTGATGTTACTGACATCTCTTAATCTTGGGGGAGATGGAGGTCTCCATTCCAGCTTTGGCTCTGCTTTCACAACTTCATGCATTGCCATCTCAGGAGAAGTCAGCAAAGATTCTGACCCTGCTACACTTTGCCTGAACTCCCAGTCCATTGTCCCTTTGAAATCTCAGTGAAAGCTTCCATGACCCCTTAACTTAATGCACCTTGCATTTCTGCAGAGCCAGCACCTTGTAGACAATGCAGCAACTTCTGAGTACCTTGGCAGCTGAACATGGTGAAACAACTTCCCAGGCCTCCTGTGTGAGCAGGGTGCCCCATGTTCTCATCTCAAAGGAAGTTTTACTTTTATACCCTTGAGCCTACAATTGGTGTGGTCTTGCCAATTCCTGGGATGTCTTCAAGATATCTTTCCTACTCTCTGTGCAAGATATTTAGCATCTTTTTAGTGACTATAATCTCTTCAACAACCACACTTTCCTTAGTTCCAATTTTACATGCACTTTTCTGGACAAACTGAAAGTTTTAAGATCTTTGGGCTCTGCTATCTGCCAATTCTCTCACTAAACCTCGTGAAAGATTATAGCAATATCCATGCCACCACCTGAACGCTGGGCTGTCTTGAAATTTTCTCCACTAGATAAAGTTTTAATCCATCACCTTTAAATTCATGTTCACACAAAGGCTCAGGATGAGTGCAAAATGTAAACAAATGCTTTGTTGAAATTTAACATGAATGTCCTCAATTCTATTTCTTAATACTGTCTTCAGTTTCCTCTGAAACCTTGTGAGCACTCTCTTTACTATCCTCATTTCTATCAGTATTATGGTCTTTAGAGCTTTTACCAGAATCACCTACTAACCTCTGCTTACAACATCTAAGTCTTCTCCAATATTTATCTACAAAAATTTTCAAATGCATTCTGCAAACCAGTTCCAAAGCCTTCTAAACTACATTGTCAGGGTAGTCATAACAACAAATTTACTTCTTAGTACCAATTTATATGTTAGTCAGCTTTTCATTGTTGTGACCAAAATAACTAACAAGGAAAACTTAGAGAAGGAAAATTTATTTTGGTCCATGGTTTTATAGGTTCAGTCCATTGTCAGACTATTTCATTGCTCTGGGCCCAAGGCAAGAGAGAATATCATGGCAGGAGGGTGTGATGGAGAAGTGCTGCTCTGTTCCTGGTGGCCAGGATGGAGAGAGAGAGAGAGAGAGAGAGAGAGAGAGAGAGAGAGAGAGAGAGAGGGAGGATGATCATATTTTATATTATTAATATTATCCCAAGGGTTTTATAAAAGCTGCTGTAGTTGACACAACTTCTACAACTATGATTTTCTGGGACCTAACCTGCACTAGTGGGTTGATCCAGGCCTCATTCAACCCTTCTAGTGTTGGCTCTGCTCATGCAGCCCAGATTGTCATTTTTAACACAGGTACCAAATGGTTAGGAGAAAACTTCCTGATTCTAACCTTGAAAACTTACAGGTGAATGTCAAAGAATATAGCTTCTCCTAAAAAGTCATGAAATATAACCTGTAAATCAATCTAAACTTAGAAAAAATAATTTTCATCATATAATACAATGTTACATAAGTTTATCATCCACCATATAAAATAATAGTTTCTTTTGCTTGTCCTAAATTTGCTTTTCTGAAGCTTCAAAAATTCTCCTTAATATTAGAATCTTAGATTTATACCTTAGATTTACATAAATGCTTTATGATTTTACAAACGGTTTTTCTCCAGCCTTCACTTTTGTAGAGTTCAATTCTAATATTTTTGTTTGTCTAGACCAACTCCTTTTATCATATCTTTTTCTGACAGTGTTGCTAATTAGGATAGTGATGATAACTATAGACTTTAAGACACTTTCTCATAACTTCCCTTATGTGAACCCCACTGTAATCATGTTAAAAAGAGCATCTTTACCATTGTGCAGATCAGATAGAGGTGAGGTGACTTGCCCAAGGACATACTTGTGACTCCTAATTCTGGGCTTTTCCCATGTTCTAAGTATTATAGTACCATAGTTAAGTGCATGGCTTTTCTGGTTTTATGTTCAACTTTTCACCCTATCACTTTCTATAAATTTGTACAAATTCATAGAAATTTATTTATAAATTTATTCAAGTCTGAATACCCTCATTAATAAAACCAGGATAGAAGTTCTTATTTAAAACTGCTATTATGTGTATTAAATATGGTCAAATCTATGAGAGCTCAGTCTATCATAGCTACAATTCTGAATCTTCCATGTTTTTTTTTCTTTTTACAAAATCACTGATCCTTTTCCTGAATTACAACAGAGACTTTGACTTTCATAATTTACAGTTATAGTTTGGAAACTTCTTCCATCATTGCATTATGTAACATTTTACCAGACATAGAGTCATTTGTACACTTTCTCTCTACTCATATACAGCTGACACTAACAATAGCAGAACACACATTCTTTATAAATGTTCATGGAATATTTACCAGGAGGGACCATATTCTGAGCCATTAAATGTGTTTCAGTAAATTTAAAAGGATTAAAATCCTATAAGATGTGTTCTCTGATCACAGTGAAATTAAGGAAAAATAACAAATAGATAACTGGAAAATCCCCAAATACTTGGAAACTAAATGACATACTTATGAATAACCCATGGGACCTGAGACCAAAGGAAAACTAAACGAGAAATTAAAATTTGAACCAAATGAAAAGAAGACACAGAATATCAAAGTTGTGAGTTATTGCTAAATCAGTGACTAACTAATTATGTGTAAGTATTATAAGCTATCATGCCTATATTAGAAGAAAGAGTGAGTGGGTGCTTTGTTTGCTGCTGCCATCACTGTAGAACATCAGACTCCAGCTCCTTCAATTTTCCAGTGTGGACTCTGACCAGTGAATCCTAGGGAGTTCCCAGGGCTTCAGTCTCAGACTGGGGTAGTGTTATCCGTGTCTTGTTCTGAGGCTCCAGCTTCTTATACAGAGAAGCTACTGGTTCCTCCAACCCTCCAACCTGTAGACAGCCATTGTGGGTCTATCCAGCTTCTGAGCATGATGAATTCTCTGTGAGCTTATTCTCTGTGGATTCCTGGCAAAAACCAAGAGATATTTTCCTGTTCAAACATATAACAGCTGCAAAATTTAGACCTTCTTTAATATTTTAACAACAGCTGTTTTTTTTTTTTCATGAAGCCCTGAACAACTTATATAGTATTCACATTCATCATTTTTTTATCCCAATGAAAGTTATAGGAGGAGACTGAGAAGATGATGCAGCAGATCTAGGCAGGAACCCAAGACTCCTCCATAGCCCAGAAATGAAGCATGGAAAGAATAGCTTACCATAGAGGTGGGTGAGAGAGTAAGCACTCTAAAACTCAATATTGTATAGCCTGGGACTTTGAGGTAATTGGAATTTGATTTACTAGAACAGAAATAAGAACAAAATTCCTTAACTCCCAACATTGACAAGAGTAGGGTGGGGTGAAGGTAATAGAGAAAGAGGGAGAGGAAAACCACATAAGATTACTTCTTTAATGACAGTTTGAAAGAAAAGTAAACCAAGCTTATGGGATAGGAGCAGCAAAGACAGTGAAGTTGATCCCACAATTTAACCCAAATTGTGGACTGAAAACTGTCCTGGGCAGGGCAGCCATTATGTATAATCAACAGCAAACCAGCCTCCTTAGAAGAAATTAAATCAATACAGCTTCTCCCCACCTGCATATAGTAACAAATAAAACCAGAGGGAATGCCTCTGAAATTGGTCAACTCATTAATTCATCTAGAAGGAACTCATAGAGGAATTGCTGCTAGCTGAACTTTACTGAAATGCCCTTTCCCCAACTATGGACAGGAGAGTGTGGTGGAGCTGTCCTGAGAGTGAACCACCTCTGGTCATGCTACCTCTATAGGAGCCAAAGACAGGTCAACTGACACCCTACCCCAGTTACAGGGATGGAAAAACCCCAGTGAGCTTCAGCAGTCAGAATGGAGGCTTCTGTGCCTAAACCTGCCCACAGAGAGCCTGCATTCATGGCTTCACAGTTGAAGATAGTCACCAAGTGCTTAAAGAGCACCACAACACAGAAGCCCCAGCACATCATGCTAAGTGAAATAAGCCAGACTCAGCAAGTTAAATGTCAAATGTTTTCTCTCATATGCAAAACCTGGAGCAAAATAAGGGAAAAGCTCAGGGGAGGGTTGACATAATGAAACTGAAGAGAGATCAGTGGAGTGGAGGAAGGGAATTTAGGGGGAGGGGGAGAGAAAGGAAAGGAGAAGACTGAGGAATGAAGTTGAACAAATTATACTGTGTGCATATGGAAAGTATCATGGTGAATTCCACCTTTATGTATACCTATAAAGCACCAATTCATAAAAACAATAAATAGATGAGGAGAAGGCCAGTGGAGTAGAAAAGGGAGTATGGGGTAGGGGAGGAGAGGGAGGGAGGAGGTACTGGTGACTGAAATGGAGAAAATTATATTCCATGCATGTGTAATTATGTCAAAATAAATTTCACTGTTTTGTAGAGTTATAATGCATTTATTAAAAAAACATTTTAAAAGCAAAGGAAGAAAAAGGAGGAGGAGAAGAAGCAGCAGCAGAAACTACTGCCCCAGCAGAATGGGGTGGGCACTCAGTGATTTGAAACTGCCAGTCATAGGAGCTCAGACAAAGGTGGGCCAACTGACACTCTACCTGAGTCATGAAGATGGTACCCCAGTGCCTACATTAGTCATGGTGGAGGTGTCTGTGCCACAAATCACCCACACAGAGCCTGTGTTCACAGGCCCCACAGTTGCAGACAGCCACCAAGCTCTATGCTGCTATAAAGAATCCCCTAGGGAGGAGCATGGGCACTCAGTGTCCCAGTAGTCAGTGACAGTCCTAACCTGAATCCTGTGTCCCTGCACCCACCCAAAATAGCTAGCAAACAGAGCATCCTCCAAACACACAGATTTGGGCCTCTGGACTGACTAACAAGCACTGGCTGGTAAGAAAACAATAGTGACCAGGGAAGTCCTTTCTGGGCCCCGGCACCTCTAGTAGGGTTCACAGCTGCCAAAGTTGCTGGTTAATTCAATTCTCATTCAGATGCATAGATTCAAGAATTCAATTTCTGAGGATAACCCCATGTAGTCAGCAGAAAACCTCAGTGCATACACAACAGCAATATACCCCACAAAGAGGTTTACTGAGGAGTGTCCAACAGACATCAGCCACTGCCCAGTGTGCCCAGATAGAAACCCACTGACCCATTACCTGTGCATTCCAGAGGGGGCAGCAGCCCTACATCCTGCCATGGGTCACAAACTCTCACATCAACCAGACTACTTCAAACTGCTACACAATGCACACTCCAAAATATACACAGAGGATCTGAGACCAGTGGATATGTGGACCTTTTCTTTAGGAAGGCATAAAAGACTGCATTCCTAACAGGAAGTAAGCTGGCTAGTAAGTCACAGAAATAAAGGACCATTTCCTCTGGCCCAACAGAAAGCTAGTAAGTGCCAGAACACACTAAAGATCAGAGGGGAAGAGGGGATCTCTTAGAATTTTCTCAGAGGTGAGCTAGTGTAATCACTACTTCCACACTCAGGGAAACTTAGAATTAAAGCCAAGGAGTGATGGGAATCTTTTACAGGTCTCAAATTCTGATGAAATCCAAATCAGGAAGACTCAATAATATATATCTCCACCTTGATTGGAATATCAAATACTTCTAAGTCAATTTTGATCTTACAGATATTACTTTTCATATCAAGCTGATAGATCTTTTTCCTTATTATTTGATATTGCAATCCTCAACCTAACTGATTGTATTTCTTCTAATGTTTTTAAGCATTAAGTGGAAGCATTCTGTTTTCCTAGTTCAGGTTTACACTTGCTGCTATTAGTCTCTCTTTACCCTCTTGTACTACCTGCTCATGCCTCAAATTCTCTCCCATTTTTATTTCTTCTTAGTTTGTAGTATTTTTTCTATCTTTACTTTTCTCTTTTTTTTCATTTTCTCTTCTCCCCATTTCAACCCCTCTATAGTGTAATAGGAATTTTACAATATTAAATAACTAATTTTTCAACATATTCAAGAACATTACTACAATTATATACTTGAATTAAAGAAACTTTTGAGAATATTTTTAATGTTTTTTCCTAAGGTTTATTAGTACATAATGAATGATTACTGAATGATTACAGTAAATAGGGTTTAGTATCTTCTGAAGTGATGCTGATCCTGGGCTTAGTAGGAGATACACATTGAGTAGGAGTATCAATATTTGGATATCCACTCAGCCTGGGGCACTTAAGAGAAAGAATCTCATTAAATGCATAAAATTAGAAGAAATAATAATTATAGAGATAATTAGAAATACAATCAATATGAAAAAGCAAGGGAACAAGCCACCCCAAACAGACCATACACTTCAACAACTGATCCCATTGACACCACAGGGGAGGAAATTTAAGGTAAATAATTTTAAAAGTTTATATTCAAAATGTTCAATTAATGAAAAGAAGATGTAAGAAATTAACTAAGAGAGAAAATAGACAAAGTGAAAGTCCATTTTATTAAAGAGATAGAGATTCTGGAAAAGAATCAAACAGAAACCCTGAAAATGAAAGACTCAATAAATCAAATTAAATTCAGCCGAAAACTTCACTAGTTGACTAGACAATGTAGAAGACAGATTCTTGGGCCTAAAAGACAAAATATATAATTTGAAAATAAAGTCAGCAATAAAGAAAGGATGTTAAAAAATCATGAACAGAATATTCAAGAAATCTGGGATAACGTTAAGAGACCAAATGTAAGAATCATTGGTTTAGAAGAACATACTTAAATACAAACTAAAGGAATGCACAACTTTTCAACAAAATAATAACAGAATGGATACTCAAATGTAAGATTTTTTTAGAATCTCAAATAACCAAGATCTCCAAGAAACATTATAATTAAAATTCCTTATATATACAAGAAGGATATAATTTAAAAGTTGCAAAGGAGCCCTGAAAGATAATGGGTGCCAACCAAGATTGCTATATCCAGCAAAAATATTCATCAGAATTGAAGAAGAAATAAAATGTCTCCATGACAAGCAGAAACTAAGAGAATTCATAACCACTGTGCCAGCACTACAAAACATACTCAATAAAATATTTCATACAGGTGAAAAATAAATATCAGAGCCACCATATAGATGAATCTCACTAGAAGCAGTTAATTAATAGATAATCAAGTTTGAATTAAGCATTAGAAATAAATCAAAATAAATGAAGGAAATAAAAATTATCTTGTAAAATAATACTGAATATAAATGATCTAAATTGTCTTAATCAAAAGACAGATTGGCAGAATGGATTAAAAAACAGACCCAACCACATGTTGTTTACAAGAGACTCATTTTATAGGCAAAGATGCACAGCTGAAGTAAAAAGAATGGAAAAAGATATACCATGCAAAGGGAGACTGAAAGCAAGCAAGAGTAACTACTTACATAGCTAACAAAATACACTTCAAGCCAAAATTAATCAGAAGAGACAGGAAGTTCGCTTCATACTGGTTAAGGAAATCATCCAACAAGAAGAAATGATAATTGAAAATACTTATGTTCTGAACATCAGTGTACACAAAACAAACATGCACATAAAAAAAACCCTACTCAATATAAAGAATCAAATATATCTCAAAATAATAACATTGAGTGATTCTAATCCACCTCTTTTCCCATTAGATAGGCCATTAAGACATAAATGAAGTAAACACTCTTTAGAACTAAAACATAGTATTTATCAAATGGACTGAACAGACATCTATAGAACATTTCTACTCAGCTCCACATGAAACCCTTTCCAAAATAAACTATATTTTAGACTCAACTAAAGTGGATCAAGGACTTAGGCACTAGAACAGAGACTCTGCACCTAATAGAATAAAAAGTAGGCCCAAATCTTCAGTATGTAGGTTTAGGAACTGACTTCCTTAACAAGACTCCTAAAGTACAAAAAGTGAAACCAAGAATCAATAAATGGGATGGAATTAAGTTAAAAAGCTTCTTCACAGCAAAGGAAACAATCCAGAATGTGAACAGAGAGCCTACAAAATGAGAGAAAATCTTTACTATATGTACCTCAAATAGAGCATTAATCTCTAGGATATATAAAGAACTCAAAAAACTTAACACCAAACAACCAAATAACCCAATTAATAAATGGGCTAAGAAACTGAACAGACACTTCACAGAAGAAGAAATACAATTGATCAACAAATATATGAAAAAAATGTTAAACATCTCTAGCAATTAGAGAAAAGCAAATCAAAACTTCACTGAGATTCCATCTCACTCCAGTCAGAATGGCAATTATCAAGAATACAAGCAACAATAAATATTGTTGAGAGTGTGGGGAAAAAGGTACATTCATACCTTGCTGGTGGGACTGCAAATTGGTGCAACTATTGAGGAAAGCAGAATGGAGATTCCTCAGAAAAACTGGAATGGAACCATCATTTGACCTAATCATTCCACTCCTTGGTTTACACTCAAAGGACTAAAAATCAGCATACTACAGTGATGCTGCTACTCAATTCACAGTAGCCAAACTATAGAACCAACCTAGATGCCCTTCAGCAGATGAATGAATAAAGAAAATGTGGTTTATATACACAATGAAGTATTACTGAGCTTTGAAGAAAAATGTAAGTATGGCAATTTCTGGTAAATGGTTAAAACTGGAGAATATCATGCTAAGTGAAATAAGCCAATCCCAAAAAAAACAAAAGTCAAATGTTTTCTCTGATATGTGGATGCTAACTTATAATAAGGGGGTGGGCTAGGGAAGAATAGAGATACTTCAGATTAGGAAGAGGGGAGTGAAAGGGAGGGGGTTTGGGGGTAGATAGGATAGTAGAATGAATTAGATATTATCACCCTATGTACATATATGATTACATGATAGGTGTGATTCTACATCATGTACAACCAAAGAATGAGAAGTTATACTCCATTTATGTATGATGTAACAAAATGCATTCTGCTGTCATGAAAAACAATGAAGATAAAAAACATGATATTTTACCTCAAGAAAAAAAAGCACCATAAATTTTAGTATACAAAGCAAGTCTTCATGAATACAAGAAATAGAGATAATTCCTAGCATCCTATCAGATTATAATAGAGTAAAATTAAAAATCAACAAGATTAAAAAGAAAACATTTTAACACTTAAATTTAAATAATACACATTTTAATTAAAATTTTAATGAGGAATGTGTCATAGAAGAAATCAGGGGAGAAATTTAAAAAATTCTTAGAAACAAATGAGAACAGAAGTGCAACATATCAAAATCTCTGGAACAGTATGAATAGTATGAAGTTCTAAAAAGAAAGTTTATAGCATTGAGTGCCTACATTAATAAAACAAAAGACAGAAAGATCCCAAGTAAATAATGTCATACTACAAGGAGCTAGAAAATGAAAAAAAAAACTATTTCTAAAATCAGTAAAAGACAGAAAATAATTAAGATCAAAGCCCCAAATAGTTAAATTTGGAATAAAAAAATACAAAGAACCAATGCAACAGAGTTGGTTAACAAAAGATAAACAATATTGATAAATCTGTAATTGAACTAAACAAAAAGAGAAGACCTGAATCAACAAAATTAGAGATTAAAAAAGGTTATATCAACATAGATATTTCTGAAATTCAGAGGATCATTAGAAACTATTTTGAAAATTAATACTCCAATAAACTTGGAAATCTAGAAGATATTGACAAATTTCTAATCCCCTGCCCCCCTTTCCCTCCAGATACATATGATCTACCCAAATTGAACCACCAGGATACCAAAAAACCTAAATAAGCTAACATCAAGCAATGAGATTGACGCAGTAAAAATCTTCTAACGAAAAAAGCCCAAGACCAGATGGATTTTTCAGTAAAGTCCAACCAGACTTTTAAAGAAGAATTAATATTAATCCTCCTCAAATTATTCCATGAACTAAAAAGACAGAAAACAAATCATTCTATGTGTCAAATTCATTCTATGAAGTCAGTATAACCCTGATACTAAAACCAGACAAAGACACATCAAGGAAAGAAAACTTCAAACTAATATTTCTGATGAACATAGATGCAAAAATCCTTAATAAAGTATTGATAAACTGCATTCAAAAATACATTAAAAAGATAATACACCATAATCAAGTGGGTTTCATTCCAGGGATGCAAAGTGGCTTAAACATGTGCAAATCAAAAAATGTAATTCACCACACAGATCAAATTAGAGACAAGGACGATCTGCTCATGTCAATAGATACAGAAAAGGCCTCTGATAAAATCCAGCATCCATTCATGTTAAAAAGACTGAAGAAACTAAGTATAGAAGGAGCTTACCACCAACATTATAAAGGATATATAAAAGAAACCTAAAGTCAACATTATAGTGAACAGAGAAAAACTGAAAGCGTTTTCTCTAAAATCAGAAATAAGACAAAAATGTCTACTCTCACCACTCCTATTGAATATAATTATTTAAATTCTAGCCAGAGCAATCATGCAAGAGAAGAAAATTAAAGTGATATAAATAAGAAAGAAAGAACTCTAATTATCTTTGTGTCCTGACAACATAATCCTATATATAAAAAACAAAACAAAACAAAAACAAAACAAAAACTCCATCAGAAGAGTTCTAGAGTTGATAAACAAATTCAGCAAAGTTGCAGAATACCAGATACAACTACAAAAATCAATTGCTTTCCTAAACTTTAATAACTAATCTGCTGAGACAGAAATCAGAAACTATTCTATTCACAGTAACCTAAACAAACAAACAACTTGGAAACAAATCTAACCAAGGATGTGAAAGACTTCTACAATGAAAACTAGAGAATACTGAAGAAAGATATGGAAGAAGGCCTTAGAAGGTGGAAAGACCTTCCATATTCTTTGATAGGAAGAATTAACATTGTAAAAATGACTATACTATCAAAAGTATTACATAGATTTAATATAATACCCATAAAATACCAATGACATTCTTCACAGAACTAGAAAAAAACAGTCCTAGAATTAATTTGGAAGAATAAAAGATCCAGGATAACCACAGAAGTACCGAGTAAGAACAGCAATGTTACAGGCATCACAATACCTGATCTCAAATTATAATATAGAGCTATAGTAATTAAACAGCATGGTACTGGCAACAAAACAGACATGAAGACCAATGGAATAGAATAGAAGACACAGATATAAACCCACATAGTTAAAATCATCTGATACTCAACAAAGATCAAAAACATATATCAGACAAAAGATAAAAGTGGTACTGAGGAAAATAGATATTCATATGTAGAATGATGACATTAGATCCCTCCCACCATTCACAAAAATCAATTCAAAGTGGACCAAAGATCTAGGAATTAGACCAGAAACTTTGCAACTGCTGGAAGAAGACACAGGGTCAACATTCCAACATACTGGTGCAGGCACCATTTTCCTTAACAAGACCCCTAAAGCTCAGAAATAAAACCAAGAATCAATAATTAAAAAGCTTCTGCACAGCAAAATAAACAATTAAGAGCATGAAGAGAGAACCCACAGAATGAGAGAAAATCTTTGCCAGCCACTCCTTGGACAGAGGATTAATATACAGAATGTTGGGAGTTGACCAGGCTCCAAAGACTAACTTCCCCATCCCCCAAGAAGAGCCCTCCAATGGTGAGCCCTGCTGGCTCACATGATCCTTACCCACCAATCAGAAAGCACCTCAGCCAACTGTCAACCCGTTAAACTGTTAAACTGTCATAACTGTCAAACCACGCCCGGCTCTATAAATATGCAGAGCTGTTCCTCAATAAACGGGCATTTTCTCCAACGGCAAGCCTTGGTCGTTCTTTCACAGAATATATAAAGAACTAAAAAAAAAACAAAAAACAAAAACAAAAACAAAACAAAAAAAAAACACCTAACATCAAAACCCATAAATAATCAAATAACTTAATGGGCAAAAGAACTAAACTGACATGTCTCTAAAGAAAAAATACAAATGACCAACAAATATATTTTTAAAATGTTCAATATCCTTAGCAATCAGGGAAATGCAAATCAAAACTACATTGAGATTTCATCTCACTTCAGTTAGAATGACAATCACCAAGAATACAAATAATGATAAATGCTAATAAATGGGTGTGGAGGAAAAGATACAATTATACATTTTTGGTGGGATAGCAAGTTAGTACGACTAATTTGAAAAGCGTGTGATGATTCTTCAAAAGACTAGGCATGGAACCACTGTATGATATAGCTATCCTACTCTGTGGTACTTACCCCAAAGAACTAAAATTAGCATACTATAGTGATATAGGCAATCAGTGTTTGTAGCAGTGAAGTTCACAATAGCCAAGTTATGAAACCAGCCCAAATGCCCATCAACAAATGAATGGATTAAAAAATGTGGTATTTATACACAATGGAGTTTTACTCAATCATAAAGAAGAATGAAATTATGGCATTTGCTGAGAAATGGATAGCACTGGAGAACATCATGTCAAGTAAAGTAAACCAGACTCAGAAAGTCAAGTGTTGAATGTTTTCTCTCATATATGGAAGCTAGACCAAAATGAGGGGGGAAAAGTGTGTGGGCTGGGGAGACCCCATGAAAATAGAAGGGAGATAAGCAGAGAGAAAGGAACTAGAGGGGCAGGGAAAAGAAAAGGAAGAAACTGCAAAATGAAATTGACCAAATTATGTTATGTACATATATGAATATTAGAAGAAAGAACTCAAACAAATGACCCAAGTTTTCACATTAAGAAACTAGGGGAAAATGAGAAAAATAAGAACAAAGAGCAAAAATTAATGAAATAGAAAGGAGAAAATAATTAAAAATCAATGAAACAAAAAATGATAATTACTTCTACCCAAACTGAAAAAAAATGATGCCACAAATTAAGATTATCAGGGATGAAGGAAGCATCATCCCAATAGTTCTTAAAGACATTAGAAGGACAATAAGAATATTTTGAACAAATCTATGCCAATACATTTGACAGCTTTGATGAAACAGATTTCTTGAAGAACAAACAATAGAAGTCCACTCAAGAAGAAGTAGAGAGAACTTGAGAATATACATATGTAAAGTAAATGGAATCTGCAGTTCTAACCTTCCCACCACACAAAGAGACAAATGAACACCTTAACTCAGATATATTTAACTGCTTAATTCTACTAAATATTTAAGGAAGAAATAATACAAATTTTATATAGATGAATTTTTCAAGAAAATTGAAGAGAACATTTTTCAGTTCATTCTATGAGACCAAATGTTACTCTAATATAAAAACTATATTAAAAGAAAAAAATAAATTATATAAAATTACCTATATATAAAAAGAAATTACAAAGCAACAGGCTAATACTCTATGAACAAAGATGTAAGCACCTTAATAAAATGTCAACAAGTGTGGGTTGGGATGTAGCTCAGTGGTAGAGTGCTTGCCTAAAATGCTTGAATTCCTGGATATGATCCCCAGCCCTGGACATAAAGGAAAAGTTTTAAAAAGTTGACCCAAGGAATAAAAACTGAGGATTATTTCAGGAATTCAGAGTAGCTTTAAAATTTAAAAATCAATGCAATAAACCATTGTGATAAAGTAAAAAAATAAAAACCACATAATCATTTACATAGATGCAAAAAAAACTGACAAAGATAACATCTACTTAGGATCAAAATTCCCAGTGAACTGGAATAGAATGTATGTATGCCTGCTTTCAACATTCCTATTCACATTGTGCTGGAGCAGCAATAAGAGATGAAAAGAAACAAAAGGCATCTAACTAGATAGGAAACTATTTTCAGATGACACAATACGTTATTTATAAGATGGCAAGGAAATTTTAATGATGATGATGATAATAATAATAATAATAATAAATGAGTTTATAATAGCATTAAAAATAAATGAAATATGTAGATGTAAATCTCAGAAATATGTGATACCAAACCATCTGTTAGTGAGTTTAACAGTAACAACAACAACAGACCCTAAATAACAAGTTCTGACAAGGCTGGTAAAAACTGAAATTCTCATACAATCCTCACAGGAATGCAACATGGGTCTGGCCACTTTGGAAAACAGTTTGTCAATTTCTGTTAAACATATGGGCATGCTACCCAGAAATCTTTACCTGGGATAGCTAATGTTTACCCAATAACATGGATACAAATGTTTAAGATTGACAAAAACTGGAACCAACTGTCCTTCAGCTGGTGAATGAGTAAACACACTGTCACGTCCATGAAAAAGCACATGACCAATTGATGAATGGGATAAGTAACTGATGCACAGTACCACATGGATGAATCTCAGGGGCATTTGCTACACACAAATTAAGTGCTATCTATCATATGATTCCACTAATACAACATTCTTAAAATGCAAATTATAAGGACAGAAAACATCAGTTGTTTTCAGGAAGTGGGGAAGAAGTCAATTATAATAGAAAAGGAGATCTCTGTGGGGATGGAACTATTATATATCCAAATTGCAGTGGTAGTTATCCAAAGATATGCATTTGACAAAAGAGGATTAGTTTACTGTATGTATATCTTTTTTTAATAGAATAGTTAAGTTGATTAAGATCCATAATTAGTAATAAAATAGGCATTTGAATCTAGATCTGACTCCAAAGCTTGTACTCATAACCACCATGATAGAGAGCAGCAAAAGAATGAGAGCAGCAAAGAGCTAATTCCCCAATCTTTCCCCTGCTAAGATGGCAATGGACACTGTATGTGTTCCATGTGGTCTCATCACAGAGCAGTAGAGCCTGTGTCCCCCAGAGTTCCTACATGTCTATGTTAAACAGTGGCCCCATAAATATATACTGAATAAGTAGCTGGTAAGGAACATAAATTTGTATATTAAGTGACTAAGATTGTGGGTCAGTTTGTTATTACAGTATAACACATCCTATTCTGAATGGTATAACCACTATCCTGCACCTCCTGGTAGCTTCTTTTCTAAGATCTGAGGATCTGTGTAAGAGTTGTGGGTTATAACACCAGTCAGAAGAGGGGAGAAAGTTGTTAAGGACTTTGAATTCCAGATTTGGAAGTGTAGGCTGCATTGACTAGGTGATTGGGATGCCCTCACAGCTAGACATGCAGCATTCAGTCTTTGAGAGGCATGAAAGGGCAGTGGCTCAGTTGCAAAGCTGTGCTGACTGAGACTTGGCTTCTCCGGCTCTGTCCCGGAGCCATTTTCCTTGGTCTTGAAAAGCTAAATTCCTCACTGGCAATCTCTCCAAAGGCTGAGCCCTTTGGGCAACAAGAGCATCCGGAGCCTTCTTGTTTGAAACCTCCTGCACTTGTGGCCAATGTTTTCCTGTGCAGGTTGCACTGTTCTATGGAAAATGTGAAGCAGAAATTGTTGTGATAAGCCTGGAGCTGAGGAACCTCTGGGGAGCAGCCCTGGTGAGCTGGGTCACCTGGTTTCATGAGGGCCAGCCTTGGGGAAAGCTCCACAGGCTTAATCAAAGCCAGCAGGAGCCTGCTTGAAGGGAGAAGAGCAAAAGAGTGAAGGCAGCAAAGAACAGGCTAAGCCAAACCCACCTTCTTCTGCTAGAACCAACCTGGGGAGTTCTACAAACTCCAACCCATTCACAGCCAATGAACATGAGGAAAGGGCAACACAGAGGCACTGTGGGTAAAAGACCATGGGACACCACGAAGGCAAGTGAGAGAGCCTGGGCAGAAAGGGAAAGAGGCTGACCCTGGGGGAGGCTCAGCTCTTCTTTGGGAAACTGTTTCTCAGGGTAGAGCTGACAGTAACAACCAGGGTAAGCATCTGGGGTGTGTGGTGTGTGGAACACAGGAATCCTAAATAAAAGTGTTCATGGAAGGAACACAGCAGCGTTTTAAAGCCAGCCACTGCCACCTTACCTGACAGGAGGGTGTTTTTTAACTGTACTGTGTGTGGGTCACAGGTCCCTGCCTTCTCTATGTATCCCTGACTGTGGTGGCTGCTTTAAGGTGCTGCCTCTGGCTTCTGGGAGCTACCTGCCACATTCCATGCTTTGGGTGGAGCCAAATGGACCCAGTGAAATGCTGTCTTCATTTTTCATTGTTTTCATTCCATAGCCATGTGCTTTTGAGAGATTACTTTTGAGAGAAACTGATTGCTAGACCAGCAGAAATGATAGACATTGGTAAAAGGTTTGAATAAGACTTTGTACATTTGCACAGCACTTTGGAGTTCCATTTACTATGATTTGGATGTAATTCAAACGTGTCTCCCAAAGGTAATACACTAGAAGCTTGGTTCCCTGTGTGCTGGAGGTTGAGATGGTGGAACTCTTTAAGAGGTGGGGCCTAGTGAGAGATAATTAGGTCATTGGAGGGACTGCTTTGGGAAGGGATTAGTGTAGTTCTTGTAGGACCTTAGTTAGTTCCTGCAAAAATGGGTTGTTATAAAAAGAGTAAGTCTGACCCTTGAATCTCCCTGGCAGTCTCTCCATGTGATCTTTTCTGCATGTGCTCTTGCTATGGTGCTATCAGCCATGACATCCTTATCAGAAGTGAACAGATGGGGCCAATTGATCTTGCACTTTCAGTTTCCAAAATTGTGAGCTAAATAAACATTTTATTATACAGAGGTCTCAGGTTGGTAAAGCAACTGAAAATGATATAAGACAACATATCTTGTCTCATTTGTCCCCTAATTATCTATGATACCATTGAAATAAGAATTCTTATCCTCATATACAGATGATGGGAAGGAGGCCCAAGAAAAATTAAATGATTCACCCAAGTCACAGGCATAGACCTAGATTTTGCCTATGGATTTTCAAACTAGTTGGGGTTTTCTTAGCTATCAACTTGGAGTTGAGTAGTATTCCACCCTGTTTTGTGTTACTATAACAGAATACCCAAGACTCATAATTGACAATATACACAAATTTATTGGCTCACAGTTCTGCAGTCTGGGAAGTCTAAGATCAAGGTGCTGGCATCTGGTGTATATGAGAGCCCCATTTCTGCTTCTAAGATGGTTCCTTGAATGCTTAGTGTCCTTACATTGTAGAAGAAAAGGAAAGCATGAGACAAAAGGGGGCTGACTGTGTTAGCCCTTTATAATGGCAATGATCCTCCCCTGAAAGAAGAGCCCTCCCAGAGGCCTCATCTCCCAACACTACCACAAAGGCAATAAAATGTCAACATAAATTCTGGAGGGGGCAAAATTTCATACCATAGCAAAGGGCAGTGGGTAGAGAGGACTTCTGGACTCTCTCCACCACTTCAACCAGGGAAGTCTATTTTTTCCTGTCATACATGGAACATTAGTGAAATAGTTCTCTTGCTTTAAAAAAAAAATGTTAAATAACCACAAAAGCCACGTGCAGTGGCGCATGCCTATACTCCTATGCTCAGGAAGCAGGAGGGTCTCAAGTTCAAAGCCAGTCTTAGCAATTTAGCAATACCCTGTCTCAAAAAAAAATGGTGGGGGCTTAGGATTGTGGCTCAGTGGTTAAGTGCCCCTGGGTTTAATTTCAGGTACAAAAAAGAAAAAGTTTGCCGATCAATACTTCAATTTCTCAAATGAGTAAACATAGAACAAAGATGTAAAATCACGTGCCCAAGTTCATGCTGAATAGAATCAAGATGGGACCATAACCCATTCTTTGTTATCCAAAATATGTTTTGGAGCAAGAACTTTGCAATGTGACTTTACTCCTGTTTAAGCCCAGGCTTTAGGGTTCTTTCCTGCCAGCTTGAAATAGAATCTCAGAATTTAGGGCAGCAAGGAATTCAATCCTGGAAATAAGGTTTTACATTTCACTAATGAAGACACCAAGTCCAGGGAGAAGTGGCTTTCCTCACATCACTCAGCAAGGTAGAAGCAATAACAGATTGACCCCGTGCCCTTGATCTCTAGGCTTCCACTCCATTGAGTCCATTTCCTCCCAGTCCCTTTGACTGTCTTCCCCAGGTCACCCTCCAGGTTAGGTCCTCACTTCCTACTTTGAGAGATTATAGACTCTTTCCTCACTGATGTCAAATTACCTCCTCCCTTGACCCAGGAAAGCTCATCCCTCAGATCAGCAGAGCATCCTTTCCATTTCCTACCTATTGGCTCTGAGCAGTGTGGTCTCCCCTCTCCATCCCTATCCCAGCACCTGGTGGAAAGTTACATATTTAAGACTATCTGCGCTTGAGAGGAAAGAGATCATAAGCTGTTACAGAGGAGAAATGGGTGGGGATAGGGTGAAAGGGAGGGAGGGAGGGATCCTTCTGTCCAGTCCCTTAACTCTGGAAAACTGCCCATTAATTCTCCCTCAAGAGTCTTTAATGTCACTGTATTGTCAACAGAGGACTTGGAAGCGGCCTCCATGGAGCAGTCCCAGCTGAACCATGATGAGATAACAGTGGGGGGTCCATGTTCCGCTCCTGAATTAGACATGTCTGACTCAAAGACTATCCTGAGGGTCTTATTCAGCTCTGTGCACCCCACCCCCCACAACATAGGTACATAGCACATAGTACTCGGCACATAGTTCTAGGTATTTGCTTCATTTTAGCATAATTAATACTCTGTCACATTTTATTATATCTCATGTATTTTATTACTGTACTATTTGTTAATATACTTGTATTTATATATTCACCAAATATTATAATATGTAACTTATTATTAACCCTTTATAAATTAAAAAATCTAAAATGTGAAATGCTTCCAAATTTGAAACTTTTTAAGTGCCAACAAGAAGAAAGTGGAAAATTCCATGCTATACAACTTCATTTCATGCACAAAATCACTAAAATATTATATAATATTGCCTTAGGCTATGCATGTAAGGTACACATAAAACATAAGTGAATTACATGATTATCTGGGTCCCAGTTCCAAGATACCTAATTATATAAATGCAAATATTACAAAATTTAAAAAAATCAGAACTAGGAAACACTTTGGGATAAGGGTTACTCAATCTGTATTATATTGTGTATTATATAATAAAATGTTATTATAATTAATAATAATTGACTGATTAATAATTAATAAATCCCTGTATGCTTATAATAATTAATAAATCCCTGTATGCTTGGGCAGGACCATACTTCAAGGGAGATAGAGAAGAAAGAAAACTAAATCCCAAATATACTTCTCAAATGCATTTCTTATAAGTTTCCAGCACTTTAAAGGTTTCTTAGAACTCTCATTCTCGCTGGTTTCAGTCTCCTGAATGAGTTTTTAAAACTGAAATGTACGAGGTCCTGACAAGCTGTAAAAGTACTTAATGGTTATCAACAGGATGCTGTTTCCTGGCCAAACCAAACAGATGCCTAGTCTCCCGGTTTGGGTTTAGCTGGGAACCTCATTCCTTGAGTTCTGCAAGCGTTCTAGAGTTGGGAAATGCCTACACGTTCCAGGGTAGGGAGGATGAACCAGTGGAAGTTTCTGCCACTCACGTCACCCCTTTTATGAGTCTCAATTTACTCACCTGCATCAGGGTTGAGTAGGGAAGCTGGAATAATCATCCCTCACAACGGGCCTGTGAGAAACAATTAGAGAAACATCGCAAAGTGTTTGCATGAACAAACTCACATGAAAAACCACTTGAATGGGTCTCTGGGGAACAACAAACAGACTTTTACAAGTTCACAGTTACTTAGCTAAGATCAGGTGATGATATTTTATTTCAGGAAAAAGAAAACACCATGTGCTAGCAGAGTTGCTCACGCTTGGGCCGGGTGAGGACCATCTGGGGAGGAGGGCAACAGGGCCTGTCCTGGGTTGGCCCCAGCTCCAGGGAGGATCATTCACCCTTTCCAGTCATACTCTGGCAGTGTCTTTATCAATGCCCAAGTTCCACCACTTCCTTTCCTGAACGGATGACATCCCTTTCAGTTTTAGTCTTCCTGAGTTTTCATCTTCTTACTTTAGTCTTCTTTTAGAAAATTATATCAGAGGAAAAATGTATTCCAAGAACTAAGTATTTAGCTTTGACATATGGCAGGCAGGAACGGATTAAAAGAATCTTCACCTTGCATTTTCCAGACTATTTCTTAGGAAAAAAGAGTCATTTTTGCCAGTTGGCAAATGTGCCTTTTCTCCCTACCTCCCTTCCTTCTTTTATTATTTTTTTTTAAGTGATTTCCAGGATTCTTAGCTCTGGAGATAAGAGAGTTCAGCCTATAGTTCTGTGAAGTGGACTAGATCAGAGGCTTTCAAATTTTTACTTGTTTTATTTTCTCATTCATGGAATTCTTTACTCAAAATCTTTCATAGTATCTCATTCTAGGGCACAGACAGAAGTGGAGCTACCCTGGCTGAAGGAGATTGGAGGGCTCACTCACCCACAACCAATCCAAGGGCCCAGGCTGAGGAGGAGCAGGGTGGAGGTTGGCTCTGGTTCCTCCCAGTCCTGATAGTCTAAGTTAGTCACAGGCCATAGCCTGCTCCAATGTGGGTGGCAACCCCAGCATCACCTTCTCTCTCTGTTGTCCCAGCATCCCTGATGGCCTTTCCTGTTCCACTGGGTGAAAATAGGATCCTTTGATTCTGTGTGGCGTTATGTAAGAACTGGGCCAGCCCACCCCCTGCTGGCACCGCTGTTGCCTTTGTCCTCAGCCTCCCTGTTTCTGAGGCCCTGACAGATGTGAAGGCTGCCCTGGACCTGGGAGAAGGCTGGGGTGGTGGTGTTGGTGGTGGGGAGGGTGGTGACCTCACAGGGGAGGAGATCAAAGGAGGCTGAGCTCATCTGACCCAGGGCCCTGGACAGCTGTGAGAACAGAGGGAGGGCCCGACTTCTCCAGGCGGGAAGGAAGGAGGCTCCTGATCCTTCTCTGAGTTCCAGGTGGTACCTGCTTTCCCTCAGAGTCATTTTTATGGTGGGCAGATGGAGGGGGAGAGAGAGGAGGGAGGGGTGGTGGGATTCCTGCTTGTTTTGTTTCTTTTAACTGATTCCTCCTCCTGTCCTTCTCTCCCACCTCCTCAGACTTTATAGGAATTTTTGGCTATTCAGCACGCCCTCTTTCCTGTCAGACTGTACTTCATTTCTCACATTCCACCCGGGGCCTGGGTTCACACAGCCAGCTGCCCCGGTTAACCTAGGTGAGATATTAAACTCCACCCGCCCCGGGAGTCACCCGTCATCAGCCCCCAGCCGCCGCGCTCTCCCTGGTGAAACTGAGGTGATAACAGTTCTCATGGTATTTTCAATTAAAAATTCCTGAAATGTTTCCAGCATCAGCCAGCCAGAGAGGAGGGTGATAGAGAACAAATGGTGACAAGGAGAGAAAGGAAGGGAGAGAGGGAGAGGGGAGGGGGAGGGGAGGACAAGCCTGAGGAACCACAGCCAGCTACAGAATGACCAGGACGCTCAGGGAAAAAACCAGAGATGCCAAGAGAAGATGACACGGGCACAGATCCAGCCACTCAGGGAGAAGGAAGAGGCTAAGAGAGAAGTAGGGCCTGCCTGTGGAAAGACAGAAAGTGTCCCAAGTCCAAGGAGTACCACATAGTTAGCTGGCACTTCTATGGCATTTGCTAGACAAGTTTAACATAATGTTCTTAATAATTCTTCCTTTATTACTATTTAGCATTGCCTTCTTTATACTGAAGAGGGCATCCCCAAAACTGTACCTGAGGCCCCAGTGAGGGAGTGGCAGAGACCTAAACGTTTGAAGAAGGAAGACTCTTTCATCCCGAAGTCTTTTGTTGGCTTTTTAACAACTGTGGAAGAACTGAGCCCAGCCCTGACCCCTAAGTCAGGTACTTGGCAAATTTGTTGAAACCGATGTGTTCACCCATCCTGTTGGGGAGGGCGATCCACAGGCAAAGATAAATAGGAGAGAGATGAGGAAGGGCCATTATGTAACATTCCCAAAAACAACTTCAGAGAACATGTGGAGGAGAAAATGAGAACCAGTCATTCCACAAGAACAAACCCAAAATCCCACAGGCACCCACTTCCACATGCAGCCACAGAGGAAACAAGTCACCCAGATCAACAAGGACCACTGCCATCAGGAAGCTGCTGGGATTCTCTTGAGGAAAGAGCCACATAAATGGCTTCCTCTAAAGAGCATGAGGTCCAGCAGCTTCCTCTGCCAAATGTGATCCTCCTCCAGTTTCCTAGTCCAGCTTGGAGTGCCACTCTCCCTCCTGTGTGCCCTGTCAGAACTTCCTCCACTCACCTCTGTTATCACACATTGCCTCACATCCAGAGGCCACATCCTGTCTCCATCTCTTTGGAAATCACCTAGCTCAGGCCACCATCACCTCTCACCTTTCACCTGTGGTGTAGCAGTAGCTTCCTGCAGGTCCCCTGATCTGCTTTTACTCTTCTCATTCATTCTTTGCCCCATAGCCAGCATGATCTGAAAACGCAAACTTATTGTGGTATTTCTCTTCTTCGAGCCCATCTACAACTTTTCATTACCTTGAACCAAGTCCAACAGATGGAACATGGGCATGGCACCCTCCATCATTGATCTCTAGGTTTCTCTCCCTGAAACTCTCCCCTCGACTGCATAAGGACCACTTGTTCTTCTTTCTGTCCTACACATACACAGTTCCTTCCTGCCATAAAGATTTAGCACCTGTTACCTGTTTCGGATCCCTCTTTCTGTGACACAGAGGTTCTTCCTTAGGATAGGCTGAGGAAAGGAAATATCAGAGAGACCAGTCTCTGGAGCTGCCAGAGCTAATTTTTTTTTCTATTTACATAGAAATAACTCAGGAATTTCTGTACTATATGTATATTTACCTCCTTCCTAAGCTATGCTTGTTACAGAGAACCCCTCACCTCAAGTCCCATCCCCACATCGACTGGAACTACATCTGTCTGACCCATTCAGTATGGAGGACCCTATTTTCATTTGGAATCTCTCTGATACCTTCATTTTCTCCTTGGAAGATAAGGAAGTTTGTGTTAGCTCCTTTCTCCATGAGCATGATTTTCCTTCAGGCCAGAATATTCCTTCTTCTCTGGAAACTTTATCTAACTGGATGCTTTTTATTTTCTCTTTCACTTGTAAGTTCAAATTTCCTCAGAGAACTCATTCTCTCTCCCTCTTTTCTTCCATCCTTTCTTCTTTCCTCCCTTTTGTACATTCCTTACTGATTCTGTGCCAGGTCCTAGAGCAAATGTTGAGGTTATAATAATGAGTCAAAATGACATGTCTCTTCCCTGTCCTTAGGAGCTTGTAGTCTGTGCAGGGGCAGGGGAGCAGGCAGTAAGACTGGTAAGCCTAAGAGTGCAACTGAGGTGAGTCCTGAGTACGGGACCTATACATGCTATAAAGAACCATAGCTAGAGAAGTCAGAAACAGCTGCATTAGGCAACCAGGAAGACATGTGCATTCCAGAGAGAAAAGCAGCCCGTGGAACAGTCACAAAGGACATTATAAAGCTGGAAAGAGTGCTGAGGCAGCCGGAGCAGAGAGAGGACAGGTGGGTTGCAGAATGAGTTTGGAGAGGGAGGGAAGGGCAGGATTCCCAGGACTTTGTAGGAATGCTCTGGAGTTTGTCTTGACTCTAAGAGCCAAGGGGAGGCATTGGAGCTTTAAGTGTGGGGTGGCAGTGAGGGTGATATAGGGCAGGTGAGAAGGGTAGAGAGGGGTAGAGAGTGGCCTCCCAGCACAGCGGCTGGAGTTGGATGAGAGTGGACATGGTAGGGGGTAGAGCAGTGCCCTAATCAAAAGATGGTGGTGCAAGTGGAGACAGCAGCGGTGAAAATGGAGAGGTGCAAACTTCAGGAGAAGGCTTAGAAGCAAAATCAAAGGGGTTTGGTGAGGACTGTCAATAGAGGATGAAGAGTATGGTGACTCCCTGCCTTTGGGTGTCCACACTGGTGGGGGGTGACCATGGGATGTTGTTCTCGAAGTGGACAAGACTGAAATGGGACCTGGTTTGGGAGGGTAGATGACAAGTTCTAATGTGTTCTTCTCCTCTCTAGTCCAGGGCTCCATACCTAAGCCCATCCAGCACTCAGTACTGCTGTAATTAATCATTATCTGGGTAGTTTTGCATCTAGTATGTGAATTTCCTAAACAACTATTAGTTCCATGAGGGTGAAACTTGAATTCATCTTGTTCACCAGGAAATCTGCAAGGCTTGACTTGTTGGCATCCAGCAAATGTTTGTTGAATAAATTAGTGACCATCTGCCTCGCTCTGTCTGCCCATGGGAAATTACCATTTGAAGCATTCACCATTTCTGTAACCTCCATGCATCCCCAAACAGAATTTGTTACTAACTTCTCATGCTGGAGTTGAAAAGCACTGGGCTTGGAGTCAAAAGATCTGGGTTGAAGTTCCACTAGTTATGTGCTGTGCTCACAAAATGTCTGCAGATGAGTCAGAAATATATTCCCCCCGCCCCCCGTGTCAGGGAAACCCCAAAGCCAGCCCTGTCCCAATACAACCCAGCACACTGAGCCACAGCAAGTGTCATTTTGAAGGTGTTATCTCTAGCATGTGCAATAATGGCTTATTTCATCTCATTTCATTTTGTTTTTTATAATTTTTAATAGTGTGATCCTAGAGGGACCTCAGAGCAGATGGGGGATCTCGAGAAAAGGACTAGTTTTCCCCTAACAGTAGGTTTGCTTCAAAAGAAATTTCTCTAAAAGACATTCCTCTAAAAGACACTCATAGCTCATCAGTGCTTCTTTGGGAATAAGTCAGTGTCAGAGGGTTTAGGGTATAAGCTCTGAGTCACAGTGGGAAAGGGACGAGTGCCAACTCCAGCTTAGGACTCCTATTCCCATCATGACCTGCTGTGTGATCAGGGACAAGCCACAATCCCCGCCAAACTGGACCTGAATCTGTGCATGCAAGAAATAAAAGCTTTGCACTAGTCTGATTCTTATTTCCAGGTATTGTTGCAGAGGCAGAAGAAATTGTAGCTTACAAAGTTAAAGCCAAGAAGGGCTTGAGCAGGTGGCATGAGGCTGTTGACCTGTTCAGGGAACATTATGAGCCATAGGCTCAAATCTCCAGCTGTTCAATCTTCTGGGTCATTTATGTCCTTTCCTCCGTAAGGTCTACCCTGAGTCTCAGCCTGTAGTAGACTCACCATTATTTCCCATCATGGCACACTATTTTTGAAAAATAACCTACACGAATTACCCAAGTTCAATCAAGTTTGTGTGATTGTGTTTGAAACATGTGTCTCTGCTCCTAGGCCTGAGTTCTATCAGTCTGTTCTGTATGAATAGAACTTAGCACAGAGCCTCCCAGGCACAGCGGGGAGGGAGATCTGCTGAGTGAGTGGATGAGTAGATGGATGGGTGAGAGCCACAGTTGACAGCTTCAACACCCTCTTCAAGGGGCCACCTGCCTCCTGCTTTTTGATGTGATTGTTCCCTCTTCCCCAGAAATGAACTCCCACACCCAATCTTAGTGGAGGCATTTTTCCCTGTTTCCAGGAGAAAGACAGGGGTCTCTACTTCTTGCTTGCCAAACTTGGCTTTGGAATCTTTTCACTGATTACATGGCTGCTGTCCTGGTATTCTTTGCTTTTATGATTAAAATGATTAGAAATTAGCCTAGTCCTGAAGAGTACTTTGGAACACGAGTTACTACCCAGTTTCTGGAGTAAGTTTGCCAAGACTTCCCAAACCACCATGTTCCTGATGATGACAACAACTTTATTATTTTGTTCTTGCTATTCACTGGGTCTGTGCTGAGCATTTCCCAGACAATGTCATTCATCTTCCTAACCACCCTGTGATGTAGACACTATTCTTATATTCGCTTCCCAAATGAGGGCACTGAGGCATAGAGAGGTCTTGCCCAAGGCCACACGCGTAGCAGAGGACTGAGGGGTTTGGATTTCAGCAGTCTTGAGTATGGAGACCTTGCTGGTAACCATCACCATTGGTTTCCTATTGTCTTGAGAGTGTGTTCCTTCAGTTAAGCTCTGCTCCAGCTGTGAGATTTCTATTCTAGGGTTCATATTGGGTCTCCAAGTAATGCCCAATTGCAAAGCAGGTGGGTGTGGAGAGGGCTGCTGTGTCCCGGGGAGAGGAAATATTTTGATTTTTGAGTGTAAATGGTGCATACAAGTTCTGCAAATTGTCCTCCAGGGGCTACAGTCTGTGCTTTCAGGAAATGCTCAAGTGTCCATTCTGGACAGAATCAGCCCAGGGAGGAGGGGCAGGTGCCCAATTCCTGCCTGCCAAGTTCAGGCAGGCAGCCCAGGGTAGAGGTGACTTCTAGACCTTGGCTTCCGTGACAGAGGCCTGATGTTGGAGCTCTGATTCAGCAGAGGTAAACTCTCTTGTGCCATGGCATTTATCTCCATTTTAAACAATAAAGATAAAAACCAGAATTTAGGAATTAAATCCCAAAGTATGTCAAACAGCAAACCACAGCACCTAGAGGATTGGTGAGTATTTTTCATGAAGCACCATCTTAAAGTAACAGAAACTTTAAACACTACTGAATTAGTGCTTTTAACCCTTTTAAAATTGCTTGGATTTAAATCAACTTTTAAACAAGCCTGGAACCAATATGCTTTGTTTCTCCTGTTTGTATCAATCTTACAGCTGTTGCTTTGCTAGGATTAATTTGTCTCTGAAGGGTTTCAACACTATCCTCCCTGGTGTATTTTCAGAGCCCATAATGTCATGTAATCGGGACCATGTTATTTTTGTCTGAATCTCTGGGAGTGATGTAAGAGGAAAAAGGAAACTAGCTAACTCCCAACCATTTGACCAAAGGTTAAATTAGTCTTGGCCTTTCCCCAGCTGGACAGAATGCTGCTCAAGCATTTATTCCATCCAGCCAGGCAGAATGGAAGTCTTCTTCCTTTTTCTTGAATTGTTTTCCCTAAGTACTTTTTCCTATCTTGCCCTCAAATGATGTACCAATGCTCCTGTCCTCTCCCCACTCCCACCTGCCATCTTCACGTTGTATTTTATGGATCATTAGTGCGGTGAAGAAGTGTGTAGAACAGTCACAGTGGTGGAAGTAGACCCTGATGTGGGAACTGTGTTTGCTAAGAAGGAGTTCCATCCACCCAGTGGCTACCTAGAGAACATATTGCTTTGTCCCTTGGATCATCAGCAATGAGGGTCTCAGGTATTGCTGGGATCTCAGAAACACCTAGGGGCTTTGTCTGTAGTTTCTATCTAACTGCCAAACAGTGCAAGCCCCAAACCCTGCCCAGCCTGCTTACCTGTTGCCCTGGTAAGATACATAGACTTGTCAAGGTTTCATTCTATCGAATTTACACTTCCTCCAGTTAAATACAGGAGGCTCCGTTGGGATTGGGAGAGCCCCTTTAAATACTAACATTTCTCTGTTGACACAGTTTACTTTGTGTTTTAAGAAACTGTTGAGCATGATTTGTGATCACTGAATGATATGCCAGGCCCAGGGAGATACTTCTGTTTTATTTTGGCATATTTCTTTTATCAGCAAGCAGAAATTTATCAAGTGGTCTGGAAGGTGAATCCAATCTTCTGAAAAATCTTCTCCAGAAGTGGAGGACACTGTGACACAGTACAGTGAACCAGGCATTTGGAGCAAGAAGAGCTGTCAAAGCAACAGCTAACATTCGAGACTGCACCAGGCCTATGCCAAGCACTTTGTGTACATTATTTAGCTTTAGCTGGTATAAAGGTCCCCAGAGGCAGGCACTTTTATTCTCTCATTTTCAGAGGTGGATATTGGCACTCGGAGAGCCTGGTTTACAGGCCTACAGTCCCAGAGGCAGCAGGTTGGAAATCAGTCTGAGGTTGCAGTCTTGTGAAGCTGCTTCCGTGGGTGGGCTATGGACCCAGTCTCAGTTTCTTCTTCTCTAAAATGGTATCTATGAAATTTGTCTTTCCTACAGATAGATGGTGATAAGACTCAAGTGAAACACAGCTGTGAAAACTGGGCATTATGAAGCTATGCACAACTGTTTGGTTGTTTCTTTTCTGAATGACAAGTGTTGTGTATCAGCAAGCCACAACTCCAAGTTTCTATCTGTGGCCTGAGTTCTTGCTATCTGTAGGATACTTAAATGAGGTGGGGGCCCATCTGGACACTGATGGCAATATTTCATTCAATGGATGAAGTATAAAAAATGTAGGGACAAGAGAACAGGAAAGGGATCTAAGAAAACATGGGCACTTGATGGAAAGGAGAAAGGAGGAAAAATGAGATATCACAGTATTAACACCTATGTCAGCCATTTTTATTATTTCTTCCTATCCTTATGTCTGTTGGGACATCTTTATCCAATCAAACTCTGTTACATGCATCTCCCAAATAGCTCTAACATCTGGCTGTTCTTCCCCTCTGCACTGTCTTGATTCAGTTTCCCATCCCCATTCATTTGGGTGTTGCTAAAGATGTCTTTGTCATAGATCCCTCCAATCTGTCTCAGTCCATCCTGCCAGGAGAACTCCTATTCTTCAAAGATGATCCCATTCCTTGAAGGATAGCGTCTAATTCCTGAGTATGTAAGTACACTTCATGACCTGGACTCTGATGAGACCTGAACCTTAGGTGAACCACATCTAACAATCCTCTATTGCAATCACAGTGAAAAGCTGGCCATTGCCAATGCAAGACATTTCTTCTCTTAACTCTGAGCTTTCAATATTTGGGAGGTGGAGAGAATGTCCTTCCCTGCTTTATGTAGTGTGTTGGTCAGCTTTCCGTCATGGAGACAAGAGGCCTGAGATACATTAACTTGAAGGGGAAAAAATTATTTTGGTTCATGATTTCAGAAGTATCAGTCCATTTAAACACTTGGGATTTCAGGCACCATAGTAGCTGGTAAAATCCTGTGTATCTTGCAAAGTCCAGTTCGCATCTGTCCTCCTATATAAAATACTTGGGAAGGACCAAGTATTTTAAACTGGAAATTTCTCTTTACCTGGCTTGGGCCTGGCCCTATGCCTCAGTGGAAGGCCCTTTTTCCACCAGGTCAGCAGCAGAAGCTATACACCTTGACCTGTTCTCCAAGCCACACATGAAATGGATGCTGGATGAAGTCACAGGGACACACAGGTGCACTTACCTTAGAACACCTAACACTGGCCGGCCTGTTAGTTCAACAGTAGACCAAGTAGGAACATACCAACTGATTGGAAAATGTCTTGTGTCCACTGCAGCAGGTGACAACTGGGCAGCAAATCATTTCCTTTAATATGAATCATGTTTGAATTATCCAACAGTATTGTCATTGTCACTGTCATTCTCCTTCAGAGTTTCTTAGATGCTTGTTAGTCATCTATAAATTCCTACTCCTGTGTCTGGTGCATAGAAGACACTTGATAGAGGTTATCTCAAAGGATGAATGAATTCTATGTAGAGGTTATCTCAAAGGATGAATGAATCTCTGTGTTTGGAATTGGGCTCTCATGCAACATGGCTCTTCCTCTTTTCTGTTCTCAACTCACTGGCTGGGTTCTATAAATTTTTGTTTTCAACAACTGCAAAGTTTGCATTTTCTGCCTCATGTGTCGTACAGCTACTTCTTATTCTGAGTCGGGCAACCGGGTGGTATGAAATAGCTTAAAACAAACCGAAAACACTTTGTTTTAGTTGAAGTTTTTATTCAAATGAACACTTTTATTGAACCTTAAAAACCTTGGAAAGGTTTTTGGTTCAGCACGAGTTTTGAACAAGATCTCTGCCAACAAATTAATCCAGAGGAGTGGACCTCCACACCTCCCTAATTCCACTGTTCTCATTGGTCTAAGGAAAAAGACTGGAATGTTGTTGACTACACCATGTTATCCAAAAAAGCAAGATTTAGAACTATCCTTTCCATCAAGAAGAAACAATGTAAACTCAGCAGGCACAGACACGTTTGTTTCTCTTATTATTTTATTGTTACTTTTTTTTTTTCATGAAAACCTACTCCAGTTTAGTGGGATAACCACAGCTATTTTGGAGACACACTGTATTAGATATACAAGCCCTAAAACCAAAATGTCATAGACATTTTAATTGTTCCAGTTGACTAATCTTCATTGATTTATATATTCTTTTCTGATTTTTCCCTATCAACTAGCATATATATTAACCTAAAAATAGGAACAGATTTAATTTTGCTAACCTAATGCCAAATAGGGATTGAATAGTGTGTGGTTAAGAGTTACTACAATAACTCTAGCCAAGTTAAAATGAATAACTTCCATAGAAAGCCTCTCCTAAGAAATATTTCGTGGGTTTAACAAGAAATCTAGGTGAAACCAATTTATTTTCTGAGAAGTTACTATACTGGGAACAATTACCTGGTCAGTGGTTTCCAAGGACCACATGAGGGATCAGTATATGGCAGATGACATATGAATCTCACAAGGAGACTTTCAAAGTTCTTCCCAGAACCTGGCCCAGATAGATCCTCTGATTTGATGAATTTGGCAGGAGCCTGAAGACCTGTGCTCCTGCAAACCTTCCAGGGACTGTGATGCACAGAGGGGTTTGAGGTCCAACCACATCCTCTCCCTCACTTTGCTGATGAGACTTATGGCAGCTCTTTTGTGATTCCGTACACAGCAGCTGCATCTGGGGACCCAAAATGCAGGTGGCAATTCCCTGTTTGCTGGTATTCTGTGGCAAGAGCCACAAGCTAAATGAAAATGTATTGGCCACTTGGAGCTGAAGTTTGGCATTTGTGGGCAGTCAACAGCCTTTTCATATGTAAGTGATTTGTCTCAGATTACTCTGGAGTCATTCTATTGTGCAAGAGAAGTGGAATGGGTTAAGTGAAACCACACCCCAACAGGCTCTGCTCCCAAGAATCCCAAAGATTTTCTTAGACCCAGGTGGAAAGGACTGAGTCATATATATATATATATTTGGTACCAGGGATTAAACTCAGGGGCACTCGACCACTGAGCCACATCTCCAGCCCTTTTTTATATTTTATTTAAAGACAGGGGCTCACTGAGTGCTGGCTTTGAACTTGTGATTCTCCTGTCTCAGTCTCCGGAGCCGCTGGGATTACAGACGTGCGCCACCACTCCTGGCAGAACCGAGTCTTTCAGGCTAGACTTTCTTCTTTATCTGGTTCGGGCTTGGATCTGTGCCTCAATGGAAAGTCCTTTTCCACAAGGTAAACAGAAACTAGACACTTCAACCTATTCTCCAAGCTATAGGTCAAAGACTTGACTGAGGGATGAAGTCACAGGGACACGCAGGTGCAAGTACCCTAGCTGATTTGACCGTTACTTCAAGTGGTGGACCAAGCAGGAACATATCAAGGGACTGGGAGATGGCTTGTGTCTCCTGCAGCAGGTAACTGTTGGAGAGCAAATTTTTTCCTTTAACATGAATCATAAACATTTGGGGCTTCTTTCTTTGCCTTTGGATATATATATATATATATATATAGAGAGAGAGAGAGAAAGAGAGAAAGAGATTTTAAGATATAATATTTAAATTATTTCACCTTAATTTATAGAACATTTTTAATCACTCAAACTGAATGTATGATTCCCATCTAGGTAACGGAAATAATTTATGTTTAGAAAAAGTACCCGAATCTTCACTTTCATCTTTCTTTTAGTTGTAAGGTAGAATATGTAGAGATAGAGATGTATATTTTTGCTTTCTTGCTGTTCTTTGATTTCTTGTTATAAAATGAATTGCTCCAAAGGCAAAATGATGAACTACGTGCCATAAGATAAAACTGTTGCCATCGAGAGAAGGAATACTACGTTAAGAGATTTGCACTAGGGGTGAAGATCATTTCAAAACTTCAACAAATCTGCAGTTCTACCCTCGATCCAGACATTGACTGTACCTGGAATTACATAGAGACAAATCCTAGAATCATTGGTTCTTCAAGGAGAAAAGACCATTATCGAGTCCAACCTCCAATCCTGTGTGTTCAGAGGAGGCATAAAACCTCACCTCAAGCCAAGGTGGGCAGCTGCAGGATTCCCTTGGTCTCGCTCCTTTCTACCCCCTGTCAGGCACATGGAGCATAGTATACCCTGTACAGGAGACCCTGCCATCTCAGTTTCTCTTCTGGTGAAGTTGTAGCTTTCACTGCTGGATTGATTGGCATTCTGCTAACTGTATTCCTTTTTCCTGAAGGAATTCAGATTCCTTTCCTAGCTGCCTACATAAGTCTTTCCTCTAGACCATTTTCATCATATTTCTTTCTTAGTAATTTATCTTGTGTTGGGTATGCTGATGGGCAAACATTATTGTGGTATTGGGGTCTCCATCAACCCCCCAAAGAATTCATTTTATGAACAAGTTTCTAAAGTATTTTTTCCTGTTGATAGCACTCACTGGTTACTATTATAAGTGTATCTGGGTTATTTCTTATAGTGAAAATTTTTTTTTAGTCTTTTGATATATAGACATATTCCCTGACACCCACTGGTCTCATCAACAAAGTGCTCTGAAGTTAACAGAGAGATGTTGAGAGTAAAACCTGAGTAGTAATGAGTGTGCTCAATCACTGGGACAAGCCCTCGGGTACTCAAGAAGGGAGATATGCTACTGACACTCTCCCAGCTGTCTTTAAAAGATGATAGATCTGTAGAAGAATAACAAAAATACTCAGGTGCAGTTGTGAGAATTTGGTCACCCTAAGTCCTCTGGGAGGTGGTTGGGAGTCTGAGAGCTGGCTGAGCTAGAGGCCTGGCTTCATCTATCACCTTCAAAGCAGGCCCTGAGCGGCCTCTCTCCCAGGGTGGGCCGCACTGGTCAAACAGGCTGCCATTTGCATTTCTTTGTTGCACTGTTTGCATTTTGCAAGTCACCACCTGGTGAACCCTAAGGTAGAAGTTCATTAAAATATTCTGTGAGGCTGGGTAGTCCTCTGGCCTCTGGAGAGGGCTTCCTTGGCCCACAGGACTTTCTTCCAGGCTGAGACCTTCTTAGAGGCAAGCTCCAGGCAGAACCTTTGTTTCCAGTCTGAGATGCTTCCATGTCTTCAGAGCCCCTCCCTCTTCCCCTTTACATCCCATCAGTTAAGCCTCCTTGGGCACACCTGTGCCACTCTAAGAAGTCTCCCTTGATTGGACTTTGTGGGTGAGAGAGAGTTAATGCTTGACTATTCACACCAGCTTGCAGCTGGATGGTGGTCTGAGTGGACGCAGTGTGGTAAACCAACACATCCATGCTGATGCATGCTCAGCACTTGACAGCAGAGAATTTTTTGTTCCCAAAGGCCTCTTTCTTGAGGGAATCAGTACTGACTCCCATGGAGAGGAATATTTTTCTTTAATATTTCTGTCATCTCCAGCTACTTCTGAACATATCTACATATGGACACCCCATGAAGTGGGGGGCCCCTTAGATAGTTCGTGAGATGTTTGGTTGAGTTTTGAAGATGTTTCTTAAAAGGTAGTTTAGTTTCATTTATCAAGTTCTATTTATCTGCCACCCCAACTTGTATAAAACTAGTATAAAAGTGGAAACATTTTTATAAGATAGATTTTTTGAAACATGGTGATGCATACAAACTGTCAATAATACAAAATGTATGAAAGCTATTCTTATTCTTTTATATTCATATATTTGAAATATATGTTCTCATAAAATATATTTGGATCTGCCCTTATTCCAATTCTGCAAAAACAACAAACAATATTATAAACTTTTTAAATGGCTCATTTTTAAACATTAATTTTAAAGTTGCCATTTGATTTAAATCTGCTTCAAAACTCTTAGGCAAACTCAAACTCTGAGTGTCAATTTCTTCTTCTGTGACTTGGAGATAATGAGTGATACCTGCCTGCCTCACTGGATCTTGGGGACCAATGAGATACTATGTGAAAGTGCTTTCAAACACAAATGTCAGTTGTTATTGATTTATGTCTTTGGAGCATCAACTGGGAGCAAGAGAATCACCATACCCAGGACTGATTTTCTTTCTGCCCCAAAGCAAAATATTCATGCCATGAGTAAGGCTTTTGTTGGAGCTGCAGTTCTCCAACAGCAGTCTGGTGAGATGTGTGCAAAGAAAGAGATGTTAACATTTTACAGAAATGAAGCACAGTCTGGGTATTTTTATGCCTTGGAGAACTTGACTTTGTGTCATTAAAATCCTAAGATGTCAGAATCAGAATCTGGGCTTGGGATCCAAAGTTGGTGAACTGTGTCCTTTGGGCAAGCCATTGAACTCTGACCTCAGTTTCCTTATCAGCTGAATGACAGTGGTCTCAATGTGGACTTTTCCAACTCCAGAATGAGGTGATTTTTTCTGACCTGTAGAAGGAAGGAGGGTGATGGCTACACAAGCCACAACAATAGGACCTTCCACACTTTGAGCCCTAAGCTGTTAAAGTGTTTTGGCTCTTCTATCCTCACACCAACTCCCCTTGGCTACTACTATTATGTTCCTGTAAAGGATAGGGAAACTAAGACAACAGGAGGCTGCGTGGCTGGACTATGCTCACAGAGTGAGTGGAAGAGCAGAAGAATGCACCCAGGCAGTCTGACTTTAGATCCAGAACTTTGAACTACACCTCATGCTGAGAAAATTATTATATATACTTTACATTTTTGTTTATTTAACTTACCTATTTAAACTAGTCTACAGACATGTTCTTATAAGACATTGAAACTTTCCTGATAAAGCTAAAGTGCCTTTTGACCCTCTCTTGCCCATGCCAAATTATTCCCCAGTGGTAACCAATGATATGCATCTGGTGTGAATCTTTCCAAGTCTTTCTCTACACATCGATGGTAATGATATATTCTAATCATATACTGTTGAGAGCCACAGCCGAAGGGGCCCCAGCAAACTTCCAGCTGCCAGCTGATGATTGGCTCACAGCGGCCCCAGCAACATCTAGCTGATTGGCTCCTCTGTGGTGATGCTCATTGGAGATGTTCATTGAGCTGTTTCCCCGCCCTTTCAGACTGCCAGCTGATGATTGGCTCACAGCAGCCCCAGCAACATCTAGCTGATTGGCTCCTCTGCGGTGATGCTCACTGGGCTGTTTCCCTGCCCTTTCAGACCACAGAGCTGCTCATTGGGGGACTTTTTTGGCTCCACCCATGCGACCCAGCCAATCGGCCTCAAGAGCAGGAGGATTGTGGGAGGTGGTGAGGCTTGTGGTTGAGGGAGAGGCTTGTGGGAAGCCGTTGGTGGCAGTTGGGCTCTGAGGGTTTTTCCTGAGGAGCTGTTTTGTTTGGCCTGCATGGTTCTAAAAATAAAGCTTGTTTCTTTTGACAAGTGGCTCCTGAATTGTGCCCAGCCAGACTGCGGCATTTGGTGGGCTGCACGGGGAACGACTGAGGGTAAGTGATAAGGTAAACTGCTCACCCCTGAGGGCAGGGCGAGAGGTTAGGTAGCCATTTTAAGATTCCTCTTTTGTTTTGCTTCACTTTTGTTTTAAGTTGCCTATCCCTGGAGATGTGTAAGACGGAAGAAAAACCACTCACATCTGAGGAACAGATAGAGAGGAAGGACAGATGGACATTTCAGGAGGATAGAAAGGCTATAATGATTTTCTGTTGTTCCAATTTTGTTTCATTCTGTTTCAGTTTTGTTTGGCATTATCTTCTTGGGTTGTATTATAGTTATAGTAGAAATATTCAAGTAAAAAAGAAGGTCTCTCGAGCTAGTCAGACAGAGGAAAAAATTCAAGTAAAAGAGAAGGCCTCTCAAGCTAGTCAGACAGAGAAAGAAAGTGTAAAACAGAAGAAGCCATCAGGGGGAAAGTTACAACAGGAGACTGCTACTAACACCTTTCTATCACCAGAGAACGTAAGTGTCCAACTAACAAGGCCACCTCCATGTGCTGGGAGGCCCCCAACCCCCGCAGTTGATAGTTGGGATCCTGAGACAGGATCTCAAATATGCCCTGTATTTGAGGCAGGAGGGCAGCGAATTCACCATGCTTTAAATTTCAAAACATTGAAGCAGCTAAAAGAGGCTGTAACAACCTATGGTCCTCAAGCACCCTTCACTGTAAGCTTGGTCGAATCCATTAACAACTTGAACATGACACCAGCAGATTGGGCTAATATGTGTAAAGCTGTGCTAAATGGAGGACAATACCTGTTATTGAAGGTTGCCAATGAGGAATTTTGCAAGGAGACGGCTAGGCGAAATGCAGCAGCTGGTTATCCTCAGAGAAATCTAGATATGTTGTTAGGAAAGGGACCTTATGAAGATCAGAAGCAACAAATTGCATATGATCCTGGCATATACGCACAAATTGCTGTAGAGGCAATTAGGGCATGAAAGACTTTACAAGGACATGGAGGTTTACAAGATCAATTATCTAAGATAATACAAGGAGCTAATGAATCTTACGCTGAATTTGTAGATAGGCTTATTCAAACAGCTACCAGAGTTTTTGGGAATACAGAACAAGCAATGCCATTAATAAAACAACTGGCTTATGACCAAGCGAATCGTTGGTGCAGAGATATCATTAGACCATGGAAACAGGAAGATTTAAACACATATATTAAATTATGTAGAGACATTAATGAACAACAGCAAGTCATGGCAGCTGCAGTAAAACAGGCTTTAGATGCCAGAGACATTAATGAACAAGGGCAAATTGTGGCAGCTGCAGTAAAACAGGCTTTAGATGCCAGGCCAAGAATATTCTACAATTGTGAACAAACAGGACATTTTAAAAGGAATGGCCCCATAGGAGGAGGGTTTAACAAAACTAGGTATCAAAGGAGTAGAATACCAGCTATTTGCCCACGATGCCGTAGAGGGAGACATTGGGCTAATGAATGCCATTCTCAAACCACCATAGAGGGTACTCCATTATCAAAAAACGAACAAGGACCAGGTGTTTATCCACAATATCGTGGAGAAAGGCATCGGGCTCCATTGCCAAAAAATGGACAGGGGAGCCCAATGCTCCGGGGCCCAAAACCACAAATATACGGAGCACTGGAGGAACCCAGCAACCCCATCAGGGTAGTGCCCAGGATACATTGTCCATCAGATCCCTCATCAGACAAAACAGAGGGAGCGCAGGGTTGGACATCTGCGCCTCCGCCAGAGCAGTACTAACTCCAGATATGGGAGTTCAAATCATTCCCACAGGGGTAAAAGGACCTCTTCCCAAAGGAACAGTAGGCTTATTATTGGGACGCAGCTCTTCTACTCTAAAAGGACTTATGATAAGTTGTGGGGTAATTGATCCCGATTATGAAGGTGAAATAAAAATTATAGCCAGTTCTCCAAAGGGAAGATCAGTAATTTCACCAGGAGATAGAATAGCACAGTTACTAATAATACCCAGCCTACATGATACATTTTCCAGTCATACTGTAGAAAGAGGTTCCAAGGGATTATGCTCCACAGGTGTAGATTGGGCTATGCTTTCTTTAAATTTAGATACTCACCCCATGCTAAAACTAAATATTCAAGGACATGAATTTAATGGGCTACTGGATACAGGTGCAGACCTTAGCATCATCTCTCATCAAGAATGGCCAAAACATTGGCCATTACAACAAGCCACTCAAACGCTTTGAGGCCTAGGAGTGGTGACTAATCCCCATAGAAGTGCAATGGTATTAGATTGGAAGGATCCTGAAGGATATGAGAGAACTATACAGCCATATGTATTGGATCATCTTCCCGTAAATTTATGGGGACGAGATGTCCTAGATCAATTAGGTTTGACATTAGCAAATAACATCAATCAAAATGCACCCACTATTATAGCTAGACAAGGTTTTAGGAAAGGAAAAAGATTAGAAAAACAAGAACAAGGTATAGCAGCACCAATACAAATAGATCAAGGAACAGACAGACATGGGTTGGATTTTCAGAAAGGGCCACTGAGACAATAAAAATTACTTGGAAATCAGAAAGACCAGTATGTGTTCCTCAGTGGCCCCTGACTAAAGAAAAGATACAAGCAGCCCATGACCTGGTCAAACAACAATTAGCGGAAGGACATATACAACCTTCTGTATCTCCCCATAATACTCCCATTTTTGTCATCAAAAAGAAATCTGGTAAATGGAGATTACCACAAGATTTAAGAGCCATTAATAATGAAATGGTTATTATGGGACCTGCTCAATCAGGGATTCCTCAATTGTCTGCTTTGCCAAAAACCTGGTATGTTTTAGTTATAGATATTAAAGATTGTTTTTTTTCAATTCCAATTCATCCTGAGGATAGTCCACGTTTTGCATTTACTATCCCTGCACTGAATCATGAAGGTCCTGATCAGAGATATGATTGGAAAGTACTCCCTCAAAGGACGGCTAACAGCCCAACTATGTGTCAAATTTATGTTAACAAAGTAATCCAGCCACCTAGAAATCAAAATCCTGAACTACAAATATTTCACTATATGGATGATGTATTATTAGCACACAAAGATAAAAACACATTGCTAGAATGTTATGCCACACTTACAAACTTATTAAAAAATTATAATCTAGAAATAGCAATAGATAAAGTACAATTAAATTTTCCAATTAATTATTTAGGAGTTCTATTATCCTCAACCATGGTCCATCTACCAAAAATTCAAATACGAGTAGATCAACTCAAATCACTTAATGACTTTCAAAAGTTATTAGGAGACATAAATTGGATAAGGCCTTATCTAGGTATACCAACAGGAGAGTTGGGACCTTTATTTGATATCCTAAAAGGTCCATCAGATCCAAATTCACCCCGAATGTTAACACCTGAAGCAAGAAAGGCATTAAAAATCATTGAAACATATATGGAAAATATGCATTTGGATAGAATTGATATAAGTTTGCCTTTATTATTTATTGTACTACCAACAAAAAATATTCCTACCGGAGTATTTTGGCAAGAAGATCCATTATTGTGGATACATTTATCTTATTCTCCTAACACTATTCTTACTAGGTATCCTGAGGCTGTAGGACAATTAATACTCAAAGGAATAAAAGCAGCAAAGGGAGTGTTTGGAATTTCTCCCAATAAAATTATTACTCCATATACTATGAATCAAATTGATGAGTTAGCTAATGAGTTAAATACTTGGGCAATAATCATGTGCAAATCTAATGTTTCATTTGATAACCACTTACCATCTAATCCTTTATTGTCTTTTTGGTCATTGCATCCTGTAATTTTTCCAAAAATGACAAGAAAAACACCTATCATGAATGCTCTGAATATATTCACTGATGGGTCAAATAATGGTACAGCAGCAATAGTTACACCTGATCAAACTTTTACATTTTTAGTACCCAAACAATCAGCTCAAAAGGTAGAGCTTAATGCAGTATTACAAGCTTTTGTGATGTTTAAAGATTCTGTATTTAATTTATTTTCTGATAGTCAGTATATAGTTAATGCTATAATATCCCTTGAAGACGCTGGTAGGATTTCCCCTTCCTCTACTGTTTTCTCTTTGCTTTCCACTATACAAAGTCTAATCTGGGACAGAAAAGATCCATTCTTTATAGGACATATCAGGGCACATACAGGATTGCCTGGAGCCCTTAGTTTGGGCAATGATTTAGCAGATAAAACTACACATGGCATACATATTTTCTCTACACTAGAAGAAGCTATAAATTTTCATAAAAGGTTCCATGTCAATGATAATCCTTTACAAAAGCGTTTTAAAATAACTAAAGAACAAGCTAGACAAATAATGAAGCAATGTCAAAATTGTGTGACCTTTTTACCACAAGTTAATCTTGGAGTCAATCCTAGAGGATTGATACCTAACCATATTTGGCAGATGGATGTCACACACTTGCCAGAATTTGGAAAATTAAAATATTTGCATGTTACAGTTGATACTTCTTCTAGATTTTTGATGGGCTCCCTTCATGCTGGAGAAAAAACTAAAGATGTTATAGCTCATTGCTTACCAAATTTTGCCACTGTGGGTGAACCAAAACAGTTAAAAACAGATAATGCCCCTGGTTATACTTCTACCTCTTTTAAACAATTTTGCTCAACATTTGGCATTACTCATATAACAGGAATCCCATACAATCCACAGGGACAAGGCATAGTTGAAAGAGCTCATTAAACTATTAAAATGTACTTATTAAAGCAAAAAGAAGGAATTGGGAAGGGGTATATATTCCCCAAAGATGAACTTAAAATAACCCTTTTTACTCTAAACTTTTTAAATTTGGATTCATCAGGGCTTAGTGCTGCACAAAGGCGTATGTGTCCAAAAAATTTACATAAGCCCAAGGTACTTTGGAAGGATATTGTAAGAGGACAATGCAAAGGTCCTGACCCAGTAATTGTCTGGAGATGGGGGTCTGTTTGTGTGTTTCCACAGGGAGAACAGCAGCCGATTTGGATTCCAGAAAGATTAACTAAAGGGATTTCTACAGACCAAAAAGAAGATGATTTGGCTCAAATCCATAACAACTGATATCCAAAACTCCAGTTTGGCTATCCTTACATCTGGCTGAACCAGGTTGCTTTTTTCAATATCTATTTTATTATTGCCCTTTCCCACATCATGGAGTTCTATTTTGTTTTTTGAGCTCATACAGACCTAGGTTAATGTTTTGCTGATCAGTTCTATTTTTTTGACTATAGAGTTTTTAAACATTGCAATGGAGATTTCACCTGTAAAAAGTTATAAGGCCTTTACTATTATGTTATGTGTTGTATGTATTATATTATGTGTGCACACTTGTGTTTTGTGTTATATGTTTGAATGTACGTATATCCATATATCATATATGATGAGCACTCATGAAAAAATGGATCCAAATTTTTTTTCACGTGATTTAAATGGTTTAATTTAAATCAGCTAAAATTTGGAGGTCAACAGAGGTGAGGCAAAGAACCTCACCCCCCCGCTGGTACAAAGACCTCTCCACAGGTGTGGCTGTATACTGGACCGGTAGTCAGTGATGGGTAAGATCCAATTGCAATGGTACCAACCTAAGACAGGAGGCTGACGCCTTGAGGTCAGCTCATCCAATAACGGGTAAGGACCATATGTACTATTGGACAACCTAAGGCAGGCACGGTCCCTAAGCCACATGCTTGTTGTTTAAACAGAGAGGGGGAGATGTTGAGAACCATAGCCGAAGGGGCCCCAGCAAACTTCCAGCTGCCAGCAAACTTCCATCTGCCAGCTGATGATTGGCTCACAGCGGCCCCAGCAACATCTAGCTGATTGGCTCCTCTGTGGTGATGCTCATTGGAGATGCTTATTCAGTTGTTTCCCCGCCCTTTCAGACTGCCAGCTGATGATTGGCTCACAGCGGCCCCAGCAACATCTAGCTGATTGGCTCCTCTGTGGTGATGCTCATTGGGCTGTTTCCCTGCCGTTTCAGACCACAGAGCTGCTCATTGGGGGACTTTTTTGGCTCCGCCCACGTGACCCAGCCAATCGGCCTCAAGAGCAGGAGGATTGTGGGAGGTGGTGAGGCTTGTGGTTGAGGGAGAGGCTTGTGGGAAGCCGTTGGTGGCAGTTGGGCTCTGAGGGTTTTTCCTGAGGAGCTGTTTTGTTTGGCCTGCGTGGTTCTAAAAATAAAGCTCGTTTCTTTTGACAAGTGGCTCCTGAATTGTGCCCAGCCAGACTTCGGCAATATACAGTATATTTGGGAGCATTTTTAGCCTATGTTGTATCTTGTTTTCTATGTTTTTTTTGCAAGAAGCTTTACTTAAGACATATCATTCTATCTCTTCTTGGCACAGGGAAAAGAGTAAATGTAGTTCATTCTATGGTTGAGCTGCATGAAAGTGCATTTAATAAGTATCAAGGGTATCTCATCATTATGAATCTCCACTGTGCTTACTGGTAAGGATGAGAATCTTCTCACAAGACCAAATGACCTTGCATGTTCATTCTTCTGTGAACTCTCTCTTTGTAGTCTTTGTTCAGTTTTCTATTGTTTGTCTTTTTCTTATTGATTGCTAGGAGCTCTTTTTTCTAGATACTGCTAACTTGTCTGATGCACATTTTGCAAATATTTTTTCCTAGTCTGTTTTGTGTAGACTTTAAAAATAACTTTTACTGAATGCTTAGTAAATTTTGGGCCTTAGTTCACATTCTTGACCATTCCTGTGGCACGGTACACTGTGCATTATTCCCTTCTCTGGCTTTATAGAAGAGAAATGCAACATGCAAAAGATAAGAACTTTCCTCAAATTTCAGTCTGAGGTTTCCTGCCGGCGCCCGTTGACATAACGCCGCCGCTCCCAGGCCTCTGCGCTCTAGGCCCCGAGAGTATTTAAAAAAAAAAGAATTTGAAAACAGGAAGTACTTGAAGAGAAATAGCTACCTCTTAAGAACTGTGAAGTAACCCAGTCAGTAGGAAATTAAAGATAAAGCTCAGAGCTGGACTCCAAGATCACTAGGCAATGCTGAGCTGACGTGGATCTGGGGTGAACAGTCTGGGCCTTTCAGAACACACACTGAGCCCAGATCAGCTGAATTCAAGCTCCCATTTGCCTGCTTCCTGCAGACAAACAGCTGTGACTCAGCACTAATCCATACGGCTGAAACAACTGGTCAGCCCGTCTCATCCTACGGAGGTAAATGCCTACCGAGCCTTCATAGGTAGTGGCCACAGGTTTGAAACGGGGCTTGGGAGAGACAGTAAGGACCCACCCGTTGCATTGGTCACCCGGCAAAGGGAAACGAACTGTCGCCATTTGCAAGAGACACCACCATGGCAGAGAACTGACGTCATCAGACTGAGGCGGAGGAGATAACTTCATTGAAACCTGCGGGTACAGGTGTGTAATTCCCTAGCCTTCCCTCTCCACACATCGGGGAAACCTTAAGGGCCCCTCCCAGCTCTCCCATAAGGGCCCCTCCCAGCTCTCCCATGAGCACGATAGCCAGACCCAGGGAAACAGAGGGGGCGCGGGACCCGCGGCGCGGAATTACTGCTCCCACAAGTGCTGACAGCTGAGGTCTCTTGCACCAGCTACCGGGGGCATGGCTACCGGAGGGCAAGTAAAATTCACTGAGGATTCTCAGCCCCAAGCTCTACAAACTTAGGGTCTGAGGGAATGGCAAACTGGAAGAGTGTGCCCAGTCGTTCATGAAAACAGGGCTCCCGGGAGCAGCAGACTTGGCATGTAGCCAGTATTGTGGTGAGAGGGGCCTGGCTAGAGAAAAAGTGGGAAGTGACTAGACACAAGAGGAGGCCCTAGACACTCAGGATTGGAGACTCGCCCAGTCTGGGAGGAGCTGCTGCACAGTGATTGGTTCCCGCGTATTGACAGGAGAAACTTGACCTGGTGGGCACAGCGCCATCTACTGGAAGAGAAGTTAATCAAACTCTAAGATGGCATTTATTAGGTTTTTTGTTTTCTTTTCTCTTTTTTTTGATTTGGGTTTTTCTTTCATTTTCATTTTTCTTTCTTGTTTTTTAAATTTTTTTTTACAATTTTTTAAAATTTTTTTCTTCTAATTTTAATTTTAATTTTAATTTTAATTTTTTTTATTATTTTTTTTAAATTTTTTTCTTTTTTTATTTCCTATTTTTTTCTTCTTTTGTCTTCTCATTTCTTTTCAATTATCTTATCCCCCTTCCTTGAATTCTACCTGCTTACTCTCATTCTCTTTAGTGACTTCTTCCCTTCCCTTCTAATACCTTTCCTCCCAAGCATCAAATAAATTTATAGGAGTAAACAGTAACTCATCAGTCAAACAGAACAAGAAGTAACATGAGCAGCTTCAAAAAGCAAGGAAGAAAAGGAGTACAAATAATGCAGGACAGCCTAAATATTCAGGAGGACCTAGAGTCATCAGAAAAATGGTCATATAAAGAACTCAAGGAACACCTTAGACAGATGGAATGGAACCTTAAAGAGGATACAAGACAGCAAATTCAAGCAGCGAAAGAACACATTGAGAATGAATTACATAAAGAGATAAAAGAAGAAGTTAAGCATCTTTATCAGGAGATAGAGATTATAAAAAATAATCAAACAATAATTCTAGAAATGAAGGAAATGATAAACCAAATTAAAAACTCAATTGAGAGTATCACTAACAGAGTGGAGCAAGTAGAAGCCAGAACGTCAGATAATGAAGACAAAATATATCATCTTGAAAAGAGTCTAGCCAACTCAGAAAGACTGGTAAAAAATCATGAGAAAAACATCCAAGAGTTATGGGATAACATAAAAAAAACAAACTTACGAGTCATCGGGATAGAAGAAGGTACAGAGATTCAAACCAAGGGAATGAGTAATCAACTGAATGAAATAATTACAGAAAACTTTCCAGAAATAAAAAAGGAAACAGATATACAAATTGAAGATGCATACAGGACACCGAGCACACAAAATCACAGTAGACCAACGCCAAGACACATTGTTAGGAAGATATCCAATATACAGAACAAAGAGAAAATATTAAAAGCTACAAGAGAAAGGAGACAGATTACATTCAGGGGTAAACCAATAAGGTTAACAACGGATTTTTCATCACAGACACTGAAAGCAATAAGGTCATGGAATAATGTATTTCAAACACTGAAAGACAATGGATGCCAACCAAGAATTCTGTATCCAGCAAAATTAAGCTTCAGGTATGACAACGAAATAAAAATCTTTCATGATAAACAAAAGTTAAAAGAATTTGCAGCCAGAAAACCAGCATTGCAAAGCATTTTGAGCAAAACACTACACGAGGAAGAAATGAAAAACAATAACCAAAACCATCAGTGGGAAGTGCCTCGGTAAAGACAGAGGGCGAGGGGAAAGATAATCATGGAGAAACAAACTAAATTTTTTTAAAAAAGGATAAATAATCAAACATGGATGGAAGTACAAACCATATATCAATAGTAACGCTGAATGTTAATGGCTTAAGCTCTCCATTAAAGCGACATAGGCTGGTATCATGGATTAAAAAAACAAATCCAATAATATGCTGCCTCCAGGAGACACATCTGATTGGAAAAGACATACACAGGCTGAAGGTGAAAGGATGGGAAAAAATATACCATGCACACGGTCCTCGTAAGCAAGCAGGGATGGCCATCCTCCTATCGAATAAAATCGACTTCAAGACTAAGTTAATCAAAAGGGATAAATAAGGACATATATACTGTTAAAAGGAACCATTCACCAACAAGACATAACAATTATCAATATTTATGCACCAAATAATGTTGCTGCGACATTCATAAAACAAATTCTCCTCAAGTTCAAGAATCAAATAGACCACAACACAATAATTATGGGTGACTTCAACACACCTCTCTCACCATTGGACAGATCCTCCAAACAAAAGTTGAATAAAGAAACTATAGAACTCAATATCACAATCAATAACCTAGACTTAACTGACATATATAGAATATATCAACCATCATTAAATGGATACACTTTTTTCTCAGCAGCACATGGATCCTTCTCAAAAATAGACCATATATTATGCCATAGGGCAACCCTCAGTAAATATAAAGGGGTGGAGATACTACCATGCATTTTATCTGATCATAATGGAATGAAACTGGAAATCAATGATAAAAGAAGGAAAGAAAAATCCTACATCACATGGAAAATGAACAATATGTTACTGAATGATCAATGGGTTACAGAAGACATAAAGGAGGAAATCAAAAAATTCTTAGAGATAAATGAAAATACAGACACAACATATCGGAATCTATGGGACACAATGAAAGCAGTTTTAAGAGGAAAATTCATCGCCTGGTGGTCATTCCTCAAAAAAAGAAAAAACCAACAAATAAATGAGCTCACACTTCATCTCAAAGCCCTAGAAAAGGAAGAGCAAAACAACAGCAAATGTAGCAGAAGGGAAGAATTAATTAAAATCAGAGCGGAAATCAATGAAATTGAAACAAAAGAAACTATTGAAAAAATTAACAAAACTAAAAGTTGGTTCTTCGAAAAAATAAATAAGATCGACAGACCTTTAGCCATGCTAACGAAGAGAAGAAGAGAGAGAACTCAAATTACTAACATACGGGATGAAAAAGGCAATATCACAACAGATGCTACAGAAATACAGAAGACAATTGGAAATTATTTTGAAAACCTATATTCCAATAAAATAGAAGATAGTGAAGACATCGATAAATTTCTTAAGTCATATGATTTGCCCAGACTGAGTCAGGAGGATACATACAATTTGAACAGACCAATATCAATGGATGAAATTGAAGAAGCCATCAAAAGACTACCAACCAAGAAAAGCCCAGGACCGGATGGGTATACAGCGGAGTTTTACAAAACCTTTAAAGAAGAATTAATACCAATACTTTTCAAGTTATTTCAGGAAATAGAAAAAGAGGGAGCTCTTCCAAATTCATTCTATGAGGCCAACATCACCCTGATTCCGAAACCAGACAAAGACACTTCAAAGAAAGAAAACTACAGACCAATATCTCTAATGAACCTAGATGCAAAACTCCTCAATGAAATTCTGGCGAATCGAATACAAAAACACATAAAAAAAAATTGTGCACCATGATCAAGTAGGATTCATCCCTGGGATGCAAGGATGGTTCAATATACGGAAATCAATAAATGTTATTCACCACATCAATAGACTTAAAGATAAGAACCATATGATCATCTCGATAGACGCAGAGAAAGCATTCGACAAAGTACAGCATCCCTTTATGTTCAAAACATTAGAAAAGGGGCTGGGGATGTGGCTCAAGCGGTAGCGCGCTTGCCTGGCATGCGTGCGGCCCAGGTTCGATCCTCAGCACCACATACCAACAAAGATGTTGTGTCCGCCGAGAACTAAAAAAAAAAATAAATAAAACATTAGAAAACCTAGGGATAACAGGAACTTACCTTGACATTGTAAAAGCTATCCATGCTAAGCCTCAGGCTAGCATCATTCTGAATGGACAAAAGTTAAAGGCATTCCCTCTAAAATCTGGAACAAGACAGGGATGCCCTCTATCACCACTTCTATTCAATATAGTTCTCGAAACACTGGCCAGAGCAATTAGACAGACGAAAGAAATTAAAGGCATAAAAATAGGAAAAGAGAACTTAAATTATCACTATTTGCAGATGACATGATTCTATACCTAGAAGACCCAAAAGGGTCTACAAAGAAACTACTAGAACTAATAAATGAATTCAGCAAAGTTGCAGGATATAAAATCAACACGCATAAATCAAAGGCATTTCTGTATATCAGCGACAAAACTTCTGAAACAGAAATGAGGAAAAACACTCCATTCACAATATCCTCAAAAAAAATAAAATACTTGGGAATCAACCTAAAAAAGAGGTGAAAGATTTATACAATGAAAACTACAGAGCCCTAAAGAGAGAAGTAGAAGAAGATCTTAGAAGATGGAAAAATGTACCCTGTTCTTGGATAGGCAGAACTAACATCATCAAAATGGCGATATTACCAAAAGTTCTCTATAGGTTTAATGCAATGCCAATCAAAATCCCAACGGCATTTCTTGTAGAAATAGATAAAACAATCATGAAATTCATATGGAAAAATAAAAGACCCAGAATAGCAAAAGCAATTCTAAACAGGAAGTGTGAATCAGGCGGTATAGCGATACCAGATTTCAAACTATATTACAGAGCAATAGTGACAAAAACAGCATGGTACTGGTACCAAAACAGGCGGGTGGACCAATGGTATAGAATAGAGGACACAGAGACTAATCCACAAAGTTACAACTATCTTATATTTGATAAAGGGGCTAAAAGCATGCAATGGAGGAAGGATAGCATCTTCAACAAATGGTGTTGGGAAAACTGGAAATCCATATGCAACAAAATGAAACTGAATCCCTTTCTCTCACCATGCACAAAAGTTAGCTCAAAATGGATCAAGGAGCTTGATATCAAATCAGAGACTCTGCATCTGATAGAAGAAAAAGTTGGCTCCGATCTACATATTGTGGCATCGGGCTCCAAATTCCTTAATAGGACACCCATAGCACAGGAGTTAATAACAAGAATCAACAAATGGGACTTACTTAAACTAAAAAGTTTTTTCTCAGCAAGAGAAACAATAAGAGAGGTAAATAGGGAGCCTGCATCCTGGGAACAAATTTTTACTCTTCACACTTCAGATAGAGCCCTAATATCCAGAGTATACAAAGAACTCAAAAAATTAGACAATAAGATAACAAATAACCCAATCAACAAATGGGCCAAGGACCTGAACAGACACTTCTCAGAGGAGGATATACAATCCATCAACAAGTACATGAAAAAATGCTCACCATCTCTAGCAGTCAGAGAAAAGCAAATCAAAACCACCCTAAGATACCATCTCACTCCAGTAAGATTGGCAGCCACTATGAAGTCAAACAACAACAAGTGCTGGCGAGGATGTGGAGAAAAGGGTACACTTGCCCATTGTTGGTGGGACTGCAAATTGGTGCGGCCAATTTGGAAAGCAGTTTGGAGATTCCTGGGAAAGCTGGGAATGGAACCACCATTTGACCCTGCTATTGCCCTTCTCGGACTATTCCCTGAAGACCTTAAAAGAGCATGCTACAGGGATACTGCCACATCGATGTTCATAGCAGCACAATTCACAATAGCTAGACTGTGGAACCAACCCAGATGCCCTTCAATAGATGAATGGATAAAAAAATGTGGCATCTATACACAATGGAGTACTATGCAGCAATAAAAAATGACAAAATCATAGAATTTGCAGGGAAATGGATGACACTAGAGCAGATTATGCTTAGTGAAGCTAGCCAATCGCTAAAAAACAAATACCAAATGTCTTCTTTGATATAATGAGAGCAACTATGAACAGAGCAGGGAGGAAGAGCAGGAAGAAAAGATTAACTTTAAACAGAGACATGAGATGGGAGGGAAAGGGAGATAAAAGGGAAATTGCATGGAAATGAAGGGAGACCCTCATTGCTATAAGAGGTTGTGAGGGGAATGGGAAAATAAACAAGGAGAGAAATGAATTACAGTAGATGGGGTAGAGAGAGAAGATGGGAGGGGAGGGGAGGGGGGATAGTAGGGGATAGGAAAGGTAGCAGAATACAACAATTACTAATAGGGCATTATGTAAAATTGTGGATGTGTAACCGACGTGATTCTGCAATCTGCATTTGGGGTAAAATTGGGGGTTCATAACCCACTTCAATCTAATGTATGAAATATGATATGTCAAGAGCTTTGTAATGTTGTGAACAACCAATAAAAAAAAAATTTCAGTCTGAGTTTGAAGCCTGTCTGCCTGAGTGCAGATTCGGTATTTATTTATTTATTTGTAGTTGTAGATGGACACAATACCTTTATTTTTATTTATTTATTTTAATAAGAATCTAATCCAGCACCTCACATGTTCGAGGCAAGTGCTCTCCCACCATTCTTGACCCCTTTCTAGTCTAATGGCTCCACTTGGATAAATGCAGGGATTATTATTATTTTTTTTAAATCTCAGTCATTTTATAATAGACTATAAAAATAAGCTCTTTAATCCAACCAGTAAATTCGCATCTAGTTTCCATCAATGTCATTTGGCGTGACCATGGGCAGCAGGCCTAGGAAATATAAGTTAAACTGTTCACAGTGCTGTACTAAGCCTGCTGCAGTGCTGGGCCAAGGAATCAGTGAGATAGGGGGTCTGTCCCCCTACTTGTCTGGTACTGGTGTTCATGAGAGGATCTGTGTTCTTTCGTGTCTTTGGGAATGTCTTTCCACCACTGCTCCACAACTGTGCCCAACCTGGCCCGTGGACTAAGTGCTGTTTACCTAGATCCTGTTGCCTACTCTGCCCTGTACTGGGTTCCCTCTTAGTCACCATTCACTGTTCCTCTTGGAATCTAGCAGAGCAGCTTTCAGTGTGCTGGCCACTCTGGTCCATTAGAGAAGCCTTGATGGAAATCAGGATATCATGGTCATGGAGCAAAGAAGTTTTCTAGAGTTTGGCATTGAGTTTATTCTAAAGAGCCCCTCTTCCAGGTCATGCCCCATCCACCTCTTTGCAAACTCCATTCAGAATTTCAGAGGGGAGCATGACAGTCATCAGCTCCATTGCTGCCATGAGAGATTCCTGGTCACCTTCCTCTCACTTTCAGAGTCAGTCTTCAGGGTGCTACCAGCATCTCACTGCTTTTCTGATGCACCCTTATGAATCTACTTTTGGCAGATGGATAGCTATTTCCCCCTTGAAGTTGCTACCGTGTACTTTGTTTTTTGTAACTTTTTACTTTCTTTTTCCTTTAAGTTACTGTCCTAGAGGGAGTCAGCATGAATTCCTGACTTTGGACATGCCCTTGACTCTTCTAGCTACATGCCACTGGACAAATAAAAATGCCTGATGCATATAGGCTTTCTAGTAAATCATAATGTTTTCACTCTCTGGTCTCTGACCTCCATTCCTCCTTCTAAAATCCTTTTTGGAAGCAAGTATGTATTACATAACTCAATTGTCACCTTCTCTATAAAACTTCCCTTCAGACTCCCCCCAGTTCCTGTTTCCTTATCACAATTTATCACTTTCTTCCTTTGCCTCCCCACTGCAGGATTTCTTCTTCCTGATACAGAACTTTTCATATGATATTGTAGCGATTTGCGTATTTCTCTGTCTACCAGGTTAAGCCAGGAGTTCCTGAGGACCAATACTTCATGTCCCGATGCCCAGTATTCCCAACATCGAGCATGGGCAATTGGTTCTTGGTGAAAGCATGGAGGCAGCTGGGGCTGCCTGGCTCCTTCACACACTGTGCATGGGGGAACCCTCCACCAAGCCTGCTGGACTGAAGGTACCAGGGAAGCTGGTTGGGCCCAAAGGTTGTGGGAATAGCCTGGAGCTGGGGACAAAGAAGATGTGGCGGTGGGAGAGGGCCTCAGCCAGTAGGGCTGGGAAGCAGGTGGGGCGGAAGAAAGAAAGTCATGGGAAATGGGCATGGGTTCTGGGGGCGAAAGTACTTGGCAGTGGGTGGAGAGAAGGATGGATGCTAAATGAGTAAAGCTAGGTTGTAGGAGGAAACTAAATGGGGAGTGGTCTGGCAGAGGCTGAAGGTTGGGGGTTCCAACACTTTTACTGATGCTCTATCCCAAGGAATACTGGATTTCAGCTCTTGCACAGCCACTTCTGACATCCTCTCAAATCTTGTTTGTTATCCATAAAATGGGGTTATTCATTCATAGCTCTCACCCAGGGACACTCCTGGTGAGAGTTAAATGCAGCAATGTAACATGAAAAACCGTGGTGAGCAAGAGGGCTGCATCTCCAGAAGAGGAAGCCAGCTGTGAGTCTTAAACTGCTTGCCCAGGGGTGGGGAGTCAGCACACAGCTGGGACCAGAACCCAGGTGCTGGTCCTAGTCAAGGCTCCCTCCCATCACATCAGCTGTCCCCAGGGGGAGTGAGGAATACTGGAGTTTCAGCAACATGAAGGAATTCTTCCTACACTTGCACACAAAGCCCACACTCACGTCCAGCTCTGAGGCAAGCCAGTTGGATGCTGAGACACAGGAAACAACCAAGCTATGAAGTAAACTGATCCAAGTGCTGAAAAGATAATTTGTCCAAAACCAGACCCCTGGTGAAGCTTCATTGTGTTATTTATTAGCTAAGAGCAGGAGTATGTGGAAACGCAGTGGTGCTGGGGCCATTAACAGAGGATCGCTAAGGTCATTACTGACTCAAATATCTAAGAGTGAAGGGCTTTTACTCTCTAGAACTTCCAGCCCTTTTTCTGGGGTTGGTTTTTCTTATATGAAATCAGCCAACTTTGGGAAATAATCTTTGCATTCAAATTTCTCAGGAAGGACAGAAGGAAGGAAAGAGGCACATGGCAGCCTCTCCCACAGGGAACTAGGGAGAGGTGCTTTCTACCTTGATCGGTTTCCTTTGGAGGCGGCACATGGAGGACCACACAGTCGCTCATCCAGCAACCCTGAAAACCTTGCCAGCAGGATCTGAACTTGGGAGAAGCCCTTCCTAACACCAGAAGGCGAAGGCGAAGGCAACTTTTCCCTGAGGAAAGAGACAGGCTCAGAGTGCACATAGCTGTGGCCCTTCAAGCCCAGAAGAGCGCTGGCCTTTGGCAAGACAACAAGCAAGGCTGGCTGGCCCTTGGGGCTCATCAGAACAGAACCAAGAGCACCCCCTGCAACATCTGCTGTTGTTTCCCAAACACACCAAGCCGCATTGCCCTCATCTGTAAGATCAGGAGACACTGGATCAGGCTCCAGGCCTGTCTTGAGACCAGCTGTAGTATTAGCCCTCGGGCTATTTGTTACAACAATAGAGGATGTTTTGGAAAGATACCAAGAAACGGTATCAGGTTTGCTCTGGAGAGAGGACTGAGGGATGGCAAAAGGCATTGGAAGGAAATCTTCCAATGCACATTGATTTTTTTCTTCCTTTTGAATTCTGGGTTTAATGCGTGTAGTTAACTCTTCGATCATAACTAAAATAATTCACATTTAATGTAAGATGAACAGCAAGCAGAGATTTAAGGGGCCTATCCCAGTCTGATTGAATCAGAATATCTAGAGAAGAAATGAGGCAGTTATTTTTAACCAGTTCTCTAAAGGTAGTTCTGATTCCAGGTTCAAGAGCCACTGCCCTTAAGGACAACTCTTGCCTCCCTACTCAGGACCCCTGTTCTGTTGGTAAGAAAACTGAGCTCCAAGTGGGGTTCAGCCTGGGCCAAATCACACCGCTGCTTAAAAGCAGAACAAGTAGAATCCAGGTTTCCAAATGCCCAGATTCCAATAACACGAGCACCATCACCCTCAGCTCACCGCAGCCTCCCACATCTTTTTCTCTTCTCTGTATGAGGAAGACTTTTCTTGTCCCAGGCCCTTTGAACATCAAAACCTCTCCTTTCTTCAGCCCAACCTGGTACAAAGTGATACTATATTGAAGTGGCCACTAACGTGTTAATGAGTCACCTCATGAAGGGATCTATCTGGAAACATCTGCAATAAACTACTGTGCTTTCCTTCTGTGAAGTGATAGTCAACAGGATACCCGCTTTCCCAAAATTCTATCCTGGAAGGCTGAAGAATAAAAGCACTGGACTGAAGTCCCTAAGCCTGGGTTCGAACGTTTACCCTGTTGAAGTCATTCCCCAGCCCACCCCCTCTCTCTTTCTCATTGAATCATTTCCTACATCTGAGAAATGGGAGCATTAGATTGAAGAGATTCAAAGGTCCTTTTTGTTTCTTAAAATTCTATTATCTGATCCCTGCCTATATTGTTCTTTTTTGTTTAGATCTATGTTTTAAACTTGGTCACTGGATAATATCATGTTTTTGGAAAACAGTTCCTGGTATCACTGGAATTTTTTTTGGCTCTGAGTGCTGAGGGGATGATTTAAAACATTTCAGGACAGCAAAGGGTACCATTCAGGGCAATTTCAATTTTGATTGAAGAAAAATTCAAAATTTAAATTTTGTTTTGAAGAAAGAGTAATAGCAACCAAGCAGAAATAAATATGAGAAAATAGTCTATTAGAATTGCAGAGGACCAAGCAGCAAAGCTGCACTTTAGCACAGATATACCTGACCTCTAGTGATTACTGCTCCTGCTAAGGGAGGAAAGTAAGATATCTGTTGGAGAAAGGAGTGGTGGAGAAGAGGTTCTGTTTTTCATTCTTTGCAGGTTCCACTGTACCAACTGGAGAGGAGTCTTGGTTTAAGACTTCTCTCTCGCTAACATGCAGGTGTTCCTGAGGGAGCAATACTTTTAATTCTTATCAGCCATACACCCCTGAGTGTGTATGAAGCTATCAAATCTTTTCATGAGCAGATTTTTTAAAATGTGATAATATAAACAGAACATAAAATTTATCATCTTAATCACTTTAAGTGCACAGTGCTGTGGCATTTAGTAGGTTCACATTATTGTATAACCTTCACCACTATTCATCTCCACAGCTTTCTCATCTTCCCTGTATGCAACTCCATACCCCATGAACACTATCCCTCATTCCTCTTCCCACTCACCCCTGAAAATAACCATTCTGCTTTCTGTCTTTAGGAATTTGATGACTCTCACATAAGTAGAATCAGCATTTATCCATTATTTATCTTTTTTTTGTGTGTGTGGTGCTAGGCATTGAACCCAGGGCCTTGTGCATGCAAAATGAGCACTCTACCAACTGAGCTATATCCCCAGGCTCCTATTTATCTTTTTATAATTGGCATATTTCACTTCACATTGTGTTTTCAGGTTCATTCATGCTTTAGCATATGTCAGAATTTTCTTCCTCAAAAAGGCTGAATAATATGTAGATGATTTGCATTAATATTATATTGTTATATTAATATTATATATTCATATATATAATTATAATATCCATATAGCTTTGAGCACCAGGAACATGACTCTAGTCACTTCAGGATTAGGTGAGTGGTAAAAGAGACCATTCAGTGTAAGTTCAGTTTTGATCAGAAGAAGAGTAGTTTCAGATTTCTTAAGGAAAATGAAAGGAAATATAATATATATATTATATATATATATTTCCATACATATATGGAAAAAATATAATACACATAACACATATTGCTCATCCATTCATTCATTCATCCATGGATGGGCACTTAGGCTGCTTCTGTCTTTGGCTGTTGTGAATAGTCCTGCTATGAACTTGGGTGTATACATATCTGCTGGTGTTCCTGTCACATGCATGTGTTGACAGGAGTAGGAAGACTGTATTTGGCAGGTTGGGTCATTGAGGACAAATTCCTCAAGTTCAGGGTTTCACACAATCTTCCATTGAGGGGGTCCTCATTGCTGTGGACCTGGTCATTCCCTGACCCTTCCAATAGCAGGTGGACCACCCCTTCCAACTCTCCCCCTCCAACTCCCCACCCCTGCCCCCCCCCCACACACAGATTCTCCTTTCTTCCCAGCACAGCTTGGTAGCTCTGTGGAATATTTTCTCCTCACAGTGCTGCACCTTCCTGCCCCCCAGCTGAGGACACTTATGCGTGACTCAAACCCATGTAAATAAGCACATCTCCCAAAGTCTTTTTAATGACCTTCAAAATTGGAAAGAATTTAATTGGAGGGTATGGGAACATCTACTGGAGTTGGATTTTAAAGGTTACCAAAACATTTCTGAACAATGTGTTGAATAGACAAGACTGAAACTGTGGTTTAGTTTCCTGAAAAGAATTCCTGACAGGCTTATTTATTACAAAGCCCTTGATATCGCTGAGGGCAAGTGGAAAAAAAAAAGACAAGTGTTTCCAATATATATGTGGCTTTGGCATTAATTTATTTGTTATCTTTGAGAGGAAAAAGAAGGGGAAAAAAGCCAAATCAGAATCCTGGGTCATCATGCCCCAAGCTGAGTCCTTAGGATTGAGTGGATTTCCAGTTCATTTTTTTCCTGGGTTTTTCAAGGTTATCAATCAATTCTGAGGGCAAGCCTTGTTTCTTATTTGCAAGAATAACAGTTTCTTGTGAGAACGAAACCAATAATTAAAATGCCCAGAATTGTCCTGGGCATTTTTGTTTTGCTCTCTGCTGACGTTACCTCAAACCCTGCTTGGAAGAAGGTCCCATTTTCAACGCCTGGCAAACCTGCCTCGGCTCTTCTCACAGTCACACTTTGTGGCTATGGGGAGGAGAGATGTTTTCCATAACATTCCTCTTTCAAGGGAGCCACCATCACCTTCCTGAGGACTGCCATGGTTCAATGTGAATATCAGATCTGGACAAGGCATTTCCACCCCAGAAAGAAGCCAGGATGCTTCTCAAGTTTGGGGACCATAACAACAATAATCTAATAATAATCATCTCAGCTAACACTTAATTCAGCACGAGGTGGCAAAACCCTCCTCTAAATCAACATTTACCCACCTCACCAGTTGAACTCTGGTCCCTTCCCGCTACCTGTTCTTTTAAATAGAACAGAAGCTGCAGCAACATCTTGTGTGTTAAGAAGCCTCTGGATCTCAGTGACTCAGCAATGGGGCAGAACCGACTGGACAGTGACATATGATTTTTAAATGGTCATTCACCTTCCAACTTCCCAACAGTTGCCAAGAGACTGGCTGCAGTCTCACATTCTGTCTCCCTTAATGCAGGGGTGCTCCTGCCTGGTTTCTACACAAGGACCACCTCCAGGAAACCTGAGATTTATGTCCTGGAACCTCAGCTCTAGTGAATACTGACTTGCTTATTTGGATTTATTCATTGCTATCATTTGTTTGAGCCGACAATGGGGGCCAAGCACTTTACAGGCTTGGTCTTGTTCCACCTCTTCACAGCTGCATAATTTTACTGCCCATTTTATAAGTAGGGAAACTGAGGGTTTGAATGGCTAATTTTTCAAGAACACACAGAGAGTGGTGGAACACTTTGGGATTTCTTTGCCTATTGAGGAGCCTTTTGGTTTTTGAGACAGGGTATTACTATGTTTCCTCAAACCCCTCAGCTCAAGTGATCCTCCCCCCTCAGCACCCCAGTGCTAGGATTACAGGCCTGTAGCACTGTGCCCAGCCAAGAAGCTCTTTACCTTACTGACAATCTCCCCTTTCTCAAATTAGACATGTCAGACCTGAACTAAAAAACTAACCCACTCGACATGTGGATGACTCCTTTACACACACCTGCTCCCCAGCCTTTGTCTGATAAGCCCCTGGACAGACACATCAAGTCTTCTCGAATAGCAGTTTGAGTCTGGGATCGGACCATGCTTCAGGCTGTGAATGTTTGTGAGCATCACACCTCCTCAGGGCTACCAGGGAGCATGAGGGAATTGTATTATCAAATGGCATCTGGATTTTATTCCATTTTACACAAATCTTCATTGTTCATGCGTGAACTTAACTTGGGAAATGGAGACTGGGACTTGAGCTATTCAGCAAACAGACAATTCCCTTTGGGTTTTCTAAACTCTGTCAAGCTAAGCACTATGGGTTCTTGTTCCTTGCTTCTCAGCTATCCCCGGGGGGGAGAGCTGAGAGCTGTCAGAGATACCAACCAGGAGGAACTGGGGAAAGCACAGTATTTGTCTGATATCTTTCCAGAATCAGACAGAGGTCTTCACAGGGTCCCCAAATCCCTGCAATCAGTTGCAGGTGGGGTAGGGACAGAGGGTTCCTCTTCTTCCCAGCTCAGGTGTACTTGAGTTGGTATAATGTTTATGATGCCCAGAATGTAAAATATGAAACTAGATGCACACTGCTGAAGACAGACTGAGGAAACAATATCATAAAGAAGTTAGGCAACTCAAGCCCACTAGACAAATAACATCCATTTCATGAGGAGGACAAGGTACTGCTTTTGAGAAACAGACCAAACAGCCAGGCCCAAAGATCCTGAGGCCACACAGTGCTTCTGCTCCTGCAGGAGCGAGGCTCAGCCTGAAAACCTCCTCCTGGCTGCATAGATAAATGGCCAAAGGAAACCTTATCCAGGCAGTTTCAGAAATCTTATCCAAGCAGTTTCACACCAAAGGCTAAAAGGCAGGTTGATCTTCCTTTCAATCTGGCCAATAAACAAGTGACAATCAGATAGGTGACACAGCTAGGAAGAGGGCCTCATAGGGCTCCAGAGGGGATATCCCCCTGCTCTTTCTCCCTGCTGGTCTCCACTGGTGAGCAGTGGTTATAGAAGACATTCGGGTGGTACAGCCTGCTGGAGCCTGCACATCTTACAATCACCCTACAGAATGTCTGAACAATGCATGAAACAAACAGGGCCAAACCTGGGGGAAAGTCAGACTTGTATACACACCAGACCCTTGCTGGTGAGATATTCAGGAGATCTGGCCTCCAAGTGAAGAAGCCCTTCTCCAGGGTTTCTCAGAGAAAACCACCTAGGAGTGTCAGGGTCTCTTTGATGGCCTCAAAGCTGGGAGAAAGGTGAAGAATTCTGATGTCTTACATACTGGCCAGCAAAGCAAGAGAGAGCATTTGGCTTTTATTTTTTATAGTTAGCTTAGAGTTGTGTGTGTATAGCTGATGTCTCAGGCCAAGGAAAGAACGGTGTCATCCATGGTATGGCTTTATCTGCACACAGCTCTGTGAAGCAGGCAGAGCAAAATGGCCATTGTGATCCTAAGAGGGTAGGAGGTGGAGATTCACGGAGGTGATGTGACTTGCCCAAAGACCATCCTTATAAATGGTAGATAGGGAACTCCAGTGAGGACTTCCAATCCCCCTTCTGATCCTTTGGTGTACTGTGCTTTTCACTCTGCCACACCGATAGCTGGCACCATGGGCAAAACTGTCACTCTGGATTATCCACTGAGCAGACCAGGGAAAGGACTACATTATCCTCTGTAAGTTAAACATCTGTGAAGGAGCTACAGTGAGATAGTGAAGCCAGCCACTATTGGTTGTGAGATACTTCATGTTGTGAGATTTACGAGGGGAGTAGCCATGTCTGGCTTGCTTTGTGTCCCTGGAACCTGTGCCAGTGCCTGGTGTAACAGCTATTTGTGGAAGGAGAGAGGGGAGAGGGAGGGAGGGAGTTGGTGTGGCTTTCCTTGCACATATTTCTCTGACCACAGCCTCCACTTCTTTCGCTGGGCTCTTGCTTTCTGGCCCTGGTCTTATCTTTTTATAAATTCCCCTTGCTGTCTCTGTATCTGGACTTCTGGAGTCATCCCTTCATGGAGTCATGCCATAGTCAAGTCACCTGAACAAAGTTCTAATCCTCTCTCAATCACCTGCTCTAGTTGTCTCTTTGTCACCCCACAAGTTGCATGTCCAAAGCCTGAAGTCCAGATCTCTCCTCAAAACTTTGTCCCATCTTTCAGCTTCTCGGGCAGTGGCACTGCTGTTTCCCAACTCTCCTGAGTTTGAAAATTTATTTATCTTTTCCTTCTTTCACATTCAGTCAAGTGCTCGTGACTTGTCCATTGATCTGTTGTTTCCTCTCCATCCCTACGGGCTGAACAAGTGTAATGTCAAACTTACCTCCATCAGTCTCTCTCCTCCCACCCCCTTGGCTCCAGTCCAGTGTGCTCTGACCACTGCTGCCATTCCTCTCCAGTTTGAGCCCACCCTGACTCCTGATTTCCTACTACAGCTCCATGGAGCACCTCCTGCTGACCAACTGCTGGCATGCACTGCACTGCATCTCCTCATTATCAAGGGAGTATGCCAAGCTCAGCCCCACCCCAATCTAAAAGGTTGCTCCTTTTGCCAAGAATTCTTTCTTTCGTTTACCTTATTCAAATTCCTGCTGTGCACATGCTGTAATGGCACTGTTCCAAAGAACTGGTCGATTTTATCACTTCAGGCCCATCTCTTCCTCATTTTCTGCCTGATGGGTCAATGTACTGATAATAAGGTAGAGTCACAGGGAACCCCTGTCTTATATCTGAGTCTGACCTGGTGCTCCAAGGCTGCATTTTCCCATACTTCATTAGTTCCTTTAAAGGACCAGATATCCTCAGACAGAGCAATGACTTCCAGTCCAGGGCAAGGCCTCTCTCTCTCTCAAAGTTGGATTTACTCTGGGGCTCAATCGTCAATTTAGTTTTTGTCTCACAAGTTTGTCTCACCAGAATTTGGATGGAGAGTCTACGGGTTGGAAGTGGGGAATGTGGAGGTCCAAAGGGTAGAAAATATGGGTCCATTTGGAGTATATAAAAGACAGCTTTCTTTTTACAGATGCTAAACTATCTCATCAGGTTGTCAGCCTTGGACTCCATTTCACTTCAGTAAATACAAATACAGCTACTGTCAAGTGCCATCAACAATGTGAACTCTGCTTGTGTAGCCCACATTAGGGCTTAAAAGCTCCTCCACATTTCAGCTTCCATGGAGGTGTCTGAATGAAAACTATCATTTAATCAGTCAATTCCTTGCAACACAAAACTATAAGCACAAATGGATGTTAAAGGGTCAGAAAACAAGTTTTTGTTTACAAAAATACCCTCCCAGAGTTATGCTTAGTGACCTTACAGAGAACACAGCTAAAAACCCCAGCAGCCAAGGGAAGGACTCAAAGGTACCCAGTGCGACACAGACAACATGGCCAGATCATCCCAAGGAGTACACAATATAAATGCTTTATTGCCAGCACAGAGGTTTCTTTTTAAGTAAATTAAAAGAAATAAATCTTCATTTCACATTCTATATTGCAGTTCAAAGGTAACTAGTTGGTTAATGTATGTTCACTTGGACGCGCTACAGGAGAAGAGCAGGGCATTCAATGGAAAAACTCAGAAAGCCGGCATCTGTCAAGGCATCAGGCAGCTGAACGCACTTCCGTTTGTAAATAACAGCAAGGAGAGATTTCTTTAAAACATCATGAATACACGAGGGTTATAAATAGAAAACTGGTGCAGGTAGAAAGCAGAAAAACACGCTCAGTATAGAAGGCTATATATACGTTGCCCATACTCCATATACTCTAGGTTATGTTTGGTACTTTTAAATAAATGATCTTCATCTAGGTTAGAGACTGGCTTGGAGGTGGCAGCTGGAAAGAGAAGGAGAGGAATTTAACACACCAAACCGGGGGATTACGGGAAAGCAGAGGAGCCAAGCTAGGAGAAGGAGGCTGGCCTGCTTCATGCCTCCCCCTCTGTAGGCTGATGCTCACTTATTCAGAGGCAAGAATGGTGTGTGGATGAGCCACTGGGTGTGAGAGGAGCTCTGGCAGAGCGTGGACACTGTGGCATGCTGGCATTCTACAAATAGAGAACACCCTCAGGCTTGGCCAGGTTTTCCAAGGTTGCTGCCAATGGAATTAGGGCATGTAATTTGGGCATGACAGGCCTGAGAGACACCTGCAGCAACAGGAGGTACAGGTGCTGGTGCACTGGGATCTGGGGTGCAGAAGAGGCTATGGGTTGTGATTACAGAAATAGTTCATGTGATAAGAATTCTCAGCTAGTATTGGAAATCAAATTATTTCTGCAAGGAATCCAACCTGAGCAACTTCCCAAGCCTACTTGAATTGTTTTTTTGGGTTGGTTTTAAGATAAGCTTTGGAAAAGATATGACTCACCAAAAACAAACACACAAACAAAAAACCACTCCTTATTCCAGAACAACCAATAAAAGAATTACACACACACACACACACACACACACACACAATCTACAGCAAGCTCAGAAGCCATGAACTACACACAATGACCTCTCATCTGCACTGTCCTGATCTTATTTCACATGTGTTATTTATGGACATAAAAAAACAAATTGGGTCAGGAAGATCCCAAGTTCTGACCATGAGAGTGTCTGAAGTGCACCAGCTCCTGGCCTTTCCAGGCTGGTCTGGCTCTTAACTAAAACCATTTCGTGTTTTGCTTTGAAGAAATGGATGACATGAAATGGTAATTTGGCTGCAAAACCTTGGAAAATTATTCCCGGCCCAAACATCTGCCCCAAATGAGCTCAGCTGAGATCTCCTTGGAGGAGAGGGAGGGGTGGAAGAGCAGGGAGAACTGGAAGGAAGAAAATGAAGCTGGCACAAAGGCCACCTCTCTGGAGAGAGAAGTTCTTTGTGACAGCATCATGTTCTTTGCGACAGTAAGCAGCTTCCCTATTCTACTGGATGTGTCCCACAGCTTGTCCCCTTACCTCTGCCCTGCCTTCCCCCATGCTTAAGGTGATCCCTTGCAGAATGCCTAGAAACCTGCCCAGCTGCTTTGTTTCAGTGGTGCAGTGACCTGCCTGCTACACGTCATCATCTCAACCTTTAAAGAAGGACCTTGGCTCGATTTTATTCCTGACAGCTGGGCCCTACAGAGAAAGCAGAGGGAGAGTGGTGTAGGCCGGCCATTGCCTTTCTTCTTAGCCTTCTTAGGAGTTCTTCTGGGGGATCTTTACAGTCACAGTCTTAACTTCTGAGTACTCGCGCAAGCCAAATTCTCCCCTGAAAAACAGAAATAAGCAGAATCAGATGCCAGAACCCAGGCAGTCATGGCAGGGTGGTGATGGTAGTTCTAGAAAAGATTCAGTTTGTCACTTGTGAACACCTAGAGATTTCAAATAAAAATTCCTAATGGATGGGACATCCAGGCCTTCCTCTAAGGAGCAGAGAGAGCCCTCATCTCACATGCAATCATCATTTCTCAAAAGATAATTTGCCTCCATAATACTACACAGAAACGCAATGATTCCAGCTACTCAGAGAGCCAGACCCAGGGTTAGCTGTTGCCAGAGGGCATGCTCCTTCCTGGCTGAGCACCAGGGGCAGTGGCAGAACCAAGTCCCTAGTCTTCTAATGCCTTGGTCCTGTTCCTCCCTCAGGCACACTGGTTCCTCAGGATGTGGGTGGTGTGCTATTCTTCCCTAAAGCCCTGCTCCTGCCTCTGCATACCCCTGGATGTTTGGATGCTGTGCCTAGAGAGCTAGTCATTGCAACTGAAAGAAAAGGCTGAGATTCTCAGAGGAGGATCCTCTCTGCTATTCTAAATTCCTTTTCATTATTCCTTAGATTGAATAAACAGGGATGAAGACCTAAGAGCCCACCATGGAAATGCAGAAATCATTTGCAATATCTTAAAAAAAATCAGTAAGTACTGTCCGTAGCCTCACGGAATCCAAGGAAGGATTCAGGGAATAAAAATAACCAATTAAAAAGACATTGAGAACCATTAGTAAGCTTCCTCTTTAAGATTTTTTTTTGCCCTCTTCCTCTGTGGGATCTGGATCAGAATCAAAGACTGCCAATCATTTTTCATTTACTGAGATATTACTATAGGTACCCCTGTGCTGGGCTCAGGACAAGCAAAACTAAATAACTAGTCCCAGCCTCTGAAGAACTTGCAGGTGACTGAGAATAAGGAGGAGATATGAGTATGGTCACTCTCTAAGTGAAGACAGGGGACACAGCCATTCCCAGGCCTCTGGACACTTGCCAGAAACCAGAGGGCAGGCATATGGTGAAGCCTGCTTACTGTAATGCTCCTTTTCTTCCACCTTGCCGTTTCCCCTCATTTTCACTTAAAAGTTGCCTTTTAAGAATTTTATTATAAAATCAACGTTTTAAATTTTTCTTTAAAATATAGGAAGTTTTTTCCTCTCTTCTTTTTGAAGTCCTCCTTAGTGAGGTTTCTCCTGACAGCCCAGGGAAAGGCACTCCCCTCCTCTTCTGTTCCCCAGAGCACTTTGCCATATCTCCACCATGATGTCACCACACTGGAAGAGCTTTGGGAGCACTTCTGTGTCCCCCTGAGCCAGAGCTCACTAACTTGCTTTCTGCCCCCACCATACATCATGGTCAGCCTACAGTGCCTGGCAGGGAGAAGGCACTCAATGTCTGTGAAAGGGAGAAAGTAAGTGGGGAGGTCTCATCCTATCGTCCTTTTTCCCAGTTCTGTCTTCTGGACATATGGTCTCCACCAGGAGAAAATAAAAGAACACTCAGACGTGTTTGAGTATGAAAGGATTAAGAAAAGCTCTCTTTCAAAATGGTCAGTTATTGCAACTGGGTTTTACAAGCGAGATTGGCAGTAAATAGTTCCTCCTGGTTCCTTTCAGGGATCTGATAGCCTTATACAGGGTCCAATCACTGCTGCTGACTCCTCTGAACCCTGAGGGCACCTGAGTTTACAAGGCCCCCACCCTGGGACATCAGAGAGCAGTCCAGGAGAACCTGGTAAGCATCCTGTTCTCTAGCCTCGCCTACAGGGTCATTCCATTTAGAGGAATGAGGCGAGCAAACTGGGACTGCCCTACTCATTACAAGGTTCCCTCATTAACTCCATGCAGGCCTTGGGTCTCTATGTTACCAGCTCAGCTTTGGCTCTCTCTGTAGTTTTCCCTGCCCTTAGGCAATTCTGAATTGTCTCTTCATCAAGGACATCATGTGTCTCCTGTTTGAAGTGAGGTTACTCCCTTCTCATTTCCTGGCTTGTGCGTGCACGCACTTGCGGCAGACCCTGAACCACTCTTTCCTCCCACTTAGATCTCTAAATAGGTTGTGACAAATGTAAGGAAGTCTATGAAGTCAGAAACTCACAGTTGCTTTTGCACATGAATGTTGGATCCCACAGTGTTTGGGTGCATGAAGCAGTGGAAACCCTGCTAGTCTGGGAGTGTTTTTTTCCTGGTTCGTGGGCAGGGATGGATTTCAACCCACTCCAAGAACAATAGATCTGTTATCAAAAGAAGGACTTCCCAGGTTCTCAGGGCACCAAGGGAGCCATCATAGAGCAGACAATGGAGGCCTCATAGAGCAAAGAACCCTCCCTGCAGCTGGAGTCAGTGGACAGAAATACTAATGCCTATGCCATTAACTGGCGGAAGGACCCAATCAAGTCACCCCATTCTCTTGGTGCCCAGGCATCTTCCTGAAAGTCAGCATGTATAAGCAGCACCTGAGAAGCTTGTTGAAACTGTAGGTTCTTGACCTTCCGGGCACCAAAAATTCTGTTTCCAGTAGGTCTGGAGGGGGACCCAGGTGGTCATTTGACCCACACTTTGGGAAGCACTCACAAAGTCCTGAAGTTTGGATTCTTTTCACCATCTCTAGAATCTCTTTGCTGCACTTAAATTCCCTGGCACAAACAGTTCCATAGCTCAAAAGGAAGATCCTCACAGCTGCACAAGACAGGCATCTCACTGCTAAAGAGCCTCAATCTCTGTGAGGTCACTTTAACAGCTGTATAGCACAGGGCACACAAACATCTAGAAGCCCACTTGCCTGCTTCTCAACAGACTAGGTTACAGTCCGTAAGATAACCAAATGTGGCATACCCAGTGGTGAGAAAAAAATGTCAGATTTTGGTGGCTCCCAGCAAGCCATTTTAGGAATCACTCAAATTCACCCATAATACAAGTAAGAATTTACTTGGGATATATATATATATATATATATATATATATATATATATATATATATATATATATTCCTGCACTTTTATTTGGCTTGCAGCAGCATTTTTCAAAATGAGGTCCCAGACTACCTGCATCAGAATCATTCCAGAAACTTGTTAAAAATGCAGATCCCAGGCCCCAGCCCAGACCTACTGAATCAGAATCTCTGAGACTGGCTTCCAGATAAGGATGCTTAACAACCTCACCAGATTGCAGGTGACTTCTGGTGTGCATGTACACACACACACACACACACACACACACACACACACGTGCGCGCACAACTTGATCAAGTTTCCCTATCATGCTTTTCATTTTCAAAGCCTGTGTTTATAGTTACTAAAATGCTAAGGTTCATAGCTTTCTTTCAGTTTGTGACACATACTTTATAGCTTATGTTTTACCATCTTTCAGGGGGAGCTTAAATGAGAAAGGAAAGAAAAGGATGGGAAGGGAGAAACAGACAAAATTAGTTGGGCAGGCAGAACGAAGAGACACATGGCTCAAGTCTCTGACCCCCCACCCCCGGAAGAAAAGGCCAGCCCATCAGACAACCTGCAGAGGGCAGCCCTCCCCACAGCTCTCTGTGGGAGAACTCTGTGCTCCCCAACCCTCCCTGAAGCTTGTTTCTAGCAGTGTCACTTCCCTTCCTGGCTCCTCTTGGGGATGGGTTTGGGGATGGGTATGGAGTCTACAGGTCATGAACAAAACAATTTTTCCAGATGGAAGGCTCAGTGGAATTTCTGGGGATATATCAAATGAGATGTAAACGTGCAGGTTCTTTTAATTGAAGTATTTCCTACCACTCTAGATTATTTAAGAAAGAGAGAATGCATTTGGGGGTAAGTAGAGACAAAGAGCTAGGCCATTTATATAAGATGAAATGGGTCTCATCAAACAGCATCTTTTCTTATTTTTTCTCACTGTTGTGGGAAGGACACATCACTCCCATACCTAAAAGACAAGTAGAGAGAAGCTGCTCTTCTACTTCTTGGGCTACTGTTACATGTTCTGACACAGCCAAACAATCCTTTAGCAAGGGGACATTTCCGATGGGAATATGCTGGAGTAGGATAATGTCACAAGCCTGGATTCTGGCAGGAGGCTTGCTCATGATGAAGGACAAGAGTTAGCCTGGGAGGCTCCATCAGCCAGCAACCATTTTTTACAAGTATATTTTATGCCAGTGATTCACCCTGTTAATGATCTGTAACAAAACAGTCAGTGCAAGCAGCATTCCCAGAGCCAGTGATGGCCCCAACATTTCAGAGACTGGATGAAGACAGCTACAGAGGCAGGAAATGAAATAACAAGCAGAATACATTTTGAAGCATAAAAGTGGAAAGTTAAGGCCACATGAGAGTGAAGAGGAGATACCTAGAGTATACAAGCTGAAGGAGTACCAGTGTGAACAGGATCTAGATCATTAATGGTTCTGGCTGGAAAGTCAGTGTGGGAACACTGAAGCCAGAAGCAAAGAATCCAAGGAGGAAAGTTCCCCCTGGCCCTACGAGAGACAGGTGGCATTTCCCGGGATTTAGGAAAACTTTTGCACACTTCCAAAGCAACAGGTTAGTAAAGAAAAAGAAGGAGCACCTACCTCTCACCTGCTTGAGCACTAATGGCAGCAGCTGACGCCTTCTAAAGGCTTGCCAGACACTGCTGGTGTCCAGCGTACTTAATGCCAACACTTAACCCTCATGACAAACCTCAAAGCAGCGAGTCTAATCCTTATAGATGAGGACACTGGAGCTTGAGGAGATTGAGTAATTTGTGCAAGGTTGCACAGGTGGTAAGCAGTAGAGCCAGGATTCACATCTGAACAGTATGATTCTTGAACTGCTCTTGGCCTCAAAGGTATCTCTATTTACAGGTGTAATCATTAGTTGCTAGAAGTATTAGCTCAAGTATCTGAAGCATGTAAACCTCTGTTCTAGTCTAAAGGGTTCGGTACACAATCCTGAAGTGCCACACTTACTTTTCATAAGGTCTTTTACTCTTCCTCCACTGCTAACCTTGCTTTACTGTTTTTTGTTTTTCCTCTCTCTCTCTCTCTCTCTCTCTCTCTCTCTCTCTCTCTCTCTCTCTCTCTCTCTCTCTCTCTCTCGGTACTGAGGACAGAACCAAAGGTGCTTTACCACTAAGCTACATCCCCAGTCATTTTTATTTTGAGACAGGATCTTGCTAAGTTGATGAGAGTCTTGCTAAGTTGCTCAGACTGGTCTCAAACTTCCCATACTCCTGCCTCAGCCTCTCCAGTTACTGGGGTGCACCACTATGGCTAACTACCTTCCAACCTTGAAAATATATTCCTCTCTCTCCATCAACTCAAGTGTTCCTCTCCTATAAAGGCAACTCAAATATCTATAATAAAGATCATATCTAAATGCTTCTGTACTGAAATCCCCCTGGAGTCTAGTTTACTTCTGCTACAATGCTATTTTTCAGGGCATTAGCATCTCAGAAGGATTGTCAGGCTCTTATCCTATCCCTAAAGAGTCCCTGTGTCTGGCCCTCATGCTTCCTTGGCTGGATCCACAGGAGTTAAGGGCATTCAGAGTCACTGAGACCTAGGCTGGAATATCAGATATGCCATTTACTATGTGACTTGGTCAAGCTACTTAACTACTCTTCCCCTTAGCTCCTCCGTAATATATGTAATGTATTTATCCCACAGAAACAACGTGAAAGTTGGATGAGATAATGTTAGAAAAGAAGTCATCATCAAGCCAGATAAACAGCAGGCAGTTAATTAATAACATCTGCTTTGGTGAATGTCCATCTGTCACCCAAGAGTTCATATGTTGGAACCTTTTGGAAGTGATTAAATCATGAGGGCTCCCTCAAGAATAGGAGTATAGAGGTTCTGAATGGCCCATTCAGCCACACTTTGCCTCTAGAACCTTGAGCAATACATTTCTAATGCTTATAAATTATATAGTCTAAGGCATTTAGTTTTAGCTGCTTGAATGAACTAAGATACCTATTATTGTTACAGTAAAATCCTTCGAACTGGTCTTCTTCTCTAGTGAATGCCAAGACACCACACCCTCTATACTCCAGGTATCTTGGCCCTAAAATCTCTGGTAGCTTCTGATTACCATGGAATTTCCTTTGAGATGTGATTTAAACCAATCTTTCCACTTGTACCTTCAGTAGGTCCCCCCTGTTAATCCTATGCCCTAACCCTGCAATCCCAATCTCAAAGAACCTATCAGGACTGAGCAGGTGATATAAGTGAGGGGACTGGGTAGGGGCAACAGGTATGGTGGCCAACATTCACCCCAGGAAGCAAGAGGAATGGTGGGAACATGGCAAGCTGCAGAGCTCACAGCTCTGGTGATTCTTTTGTGAGGGAACTGAAACAAGAAAGAAATCTACATTTCATGTGAAGCCTTCTCATGTTCGAGTGTTAGTTGAAGATTTTAAAACACCATGAAAGCAAAACATACATTTTTCTGGGCCAGATTTGGTCCTTGGGCTGCCAGTTGGTGAAAGCCTACTCCTAAAAGTTGAAATGTTGTTTCCTCTGGATGTCTTCTCTGACTCTACTAGACAAGACTGATTTTTGCTCCATGTTTACAAGATGTCTGACATACTTCTATAATAGCCCTTATTAAATAGAATTATTGGTACATTAATTTTTCTTTGTCCCCACTTAGCATAAGGGAGTTGTGTCTTACTCTTGTACCATGCATGTAATACTTATATTATAGTAGTTTGTGCTCAACAAAGTGTTTAGTGAACAGAGGAGTGTCAGAAAATTCAACTATGTTTTGAGTGCTGTTCTAGGCCAACATTCAAAACCCTTGCATCTCTGCAGGCATCAGCAACTGTGACACTTACATTTCTCTCCCATTTCCAGACATTTTGAACCCTCCAAAAGGGCTCTGGGCATTTAAGGCATTGTAACAATTGATCCTGAAAGAAGAAAACATAGTACTGTTAGTATGAATTTTACCTGCAGAGAAATAATCCTATTAGCATGACATTTCTTTCAAAAGTTTTATTTTTTGTTTCTATTTTCCAGACAAAAACTTTATTTATTGTTTAAAATTTACTTTGATTTTCTTATCTTGCCAGTAAGAAGTGTATCATTCTCAAGCTAAAGTTCGGATGTCCTTGGTATTCTCCATTCTTCCAGAGGATATCTGCTTTACCAAGGCTCCTGGTAGCATAAGGCCCTTCTCTAACCTGAAAGTAGTTTCCCCTAAGGGTTCAAGTGTCGAAAGCCTGGTCCCCAGGGTGGCCATTCTGGAAGACAGTGTGGAACCTTAAAGAGGTGCAGCCTAGTGGGAAGTCCTTGGGTCACTGTTGAGCTACCTCAGAGGGGTTTAAGGTAATAGTTCTGTGCTCCCCGAGAGCTCTTACAAGTGTATAACCCTTAGGTTGTTCTAAGATAGGGCCAAACACCTGAATTTTTCTCTCTTGTTTCCTGTCTGGCAATGTAATCTCTTTCTCCCACATGAGCTTCCTCTGCCATGAAGTGATATAATCAAGTGTCCCTTCCATGCCATTTTAACTTTCAGCCTCAAGAACTGAGCTAAAGAACTTTTTTTAAAAATAAAGTTAGCCCGTCTCAGGTTACTCATTATAGAAAAATGAAGTAACATAGGCCTCTACACCACCAGTGGAATTTTGTTAGAGCCAGTACAATGAGAATGCTTCTGATCTTACCAAACAGTCCCAGCTTGCATTGCAGAAGACACTGTGAGGGCCTTGTTGATGTCATTAGTGAAGACAGCAGCTACAAGTCCAAAGTCTGAGTTATTGGCTCTTTCAATAACTTCATCCATAGTTTTAAACCTCAGAATTTCCTGCACAGGGCCAAAGATCTATAACAAAATAGTTTGACTCAATGAGGCTGCCATTCATTTACCTGTTTTCCCCATTTTAAAGCAAGTTTACTCTGCTTCTATTTTTTAAATGACTTTAGTTTAGCCCCATGAAAGTGTGCACTATCCCAAACTTCCCCAGAATAAGATTCTAACCTCAGACTTTCATATCCCCTCTCCCAACCTCCTTGCATCACTCAATTCCACTCTTATGTTCTTGGGGTGTGTTCTTTAGATGCAGAAGAGAAAGTGACATTCTCCCTGATCTCCCAAACAGTGTCTGGAGAACACTCCTCCAGAACTGAGAACTACTGCTCTGCACTACTAGCTGACCTGGACCAGGTCTCTCACCTCATAGACATGAGGATACTTGGAAGTTTTCTTTGCTAGTTAACAGCCTAGTCCCTCATCCTCAGGGGAACTGAACTTCTTCCAGTGTATTACTGAGGTGAGAGACAGGCTATTATAATTATTTTGCTGGCTGATAACAGTTACACTCACATAGCACATCACCTGGCCTCCATGTTGCTTGCCTGCCTTTTGGTTTAACTTTTTCCTTGAAAGTGGGATTTTCATAGCCATGTTTATTGCCATTGTGAAATGTCTGAGTATAAAATACAAAGGACTAAAATTCTAAAACTGTCTACCAGGAATGCCCTAGAAACCATCCCAAGAAAGAGATGTGGTTTTTGTAAGTACACTATACCTCCTCCTTGGCAATCCGCATGTCATCAGTGACGTTAGAAAACACTGTTGGCTCAATAAAAAACCCCTTTCGGCCCAGTCCTTTGCCTCCACATTCCAGTTTGGCGCCCTCAGCCACACCACTCTGGATGAGTTCCAGGATCTTGTTGTATTGTTTCTTATCAATCTACAGGAGAAATCACCTCATGACTCAGTAAAGCCGTCCATGAAAATGGAAACAAACATGTTTTTAAGAGCCTCTCATTTATGATTTTTGTTTTCAAAATTTCATCATATCTAATCAAATCATATGAAACTGGTATTATTTACCAACTTTTGACAAACTACAGAGTTGGTATGGTTCAATCCAATATATGGAGGATTCCAATAAGGCACTGCCCTGATGATTTGGCCTAATCTGAAGTACCAGGTGAAGATTTAGTAAATGGTTCAAAATGACAGAGACACTGGATAATTATTACTCATTATTTGTATAAGGAAAGATCAACTTCTATCACCATATGAATGATTAAGCAAGTTGAATTGATACTAAAATGACAAAAAAAAAAACAAATAGATAAGTTAACACACAGCCTCTTTTGATATTGTCACATACCAAATTCTACTGGAGTTTATTTTTAAAGGAATTTCTATTGTGCCTTTAGAGGAGAGGATTAAAATTAAAGAGTTTGGGCAAACTTCTTAGTCCAGAAAAATGGCCAGTTTTACTCCCCACCAACACTGATAGTTATCATTCAGTTATTATGGTAAATAATATAAAAACCTATATTCATCTGAGTTTGAACTGCTCAGCTATAACATCAACTTTCTCCAGTGGTCACCAAATTGAGATGACATTGTCCTTAACCAGGAAAATTCATGGTCTGGTGGCCCAGATGAGAACTGGTTCAGATACCCTTCTACAAATTCTCAGACCCTGTATACAGATTAAAATCACAGTTCCATTTCCAAATAGATCATGATGGTTATAGTTAGCCTGTTCAGGAGGGACATTCATGGCCTTCCTAACTCTACCACAATGTGTGATGCAATCAGAGTAAGAGATAACCCAACAGTCAGGAGGAAAGTAAGCCAGTCCTTCATTCCTACACATTTGCAAGCTTCAAGTGATCTCTGCAGACTAGCACAGGGTGAAGGAGAGAATCCTTGGCATCTGGTAAAGGATAAATGGCTCTGGGAAGGAGAGCCACCCTCCCTGAGTGTGGCATCTGTAGGATGTCATGAAGCATAGCAGTTAGGAGGACTGCAACTCAGTTCTAGGGTCAAGATTCACCTTGTCATGCTTAGGAATTTCTTTAAAGCCGAGAGACTCCAAATTAACCCCACAGTTCAAAACATCCTTAAGACAACACTAATCTCATAGTTTTTCAGAGATAAAATTTAGGCAGGGAAGGAGAAACATAATAAATAATCTCTCAATAGCTACACTTCCAGCCATGAAGACAAGGTGGAAGAGTAAAAAGGCAGCAGGAAGATGAAGATGTTGCCTTGGTGGATCCCACCCTGTCCACTGTTGTGGTGCTAGCCAGAGATTAAGTAAACAAGGAAACGTTTATGATTTCTCTACCTGAGGACCCTGCTCAGTGGTGGGGTCAAAGGGACTCCCCACTATGCGCCTCTTGGCCCGCTCCACACTTCTTCTCACAAATTCTTCATAGATAGACTCCTCCACAAAGATGCGAGATCCTGCAGTACAGCACTGACCTTGATTGAAGAATACACCCTGGTGAGCCTGCTCCACAGCATAGTCCACTGCAAGAAAAACAGCTGTGTTTTCAACACCACTTTGCCTACAGAGGGGCCTGTTCATGGAGATACCTCCCTCTCCTCTCCAAGGTCTCAGGTATAACATCCTGATCACCATGGAGCATAACAGTGATAGCTCTGGACTGAGAAGCCAACTTAGTTCTAGTTCTCATTAGACCCTGACATTACTTGCTCTGTGAACTTGGGCAAATCCACTTCTCTGAGTCTCTTTCTTGTTAAAACAAAGACTGGACCACATCATTTATAACAACAGTCTTGATCCCACTATGCAAAGAGGTTAGGCAGATAATGTAAAGGTGTGAATCTGCCAGGTGGTCAAGCACTGTAATGAAAAGACTAAAGGAAGCCAGTGTGGCTGGATGTTGCTATGTATGAATATAAGCCAAAAAAAAAAAAAACCCAAGAAATCAATATTTTAATACTCAGTTTTTGTTTTCTAAGCATGGAAATTTGTGTATTCTGTATATTTGTATATTCTGCATTTGGCTTGTGGAATGCCAATTCACAACCCATAATCTACAAGGTCTTGTATATCTAATTAGCATTTTGATGATTAATCTGTAACAGCAATGGATCTTCCAAAGACACTAAGTTTCATCTATGTTGACACTGAATTGTAGAATAGCATGTAGTTCTTTCATTCCATCTCATACTTAAGATGTCAAGATAGTGTTGATAAATATAGAGTGTGCAAGTTGCTAAATGATTGACTGAAAACAACTGATGGCATGACAGTGGAATGCCTACAGTCCCAAAAGGAATAGGTATAAGAATTCTGATCTTGATAGTGACTAAAGCTGAACTCCACAAATTTCAAGCTGGGGCTACACTTCAAACAATCTGCTTCATTTTCTGACCTTTTCAGTGGTAGAATTGGGAAGCTGTTCTGTCTTGAGGATGTGAAGAAGAAAAAAAATGACTGAATGAAATTATGCACTTTTATTCCCTGGAGAGCTTTTCAAAATAGAGACCCCACCTGTACAGAATGTACTAGATGGCCTTCTTCCTAGAAATACAGGCTTCCTAGGTTACTGCTTGAAGCCTCTATAAATTCCTCCAAACAAAGTCTATTCACTGAATTCACCTGAGTGTGCTGTCACCACTAGCTGAAAATCCTGGGAGCAGCAGAAAGGTATTGGGATGACTGACCAGAGAAGGCATGGAAAACACTGGTAGAGGCAGTGAAGAATTTCTTTTTGAGGTGCTGGGGATCAAACTCAGGGCCTCACACAAACTAAGCGAGTATGCTACAACTGAGCTACAGTCCCAGGCCTAGGATTTATTTTTAATCACCTTCCAGCCATCAGGCTCAGTTGAGAAGTTTCAGAATACTTGAACCTAGACAGAGAGACCTGTACTTCGGGTGTTTAGAGACTCAAAATATTGCTTCTTCCACCATATTCTGCTAATCAGGCCCTCAACTCTTCTACTCTATTCTATAATGTCACAGAATCAAAACAGCTAAGAAAATGAACTCTGCTCAGCACTCAGTTGATAAGAACTCTTCCCCAATATTAAGCTATTTTTCTCCCCAGGATATCTTGATTACCCTTAGCTTCAAAGATCTTTTTTTTTCTGTGTCATAGCAAGAGTGGAAATACAAAAGAGCCCCAAAGGGTGATGTGCTGGAACATGTGTGAGATCTGTGGTTGACTTACAATCGGCATCTGCAAAGATAATATTGGGACTTTTCCCTCCAAGTTCCAGAGTTACTCTCTTCAAATTACTTCTTCCAGCTGCTTCTTGAATAAGCTTTCCAACCTGAAATAAAAGAAACACAGAGGGATTTTTGCACACCTTGCTCTTGAGGCATGTTCCACCATGTTCCAGTCAGCTCTGGCCAAAGCCAGCTCTGGGCAACAAAAGAAATGTGGCAGTAGCCAATGCTAAAAGGCAAAAGAATCCACTGAAAGACACAAGGACAGCTTTTGTGATCAATTTGGGTGGATAAGATATGCAAGGCAGTTTCGACACAGTTGAATGTCCATGCTGAAGTTTACTGGAGGGCTGCTTCAGTTTCATGATGGAAGACACAAGGCAAAGGGAGTTAAACCTGGAATCTTAATCACTAAAAGATTTCTCTAAAGATAAATGGCATGCAAAATGAGACTAGAGATTTCCATCACTGCATTGTGGCCTTTAGCTTGAGACTCTGGCTGCCAGAAAAAAAGCCAACTGGCTCCACTTGAAAGACATAATGAAGATAAAATTGTGTGTGTATCTCTAAAAATGCCAGGTATGCTTTATCCCATGGTCCAAAGACACTATTGATATTACACCTTTGCCTCTACTTAGGGCTATGGTAAAGGGTTTCCATATAGTGGGAGAGAATCTGTCTCTACTTGTGCAATACTGTAGATGCCTATTTAACTAGAATCCAAGTAAACAAGAGGCTGAGTTTGGAGAATGCATTTGCCATTGACTCACATGTATGATGAAATATAAAGTTTCAAATTGGAAATAGGGATGTACCACCCACAGCCCTGCTCAAAGAAGAATGCAGTGTCAGGCAGTGCTGTCAGGAGTCAGCCAGAAGCTGCTAACTCCATTAGGGTCTGCCTCAGCTGAACAGAGCTCCCTGTTTAAGGGGATGCCACCCCGGAGTGGCTCACATCCACTCACTAATAGTGGCAGGCCTTGCCCATTTAGCCCATCATATGACCCCTCTGAGGGAACTCATGTGTTCCACCATGTTCCAGATGGCTGGTCAAGGTTATCTCAGACCTGCACTATAATTCAACTTCCCTTGTGTCCACTCCTCTTCACCAGAGATCCCTAGTAAATATCCTGCATCCCAAACTCCACCTTAGTAACTACTCTGGGAGAACCAGCCTATAACAGGGTGCTACTCTACTGGACAACTGAGGTACTTTATGGAAAATGCGGAGCCACCCATACAGACAATTTGGTCTTATTGAGATAAAAAAAAAATGCTACTTGTGCCTGGAGATCTACTGAAAATTAAATATTTAAAAAGCTTGGAGAAGAGAAATGCCACATTCATGTTTGGCTCACTCAGCCTCTTGCTGAGATTCAGGAGGGCTAATATGTCTTCAGGCAGTGGAGGGTTATATAACGTAAGGTCAAAAGGCCCTAGAGCCTGAATGCCTGGGATTGTTATTGGCTCACCACTTAACAACCGTTTGGCCTTGGGAAATTATTTAACTTTTTTAAGCCTTGGTTTCCTTCTCTGTAAATGGGGACTACTCATACACTGCTAGTGGGACTGCAAACTGGTAAATTCACTCTGGAAAACAGTATGGAGATTCCTCAAAAAATAGGAATGAAACCATTTAACTCAACTATCCCACTCCTTGGTATATATCCAAAGGATTTAAAATCAGCATACTACACTGACATAGTCATATCAATGTTTATGGCAGCCCAATTCATATCAGCTAAGCCATGGAACCATCCTAGATGCCCTTCAACAGATGAATGGATAAAGAAAATGTGGTATATGTACACAATGGAGTATTACTCAGTCATAAAAGAGAATGAAATTATGGCACTTTCAAGTAAATAGGTGGATCTGGAGACTACTGTGCTAAGTGAAATAAGCCAGTCCCCAAAAAGCCAAATGTACAATGTTTTTGCTGTATGTGGAAGCTAACCCACAATAAGGGAAGAGAGAGGAAGGATAGATATTCAATAGATTAGACAAAGTGGAATGAAGGAAAGGAAAGATGGGTAGGAAAAGGAAAGACTGTAGAATGAACCTGGAATAATTTTTCCTATGTACTTATATGAATATATCACAGTGAATCCCACCGCCACTGTGTATATCCACAAGAATGGGGTCCTAATTAGAACAAGGTATATTCCGTGCTTGAATAATTATATAAAAATGAATTCTTCTGTCATGTATAACTAAAAAGAATCAATAAAAATTTACAAAAACAACAGTGTGTACATCAGATTTAGAGATGTTCTGAGGATTCAGTGATTTAACAAAGATGGCCTTGAGAACCCAGCCTGGCACACAGTAAGTGTACATACATGCTAACCATGCACAAGTGTGAGAAGCTAGGGGACTCTCTTCTCCCAAGTTATGTGGAAAGATATCAAGGTGACTGTAAGGACAGATACTACTAGACTTCCAAAGTAGGTCTCCAGATCTCCAAAACCATACATGCATATTAACTGCTTCAAGAAAACACCAGGTTACTCTCTGGCCTCCTTTCTCCACACCCACACCAGTCTTCACTGTTACTCATTAGATGGGTTAAATGCTTTTGTGTTCTCACTGTAATTCTGCCTCACTGTAGAAGTTTTCTAGAAAATATAACCTCATTCTGAGAGATCCTAACTATGGAAAAGGAGAGGAGAATGATGTCTCTAAAGGAAGTGGAATTAGTTTCTTGTTTTGCAGAGTTACTTACTGAGATGTTAGGAAATGCTAACAGATCTTAAAGATTAATGGGCACTCTGTCCCACCAGCTAAATTTCCCCTTCTCTTGGATCTCTTCTGTCTCCAGGCAAACTCCATAGGAGATGGGCTCAGTCAATGCACTGTTTTCAAACACATTCTCTTAAGAAAATGTGTATACACACACACAAAAAAGAATATGGTGGCCCTCTGCTCTCATAAGAGAACAGTGGTAAGTGGAAATTATTACTAGAGCTTGAGACACTTAGTAAAGGGGGAAACTCATACCTAAGGACAACTTGAGAATCAGCAACCCCTCAACTCATGCCAGCAGCCAAGGGGAGCACCTGAAAAATGCTACCATCTGTGACTGCCTGCTCCTGTGAGGAATTTCAGGAGTTTCTTTCTGCTCCACATTAACTGATGTGGACACATTTTAAAGTCCTAGAAGGAAATCAGGTTAAGTGTTTTCTTAGAAGACAAGTGACTGGAATTCATGAGCATATTTTTCACTACAAGAGTCAGTCTATGGCAGTTCCTTACGTTAGAAATTCATTTATGCCTCTCAAAACCCCTATGAAGTAGGTATTATCTCATTTTAGAGATGATCATATATATGAGTTAAAAGTTAATGAACATTACCAGATAACTCATCTGGCCAACAGCAAAACTGGTTGGACTCTGTAGACTGACTCTAGGGTCTGAGCCTGGGGTCACTCCCTCTCCTTCCCTTTCTTCCATCCTCTTTCTGCCTCCATTTCTTTGTCTACTGTGCACCTAATTTTTGCCACGTATCACATCTTCCCCTTACACTCAAGATTGATTTGAAAGGAAACAGATATACATCCTCTTAGAGACACAAGTGCCATTCACAAATAGTCAAGTTATAAAACTTATACTATGTCTTCAAATTTACATTTAAGAAACAAGCAAGAGCAGGCAGAAACCATGGGTTTACACATAGTGAGATGCTGCATAAACGTGCGGGGTAGGTGAAGAGTGCTGGCCCCCTGGGCATACTTTTCTCTTAGCCCTACTCCAAGAAATTCATGAGGCCATTCGCCATGTTAATATATTTTGCCACCAGGAATGTCGTCCAGTGATTATTTTCATGACTACAGTAACTACTTGAAGATCTCATTCAGTTCATGGTCATTAGAGAAGAAAACCTAAGAATAATTTTTCCTGTGGCAATGCTTTGCCAGTCTTTCCTTAGAAACCAAATTTATGCTAAACACTGCAAGGCAAATCTTAGATGAATAATGTCTTTCCTCTTCATCTCTGGACAAAGGTCAATTTGCAGCTCAGCCTCAAGAAAGAACTGGAAATGTTAGGCCACTGGAGAACCACTTCCATCTGAAGTGGCCTCAGTATAGAACATTTCTGAAAACTCCAGTTTTCAGAATTTCCTTCATTAAACATTAACCCCAATTTTCTCCAGTAAACATTTATTCGTGGTTCTACTATGTGCCAGTTGCAATGTTGGGCTTAGTTCCTTACCAACAAAGAACTCACAGCTACAAGGGCTCCCAGGTAACCCTGGCAGGTGCTCAACAAATGTAGCTGGCTTTGCAATCCTCTTTGAAAAGATTTATCTGGGTCTCATTTAACATTAGATCTGAACTGATTAAATTATAGTTCTGTAACACTTTGCTGTTACCTGGAGTCAGACCATTCTGATCCTGATCTATAGAAATGAGCTAGGATGCAACAAGCTTCATTAATTACAAGGTCAGGCATTACATCCCTTCCCATGATTCTCAGTTTTCAGGTCAAAACCTTCTTTAGAAAATATATTACTTTTCATGAATTCTCCCTGAGAGTGGAAGGAGGGTAAATGACCCCAAACAGGAAGCATTTCTCATTATTATTACCATGAAGGGTACAAAGTAAATAGATTCAACACCAAAGAGGTGATTCTTACCAAAGGTAATACATTTAAAAACAAAGAGTTCAGTGAGAACTGGTTCTAACAAACTAAAACGTTATTTATACAAATCCCATTCAAAGATTTCCAAAGTCAAAATCTATGGGATTACAAAATCTAAAAAAATATATTATAGACATAAAATAAAGTCTGGGATTGACCAACACTTATATGCAAAAGTTTAAGTGTGATTGTTTGGGATTTGTGCTACACTACTCATATTTAGACCATTCCCACCTGACCAGAATATAGGAGCGCATGGTGACATGAAGGAGACTTAAACTGATCAAGTTGATAGGGACAAAACAGACAATTTGCAAGATAAAACAGATGGGCAGTCAGTTTGAGAAACCAAATCCTGTATATAACAGGAATATAGATTTTTGAGATAAAGGCATAGACACTCAGTTTTGAATTCCTCATCTTTTTTCCTATCAGAAAAGGTTTCACAATGTACTATTATTCCTTCCATTCCATCGCTGACAACCTGCCTGATTATAACCATATGTAGGTTTATGGACTACATTTTGGCCCATAGGGGTCAGAAGACCTATGCTACAAATTCTGGCTTGGCTCCTAAGGAAACTTCAATTTAGGAAAGTCACTTCATCTCCTCTGGGTCTCAGCTTCTTTATCTGCAAAATAGAGGCACAGGCAAAGCAGTGAATTTGTCCCTTTTACTCCGGTTAATTGGAGGAGTTAAAGAAGATGAATAGGACTCCTGGGACCCTTGCTCACTCTCAGAGTCCATCTGCAATTATTCTGTGTTTTTCTTGCCTTAAGGAGCAGAAGTAGCTTTTCACAAGATACCACAGCTGCTGGGAATGGTAGAGAACCTAGTCTGTTTTTAGTTTCCCTGCACAGAGCTCATTATGAAAGAGTAAGTGATAGTGTTCCTATCATGTGGTTTCTTGACTCTGCACTCCCTGCAGAGCCTCTCAGCTTAATCTGGGTACCCCAGACAGGCAAGGGTAGTGAACTGGGGGCTCCCACGCACATAATGAAACTGGGCTAATTCTCAGCAGGAATACTGGCACAGACCAAACTCAGACTCCCACCTTCATGTGAATAGGCTTCAAGATTGATATCAGGGGCATCCCGGAAGAGCCACAATGTACAGGAATCCTGTTCATGGCGATGCAGTAGTGCAGGGGAATGAAATCTGGCTCTTAACAGGGAAAATAATTTGTTAAATTGGAAAAATAAATAAACTACAAAAGGCTCTTCATGCCTTCTTTATTCAAGACAGTTGCTCCCTGAACAAAGTTTCTAAAGTTAGAGAAAAATTTTCTTTTTATTAATAAATTACCCATATTAGGGTGGGTTCCTCCTCCAAGATATAATACCTTTTTATGGTTTGTAAACCAAATGTCTATAGAGACATCAGTAAACTGGTTGAAGATGCCTGTTTTCTGCATATATTTTCATTTCTTAAAAACCTCAAACAGACTGACTCTCTGCTTCTTCCCTCTTCTTCTTTCTAAAATTTCATTGTTATGCTTCCTGGTTTCAACCATGATGAAAACAAAAGCCAAAAATATGCGAATTGGGCATTTCTTGTCTTTGTGAAATACCCCAAAATAAGCCAAATTCATCTGTTCAGATTTTCACTAGCAAGTAATAGGGCCAAGGCATCCTTTAAGTGGTAACAGCAATTTCAAAACTTTATCTGTGAAATGTGGATTATGAAAATCAGTATAACCACCAGTAGCTATGGTTCTAGCCTTCTTTCCTATCATTCCCGTCACCACACACCCATCACTCCAGCCACACAAAGCCGCTTGCCTTTCCTGGAACACACTTCTGTGTCTTTGAATAAGTTGCTTCCTCTGCCTGAAAAGCCTTTCCTTTCCTGGGTTGTTTGATAAACTAATTCTTCCAGACCTAACTCTGTACAGACCTAACTCTGTACCTCCTCTGAGAAGCTAACTATTCTCTCCATTCTTCCACAGAGGTTAGTTTCTCCTTCTCCAAACCCACATAACTCTTGCCCTGTATTTGTGAGTGAGCTATCTTTCTCACTAGATTGAATGCATCAGGGGAGACTCTGTCTGGATCAATTTTTTTTCCTATATGTATGTATACAAAGATCTTAAATAACATTTGTTGAGTCAATGAGCCAGAGCATGATGGTAACTCTCGAGGTCTCTGGAAATAGGGACAGAGAGGTGAGAGATACAAGAGATGGAGCCATGCGTTAGAACACTGGCTGCACACTGGAATTCCCAAGGCACTTATGCTCTTTTCTGTCTGGGATTTACCTCCAGAGACTCTGATCATCTTAGGAGTGGAACATACAGTCATAGTTATTTTTCAAAAGTTCCCAATTCAAATGTGCTGCTAGTATTCCAAACCATGGGGTCAATAAAATCTTTAAGGGCATTTCTCTCACACTTTTCTTTTTCACCTTTTATCATTGGGTGCATTCTCCAAATATTTAATATGATTGGTGAATGGGCACATATTACATGCTACTTGTTTTCAAAAACATTATTTTATTTAATGTTTAAAACAATGCTGGGAGGCAAGAATTATTACTGCATTTTATATTTGGAAAAACACAAGATGCAGAGAAGTCAAGAAATTTGTTGGGGACAGGCACCCATGGAGTAGCAGAGCCAGGAATGGACCCTAGAATGCCCATATGGAGCCTCTGGCTCTTTTACCTCCACCACAACTTCTCTCTGTGGTCACTTCTCTTCTCTAGATCTTCTGAGGATTAGATCCCCTCTTCTATGAGTGGGATTCTGACAATTTAGCACACTATCTATGACTAACTTATTCTAGATCAACTGTACTGTATACTTAGTCAACTTTTTGTTGTATAAGACTATTTCAGATTAATTTGAAAATAAATATTCTGATTTCTTGGTCTGCTTTGACAGGAAGAAGTATGGAGTACTCGAGTCAAAGATACTAATGTCCAACCAATTAGACAAGCTAAAGCGGGTGGGCATCTTAGAACCTGTTCATACTCAGGCTGAGTTTGGACAAGAGAAGAAACATATTGCAGAATCCTTGATTTAGCATAAAGAGTAAACCACAGAATCTCAGCTAGCAGACAGAGACATTAGCATGCTTTTTCTTATTTTTCTATACTCATATTTTCATTAGTATTTTAAAAAGGGGAAGAAAGCTAATAATTTAAAACCCGAACATCCAAAAGTTCTGTTACATCAAACTCGGACTTTTTATTAAAATGCTAGATGATTCCCTAGCAGATTTACACACAACTTTAGAAAAAGGTCTATTAGCTCTTTTATAAAAACTAGGTTACACTGTAGCAGGGAACTTCCTCCACCTACAAAGAGGGGTGAGACCAAACAGGGGAGAGCTGACCCGATTCATTACTTAAGCAGCAGAGATGAGTTTGTATCATGCAATATGACATTCATCTCACTTAGGAAATGAAAGGAGAACACCAGCTGCGTAAATTAGAATCAGTGATAATACAGCTGTTAGCTACAAACATTTGTTTGGCACGAATCAATCTGGACTCTCCTGTAGTTTGCTTTGATGGTCTCTCTACTATCTTGTTGACTAATGATGAAATCATGGTTTGTTAATCTAACTGAATAAAGAAAACACTATATCAAGCAAAATGCAAACTGTTTTCCTGTACTTTACTGAAGTGTTTATTGATTCTGTTTATAAGAGCCCTTTCATATTCTCTTATTAAATATTTACATGTATTGCTTATGTATTTAGCTGCATAAGAAGAAATTAATCCTACCTTTAATCTGTGTAACTTTGTTTGCCTTTTAAATGCCTTTTGCTAAAATAAAATGGAAATCAGCCACCTCAAATAAGCTTCTTGTTGCTGACTATTCCAGACATTTTGTGTAATGAAAGGTCCTAATTCCCTAGGGTAATCATAACAGAAGCCACACTTAAATCCATGTTTAAGTGACATGTTCAGTCTGGAAGAATGTATATAATATCCTAAGTAGCCTACAAAACTAGAAAAGAATACATAGATGAAGAAATAAATAACTACAAACTAAAAAGGGGCTCCAGGATTATGTGACCACTTGATTTGTCTGTGAAAACTGTCCATGTGCCACTATTAACAGATAATTACAAGTTGGTTTTCATATTCTAGACAAATGCTTCTCCATCAGGTCCTTTAGCATCTGCCAATGATGTCATTCCAAAGAAGAAACTAGGAGATACCTCAAAAGCCACAGAATTGGTTTCCCTTCAAATGAATGTAAGCATCTCTAGAGAAATATCAAATGTAGACTCCAGTGGAAAACTTCAGCTAAAACTTGTTCTGTGTACACTGTAATTAGGCTACCTCGCCATTGTGTTTCTAATGACAAAACACTTCACAGGGCCACCTTCTGCACCGTTCTTTTCCCAATTTCCTCTTCTCTCTGTTTTTCTTCCCCCCTTTTTCTCCTCCCCCACTTCCTCATTGCATATTTCCAGTTTTGAAAAGTACATATTTTACATATTTAGCTGTTAATGTTCTTCCTGTAGAGATAAAAATTTCCTGTTATTATAAAGCTACAGTAATCAAAACAATATGGTAATGTTGAATGGACAGACACGTAGCCTAGTGAAACAGAACACAGAGTCTAGAAAAAGACTCACACAAATATGGAGAACTCATGCTTGAGAAAGATGCAAAGGCAATTCAGTGGAGACAGGACAGGCTTTTCGAGAAATAAGTGTGAGCAGCTTGGGTTTTTAGCTCAGTAGTTAAGTGCTTGCTGAGCATGTGTGATGTCCCTGAGTTTGATTCTGAGTATGTACGCGTGCATAAACACACATGCACAAAGAAGAATAGAAAAGAAATGGTGCTTAACAAGTATTCTATGTTTTAAAAAAAGGGAGAACTTCAATCTCTACCTCATAACATATACAAAAATTAACTCAAAGCAGATTGTATGCCTAAATGTAAAACAAAAACTCTGAAATTCCTAGAATGAACCAGAGGAGAAAAATCTTTGCACTCTTAAGTTAAAGCTTTCTTACAACGTCAAAAACCTGATTCATAAAATAAAATACTAATGAACTAAATATTATCAAAATCAAGAAGATCTGCTCTTAGAAAATATTGTTAAGAAATGAAAAGACAAGTCACAAACTGGGAAGAAATATTTGCAACATATAAAGTTCTTGTAACCAGAATATACAAAGATCTTTCAAAATTCAATAAGAAGACAAACGATGCTCTCCCCCACACAAATTGGCAAACATTAAAAAAGATACCTCACCAAAGAAGACATTCAGTGGCAAATGCACAAAGTAAAAGATGCTCAATAGTAGAGAACTGGAAATTAAAACCACATCAAGAGAACATCATACACCTAATTCAAATAGCTAAAATTTAAAAAGACTGTCCATACTAAATGTTGATGAGGATGCAGAGGAGTTGAAAATATTTTACACTGCTGGTAGGAAATTTACTTGGAAAACACTTTACATTTCTTAATCTGCCATTACATTCTTAGGCATTCCACTCTTAAGATGTATATATCCAGATGAAAATTTGTACACAAACGTTTGTAGAGGCTTTTCTTTGTAGCAGCTCCAAACTGCTGAATAGATAAACAAATTGTGATTTATCCAAAAGGTTGACTACTATTCAGCAATAAAAAAGAATAAAATACTGATATACACAGCATGGATGGATCTCAGAATAATTCTGCTGAGTAAAAAATAGCCAGATAGCAAAGTTTATACCATATGTCTCCATTCATATAAAATTCTAGAAAATGCAAGTAACCTAACCAGAAAGCAGATTGGTATCTGGGAATATGGTGGGGGGTGGATGAAGGGAGAGATGCAAGAGAGAGATTGCAGAGGGGCATTAAGAAACTTTTGAGGGCAGTGAACATAACCACTATCTCAACTGTGCTGGTGGTTTCTCAGGTGGATGGCTACATATGTCTAGACTATCAAAGTTGTACATTTTAAATATGTGAAATTTACTGTGCATAAATTATATCTTAATAAAGATCTAATAAAGATTTAGATCTTTAAGTCTATGTGACTATTTAAAATACAGTTTAATTGTTTTAAAGTAAAAAATACATTAGGAATACATTGATGACATTCTAATACAATTAGAACCCCAAAAGGAAAAATAATGACAAGACATTATTATATGATAATAATGACATCTAGGTAGAGATTTCCACTTTGTGGTTAGAAGTCTAGGGCTCAAAAGAGAGATTAATAATTACAAGTGAGCTATTTTAGGGAAATTTCCTAAATGAATACTGTGTTGATTAACTTAATTGATTACTTTCATATTGTTAAATAAAAATTTAAATAAATGTGTTAGATGAAAATAGATGAGTTAGGAAAAAACTGTTGGTTTTATGAAAAGGGAAAATAGTTGGGGTGGAAAATAAATAGTGATTAATTTCCATGTTCAGAAACCTATAGATATGACTAAAATGAACCCTGAAACTTTCCTAAGGAATATTGCTTTAAGCAGATAAGGGCAAAATCAACAAAAATTGCTTAAGAAGAAGATCTATCCAGTTGAGCCTGAAGAGTCAAATTGCTTAGGAATTCACTGGTGATTATTGGGGCTCCGTTGAACATCCTATGCAGAGGGAACTAGTGGTCCTAGGGGCATAATGATGCAATGAGATGGTATTAGAGCTGTGCTGAACCTGCAAAATCCTCTGGGGCAAAGGCCTAGAGCACAGAAGAAACAGAGAAAACAGGAGGGAGAAGTTCATGAAGATCTCAGGTGATTTTTACCAAATATTGACTTTATGCTCTTAATGCTAGGGTAAGTCCAGTTCATCCATTTGTAAAATATGGGGTGATGGAAGGGCATCTTCATATGCTGATGCCTGACATACAATAGTGAATCAAAATACTTTCTATCTGAAAGATCAATCTTAGTTTTAAGACTGTCAAAGTCATCTCCGAGAAAGCTCATTAGTACCTTTCTGGGCTCAAAGGCTACTCCTGTATATGAGGAGGAGGAATGAAGGAAAATGAAATTTACTACAGACTGAGAAGTGGCACAGGAAAGGTTATGTTACTCATTTTTGAGGTGCAGCTTGTGAAAATAATTCTTACTAGTTTACAGTTGTGCTGTATACATCACAGTTACTTTCTGAGAAATATAATTGAAGGGGGACTCTGCTCACATGCCAATTATTCCCCTGCACTCATCAGCCATTTTACCATATCACCAACCCTATGTTGTTTTGAGTGTTATGAACTTTCATATGTTTGCAAGTTCTTAATACAATAATTGGTTAGGAATTCATTTTGGACATTTTTTTTTGTCTGTTTCTTTGTTAACTCATGAGTACAGGGAATGCTTTGGACCATGTTTTTACTTTGCTAAACAGACTGTGATATTTTTTCTTAAGATGCTCGGAGAGAGATAATAGCTGGAATAAAACTATAAACTTACAAGATAATGCAAGTAATACTTTTCAGTTTTCACAAATGTTATATTTTAGCATAGACTAACAAACTTAGAACCATAAGTTTTTTTCTTAAAATAGCCTGGGAACATGTTGTGAAGTATGACCCAACTAATTGATTTATGTGTAAATCAGTGATTCTTGAACATCAACAGATTTACAAATCACTAGAAAAACTGATTAAAGTGAGACTTCTTAGACCCATTTCCAAAATCTCTTACTTATAGGCTTGTGGATGGTGTACATAAACCTGGATTTTTAAAGGGTACACAGCCTCCACTACCACCACCACCTTGAACAACTACTGAAAAATGATTACTACATTACATTTTTTCAGCAATGAAATTTTATCTTATGACAGAATTTGAATGTAGTCAATTCAGGTTGAAGTAATGACCCCCACTTTAGACCATTGCAAGTAATCTTAAGTGAGTTCCTTAATAGGTATCAAAACTCTCTTCCAATATTCAACCATTGTAACTTCATATCATGTACAACCACAAGAATGGGAAGTTATAATCCATGTATATATGATATGTCAAAATACAGTCTACTGTCATGTATGACTAAAAAGATTAAAAAATAGAAAACACAGTGAAATAAAAAAAACTCTCTTCCAGCATTGCATTCTAAATAATACACTATTTCACCTAAAAAGAAAAATAATTCAAAAGCAATTTATCTAAGCAAGCACTGAGGCAATCTTCCAAAAAAATGAAATAGAAGAGCAAACACACACACACACATCACACACACACACACACACACACACACACACTTACTAGAAGTCAAAAATATTTGTAAAGTACTTACAAAAGCCACAAAACAAATAAAGAGTAAAGCTGTCAGAAGAGAGCAGGAATTAGTTTTCGACAAATATATTATTTGCAAATGGAAAGTTCAGATTCAACTAATATTTACTGAAATCTTACAATATGCTAAGCAACATGATTGGAACTTTCAAATACAATTATCTTAATCCACAAATAAGTCTGTAGGGAGTTATTCTTAACTCTTAGCGGATGAAAAAACGAAAGGAGAGACTAAATAATTTGCCAAAAATCATACAATAGGAAATCTGGGATCTGATCCACAGTTGTTTGAATCTAGAACCTCTCCTATTATACCACACTTCCCCAAACATAAGTTGTTCTATTAACTTCACTTAAAAATAAATACAAAACAATGACAACTAATATTTACTGACACCTCACTGAGAACCAGACTCCATGTTAAACACTTTAAATATATTAGTTCATTCCACCCTCACAATCCATTTAATATATATAATTCTTAATCTACAGACAGGAAATCTGAGGCCTGTAAAGATTAACAACATGTACTGTGAACAAATCCATACAACCATAATAGATATTTAAATTAAGTCTCATTTTCTGATATCACTCTGACATAATTTTAATTGCTCTTAGGGTAAGTTAAAAACTGGGTTTGGAATTTCTTGTTGGAAAAGTGTGGGTTTTTTTGAGAGAAAGGCAAAGTACAGTGTTGTGATAGTGTTTTTCCAAGTTTCATTTTAGCAAAGGACTGATGAGTACTTTGTTTTTCTTTAAGAGATTCTAAGTAAAGGATGGAGAGAAATGAACTCCAGCTTAACTACATTAAACTTCTAAATTTACTAAACTAATTTTGTGAGGTGTTATTTGGTGATCATTAGGTTGATCATACTGATCATTAACTGTTCAGCTCAAAAATTATCTTTGCTTATGATAAGCCACTGGCATAGCTTTTAACTTGCCTGAATGTGATTGAGAGTAATATAACCTCAGAAACAGAAATGTGGTTATGGGAAATAGCTATAGGGGAAAACATTTTTTTCTAATTTTTTTCATGAACTTTTGTGTTTCTGAAATATTAACTGCTTTCTACTAGAACACTGAAGTCACATATTAGTGACTGAGCATGTGGGGTTGAGTGTTGGCTGGTCCTACCACCAAGTGTGGAGGACTATAGGAAATCAGTTACACAACTGACTCCTCAACTTGTCCCCTCTGGTATGACTTTTAGGGGTGAGGTTTCCCCATCGTCCACCTCTATACAGCTTTTTGCATCCTATTAAAGAGACTTTTAAGGAGAAACACACTGAATTAGTATAAAAACAGCATCTCTGGAGTTTAAATGCCCATTAAAAATAGAACTACTGGAATAATTTTAAAAAGTAACTCTTTGTTCTTAAGAGAGAACACTGAAACCTAATCTTTCATCCTACATTTCAGCCAAAAAATGTGTGTGTGTAATATATATATATATATATATATATATATATATATATATATAGAGAGAGAGAGAGAGAGAGAGAGAGAGAGAGAGAGAGAGAGAGAGAATGAACAAGCTTTTTATAAGTGCTGGTCTTTAAAATTGGCAAGGGAGATAATTTTAAGAATTGAATGATACAAGTATTTGTTGATTATCAGCCAATATCAAGCAACAGATTACTCACAAGGGTCCCCACAACCAGAATACCTTTCCTCCAAGTTCTATTTATACTTTGGTTCTCATGCCACTATAATTTCATCTTATCCAAAGATATCAGTAATAAGAGGAAAGAAATTGTCATAAATTCTTCATAGTTGTGAATGTTAAAAACTGGAATTTAAGATGTAAAATTATTTTCTCCTTGAAATAGTTATCTTTGAGTAAAGTAACTTTTCATTCAAATGTAAACATCTCAAACTGATGACATTTCTCCTAGATGTGCACACACATTTGAAAACCATGTGTATTTCTCCAAGGTCTAGTATAGTGCCTGGCAGATCGGTGCTCAATAAATGTTTGTGGAATTGGCTTGAGATAACTTAGTTTCAAATCTTTAAGTCTTGTACCAGAGATTGTCAGATAAAAATCATCTAATGGATCAAATGATAGTTTTAAAAAGATGCAATTTTAAAAGTTAATTTTAGGGGAAGGGGGGACTGAGAATAGTGTCTATATTCTTTCAGAATTAAACACTTCTGACTATTCTTTCAACAAAACATGTTCCATTGAGAAACCATCTTTTCCAAGAACACCCTTTGATAGGTCATTCCTGATTTTCATGGATACTGTCTCCTACATGTGAGATAGTATGCAGCCAGCCCCTTAGCTAGGGAGGCAGCATAGCACTGTGATGTGTACAGGCTCTGAATATGACTCTTGGCCCTGTCATTTACTAGCATGTGACCAGGAGTAGGTATTTAGCCCTTCCCTGCCACACTCTGCTCATCTGTGTACCTCCTAGGGTTGATGTGGAGACATGGTGAGATGCTGTGTACAAAGCACTTAGCAAGTACCCAGCACAAAGTAAGTGTTCCACCAATGTTGGCTACTGATACCCCAAATTTAAAAGCTTAAACAGAATCATTCATTTTTAACAACTTTACTGAGGTGCAACTCATATGCCATAAAACCTGCCATTTTGTTGTGTACAATTCAGTTGTTTTGATTATAGGATATTTTACATCTCCCAAAGAAACTTCATATCCATTAGCAATCACTCTCATTCTCCCTTCCTCTCTGATCCTGACAACCACTAATCTATTTTCTGTCTATACATTTGCTATTCTAGATATTTCAGATAAATAGAATCATAAAATATGTAGCCTTTTGTTACCACCTTCTTTCACTTACAATAATGTTTTCAAGGTTTCTTCAGGTTGTAGCATGTATTTATACTTTATTCCTTTTGACTGAATAATATTCCATTGTATGGGCATATTACATCTTGTTTGTCAACTCATCACTGGATAGACATTTGGGCTGTTTCTACCTTCAGCAATCAGGATTAATGCTGCTATGAATATTTCTGTACAAACTTTTATATCCTGATTCAGTCTTTTCTTCCTTGTGTAGCTAACAAATATCTAAAATGCATTTTATTGTGCATCAGATACTATTTTAGGTACTGAGGAGAATGCCAAAAGGACAGACCCCAGAGGAAACATCCTCATCCAAAATTGCATGTATGACTAGAAACTGCTATCTTCTAAAACTTATAAAATCAACACTAAACTGATAATACAAATCAGCTCAAAGATTAAAAGAAGTTATTTATGAAATTAAAGCACTTCTTAAATATTTTGTACTAGATAAATCAAGGGCTTTTCTGTATCCAAATGTCCCTAAAATTGTACTCTTAAGACTCTAGTTATATCAACTGAAGTAAACAAAGGTGTAATCCCACTGACTATAATATATCTAATGTGAGATTATGAGCATAGGGTGATCTGATCTACATGAAACCTAGAGAAAGAAAGCCAAAGGCAGTATGGGACTGTCATTCTAGAGCCAAGGGAAACAAATAAGGAAAGTCATTTTTGCTAAAAACAAAACAAAAACAAAACCAAAATTCTAGATCACAGTGAGAACACAGTTTGAGTTTTGGGAAACTGAAAGCAGTAAGTGAATTTCTGGTAAGGAGACCAAAGCAGAACATGATGGTCTCACTCAGTTGATTATTAGAGACTTAAGCCCATAGAGACTGAAGTGACTAAAATGTGACCAGATGAGTACCAGAGGAAGTGAAGCCCACAAGTCTGCATGGGGGTCCATCTGTGTCTTTGGCTGAATGCTAAGCTGGTAGTGCAGAGGGAGAAGCTCCATGAGACTGAGCAAAGAAAAATATCAGGTAATTTGCTTAATAACTGAGAGTACTCATTGAGGGATAGGAGACATTTAAGTTCAGAGATGACAGAGTAGAAAGACCTTGTTGAATGCTGGAGGTATTCAATATAAACACTAGAAGGATCTCAATTTACTAATAAAAATAAACCAGTCATAACAAAGCTTGAAAATAAGACTTGGAAGAGTTAAGCTGGATCTTAAGTAACTTAAATGTGGGGGGGGGGCGCGCGGGCAGGGAGCCCACTCTTTAAAGAAAGACAACAAAATCTACATGTTTCACAATGTCCAGTATCCTGCCAAAACTAACAGAAGTGAAAAGAAGTATACCCTGGAAAACTATCAGTCAACAGAAATAGATGCAGAGATGAGAGAGATAATAATATTAACAGAGAAGGACTTTAAAAGAGGCATTAGAAATATGTTCACAAATTTAAAGGAAAACAAGGATATGGTGAGGAAGGAAAGCTAAGCTATATATACATATATGAACTCACAATCTCCAGAGCTTAAAAATGCAACATCTGAAGCACATCAAGCATTACGTAAAGAAGATAAATGAGCTTTATGATGACAAGCTATCTAGACTGAAGCACAAAGAGGAGAAAAGATGAGAATAAACGAAAAGAGCCTCAGTGACTGATAGGATAATGTCAAGTGATGTAATACATAGGTAATAAGTAGAGGGCAGTAGACGGAAAAACATACATCTGAAGAAATAAAAGTCTAAATGTTTCTGAATTTGATGAAAACTATAAACTTGAAGAACCAAAATGTTAATGAACCCCAAACAATTTAGGAAAGAACAAATACATAGAAACACATCACAATCAAATTGCTGACAAGCATTAAAAAGAGATATTCTTACATGCAGTTGGAGGAAAAGGAAACATCACACACCACGACTGTGGAGACTCATCAGAACATGGCAAGTCAGAAAAAAAACAGAATGACATCTTCAGTGTCTTGAAAGTAAAGTGAAGCAAAACTGTCCAAATAGAATTCCATATCCAGAAAAAAAGTTATTAAAGAACAAAAGACAAATTGAGATATTGTCAGACAAACAAAAACTAAGTGAACTCTTCAGTAGTATACCTGCCCTACAAGAAACATTAGAAGTGTTTTTTAGATAAATAAATAAATAAGAAAAATATAAAGAAACAATTCTAACCAAAAAATAATAATAATAAAAATGCTACAAGAAGGGAAGGAGGACCTACCCCAAAACAAAAGAGGGTCGGAATGGCTAATATATTGATACCTGCAAAATAATTTTGTTCTCTCATTTTTAAAAAGTTGTTAAAGATAATTAAATTTTTAAAACAGTAACAGTAGAAATGTATTCAGAGTCACATAACGTGAAAATAAATTAGGGACAAAAACAGAACAAAGGATATGATGAATGAAAGAATATTGTTGTGTGATTATTATATCCTATAGAAGAAACAATACAATTAATGACAGACCGTGATTAAGAAGCATACTGTAAACACCAAAGCAATCATTTATAAAACAGGTATAGCTAATAATGTGAATCAGAAAACTAAATTAGTCAATTAATTCAAAAGAGGGTAGAAAAAGGTGAGGGGGGAAGACCTAGATGGACCAATGAAAACCCAAAACAAGATGGGAGATTTAAACACAACCTTATCAATAATACATTAAATGTTGAATAACAACTACAACAGAGGACATAAGAGAGTACATATCATATTGTTATATTTATATGAAGTTCTGGAATAGTAAAATTAATAAAAAGGATTAATGATTGCCTGGAGCCAAGAGTGTTAGCTGGAAAAAGGCCTGAGTAATCTGTGGTGGTTACATGGATATGTATATTTGGTATTTAAATGGGTGTGTTTTAATGTATGTAACTTATACTTCAGTAAATTTCTTTAAAATGTTAAAAAATCTACAGCGACAAAACAGATCTGAACCCAAGAGCTCTGACCACAAGTACTTACATTTTTACTGACTTGTCATACAACTTCTTGTGAGGCCTGAAAGATGAGATTCCATCTATCTATTCCATCTAACTTTCTACTACATGGTGTTGTAACATTTTTTTAAAGGTGCTCAGTTTTTAGATTTAAATATCTTGGAATAAAATATTAAGTGCTTAGAAATTATCAATAAAAGCCTAAAACCTATTTAATGACAAATAACTAAAGGGATTCCTACGTAGGAAGTCAATATGGTAAAGATTGTCCTTCCCTCAATTTAATATGAACATATAATGCCAATCAAAATTCCAATGAGAGTTCTGGGGAGAAAGGTAAGATGCTTATAAAATCAATTTGAAATTTCATCTGAAAGATTAAAAGGGAAAGAATGGTCAAAAGGTTTTGAAAAACCAAAAAAAAAAAAAAAGGCGTAATAAGGGGGTATCTTGTCTATCATATCACAACTTCTGAGACTTAGTAATTGGAACAATAGATAAATAAAACTATGAATCATAAAACAGAAACATGTAGACATGTACATTTATCATATAATGCTATATTGTATTAAAATGAGTCGCAGAATGATACATTCTTTAATAAATTATACTTAAATAATTGAACACTAGTTTTTTGTTGTTGTTGTTAAAAAACTAAATTAGGCCCCTACTTGTCATTATACAGGAAAATAAATTCCAGCAAGAAAAAAAGATTTAAACAAAACAAAACCATAAAAAATACTGAAAGAAAATGGGAAGAACCAATGTGTATAAACTTGAAGGGGTTTCTCCAAAGGGACAGAAAACTCAGAGGCTGTTATGGAAAAGAATAAGACATAACTATACACAAATTTAAAACTGTGCATGGCAAATAACTCTTTTTTTTATTGGTTGTTCAAAACATTACAAAGCTCATGACATATCATCTTCCATACATTTGATTCAAGTGGGTTATGAACTCCCATTTTTTTACCCCAAATACAAGTTGCAGAATCACATCGGTTACACATCCACATTTTTACATAATACCATATTAATGACTGTTGTATTCTGCTACCTTTCCTATCCCCTACTATCCCCCCTCCCCTTCCCTCTCATTTTCCCTCTCTACCCCATCTGCTGTTGTTTAATTCTCTCCCTTGTTTTTTTTCCCCTTTCCCCTCACAAACTCTTAATGTCTTCTTTGATATAAAGAGAGCAACTAAGATCAGAACACGGAAGAAGAGCATGAGGAAAAGACTAACATTAAACAGAGACGAGTGGGGTGGGAAAAAGGGAGAGAGAAGGGAAACTGTATGGAAATGGAAGGAGACCCTCATTGTTAAGCAAATAACTCTTTAAAATGTTAAAATCCAAGAGCAAACTGTTAATAATATTTACAAATTATACAACAAACTTAAGATTAACATACTTGACATATAAAGAGATCCTATAAATGAAACCAAAACTTTAATGCCTTCTTGGTAAGCAAATTAAAATATAAATATCCTTTTATTTTACAATTACATTTCCAGAAACATCCAATGTACTATCTATCTATCTCTCTCTCTCTCTCTCTCTCTCTCTCTCTCTCTCTCTCTCTCTCTCACACACACACACACACACACACACACACACACAATCTCTTTTGTATCTCCAAAGGCTTTTATTTCAATGGTTTGTACAATAAGAACAAAAGTGAAAAAAAAGTTGTTGGTGTGCACATTAACAGAGGATTAAATACTAAATAATATTGATGTAAGAGTATGCCATGTAGCTATTAAAAAGAAAGAATATCTTTTGGTACTGGTACAACATGGTATCTGTATATCACACTCTTATTTTTATTATAAAGTTTTATTAAAAAATTACACCGAAGTGTCTTACCTGACTCTATCATGACCACTGTTCAATTAACAGAAAAAAAGATTAAAGCAAGAAAAGATACCTTAAGTATATCATGTACATTTTAAAAATATGTATATCTAATTCTCCAGTCTTTCAATATAAAACCTAGGAAATGATGGGGAATGAGATAGACATTATTACCCTAACGTGCATGAAGACACAAATGGTATGAAAATACTTTGTGTACAATCAGTGACTTAAAAATTGTGTTCTACATGTGTAATATGAAATGAATTGTATTCTACCATTATGTATAACAAATTATAATAAATAAATAATTTAATTTAAGAATACAATTAGCCAATAAAGATAGTAAAGAAGGCCCCAGTTCATTATTAATTTTAAATGCAAATTAAAACAATAAATTTACCAATAAAATTGCCAAGTATAAACATTAAAAAAAGAGACAGATTTTAATTACAGTTCCTCTTGTCCTTTCTGATTAAACCACATCCTTAAAATACTTTGAAGATTTCTGGTTTCAGTTTCTTTAAGTGGAGTGGGGAGTTAAAAACATTTGCCAAGCCATCCAGGCTCACACTCTTATCCAGATTTATATTTTCCCCTAATATTTTATTATTGTCTTTCTTGCCTACTTCTAATTGGTTGCAGTTTGTTTTTGTCATCTCTCCTTAATAAATATTTTTCAAAGCATTAGACTCAGTTCATCAGAAACAATAATTCCCTTTCATACTCTCATTTTGGTTTACATATTTCATTAAATTGAAAAAGTGTAACAAAACAAGTATAACAAAAATTTTGGAGAAACAAGCAAGATTTACTCTTGACAAACATAAAACTAAATAATCTCTAAATGTAAATTAACATTTAGGTCAATTAATTCATCTTTTATGAAATTTTTCATGAATTTAACAAGAGTCAATTAAACCACATTATCAATTCTCTATTAACTGATATTGTCAACTTTCTAGACCTGTACTCTCCAACATGCTAGCCACTAGCCATATGTGGCCACAGAAATGTGGCTAGTCTGAATTGAGGTGTGTTGCAATGTAAAACACATACCAGATTTCAAAAACTTCATAAGAAAAATAGAATGCAAAATATTGTGTTAATAATTTTCATACCGATTATTTGTTGAAATAATATTTTGGAAATACTGGATTAAATTAAATATGTTGTGAATATTAGTTTCACTTGTTTCTTATAATTTTTTAGGTTACTAGACTTAAGTGACAAATGCTGCCCTTGTTCTCTTTCTTTTGGGGAACACTGTTCTGGACTTGTAGACATCCTTTGCAATGATGACAGCAGTATCTGTGAAGTTCAACTTGAGACAATGAATCAGAGTCTCTCTTTGGGCATTTGTTACCTGAATCAAAGACATACTGGAGTAACAATTTATACATCTCCCTAATTACACATGTGATTCTAACATAAGGGATTTATAAACTTGATCTGTTACCTCTTTTGGTATGAGCTATAAAGTAAGAACAGTTTTCACATTTTTAAATGTTTGTAAAAAAATTATAAGTATTTTTTGATTTGTAAAAATTATATGAAATTTAAACTTCAGTTCCTGTAAAGTTTTCCTGGCACACAGTCACACTCATTTGTTAATGAATTATCTATGACTGCTTGGTGCTAGTAATGCATAACTGAGTGGCTGCAACAGAGACCACATTGCCTGAAAAGTGTACAGCACTTACTATCAGACCTTCACTGGAAAAGTTTGCTGACCACTGCTCTGTATCATCCCTTACAGCTCTTAGGGCATAATTATTTGCCAGTTGCAACTACAGGAAATCAAGAGAAGGAAATGCTATGTCTCAATTCTCATCTTTACTAGAGACTAATTTAGCTTTTCAGCTTCTTAACTTGCTTCTGCATATGTTCTTGAATCAAAAAAGTATCCAGAACCACAACTTCTGGGACAATTTTTACACAGACAGTACACAAAAAAGCTCAGAGAATTGTGCATCCAATAGTTAAAAATGTCAATCTTTGCTATCATAGTCACCCATGTTCTATCTCTGAGATCAATATTACTTCTAAAGGGCTTGGGTACTGAGTGCCCGGTGGGTATCCAGCTTACAGGTACCATCTTCAGTGTCATGTTCCTCAGTCCATGGTTCTCAGGGACCTACCTCAGTAGAGCCTGTGAATGCAATCTTGTCTATGCCAATGTGAGAAGCTATTGCTGCCCCAGCTGTTGGCCCATATCCTGGCACAATATTGATGACTCCAGGTGGAAAGCCGGCCTAAGAAAACAGAAGTGGAGGAAATGTGTTTTGTGAAGGTCCACACAACCACATTGGATGGAGCATGCTCTACAGACTCTGTAAAGGGAGTCAGAACCACTCCTGAAGTCAGCTTCCCCTACCTCTTTGATGAGTGCTCCCATGTAGAGTGCGCTGAGAGGCGTTTGCTCTGCTGGCTTAATCACTATTGTATTGCCACAGCACAGAGCTGGAGCAATTTTCCAGGCAAACATTAGCAGGGGGAAGTTCCACTGAAAGGGAAAACTCAAGGTTGATAAATGGAAAAATATTTCTCTACCACTTTGTTTCTAAGCTGTGACTTCTTGGATTTTTCTTAAACTAGTCCTCATCATAAATCTTGTCTCCACAAAGCATAGATGTTTGGATTTTTAAAGACTTCATTAAGAATAGAATAGCAATGACCTTGAAAATCTCTTTTTTCTCTCTATACAACAAATTACTTTACTCAGCTACCCACCAAAAGAAACCTCATGATTGAAAGGAAGTTTTTGTTTTTTTACTGCTGTTGTTTCATATATTCTTAAAATTAGGCCTTGCGGTAGGGAATGCTATCAATGGTAGAATGTATGCTTAGCATGCATGTGGCCCTGGGTTTGATACCCAGCACAATAACAACAACAACAGCAATAGCTTTGTTTCCAATAAATTCTTGTGTTTGAGACTTTCTCTTGAATATAGGATTTTTACAGCAGGATTTGCACATTAATGTGTAATCTATTCAATATAGAAGCACTAAAAAAGAAAATTTCTAGCCAGAGTGGTGCACACCTGTAATCCCAACAGCTTGGGAGGCTGAGGCAGGAGAATTCCAAGTTCAAAACCAGCCTCAGCAATTTAGCAAGGCCTTAGGCTACTTAGTGAGATCCTGTCTCAAAATAAAAAATAAAAATGGGCTGGGGGGGCTGGGGATGTGGCTCAAGCGGTAGCGCGCTCGCCTGGCATGCGTGCGGCCCGGGTTCGATCCTCAGCACCACATACCAACAAAGATGTTGTGTCCGCCGAGAACTAAAAAAAAATAAAAATATTAAAAATTCTCTCTCTCACTCTCTCTCCTCTCTCACTCTCTCTTTAAAAAAAAAAAAATGGGCTGGGGATGTGGCTCAGTGGTTAAGTGTCTCTGGGTTCAATCTCTGGTACTACCTGCCCCCCTGCACCGAAAAAAAATTCTAGTGATAAATTTTTAAGTCAATGGTACTTCAAGATAGCAGTTTTTCTTAAACACATTATCATAAAATACATATGACTACAAAAAAATAAAGTATATCTCCTGATGAGTATGCAAAAATTTTCATCTATCTCCTTTCCACAGCAAAATAATCCAATGATAAAAAATATATTCATGGGAGTATATGAATTTGGGGTCTAAAATGGTTGAAACTGATTTTAATAGGACATCTAGTTTGTTTCAACATAAGTTCAGGCATGAGATTCATTACTATCAGGTGTCATTGATAATTTCATTAAGGAAGAAAGCAAAATTCCGAGTCCCCTGGCTGCAGCGTCTGACAACACTGTGTTTCTGCCTGAAGCCTCTCAGCTGCCATCCTTGAAGAATTCTCACTGGCTCTGGCAAGCCTGCAAAAATATACAAGTGTCTTGCCTTCACCAAACACCCAATTTCTTTTCCCCTTAGTTGTTTATAAACTTGGGAGTCCTCCGTGATGTTTTAATTCCATCTACAGTATATAAATCTTGGAGAGCAGTAATTGAGCTGGAGCTGGCTGACAAACAACTCTTGTCCTGTCAGAGAAGCTGTAGCTCTGAGAGCCTGGGGAAGGGCAAGGGGAGCAGGTTTGAATCCTGCAGTGAAGGTGACAGAACCACCCCTGAGCTATCTAAGCAGGAGTCCCCTGGGGTAGGAGCCAAAGAACTTCCACCAAACTTCTCATTTTCCCTTCTCAATCTCTAATAAATCTCACAGTTACCCAGAACTTATTGGTCATTTGAACAAATAGCAATCACTCTCCCAAATCTCTGACTCCCCAAATCAAGATTATTTTATTATGTCTTAAATTTGGAGAAGAGAAAACTTGTCTATCTTGTAAGAGTTTAATTGATTCTTCCCTTGAAATCTTGGCCAGAACTATTAGCTAGTATTGTTAAAAGATTCACTGATGTTTTTTATTGTGCCAAGGGTGTGTATGAGAAAGAGAGAGAGAGCAAAGGACAGTGTTTAATGTTCCAATCCAAACACTAAGCACTACATCTATATCCCTTTACAAGACAGGCAACAGCCCGGCATGGTTTCAATTATAATCATGACGTTAACTGTACTGCTGTGTCTTCTGTAGCGTCTCCTATCTAGATTCTTGTGAAAAGAGACAGTGGGAAAGAATGGGATTAAAAAACTATATAAATACTATGCCTGGAAACATGGGGAGTCACAGTTCTAAAAAATAAACAAGCAAATATAACAAAGCATTACTTTTCCATAAGCAGAATGGACATCCACAACCAAGGGCAAGTTATTAATATACTGTGCTTTGCTTTGCTTATTTTAATCATGAGAATTCTATGACTTGAGAACTCAACTCCTGGTAACAGAGCTGAAACTCTATTAACCTGTTCAAATAAGCATTTGCAGGGAGGCTGTTGAAGATATGTCAACAACATGAGCTCAGTTTCTTCTTCCCAGTAATGGAAAACACACATCGCTGAGGACCATGTTTTATGTGTCTTTAAAAGAACTGGGTCAAATGAAAATAAATACAAGGTGCGAGGAGATACACTCACTGGGATGATCTGTCCACACACTCCAATGGGTTCGTGTCTTGTAAAGGTAAAATAGTCTCCATCTGAAAGAAATAAGCATGAACATGGTCACTCCCAGCAAATTTAGGTTAGGAAAAATAATGCACAGGGAAAACACTGGTGGCAGCAAAAATAAATAAATAAAATGAAACTGGATAAATTTCCAACTTGACCATACACAAAAGCTGGCAGAAGAGCGATCACTTGGCCTGGGTTACCTATGGCTAAGACTCCCAGACACACAGAGTTGATGAGAGGACCTCTAAGGTAAATGAAGGACAAACTTATGAAACTAGAAGTCTTGGATGGGGCTGGGAAAGTTGTCAATTATTAAAAACTAAATTTTATAGTAAGTATTAAAATAAGACATAGGAAACTCATTTGAAAAACTAGAATAACACAAATGTTTAAGTAATTTCTAAGTATTAAAAATATTAAAGAAAATACTATTGGGCATATTTAAAATGTTGGGCAACGGGACAAAGTAAGGAATAAAGTAAGATATATGCCAAGAAGAACTCCATCAATAACTTAAAGCTTCCATCCTTGAACTAGATGTGAAAATGAACCATATGGGTTAAAAGTAAAAGAGCTTGAGAGAAATTTAATAATCTTGTTTTTCTTACAGAAGCAATAAACAATTTGGATAATTAGCCAGAAAGACCAAACCAAATTATTCTTTAAGGAAATGTCATGGCTTTTATCTAAGTAATATTAAAAGCCTTCTTAAACTAACGAAAGAATGGGTCATTTTTAGCATATGGCTTTCCTTACCAGAACTGGGTAAAGTCTTTGTTTTTCCCCTACTGCCAGCCCTTTGGTCACTTCATTAGAGTTGTTCTCTCTCTCAAAACAGTCCCTCAGGGAAAGTGAAGACACTCAGCTAATATTCAAGACACAACTGTTAGGAATGCAGATGCAGGTGGGGACCGGAGTGTGTGGATTGGGGGACAAGAAAAATCGTGAAGGAGACTGTTTATCATTGTCTCACAATACATTTTAATCACTAATATTTATCACACAGACTTGTTTTAACTAAATTCAAAATTATGCATTTTAAGTATTTACATTAAAGTGTTTCTCCCCACCCCTCTTTTCTCCTGGACCTTTGATCTCTATCCTTTCCCAGATTAACTGTTGTTACTGGTGCATCTTTTCAAAGAACCTTTTTCACATACAAGTGTGTATCTTATCCTTTTGTCACTTCTCTCTTCCTTTTTCTAAAATACTAATGGGATTATGTTATTCACCATATTTTATATTTTATTTTTCCTATAAAGCTAACACATCTTTTTAATAGCTAAATGCTATTTTATTGTCTGAATAAATAATAATATTACTAAGAATTCTCCTGAGGGACAGAGAGAATTCAAGCTGTTATATAATGCTGCAAAGCCTATTGTTTTATATATCTTTGTGTATCTGTGAAACTTTTAAAATCAAAGTGTACATGCATTTTATATATTTTCATAAATATTTGCCAAATTCCCCTTCAAAAAAGTTAAAACAATTTGCAATTTTAACAACATGCTATACTTTCTACTTTTTAACACCAGACTTTTTTAAACACTTTTTTTTTATTGTTGGTTGTTCAAAACATTACATAGTTCTTGACATATCATATTTCACATTTTGATTCAAGTGGGTTATGAACTTCCATTTTTACCCCGTATACGAATTTCCTTAATATCAGTAGAGCTCTTCAAATGACTACAAAGATGAAAACCCCGATAGAAAAATGGCAAATGAAGATTAAGCTGAAGGAACAATTGAAAATGGCCAGTAAACATGAAAGGTGCTCACACTCATAGATCATTAAACACAAATAAAAACAATTTGTCATTTCCCCAGGTACCAGATTGTCTGACATCAAAGTGTTTAAAAGAGGGGGGAAATTCGTTCTCTCTCATATTATGTCAAAGCTTTTCTGCTCATCTTTTGACTTTGTTTTATGGATATTACTTTAAATTGAAGAAATGAGGAAGTTGGCAGGTTCAGCAACTGTAGAGAATTTTTTAAAAATGTGTCACCATTTCAACAAAAAGTAGCCAATATGTGGAAACTATCCATAGGATGATAATAAGAAGTCTGAGTAATATTTTTTAAATCTAATTAACTATATCTGCTCTGTATGCAGAGAACTCATGGATCATCTGAAAAGATTCCATTTTTTACAACAGTACAGGTTATTACCTTCTTTCAATTTATGAATCTCTGGAAAGGGTTTTCTGAGGAAAAATAGGCTAAAGATGCTTGAACTCTTCCCTAAAGAGTACTGAGTAGAAAGAATAAAGGAAGGGCTCTAGAACTTCTGAATTCAGTCTGTATCCTCATCTGGACAGCGAAAGATGACACCTCTCATCCTACTTGTAGTTCCTGCCAAACTTGCAAACTATGCTTTCAGGACAGTCCCAGCTGGGGCTGTGGCATACAGAAGTCATTCATAGCTACCATGACCTTGCTATGAATTCCACTGAACCTTGAGATCAGGGTTACCTGTGGCTAGGCCAGTTCCTCAAAGCCACCTTGACAATTTTGCCACATCCAAGTATTAACTGCTCTACCACTTGCTTAATAATTTCTATTAAATCAATACAACTTTAAAAAATATGTACATGACTACTTGTTAGCCTCACCTATGAAACACTATGAAATAACAGGTTTTAAGGGCTAGCAATATTTTTTCTAATATTCATGTATTCTTAAATCCCAATAATGAAAACTAAAAACCTTGACTAGTTTACTGTATAGAATTACCTGGCATGCTACCAATGCTATATGGTAAGCCTTTCATAATGCCTTTGAAACTTAAACATGCACACAAAGCACCTGTGTTGATCTTGTTACATATGATTCTGAATCAACAGCATTGGGGTGAGATATGAGAGTCTGCTTCACTCCATGTGACCAAGTGATGCCAGTGCTGCCAACTACAGACCACACTCCACGTAGGAGACTCAGAGGAATCGAGAGGGAAAGGGCAGTCCATAGGTGTCACAGTGACCTGCAGTGGCTTCAGAGTTATCTGAGCTCATTTTCATTCACGTACTTTTGGCTCTGATAACTCTATATTACTCTATCTGAAAGGAGTTTAAAGTATAGGAGAATATAAACACTGTTTTTAATACTTTCAAAATGTTCAAATAAGAACAAGGCTACATATTTGTATAGAACCTTATAAAATACATTCACAACTTTATTTCATTTCATACTCAAAAATAACTATGAAAAAATAATGCATCTATCATATTTTTATGTGGTAAAGATATGACAGGGAAGTTAAATTCAAAGTGATATAACTGGTTAAGTTGTGGCTCCTAAACTTGGATCAGGGTCTTTGGACTTCAAAGTTCTTTATCCGCAAAACATATTAACAGCTCGTTTATGAGGAAAGTTGTGTGGATAACCAGAGACTTAGAGTATAATAGAAAAAATAAATACAAATGGGATATAAAACAAAAGAAACCAGTGACAATCTTTTGTAAAGAAGGGTGAGATGATTCTTTGAGAATATGAACATAGGGAACTCACACAGACTCTGGTATATTAAGTTATAAAGGGAACAACACTACAGAGCCACTTCCCCTTGGATGACTGAGTGGGTCCAGGACTGACAGCCTTTCTTCCTTCTATCTAGGCTGAGTCAGTTCAAAGGGGACACAGGGTCAATTCTCCCCACCACCATAGATCGTTATGGTTTATATATGAGGTGGCCTCAAAAAATTCATGTGTGGGACAATGCAAGAAATTTCAGAGGTGAACTGACTGGGTTATGAGAGCCTGAACCTAAAAAATTCACTTGCATGGATTAACTGGGTGGTAACTGTGAGCACGCAGGGTTTGGCTAGAGGAAGTGGGCTGCTCACAGTATTCCTTTGCGGTGTATGTTTTGCCCTGTTGAGCGGAGGTTTCCCTCTGCTTCCTGGTGCCATGTTTCCAGCTGCTTTCCTCCACCACACTCTTCCACCTGTCAGGCACAGAGCAATGGAGTGGGCCATCTATGGACTAAACCTCTAAAACTCTGATGCCCAAACAAATTTTTCCTCCTCTAAAATTGTTCTTGCCAGGTCTTAAGCATTTATATTAAGACATAGCCAGCAAAGACAACTTCTGGTGTTTCAATAATCAAAGATTAGTTTATAGTTAATGAAGCACATAAAAATCTTAAAATTAAATGCTTCATTATATTACAAATTTGATTGAACTGCGTGGATTAACTGCTACTGAGCATATGTGCACCAAGCTTATAATGGTATAATTCTATTAAGAAAAGTCTCTGACCCTAAAGATGGGTAATATAATAATAATTCTGTATTTATGAAATATTAAGACACTGATCTTATGTTTTTTGATGGGACTTGATTAAATTACACAGGAGCGAGTAATATTTAGTTAATCAGAACAGTTTAATTATTTGGATAATTCCTTTAAGGCAAACATTACTCCTTAAGGCAGATTTTGTAGCTGCTTGAAAAATAATTTCAACACAATTTTATTCTCATGATATCTATCAATGGTACATTCTATATATAAACTACAGAAGAGTACGAATGATTAATCAGTCTGTATAGTCCATAAAGTTAGAAAAATACAGAATGTTCCAGAAATTGAGGAGAAATGTATTAGTCATGAACTAATACATTAGTTCCCAATCATAATAGTAAAAGAATTTCAAGAATTGTAGTAAATTACATATAACTAGTAACAATAAAAATGAGTTTATTCAATAGCACAAAAATCTGTAACATAATTTAGTAAATGGAAGGTAATATTCCCATCTCTAAACTTCATACAGAATTACCTTTTGAGGAGCTAGTAAGCCTTTTGGTGATTCAAGTAATAAAAAATTAGACCAATTACACAAAATTATCCCAACATTTACCTTAGCATACTTCTATGCATGTTAAGGTGGCACAGATCTTTCTGAACATTTTACAGCTACAGTGACAAACTTATGCCTATACAGACAGTGAAAATTTACATTAGCATAAAGTGGTACTAAATACTGTTCTCAGCTGTTTGCTGGAAGAGTCGAAGAAGTTAGGTTCCTGAGCCTGTCATGAAGGTATCTTAGCTCCACCAATATGGTCTTAGGAAAAAAGTCAGTTTACTTCTCTGGACTTGGCTTCTCTGTCTATAAAATGAGAAGAGTGGCTTTAGGAATCCCTGAAGTCCTTCACAGCCTTAGTCTTTCAAAGAAACTGAAGCTGACTTCATGATTTCCTGTCACCACCAATTCACCAATTTAGTTCTTCATCGGTGGGCAGAGAAGACAGTCCCTCACTCTCAGTCTAACTGAACAAGAGTTCAACAGATGCATTCACTGTTAACAGGACTAAATCATACCAAGAATCTAAGTCACTATCTGTGTGAAATTTTAGCCCATTCTATCAGGTAAAACTGGAAAAAGACTATTATATTTGACATGGTAGATTTTAACCTTTTATATATGCAAATATATCATAAGGCCATTTTAATGTCAGAATTCAGCTTAAAGTATGGGTTACATTTTCTTACATACCATAAAATCAATAAAATTAATGGCACTCATTACTCAGAAAAATCTAAGATAATATAAGTCCATTAACTTTTATTTCTCCCTCAGTAAACTGAAAACAAGCTTTGATTCTTCCTCCATCACAAGGAGATTGTGAACAGAAGAGCACAAGATTATGATATGGGTTGAAAATAATCAAAATGGGAAAAATAATAAGTCTTCATCAAGGCTGCTACAAGATTAGATATAATAAATGAGCACAAAAAAGTGCTTAATAAATCATAGCAATGATTATTATTTCTCATTATAATTAGGAGTTGTCATAGTAGAAGGTCTTAGTAAAGCATAGCTTTATGGACAGAGAGAATGGCTCTGTTGGGTACTATTGCAGGAAACAATAGATCACATTACAAAGGGAACAACATCAAGACTCTTGTGAATCAAACTGATATTGCATAATTCTGCAATAGCTTCTTAATTGTGAGCTGTGGGTGGGGTGAAACAGAGAGTGGTGGGAGAAGATTCCAGTTCAAATAAGGAAACAGCTGTCTGGTTAATGGCTCAGAAGTGATAATCCTTTTCTCCTCTTGCCAGTATTCTAGTAGCAGGCTACCCTTCAGGGGGACAAAGCAAGCAGATACCTATTCTCTACAAGATTACCCACTTGCAGTCAAAGTGTTCTTTCTAAAATGTAATTCTGATCCAAGCACTTACCTATTTAAATAATTCAGTGTCTGACCATTGTCTACAGAATAAAACCTGTAGCCCAGTTGACTCAGGTCCAGAACCTTACTGTCTTCTATATCTGACTATACTTTTAGACCCACCAGCAAACAGTACTCTCCTCCTTTCATGCTTTGCACAGGCCATTACTGCTGCCTGATGCTTCTACTTCCAGCTTCTTTTTAACTTGCCCTTCAGGTATCATCTTGTATACAGCAACTTCTCCAGGAAGCCTTAATAATAGGTGATATATCTCCCCTATGGAGTCTCTTTGAACTTTGTGCTTCTATATCTGAATAGGCCACACTGAACTATAATTGCTTGTCTGCTTGTTTATTTTCCTTACTATTCTATGAACATCTTACTCATCTTTGCACCTTCACTGCCTTGCACAGGACTTGAAACACAGCAGGTGCTCAAAATTTTGTTGAATAAAGGAATATATGAACAAATTAGTGAATTAATGAGAGGCTGAAGTTGATGGGTAGTAGAGGAGGTAAAAGAAACAATCTTCCTACTACATGGTACAGGACTCCAGCCTCCCTAAATAAGGAGTGAAATAGACAATAACAATTCTTGCCACTGTTTGACTCCTTTAGTATCAGAGGTGCTGAGATGGATGAACTGTGGAGTGTGAGTCAATGTATCCATGTAGCAAAGTAAAGTAGTCTTAGATTTAAATTTTTTTAAAATTTTTTTCAGGTTATTTTTATGGGTGAAAAAAAATGTGTTATCATCACTGACACTTTATGAAAGCCTCTTTCGTGCATCTGACAGGCAGGGAGATCCACAACCTTTATTTAATGTTCCAGAATATCTGAAATTCAGAAGGGCTATCTTGAGAAAACTAGGCTCTAGATACAGTTGATTACCATTTTTTTTGTGTGTGTGTGGGGGGGGATTCCATATTTGAGAACTTGCTTACTTGTTAAAATTCATCTGCAACCCACAAATCAGCACTTGCAGCACTTTCAGTTGTTTACAGGTATGTACATGCAAAACAAACAAAAAAATGCAAGGCCAAAGGCACACTAGTTAAAGTTAACGAAGTGACACTGTATTATTGCTTTAACTCTCATACTATGAAAATGGTGTCTTTTTGTGATCTATTTTGTGCCAACTTCTCACATTTTTTACTTCTTCTTCTTTCCTAAGTGCAAGAAGGTTGTAATGTATCTTAAGGAGAAAATACATGTATTAGAACAGCTTCATTCAGGCTTGGGTTACAGAGCTGCTGGCTGGTTGGCCTTGAATTCAAAATTCATAAATCAATAATATATATTAAATAAAGGGCCTTTCAACAGAAACACATAAAATAAGGTCATATTCTGAATGATTGACAAAATGTTCTGACTAGAACCTATTCCTGTATTTCCCCTAAGAACAGTAGTTCAATATCTGATATTTCAGTGTCCATGGCAACTTCATAAAACAAACTAAAATGAATGAGAGAATGAAAATGAGAAAAAACTATGTTAATCTAAAAATTGGCAAAGGTTTAAAGACCTTACAAATCATCTCTTCACCCTCCTACCCTACTAAATTAATCTCCATTAGGCTTACAATAGATTAGGCAGAAAGAGACTTGGGTTTGAATTTCAGACTTGCTGCTTATTGGTCAGGTAAACTTGTTTAAAAAACTAAACCCTTACTGTCTCATTTTCTCACCTGTAAAATGGGCATAATATCTTTCTAAATCCAGCCTGTTTCAAAGGATCACAGAGCCATTAGGTCCTCTATGTAAAAGAATACTTTATACTTTCAAGTGGCATGCAAATAAAGTACTTTATTACTCTGTTATAATTCCAAATATAAAATTATTATGTTTTGCAGAGAAACGTATGTAAGGCAATAAAGGCATCATGGTTAAAGTTAATGGCCTTCCTATATGCTAGATTTCACTGGGGAAAAAGTGACCAAAAGACAAAATCAAGCTCATGCTAAATTATGGACCCACTGAACAAATATCAAAATAAGCATGTGAATAATTATGAGGCCCTCTAACTTAACCTTCCCATGTGATGACCCTCCTGGTTTAGTTCAGTTAGACTCACAAAGCACTAGTGAGTCCTCATATCTCTTTCAGTACACCCTTTTTCTTCTTCCATCCAGTAGTGAAAATGAATTCTCTCGTGAAGTAAGAGCTAGGGCTCTAATGTCAAAATTTCAGCTGTAAAATTTATTTGCTCATGAAGTAGGAAAGCTGTTGAACTTCTTTAAGCTTCTGTTTCCTCCTCTGTAAACTAAGGATGCTGATGATTGTGGTTTGCTCTTACAATTGTTGTGGATTTTCCCTACACTTATGTGTAGACTATCCATATAAAGAAAGAGGGACACTGTCAAAATTACTGACAGAATTATTTGGCTCTCTGCTTAGTTCTAGCTACTAGAAGTGACTCATATCTGTATTATATGTGGCTGCTGTTTGTGTCTGATGATGAAAGTTGTTTCTGTTGGAGCCTCACATTTCCATTTTCAACATATTCAGATTTTCACATACCTACAGGAATGGTCATTCCGTGAATTTTATCTGCCCAGCCTGCATAATACCGAAGGGTTTTGATGACACCCTGCAAATCCACATAAAAAGCTTGCAGGAATGGTTTGCCACCATTTAGAGATTCCATAGTCTGTAGGAAAACAAATGAAGAGAAATTAAGTCCCTAGAACTTTCCAACAACATACTAAACTGTTTCTGGAACAAAAGGAAATAAAAGAGAAAGGATGCCAATGAATATAAATGTCAATGTATACCTGTTCAAATCTGGGCTTTCTAATACAGAAATTTCTAGTATTACAAGTCTTGTTGGTTGAATTTCTAGTAAACACTACAAATAGTACATGTATGTATGTTCTTATATCTTTGTGTTTTCAGTAACCCCTATTCAAATACATAAATGCAAATTTCTATGATGATAATGAAATGTTCTGCTTATTTAACTAGCTTCTGTTATATTAATGATCAGAGTTGAATGGGGATTTTTTTGGAGTCTACAGTAATAATCTGAGTCCATAAAGAGAAATGGGGTCATGGGGTTTTCATGCAATTGATGAGAATATAAAATGTTCTCCACAGTTGCCAAGACCCCTGCTGAGAAATGGAATATTCACAGAGCACAGCAAGTTTATTTATTACCACCAAATAAACAAGATCTCCCCTAGGGAAACTCAGACAACTTAAAGGCTGGTTTTTTTGTAAACATTTGTGTTAACAACTATTATCTATTAAGAGTAAAGTGTCTGATCCATTTAATAAAAATAGCAATATTAAACAGCTTTACATTATAAACATTATTATTTTAATAACATATTCTTAAACTGATTAAGTCCGTAACAAAAACAACAACAAATTAACACAATGGAATAAAGTTATTTTGAGTTGAGATATACTAAAGGTATTATAAGTTTAAAAAATGAAGTAAACAAATATATACATTTACAATTTCATGCTTTTCTCTATAAGGACATTTTATAACACATACTGGTATAAAATTATTTGATTACTGACAAAACTAAAAGTGAAATACTCTTCATTCAATAAAATGAAAATACTATTTAGTGCAATTTATCTATTTACTATGTGTACAAGATGAAACTAATTTAAAAATATCATGTTATTTATCACTATGTTCCTGCTCACCTTTATTAAAGAGAACCAAATTATTTCCCAGCACTTTTAGAACATTTATATGTTCTTATGGTGTGTATTACATTCTCCATCTAGTTAACACAGAGTCACGATCTACACAGTTTAGAGTGAGGCAGAGTCAATAATCAGAATCTGAGCCACCTAAATGGTCCCTGTGAGCTGCTGACACGAGAGTCATCTAAGAATTGCCAGCCCTATGTTACCCTCAATTGTGTTTACTTCAGATGCAGTGTTAACTTCTATTTCTCCCTTTAGGAGCTCCCTTTTGCTTCAGAGGCTATCTCTCACAAAAATTACTTCTCCCACAGCTTGGGAGGATTTACAAGCAGAAATCTCATTTAAGTGTGGTGAGAAAAGAGATTTGGTCTCAGTGAGAGAAGTGGCAGGAAAAGGGAGTTTCAGAATATGAAAATGTAACTGTAGAAATAAACTATATCATCTTTAGTACATGCTGTCAATCCACTGTTGTAAATATTACATATATGCAACTCAGACAAACATTTATTGGCCATTCATGTACCCTCATTTACCATTTATACACCAGGAACTCTGCAAGGAATACAAAGAAATAAATTATAATTTTGATTCTTAAGGAACTCAAAATCCAGTGAAAAGACAAATATATACATCAGTATTTTCCGAGGGTTCCAAAGAACTCAGTTTTACACAGCATTGGTAAGTTAGCCAGAAAATGTGTGTTGAGACTCAAATTTCAGAAGTACTTAGTGGGCCTTTTCAGAGCATTTAACATGCTCAGTGTCTTGTGAATATCCAGGAAACAGCTTCTTCACCATGGATCATCTTTCTCATAAAATGAATAAACAATGTTGAATATTTTAATAGACAAATAAATGTTACATAGCCATAGTCCAAAACCATCTCCAAAAAGGAATAATTTTTGTTTCGATACTCTGAAGAGATCCCTGAGAGTAAAGGAAAGGGCCATTGTAGGAGGGACACATAGGAAGGGTATTAAAGCTTCCCTCCCAAGACACAAGTCCCAACAGCAATCTGTTTTCCCAAACCAAGGGAATGATATGGTACTAGGGCTTGAAGGCCCTGGACAAGGAGTCTCTAAATATTAATTGATCAACTGTGGGCCATTCAGGGGGAGATCCCTGGCATTTTGTGTACACATTCCTCAGTGTTTCCAGATTACAAAAGGTTTGTGTTTTCTAAGTTAACTTTTATTTTTAAGAAAATAGCAGCAACAAAACCCACCAGGGAAAAAGCAGCTTCTTATATGAGGAAAATGATTATTCTAGTGAACAAAAGCTGCTGTGCCCTACTGTCTCTCCTTTCTCTTGGCTCTAGAAAAATGGAATGGAAAATGGAGCAGAAAGTATGAGAGGTCCTCTGCTTTTGAAGGATTCTCTAGTCAAGGGGGGTTACTGCTAAACGGGTAAAAACTAGTTCTGATTTTCCAAAGAATCATTTGGTATTGGTCTTCTGCAAACAGCCTGGTGACTCTCCTACTGCTTTATGCTTTTTGCTTTGTTTATCAGGGATTGGGAGATGTGGAAAAGGAAAATCCTTACTAGTCATAGAATGCTGTTTTTCTTGAAAATGCAGTGAGAAGAGACACTCAGATGATCCTCCACCTCCCCACCTGATCCCCAAACTTGAATATGTCTAAGCACTCCCTGGGTTTCCCCCGATGTCTGCTTTACAGCATAATTTCAGAAAAACTAAGGAACACAAATTCCAGTGGGATGGTAAATATGGGGTAAAGACTTCCTGTTTTCTTAGGTTACTTACTGCAAGAAATGCCCTGTCCCTTTCCACCAAGTCTGCAAGCTTGTCCAACAGACGTCCTCTTTCTGAAGCATCCATCCTTCTCCACACAGAACCAAGAGAGAATGCCAGGCGGGCTGCCTGCACTGCTTTGTCTATATCTGCCTGTTAGAGAGGAAGGGGCACAGCTGAAGAGAAAAACATTCCAAATAAAAGATAAACCATCATCGCTCATGGAAAAAGTGATTCCTGATGGCATCTGGACAGGATATGCTTACTACTCTGTCTTTTGACAGTGGCTACTGCACAGGGAATCTTTTTTTAAGAAAGACATACCTTATCTGCTTCTTGAACTTCACATATTTGTTCTCCTGTGGCTGGATTATAGACAGGGAACACTCTTCCACTCTCTGAGTTCTGCCACTCATTGTTAATAAAGATCTAAAAGAGGAGACACAGAATGGGATTTGTGACATGGGTGATCAGAAATCAGGTAATGACCAAGAAGTATGGAAATACCATGGCAATAATACTAGTTCTATACTCTTGTTGGTGTATAGTAGAAGTGTGGAATTTGAAGTGCTACAAGACACCCTAAACAGTATCCAATCTAGCCCCACCCCTAATTCAGGAATTTCTTCTATGATATTTTTGCTTCAATGTCATCCAAAGACTAAATACATTTCTTACCTTTAGAGAACATGTCCACTAATGAGAGACAAATAAGCTTAAGGAAGGCAAGAGTCCCATGTACACATAAACCACACATTAAGAGGTTAAGAAAATAGTCATTGATAGTCCAAGCTCTGTAGATCAAAGCAACAGTCATCGTGCCTTAGATCCCAGTTTCTCTGTCAGAAGGCAGTGACTTTTAAGGAAACCTGAATGGTGCTGTAATAAGAATGCACCTAATGCTTGGATCTTGAAGTGAGCAGTGACTCTGGCCAAACTAACTAGTGAGTTAAACAAATTACACATATAAACCCAAGTGGGATTTCTTTCTCTTCAAGTGTAGGCTACACGGGTTAGCAAAGGAAAACTTTCAAATAGTTCTCTCTCAGATTTCTCAAGAAGAGTGATTTTCTTACTTATGAAATGGAGATTCATATTCATAAATATTCAATGGTGAAGAGATTAATGATTTAGGAATTTACTTGAGCCAATTTCTCATAAAAATTTAACAAATGCATTAAAGTACAAGGGAAAAGTTGGGCAAAGAAATTTTTAAAGATTTTTGTTGATTCTTTGAGAAATCTAAACTAATATTTTTGGACTATGAAAACACAACATCTAAAGATATTTTACTTAATAAAAGTTATACCACCAAAATGAAAATTTCTAAACTCATGAACCAGTCAGCCAACTAATTTAGGACAAACAAAATGACAATCTGAATTATTATTGACTGCAAATTTTCTTTTTGATTTTACTAATCACAAATGAGGCTTAATAAGCATAAATCTACACTTCTAAATACCAAATTATAGAAAACATCCCAAGGTATTCTTTTCACATTTTCCCCTCAATTTGATACAACAATGAGCCTATGTGGAAGGAGGCACTAAAGTTTACTTTTTCTAAAGGGTTTTTAAGATAAAGGGAAATATTGCATAGTACTTAATACAAACATATTGAGCACAAATACAATGGCCTTGTCATTGTGTAACATTTTATAGTTTATACAGATTATAAACATGCTTAATATGACACCTTCATTTACTCAATAGATACTCAGGTATTTCTAGACAAAGGAAAGGCAAAGATAATTAAGATAGTTTCAGTCCTCCCAGGTCTTACATTCTTTACTATTTCATTAGATAGAGTTCTGTGTATCTCAGGATATAATGGTTAATTTTCTTAGTATGCAAAATGTTAAGATTTCTTCACTGTTATTATTTTTGGTAGATCCAACCACATCATACTAAAAAAAAAACTGTGCTGACAACATTGTTAGTACAGATAATAAATATGTCCACTTGAACATTTTCAACTTCTCTGGGCAATTTAAAAAATTTTTAGTTCTGTCATTTTTCTCTGACCAGGCCTCCATGGAGAAAGGTTTATTTCAAGGAAGTTAGCAGGGAAAAGTACAAAATTAGGCCTGGAACACTATGATCCAGGAAATTGAGTTAATGACCAAAAGTGTATGGGGACATAATAAAAGGAAACAGGAATCAATATGAAGAGGTTCCCCAATGGCTAATACTAAGATAATTTAAACCAAAATAAATAATTATAGCAATGGATGCTTACCCATAGAATAACAAGGTGTCTGAGTTCATAATGATATAATTTTTAAATGTATAACTAAACAGATAGGGATAAGAAATAGTTCTTCATAGCAAATCTCCACTTAACAGATACGAAAGAATAATGGAATTTGATGTTCACCATTTGTCAAACACCACAATAATAATTGCTATAGGCAAAAATCATCAGTGGATGGCAAAATTAGTGGGAAAAAGTATAATGAAAAACTGGATATTCATGTAATATCTTAAATAATTTCCCTCAAGATATTCACTAATCACAAATGAAAAAACATAGTAACTTTACATTAGAAAAATTTGGCCGACATCACCTTAATCAAGTGATCAAAGTTGACATCATTAATAATAAGAAAAATTGACATCATGTGCTCCTGATATGATACACCAAGAAAGACATCCATCACTTCTGTGGTATTCTTACACAAAAGGCATAACTCATTTTAATCAAGAGGAAACATCAGTCAAATCCAAATTAAAGTATATCCTACAAAATAACTGGCCCATATTCTAAAAGTGCCAAGGTCATGAAAGATAACCTTTTAAAACTGTTCCAAATTAAAGGATGTTTGTGAGACATAAACCATGTAGCCTTGTGTTAGCTCCTGGACCAGAAAAAAAATAAAAGATATTATTGAGACAATTGGTAAAATTTGAATAAGGTCTTTAGGTTAGAGAATAATATTGTACCAATGTTACTTCCTGATTTTTATGTCATACTATAGTTATATAAGGGCACTGGGGTGAAAGGTATTTGAGATTTCTTTGTTTTATTTTTTGCAATTTTTTGTGAATCTTAAGTTATTTCAAAATGAAAGTAAAAATAAGAATTTATAAAAACTAGTGTCATCTTTTTATGTCTTTCACACAATAAAGGCCCCAAACAAATTTGTTAAATAAAAAAATGAGGATCAATACTTTTTTTCTGTACAAAAATTCTTTTACACGGATTTGTGTAAAATGAAATAAACAGTTCAAGATCTACCTTAAAATATGGCCCAATGCTGTCAAATCATTCATTTAAAAATTTACCTATTATTTCAACTTAAAGGCTTAGTAAAATCAGTATGAAAAATGAAAAATCTGCTTTTCAGCTTGTCGAACTTCAGAAAAGGCATAAGGAAAAACATGGACTTTTCTACTCTAGAGCTCTTTGAAAGTACATAAGACTTGTGACCCTAGGTCGGACTGTTGGTCAGTTTCTTCATTTTTAAAATATACAAGTATTCACTTATAATATTGTATGATTTTGTAATGCTATAATTGAGAGCAAAAGAAACACATGGCTCATGAAAGAAGGTACCTGTCTACTCTAGATTTCTGAGAGGATAGAACAAATTAGCCCATAAACCTAACTTTCTTTCCATGGTTGTGAAGAACTGTCCATTGACATTTTATGGGTTGTTGTCGGTATTAAAAGACATAATGGATGTGGTAGGCACTTAATGTTAACTGGAATGGAATGTCTGCTGGGAGAGGACATGAATCACTGTCTAACATCTTTCCTGATAAGATTAGAAATTCAATACCCCCTGGGCCAAGATAAAATCCGAAACACTGAAGAATGAAGACTACATTTGGGTAACAAATATTTCTTATATTATGTTGTATTTAATATATACAAAAGGATGTATGTAACATAAATGTTAAGATTCATCATATTAAAACCCCATGAGCACACCATTCAAGTTAGTAGCATAACTGTAGTTACTTGTGTATTCCTCCTGATGCTTTCTTCCAGCTTGATCTACACTGCTACTTGAGGTACCCACTAGACTGGATTCTTCATTTATTTATTCTTCAATATTTCCTTTTTCTTGCCCAAATGTACTAATTATTAGGAGCAGTTTTCACAGGTACCTATTTTATCAATCTTGTAAAATATACTGTTCAGTCATCTTGATTTTTTAATATTTTATCTGTTTGTTCTATGATAATTGAAAGCTATATTGGAATTTCTCATTTTGGTTTGGTGGATTTGTCAGCATAAACCTTAGCTCCATTGTTTTATCTTTATAAAAGTCAAGCAATTTTATTAAGGAATATGTTTGTAACTATTAGATTTTTCTGGTAAACTATTTATCCATATAATATTACCCTCTTTATTACAGACTATTTTGTTTAATATAGACTGAACACTCTTAATCTGAAAATTCAAAGTCTAAAATGTTTGGAAATCTAAAACTTACTGAATGCTGACATGAATGCTCAAAAAGTTTCAGATTCTAGAGCATTTCAGATTTCAGATTTTTGGATTAGAAAAATCAACTAGTAAAGTTTATAAAATATTTCAAAATCTCAAAAACTCTGAAATCTGTAAAAAGGAATACCTACATTAGCTATTAACCTGTATTAGCTTTAGCTATCTAAGTTTTTCCTAAGCCTCATGTATCATTCCCCATCCTTTTGCTCTCAACTGTGTCTTTACTATTTTGATGTAAATAATGCAGCCTTAGGTTGTATTTTATTAATAACAAAAAAATGTCTGTTAACTAGTGAGTTTAACACATTTGCATTTATTATGATTATGATATGTGTTATTTTTGGAAATGATGCATTGTGCCCTGCCTCATTTTACTTTCTATTTTCTCCTTTCTTGCTTCTTTTAGTTAAGGTAGGTTGTTGGTGTTTATTTTGTAATTTAATTATTCCCTTGGAAGTTGTATACTGTTAATATTCTTTAAATGTTTTTCCATAGTATTTTATCATACATGTTTAACAACCTGAAGTCTAAAGGTAATCAATAACTTAACTCTGATCCCAAACAACACAATGGCCTCAGAACACTAAATTCAATCACTCTTCTCCGAGAAATTTGTTTGTACTAAAGTTTTATTTTATATATAAAATGACTTCTTATTTTAAAAAAGGTTTTTAAATTTTTATTCATATTAATCCTTAGAATCTCATTTGATAATTTGGGGTAATGTATCAATTCTTGTTTTTCTGACCATGTATTTAATTGCACCCTCATTCTCAAAAGATATTCCAGATAAGTTACATAGTTTTAGGTAGTCAGTAATTTTTTCACAACACTTTATAGCTATGATTCCAATATTTTCTATCTTGCAGTGATGCTTATAATAAATCTGCCAGAAGCTTCTAATCATTTATTTGTTGATGACTTAGTGATTTGCTTTTCTATCTTTTGCTTTTCAGGTTTTGCCTTTTTCTTTGGTATTCTTAAATTTCATCACAGTATGTCTAATAATTCTGTTTCTATTTATCTTGATATCTATTCACTATGCTTACAGTATATATGAATTTTTGTCTAAATTCTGGAATATTCTTAATCTTTATTTTTTTTTAATAAAATTCTATTATCTTCCTCAAGAACTCCAATCATTACCCTTAAGTCAATGCTTAATGTCTTTTTACCACTCATATTTTCTGTTTCCTTTTCTCTCTGTGCTGCAGTCAAATAATTTCTTCCAGTTCACTAATTCTCACACCTGGATCTAAAATGTTTATATTCTTATTTCTAAAACTTATGCCTTGTTCCTTTTCAAAACTGCCAAGCCATTTCTTTTGGCATTTAAAATTAATACACTTTAATTTTTAGAACAGTTTTAAATTTATAGGAAACTGAACAGATAGTATAGAGAGTTCCCACGTATCTCGTTCTCTCTCTCCATCGTTATTCTCTATGATTAATATCTTACATTAGAGTGGTACAGGCTTCACTCTTTGTGTTGCAGCATAATATAGAGTCACTTTGCTGCCTTAAAAATTCTGTCCTCAACCTACTTAACCCTCCACCCTTCTCCTAAACTCCTGACAAAAACTCATAGTCTTGCCTTTTCCAGAGTGTCAATTAGTTGTAATCATGGAGTAGATTATTGCCTCCATTAATGCCTCTTCAGACTGGCTTCTTTCATTTAGCCATACACTTAAATTTCATCCATGTCTTCCTATGGCTTGATAGCTCATTTTTAAAATACTGCATAATATTCTATTATATGGATGTAACACAGTTTGTTTATTCACCTTTTAAAGGACAACCTTGATTAATCTAGTTTGCTTTCAGTCTGGAGTAAATATGAATAAAGCTGCTATTTAATACTGATTTGCAAGTTTTTGTATGGACATAAGTTTTCAACTTATTTGGGTAAAATGCCTGGGAGAGTAACTGCTGGATCATACATTAATACTATTCTTAGCTGTGTACAAAACTGCCCAATTGTCTTCCAAAGTGACTGTTAGACTTTCTTTGCATTCTTGCCAGCAATAAAGGAGAGCTCCTTTTGCTCCACATCCTCATCAGTATTAGGTGTTGTCAGCCCTTTGGATTTTAGTCATTTTAATAGGTATTTAGAAGTATCTTTGTTGCTTTAGTTTGCAATTCTCTTATGCCACCTTTTCATATGCTTATTTTTTGTCTGCATATCTTCTTTGGTGAGGTGTCTATTTATACTTTTTTGTCCATTGTTTAATTGGGTTGTTTCCTTCCTTACTGATGAGTTTTTAAAAACTCAGAAGTAAATACTTAAGATAAAAGTCCTTCATCAGGTGTATTTTTGCAAATATTTTTTCACAATTGTAATTTGTCTTAATCTCTTAACATTATCTTCTACAGATCAAAAATTCTTAATTTTAAGAAGTCCAACTTATCAGTTTCTTTCCCTGGGTCAGGCTTTTGGCACTGTAAAACTACGTTGCCAATCACAAGGTCATCTAGATTCTTCTCCTATGTTATCATTAAGAAATATTATAGTTTTGCATTTTAAATTTAGGTCTATGATTAATTTGAGTTAATGTTTTTGTGAAAGGTGTAAGGTCAGTGTTTTGACTCACTGGTCTGTGGAAGTCTAGTTGTATCAGTACTGTGTGTTCAAAATTATTGCCTCCATTAATGTTAATGCTGCTTTGTGAGTCAAAGATCAGTTAACTCTATTTGTTTGGCTGTTTTCAGCTGGTTTGTTTGTTTCATTTTGCTTTGTTGTCACTACCACACTGTCTAGATTACTGTAGCTTTCTAGTAAGTTCTGAAGTTGGATAATGTCTGTCCTCCAACTTTGTTCTCATCCATCAATATTGTGTTAGTTATTCTGGGAGTTTTGCCTTTCCATACAAAACTTAGAGTAAGTTTGCTGACATCCAAAATGCAACTTACCAGGATTTTTATTGTGATTGCATTAAACTACAGCTCAAGATGAGAAGAAGTTACACTTTAATAATATTGAATCTTCCTCCATGAATTCTCTCTCCACTTATTTAGATCTCCTTTGAGTTCCTTCATCTAAATTTTCTGGATTTCCTCATTAATATCTTGTACATATTTTAATGGATTTATCCCTATTTCTCTCTCTCTCTCTCTCTCTCTCTCTCTCTCTCTCTCTCTCTCTCTCTCTCTCTCTCTCTCTCTCTCTCTCTCTCTCTCTCTCTCTCTCTCTCGATTTTGCTCTTGCTCTCTCTGGGGGAATGTAAAAGCTACTATGTTTTTTATTTCAAATTCCAATCATTCATTTCTGTTATATAGGAAAGTAAATGACTTTTGTATATTACCTTTGTATTCTGAAACTTTGCTACAATCTTTTATTATCCTATAAGTTTTTTTTTATTTGTTCTAATTAGTTATAAGTGACAGCAGAATGCATTTTGGTTCATTGTACCAAGGAGTTGTTTTTGTTTGCTTTTTGCTAATCCCTAGGGATTTCTACATACACAACTGTGTCATAGGCAAAGATGATTTTATTTTTTCCTTCCTAGTCCGTATACCCTGTTATTTCTTTTTCTTGACTTACTGCATTAACGAGGACTTCCATGATAATGTTAAAAAGGAATGACAAGAGGGGAAAATAGGAGTGACAAGAGGGAATATCTTGTTCTAATATTAAAGGGAAAACATTTAGTTCTCATTATTAAGTAAGATGTTAGATGTAGGTGATCTTTATGTAGATATTCTTTATCAAGTTGAAGAAATCACCCACAATTTCTAGTTTGCTAAGAGGTTTTATTTTGTTTTATCACAAAAAAGTGTTGTATTTTGTCAAATGCTGGGTTTGTTTTTGCATGTAGAGACATGATCACATGATTTTTCCATTGTTAGCAATATTGATGAAATACATTAATTGAAATTTGAATGTCCAATCAGTCTGGTGTACCTGGAATAAATCTCACTCACTTATGTTGTATCATTCTTTTTATACACTATTAGATTCAATTTGCTATTTTGTTCAAGATTTTTGCATCTTTTTTTATTTGTTTCTGGTACTGGAGATTGAACCCAGGGGCCCTTTCCCACCAACCACATCTCCAGCCTTTTGTTTTTGTTTTTGTTTTTGAGACAGGGTCTCCCTAAGTCGCAAAGACTGACCTCAAACTTGCAATCCTCCCTGCTGATTCAGCTTCTGGAGTCTCAGGGATTATAGCTGCAGATATCCACATCTAGTTCATGAGAGATATTAATTTGCAGTTTTCCTTTCTTATAATGTCTTTGTCTGGTTTTGACATTAGGGTATGATGGTCTTATTAAATGAATTAGTGTTCCTTCTGGTTCTATTTTCTGATAGATGCTGTAGAAAATTTATATGCTTAGTATAAGTTACCAGTGAAACCATCTTTATGTGATGCTTTCATTATTGGAAGGTCATTAATTATTGATTGAATTTCTTGAATAGATGTAGATTTATTGAGATGATCTATTTCTCTTTGTTTAGATTTTGGTAAACTGTGTCTTCAAAGGAATTTACCCATGTCTTCTAAATTATCAAAAATGGCATAGAGTTGTTCATAATATTCCTTTATTATTATTCTACTGTCCATGGCAGTAGCAGTGATGGCTTCTCTTCATTTCTGATGTTAGTAATTTGTAGTTTTCTCTTTCCCTTTTGGTTGGTCAGGCTAGATGTTTAGCAATTTTATTTTATTTGCCATTCATATTTTTTCTTTGTGGTCTTTAGACATACATGACAGTACAGTGTATTTTGAAATATTCAGCCAATTTATTGATTCTTTTCAAATTTACCCAGTCTATGGTTTCATTGATTTTCCTGTTTTCAATTAAATTGATTACTGCTATAATTATTATTTTCTTCTGTTTGCTCTCTTGTACTTTTCTCCTAGTTTCTTAAGAGTGCAACTTAGAACATTTCTTCTCTTCTAATATATGCATTCAATGCTATAAAATTCTCTCTAAATGATTTGTTAGTTGAATTCCATGAATTTTGATATTTCATTTTTATTTTGTTAAAATATTTTTTATATCTCTTGAGACTTATTCTTTAGAAGTATGTTATTTAATCTCCAAATGTTGTGGTATTTTTCAGCTATTTTCTGATCTAATTTAATCCCATTGTGGTATGAGAGTATATTTTGAGTTATTTCTACTGTTTTAAATTTGTTAATGTGTGTCTCATAGCCCAGAATGTGGTCTACCTTGGTGATGTTCTATGTTAGCTTGAGAAGAATGTATACTGTGCTGATGCTGGATGGATATTTACAATTCCTACAACTGGTGATTGGCATTTCCCTTTAGAGAAGATCTAACTTTCATATTTTCCTTCATCCCCCTATTCATTTTCAGTTCACTGTCTTAATTAACAAACACAATAAAAGTAATATATATATAATATAAAGAACTGACCTCATTATTTATATTTAATATTTTAATATTTAATATTATCAATATAGATAAGAAAAATAAATAAAAGGCAACAAAGGTTAGAAATAAAAGAATACTGTCTTTACTCTAAGATGACATGATTGTCCATGTAGAAATTCCTAAGAAATCAACCAAATGCTGGATTTGTAAATTTAGCAAAGTTTTAGAATACAAGATCAATATACAGTCAGCGCACTATCAGAAAATCAATGGAAAACCAAGTTTAAATACATAAACACACATACACATACATACATACATATTCATATATACTCATTCAAGACAGTAGCACTGTGGCAGAAGGAACCTTTAGACTATATTATTTAGTTTACTTCCAAAATTAAGAATCTTTTCCAGCACCTTTGGCAGCAACTATTAACATTTTAAAATATAAAGTTTCAGAAGTGGTAGTCCAAAGGAGTTTTAGACTCTAGTCACAATGCAACAAATTCGTAAGAATAAGGGACCTGAAAAACTTACTTTCTACATACTCGCCTGTGAGGCAGGTTGATAGAATACAAATAGCATAAATTAGAACTGAGAAAGAAAGGAATATCCCTGAGTAGAAATTTACCTCCACAGAAAACAACAACTATGAAATGTTTATTAAAGGGCTATTCCAAGCATGGAAATGCTTGTAGGTACTACTGAAAAATCCACAGAAGATGTGTACTCTGGAACTTATAATAAAGTTTCAAAGATAAGATTACTTTCAAGAAAGTTAAATAATGTTGTATACTCTGATTTAGTGCCAAGATGGATGGTAGAGATAAGCATCACAGGAGATCACTTCAGAGAAGGGAGGGATTGGAGTGGTGTGGCTGATATGTTAGACGAACACTTCAGGGAAACAAACAATGAGGGAGTGCAGTCTGGGGTAGGGAACAGGAAGGGTAGAAGAAAGAAACTCTATCCCTAATAAAATGCTTCAGCTGCCCTATCAGCCTCTCTTCCTTGACTTTGGCTCTTCTCTGAGGATCATCTGATACCCTGTTTAAAAAGTGTGACAGAGAAGAAAGAAACGAAGTTGAGCTTCTCTTCTTCCCTTCTACAAAAAGCTTGACCTTACAAAAAGCTCAAAAGATTGAGCTGCCCCTGGCTTCTCAACACCAGCCTCTACCACAACACTGTCCTGAAAGTAAGCATAAAATCTTCAGGCAAGCAAGGCCCAGAAATCATGAAAATCCTTAAGAAATGAGAGAAATAATCAGAATCTAACGCATAAAGGTGGTCAAGCAAAGTCATAGACAATGGGAACACACTAGAAAACAGGAAAAAAAAAGAAAGTTTAACATAAAGTAGTCAACATCATGAAGAGTAGTGGTAAAAAGGAGTGAAAATACTATGGAGAAAGCAGGAAGAAAAGACTTAAAAGATAAGGAAAATACTGAAAAAGAGAACAACAATTTTGATAAAAATACACAATTCTGTTAGAACAGAAGATTTAAAAAAGACTAATAGAGTTCATATTGAGAAACAATAAAGTGAGAAGGGAACCAAGAATAATGGAGGTGGAGGGGTCAGAGGGAAAAGAGAACATGACAGGGCAAAGAGAAATTTTCACCTTTCGTGAAAGCTAAAAATGGAGACATTTGGTATTTTGAAATACACAATGCTGAATAATTAGCTATATTTTCTTTTTCTTCTTTTTTTTCACCATAGAAATACTGTTAGAAAAGCAGTAAAGCAAAGCCAGCCACAAAATAAGGTAATCAGTGCATGAAAAAAAAAAAAACTTGACAGTCACATCCTTGGGCTATCAGAATCCTTTATTTGCAGATACCTAAGATCATGCTCTTGGTTTTGATCAATTTCTGTGTTTTGCCACTATCTTACACAATGGAGAGGGAACTGTACTATAGGAGAGTGCAGTATTCCTTGGGAAATAATATCCTGATATTCCTAAGTATATATACCTAAGGGAAAAGGTTCTGAGACATGGGCTTCACCAGGCAGGTACACATGCCTATAAGCCCAGTTACTAGGGAGTCTGAGACAGAAGACTGGAGAATTCAAGGCCAGCCGTAGCAACTTAGTGAGACCCTCTCTCAAAATTTGAAAAATTAAATAAAGAGCTGGGGAGGTAACTCAGTGGGAACATCCCTGGGTTTAATCCCTGGTACTGCAAAAGTAAATAAATAAATAAAGATATGGATTCCTATGGTTTCTTCTTATTAACACCCCTTTCCCTCCCTCCTTTCGTTTTTAATATCTGTCAATAGTATCTTCTGAGTGTTTACTGTCTTCTAGAAGTTGTGCTTACTAGGGTCTCCTTAAATTTTTGTATTTTCTTTCTTAGCCAGTAAATTATGTCTTTCATCCTAAACATATCTGCCTATCTCTAGTGTATGCTCCCAGTGGTTAAGAGGGCCAAAGAGGTTCCTGTACTAGTAGTCATCCCAAGAAACAAAGATTTATACTAAAACATGTAAATAACTGTGAAGAGAAAATAAATGACTCTGTGCTTCATTCACTTGTAGAAAACAGATTTAGCTAAAACACACCCAATTATGTATAATCTGGGACCTACCTATTCTACTGTCCCTCAATTCCCACATCTGTGCTACTGACATCTGTTTTAGGAAAAAATAGTAAGAAGCAGTCAACTTGAATGAGCAGCCTTGACAGAGGCACAGTGAATTACAGCATCTGTTGCTCTGTTGAAGCAACATGGCATTGGAGCCAAGTACACACCAATGTCAGTTGTGACATATTCCCAAATTGGAAGAAACTAAACTTGCCATCAGTGTTGTGGCAGAAGGCAATGGGAATTGCTACTGGTAATGGTTAATGTTCATTTCTTCCTGTTCCACTTTCTATAAACAAGGTAATGCCTATACAAGCTCATTACTGTAAACTGAGCACATTTAAATTGGCAGTAAAACCAGAGTATTTACTCTAGTGAACATATAAAGTGCCTCATCCAATGTTTTGGAAATGTTTCAAGTTTTGAAACCAAGCAGCTGGCAGCTTTACAAGCCAAACCTTACACTTAAATCACTCACTCTGGAAAGTTTTTTGGTGTCCCGTGTCAGGTAGTACCATTCAGCAGACATTCATTCCCCCACCCGTTGGATTCTTTTGCAATAAATTTGCATTCACAGGGCTCTTATAACTCTTCCAGCACCACAGATTCCAATGGCTGTTGATTAAATGTATATATTCTGTGCATTTAATCTGACTTTCATTATGGTCACTTCGTAAAACCGCCACAGACTGGACAAGCGATGACACATAGCAAGAACCTGGAATCCCTGCAAAGTCTCAGGTTAGGTTTTTTTCTCCTTCTTTATTAATAGTGACCATTTTGTGGCCTAGCTCTAAATCAGCAAAAGTATTTGACAGCAAATGTTCCTATCTATGGATTATATATAACCCGTCCTAAACACCAGATGAAAAAGGGATAACCCCGGGAAAGGAAGGGCTTGCTTCCATGTAAATCATGTTACAAATTGGACAACACCCAGAGAGTTCATTGTTCAGCCTCAATTGTGAAGGCCATTCCCATTTACTATTCCCCTGGAATCAATGTTAATTAAGGCAGACTGAGACCATAAATCAGCCTGGGAGTTTTACAATGTAACTCAGCATTAAGCATATGTATTTAAATAAAAAGTAACTGATTAACCACTAGAGTTTTTCCAGAAGTTGCCTAGGCCATTTCTTTATAATAGAAATGTCACTTTTCATTTTTGTGAAGAGAAGAAATGAAAGATATATCTTCTAAAAAGGTGAATTAAGGTCAGTTAAATGCCTCACAACACCTTATTAGAAGGAAGGGAGAAGGTGAAAAGAAAGAGGGAAAAGGAGAGGGGAAAAACACAAGGGGTTACGTATAAAAGGGGAGGCAACTGGCATCTTTGCTCTATTTCCCTTGAAGTCATTAACTCTTCCTTTATGAACAATCATTTATTATAAACCTAGTATAGGTTACACACTGTGCTAGGCAATAGGGGATAAAGAATAAATAAGAACCAGTCTTTGCCCTTGAAATATGTGTTCAGCATTGTTAACCATAACACAATAATATGATGTGTAACAACACTCAAAAATATTTATTGAGTAGCTCCTATGCACCTATGCATATGCTCCAAAATAACATATTTTATATTCTAATTTTGCATAACTCCAGAGAGGCAATTGTGTGCCTCAGACAAAGCCAATACCAAAGCAACCACATCTGCCAGACAGAAGCCAAATGAACATTTCTCCAGAGAAAGTATGTGGGTTCATCAAAGAAAGCACTAACTTTCTGACCCCACAGTTGCAGAGACAGAATAGTTGATACCCATGTTCTTCAACAGCTGTGCTAACAGGGTACACCTACATAGTTCAACTACTGCTTGCATATAAAAACCACCCGCAGACAGATAATTTAGGAAAAGGGGTTTATTTTAGATCAAAGTACATGGACAACACATAATATATTGGTCAGCTTTTCATCACTGTGACCAAATACATGACAAGAACAACTTAGGCATGGTGGTGCATGCCTGTAATCCAGTGATTCAAGAGGCTGAGGTAGGAGGAGACCAAGTTCAAAGTCAGCCTCAATGAGGTCCTACGCAACTTAGTGAGACCCTGTCTTAAAATAAAAATAAAATAAAATGGGATGGAGATGTAGCTAGTGGTAAAGTCGTTCTATATTCAAACTCTAGTACCTCCTCTCAAAAAAAATAAAAAAAGAAAAGAAAAAGAAAAAACTCAAAGGAGAAAAGTTTATTTTGGCTCATGGTTTCAGAGATTTAGTTCTTGTTGGCTGACACCACAGCTCTGGGTCCAAGGTGAGGCAGAATATCATGGCAAAAGGGCATGAAAGAAGGGTGTCACAGAAGAAAACTACTCTGATTATGGTAGCCAGAAAGCAGATGGGGGGTGGGGCTCAGAGAGAAGATGAATCCTTCCAGGGCACACTTTCAGTGACCCACCTCCTCTAGCCATGTTCTACCTGCCATTAATCCATTCTAGCTAATATGTACTGATTAGATTACAACTGGTTAGATTACAATTTCCATAATCCAACCCAATGGTTGATACATGGGTATTAACTATGCTGTCTCTTCAACCATGGGGTCAGAAAGCTAGTGCTTTCTTTGATGAACCCACATCCTTTCTCTGGAGAAATGTTCATTTGGCTTCTGTCTGGTAGATGTGGTTGCTTTGGTATTGGCTTTGTCTGAGGCACACAATTGCCTCTCTGGAGTTATATAAAATTAGAATATAAAATATGTTATTTTGGAGCATATCCATAGATGCATAGGAGCTACTCAACAGTCTTGCATTAACACAGGAGCTTTGGGTGGGGGAGACAGCTCATTTCCAAACCATAATACACATTCAGTAGGTAATTCAGACACAACTAGCATCAGTATGTGCTCACCATGTACTAAGAACCTTCACATTTCATTTAATTCATAAAACAAATCTGTGATATAGATATTATTTTCCTTTCTAGAGGAATAAACTAGAATTTGTGTTCCAAGTCCAAGACTACATGTTGCAAATAATTCATAGGGCAAAAAACTGATGCTATCAAAGCTCTTTCCATTCCCCTGAGCATCTCTGGATTCCCCCTCTTTTCTGCAAAGTTAGAACCTTAAAAATCTATGTTCTGTTTGGCTAAAGGCAGTAGAAAAATACAATCAGTAATCAGACATTTACTGGAAAGTCAGAATTAAAAACCAAATCAATTAAGAAACAATAATAAAAGTTAACATTTGAACACTTCACACATATTGAATCTTTTAATCCTCACAACTACCAATTCAAGTACACACTCTCCTGATCCCTGTTTTGTGGATGAGAAAGGTGAGCTTCAGAGACTTAAAAGAACTTACTAGGAATACAGTGTATCTTGGATTCAAAACTTCAAGACTCTAGCATTTCACCTTCAGTTCTAGATAATTTATAATAGGGTAATGCCCTAGTGTAACTTCCTTCATACTGTATAACCTCTATGTGGCCATTTGTACTGTTCTGAAACACATTGATTAAATGTGTTTCTTTCTGTATAATCTGGCCCCAACCACTCTCTTCTGACTCTTCTGACACTCCTCACCAAGTATCTAAGCCAGAATAACATCTATAAAACATTGTTTATGTATGTAAAAATTCAAAGAGACAAAATAACACTATATTTTCCATCAAGAATATGTTCATATATAAATTTCAAGGGGAGGAGATGCCTGGGGAGAATCAGAGAATTCTTAAACAGACCAGTGGCTTATAGTGTGCCATAAAATGAGGAGCCTGATAACTTAAAATCTGTGGGTGTAAATTCCTCCTTGACTTAGTTCATTCAACTGCTATAACAAAACATCACACAAAAAATAACAACAAACAATAGAACTTTTTAAATTTCTGTAAACAACAGAAATTTTATAAATTTTTATAAACAACAGAATTTTTTCTCACTGAGGAAAAGTTCTGGAGGTTAGAAAGTCTTAAGTCAAGATACCAGAAGATTCAGTGTCTGGTGAAGGCCCACTTTCTGGTTCAGTAGAAGGTACCTTCTCCCTCTGTCCTCATATGGCTCAAAGGAATATACTAGCTGTCTTATGCCTTTTTTATAAGGGAACCAATCCCATTCACAAGGCCTCTGTCTTGCTAATTACCTCCCAAAGTCCCCACCTCTAATACCATCAACTGAGCATTAGGATTTTAAGATATGAATTTGGGGGAGACATAAACAATCTGACCATAGAACTCCCTATCCCCTCCTAAATTCTTTACTAAAGCTATATCATTTTCTAAATATAACATGAACTTTTATGAGTCAGTATATTTGAAAATGTTATTCCCTCCTTTCTTTATCTGTCAAAACATTAAAATATTACTTATATTTCAAAACTCAGTTCAAATACAACCTCTTGGTAAGACTTCCCAAATTCTTCAGGCAGTGCTAACTGCTGATCCTCTGACACTTACCTACTTATCATATTATCCCATAATCCTTCACCTACGTCCCCCATTACCTGTTTACCCCTTAAGGACAAATACTGTCATTGTATCATTTTTATTTTTGTAGGTATTGGTATTGCATAAAAAAGTACTTTCTTTCAACAAAAATAAATAAATAGATAGTAGATAGATAAAACATGTGTTTTAAATTCCAGGAATCAAGGTTCTTGAAATCCTAGAACCATTTTATTTTACATCCCAGAGAAGCTGTCCTTCAATCTATACTGAGTAACATCTCACATACATTGTATGCTTCCTATATTTTCTTGTCTGAATTTAGGTTAAGACAGTTTTCACCCAGAACACAGTTTTAGATAGACATTGTGACCACCAAAACAACAGAATTAATTTCCGGAAAAAGAATGCAACACCCCTGCTAAAGTCCTTGGGAATGAAGATTGTTCACAAGGCCCTGCTTTTTCTCTGGGGCACTAGACCATGCACTGAAGTTCTTTTGAGTGATTTGCAACCCAGATGGTCAAACTGAAATTTCTATCTCCTCATCTTATAACTACCAAGTATGGAGTAAAGTTATTTCGATAGTTTGTTATTTAATCACTTTGGAAGTGTTACTTTCTTTTATAGTACAAGGAAGGTGGGGTGGCTTGTGTTCTAGTCCTGGTTTCATGCTGAATGCAAGTCACTCAGCTTCCCCAGTCTTCAGTTTCTTTGTCTATGAGACTACCAGACTTGGCCAGGAATATGAGCAATCCTCACTGCATCTTCACAAGGTTTCTTAGAAGGAAGGTTAATCTATGGCATTTGTGATACATTGATAATTGGCAGACATTGATAATTGATTATGACACTTTTCAGCTAAACTTTTAATGCTTTTCTACTATTCATTGAAAGGAAAATACCATTTACTATTAAGTCAATTCCTGTACATCTGAGGTCCTGAATAAGGGATGTATGTGGCCACCAGTGGGCGCTCAGTAAGAAAGTTTATCTGAAGGTTTTTTAGTTTTAGTTTTTTTTTTTTTTTTTTTTTTGATGCTGTAGATTTGTCTTACTCCTTCTCTAAGCGTTTGTTTCATATCCATTTGAATAACAATATGTCTGTGAATACAAAGCAAAATTGAGGTGGAAGAGTCTTACAATAAATGTCCAAATAATCTATGCAAAATCATCACCAAGGAGAACTGGAAACTTATCCCCATACCACTCAAAAAAGTGGTTTTATTTTCTTGTTGTAAACTATTCAGATCATACTGCAACAATCAAGCACTGTGTTAAAATACATTAATGGATGAGTATTTTTCTTGGTTTAACTGTAATAGAGGCTATTTTAGTTAGGAAGAGAGAGAGTTATGAAGCTGAAAGGGGCCTTAGAAATAATCTATGCAATACACACAAACTTGTCAAAGGAAGTCTGATGACTTGCTCAAGGCCACACACTCCCATTTAGTGACAGAATAGTAACTAGAACTCCCATGCCCTGTCTTGAGAAATGACAGATCACACATGACACACATACAGACCCGTCACTTCTGTCATATTTCTCTTCCTAACTTTTTGCAGCAATTAAGGTTTCCATGAGCCTCCTGTTCCTTTTCAAATCCCCGTTCCAATGCTCTTTCTAAATCTAATTTTTGCTGATGTTTACTTGGACAGCAGGCTTGAGAGTTGGCCAAGAATATGAGCAATCCTCACTGCATCTTCACAAGGTCTCTTAGAAATTATGTAGCACAAGGAATTTGACTGTGTCTCTTTTTTCTTCAGTAAAATCAACACAGGTAAGTAGAATAAATTTTTCATTTTCTTTCTTGAGGGCAAAGTATGTTAGGAAAATAGTGTTGATTTATATTCCTAACACAACACTACTTAGAGATGAAGTCCTGTGACATGTTCTGCAGTGTCTCTTGGTGCACAAGCAAAAACCTCTGACAGAGAACAACTGCAGCTAAACTATTATTTTCAAGTAGGAAATTATTTTTTCTAAGCATCTTAAATAATACTTTGTGCTCTTACAACTACAGGACTCTGAGAGTTCAGGGAGGGGCACTTCAAAAACAATCCTTATTTATCCTAATGACTTCCCACAGAAAGGCTGGTTTTTTTAGATGAACACAGCAATAAGGGAATGGCCAACCTTAACTGATTTAGAAACTGGCTGCATCAAACTGAGGGTTTTTCATATACTCCTTTCCCTGTAGAACCTGGGTGTCCAAGGTTGAATAAGAGAAGGACATCAAATGCTGAAGCCTTTAAAACATGAACACAACTATTTGGCTCACAGTTTCTTCTTTCAGCTAAGGGAAACAAAATGAAAAGTCATTAATGGCACTTTATTAGAGATAATTCATGTAAGAATTTATAGAAAATTTTATAGCATTCTAGATTCCGTATATGGCAGGAAATGTCATATATAGTATTTTCCTATCTTAGAAATTACATCTTCTCAATGGAATGCTTTTAAGAATTCTAACAAGGACAATGCTCCACTGCAACAGAGACGTTCTGCCAATCAGAAATGTCCCTTCCCAAATCACAAAGGAATAGGTATCTCATAATCTCCAAGGGAAATGGTCAGATTGGTGAATGGAGAATAAGGTTGTGTCACTGAGTTAAACCAAGAAAGATCATGAAGGTATTTTTTAAGCAAATTCAAGGTAATTGGGATGGTCTACATAAATTTATTTTTCAAAAGAGACTATCAGGATAACAGGGTAATATGCAAGTCTGTTCCCGGCCAAGAGAAGTGTAGAGTTGCTTAACTTGCTCAAATGTGATAGTTAAATGTTATGAGGATTGTGTCTTTATCTAAAACAAAGCAAAGAAATGGGAATTATCACTAAGGACAAAGATGATTAACCTTGAATGTATTCCTTCATCTTCCTTATGTAACACCTTAGAGCTGAGGGAGAAGACTCAAAGATCTCCATTTAAATCCGTCAGTCTTTCACTAGTACAAATCCTGGGCAAGTTGGAACTACTAAAACTCTCTGAGTTTTGTTTCCTTCTTTGCAAAAACAAAACAAACAAACAAACACCAGAAATTTGATCTACTTTATATAGCTGTTGTACAACTGGTGAAATAGAATGTAAATGTGCCTAAGGTTTAGCTGGATAACATAGAAGCTTCTCTCTTTTCTAAATTTATTGAAGAAAGGTCTTCTGACTTCAACTGGTTTCTCCTTCTTCCTAACATAGTAAGGAATATTATGTAATTTTGTAATATGCAGTAAATGCTAAAAAGATATAATAAACTAAATCCCAAGGGAAAGAAGTTGGGCAGAAAAAGGAATTTAGATTGACTGTCAACAGGATCAGATTCACTGAAGGTTGCTTTATAAATCTCAGCGGTTAGTTAAATAGAGAGCAGAGATGTTTAGAAATGCAAGCTGTATCACTTGGCCACTTTTGCAACAGGCAGTTAATTGAGGACAAATCAGGCTTAGCACACTTCATCCTACAGCAAAGTGGCCGTGACCACAGTACAGAAAGAGGATGCCATGAATTTTCTAATTGGGAAATCTAAACCCGAGGAAATTCTCAAAGCAGCAGGCATTAATAGGAGTTAGGCGTAAATAATTTCCTATCCTCAAAGAATCTTTGACATAAAGCTGCCATGTTTTATTTCAGTAATAAAAAGTTTTGTTTTTTTAATAGTAAATGCCTCAAATGATTTGTATTAAACCCTGTAGTAGATTGTGCCTTGGAGAGTTAAATATGCTCAGCTTCTCACTAAACGGCTTTTGGTTCATCATAGGTGAATACCATGTGGTAAATCAATAGCCAGATTGATTTCCTATTTATAGGAAAAAGTTCAATTATTTTTAATTCAATGTATAAAATAATAGTTTGAAGACTTGTCATATGGTAGTTATCTCCCTTTACAAGATTAGTGCCCTGTAATCAAAGGTAATAAAGGTATTTTTACCTGAGGAAAAATATCTCCCCCTTATTTTATATTAATTAAGAGTCTACCTATATAAAGTAAAATAATAAAGCAAATGTTCCAGTCATTTATGGGGAAGGGAAACAAACTTCCTCTTGAAATATCCACATAGTTAAAGCAGAAGCAGTTCTATAGACTTCCATTCTGTGCTTTGCTTCACGCCAAAACATCTGGCTAAAAAGTGAAAAAACACCCAAATGGCATTGTATAGGAAAAACACCTAGATGATTGATTGCATTTTTCACTTTAAAGTCAATGTTTTGATATTATAGAGATGCGGCCTTTGTTCAATAGATGCAATCTTTCACTGGCAAAAAAAAAAAAAAAAAGCATGGTTTTACAAAGACAGCTTTGCCAAGGACTAATTTTTCAATTCTAATTTTCAATTAACAGTTTTAAATAAAGGAACCAATATTATATGTCCTGAATCCCACTTACGCTGTGTCCTAAATCGAAAGGCAGGAAAAGCTGTCACTAGAAAAGATTGCAAACTGTACTCCCCATGTATTCAGCACAAGATCAAACAAACAAACAAAAACTGGAGGCAACATCTTAAAATAACTTTAAGTTATTAATCTAAGGTGACTGCAGCAGAATAAGGAGCTGGGTATTTTAAAAGTGCTGTATGTCCAAAACATTACACAAATATGCAATAACAAAACAAATTGTGTTCATGTTGTAAAGAGAAATAACTAAGGACATTAGCAGTTAGGTAGTAAAGATTCACCGAGCTTCTTACATATCCCTCTAACCTCAAGTTCTGTTTCTGAAAGTGAAAGGACACTAATGAGAATACAGAGACAAAAGGTCATTAGTCATGTTCTCCAGAGGACAATTTGGCCAGCCTTAGGGGAACAAGGCTGGATTCAAAACTGGGAAGGAGGTAGGGGAGCCTGGTCCCTTCCCCAGATTGAGGCTTCTTGAGATACCCAGCACTATCTTGGATCATGCAGAGTAAAGGGCTCTGGAGAATTCCAGGGACCTGTGATCCAGATTTAAGGCAAAACTAGTGTTCCACTTGATTCATAATTCCAAGAGTTATGACAAGGTATTCTTACAACAGATTTAAACTGTCCAATTTTCCAAGCCTCCCTTTGTCACATGCCATGTTTTATCAACACCTAGATGGGATCTCATAGAGGTCTTTTTGGTCTTCATTAATCACAAAAATTGATGAAGGATCCTAAGATTCAGTTCTGTCTCTATTCCTCTCATATAATTTTTTAATGGATCAACTTCTTACATGTATAAAGATTACTATTGTGACTGAGGTGTGTCATTTAAACTCTGTGGCCTAATTTTGTCATCTGTAAACTAGGATGTGACTGCAAAATACCAAGTGATTGTAAGGATTCAATAAGGTATTAGGTAATTGAGAAGCATGGCATAGTGTATACTCAGACTTTTCATTGATTCTGATTCTGAATGTAAACAATCAGTTTAAAGCAATGTATAATCTTTAAAAAGTCATCACAGGGCTAGGGATATAGCTCAGTAGTGGAGTACTTACCTAGCATAGAGGAGGCACTGAGTTCAATCGCCAGTACTGGGAGGAGGGGGTTATTTATTCATTCATTATTCTCTATTGCTACCGAGGTCTCTTTGCCAAACTATAAGACACACTGGGCAAAAGAACAAAAGAAAGAAGGTGGAGCTGAAGGTCATCTAAGACATCAACTGTTCTCCCAGAATGTCTGATCACCGCTGTTCTAACAATGTCAAGAAGACTGGCTAACACAAGCTGGTTTGAACATGTTAGGGCTGCCTAGCCCAAAGAGGGTCTGAGCAGTAGCCTGGGAAATGTACTTTGAGAGGAGAAAGCTCAGGGAAAGGGCTTTAATGCCCTCCTGTCAGTCTTGAGAAAGCAGAATGTAACATGATTTCTTTTGGTCTTCTGCTTGAAAACAAATGTTCCTTAGCCTATCTTCCCTCTGTTTAATTAGTCTTCTGTCTTTCTCAGAATTCAGTCTGTTCATTTGCAAATAGAGGACATCAGAAAGGCTAGTGGGTGTGGTGTGGGTGTTGGGGTGGAAGGAGGTTGAAGTGTTTATTTTCAAAGCCACAGGGGTCCCCATTTGAAAAAGCACCCAGCTTATCTCAATGTTTTTGTTTGTATGATTTTGAATTAGAAGGTTGGAGCAATTCATTTAGGAGATTAAGCTGTCTTTATAATGGGCCTAGTTGCCCTATTTATTCAATAGTATTGGTAGGGTTAAAAAAAAAAAAAAGGAGTCTTTCAGTCTTTCTATTGCTGCACTCTTAGTTATTATTCCAGTGCAATGATTTTAAAGAATTCTTTCCTTGGGTCTTCCTTGGATTTCAACGCCAATTATTTTTACATAAAAATGATGTTTATTTGCTAGCCACAGATAAAGTTCACCACCTTGATGTTCAATGATTTAGTGTGCCAGTTTTAGTAAATAAAAATACATGATGGTAGTTAAAATATGAATTTCAAAAAACAAGGATTAAAATTTCAGTCTAAGTATGTGTGAAATCACTGACAGCTCATGAGGTGTGCTTACACTAAAAAATTACTTATTTATTTAAAATTTAAATTTAACTAAACACCCTGGGTTTTATCTGGCAATCCAATCAGGTTTCCATAGATGTTACAAATGTTCCAAGAAGGCCAAGTGAAAAACAATACAAATTTATTTTCATTACTGCATTTAAATTTACTTTCTACAAAGTGCTTTACCAGAACAATAATTCCCAATTTATGAATACAAAATGTGATACCTCGGGAAATCAAGTGAATTTTGATTTACAGGATAAGACCTGTTTCTAACCACCTAAAGCTCATTCCATTTAAGGAAAATTTTCTCATCACAAAAAAGTAAAGCCAAAAGGGTAACTGCCATCTTCATTTGAATTAGAAGTTAATGTCTTGAACTACTATGTTTAAAGGTGAATTTCATCTCTCATTTATGGTGCAAAACTAACATCTTATGCAAGGAGAAGCATAACACCCCAATTTGTATCTTAATGATGAAGTGGCCTTTGAACCATAAATGAATGATTTCTCCACAGGAGACCAAACATTTGTTTGTGACAGTAAACAAAAAGCAAGCTGAATTTTAGGTAGCATACTAATTTAATGTAGTTGTTGATAGAACAATGAAGTAAAGAGAGGGATTTTTTTTCTTTTGATGAAATAAAAACTTTTGCCCTTGCCATAGATCTTAGTAATAATTTCAAACATAATTATACCTGTATGTATGTAAATGATTCAATTCTTTCTTTGTTTTTGGCTTTTACAAAAATGCAGAAAGGAACTGGATTGTTATTTTACAGTAATTCATTTACAAAGCCCCTGAATTAATAAAATGTGGAAATGAACTAAAAGGCCTAATTGTACATATGGGCTCCATTTCATTATCTTAAAATCAGATCTATTAGTTGTTAATTTTTTTTTTGTAGACATCAAGAAACCTTAATCTCTTTCTTGCTTTTCTTTTCTTCTTCTTCCTTTTTTTTTAAAATATGAATCTTCTAAGAAAAGGAAAAAAGAGACAGCAAATGAAAAGCTTAAATTAATATATAGTATTTAGTCAAAAATTCCTATTTGCCATTTAAATAAAACATCAGAAAACTCTTTCTAGCACTTCATTTTGAAATACCCCTCATGCTGGAACTAAGACCTGCTAAGAAATACCACTGAAAGCTGCCACTTGACCCGGAATTCCTCTACAAGAAAAACTAGCCATAACTACATGAGAGGCCTATATGAGAAACTGCCGGAATGTCAACTTCATTTGCAGTGGCCCCATATGGCCTGATCACTCTCCCTGGCATGATAAATCACTGGCAGAATCCTTACCTTCCTACGTTTGATCTCTGCTCAGCAAGATGTGGTTTTGATGTGAAGAACTCCAGATCTCTTAGGTCAGAGACAAATAGCAGTGGCACTGACCTGCCAAGTGCTAAGTCTCTATTAGACCTGAGTGAAAAGCCTTAAGCTTCTGACAAGTTCCCTTGCCTCAGAATTTTCCAAGCCTCTGGTCTTCATGAGCTTAGCCTGGCAAAAAGGCTGTTGCAATGGCTTGGAGGAGAAATGTCAACAAGCCTTTTCTTTCCACCACTATCACCAAATATTACAATCAGTTTTTCCTAACACTTAAAGAAGGAATTCTTTTGGGAGTCATTGTTCTAATTTCTAGTACTAGAAGTTTAGCAAAACATGAAACATTTTGATTTTGATTTCCTGTGGATCTTTTCAACACTGCTAACCATTCATGTATACAAGGACAGTCATTAACAGAGAATTCCATAGACCACCCTTTGCTAATTATCAGCACATCCCTGAGAAAATATTTTTAACAAAATTGTTGTGAGTACAAATTTTGGATCCCAGAAGGACTGCAGCTAAATATTCAAACAAGTTCAACACTGTCTTCATAAAAACAGATGTGGAATCCAGAGAATTAAGAGTTCTAAAGAGTGGGGGTGAGGTAGAGAAATCTTACAGCTTTTCTAATCCAATCCCTTTTATAAGTAGGGTGCATGAATAAATATGCATCTAATTCCATCATCTCATTTTGTAAGTAATAAAACTTCTGTCCAGGGAACTTAAGTGCCTTTTCAGTATTACAAAGCATTTTCATATCCCCAGGGCCTCATATAGAAGACACAATCAATTGAGCAATCAAGTGATTTTTCTCATTCATTAATTCAATAAATACTTATTATATAAGGAACTGCTAAATGAGCAGACAGGAGCAGCAGAGATGGGGTCAGAACACTTGTCTTCTAATGCCCACTCTACTGTCTTATTCTACTCTACAATGCACCCCAAGGGTTTTCTTTTTCAAAGGAAAAGCAAGTGAGTAAAAGTGGAGGAGAGTTTTCTATACTATACTGTGTGCACACTTTCTTTAAAGTAGGTTCATAAAAGGAAGCAAGTTATTCCAAAACATTTCACCCTGGGATTCACTTTCTAATTATGGAATTTTATCTAATTAGTAACTACACAAATGGAATCAAAGTATTATTTTCTAGTATGTATTCATATTCTCTTTCATTCAAACACAAAAGATGTATGGACCACACATGTCAAAGCAGCCACGAGACTGGCTCTCATACAAATTCAGGTACAGGAAGAAAACTAGCTATAATTTTACTCCTTAATGTGACTTTCAAACACACACAATATTTAATAGAAACAATAAAAATAAGTATTTGAAATGAATCTAAAATATTACATTTAAAAGATTTCTCATGATAGATTTGGTATTTGCAAATCATGTGTTTGTCACAATAAAAATGACAGCAGAAATATCAAAAATTGTAAGACTAAAGTTGGTGTAAAATTTTAGTTAGATGAAATGATAAGGAGTTCCATGAAAGCAATAAGTATGCTTCGTCTCATTTTAATAGCTGCACTATCTCAAAAGTCTTCCCCTTCATGCCACTCAGAAGCATAAAAAAAATCCACATTATCTCTCCATAAAACTATGTATTGATTAAAAGCAAAATGTTTGATTTTTGTTGTTTAATGCAGTTAATATACCCATATTTATTTATCCATGTCTATGTAAAGAGTGAGCAATAGTCTCCTTAATTAAGATCATTAAGAGTTCCAAAAATTTTGCACATTTCTTTTCTAAGCCTTCTTTTTCTCTGTTGGAAATCCTGGTAATGATACCAGAATGTGAACAAACCTCATCAATCTTCTCCCTGCTGTTTACAAGACAGGATTTATGCTCAATGTACTGACTACAATGACACACATCACTAAGTGACTAAACTACCACCCAAGCTTTAATCTGAGAAATTTTTCACTCAGTACAAATACTTATCTGCATGGAGAAACATGGAAGAGCAATTATAGCCAACACATGTAGTCTTTTAAGAGTATACCAATAAATACCCATTTGTGAAGGTTAATTTAATGCAACCCAGGCTGTTATCTGGAATAGTATATGTCACCAATTCAATCCATTAAGTAATTACTAAATTCTCAAGAGGGCTAACAGAAGTCAAATGTGGTTATTCCAGGTTCACTGCTTCTGGGCTCCCTAAGGACTGGTTAGGCCAACAGCTGGAGAAGACCACAAAGATTCCCAGGCATAACAAACAATTTTATGAAAACAGGTAAATGAGTCTATCCAGAGGATGAAAGTCATCAAGGACCTGTTCTGAGAGAAACACTTATGGAAGCAAAAAAGAAATACAAGTGGCTAAGAATAAAAGGGATATGAAAAAGGTAAAAAGAAATGGCAAGTCTGCCAGGGAAATAAAGGAGAAAGAGAAGTATATTTTCTAAAAGTGAAGACAGAGAAATCTGAAGACTATAAGATCTAACTAAAAAAGACAACCTGTCAGCAGTTTGGGGGTAGGATTTTGAGTCTAGGATTTTGAGTCATTTATAATGAAACCTTAATCTTGTACCCCAGCTACCTCCACCCTTTATCACTGACTCTATTTTAAAAGTTTGGATACTCTATGAATTTCTGTATTCTGCATTCCTACTGAGGCTATACGTAGTGAATAGATCTGAAATGATTGTGAGAGATGATTGTTCATAACAAGTAAAATGCAATATATCCAACCAAGTCTTCCTGCAAGAAGTGTCTCTCTGTTATAGATTAGAGACAAATACCCAAAATGATGGCATATGGGGGGATTAGACAAAAGATGAACTATATAGTAACATTCAATCTTAATCAAACATTCTCACTCCCAAATGAATCTTAATAACCATAATAAAAGTAAAAACCACTTTTCAAATGAAAAACAAGCAAACGTGTTATTAAGGGGCCTGTGTATTCAACTAATGACACTCCACAAACAGCCTCTTACCAAAGTATAAAGAATTACATTTACCCAGGTGATTCATATCTAAAATGTCAAATTGTCTCAATCCATTTCCTCCACCATGTTTTATGGTTCAAATTATTGCTAATGGGAGCTATGACAATATTAACTAAATTTAAATTTGGGATTTGTGGTCAAAGAACTGAGTTTGGTGCATCATATTAAAACACTCAGTAGAACTGATAGTTCAAATTAATTGGCTTTTTGTGGTTCTTGTATTTGTTCTTGATGTTATAAGCAGAAATGGAAGAGAACTGAGTCCTGGAATTTCCACCCACTATTGTTACTGAGACTAGAAATTTTATTTAATTTTAATATTCTTGATTTTCTTACTTACAAAAGAAAAAAATAATACTATGTTCACATCATAGGGTTGCCAAAGAATTAAGTACTAGTCATATACGAAAAGCACTTTCAATACTACATTTTTAAAAAGCTGTACCTATTAATAGCTATCTATAATAGTAAAATACAGGAAGTGGACTGGGGTTGTAGCTCAGTGGTTGAGCGCCTGCCTCAAATGCGTGAGGCACCGAGTTCGATCCTCAGCACCACATAAAAAAATAAATAAATAAAATGAAGATATTGTGTCCATCTACAACTAAAATTTTTAAAAAAATACAGGAAGGGTTCAACAAACATTTCTGAAATATCTATACTACCGACTGAGCCAGATGCTTCAGAAAAGCCAAGATGCATTAAAGTTTATTATCTCGTGAAAGAAAAATATAATGTAGAAGCAAAAATTGTATCATTTAAAAGGGCAAACAAATAATACTGTTTCTCAAAGAATTCAAGTTCATTATCAAAAGTAAGTTATGCAGACAATTTTGTTAGGTATTACATATATAGGAACACAAACAGAAGGGCTGAATTCAGTGTCAAGGCATACATGCAACAGCTTCTACAACAGCTTCTTTAGAATCTAAGGCATACACACATGAATCAAATCACTTATAAAACCCAAATACAAAGGTAAATGTGTAACACCAGCTTTAACTTTAAAACATAAGCTCAAGTATTAACAAAATGTGAAGTGCCAAAATGTTATTTTCAAGTTGGTACTAAGGAATAATTAAAATTCTTTACACTAACAGGATAAATCACAGTATTGAATTAGTTATTCAAGAAAAAGGTTTTCCTATTAGCAATTATTTTTCAAATTGTTATCTATACATGTTTTCTCCTATAAACAAACAACACATATTGAAGAACTCATTTATTTACCTTGGCCTTCCATAAATGGCAGCGGGGTGTGTGTGTGTGTGTTCACTCATGTGTGCATGCATGCATGCAAGAGACAGCAGGTCTTAGTGCAACAGTAGTTAACATTCAAACACAGTTTTAAGTGTTATAAGAAAAGTAGAGAAATAAAATCTTGATATGAATTTAATAATAATAATAATGACAGAGTTTTGTACAATGGCCCCTAATAGGTAGGCTTATGAAACGCACTTGTGTCCTTAGTATAGGGAAACCAACATGTATTAAAATTGGACATCAGAGTAGAATTAATTTCTTATATTTTCCCATTAAGGAGAAGATCAGACTTAGAGAAAGAAGACCACACATTCTTAACCTCTTAGTCTTACCCTAAGATAGCACAGAATACAATTTAAAACAATTCCTTACACATTAATATCATTTGCCTTTCCTCTACGTTAAATCATTTGTCCTTCAGATTTGTCTACCCTTATATATAAGCAAATACCAATTCCAGGAAAGTTAAGACACAAATGCAAAAAGCCAAATTTTAAATAATAAAAATGAAATAAAACTTTCAGAACAATGTAAGAACTTAGAATTTTCTTAAACAGTAAACAAAGAAAAGTTCCTCTTCATTTGCATTTAAAACTGTATGACATTTTGTATAACCATGAGGGTCTCCTTCCATTTCCATGCAATTTCCCTTCTCTTTCCTTTTCCCTCCCACCTCTCACCCCTCTTTAATGTTAATCTTCTTCTCATGCTCTTCCTCCCAACTCTGTTCTTAGTTACTCTCCTTATATCAAAGATAATATTTGGCATTTGTTTTTTAGGGATTGGCTAGCTTCACTTAGCATAATCTGTTCTAATGCCATCCATTTCCCTGCAAATTCTATGATTTTGTCATTTTTTAATGCAGCGTAGTACTCCATTGTGTATAAATGCCAAGAGGAAGTGAGGGGAAAGGGGAAAAAAAACAAGGGGGAGAAATGAATTACAGTAGATGGGGTAGAGAGAGAAGATGGGAGGGGAAGGGATGGGGGATAGTAGAGGATAGGAAAGGCAGCAGAATACAACAGACACTAGTATAGCAATATGTAAAACAGTGGATGTGTAACTGATGTGATGCTGCAATCTGTATATGGGGTAAAAATGGGAGTTCATAACCCACTTGAATCAAAGTGTGAAATATGTTATGTCAAGAACTATGTAATGTTTTGAACAACCAACAATAAAAATTAAAGGAAAAAAATAAAACTGTATGACAATTACACCAAAGAGAGAAGGGGCGGGGGGGGGGCTTGGGAGGAAGGAAGGAAGGAAGGAAGGAGAAAAAAGTACAATGGGGAAGAAAATGTTTGTGTAGTACATATCTAACAAAGAATTACAATTCCGAATACATTACTACAAATCAGCAAGCACATATACACAGAAAAATAAGCAAATGATAAACTAGCCAGTTCACAAAGGAGGAAAGCCAAATGGCTGGTAAACATGAAAAGATGCTCATTCTCACAAGAAATCAAGGAAATGCAAATTGAAGCAGCAGAGAGACACCATTTAACACATCAAATTGGAAAATTATGAAATTCCAAGTATAAGTGAGATACACAGTAATGGGGAATGTGGTAGACGGGTAGGGTGGATAGAAACTAGTATAATCATCTTGCACAGAAATCTGGCAAGCCCTAATTAAGTTGTAGATACACATCCTCTATGAGCCAGCAATATCACTTATAAGTATATATTCTAGAAGCTCTCTCGCCAGGCATATAAGGAGACACATTTGGAAATGTTAAATGTAAATGCTCTTACACATGATTCTAACAGCAAAATACTGAGTATCTTAAATGTCAATAATAGAATGAATAAAAAAAATTGGGAAACTTTCAAGGAATAAAATAATATGCAACAATGCAATAAATGAGTTGGGGGTATATCCAACTACATGAACGAATCCTGGAAATTTGATGCTAAGCAAAACAAAGCACATTGCAGAAAGATATATACAGCATGGTGTATATTTTAGTGTGAATAACAACAGCATTTATTATTTATGGATACTTATACATGTACAGATACATACACCTATGAGAAACATAAATGCCTCTAAGAATAGTGAGAAGGAAGAAGGAATAGAAAGAGCTCGTGGGAGGGTTTCATTGTAATTCTTTTAAAAAATTAAAAGTAATGCAGATGGTTCCCAACTTATGTTGGTTTGACCTATGCTTTTTCAATAAATATGCAGTAGAAACTACACTTCAAGCCAGGTGTGGTGGTGCACGCCTGTAATCCCAGCGGTTTGTGAGGCTGAGACATGAGGATATCGAATTCAAATCCAGTCTCAGCAACTTAGTCAGGCCCTAAGCAACTCAGCAATACCCTGTCTCTAAATAAAATACAAAACAGGGCTGGGGATCTGGTTCAGTGATAGAGCGCCTATGGGTTCAATCCCCAGTCTAAGAAAAAACAAAAACAGAAACTACACTTCAAATTTTTATCTTTTTCCAGGTTGTCGATGTGTGGTATGATACTCACAGGTGATACTGGGCAGCAGCAGCAGTTTCCAGTCAGCCCCGTGATAATGGTAAACAACCCATACTCCACAGTGCACTGTGTTGCTTAAGGTAGGATGTTGGGTAGGTTGGATTAAATGAATTTTTGACTTCTGATAGTTTACCTTACACTGGGGTAATCCCATCTGTTGTGTAAAATGTTAAGAACTAACAAATCTGGGTACAGTTACATACATTTGTTGTATCATTGTCCAAACTTTTCTGTATGATTAAAATGATGGGGGAATGTGATGATCATTACTATCCAAAGTACATCTATGAAGGCATGAATTGGTGTGAATATACTAGGTATACATCCAGAGATATGAAGAAATTGTGCTCTATATATGTAGTAAGAATTGTAATGCATTCTGCTGTCATATATAAATTTTAAAAATTTACATAAAAATAATTCATTTCCTAACAAATGTGTTACAATACAGTGCACTGTTCACATGCCAAATATGAAATGTCTCCTTATCTTCTGAATCCTCCCAGTTTAACTGATTTATGTCAAGTATCTAGCACCTTCAATCATTCACAACAGTTTCTTGGGGGCCTATCTTCACCTCATGCCCAAGTGGGAATTCTCTTCAGTCTCTTCCCAGAAGTATTTTTTGATGCTAGACAGTGAGTACCAATGCTTTCTACGAGGTCTTAATGAATGTTAATAAGCAAATAAATTTAGGTAAGCAAAATAGTGGCTGCTAAAAATAAAATTGGCCCTGAGATAATACAATTAGATAATCTTCTCTAAGAAAATCAAGTTATATGGTACACTGGATATCAGATTCTAAAACATAGATGAGACAGAATCCCAGGTTTCAGGTTTTCTAGGGAATTTAACCAAAGAGTAAGTTTCACACATTGAATCCAAGGCAGAAGACCAATTTTCACATCTATGAAAATAATATTTTAAATTGCCCTAATTGAAAATAATTGTCTAATTGAAAATAATACTTTAAATAATTCTTCATATTTCATCTTTCCAAAGTTGTCCTATTTCCTCTCTTCCTCCATACACTAAACTTTCCATAATCATATCCAGTCTATAGATTTGATGTAGGTATAGTAGTGAGGCTGGGAGGAAGAGGAAACAGGTTATTTTTGCCTATTAGCAGGTTTGCTAACTTCATAGTATTTGGCCAATTCATTTGCCTGAAAGTAGTTCCATTCTACTTATATGAACAGCCACACAACCTATACCACTTTCTAAGTTTAAATTTTAGGAAATCCCTAGAAATGACATGGAGCGAAAAAACTTGAACCACTGGCCTTGAAATCAGTAGGCTTAGGCAAGATGAATGAGAAAATATAAAAATGTAATTTTTAATTATTTTTAAAAAATTTTTTATTGGTTGTTCACAACATTACAAAGCTCTTGACATATCATATTTCATACATTAGATTGAAGTGGGTTATGAACTCCCAATTTTACCCCAAATGCAGATTGCAGAATCACGTCAGTTACACATCCACAATTTTACACAATGCCCTATTAGTAATTGTTGTATTCTGCTACCTTTCCTATCCCCTACTATCCCCCCTCCCCTTCCCTCACATCTTCTTTCTCTACCCCATCTACTGTAATTCATTTCTCTCCTTGTTTATTTTCCCATTCCCCTCACAACCCCTTATATGTAATTTTGTATAGCAATGAGGGTCTCCCTTCATTTCCATGCAATTTCCCCTTTCTCTCCCTTTCCCTCCCATCTCATGTCTCTGTTTAAAGTTAATCTTTTCTTCCTGCTCTTCCTCCATACTCTGTTCATAGTTGCTCTCATTATATCAAAGAAGACATTTGGTATTTGTTTTTTAGGGATTGGCTAGCTTCACTAAGCATAATCTGCTCTAGTGCCATCCATTTCCCTGCAAATTCCATGATTTTGTCATTTTTTAGTGCTGTGTAATATTCCATGGTGTATAAATGCCACATTTTTTAATCCATTCATCTATTGAAGGGCATCTGGGTTGGTTCCACAGTCTAGCTATTGTGAATTGTGCTGCTATGAACATCGATGTGGCAGTATCCCTGTAGCATGCTCTTTTAAGGTCTTCAGGGAATAGTCCGAGAAGGGCAATAGCAGGGTCAAATGGTGGTTCCATTCCCAGCTTTCCCAGGAATCTCCAAACTGCTTTCCAAATTGGCCGCACCAATTTGCAGTCCCACCAGCAATGTACAAGTGTACCCTTTTCTCCACATCCTCGCCAGCACTTGTTGTTGTTTGACTTCATAGTGGCTGCCAATTATTTTTAAAATTTTCCCTATCTTTTATAATCAAGATTAGAAATGTGAATATGTAACAGATGTGATTCTGCAATCTGTATTTGGGGTGAAAATGGGAGTTCAAAACCCAATTTGAGTCAAATGTATGAAAGATGATATATCATGAGCTATGTAATGTTTTAAATAATCAATAAAAAAATGAAAAAACAAAACAAAACAAAAAAGATTAGAAGGAATTTCCATACCCATGATATACTGAATTCTTACAAATGAGAGAACTGTTTCTCTGTCTCTCAATTCCCAGTTTCACCTGGACAATAAGTTTTATCTTTCCAGAGATCTAGGGATAAAGAAATTGCTACTTTGGCTCTCCAAAAATCAGACAGTGAGGAGAAAAGAAAGTAGAACAGCACCTTCTTCTGCAGGTAACAGGGCTGAACTGAAGTTAAAGGAAGGCTTCCTTCTAGAATAAAATTCAGAATGTTCACTCCCAGACATTATAATTTTTAACCACATTGTACAGAGCTCAATTAACCCCTGTGTTTAGCCCCAGGGAAGTGTTCAGAGCCTAGCAGAAGCCAGGGTGTTAAAATTACCCAATTATTATTCCAATTGGAATTTTCAAAGCCTGGAAGTGTTTTCAAATTAAGTGATGCAACAGAGGTTTGCTGTAAATAAAGTCGTAAGAGTTAAGATTTAGAAGGGAAATAGTTTAAACATAACTCAATATTAAGTAAGCCAAACAAGTAATAAAGACATGCCACAGATGGGAAATTTCCAATTTGGATAATGTCATATATTTGAAAAGTTAAATAGACTAGAACTCGAGAATATGTCTGAAAGGCAATTAAAAATTAACCAAGATGACATTATGGCGATCAACTTTATGTACATTCGATTTAGTGTCTTGAGAGGAAATGAATGTCTTTGAAATGACCTGTCGCAGCAAATAAAGGAAGGAAGCAAATGCTAGGAAGATTTTTAAAATAGTTTCTGCCTGGTGCTTTTACTTTCTGGAAGGTGACTGTCCCCCAAATTCCATGCACTATCTTGGGGAGTCAGAACAAGGGAAAGCTTCTCCCCTCAGCCTTTTTTTTTTTTTTTTTTTTTTTTTTTGGTACTAGGGATTGAACCAAGGAACACATAATCACTGAGCCACATCCCCAGCCCTATTTTGTATGTTATTTAGAGACGGGTCTCACTAAGTTGCATAGGGCCTGGCTAAGTTGCTGAGGCTGGCTTTGAACTTGATATCCTCATGTCTCAGCTGCTGGGATTACAGGCGTGCACCATCACGCCTGACAAGTTTTTTCACTTTTAAATTATATAAACCAAGACACATTCCCACTGCCAGAAGGTATCCACCATATGAAAATGTCCTCATATGTTGCTACACATCTCAGGTTTAAGTACTAGTAACTTAGCAATATCTTTGTTTAAACTACTTAAAATACTGGAAGTATCTATTTCCAACCTGGTGTTTATGTTCACTTAATTGGGCATACTGAGATATATTAATATTAAATTTTGGTACATCGGATATCTAATTTGTTATTAAAATACTGGATGAACATTTGTCTTGTTTAATGACTTTTTAGTGAAAACAAGACCTTAATGAAGAAATATGCAGGGTGTCCCACTTGGTAAAAATGTATTATAGACACATAAGGATTCCATGGTTACCCAGAATATTAAACTCTTATGAGTAATCAAAATAGTAAACAATGGCTTGTTTTATAAAACTTTATTAATCACACATTTCTGGTCTCTTAAAAATGGAATTCCATCAATTTGGAACCTCAAATATTATAATAATCCAAATATAATCATCACTTTATAAAATGCAACAGAACTAGCATTGGGTGAATATCACTGTATGCCACTTACTTTCACACAACTTTCTCATTTAGTCCTGATAATAACTTCATAAGGTAGGTGCTATTAATCTAAATTTTGACACATGTAAAAATTGAAACTCAGTGAAGAAACTTAAGATGCTATACATACTTTTGACTACCACAACCCCAGAGCCTAGAACCATACCTGGCACCATAAGTTGAATAAATGTTACCTGTCCTCATAATGGTAAGTACATTTTTTACCAGGATTTGATCAAAGGTCTGTTTTAACTTGGAGTCTTTCTTTTCCAAATCAGGGCTCATAATTTTTTTTTCTAAAATGTGGGCTGTATGGTCTCTGCTGAAACTACTTGACTCTGCCATTGTAGTCTCAAAGCAGCTATAGTCTATATGTAATTGAATAGATGTGGCAAAACCAGACAAACAGTCTGTGGTTTTCTGGCCCTTGCAAACTATCAGTAAGATAACTAAAAAGACAAAACACACATTAGTATTTGTATTTCATTATTAAATTAAGAAACTCACAATTGGGGATTGTGTGTGAGTTCTGAAATGCTTACTGGTTGGATCATGATCATTATCCTTCACTGAGGTCAGAGAGATTCTTCATGTCCAACTTTTCTTAATTCTGGCTATGAGAAAGTCAAACCTCACAGAACAGGGAGTGGAGAATCTTTTACTCTGAAATAGAAAAGCTATCATCCTCTCTCCCCTTTTTTCTTTATAGAAATAAAGGACAAAGAAAATCTCCAGAAACCATAATTACATGTGTGGTTACACAAAGCCATGTAGTAATAGGCATGAGGGCAGGAGGACCTAAGTTATCTAAGGTTAACTTAGATATTTAGATTAAGTTATCTAAATCCAAGTCCTATGATGAAGTTGTTTTAGCTTCCCTGGGTTAAATGGTGATAATATATAGTAAAAAGCTGTATAGTTAACAAAAAAAGTGTTTTTTAAAAAGCCCAAATCCTCTATAAACATGCAGTTTGATTGACAATTTATGATCAAAACAAACAATCTCAAGTAAAGGTTTACATTGAACTAGATACACACCTATTTAAAAGAAATCATTCCTGAAATAGGTAAGAATTTTTCCCAGAACCAGAACACTTCATAGAATTTTTTTTTAAAAAAAAAAAACTAGTAATTTAAAGTCGAGAGCTTAAAAGTCACAAAAGGTGACTCTTTAAGAAGAACAGACCAACTTCATATTCCAGGACTGCATTAGAAGCAACACACACACACACACACACACACACACACACAAAATAAAGACTTAAACTCTCAAAAAATGTGTCACATACTTAAGAAAAGCAAAGTGTATGATAAGGAATACTTTATCAATTTTTAAAAGTCAAGGGCAAATCTCTTACCTTTTTTTCTTATTTATTTCTTTCCCTTGAAAGGTTTTGCAAGAATTAAATAAGATTTAAATGAAAGCACTAGATAAATCATTAAGTCTTACAAGTTCCTATAAAAATGTTACATTATAAGTATTATTACTATTTTATTATTACATTGATCAACTGAACTAATGCCATACTGGCAACCAATATTTGGCACTCAATCTTTCTCATAAGATCCTAAGCTCCTAGAAGGTCAGATGTTTCCATGATCCAACTAGAACAGTTAAAAGTATCATTTTTAGGAGCATCGTCATTCAAATACCCTTTGAATTGAATTGAGATTGACCTCAGAAAACAGTATGTGTTTAATAAAAAATTACTAACTGAATAAATAGTAGGCACACAACACATATTAGTTCTGATTTTTCCAGTTGATTGCATTTTTTCTCTTCTAATGTAGCAGGTCAGTAATCAAAAATATTCCCCTTCCTGGCTCTGTTCTAGATGCCCACAGCATCAGACACTGGAAGAACATGTAACTCTTTTTATCACTGTTATTTATGGGCATAAATTCTCACTGAAAAAGCAACCAACAGAAAGTAAGCACACTTTTATGTGGGGGCAGGAGTAGGGAAGATTCTCCTAGAGCCAAGAAGAGAAGATGGAGTCAACATACAAGTGGAAAAGTAGAGGAATATTTCAAAAACCTGGGAATCTGGAAAAGGTACTCCCTGCAGTCAGGGGCAGTCTGTAAAGCTCTGAGCTTTGATTCTACAACGTTGTGTATTCCTATAATATGATCAGCCATACAAAACCAGACTGATAAAACAGAAACAACTCAGAAAAACTTTAATTCATAACAGCTTAGCTAAAAGCAATCAGAATCCTATGCTAGCTGTTTAGCAGTCTTTTGAGATACAAGCAAGAAAGTGGCTCCAAATTGTTGCCCTTGACACTTCATGCCAGTTATCACTTTTTCTTGGCTGGGAGTTTTAATGAAAAGACATTCATTAATAAGAAATCATTTTTAAAATATAGGTTCTAGCTTGCTGTATTAGGGAAACAGAAACAGGCATTTTCCAAAAGAGACATTGCTATCGATAATTAATCTAGTACGGATACTGGAACTTCAGAGCAATAAGCTTATTTTTAAAACAGAATATAATTGCCTGAAAGTCAACACAGAGCTAGGAGTTTAGCTTTTTGGGCATGCTTGAGGACTGAACTTTAATTCTATAGCATTTCTACTGGACCTGTGACAGGCAAAGGCAGTAACTTTAAAAATAAAAACTTTTCAAAAGGTACAAATTCTTTCAGAAGAAAGAAAATAGCTTTAAAAAAGCAGAAATATCCGAGATCATAAGTGCAAAATATTCTAAGTACATGCTACTTGAAATTTTCATAATCTGACTATATCTAAGTATTAACTCTATGTTGATCCTCAAATGACATTGCAGAATCATACAGAAAAATAATATTGTAATAGCCCTCAGTAAAACTGTATTCGTTCAATAAGATAAAAATGATTAATTAATGATATATTTGCTTGTCTTAGAGAACTATTAACTTATGTGAATATTGTGTTTGTTTTATATATGCCTTTCAACAGTCCCTAAAGCATATTTTAACCCATTACATGTTTCAAATTTTCTAATGAATATTGTATCACTGCTAAAGGACATAACTATGCATTCTACCTTCTTTATTCTTCTGTTTGAAACTAAAAAGATAATTTTCCTCATTTATGATCCTAAGTGATTTTAAAAAGAAACTCTCTCTTCATTAACCTTGTTTTCTTTTTAAGTGGGGGGTGGGGGGGCGATCACCTTGGGCTTACCTAAGGATCAACCTCTGCTCTTCATGTTTAAAATAAAACATAAAACTGCTTGTCTTAGAAAATTTAGAATTCTCACTAAAGAGCTGAGGAGGAAAGCTGCTGGGAATGTTCAGTTTACAAGTTTTTGTGGAAAGAGCTCCCCTTTAGATTAGTGTTACTCAATGTTTATGAGGGTTGTTTGTCAAGGCAAAAATAAGGTGCCTCCTCCCCTCAAATTAAAGAATCAAGTTACAATCCATTATTTCATTTCTGATTGTTTTTCTTTGTAATAAGTGGGAAAGTGGATACTGGCTAAAAGTCTTCCCCCAACTAAAAGACTCCACATTAAAGGTTCCAATTAGCTATAAATCAGTTGTCTTTCCTACTGGGGAGAACAAGAGAAAAAAGAGAGGGGGTTGTTAGAGAAAAGAGAATGGAAGAGTTTCCAAATTAAATTCTGAAAAAGATACCTACTGCAGACCTAAAACCACTTTCAGAGGCTGCTATTCTGTTTAAAAGTTAAGACCAAACTACCCTCCCAAATCTGAGGGTTGAGTCCTTTCTCAAATGTGTAGGTCTTGCATTTTAAGACCTCTGAAGAGCCGCTGGAGAGGTTAGAGACCCTCATAAAACAAAACTTTTATGCTGCATGCTTTCCCTGCTTGTTCCTAAGACCGAAGAGGTGCCGCACATTGGCACTATTGTTATGCAAACAATGCCTAAGGGCTATAACCATTAACGACCTCTCATTAAAATGGCCTTCAAAAATTTGTCACACCCTCTAAAAGAGCTAGCAGGTACATTAAATCCATCTAAATCGACATTCAAAACACGAATCATCCCAGATAGCATCCTAAACTCAATCCATGTAAAATTTCAATATTGTGATGGTTTGGGGTATTTCTCTTTTCAGCCATTAAGCCAAGAATCGAACAATTTAACTTCTCTACAAAACGTAGTGGATCTTGTAATAAGCATGATGGAATACAACTTTAGCGATATTGTGAGTACACACATAGGTTTAAGTTAATTGCAAGAAATGTGCGACGGTAATAGAAAATCAAATAAGAACTGTAAAGTGAACTCCAAGAAATGTGGGTCTAAATCACATCTATCAGAACCCCACCAAGCTATAACATTACAATTCTCCGCTATATATATGTAAAACTGATTCATTTTTTTTTCTATGACGAATTTGTGGAAAGAAAGTAAAGTCAACTTACATTAGGTAGCAGACGCACATTTATATACGTGTGTGTGTTTTTAAAATGCAAGGCAACAATAAAATTCCTGTTAGTCAAAACCAAAAAAAAAAAAAATGTCAAATTTCGTTTTAAAAAAAGTTTTCAGTAGAAACGTGAACCCGAAAACTTGCACAAATACAAAGCTTCTTCAAGTTTCCCAGGAAAAAAGTCACACTGCCTACAAAATTCAAATGAAATCCTGACACTGACTCTCGCTGTGCTTTTTATCAGCCAGGTTCCCGTGAAATTTGTCACACACCGGCCAGAGCGTCAGAGTTCTGACCGTTTCCTACTGGAAAAGCGCTCCGCTCGGTCCGGGATCCGAGGACCTGCCGGGCGGCTGGGAGCGAGGACCGCGAAGCGATGGCCCGGCTTCGCGGCGATCCGGCGGGAGCTCGGGTCTCCTCTGCGGAAACCGGGAGGTTTCCGACGCCTTCCCCGCGGTCTGGGGCAGAGCCGTTGAAGGAGACCCTTCAGCGAGCGCTGCCTTTAGGCTAGTCCCCGACGCGTCCCAAGACACCGCGGGACTTCAAAAGCCACCACCGCGGAGATAGACAGGGCGTCCGCTGCAGCTCAGGACGGCAGGCTGGCCCCAGAGACCCCGGCCCTCGCCCCCTAGAGAGCCTGATGAGGAAGGAAGTTTCTAGAAATCCTCCGTGGGCCGTGGGCGCTTACCTTGGTGTACTTGATTTCGAGGTTGGGCGTGGGCGACGGCAGGAGGTGCAGGGACGCCATGAGCGCGGCGGGGTCGGCCTTCACCTCGCCGGGCATCTCGATCTTACTGGAAGTCATGGTGGCGGGCCGAAGTGTCGCTCGCCCGCGGCGTGGGCTGTGCGGGCTGTGCGCGCGGTCCGCGGGCCGGGGGCGCGCTCGCCTGTATATAGGCAGGTGTCAAGCTGGGACTCTTCTTATTGGACGTGAGGGCCGAGGCGCGGGGGGCTGGTCCATCCTACCTAGGAGCCCGGGCGCAGCCCCGATTTACATAAAGCCCGGGCCGCGCGGCCCGCGCCCACCATCCAGTACGCCCTCGCCCGGGTCTGCGGGGCTCGCTCCACGCCCACACGGCCGCCGTCGTCGACGGCCAGACTGCGAATTTGCTTGGGGCTCTATCACTGGACCGTCTCCCTACCGTCCCCTCAGCGTCCGAAGAAGCCGTACCTTGGCCCGAGTCAGGCTGGGCGTCGTGGCCCCCGGAAGCGGTGTCAGCGAGAGAGCCAGGACGTGGAGGGTGACACCCGAGGGCCAGATCCCTCCCACTCCCTCCCGGGCTGGCCGAACACCAGCTCCCCTGCGGTTGGGATGGGGGAACGCCCTGGGTCCTCCTCCCAGGGGAAGGGGCGCGGTGCTCTCGGCAGCGACCCCCTCTCCTACACTTGTCAGGGTGGCCCGAAGTGCGCGGTGGGCAGAGGGCTAGGGAGGAGTAGTGATGGGTGCGCCCCACATTCGGAATGAGAACCTTTGCGAGCCAGTGGGCGCTTCGTGGCCCTCCTCACGCTGCTTCTCCCGCCTGATTGCTGCCCTCTGCCGGCAGGGACCGGTCTGGGCGCCTGGGCTGTGGCTGGAGGAGTGGGCTTGGGTCCTGGTCAGCTCTTGAGTTGTTGCGTTGTGCCATGGGCTACTTTATCTCTCCATATCCTCCTCTATCCCTTTCCGCTCCTCTCCCCCAAAACACCTGGCGGGGGGGGGGGATCCCTTGTTCTCCGGATAACAACTTCGGCCTCTCATGCCTTGGATCTGTCCCTGCACTGCTCTTCCGGGTTGAGCGTCCATCTCCATAACTCCTAATTTTTTTTCTGTAGTCCAACAAGCTTCCTTCTGGTTTGTGGGTCAGCATATATGTGTAAATCAAGAACTCAGAGAGCCGACTGCTGTGGCGGAAGCCTATAATCCCAGAGGCTCAGGAGGCTGAGGCAGGAGGATCATGAATTGAAAGCCAGCCTCAGCAGATGCGTGGCGCTAAGAAATTCAGAGAAACCCTGTCTCTAAATAAAATACGAAATAGGACTGGGAATGTGCTTGTGGGCTCAATCCCTGTACCTCCAGGGGCGGGGAAAGAAGAAGAAAAGGAAAGGAAAGAAAGAAAAATAGAGAGCCATTCCAAGTTGGGCTTTGGGGTCATTGCACTGAATCTGGGGCCCACATGAAAGACCTTTAATAGAATCCTTTCCCCTCCTCATGCCCAATGTAGACCTGAATGTAAAGAAAAATCCTATTGTGAAAAACTTTCAATCATATTTTTTTTTCATGGAAGGGCATATTATTGTGAGTGTCTGAACTACTAAGCAACTCCTTGATTTACATTTTGCATGCCATTTTCAGAACACTAGAATCCAATTTCTTTGGGTATTATCAGAAAACCTTTGTGTTAGATACTTCCAGTAACTAAAACTGCCTAATGCTTGGTTCTTTCACGCTAAGCAATAGTGGGTGTAGACAAAATATTCAATTCTGGTAATAAACTTGTAGATATAGTTTCAGCCTCTCAGGATCCAAAGTCTCAATCCAAAGTGACTTAATTTACTACAGACCTTCACTTAGGCAGTTGAGGGGTATTGATTCAGAGGAGTTCTAGGCTCCAAAATTATGCCTTAATTATGGCACATGTTCATGAAATACATTTTTATTAAAGACTTAGAAGACTGTAGATAGCATTGAGGAATAAGAAAGTAAGATCTTGGGGTTTGTTAGGGAGAGAGAGAAGTTCCTGACAAGGGAGAGCAAGGATCTCTGTGGAATAATCCCTGGGGTACAAACATGGAAGTGTTTTGAGCACTTCCATGCAAGGTACAGTGATTGAGTCTGCATTACAAACTAGAGCAAGAGCCCTTGCCCCAGTGAGCTCACAGCCTTCACTACTGATAGGTAGATGACCTACTACCATGAGAACCTGTGAGGGAAATTTACAGAGTGCATCGATGGCAAGATCTTGTGGCTCCACCAAGGAAGAGATCTGCTCTCAGGGGAAGTTGACCTTTGAACATGGCTTGAAAAGAGAAGTGAGTCTTCACCAGGAAAGGGAAGGACACAATAAACAGAAGAGTCTGCAAGAGCACAGGCAGAGAGATGTGAAAACATTTTTGGAGAGACATCAAATGTGGTTGGAAATGTGGCAGATGAGGCTGGCAAGGCAGTTAACTTCAGATTGTAAGGACCTTAATGCTGGAGGTACTGATAGGCCATTAAGAGCTTCTGAGGAAAAGGAAACTTTCATGGTTTGACTCAATAGATGAATAAGGTCAGGAAAGAGTCACAAACTAGAATAAATTGGTTTATATTCTCAGAGAGTAAGACAAGAGTTGCTTACTCTTGATCCACCTCTTGTTTGCTAACTCCTCTTCTAATACTGTGGCTAGAAACTCTCTCACAGAGGAAGGAACAGGATCCAAAATGATGGAATTATACAGAGTCATACAGCAAATAGATTTCCTTCACTCTGGCAGGAAAGGAAGTACTTCTTGATTTCCTTTCACAAATAACTTCAAAGTTCTAGTTCAGAGACAGCAGCAGGCTGGTTTAAATGGTTCCCTCATGACTTCTTTTGTGTGACACTTACTCTCCCACTAGACAGTGAAGAGATCCACACAGGGACTGTCTTCTATTCCCTTTACACCTTCCTCAGTTCCTAAAATAGTGTGGAGTTCATTGTGATTATTTAATAAGAATTTTGTTGAGTGATTTGAACAAAAGACAAAGCATTGTTAACTACTTCTACCATAAGAGGAGGAAACTTCCCTACATTCTGATTAAGATCATCTTTCTGATCTTAAACTTCGTTTTGCCATCCCCCATCTTTTACCATGCACTTTTCTATTTCAAGATTTCTAAGTTTTTTTTCTTTATATAATAATCATCTGGGATGGGGAACCCCCCCCCCCGCCATATTCAGCTCAGGCAGGATTGCAACCATTTTTTTTTAGAGAGAGAGAGAGAGAGAGAGAGAGAGAGAGAGAGAGAGAGAGAGAGGGAGAGAATTTTAATATTTATTTTTTAGTTTTCGGCAGACACAGCATCTTTGTATGTGGTGCTGAGGATCGAACCCGGGCTGCATGCATGCCAGGTGAGCGCGATACCACTTGAGCCACATCCCGGCCCTTGCAACCATTTTTTATCCAAGCTCTTTAATTCCAGGTGGGGAAGAAGTTTATAAGAGAGCAGTGGATTTATTCTATCATCCTTCTTTAGTCTACATCTGCTTGGTTTCTGCTCTTAGGACTTATATTACTTTTAAAGCTGCCTTCTTTTCTCACATTTCATTTTTCTTTCCTTATACTCTTTCTTTATTATCTTCTTTTATTGTCTTTCCCTATAGATCTGACAACAATTAAAGGTACAATTTTTGCCAGAACTACCTTCACAATTCTAAGATTTTAAGTGTCAGTCTTTCCCCCAGTTTGATGAAGAAACATTTTCCCCATCCTTAAAATGTTTCTCCTCCTGCACTCCTCCATCTGTAATTATTTATTGTTTAGGATACATCTTGTTTGAAACCCCCATGAACAAGGAAACCTAAGCTACAGCATACTGTATTTATTTCCTTGTGAAAACAATTTATTAGGCCTGGTGGAGCCAATATCCTGGAGTTGCAGAGGAGAAAAATAAATTCTTGCCTCATATTTCCTCACCTAAATAATAGAATGCAAAGTTGTAATTTTAAGGCATTAGCTTTATATGAAGTTTGACTTTAAGGTGTGATATCATAATAATCCAGACTTATTTTTAGATGCAGTTAAGGAAAGTAATGTATTTGTTAATCCAAGAACCATGCTTTAGAAATCAAGGATTTCTAAAGATTCCTCTCAAAGAAGACACACTTTGTGTTTTGACAATAATTGTATGTCCAGCTTGAACATCAAGCTTCAATGTTCAGGGACTCTTTCAGCCTCAGGTGGCTCGCTTAATGGCCTTCCTGCTTCCATTACTAACCACGATGACAGCCCACCTTTCTAACCAGATACACTTGCATTTTAATTTATCTTTAAAAATAAATCACGTATTATAGCATTTCCTTCTTCTGGGTTAATTGAATCAGTTCCTCAAATGTCTCTAAGTCTAATGATTTGAAAGAGGCACATTGTTTGAAATATTTAAAAAATTAGAGCCCTTGGGTCGTATGCAGAATGATTTCAGTGCTTATTTCAGATATAAGTGTTTCCTAATGATCTCATTCATCTCAAATGGGATATGCCTGGTCACTTTATTTGAAATGTTTCCTGAAAACTCTAACAGGAAAGCTTAATTCGAAGTATATTGATAGAGAAATGGTATTTAATTTACTAACAAAACCTTATTAAAAACCTTTACGTATTTTTATTCAGAAATGCTTAATGAAGTATTTTGGACCCATTATGCAAACTTCTATAAAATAAAATCACTTATTTTTATATTTGATGTCAATATTAAATTTTTATTTGAGATCTAAATGCTCATTTAATTATTCTCTTCCTTCTTACATCCAGAAGAAAAGAGGCTGAGATTGTGGCATTTATTAACCATAAAAATTCTCTGGTTATTAAGACCCTCAATTCTTAATGTGGTTCCTAGTCATTATATTTTTTGGAGAAGACTATTTCTGGTTAAAGGGAGCGGATTACTAATTGGTCATGGCTCCAGAAATCTACACTCTGATATATAACATAATTCTTTCCTTTTAGAATAAATCCTTCACTTTAGGGGGCCCCAAGAGTCTATTTTAAAAGTGGGAACTAGATTTCCCTTCATTTTAAAGCCAGATTGTACTTCATCTGTATTGTAAAGGTTTCAATCTGGGTACAGGGATGAGCTCAGTATTTTATCAATAATGACACTTTAACAGATAGGAAAAAAATTAAAATTCCAGCTCTGCAGCCTTTCTCTAAAGCGTCTGAGGAAAAGACATTAGCTCCCTCTGCAGCCAATGGTGTGTATGTACAAGTGAATAGTGCCAAATACAGTCGCTTGTATTCAGTATATTTTTATGTGGTACTGGTAAGAAATCTTTAGGAGATTTAATTTTAATTACTTTAAAGAAACCATCTCAGATAAACAAATTTTATACTGCAGTTATTTCAGAAGAAGGACTTTAATTAAAAGACATTTTAATTTTTTGGAAAAGAACTTCTATCAGTTAAATTTGCCATAGAATATATAATACTTAGACCCCTATAGCCCCACTTAAGTAATGCTCAGAGCATTCAGTATCATAGAGAAGATAGGAATATCTTGGAGTATAGGAATGAAAGCAACTACTTTTTATCATGGCAGGCGAGTAAGAGTTACTGATAGTAAGATTCCAGAATAATTTCATTTCTTCCCCAGGTAAGTGCTTGGTTTAAGCTTGCTTTCCCACCTTTCATTTCACATTCCTTAATTTACATTTTTCTTTTTACTTTTAAAATCCCTCACTCTGTACAGAACTTTTTAGTGTTGTTATTTACCACAGGATTCTCCCGTACACTTCTTCCTCAAGTCTTTCCCACAAATGTTCAACTCAGAGGATCTTTGAGCATACGGAAGTCTCATGAACTTTGGTGATGTTTAGAACTGGAACCCATATTCAGATCCACTAGAAAACGAGGATAAATGAGCAGTTCCTGTTTCTTTCTTTGACTTGTTAGGTTGAGCCACTGAAAGGAAAATCAGGGACACTTCATATGACTTGACCACACAGGAGGAAAAGTAATAGTTTTCTTCTCACCACACTATTCCCTATGTGAAAGGTAAGGGGGATAAATGGAAAGTATTCAGCCTTGGGACACAAGCATCCAATTTGGACATCCAGCATGCCTAGAGGAGGTCTTGCTTTAGGCACGTGTAGGCCCACTCTCAGAGCATCTGTGACTTCCTCACTGCTCTTGACAAATCTAGATTTTTTTTCCTCCCCTTTATCAATCAAAATAAGTTCAACTGAAAAAAATATTCATTGACTACATCTAATGTGAAAATAGAGGAACCAAGAGCAACTTATTCTCCCCCATATAAAAGCAAAAAGCAGTACATGTGACACTAAATCATTTTTTAAAATACTCACATACCTGCTATAGACAAATGTTGTTACCTTACTTGTATTCTGTCAGGGGTCAGACAGTCATGGAACAGTTCAATGGTTTTCAACCCTTTCACTGGGTTCAATTATCATCATTGAGGAACTTTAAAAAATATGGTTGTTAGGCCCTACCTCCAGAGATTTGAATTAGGGACCCAATTTTAGAAGGAACCTAAAGTGTTGATAATTTTCACAAGGCTCCTGGTATCTCTAAGGCACAGCCTGATTTGGGAACCACTAGTTAACCCACAGAAGGTTAACACTGTGGCATTGTTTGACTCCACTTTGCAACTTCTCTATTGGAAACATGGATTTCATGCCTTCCCACTTTGTAGTATTCTTGCTTTGCTATCTTTAATTTAGTATTTGAAAAACACATCAAGCCTCAAATGGATTGACCTTTCTGCTAATGTATTTCACCTAAATTAGCACAGGCAATTAACTAATTTGTATTGGAATTGTGCACTTTCCAGTTCACATTTATCAACTCTTAAATGCTTGATCTGGTGTTGCAGTTTAAATTTTTTATTATTACCCTTTAAATCTGAAGAAATGTCTTACATCTAATTAGTCAAACTTACATATTCAATTAATAGGTTCATTATGGACTAATGAATATGAAGGCAGCACTAAGGGAATATCTGCCTGCCAATTGAGAGGACACAACTTTTCTGCTATGAAAAAAGGAAATAATCCTTTAAATGACAAATAGCTTGAACTTTCCATTTTAACATTTCTGCATACGACATAGCTATTAGGAGTTTTATGGACCTGCTAAAATAGGAAAAACAGTATGTTGTCCAAAGATAACTGCCTTTTCAGAGGGATTCAGAACTCAGAATTGCAAAAGAAATATATTTGAAGACACTTTTTTGGTATAAAAATATAAAGGATTAGATTGTTGTTCCAAGCTATCCAGTTTTTCAAACCTGAGTTTTTCATAATAAATGCTTAGGGGATTAATGATAATAAAAATAATATCACATATTAAACAAAATATTAAACTTAGTGTAATACCCTTTAGGATTGTTTCAAACTTGTCTGATTTTATAGCTTTAAACATACATCCAGGCATTACTTAGGATATTGGATGTTCCTGTAGTCAGTTGTTTTTTTTTTTTTTTGAATCTAATAATTTAGAGATCTAAAATGAATTCCACAATATTTTCAATCGTTAAACTTCTGGCTTTGTATTTTTCTGGTTATGAAGAAATCATCATTTTTGATAGTTAAGAAAAAGCCACCAGAAAAGGTAGGTGAGGACTAGATCTCACTTGAAAACTACTTTTAGATGTGGCAATAATATGATGAAAATGATCACAAATCATCTCTAAAGCATGAGATATCTTTTACATCAAAGCAAGAGATAAGCAATGGACCAATTTTGCAGCATTACAGTAAGAGCATTTCAGGACCTGCATGTACAATTCTACTGAGAAATAAGTCTTTTTAATTTTTTTTATTTTTTAATCTACACTCCTTACATTCAAGCTGACACTTGATTATTAAAATCTACCTTGAATTATATAGGTGTGAAGTATCAATATCCTTGCTAGAGTATGAAGTTTACATACATCAAATATTCCAAAAACAAATTACTGAAATATTCATGTGTTTAATAAGGATGGCTTCTCATGTGCCTAGCACTGGCTAGATTTCCTGGGGTGGGAAAAAGCAAACTGAAAGTTCTGCTCTGAGTTTAAGAAATTCACAGTTTGATTAACATAAGAAAAGTCTTTATAATTGACTTTATAAATATACATTTTCCACAAGAGCATATTAAATGTGTTTCACTGATGGTTTACTTTCTTTGGTATCCAGAAACTTCCAATGTGAGCAAATATTTCCCATATTGCTCTTGGTAGAAGTTAGGAGCACAGGAATTGAAAAAATGAGAAAAAAATTAGCACCTGATGTGTTCAGAACTGGGAGAAGGATACATAAGCATAATCCAAGTAGAAGATGTGTCTAGCAAATTTTGTGAGGAATATATGGACCCTGTATGTCATTTGCGATAGGACATTCAGGCTGTTTGGGATACTGCATCAACTGAAACCCTAAATCGATGTCACGACAACTCATATCATTCAGGCCCAATAAAATGCTCTTGCTCATCTCTTGCCTTATATTCTAAAAATGAAAGACAGCATCTTTTGTAGAGAATGCTGGAAAGATCAGTGTTAAGCAGCTATTATCATTAAGAGTGTGAAGCCTCATCATTTGAGTAGGGGACCCATGGAAGTGAGAGAAATGACAAATGAATTAACTTGCACATCTATCCTCTCAGATAGAAAGAATGCCATAGATGCCTCAAAAGCACAAAGGTTATTTCTCAGAGGCACAAAGTGTCCAAATTTTGTGCTGCTTCTTGTGTTCCAATTGACAATTTTTGAGTAGTCATAAATGTGGTGTTCCTGACAGCCTATATGATGGCTGAGGAATATTTTATTAAACAATTTAATACTTTTATATTTGTAACTTTGTAAGTCCAGACACAACCTGCATTGATATTGATTTGTTAAATGGGTAAGTAGATGGACATAAAACTCTAGAATTACTAATAGTTCTATTCTTATAAAGATATTTCATAAGATGTCATGTTTTAAAAATTGAATAGTTAGCTCATTTCAATCATTTATTTAAAAGCTTGGTCATTAATTTTAATTTCTATTTTAGTACTTAATCTTTTTAATAAAAATTAACTTAATTTTATTTTTATTATATATTATTTTATTTTTATAATCTATAATAATTTATTTATAGATTATCATCTATAAATTCATTTATAGATTATTTTTATTAAAAAATTAAGTATATTGGAAAGAAAAACACTTTTTAAAACATCTATGAGATATGGGATAACAGCTCTGGATCCTCTTCTTCCTGCTGGGAGAAGTCTATCTCTGTTCAATCCTTTAAATAAAACTTGCTTTCTATGGCATTTCTCGGGTGTTCAATCTTCACATAAGGAAATGGAACTTGGCCCTGATTCTCATTACTGGTATCATATTTGGAGGTCTCATGGAGCTGGTCACCAAGTGAGAGTGCTTGGACAGAGAATTGGATCCACCACTCTCAGGTAAAATCCTGCCATCCTGAATCAAACTTCCAGAGAAACTTTTTCTTCCCGAGGAACAGAGGAACCATACTCCTACACTCTAATAGAAGACCTGAAATATCTCTTATGCAAAGACAATGGTGATGTGTAAACTATTTTTCATCTCTTTCTTTATTATTTTAGACAAGTCCACTGAAATTAACTCTTTTCTAGATTGGGCTCAATAGTATGCCACTAGGTTACAGAAAGATAATTTCTGGATATGTGGACTATCCCTTTCCAGTGTTTCTGGGTTACCTTGGTGGGGGGGGGGTATCCCCTTACAAGGAAGAAACTGGATAAAATTACAATCCTTAAGGTTAGAACAAAAAAAGGGAGACACTCTTTATAAACTGCTACTTGTGCCAATATTAAATTATGACCTATAAATGAAACTTCATCACAACCAGATCATGGAAAAACTTCCACTTTAGAACAAACCAACCTTCAGAACTTTGTAATTTTGCAACTTTGCAACTGTTAAATCACATTTAAGCCCATCCACTTCTAGCTTTCCAACATCACCACCTTTCATGTGTTGGCGGTGTTCACATCACCACCAATATATGTGAAAGGTATAAGGATGGTTACTATCAGCTTTGGGACTGATATATGTGGCTTACACCTACTATAGGGCATCTAAACCAAAAAGCCCCAATCTGCTGGGAACAACATAACCACACCTATGACAAATGGCCTAGTGCTACTCAGGAATTATGTTGGACCCCAGAGTCACTATGCCAACACATTGTGATTTCACAGGCCAATGATTGGTTTGGGACTAATTGGTTCTCTAGACCTGAAATTAGAAGCAACATCAATGGGACCCAATGGATGTGTGGAACTAACTTATGGCCCTGGCTTCCCCCAGGCTGGATAGGAAGGTGTGCTGTTGGGTACCCCTGGATGCAATGAAGATGGACACCAAGTATAAGGCAGCCAGTAAATCTCCCCAATGTCAGACATAGGTGTGGGTGATCAGTTTTTCGTTGGTATGATCATCTAGCTTCACTGTTCATTCCAAAAATTGGCTTAGAAGATGTAAAGTGGCACATGGAAACCCTAACCAATTATACTCAAACTGCCCTCCACGAGGTTGAGGAAAGTATTTCTCTCCTTAACACAGAAGTAACACTCATGAGGAAAGCCTATCTGACATAACCGGATGGCTGTAGATGTTCTCACTGCAGCCCAAGGCAGCACTTGTACTCTTATGAAAACCGGATGCTGTGTTTACATTCCTGATAACTCTGGCAGTGTAAGAACATCCTTAAAGATTTACATTCCCAGATAGAGGCCATGTCCTCCCCAGCCTTGTCATGGGAAGAACTTCTTAGTTCCTGGTTCTCTGGTAACCTCCTGGTGGAAGACATTGTTACTGCCATCATCATCATACTCATTGGCATGTTCACATGCTACGGCATTTATTGTTGCATTAATCTTATTTCAGTACTCATATCTTCTTGTTTCTCCCATAGATCACCTGCCTCCCAAATGAACTTACAATCTGTTGCTTCCAAACTAGACTTTTACAGTGGACCTCTTGACCAAAATGATGCCTAAAAAGGGAAACACAACTGCTTGTCCCTCTCAGCTCAAAGCAGCCAGAACAGTAATCATTCATTTTCCCTTACAGCAGTAAGGGTTCCCTAAAATTAGAGGGGGGGATGATGCAAGAACAAAGGACAGGTAGTTAGTGTAGATAGATGATAGGGTTGGGTCAGGAAGATGGAAGCTGATTTGAAGGGAATGGAATGGTCAGACCTTCAGGACATGTCCCCCTCCCCCTTGCCGGTGGCCAAAGTCACCTGCCTCTAGGGGGGATTGGAAGCTGATTTGAAGAGAAAAGAATGTTGATACCTTCAGATATGTCTGGTCCCCTCACCTGTGTCCAAAGTCACCTGCCTCCAGGGGATTGTTCCTCCCAGCAGGGAATTATTAATGAGTATTTCCTGGGCTTTTCTGGGCAGACAATGGAAAATGGGAAGAGGTATCCCTGGATTGCTCCCTCCTGCCTCCCCCCACCATGGGTGGGATAGAAGGAATGGGCATGAGAAGTAAAAAACCTGGAAACTATAAGAAGACAAGATTCACTCCTACCTCCTCCCCTAGATACCAGCTCTGGATCCCCTTTTTCCTCCTGGGAGAAGTCTATCTCTGTTCTATCCTTTATATAAAATTTGCTTTCTATTCAAAAAAAATCTGAGATATAACTTAGTATTTATGCTTTTATTTAATTCACATTCAAATGAAAAAATGTTCAAATTTATACACATCAAATAAAATTCACTTTTAAAGAAGCTTTAAATTATTACTATGAATAGTACAAATTATGTGAAAATTTTCAAATACTTCAACAAAGTAATTTTGATGAAATTAAGGCCCACACTGCAATTTGTGGAATGAATATATAACTTATGAATTGTGTATTTTTTCATTTCATAACTTACCCAAACATTGCTGACATATCAACAGAATGCTTAGACATACACTATTATAGTTAAATTTAGTCAGTATAGCTTTACCTATTTAAAAATTTTGTCATCACAAAGGTTTATGTGTCTAAGCAGAATAGAATATTATGTTTAACAATTTGTAAGTTTAGTTTAAAATTATAAAATATTTAGGTGTATGGTGTTTGAATCTCCATTTGTATTCTTCCCTTGGGTATCATAAATGTTAGGGGTAGGCCAGGTGTATAGAGTTGTTTTCCTTCATGAGTTCATAAAATTGCTGGAATATAGAATTCTCTATATTCCAATTCCAGGTGAAGTTTCTGTTGACTGTCCTATAGTAACCCTCATGCATATTTTTAAAAATTCACTGAAAAAAAATGCAGAATGAACCCAGAAACATTGCTTGAATTTGAAGTAATACATTAATTGGCTCTTTATGGTTTGTGTCAACATTGTTGGAGTTTTTTTTTTCTCTTAACAATATTTTGCTTGTTTTCATTATCGAATAATAATTTAAGAATTATTATTTGAGAATTTAAGAAACCTAAATTAACATCCTAACTATTCCCCCATTCACTGTATTGAGTCAGTCATTGAAAATGCCCCTAACTTCTCCTGATAGAAAATGTCAGTTTTAATGTGAGTGTATCCCCTTAAGAATATGTCATAGCTTATATTTTAAAAGCCTCTGCATTTTTAGCTACAAAAGGAAAATAATCTTTATCCATGTTGCACGGGTATTCTTAAAACCATGGAATAAAGTACTTGGGCATAACTGAGCTAAAGACATTGTGGTATAAGTAAGATATGATCACTGCATGACATCTTCATAATCTAACAAAAACAACCACAGCACCGTTAGTAACTGAGGAGTATAAACATATATAAATCACTGTCTCATGTCGAAGAGTTCTGTGTCCCAACCAGCATGAAGCATAGTGCTGGCACTGGGTCCTGATAGGTGTGTAGTAATGTGGAAGACGAAGAGAGAGTGGTTCTGTCCATGTGGGGATCAGAAGAATGGCATTGGAGCTGGACCTATAACCTAAAGAGCAGAGCACACAGGCAAGACTAGTTGGGTGGCAGAAAGCCTGGGACCCATTTTGGAAAGAAAGATTTGGTTATAATGTAACACACCTGTGAAGACAAACTCAGGACATAGCCAGCCTTGAGAAGCTAAGAAATTGGTAGCAGAAGGGGAAGCTAGAGTAAATCAGTTCTCCCCCACCCACTCTTCTTACACACACACCCGACCATATGACATGGGTCAGGTGGTAGCAAGTCCTAGAGAAGTGTGATGTGTAAGTCTTTGCCATTCAACACTGTAAAGATCTAGACAAAAGCAGAAAAAGGTCCAAAAGGTCTATGCGTGGAATCAAAGGACCCTTAAGCATGGGAGAAATTCCTAGAGCCAAAGGAGAAGGAGGCAAGGTGATGAAAAGAAAAGGACTGAGAGGCTGAAGGTGCCACGTAGGAAGAGCTAGCAGTGCACTAGCTCTCACTTCACTGGCCACAACACCCTGCAAGGTACAAACTGGGCTCTGTGTTAACCCTTTCCTCACCAAGGTCTGCATCTTCTATCTCATGCTTATCCTGCCCCATGCTGTCCAGGCCCTTCTTGTGCTTCTAGTGATACTGCTTTGGTCCAGATCCCCTTTACCTCTTGAATAGCATATATAGCATTGCCAAGTTTTATACCAATGAAAATGAATTTCAGTTAAGGATAAAATGATACCGGATCAGTTACTATGGCATATGGAAAGTGGGAATGCTCTGAGTCACTAATGGAGAAGAAGAGAATATCTGGACTGTTAAAAAATTATGTCCTTCCTATTTCTGGTCTAGAAAAACTCTAGTCCACCCATTGCACTGTGGATAGAGTAGCCTTTCTACAGCTCAAATATGACTGTGCTTCTCTTGTCCTTAATGGCTCCCTCTGCTTAGAGGACAAAACCCAAGCTCCTTGACATGGCATAACCTGACCAGAGCTGTGACTTTGGAAAGCTAATTGTATAACCTTGTAAAAAAGAGAGAAAACAGAGAAAATTTAGAAATAGGATATTCAATCAAGCCCAATAAAAGCTCTTGGCAATGTGGAACCCTGGTAGTGGGAGACTTCCTTCCCACTCCCTTTGGTCCTATGGGGTCAACAACAGCAGCAACTCTTGGGCAGTGAGGATGGAGGGTAGTAGGAAGGAAAGAGAGGGAAAAGGAAAGACAATCTCATGAGAAGCTGCATATACAGGGAACAGAGACACAGAAAAATTCATGATGTTCAAAGGAAAAACCAAAACCAATATAAAGCAGATATCAGTGTGGAAAATGTCGACTGAGGGGAAAAGGAGCCAAAAGAAAGGATGTTAAGATGGTAGGTTGAAGGCAAAGGACCAGGAAAGTCATGTGGCAGAGTGTATTTTCCAAAGACAGCCTCATCAACATGTTATCTGATCCCTCGGGATCTTTCATTCCTCCATCTAGAGGTGAGGTCTTCTTGTAGGGCTCCAGACACCTCAGAGTCACACACCATCCCTGCTATCTTCTGTCTACTCAAAGTAACTGTGAATGATAATAAATGATGCTTGTTGTTTGGAGTCACTAAACTTAGGGGTAGTTTTTATAGAGCAATAGATTAGGGATACACTCATGTCAAGTAGTTACACTTTATCTTGAACACACTGGGGAGCCAGTGAAGGTGTTGGTGTATGGGAAGTGGAATAAGAATTGCAAATTTGAACAGCAGTTCTGGTGGCCATATGGAAATAGATAGTGGGGGAAAGGTGGCTTAGAGCCTGGGACCCATGACTATTAGAGTTTTCCAGGTCATTTTTGATGGCCTAGTTTTCCAGGATGGTAGTGCAGAAAAGTGTTTTAAATTTTGTTGAATCAAAAACTTTCTTAACTTTGGTTTTGTTTTGGAACTTTCTCATGTTTTTGTACCCAAAAGGCGAGAATTGCTTAAGAATAGTGAAATTCTTGAGCTCATTTTCTCCCATTTCCTCTCCCCATCTTTTCCTTTGGTCCCTTACATAAATCCAGAGCCCAGACTTGCAGGGCCTATTTTCCTGATGCCCAGAATGAGGGGATGTCTAGTGGCTGGCGACCCACTACTGCTAATTGGTATCTTATTCCTTCTCTTTTCTCCAACTATGAAGATCATGGTGTCACAATCTCATGATCTTGAATTTCCATTGCCTCTAACTCATCAGGATCCCATGTTAAAGGGAAGCTTTCTTCTGGGGTTTTGCAGGGTATATAGGAGGACGTATGTTCAAGAAAGAGGATCTCAACTGTTGAAAGGGTAAATCCTGGCTTTTTTAAAAAAAGAAAACACAGATGAATATTATGAGTATCAAATCATAAGACTTATATGACTCATACTATTCCATTCTATTTTGACAGTGAAGATATTATAAATCCCAAAGAAGTAACAATGTATTTATTAACACAAAAGATTTGGTTGTATAAAGTAATGTTAATTATATAATAGCATTCACCACTTAAAGCAAGACTCTTTAATTGCTACCAACTGTCTGGTATATATTGTTGAATTTAAAAGCCTGAGGGATATTTAGGAAAGTGATTCAAGCCAAAATAATTAATTAAGAGTTTACTTCCACCTCATTTAGGCTTCATTCTTCCTGCCAAATATTAAACTGAGAATAGTTGGCAAAAAATCTTAAACGCATTGTGATGCTTTCTTGTTCATCTTAGTAGGATTTCTGACTCATTTTTTCAGAATTTATTGAGAAATTTCTCTCTACCAGGCTCTTTCATATTCATAATCTTACTCATTCACATCAGGCCCACAGAGTAGTCTTTTAATCTCCATTTTAGTTAAGAAGCACTTTCTGACTCTAAGTTAAATGACATGCTCAGGGTTAAATGGCTGTAAATGATCAAGCAGACCCTTGAACCTAGGTATTTTGACTTTCAAATTCAGAATTCTTTTCTCTATGTGCCAGAAAAGTGTTGTGGACTAAGACCACATATTTACAATACATTAACTTCAGGAAAAAAAAACCTTGCGATTAGAATCATTTAGTTTGTTTTCATTAAAACAGTGACAAAATACCAGATCCTATTCAAATGGTAGAGCAAATGTTCAGATCTTAGCTGCTAAGCCTTGTATTGTGTGAAAGCTTTCACTAGTCCTCTGTGGATGTTTGTCCAAGCATCTCCATCACTCCAACTCTATTGGACTTTGAGGACTGGCAGGCTGGCCTGGTGCTCAACAACCCAGAATCTGGAGTCAATCATTGTGCTCACACTCTAACTCTGCTACTTGTTAGTTCTGTGACCTTGAATAATTATTTAACCTCCCTATGCCTTAGCTCATTCCCCTTTTAAATGTGAATTATAACAGTGCCTGGAGTTATATTTAGGATTAAATGAGTTCATGTTGATAAAGTACTTAGGATATTGCTTAGAATATACTAAATGCTTTATCATCATCATCATCATCACAATTCCAGGAACCTAAAGGCAGTAAATAATTATAAGTGGTATGGTAATTTAATACCACATATTTATATGTGTGTGTGTGTGTGTGTGTGTGTGTGTGTGTATAGATAGATAGATAGATAGATAGATAGATAGATATAGATATGAATACAGCTGTTATTTTTTTTCTTTCACAGCCTAATTTTCAAACCAAGATTTAAGGATTTCCATTGTCTATACTTTGAAGACTCTCTCTCTTCAATAATCATACTAACTAGACAAAATATGTGATGATCTATATTAGTTTGCTTAGGCTCACGACAAAATACCACAATAGGGACAGCTTCAATAATGCAAGTTTATTCTTTTATAATTCTGGAGACTGGAAGTCCACAATTCAGGTGCCGATGGGGTTGTTTTCTCCTGAGACCTCTCTTGTTGGCTTGCAGATGGCCACCATCTATCTAGCTGCCTCTTCCTATGCACACACATTCCCTCCGTCTCTTAGTGTGCCTACCCCCCCCCCCTTAAAAAATACCATTTAGACCGGATTAGGACCCACCTACTGGCCTCATTTTAACTTAATCACTTTGGCTTGGGGTATAGTTCAATGATACTAGGCTTGCCTAACCTGCGTGAGGCCCTGAGTTCAATTTCCAGTACCACAGAAATAAATTTAGAAAATAACCACCTCTTTAAAGGCCTTATTTCCACATATAGTTACATTTCGAGGTGGAGGAGGGATAAGATTTCAACATATGAATTTGGGGAATAGGGATACAATTCAGTCTAATAATGACTGATTATTTTTTCTCAACCTGTCTACTGAGTGGGAGCTATGATCCCTTGCTAGTTTTACATGAATTCTCACATTCACATAAAGAGATTGTCCCAGGCAGCAGGAGACTTTCTCAGACACTTGGTTGAAACATGGTAGCCAGGAAATCCTCTTAGGCTTTCAGCTGGATTGCTGAATTCTAAGGGAAGTTTCATGAGAAGTGAAGCCACCAGTGTGGGTCACCTGTGCAACTGGTCATTGACCTACCAGGTGATGTTAAATATACATGCAACAGAGAGCCCAGGGAGTCCCAGAAAGTGGGTCTGCTGGAAGATGCCAAAGAAAGTCAGAATAACTTTTGTGGTTTTAAAGGGTTCTAGAGTCATTTAACTTGAAAGTAAGTGAAAGTAATTGGCTTATTCTAGGCAGTCATTAAAAGACCAGAAAGGAAAGAAGAGAAAGAATGAAAGATATGGCTAAGAATGCAATCACAGAATAAGGAGAGCCCTGTGTCACCTCTTGTGTATCTTCTAGGTCTGGAATGTATAAGAAAGTTTATGTGACAACACAGGCTTCTTAAGAAATCACTGTGATTATCCTATCAATCAGCCCTCTCTGCCTGTTCTTTCGCCTCAGGAAGGCTTGAGTTTCCTTGATAACAGCAAACACCAGGGTGAGCAATGAAGCTGAGAAACCACTGTTGGTTATTAGTTATTAATGATCAAAGCTAGCACAAAGGACTTTTAAATGATTGTTGATAACTTGAATTAGTTCAAAAAGTGCTATATAAGGAGAAAGAACATCAATGCTAGAATTTCTTCCCATGCAATGGTTGCCTAGTTTTAGCCGATGGGGTAAGGTAGATTTGTAAACACTCAGAATGTTTATATTTTGATTGCATCTGTGGAAAATCTAATTGAACTGCAGAACAACCCAAGTTGTTCTCAGGTTTGCTGGCATAGAATTATCCACAGATGAATCCACTTTCTTGTGACCTCATTTTTGTTCACACATAAATCTTCTGAAATACCTCCCTAGACTTTCTTCAAGGTGGGCATAACCAGATAACATGTTGCTTGGTGTAATATTTTACCCCATTTGCAAGCTGTTTTTCTCACGGACTCATCATTAAAGTAATCGAGGCAATGGGTAGTACAGTCTATTCAGTTCAGTATCTGCAATTATCAAGATAATCTTTTTGATTTCCTTTGTGTCTCCCCAAAATTCACTGACTTCACACATTCTCGTTTTATTATTACTTAAAACATTTCTGCCTCCTAAAGTAAATGTTTCTTTTGATCAATAATACTCAATATTTCTTATTTTTTCCCTAAGATTTTTTTATCCTCTTATAGAAAGAAATGAATCCTAGATTTACTCATATTCTCTGTTCTGATCTTTTCCTAGTCATAAGACAGTTATGAGTCAAATGAATCTAAGATCATTAAAATTATTATTATTATTTTACATTTATTTATTTATTTATTTTTATATGGTGCTGAGGATTGAACCCAGTGTCTCACACGAGTTAAGTCAGCACTCTACCACTGAGCCACAAACTCAGCTTCCATTAAAATTATTGATAAGATTACAAAATAGCTGTAATGTAGGCTGTGAAAGAACTTTGGATTTAGGTTTATGGGAATCTGGATTTGTATTCTAATTGCAATTCTGAGAGTCCACAAAACACATAAATTCTTTTTCTTTTCTTTTCTGTTTTTTTTTTTTGTTGTTGTTGTTGTTTTGTTTTGTTTTGTTTTGAGACAAGTTCTGTATCTTACCTTGTTGCCAAGGCTATCCTTGAACTTGAATCTTCCTATCTCAGCCTCCTGAGTAGTTGGGATTACAGATAATTGCCATTAAGTCTGTTGCACATAAATTCCTTATCTCTCTAAACCTCCTCCTCCTCCTCATATCTAACATGTGAAAACAAATATCTCTTTCCCAGGATTATACTGAGAATTATGAAAATTGTTACTTATAAAAGTTTTACACTTAGTACAGGGTCTTATTTATATTAACTACATGGTATATTTTGCTTAAATCTAAATCTTTTGTATTATTAATCTTTTTTAAGAGAAATTTTATCATGGAATATTTCAGACATACCCAAAAAGGAGGTTGAGAACTATAATGAATCCCAATGTACCCATTACTCAGCTTTAACACTTGTTAATAGTTTGCTTAACTCTTTTTTGTTCTTGCCTCCATGTTTTTCCCTGTAGTATTTTAAAACAAATTCTAGATATTATGTTATACTATATGTAAATGCTTCAGAATGCGCCTAGAATTACCACATAACATTATTATAGCTAACAGAGTTAAGAGGTGATCTCTTAATATCATCTATAACACAGTTTATATGCAAATGTTCTTGTTTGTCTTTTTATAGTCAATTTGTTGGAATAAGAACTTAAACAAGGTCCACATATTGCACTTATTGTAATATCTCTTAAATTTTCTTGGCTTTAAAATAATCCCCAATTTCCTTGATGTTATTTTTTTCTTTATGCCATTGATGTGTTAAAAACAATAAAAACTGATTATGTATTTGTAGTGTTACTTAACTTGTTCTTTTATCTTCTATATTTCCCATAAACTTGGTGGTTGGATTAGATGCTTAGTTAGATTAATGTTCAAATTTTACAGGTAAGAATACTTCATAGGTGGTGCTAGAGTTTGTGATCTTTTGAATATGAATAGGGATATATATTTTAAGTATTTTAAAATCAGTCTTGGAAATCTCTACCATAACCCAGGCACATCGTGACCTTGACAATACTCCTGATCAATAGGTTTACTAGGAAACTCCTTTAGCTTACATTGTTCATTGCATGTGACTGTACTAGTTTCTTATTGCTTTGCATGCCTGTTTTTTAATAAAGGTACTATTTTGGAAACTATGATGTCCCTAAGTCTCATAAACCAACAATTTTTTTTAAAATCACTTACCATTTGTTTCCCATAATAGTCATTGCCTTAGAATTAGTTGAGTCACAGTATATTTAAAACAATGAGTCATTACCTCAAATGGAGTGTAATAGGAATTATTCAGAAGATAATAATCATCTTCATTGTGGTCATGCCTTAAAGATAACTGAAGTTTTAGATTCTGGACAACTCAGAATCCCCAAATAGCTTTCCCCTAATTATCCAGCTATTTTTTTGAAATATTCCCCCCAGCAGTTTCACTATTAAATATTTATTGATTCCCTGTTTTGGGTAGGTCGACTGTAAGAGGTGCTGCAGACATATAATGGAAAGACATAACCCATGCCTTTAAGAACTAAGGTTGATAGGGAAGATAGTGAATGCATAAATAGTTATAATGTAAAGCAGGTGTTATAGGAATAGCAAACACAAAATACAAAGAAGTTTACTAAACGTTTACTTACGAGGCTTATAGGGAAAGTATTTACAGAAATTAAGATGAAACTTAAAGATTTAGTAGGATTTTTGGCCCTTCAAAAATAGGAAGGGTGTTTTGTGCAGGAACTGATAAAAAGAAAAAGATATCTGAAAAGCCAGAGGCTTTAAATCACTGGATATGGTTTGCTTATAATTAAGAGGTAAGAGACAGGAAAATGAATCAATATGGAGATTACTGCGTATCAGGCTGGTCAGCTTCCTTCCTTCCTTTCCTCCTTCTTTTCATCCTTTTCTCCCTCCTTCTCTTTTTTTCTTTCAGAATATAACATAAGCATTGAAGCAAGACAAAAGAAGGAAAACTTTTAAGATGAAGAGAAGCATCATGATTCACAATAGCCAAAAAGTAAAAATAACTCAAATAACTATATAAAGGGAGATGCAAATGTCCTGCCTCCATACAAAGGCATGTTGCTCAGTCATGGAAAAGGATTCAGGACTGCCACATGTACAGACTTTGAAAACATGCTAAGTGAAAGAAACCAGTCATGAAAGACATATTGGGGCTGGGGTTGTAGCTCAGTGGTAGAGCGCTTGTCTAGCACATGTGAGGCACTGGATTTAATCCTCAGTGCCACATAAAAATAAATAAAGAAAATAAAGGTATTGTGTCCATCTACAACTAAAAAAAAACTTATTAAAAAGACCATATATTATATGGGTCTATTTATGTAAAATGACCAAAACAGACCAATCCATACGCACAGAAAGCAGATTAATGGCCGACATGAGCTGAATGGGAAATGAGAGATTTGAGGGGTGACTGCTAAGGGGAGCAGAGTTTGTTTGGGAGGTAATGAGCTGTTCTAAAACTGCTGATGGTGATGAATGCCACCCCTGTGAATATACTAAAAGGTACTAAACTATACACTCTACCTGGGTGAACTTTAGGATATGTAAAATCCATCTCAAATAAATGTCTAAGAAAAATATCATGTAGTTATTGGGGGAAGTCAATGAGGATGAATACCAGGAAAGGGCTCCAGAATTTGATGATTAAAAGTTCATTGGTAACCTTTAAAAAGGGACTTTCTTCTGTAAACTGGAGGGAGCAGAAGTGAGTGGGTGAGGAGGAAGTGGAGGTCAAGAAGTTTGGCCATGAGAGGTGAGGTCAAAGGCCAAGAGTTCCTTCAACTTCCCTGTACTCAGCTTCAACATTTGCTTTTCTAATATTCCCATGAATAGTTCTTATTTCTGAATAAAAGCATGTCTTTTGAACTAGTGTTTGCCTCTGTACCTGAGTTGGCTCACTTTCCACCCTTAGCCTCAGAATCTTGCATCATTTTTTGTGTTGGCTCCAAACTACATCATGAGGAGACATTAAATAAAAGACAAATTGAGGGACATTCTAGAAAATAATAGACCTGTAATGTTTAAAATGTCATGACTTGATCTGTCTTGACAGGGCAGGAAGGAAAACTAGATAAATCCTCACAATTCTAGACTGGCATACTTGTTATAAAAGATTCTATTGGGAAAACTGGTGAGATATGAATGGGATATGAGGACAGTATAGCAGCAGTGTACTCACGTTACTTCCTGGTTTTGATGGTTGTATTGTGTAGAATGTTCTGGGTGAAGGCAATACTAAAGAAAATGAAAATGAAGTATCATTTTGGCAACTTGTTCTCAAGTGGTTTAGGAATAAAACTTCTTTTTACATCCTTGCAACTTTTCTGTAATTTTGGGATTGTTTAAAAAAATAGAAATATCTATGAGAAATAAAAATAAAGAAATCATGGAAAGGTAACACTTCCAGCAACCTGCAGATGCAAGCACAAATCCTTTCTGAAGGAACTCAACTTTAGGACTCCAAGAATTCCCATGTGTTAATCCCTGGTTTAAAAAATCACAAAACACAAGAAAATAAATTCTCATGAGGAAGATCCAGAAGAAAAAAAATCCACAGCAGAATTAAAACCAGAAATCATTCAAATATTAAAAATACCAAAAAACATAAACATACATGTTTAATGTGTTTATGAAGTACAAAGGATAAGATGATCCATTGATACATAGATATACAGAAAACCACGTAGGTTTGAAAAAAGAGTCAAAAAAGAATTCTAGAAAAGAATAATATTATAATTGAAAGTAAAAATTCAATAACATGTTAATAGATAAGATATAGTTTAAGAGAGAATTAGTGAACTTAAATATAAATTCAAATAAAATGTCCAGAATGCAGTTCAAAGAGCCAAAAAGAGGGAATATATGAAAAAGGTCAAGAATTATGGAGTTTAAAAAATGAACCAATGTTTTATTTTCCCTTCAGAGGGGAATAATAGAACTGGATCTTTATTTGTGGTGCTGAAAATTGAACCCACTGCCTCACACATGCTAGGCAAGTGCCTTACCACTGAGCTCCAGCTCCAGCCCCAGCATAATAGAATTGGAAAGAGGCAATATTTGAAGAGATAATAGCCTAGAATTTTCCCAGAATTGTTTAAGGCGAAAAATAAATAGATAAATAAATAAAAATAAAAGAGCAGAGTACAATAGCATAACCAACAGACAGTTCATTTTACCAGGAAAATGTTTCCAAAATTATATGTACTAATAAAGTGCCAATATATGTTCATATAAAGTAAAAATTGGCAAAACCCACAAAGAGAAATAGGCAAAGCCACCATTAATTTAAAAGATTTTGACATAATTCTCCCATAGCTCTCAATCTTTCAAATTGATAGATCAAACAGGCTATTTGGAAAATACACATTTAAGCTTTAACAAATTTAAATGAGATGTATCATGAAGGTAATTTTTTACAATAGTGTAATCGATTTTATGATTAACATAAAATAACTAGAAAACCATACCTTACATTTCAACATTTAAAACACACCTCTAGACAACTGATAACTAACATAAAAGGAAAATAGAAACCAATAAAACTAAACTATAACAAAAACTGCTTAAAAAATCATTGTCAGATTTTTTGGATAAAGCTGAAACTGTACCTATAAAGTAATTAAGTTTAACTGTTTATTTGATCAGTTATTAACTAATTTTAAAGCATGGTAATGAAGACATTGTGGTCTTAGTGCAAAGAGAGAAAAATAATTCAATAAAAGAGAATAGTCTATCCATACATAATACATGTGTGGATATTTTGTATATTGCAAGGCAGGGAAGAAAAATAAGTGGTGCTGGGTTCAATTGGATATCCACATGGGACAATAAAGATCTCATGTTACACATTAAATTAACTCCAGGTGGTTTTCAGACTTGAATATATAAGGCAAATCAATAAAGTTTTCAAAAGATAAATATAATATATTTTCATGTTTTCATGACTTTAGGGTTGGGAAACATTATTTAAATGGAAGCAAAAAAGTATTAATCATAAAGTACAGATCAGCAAATGATACTACATTGGCATCAAGAAGTTTTCATCAATATTTTAAAGTTCTTGTCAACTGGCTTAAAATGTCACTCCAGTAATTGATGTGATTTTTCACTTTTTTTTAATTGAGGGGAAATTGACACATAAACATCATATAATTTTTTAAAAAAATAATAACTTTTTATCAGGAGACACCATGGAAAAAATGCATTGTTAAAACAAAAATAGAAGGAAAATATATATATATATAACAACTAGCAAGGGCTTATATCCAGATATATAAAGAACTTATGCAATTACATTTTAAAAACTGGGCCAACCAACAAGTTTGAATTAGAGACTCGAAAAGACATTTCAAAAAAAAGGAAACCAAAATAGCTAATAAAAATATAAAAAGAGGATCAACCCCATTAGCAATCAGGTAAATGCAAAGCAAATTTACAATCATCCACTACTATATGCTCACAGAATGGCTAATATGAAAGAAGATTGACACTACCAAGTGTCCATAACAGCGTAGATCAATGGTAACTGGATGCTCTACTAACAGCTATAAATCATTGCAACACCTAGCCTAATTTAATAGCATTAAAGAAATTCATACCGTATCACTGAAATTCCTGTATATAGGTATATATGCAAGAGAAAAGGGGTAAAATGCATGCGGGCATGAAAATTCATGTAGAAGAAATGTGTACATTACAAAGGTAATGAATTATTTGACTTTAGGGTTGGGAAACACTATTTAAATGGAATAAAAAAGTATTAATCATAAAGTACTAAATCAAAAACAACATTAAAAGGCAGAGTTATTCTCTTCCTTTTGCATCTGCTCTAGCTTTGACTGCTTATTCAATAAAATGATGTGGAAGTAATGTTATGCCAGTTCTGGGACCAAGTTTAAATAGATTCCAGAAACTTCTGTTGTTGTACCTTTGGAAGCCCTGAGATTTCATGTTAGAAGTCCCATTCTCCTGCTAAGAAGACAATATAAGGAGACAATCTAGAAAAGTTCTCAAGAGTTGGAGATACTATAAGACTATCTAGAGAGAACCTTTCTTTTTCTTTTTTTTTTTTAAAGAAAGAGTGAGAGAGGAGAGAGAGAGAGAGAGAGAGAGAGAATTTTTAATATTTATTTTTTAGTTCTCGGCGGACACAACATCTTTGTTGGTATGTGGTGCTGAGGATCGAACCCGGGCCGCACGCATGCCAGGCGAGCGCGCTACCGCTTGAGCCACATCCCCAGCCCCGAGAGAACCTTTCTTAAGAAATTTTAAGAACCTTCCCAGATTAAACATAGAAGTAACATAGAAGGAAAGAAATTTAAAAAACAGGAATTAATAAAATAGAAAATAAACATACAGTAGAAAGAGTCAAGAAATCAAAAGTTGTTTTTTTAAAAAAAACTAATAAAATTAACAAATTTCCTTGAGATTAATCAAGGAAAAAAGGCAGGATAAAATAACTAGTATCAGGAATGAACAAAGTTACATCCCTTTAGCTATTGCCATCTTTAAAGAATATAGGGTGTTATAAATGACTCTATTGTAAAACATTTGGAAATTAAGTTAAACTGAAAAACTATCTGGAAAAAAATGTACCTTACCAAAACTGTCTCAAGGAATAGAAATCTGAATGTTGCTGTAACACTAAAGAAACCAAATCAGAGTTGTGATAGTCAGCTTTTTGTCTCTGGAAAAAATACCCAAGAAAAACAACATAAAAGAAGAAAGATTTATTATGGTTCATGCTTTCAGAGAGAAAGGGGCCATGGACAAGACAAAATTCCCAAGGTCGAGGCCTCCAAGTCCCTTCAACTAGATCCCACCTTCTACAGTTTCCATCACCTCCCAGTAGCCCATCTAGCTATAAAGCCACCAATGGTTTAATAGGCCAATGAGGTCAGAGCCTTCTTGATACAATCACTTCCCAAAGGCTCCATCTCTGAATATTGCTGCAGTGGAGAACAAAACTTCATCATGTGAAATTTCGGGGGATATTCCAGATCAAACCATAAGGGCTAAAATAATAATAATAATAATAATCTCAAAACTCCAGACCTGTGGCTAATTCCACAAAACACTCCACCAAATAGATAAAGAAGGAACTCTCCAACTCATTTTCTGAACCTGTCATAATCTTGATACCAAAACCACATTACAAAAGAGGAAAACTATAGGTCAACTTCGCTAATGAGTGTACTTGCAAAAACCATGGACCCAATATTAACAAACCTAATATAGCAAAAGATACAAAGTATCATAACCAAGTAGAACTTTTCCAGGAATGCAGGACTAATTGGAAATTAGAAAATCATGTAATGAAGACAGCATTATTAACAAAGGAAGAAATCATAAGACCATCTCAGCAGATGCACAAAACACATTTAATCAATGTCAATATCCATTCATCAAGAGAAAAATTAGCAAATGAGGAATTTATGGGAACTTCTTTAGCTTTAAAAAGGGTATCTATTTATTTAAAGCAAGGATATACTTAATAGTGAAATAGTTAAAGGATCATGGGCAGGAAGACAATGGCTTCTGTTACTACTTCTATTTAACTTGTACTTGTGGACCTAGAAGATACACAGAAAAAAATATAGGAAAAAAAAAGGTATAGCTACGGGGGAGGGAAGGCATAAAGGTTTGAAAGTCACTATTCATAAATGATATGTTTGGACACATAAAATCCAAAAGAACTTAGGAATTAATATTAAAGTATTAGAATTAGTAGGAATGATAGATACAAAAATCAATGTACCAAAACCAATTGTATTTCAAATGATCAGTGACAAAAAGAAAATTAAAAACATTTAAAGTGATAATCATTCCTAATAATCTGAAAACATAGAGTAGCCAGGAAAAAATTGAATAAGAAATGTACAGGACCACTTTGGAAACACTTACAAGTTTTTACTGAAGGATTTTAAAGAAGACATATAAATGGAATGATATTTTATGATCATGGTCTGGAAGACAGTATTGTAAAGATGCCAATTTGTCTCCCATGATTAATGCATTCAATGCAATTCTAATCAAAATCTCAATCGATATTTTTGTGGAATATGACAAGCTGATTCTAAAATACAAAGTTCCCAGGAGAATCAGACACTCTTGAAGATGAACAAGATGGGTGGACTTGCTCTAGCACTTAGCAAGATTTATTACATAGCCATAGTAATCCAGTTAGCATGGTATTTGCTTGGGGATGAAGGAATAGACCACTAGGATGAATATAGAACCCAGAAGCAGCCAGAAGAGTGTGGCAGAGCAAGGAAAAGAACAGATTTTAAACAAATTGGGTTGTCCATATGGGGAAAAGATAAAATTCAATTCCTACCCAATACCATACATAAAAACTCAATACTAGACAATTAAAATCTGCACATAAAAAGCAATATTAGAAATATCTAGGAAGATTATGTAGAATAATATCTTCCTCAGAGTTGGGAAGGATTTCTTAAGCAATATCTAAAACACCATATAGGGAAAGATTGATAGACTTACCCCCATTAAAATTAAGAACTTTGGGTCATTAATTTTGTATTTTAAATTTTGTATTCCTTTTCTTAAGGAAGATGTTCACATTGTATAGCTTCAAGCACCACAAAGCCTGGATCCATATCTAGTTCTTTTAAATAATACCTTTTTTTCCTCAATGAATTCGACTCTCAAAGACAGTATTCTAGACATAGAATATTTTCTATTTCCTTCTGAAGCCTTTTCTATTTTCATCTTAACCTTCATATTTGTAATGATTTCATGGAGATATTTTTCTTTCTCAACCCAAGCAGGGTACCATAGTATCTTTATAACAAGGGCTTCTATTTGTTTTGATTTGTTCAGGAATAAAATAGACAGCATTTTGTGGAAGAAACTAGGACCTAGGACTCATATCTCAAACCATGGTCAGAAATGATGTAATGAACAAACCAGAACTAACTGGAGACCATCTGAGCCTATTAAAAAAGGTTATGGTTCCAAGACTATGTAATTCTGCCACATCTCTTCACCCAAGTGAATTTGCAAACAAAGAGGCTTATCTGACTCTACCTAACTAAACTTGGCATGCAACTCACATACTAGTGCTCTGTACCCCAACTGGAACTGACCTAGTTAACTTTACAGTTTAAAGTTATAGTCACCAGCTAGGCACAGTGGCACATGCCTGTAATCCCAGGTGCTTAGGAGGCTGAGGCAGGAAGATCACAAATTCTAAGCCAGCCTTAGCAATACAGAGAAGCCCTAAACAAATTAGCAAGACCCTGTCTCAAAATAAAAAGCCAACTTCATTCTAAATGGAGAAAAATTGAAAGCATTTCCTCTAAAAACTGAAACAAGATAGGGATGCCCCCTTTTACCACTTCTATTCAACACAGTCCTGGAAACTCTAGCCAGAGCAATTGGATAGAAGAAAGAAATTAAAGTGATACAAATAGCAAAAGAAGAACTCAAACTATCCTTATTTGCTGACAACATGATTGTATTTAGAAGACCCCAAAAATTCCACCAGAAAACTTCTTGAACTCATAAACAAATTTAGCAAAGTAGAAGGTTATAAAATTAACAGCCATAAATCAATTGCATTCTTATATATCAGTGATGAGTCAATTTAAAGATTAATTAGGAAAACTATCCCATTCACAATAGCCTCAAAGAAAAGAAAATACTTGGAGATAAATATACCAAAAGAGGTGGAAGACCTCTGCAATGAAAACCACAGAACACTAAAGAAAGAAATTGAAGAAGACCTTAGAAGAAGGAAAGAGCTCCCTCCCATGTTCTTGGATAAGCAGAATTAATACAGTCAAAATGGCCATACTACCAAAAGCACTATACAGATTCAATGCAATTCCTATTAAGGTTCTGATGAAGTTCTTCATAGAAATAGAAAAAGCAGTCATGAAATTCATTTAGAAAAATAAGAGGCCCAGAATAGCCAAAGCAATCTTCAGCAAGAAAAGTGAAGCAAGTGGCATCACAATTATTCTACAAAGCTATAGTAACAAAAACAGCATGGATATTGACACCAGAACAGACATGAAAACCAATAGCACAGAATAGAAGACACAGAGACAAACCCACATAAATACAGTTATCTCATATTAGACAAAGGCGCCATAAACATACATTGGAGAAAAGATAGCCTATTTAACAAATGGTGCTTGGAAAACCATATGTAATAAAATGAAATTAAACCCCCATCTCTCACCTTGCACAAAACTCAACTCAAAATGGATCAAGAATATAGGCATTATACCTGAAGAAAAAATAAGCCCAAATCTCCATCACATCAACTTAGGAAACAAATTCCTCAACAAAACTTCTAAAGCAAAAAATAAAATAAAAAATTAATAAATGGGATGAATTCAAACTAAAAAGCTTCTTCACAGCAAAGGAAACAATTAAGAACATGAAGAGAGAGTCTACAGAATGGGAGAAAAATCTTTGCCACCTGTACCTCAGATAGAGCATTAGTCTCCAGGATATATAAAGAATTAAAAAAATTTAACACCAGAAAAAAAAATCACCTAGTCAATAAATGGGCATAGGAACTGAACAGACACTTCACAGAAGAAGAACTAGGAATTGTCAACAAATGTATGAAAAAAAAATGTTCAACATCATTAACAAACAGAGAAATGCAAAATAAAACTACACTGAGATTTCCTCTCACTCCACTCAGAATGGCAATTATCAAGAATACAAATAACAATATATATTGGCAAGGATGTGGGGGAAAAGGTACACTCATATTGTTAGTGAGACTGCAAATTGGTGCAACCACTCTGGAAAGCAGTATGGAGATTCCTTAGAAAACTTGGATTGGAACCACCATTTGACCCAGTTATACTTCAGCATATACTCAAAGACTTAAAATCATAATACTACAGTGATGCAGCCACATCAATGTTCATAGCAGCTCTATTCACAATAGCTAAGCTATGGAACCAACCTAGGTGCCCTTCAACATATGAATGGATAAAGAAAATGTGGTTCATATACACAATAGAATATTACTCAGCTATAAAGAAGAATGAAATTATGGCATTTTCCTAGTAAATGGATGGAACTGGAAACTTTCATGCTAAGTAAAATAAGCCAATCCCCAAAAAACCAAAGTCCAAGTGTTCTCTCTGATATGTGGATGCTCACTCACAATAGGCATGATGGAGGGAGGAGAGGAAGTTCACCAAATTGGAAGGGGGGATGGGGGATGGGGAGTGGAGGGGATGGAGGGGAGAAGGGAATGGGAAAAATAGTAGAATGAATCAAACATGACTTTCCTTTGTTCATATATGAATACATGACCAGCGTAACTCCACATCATGTACAACCACAAGAAAGGGAAATTATACTCCATGAATGTATGATATGTCAAAATACATTCTACTACCATAAATAACTAAAAAGAACAAATATTTTAAAAAAATTTAAAAGGGCTGGGGATTTAGCTCAGTGATTAAGCACCCTTGGGTTCAATTCTAAGTATCAACAATAAATAAATAAATTAAATTTAAATAAAGTTACAGTCACCAATCTCTCTGATAAACAGAGTAAAAAGGAGATTAAAATTGTTCTGCCAACCCATGTCTACCCTATATCTTTGACATGAAATGTCCTTAGGGCTCTAAGACACATTTCCAGTAATTTAGTTGGAATACCATTTCATTCAGGTTGAGGCTATAGTAACCTGAATTGATGTAGGTTCAAATTATGCCTACACAGGTCCCTTCAAGGTCCACCGTAAAGGACCACATGATCATACATTTCTTAAGCTGTGCTGGCCCTCTGTGGTTATGAACATGCACATTACCCCAGATTGTCCAAGATTTTTAAATCAGGTTTATTTAGTGAGCTGAAAATCAAAAGGTCCTCAAGTGCCTCAGATGTGTCCCAAAGCCTCAGCTGCTACGTGATGTTTTGGACTCCACAGTGTCAGTCAACTCTCACTTTAAGATTTCTAGCCAAAGTTGGAAATCAGGGATCTTAGGAGACCAAATTCAGAATCAATCGAGACATCAGACACAGTGTTGTAGATAGAGATGTTTAAATTTTAGCATTTTGGTGAAATGGAGATTGTGGTTCGAACCTGCCTCCGAGTGTCCTTACTCACCCCTCTGAATGGTGTGGCTCCAAACTGCAGGCTGCCCTGGGAGCTTGGCTCCTGAGAACTGACCAGAGGCCCCACCCCACACTCATCCCTGAGAGACACTCCAGGAGGGGATCAACCCTCCAAGTTCAGCTCCTTCTCCCAGACTCAACCCTAAATTGTAGCTTCTCCTCAGGGAGTGGGGAGGGCTGGGGTGGTAGGGATGGTCCAGGAACAGTCCTGCATGGGACATGAGGGGAAGCAAGTGGAGGATTCTCCCCACCTAAGATCTGACTGGGTACCTGATTCTTCAGAAACCAACTTCTCCTCAAAAACACATACATATCGCCGGGCGTGGTGGCAGACACCTGTAATCCCAGTGACTTGGGAGGCTGAGACAGGAGGATTGTGAGTTCAAAGTCAGCCTCAACAAAAGTGAGGCGCTAAGCAACTCAGTGAGACCCTGTCTTTAAATAAAATACAAAATAGGGCTGGGATGTGGCTCAGTGGTTGTGTGCCCCTGAGTTCAATCCCTGGTACATGTACATATTACTCCACACATTTGAGTCTGGCATTGCAGGGCACAAGTCTGAATCCAACTTGAGGTTTGTTTCTTTGACGTAACTTGTTTTTATTTATTTTGCTTCTATGTCTGGCGGATTTAAAATCTCTTATTTAAAAAACAAAATCACTCAATTCTGGCAGTATTCTCATTAATTTCTACCGATGCTGGATAAGCTCTGCAGACTTGTGCACAGTCATTGTACTTCTCTCCTGTTAGTTCCATCAACACACAGAGCTCTGTCTGGGACTTTGCATATGTGGTTCTCTCCTACAGAAGCACTCTTCCTCATCCTAGTTTAGCTCCACTCTTCAGTTCTCTATTCAAATGTAACTTTCTCAGAAATCCTTCTTTGGGAATCCAAACTAAGCTGATACCCCCTTGACTCTGCCCAATTATTCTGCATCACATGATACAGTTATATATCTTTAATATCTTTATGGTATATAATCACAATGAGTATGTGTGTGTGTGTGTGTGTGTGTGTGTGTATATATATATATATATATATATATATAAAATTTATATGTATAATATTAAAGCTTAATGATATATTTACATTTATAAAATCACATTTATATATTTTTATTCAAAAATATATTAATATATTTTGTTTATATAAACAAATGCATAAATTAATAACAGCAATAACATATACATATGGTAATTTTAGTATTCATTTATATAAATTCTATAATTACATTTATATAAATTATACAGCCATATTTACATAAATTATATAACCAGGCTTACATAATTTATATTGTAAACATACTTTTTATGTAAATAAGTCATTGTGTGTTTATATTATAGAAAAAAAATTTGGATAAAGGTTTCTTTTTCTGCATGTTTACTTGATGGATTGTTTCATTAACTAGAAATGCCTTCATGTATCATTCTGTTTGATTTTTACTGACATATTGTTTGCTGTTTCAATTTGCAGATTCAGTTTTCCACTTACTTTAGGGACTTTCCAAAATATTATCTCTACATTTTTTTTTGTTTTGCTTCTTAAGCTTTTTACAATATAGACAGCAATTACCCTTATGTTGGTTTGTCTTTTCAATTTCCTTCTCTCTAATTGCTTTAATTTCTTTTTTCTGATTTTTTTCCGTTTGGTTCACTATGAGAATTAAGGATTTTAGTAATTAGGATTTTAGTCAAGCCTATTGGTTCTTTGCTATTTCTAATTTACTTATAAGACTTTTAATGAAGTTGTTTGGTTATCAGTTTGTTCTTTAATTCTTTAATATCCATCTTTATCTCCTGCTAACTTTAAAAGTCATTTATTCTCTGAAGGCTTATCTTATTGAATTCATAAATGGACTAAGTTCTTTGATAGATTGAGTTATTTATAGGGAGTCTGATTCTCTGAATCTGGATATACTTTCTTCTGAAAATATTTGTGCCTATGTCCTTGATTTCCAAGATGCTAAAATGGCCAAAGGCTGTGGACTTCTTTCTTTTTTGATGTGCATTCTATTCAGCCTCACGGCTTCAGTATAAGATTGTGCTTTTAATCCACTACATCTATTTGCAAGACAGTCCAGATGGGGGCGCAGGAGAGCTTGGCTGAGGTTGAAGGCAGTCTATCCCTGATCTCTCCGCTGAAATCCCTTTACCCGTGGTAGACAGAATAATGGTTCCTTCAAAGACATCCCTTCCCTAATTTCCAAACTGGTAAAATTTTACCTTACATGGAAAAAGGGACTTTGTATATGTGATTAGGTAGAGTATCCTGGAGTATCCAGTGGACCCCTATAAAAGGAGAATGTAATTACAAAGGTCCTTATGAGAGAAGAATCAGAGTGAGAGAGAGGGCAAAATGATGAAGGCAGAGGTTGGTGTGACGTTCTTTGGGAAGGGCCATGAGTCTAAGACCGCAGGTGGCCTCTAGAGGCTGGAAATTCGAGGAAACAGATTGTCCCAGCAAACCTCTAGCACAGCCTGCAGACACCTTGATTTTGGCGTAATAAAACACATGTTAGACTGCTGACCTCTAGAACTGGAAAATAATAAATTTGTGGGTGTTTTTTTTTTTTTTGCCCCTGCCTCTGCAGTATTGGGGATTGAACCCAGGAACATCTTTATCACTGAGCTGCATCCCCAGCCCTTTTTAAAATGTTGAGATAGGATCTTGATACACTGCTGAGGCTGGACTTAAACTTTCAGTCTTCCTACCTACCCCAGCCTCCTGAGTCCCTGGGATTATAGATGTGTGCCACCCCACCCAACTGAATCTGTGTTGTTTTAAGCCACTGTGTTTATAGTGGTTTGTGGTAGTAACAATGAGGAATGTATACCCCTTGGTCAGGGGTGAGAACTGCTTCTATGGATACCAGCTAATTCCCCAAAACTCTGCAGCATGCCTGGAATTTGGCAAGCCCTTAGATCCTTCTGGCCTTTGCTAAGGCTCTGAGGTAACATTAATGGAGGAACTGCTCCTAGGACTTTTGTCTGCCTTCTACAAAGCCCACTGTACTTGTTGCTACTGTCTATTTCTTTCAAGTTGGAGGGTATTCATGAGAGTCCTCAGGATTGAGTTGACTCACCTTTCCCTTTCTCAGGCCTCTGAGGAATGGGCAGGACTAGGGGCCACTGGAAACTGCCTAAACTTGCATCTTCTATGCATTTTCTTCCTAACCATTTTTTGAAATGTTAAAGCATAAGGTTGGGCCTTTTTCCATGATTGGTGTCTGTTGATGAGTCTTTCACCCATGCCCATCCATTTTTAGTTAATTTTCTCAGGAAGTAGAGGAGGAGAAAAAAATCAGTGACCTCTCTTCAAGTTGCCACATTTACCTGGAAGTCTTCACTGTAGCTTTTAAGTTTTCATTGTTGTGTGTTGTTTTCTTGATCTCAGATAATTCCTTCTTTGGCTCTTATGTCATCTTGAAATTATGAATTAGAAATTATCCCAGATTGTCTTTTCTTAAGTCAATTTTTCTTTATAAGACATTTACTCTAATTACACAAAGTAATTCTTACTCTTCTTAAACTAGCAGAATATTTTCATATGTCTGATGTTTTTCTTTTTAGTTTTTTCTTTTAAATTTACTGGTGCTTAAAAAGGACTACATTTTTCCATACTTTTAACTTTTGCAATCTCAAATTAAAGGAGTTTGAATTACAATCCCAAGTTCAATGCATTTACTAAGGGTTTGCCTCTTAGAAAACGCGAAATCCTTGAGCACAACCAGGAGATAAAAGAGTGAAGAAAGTTTTATTACTTGCAGCAAGTGAGGGGAGCACTCTAGGTAATTCTCAAAGCGGTGCCTCTCCTAGAACAAAGGAAGCAAGGGAAACTCACACGTGTGTTCATATAGGAAAGACTTGTCACATGTAGCAGTTGGCACATCCCTGAGCATGTTCAGCTTGAAGTCACAATTCTTCATAAATTGCATGTTTAAAAAAAATGGCCTTAGGAATACTCCCTGGGGTAAGGGGAGAATTTAGTATTTAAAATGAGCAAGTTTATTCCAGGTCACCCAAAAAGAGTGAGTCATAATGACTTTGCGATTTGGACTGGTTCCTTGTCAGTTTTTTTGGAGGCTTTATCTGAAACCAAAGAATCACTTGAAAGAAGGTTAACCATCATTTAAAGGGGGAGAAGCCCTTTCCCAGTAAGTACAGGAGCTTGCCCCTAAAGTACCTGCCTACCAGCTAACAAGATAAAGTGGGCAGAGGTCCTGAGTAGATAGGTCCAGGCAAATGTTTAAGGTCTAGATAAGAATTAAGAAGTTTAAATGTCATAGTTTCTCTTAATGCAAATATCCAGCTTCCTGAGAAGGGTAGGAAGTAAGCTGTGCCTGAAGCATTTCAGAAAAAAAGATTTGCTATAGCAGCTAAGAGTTATTTAACCAGGCCAAGCCTTTCTTGGGAACTAAGTTAGCGGAGTCCTACTCTTTACCCTAGGTGCTTCAATTCCTAGTTCAGTTCCTCTTCTCTTTGAGTTCAGGTATCACGAGCCCTTGGTATACTATCCAAACATGGTTCCACTTTAAATGTTTGGTTTTGTTTTTACATATTTATACTATTAATCTAAATGTTCAAGATCTTAACATTAGTTTCACTCAATTCAACTAATTGTCTCTCTCCATCTAAGTAAATCTGGGGTGATTAGTGGAGAGAGATGATGCAGACACCTTAACAACTTCAGTGGTGAAATTTTCTGCAGAGTATGTGAATATGGGTCTTGGTCAGAAATAAGAATTTGAATGTGCATGTATGAACGTGGCCTGGGCCCCCTCTTCTTGGTTTGGAATTTTTACATGGGTGACGGTTTTGTTGTTGCTTCTGTATTGGACCAGAACCATTGGGCTCCTTCTCATCCTCTTCACTTTCATGTCCTGGCATGTTCGTTCATCCAGTCTCAAGAATTAAAGAAGTCAAAAAATAAAAGTGAGGCCTGGAATTGTGAGTGGTTTATATTCCTTGAGAGAATTCAGAAGCTTGATAGGAGAGACACAAAAATCACAAGCTGGAAAATGGCAGCAATATTTTAGAAATAAACTGCTTTTTAAAGTCTGCCTCTTAAAAAGTTCATTGAAATTCAGGTGGAAAATCTCAGAGCTCATGATACTGAAAGGACGGAGCCCAATAAGCTCAGACACATTTTTGCCAGAAAGGCAAATTATGATTCTCTCATTTTCAATGCACAAAACTTCCTTCCCTCCCTTAACTCTTCAGTCTCCAAATGGGATCACTTTTCATGTCTCATTTCCACTTAGCATGTCTCCCACCACAATCATATTTAGCATCTCTCAGTTACAGGCTTCTTAAAACAATTAGGCAACATCATGGAGCTATTAGCAAAAAGACACAGATCTGAGGTATTTCTCTAAGTTGATAATAATGAATTTCTGTCTTATTTCACATGAAGATTAAGGGAGTCCTCCTTGTATGGCACTCTGACTCTGGGAACAAACATTCCCTCTTTATCATTGGCTTTCTTTCTTTCTTTTTTTTGTTCTTCTTTCCATTTTACTTTTCCCATGTTTTTTTTTTTTTAATTTGGTGCATTATAATTATACCCATGGGGGGGGGGGCTGGTGTTGTGGCTCAATGGTAGAGTGCCTGCCTAGCATGCGCAAGGCCCTGGGTTCGATCCTCAGCACCACATATGAATAGGGTAGGAAGTGAGCTGTCTACTACAACTAAAAAAAAATAAATAAATTTTATCTAACTACAACTAAAAATAAATAAATAAATATTTAAAAAATAATTATACACACTGATGGAATTCTTTGTTATACATTTGCATATGTACAAGATATAACAATATTATTCGTCCAATCTCATCCCCTAGTATTTCCCCTTTCCCTTTCCTCCTCCATCCCCCTGGTTTCTTAAGATTCCCCACCCCTCTTTCTTCTCCTTTTTCCTCTCTAGGTTCTACATACGGGAGAAGATATAAGACCCTTGACTTTCTGAATTTGACTTAACATCGTGTTCTCAAGGTCCATGCATTTTCCTGCAAATGACATCATTTCATTTTTTGTGGCTGAATAAACTCTATTATGTGTATACACCACATTTCCTTTATTCATTTGTCCAAGGACAGATACCTAGGCTTGTTTCATAGTTTGTCTATTGTGAATTGTGCTGTTGTAAGTATCCACATGCCTTCTTTGCAAGCCTTTTGTAAGCCTCAGAGAGATACACTGAAGTCAAGTTGTCCTCAATGTTACTTTAATTATGGAAGCGGAATTATTAAGATTTCACACTACATTCTGTAAGGTCGCAGAAGTAGCTGTTAGGTACACAGCACTTAACTATGTGCTGGCTGTTGGGTTAAGTGGTCTATCGAAACTTATTTAGTTATTCTTCACTGTAATTATAGATACTATAAACAATACATTTTACAGGTGAAGAAATGAAGGCACTAAGAAGTTAAGTAACTTGTCACAAATCTAAGTAAGGGTCAGGACTTGAATCTACACAGTCCAAGTCTGTGCCCTGATATTTAGTTTTGAAGGGCTAAGAGAATTTCTCTTGGGTCATTTCATCTAACCTCTCCAATTCAGAATGAGAATTCTATATATTCCTATATTTTCGAGGGGGTTAGTTAGGAATATATGGTATGAGCCATCAATCAACAATTATTTTTTTAAAACTGAGATATAATTCACATACCATAAAGTTCACTGAAGCTCAGCCTATAAGGTCTAAGATACTCAGAGTTAATACTAAAATGGGACTCTTGACCCAAACCCACTGTTCTGTGTTCATTTCCCATAGTGAACAACATTTGGTTGTTAATACATCTATATCCCTCATTTCAGGTCCTTCCTGACACCTACATTTACCTAATTTTTTTTTCATTCTGCTTTTTTTCTAGCCTCCTTCCTAACATTTTGAATTTTTTTTTTTTTTTTTTTTTTTTTTTTTTTTTTTTTTTTTTTGTCTTCAAGGCTCTAACCCTGCTCTGACAGGATAGTGCTTCTGGGCCAAGTTTTCCTGAGTGCTGAAGCCACAGGTCTGTACTGGATTTATAGTACACACCCCAGTTAACTCCCCAACTTTACCTGAGCCGGTGAGATCTATTGTTCATAGTTCAATTAGCAACCAATCAATTACTCTATATTCAATTTGCACCTCACTTGGTTGTGCATCTGAGCAGCCACTGACTTGGAACTTAGAGGAAGTAGGTTCTGATCTTAGACACAGCCTGAGGGGCAAGTGGTAAGCCAGGTGCTTTCTCCACTGGAGCAAAGCAATTCAGGGTACCTTTGGCAGCAGCCCGTATACCCCCACCTCCCATATTTTCAAGGGAGTTAATTAGGAATATATGGTATGAGCCATCAATCAATAATTATTTTTTCTTAAATTGAGATATAATTCACATACCATAAAGTTCAACCATATAATTCAGTGGCTTTTAGTGTATATTCCTAGATTTTGCAACAGTCCTCAATACTTAATTCCAGAACATTTTCATCATTCCTAAAAGAGCTCTGTACCCATCAGCAGTCACCTCACATTTCCTCCTCCCCATCGGCTGATCAGCTTTCCATCTCATCTACTTACTCTCTTTGTGAATTTGCCTCTTCTGGATATTTCATATAAATGGGATCATATAATACTTGGTTTTTGTGACTAGTTTCTTTCACTTAGTAATCACACTGTAGTATGTACAATACTTCATTCCTTGAGTGCTGAAAAATATTTCTTTGTATGGCTGTATCACATTTTATTTATTCACCCATCAATTGATATACAATTGGGTTGTTCTATTCTTTCAGTCTTATGAATAATGCTCCTATGAATGATCATGCACATGTTTTATGTAGATGTGTATTTCCAGTTCTCTTGGGTACAGACCTTGGAGTGGAATTGCAGGCCACACTGTGCTTAACTTATCCAGGAACTGCCAGACTGGTTTCTAAAATGGGTGCATCATTTTGCATTTCCATCTGCTATGTATGAAGGCCCCAGTTTCCCTATGTCCTTGACAACAACATTTGCTATTTTCCATCTTTTTGTTGTTATTATTATTATTATTATTATTACCATCCTAGTGGGAGTAAAATCATCTCTTATTGTGGCCTTGATTTGTATTTCTCTAATGATCTATAGTGTTGATAATCTTTTCATTTGTTACTGACCATTTGTATATCTTCTCTGGAGAAAGTCTGCTCAAATCCTTGCCTGTTTTTAAATCAGATTGCCTTTTATTGCTGATTCTTATTCTGGATACTAAACCCTCATCAGATATAAAATTTGCAAATATTTTCTCCCATTCTGTGAGGTGTGTTTTCACTTTCTTGACGATGTCCCTTGATAAACAAAATGTTTTAATTTTGATGACATTTATTTCATCTATTTTTCTTTTGTTGATTGTGTTTTTACTGTTATGTCTAAGAAACCACTGCCCCAAATCCAAGGCCAAGAAAAGTAAACACTTGTGTTTACTTCTAAAAGTATTATAGTGTTTGTTAGCTCATTCTGTTTGCAGAGTGAGAGATCCAGCTTCATTCTTCTGCATGTAGAAATCCAAATGTCTCAGCATCATTTGTTGAAAAGCCTATTTTTTTTCATTCTCTATTTGGTGACATATCATTCTCATATTTTTTAGTTTTATATATATATATATATATATATATATATATATATATATATATATATAGTTGTAGATGGATATAATATCTTTATTTTCTTTGTTTATTTATTTATTTATTTTTATGTGGTGCCGGGGATCGAACCCAGTACCTCATGCATGCTAGGCAAGCACTCTACCACTTGAGCCATGACTCAGCTTTCTTTTAATTCTTTGCACATGGTTTTCTTTAGTTCTTTGAATATATTTAAATAGCTAATATAAAAATCTCTGGTAAATCCAATGATCCAATGTCTGGACTTTCTTAAGAGAAAGTTTCTTTTGGTTCCCTTTTTCTCCCATTTAAGCATCATACTTTCTTATTTCTTTGCATGTCTATCTAACATTTCTTTGCTGCAAATTGGACATTTTAAATAATATGAAAACAATGGAAATCAGATTATGTCCTTCTTTAATATTTGTACTTTGGTAGCTTTTCTGACCTAATTTTGTAGTCTGTTATTTGTCATGAGTGGCCACTGGATTCTCTAAGCTTAGTGATCAGTGATTGGAAAATTTCATTATATGTGTGGAACCAGTAAGTCTTCTATTCTCTGCGGAGGGGCTATGCATGCAGGTCAGAGAATTTTTAGAGGTCCTTATTTTGCCTTTTTCACTGAAAAGTAGATGTTTGATTAGCAAACAACATTGTATAATGAACTTAAAGTCATATATCACATTTTAAACTTATTCACATCAAGGCATTGGCTTTTATTCTAATTTTATAGCTGAGGAAATTTAAACTGATCTGGTGCATGATCACAGTCACATAGCCAGTGAGCAGTGGGACTCTGCCTCAATCACAGATCACACACCAAGCCTGGCTCTGTTTTCATGTGGTGTTCAATACACAATATGCTGCCTGATTCTAAGGAGTTTGAAATTGCAAATGAAATTGGGTCAATATGAAGAAATGTCAAATTATTTGCCTTGAAATTATTGTACACAAAGACCTATATTTTCTAAGACACAGGCAATTTAGTGCTCAAGCCTTAAGGAGGCTTCAAGAGAGTGATGTGGAGGGGCAGGTAGGATTTAAATAGGAGAGAGAAGAGGAGATAGCAGGTGAGGGAGCACCATGGTTCTGCAGCGCTTGTTTACATTTGGGGCTGGCAAAGGAGGCTAAACAAACAGACACTGAGCACTGGTCTTCATATAATTGATCAATTAATTCTTTCCACAAATTTATATATTCTTATTCTTGTTTTATAAAGTTGATAGGGAAACCAAGAGTTAGATACTCAACTGCCAGAGATCACATAATTTATTAAGTAATCGTAGCTAAAGTCATTGACTGGATTCTAGAGTAAGGCTGCCTGTCCCACCTCCTGCTCACCTGAGCGACCAAGGGAAATAACTTAACCCCTTTGTCCTCAGGTCCTCATTGTAAAGTGAAGATTAAAATAACATCCACCTTCCCCCAAATTATGTGGGGATTAGCTGAATTAATGAATTAAACACTTTATTGTGCCTATTACTACTTTTGCAATTATTTTACAATAATTCAAAAATTTATTTTATAACAGAAAATTTACATGTATAATAAAGACATGTTAAAATCTACATATGCTAATTTCATATATTTACATTTTAAAATATTAATTATATGTATCAGAAAAATGCCCGGTGCATAGAAAATTCTTGATACTTTCTAGCACACATTATTTACCTGAGAGAGACAATTTACAAATATAGTCTTCCAAATACAGTTCTTCTCTTAAATCCTAGAAATTATATTTATCCAACACTTTTCACATTTCCAATTTTTTCAATGATGTCCCACCACACTGGTTCAAGTATTTATTCCTTCTTGCCTATACAATTATGTTGTTCTCCTCCATTGTTAATTTCCTGTTTCCCTCTTGGCAATAAATGGTGTCTCTTTCTTTTATACTGATTTTATGGCACTTGACCTGAGTAATTTACTGTTACTGGTTTTTGCCTGAATTTGCTTTTCCTCTTCTGTTTTCCTAAACTTTTAGAAGGAAGTTTTATTCAGATGCTCAGGCAGCTCTTAGAACTTCACAAAGTTCCTTCTATTGTTTCTAGACAGTCTTAGAAAGTACAACGGCTTGCCTTCTGAGATATTTTGTCTCTGTTCTTCCTCCACTTTTACCCAGACTTCTTTTTTCTTTTATCTCTATTTTGATTCCACTTGCAGGACTTTCTTATGGAGTCAGACTTTAAACTGGAAAAGAGCCCTGCTGGGTCCATTAGGAGACCTTATTAGGGACTGGCTTTTCCAGCCCCTTTGATCCTTACCTGGGCTCCTTGCACTCACTGACTATTAGAGATGGGCTGGGCATTCAGTGTCAGCCATTGTCTTCACATTGCCCTAGGTGATTTCCAATGAATAACTGTTGGCTGTTTGGGGTTTCCTGCTTTTGGGTGTGGATGCTCTTTTGCTTCTTTCTGTCTTCTCTTGATAGAAGCCCATAGGACTCAAGTTTTATGACTGTTGGTGGTTTGCTCACATCTATTTGTGTTTTTTTGCTTAATTTGTTATAGTTGCTGAACATAAATTTTCTGTTTTTATGAGGTGATTTGGGAAGATAAAAGTTGTGCTACCACTGCTGCTGCCATCTATTCAGGATCATCTATATTAAACAATCAAAATGTGATAGATTTTGTGCTAGGCTACAAAGAAAGAGTCGTTTAATAACAAAGACAGAAATGCAGACCTCAATTGGATGCCTTGTGTCAATCGCTCTGTACACATGTATTATGGGTGTAAGAAGAGGGGCTCCTAGTTATGTGAGGTAAAGGGAGGATAAACTTCTGGAACAGTAGCATTAGAGCTGAAGATTGGACAGGACAACTGGAGTTAGAAGGGATGATGGAGATAGAGCGAAGCTATGGAAACCACATGGACAAATGTGTGGAGCTAATAAGGCATAGTTGTATACCACGTATTAAACTACAAATGTTGTTATGGATTAGACATGAGGTGTCCCCCAAAAGCTCATATGTGAGATAATGCAAGAAGGTTAAGAGGTGAAATGTTTAAATTGGGAGAGCTTTAACCTAATCAGTGGATTAATCCACTGACCTGGATTAACTGGGTGGTAACTATAGGCAAGTAGGGTTTGGTTGAAGGATGTGGGTCACTGAGGGTTGTATCTTTGGAGTTTATATTTTGTCCCTGGTGAGCAAAGCTCTCTCTCTCTGCTTCCTGATTGCCATGTTCTGCTCTGCTTTCCTCCATGCCTTTCCTCCATGATATTTATACTTTCTATCACACATTATCTACCTGAGAGAGGCAATTTACAAATATTGTCTTCCAAATATAGTTCTTCTTTTAAATCCTAGAAATTCACTAAAGCTCAGCCTGTGTGGTCTAAGATACTCAGAGTTAATACTAAAATGGGACTCTCGACTGAAACCCACTGTTCTGTCTTCATTTCCCATAGTGAACAACATTTGGTTGTTAATACACCCACATCCTTCATTTCAGGTCCTTCCTGACACCTCCATTTACCTAATTTTTGTGCCTTACATTGGGCCCAGAGCAATGGAGTAAAATTGTCTATGGACTGAGATCTCTGCAACTGTGAGCCCCAAATAAACTTTCCCTCCTCTGTGTTGTTTTTGTCAGGTCTTTTGGTCACAACAATGAAAAAGCTGACTAAAACAGATGTATAAGAACAGAGCATTGGGACGTTGGGAGAAATTATGAGACATGAGCCTAGAAAGGTAAGTGAGGCTAATTTACGAAGGTTAAAGCTGTAAGATATGGGAATGGATGAAGTATCAATTAAAGGTAAAAGGGAACTGCATGTTATCACCTTGTCTCTCAGTACGCCCACTCTGCCTGTTTCTCAAAGAAATTACTCCAGCTCTGATCCCTGCCTCTTCCTCCCATCCAGCCCTTGCCAGTCTAAGTAAACAACTGTGATACATACTAATCTTAGCTACCAAACTAATTTGTCTATTGTTTCATTTTTGCCCAATTTCTACACACTCTGTCCTCAACCTCCTTCTGTCTACTGGCTCCATTTTGGACAATTATGTTAACTTCATCTGGCCCATTGCAGTTCTTCAGCCCTAAGACAACTCCCCACCTTCTTCTGGATTCATTATATCATTTATTTATTTGTTTATTATTTGTGTATTTATTTGTTTGTACATTGACAGTTATTAAGCATCTGAAAGATGCCAAAAAGATGAAGAAGAAACCGTCAGTCTTTGTTTGAAATCTCCCCTAATGTAGACCCTGAGACGGGTTAGGGTTCAGTTAGTTTATCTGAAAGGTGATCCCAGGAAGTTTAGGAGGACAAATAGTGAAATCATGACAAGGAAAGGAGTTAAAGCCCAAAATGATCCAATACAGTGGGTTGTCATTGTGGTTAACTGGGGCTAAATGTCTCTCGGGATCCCCAAAGAAACCATGCCTCAGAATTGCCTTAGCAAGGAGCAAGAAGTCAGATTTTTAGTATAGAGTTTTCTCTCTCTCGTTGGTTGAGGTTTACCCTGGAAACAAAACATTCTTGGCACTGTTGTGCTGCCATGCAGCCATACAGGGCAAATTCTCCTGGCACAGAGAAAGCCCTCAGGCAGGAAACAGATGGACTAATAATTGAGCTAGGAATGTGTCCACATGTACAATAATTCATCTGCAGTTGCAGGGAAACTCAGAGGTTATTAAAGGGCACATAGTACAGTATATAAACTTTGTTAGCTATGTTGTCCTTGCTTTCAAGAGGTTTTCTTCTAGCAGGAAGAGACAGGCATGCAAATAAATTGTATTAGTACTGTGGTTGGAGAACACACAGGGTAAGTGCGTGAGGAGGTATGGTGGAAGAAGTGCTATATTCTATCTGGAAAGTGTCAGGAAAGATTTCCAAAAAATACCACTCATGGACACCATTCTGTTGCACTTGACCTAATTGCTAAACTGAAACAAACTATTCCAACTAGTTGTGGCAGTGCAGGTTGTGGAGGAGGAACAGAGAAATAGAAGAATTATATGATCCAGTCTGAGTTTTGGGCAGTCTTGCAACAGTGTGAAAAATGGGCTGGAGCAGAACAAGATCAGAGGAAAAGATAGGTTTACTGTAAGACTTTGTAGTGTCCAGGCACAAAAGCATGAGAGCCTGGATTAAATCTGGGCCAGTGAGGCTGGAGACAAGAGAACAAATTCTAGAAGAATAAAGAACACAGGATTGAGAGAACATGTAATGCATTGCACACAAGGTTTGCAGAAGAGAGGAGTTTAAAGATGTTTCTGGATGAAGTGAGTGGGGATGGTGGGTGGGCAAATGGGAGGAAAAACCATAAAAGGAAAAGTTTTAACTTAGTTTGGGGTATTGATGTAGTTTGAGGCACTCTTGCAGCACTCATGTAAGGATGTGACCACAGGATGATAGAAATAAGAAAAGGTGGAGGATAATGTGAACAACAACAAAAAAAATGGAATAAAAAAAGAGGGTAAGGGAAATAGCAAGAACCTGGGAAAGTTGGTCTCTTTTCCCTGTCCTAGAGATGAATGTAGGAAAGGGAATGTGGAAGAATGAGCCATTGGAAAAAGAAGCTAGGTTCCTAGAAAAAAGACAACATGCAGTTAGGGCCAAGAAAAGAATCAAATTGAGAAGGTGAGGATAGAAGAAGCCTCCTATTTATCCTTTACCCAGGATTCTAAAGAGGAACTTAGGAGAAGTTGTCTCAGTGTTTGATCAAAGCCATTCTCAATGATGGAAATAGGAAAGAATATGAGTGTTATTTCTGATTCACTATAAATAAAATAATCTCCCTTTTGAATATTGCTAAGCTGTTGTTTTCTCAGTCCCTCATAGAGAGAAAATTCCTGCAAAACATCTCTCATGCCTTTGAATGTCGGCAGTTGAAATAAAGATTTTTCATTTGAATAATTACAAAATTCTGTTCATTCAACTGTTTTCTTTGTTTAAATCACATGATGAAACATATTTCAAAATAGCTATTGTTGGATAGTGGACAAAAGACTTGAATGAAGGACACATAGTATTTGTGAGGTATAGAATTGTTTTCTGGGGAAAAATAGTTTATGCATTCATAAACTCCTCTGGGTGTTCTGAGGTACATATAAGAAGCTTTGTCCTCAGATTGTTGATCATCCTCAGCTAGAGGATGATTGGAAATGACACTGATTATAGTATTGGTCAGTAATGGCTCAGAGCTTCATAAAGGAGAATATAATGAATGACAAATGACAAGGAGAGCAGTCTTTGACATGAGAGAGGAAACTACAGTAGTAGGAAGGATAAGCTAAGAGGGTATTCTTGGCTCTGCAACAGTTTGAACAGGTGTAGAGTAGGCAGGATGGTGCATCCTCAAGGCAGTGACTTAGAATAACCCAGTGGGGCAACACTGAGGATGGAGTTGGAAAAATGAATTGGAGAGAGGAATGGCAGCCTGTTAGCTGAAGAACCTGAATGTTGGGTGCAGATAGTGGATTGATAGGGTAGGTAAGAATATGCCATTCATCATGAATTTATTAGGAGACTGTCAGGATGAGAGTGATATTTGAGAAAAATATTGTTAAAAAAAAACAGTTAAGACAGTGGCACTTCACATATTTGGAGCACTGACCGTTGTGGTAGGTTGAACAATGGCTTCCCAAAGATCTACATTCTGATTCCTGGAACCCAAGAAAGTTAATTCTTATGGCAGAAGAGTCTTTGCAAATGTGATTGGGTTAACGGTCTTGGGATAAGGAGTATCTTGGTTCACCTGAGAGGAGCCAACGTGATCACAGGGTCCTTATGAGAGGGAGGCAGATCAGAGTGAGTGATGGGTAGAAGGGGATGTGACAACATAAGCAAGAGGTTGGGGTCATGCAAGGAAGGGACCATAAGCCAAAGAATGCAAGTGGCCTCCAGAGGCATAAAAAGGTAAGGAGATTTCCAGAAGGAGAGTAGCCCTTCCAACACCTTAATTTGAGACTTCTGACTTCTAGAACTGTAAGAGGATAAAATCATATGATTTTAAGATACTACATTTTTGGAATTTTGTTACAGTGGCAATAAGGAAAATTATTATAGATCCCTTTATGAAATTAGTGAAGACTTACATTAATGGAAAAATGTGTGTATGCAACAAGCACACAAGGGTTTTAAAAATAACTTCAGGGTTTTAGAGGCTCATTAAAACTCATCCATGGGCCATGTCAGTGAGATAGAAAAAGATGGTATAAATCTAAGTAATTATAGGAGAAGGCTAAATATGCACTATAAGGGCAGGGATAGATCAAAGGTGATTCCAGGATTTCAGGCCTGGGATAATATGGGATTGCTAACAATATAAGGAGAAGATGGCAAGACAAAGTTTGCAGGAGAAAGATACGGGGGAGAGCTCATGGTACAGAGTCTGCTATGTGGAGTCAGAATGAAAATACAGTGCATCTCAGAACTTGGGTACCCCAAATGTAGCACTTAAGCTTTCTAATTTATATTTCTACTAAGAGGTCCTGTTGTTCTATATCTGTACCAACACTTGGCACTTGATATTATCAGATATTTTTAAACTTAGATCAATATGTTGTCATCTCAATATGGCTTTAATTTGCACTTTCTTGGTTATCAATGAAATAACATTCCTTTCCATATATATTTATTGGTTAGATGGATTTCACCTATGAAAGAAAGAAGTGCCCTTTCTTCCATCCATTTTTCTACTGCACTGTCTTCTAAATGTATGGTGTGAACTCTTCATATATTCTAGACCAAGTCCTTTGTTGGTTTTATGGGGTAAAAATAAATTTTCCCATTCTGTTAAAAAAAAAGAAAAGAAAAGAAAACCAGAGGTTAGAGTGGAAGCTTGAAGAAAAATGTAAGAGAGAGGACAAGGATAGAGCTTTGAGGGTTGTTTTCCCAAGTAAGCAATTGAGTGGTGCCAGAGGAGGGACTGGAAGTTGATTTTCATGGATGCCTCAGAGGTGAGTGTGAGGATGGAGCCCTCAATCTACAGCCACAAGGTGCTCTACTCAATGGAATGATTGACTTCTACTTGGGGCTCAACCTCAGGACCAGTTATGGTCCTAGAAGGAGTCCTTAGGAACTCTAGGCCAAGAATTCATGAACTCCGAGACTAAGCTGGTCTTCAGTCACAGGGATGGTCAGATGGAAAAGTTAATTGGTTCCCTAGAAGAAGGAGGAACCCTGAATCGGGGCCAAAATAACAACAGTAACAATAATAGAAGCAAAATAAATAAACAAAACAGGACAGCTTACTGCCAAAAGTTACAAAAAGAATCTATTCACTATTTTAGGCCTCTATAATAAGTTGCCCTTAGGATTTTCAGGAAGCTTAAGAAAAGCATCACTCAGATTTTTATGAGGGAAAGAGTAGATCATTCTGGAGAAAGCCATGGACTCTGGAAACCCAAGGACCTCATTACAAATCAGGACTCCTGCAGTTGCTGCCCATACCAGGCAAATACCGTAATGTCAGAAAGCTCTGTTTCCTCATCTTCAGAACTTCAGTGGCAATACCTTCTTTTATAGGCATATCACCAATATTGTATGTATGGCAATATTGATGTTTTTAAATTAAAAAAATTTTTTCTGTATATTATGATGTTTTGATATCTTAGGAAACTTTTTGTCTGGGAAGAGACTTACCCACCTGCTCCCAACCTAGGACTGGCCAATTCTTAAAGATTGACAAAGGGCCCTGTCAGGAACATGCCTTTGATATACAGACTAACCAGTCTATAGTCATACCTCTCTACCAGGCCCATAGACCCACCTTAATCATCTTAGGGCCAGCCACCAGGGAACTAGGGACTGCCCTTATAGCCCAAAGACCACCCAAATTATCAAACGAATCCTAAACTGTTCATCTGACCTTAACTTCCCTTTCCCTGGGAAACTCCAATAAAGTCATGTCCTGAACTTCTCTTTACTCCTGCTGTCTGTCTCCTGACCACCTTGGTGTTTGCTGGGTAGACTTCTAAGGTGAGATGGCATGCCATGCCTCCTATCTCTAGGACCTGTGAGTATAATAAACTTTGCTTTTTGCTGAGCCTCTCCTAGGTGTCCTCTTATGACCCAACCTGAAGGACCATCACACAAAGGAATACAAAACCATGTTTATAAAGAAATTTCCATGTTGCCTGGTACACTCAAAGCTGTGGCTGTTGTGTCCAGGGTTAGCAGCTGCTAAGTAGCACATCCTGGAGAGAAGCAATTATGAATGTGCACCACTTGCAACCACATCCTATCTAATCTACTCAGCATCATATCAAAAGGGTGTTACTCTGAAACTAACCACTTGAGTGTATTACAAAACATCTGAGGTCATGGTGTTGTCATAAAGGAAAAGGGCGGCTCAGAATCTAGAGAAAGATACAAAGTAGGGTAGCAAGTATGGCGTGCTTCCTGAGTGTCATATGAAGTGTGGTAAGCGAAATAATTCATTTACCCCTCAGAACTGTCCAATGAAGTATGCACTATTGCCATCCCCTTTCTACAAATGAGGGAACAGAAGTTCAAAGCAGACAATAACTTTCTCAAGGATCCAGAGCTATTAGTTGGCAGAAGAGAAATAGAAAACCAAGGCTTCTGACACTCAACCCTGTACTCTCTCAAGAATAAGGAAATGGTCTCCAGCTCTGGATGATGGAGTCCTTATCAATGAACATGATGTTCTAATTCCTTGCTTGGGTAGATCCCTCACAGAAGAAACAGGTACATCCACCAGTCACTGTTTGAATCCTCCCCAAGATGAGGCAATGGGCGTGAGGGTGCTGGACTCTGGTTTACAGAAGCACTCTGGTTGCTGGGCTAGATGTGGGAATAAACAGAAACAGTGCCAAGAGCTGTCTGAAGGACAAAGGCCAGGGATGAAAGTCGGTTTGAGAATGAGGGACCATCTAAATAAATATCAAATTCAGAGAAGATGGCCCGAGATATGAAAACCTGGTTGAGGAAACAGCCATATAAAATGGAGCCACAAGATGAAGGCATCAAGTTCAGGAGATGCCTGGGTGTGGAACCCTTAGGTGTGGCATGTGAAGTGACTATTTCTTGAAGGAGTAGCCTGTTGGTAGACCCATGGGTGGACAGTTATAACAATGAATTGTTAAGGCAGTCAATTCCCTCTGTCTTAATCCATGTTTTCCAAGGTTCTAATAGTAACTTGGCTTCTCGTAGATTTGACTACTGGGGAGGCATGCACTGCTCAGACACCAGGAGTAACAGAGTTGTTTTTTACATTGTAAATTAATGAACAAGCATCTTGGTTGTAAGACAGTGTCTAGTGAACTTGGTAACCTGAGTCAGTTCTCCAGGACTTGGTCACATTTGGTGTACACAATAAAATTAAGTTTCTAGATCTGCAAAGTTGAAGACAACATCTTGTGTCTCAATTGATTCCACTTAGAGAACAATCTTCTATCTAAGAGAGTCAACTGGCTCTCTCTTTAATATCTTTTTAGGGGTTAGGGGCAAGAGGTTCCAAGAATTCTATGTACTGAGAGTTCACTTAATTCAATCAAACAATTTAAACTTATAATTTTGATATTATATTTTATAAGCAGCAATGGCACTGAGAGGTGGGACTCTAGGAATCTCCTAATCTTTATCACCTTCACCAAGACTCCCTGAGTTTCATTACAGTAAGTCAATTCTTTATGTAAAGTATCTTTGCAAAAAACTTCTTTCTATTGATCTGTAACATACCTACAACTCCAAGGCACATGTCTCAGCTTCTCTTTAAGACAGACTTTTGATTCTAAGCTCCCCACTGTTCATGAGTGAAATCTGGTGGCAGAACAAGGAGGGACAGTACATTCTACCAATAAGAAGACAAGATTAGGAATTAGGATCCTTGATTCTAGCATTCTGATTCTAGCCCCACCATGGGCTGACTCTGGGAAGTCAGCCCTTGTTTATCCTCTGCCTTGTTTATGACAGAGGAATTGGGTTTTTTATATGTAAAGGCCTTTTCTAGTCCCCAAATTCTGTGATCTTAAGAATTTCTCTGCAAGAAAATTAGACAGTGTTAAATTAATTTATTTGGAAACAAACTTGCCAAACAAAGTGATCAGTATTTCATCAACCAGCCAGTCCTCATGTCGGCTTGGAGTTCACCTGGATTACTTGATGAGACTCAGGGTCCATACATTCACCAAATTTACCAGAACTCATGTGGCATGAGTGAGAGTGTCTTGAGAGAGAGGGCTGTTTTTCATTGCTCTTCCTATACCCAGGACCTAGCCCAGCAGTTGTACACTCAAGAAATATTTCCCAAAGTGAACTAAGTTAATGTAGATGAGAAAAATACCATATCACAGTACATAGGCAATCTAGGGAATATGCCCAATCAATGTTTTGAGAAAGTAGATTAAAACTGCTTTCAAGATATTGCTTTACTACTTCACATGTATCATATGTATAAAAAAATTAAATTATAGATAAAATGCTCATTTGAGAATGTTATTGACTGTCATTTTGAATCAAATAGATTGTAATGTTTCCTTCATGTCCTTTAGTAGCACAACAAATTTCAACGGTCAAAATCTTTTGATATCATGGAACAAACAAAAACAAAAGTGATCTTGCTTCATTCAGTCAACACACTGTCCCTTAAACAAATTCCCTCAGAGCAGATTTTTGAGTAAATAGATGATCATCATCTTTGAACCCAAAGGATCAATGAACTCAGCTCGTAGAGGACATGAAAGCCCTGGACTCAGGGATGCCCTGAGCAAGCACACATCACCACCAGTTCTGTTCAACTCAGGTTTCTCAGTCAAAGGAATTTACTTTAAAATTTTTATCTACTGCTTATGCAATCAATAAATGATTGATGACTTTTATCAGTTCAATGGTGAAAGCCACTCAGCTACGTGGGGGATTTGATCAATTATTCAGAAATTAATCTACAGAAGATCATATCTGAGTAGACATGGTCAAAGTCTCCAGATCTTTGTATTAAACCAGAATATGCTTAGAGGATTTTTGAGAGCATAATTCTGTTGGAAAATATGACATTTAAAAACATATCTTTAACTCAAGGACAGGCTTTCATTGCCTATAGCATGTTCCTCAGTGACTCCCTAGATAATGGTCTATTTGAAACTACATTTTGTTTTCACCTTCCTAGAGGTTATTTTAATACCTTTTCCACCTGCTAAGAAGTGATGTTTTAAAGTTGATGCAATAATATCCCTTGGTGATTTCAGATAAAGGAAGCTTCCTCTGCATATGTGTCTCAGAGTCTCCTCGAAGGCTGTAGAGAACCATAGGTTGTTCCCTGGAAAAAGATGTCAGGTCTTCCCTGAGGATAAAGAAGGATTGCAGATTAGTGATGCAATTTCTCTCCATCATGTTGCAACAAATATGAAGTATTTGTAGAAGAGGTTCTAAAAGGACAGTACTTTTGTAGACATGATTGACAATGTGAATGATTGAAAGGGTGATGGCAGTTGCTTGCTAGAATGAGAAGGACTTCCTTAGCTCTTCGGAATGAAGGCAGGGCATTCTGGACTAATACACAGCCACCAGCAGGCATGTAGGGATCGTCACTGACAGAGCTCAAAAAGTAAACAATGGACCCCTATCCCAATTGCTGATAAGTATGAGGGGACTTCAGTGCCTTTCTCAGGATGTTGTGTTCAGCATCCTTGCTAGTGAGCAACATTGGTGGTGGGAGAATATATGAACTTACAGGGGAATAGAAGTCCTGAATCTTTTAAGTCTACTGTTAATACATGGGACAGTGACTCTTCACTCCAACCCCCAAACTAGTGAATATTCTAGGTCCCTGAAATACTAATGCTGCAGTTATAATATTAACTGCTTATACAAAGTTGTGGTTAATGCATTATCACCAAGCCACATGCTTCCCCCCACCCCACCCCCGCCCAGCTGTGGAGATGGGTTTGCACTAGATCACTCCAGGTCTGTGTGGCCAGCTATGTGCTATCAGGAGATACACATGTTTGGGGCTGTGGAGTCCAACCAGGCCAACTGGCACATTCAGGATCAAGTTCTTGGCTTCGGGCTCACTCTCAGTGAGCTGCAATTCTACCTAAGGGATATTTTACCAGTTTAAGTGTATTCATTCATTCCCTCAGATAACATATCATAATGGAATTTGACAAAGGCAAACAAAAATCTATCCATAAGCAAAACTCTCCTTTCAGTTTTGGCAAAGTGGGTTTTTCCATTGTGCTTGAGCAATGATAGTAGGTACACTGGATCAGGAGTCCAAAGGTTTTAGATCTGAATCCTCATTTTTCTATTTCCCTACTGTGTGAGTTTGGACAGGCCACTGTTCTTTATTGATCTTCCATTTTCTCAACTGTAAATTGAGGGTTCTCTTTCCTCTAATTCATCATGAGCTTATTGAAAGGTCCAGCATTCTTCCCATACTTGGTTCTCAACAGTATTTATCAAATGATACTTCTATAATAATAATTTTGTTGTGAGATGTTTTATATGTTTGGTAAGGATAAATTTATAGGTTTCTGTAGTTTATGAAAATATATTAAAATGAGTTGTTTCTAAAGTAGAATGTGTGACCTGACTACTTTTCTGTGACTCTGCACTTATTCTTTCCAACCCTTATCCATCTCTCATCAAACTCTCAGATACACCATTCCTTACCTCACCCTCAACCTCTGACCACAGGGTCATGAATGTGTGGCTCTCAAGACATGAGGAAGGATAGGATAGATTGTCTGTTACTGGCAAATTTTGTTTAAAATCTTATATTTTGGATCATATAAAATGCCCCTGTACCAGGCACCTGGGTAGAAATGGCTACATCAGAAGGTCCTACAGATGAGGTTATTTATGAAATGCTGTGGATGCTGAAAAATTTGATGTTATAAACTAGACACACTCCAATATATTAACATTGGGTTTGTTTTGAAAACTCCCCAAGTTTGATTTTAGTTCAAAACATTTTCAAAGAATCCTATACCATGATAAAAAATGATGATAAGCTTATTAATATGGTACAGGGTTTATATTTCCTGTGTTTAGCCATTTAGGTTATACCAAGAAATATAAAAAGTCATTTTTACCTTTGGAGAATTTTTAATCTATTTGAAGACAGAAAACACATGTGTGTTTTGTGCTTGCACACACACACACACACGTGCACTCATGCAAAGAGATAAGAAACTGGATATGATTAAGGAGGGCTAAGTGAGTAATTCATATAATGAGTGGTATAGGCATTTGATTGGGAAAGATTCTGTTGTTAAATGGAATTACTAGGGTAGAGTTCATAGATAAGGTTAGAAAGTAGGCTTGGTCTTCAAAAGGTGAGGCAAGTGGGTTCAGACAGGAAGAGAGGAGAGAGAAGGGCATTCTAGATGAGAGGATATAGCACAAGTAAGGGCTTGTGAGAAGAAATTATTGAGGCAAGTTGTGAAATTGACATGAGTCTTTTCAGATAAAACAAAATTTCTTGCTGAGAGTATCAAAATATGTATATGGGCAGCTATGGAGGAGTGATATTTGTTGCCCTATTAGTCCATTTTCTATTGCTGTAACAAAATACCTGAGACTAGATGATGCAAAAAGAAAAAAAGATTTATTTAGCTCACAGTTCTGGTGGTTCAAATCCCAAAGCATGGTGCTGACATCTGCTCAGCTTCTGGTGAGGGCCTTCTTGCTTCATCTTCACATAGAAGAAGGCATGACATGATTAAACACAGCAAGTGTGCCAGAGAGAGCTCACATTTATAACAAAGCCACTCCCATGATAACCCATGAGTTCACTGATCCATTGGGTTGGGAGGGAAGGAAGAGTCCTCAGGAACAATCACTAACTAAGATCCCACCTTTCGCCATTACTGAGCTGGGGACCAAGTTCCCAACTCATGGACTTTTGTGGGATGTATTCAAAGTATAGCAGTGGAAGACCTTAAATATCAGATAAGCAGTTTGAAATTCACCATTTAGGTAATGGAGAATCACTGAGGTTTAGAAAAGGGAACATATTGCTAAAAGGTGTTTTTTAAAGATTTCTCCCTCAAATAAAGTAACCTACAAGGTGAATCAGTAAGTAAAGAGAGGTAAGGTGCTCACTTATCCTATCTGTTTGATAAAGTTTTATTTTTTCTTTATTAATAAAATAAATGTAAAATATGAAAATTTATGGTATAATGAACACCCATGTCCCAGTTTATGACAACTAAAGGATCATTACTTTACAGTCCCGTGTAGAGTCCTCTTCCTTCTCCTACCCTTTTCAGACAGAGTAACCTAGAGTCAGGAATGTAATAAGAGTATCTGTATGTAAAATGGCATTGTACTAGTAAAATAAATAGTAAATCAATCTACAGGTCAACTGTGAAACACAATGTAGATTTAAGTTTTATTAAACAGATGGAAAATGGAGAAGTGGCCAAAGATGCAGCAAAGAAATGCAAAATCAGGGATGACGATTGGTAGCACATATAAGACAAAAATTTTAATGTTCAAAGAGAACAATTTGTTTAATAAAAGATGTAGCACCTTGGGAATTTGTAATAGTCATGAAAATTAATCCAAAAACAACATGGGGTTCAATCAGAGAAGTAGAACCACATAAATATTCTGTGTGTAGATAATATATAAGTATAGCATACATACACATCTATCTGAGCATATGTATATAGAAGGGAATCTGTTTCAAGGATTTGACTTTACACAACTTCGGGAGCCTAGACCTTGTGTAGGAGTTAGAGAAGCTGGAGGAGGATCCAGGAAAGGTGGAGAAGCTGCAGGTCCAGATGCAACCTCATACCAAAGAGGTGAACCAGCAGGTAAGCAGTGACTTTCACGTGCTACTAAATGACAGGGCTTCAGTTCTGTCCTCTGCATATTGCACAAGAATCCCTCTTGTGGCTCACCTCAACCAGAAATATAAAGAAAAGGGAATTGGGGGAAATTCATCAGCTTAGCCAAGTTGACATATTACAAGCTCACCACAAGAAACATAGCATTGATGTGTAAAGAGCAAAACCTTCCAGTAAAATAAGAAGAATTTTACAAAATCATAATCGTGGTGGAAGATTTAAATGTACTTTTCTCAGAATGTGACAGGATAAGTGTGGGAGGCAGAATTCTAGGATGATACCCATGTTTCCTATCCTTGGTATATAAACTTTCTATAGTCCATCCCTATGAGCTGGATTTGTGAATATGATGTGATATTCCTCCTATGATTATGATTTGTGTGGGGGTGGGGGGGTGGGATACCACTGAGCCACATCTCCAACCCTGTTTGGTCAGTGAGACAGGGTCTCACTGAGTTGCTTAGTGCCTTGCTGTTGCTGAGGGGCAATAACTGGAATTTTCATTCGAAAACCTTGCATATTCCTCTATTTTACTACATGGGTTATTCATTTGTACATCTTTGACTATGAACTCTTCAACAGTACAGATCTATCCACTTTTTAATCCACGATGCTTAATGCTATTTGACACATGACAAATACTTAATGAAGAATTTTTCTGAATAAATGGATGTGAAAGTAATTAAGCAGCCCCATGCTCCCAGTTAGAATGTTAGGGTGAGGGTACTTCTACAAAAACCCCCTTCCAGATAGAGGAAGGGTGGAATGTTATTTATTGCTTAACTTAGGATGCTTTTGGATGTTTTTATTGTTTTTTGTTTTTGTTTTTGTTTTTGTTTTTGTTTGCGGCTGGCTGGGGAGTGTGAGTTATGTTTGATGATGACTTGTTCAGGGTGATGAAGGTGGAAAGCATGACTGACACCTGAAAGTAGAATAAAAGAAATAGTAGATTTTTGTCCTCCTCTACCTGAGCTTAGAGTATCAGCAGCCAAGCTCAGTCTCTGTTCTCTTCACTCTCTCCCTAGGGAAACCTCATCTTTATTCCTGGCTTCAATTATCACCTCTTCATGCACACAGGTATTCCCACTACTTCTATATCAGGACTTATATCACTTCATAGTTGACATCTCTCAGAAGCATCTGAGGCTTACTTTTGCCAAACGGATGACCCTCTATTGCAATCCTAATCCTTTTCCTGGGTTTCCATTCCTGAGGCTTTGTGCCACCTTCACTAGCCAGCCAGTATAACCCAGGAGCCAACCTTGAAGAGTACTTTTTCCTCATTTTCCATATCTAATCCACCAAATCCTTCCAACTTTAGGATATAAAGAATTCATGAATCCTTCCACTTTCCCACTGTCAAAGCTGCCACCCAGTCCTGCTAGTCTGAAATCCTTCTGAATGGATCTACCTATGCCCATTTCAGGTTCCCTCCAATTCCCTCTCCACCTCACAGCTGGAATGATCTTCTCAAAACTCAAAGATGATGGTGTCATATTTCTGCTTAATCTACCTGATGGCTTGTGTTTCTAGTCTTAAACACAATTTATAAGGCTCCTGTGGACTGCCCCCCACCCCGCCCACAGCTCCAGCCTGCTTCACACACCATACTACTTCACTCTCTGGGGCCAGCCACAGTGGGCGTTCCTTTTTCTTTAATAGGTATCATGCTGTCCTCACCACACCCCTCAAAGCCTTTGTTCATAGGCTTCCTTCCCCATTTCATGTAATTAACCCCTGTACTTCTTTCTGATCTTGCCTCAGATGTGATTTCCTTAGAGACGCTACCAGAGACCTCTCCAACAAGGTGAAATCCCTTTGCTATATTTTCTCAAGAACATGGCCCCTTTCTGTACAGCATATTTTCTACGTTGTGACTGGGCATTTGTGTGTGTGTGTGTGTCTGTGTGATTATTTGCCTTGTGCTTGTACATTGTACTCTGGGCTCTGTGAAGCCCAAGCATCCTGTGTGCTTTAGCTAAGTGCCGTGCTTGGCTCACAACGAGTATGCCATAAATATTTGTCAGATGAGTGAATGAAGAGACCAGAAACACCCTTGTGTGTTCTTAGTTGAAATCACAGTAATAAAGTCCTGTTTCTCTGGTCTATCCACTGGGACTTGGGAACTGTATAGTCGTAGGTAACTTGGAAACAATGGTGTCCATGATCACTGAACCAGGAGTTACAGCCAAAATACTGGGTTTTGACCTAGCTTTGTAATGGTGTGGCCTTCAGAAAGTTGTAAGTTTCTTAGGTCTAAATTCTAAAAATCTACCTACAGAGTAGGTGTCTCCTGCTCTTGGGCTGTGCCCAGCTCTTTTCTCCAGGTCCTCTTCTTCCTCCTTGCTGCCTGCCTTCTCAGCTGGAAATGACTGAGGGCCTCCTGCAAAGGTAGGGGAGCACCTTCTCTGTGGGAGAGTTGGGAGGAAGCACATGGTGTGGGTACTAATTCAGTGGACTGACTGTCTTGGTATTCAAAAACTATTGCTCGATTCTATTTCATCAGACAAACCAGCTTTGAAAAACAAGGCTTGAATAATTGGCAAGACAAGAAGCCCGTCCCAAGCACAGTTTTTTTTTTTTTGTTTTGTTTTGTTTTGTTTTTTGCCTACAAGGATGTTAATTCATCAAATTTAAATAACCAGAAGACTTGGTTTGGGGGCATTTACCCCCTTTCGTGTTTAATTGGGATGAGATATATGCAGATTGATCTCTCTTCAGCTCAGAGATCTCCATGCAGTACAGAATCTCAAGCGACTGTTGTTTATTTTCTATGTATTTTGTCTAAATCTCTCATGGTCAATGAAAAGGAGTAGCTTGGTTTTCAAACTGAAGTGCTTCTCCAGAAGAAACTCAAGAAGTTGCCTTCTGGATCTTTCTCATTCATGGATCCCAAATAGCCTCCAGAGATGGGGTTGAGACTCAGTCCGGAGGAGGTGTCCCCCCATCGGGTCCCACAGACTCCCAGTGTGAAGCTTGCAAGAGTCTTTCTGTATGTTGATTTTTGCATCTCTAGAATGGTCATGGCAGTTCTTGCCAAAATCACTGAAACAATTCTGGAAGAAAATGAGAAGGATTAATCTTGTAGGATGATGAACTTGTATTTGTTTAGATTCTGTACTTTAGATGAAAAACCTCCTTTAGTAAATAATGTTTATACTGGTTTTATCTCTATCTGATTTGACATTGACAATACCAAATTACACCCCAGCCACCCACTTCTGAATAGGAGGGGGAAAAAAATCAGAAGCAATTGTGTAACATGTAAATCTCTTCTGGACCAGGGCCCATCGCTGTGGTTTGGCAACACAACCAGTGCAACATCTCTTTTCTCATCTGCTGGGGGTGGGGGGGAGAACTAACAAAGAAAAAAAAATACCTGGAGAATAAAGGTAATCATTAATCTACCAGGCACAAAAAAGGAACCTTCTGAGGATTTCAGGTTCTAACTCACCAATTCAAATGCATCAGCAGCCAATAGGGAATGACCATTTCACCAGAAGAAGATTAAGTCATACTTCTAACTACGACAGTATTTGGACAGCCAGCGAATCTCACCGGAAACCTCCAGAGATCTGCCAAGAGTAGTCTTAAGTCTCCATTTTCATGTGCTGGTGAAGGTGAGGACCAGAACAAGCAGGTACTGGTGGAAAGTGGTCCTTGGAGAAACCCCAAGATGCAGACTGAGAAGGAAGAGACGAGGAAGAGCTTCAAGCAGAGGCTGGCTTTGAAGAGCAGCTTAGCCAAGGAAACGATTTCCGAGTTCCTGGGCACATTTATAATGATTGTGAGTATTTCCTGATTTCCTAAGTTCTGACCCCATAATGTTTCCCTGGCTGCCATGCAACTGGCACAGAGTTTTGCTTTGTTTGGTTTTCTTTAAAAAATTATCAGATTCATCTCTTCCAAGAAGCAGCGAGTTACCTCCAGGCTGTTAGGCTATCTAGTGGCTGTAATTTTAAGTTTTCATTTACTCATGACATTCTTCATAGCAGTTGATGGGTCAGAGGAAGGGAAGTGGAGTGTTTTCATTTCAGGGATTTTCTTACACAGAATCTAAAATGGCCCTGTGATTGAAAAGTCAGCTGCTACAAGTTTTTTTTTTTTTTTCCATTAAATAATTGATTTGTATCCAGCTTGCTTCCTAAGAGCATTGAAGTGACTTGGTCACCTGGAATACTGTCGTCAGTCAATATGTATGGGCAGCAAGAAGCAGCTTACCAGAAGAGGTGCTTGGCAAGGGTATGTTGTCAGATCCTTTGACTTTTAATAAATTAGAATCTGCACCAGGTTGGAATAGGGTATATGCTGTAATGCAGCTTTGGTTCTGTATCATTTCCCCCTCTAACTCAAACAAATCTCTATAAAGATTCTTAAAAGGACAGTTACCAGAATCTTCTAGATATAAATTAGGGGCTGATTTTAAGAAACTTTAAGGATTTGTCCAGAGAGATTTGCTCAGCTACTAACAAGAACTGTACCGTGTGCTTCAGTGTCACGGACTCCAGGCTTTCGTCCTCTGCATGTTCTAACATTCTCTGGAACCTGAATTTTCAGCTGGAGTCAGATCATTTGTGAGTAGAAATTATTGTCACTTGGCATTTGGCTACTACTGACTTCAACTTGTTAAAAAAAAAAAAGCACTCAAAGATTTCTCTACTCTATATGTTATACTTTTCGTAAGGTTGTAGAAAATTGCTCATAAAATTTGCACATTGAGAGTTCTTTGCTTGGAGAAAATACATAATAATTTAGAAAATAAACTTGCATATGTCAGGCAAGCCAAAATTGAGAAAGGACATGAACTCAGAAATTTGAACTAGGGTAACATTAAGAGAGAATCGGACATTTTCTGATCCCCGAGAGACTTTCTACTCCATTCACACAAGGTTTTGAGGGGAGTTGGAGACAATTTCTTACATTCCTCACCTTCCCCTGGCAGGAAGCCCTGGTTGCTCTGACCATATTCATTCTCAGGATTTAGGTAAGGGGAGTTAGAAGGAAAGGGGAGAAAATAAAAGCCAATGATTCTTTCCATTCTGGTCACTGTTTATTGGAAAATCACTCTAGGCAAGACAGGGATTCTTGTGTCATAATTCTTGACAATTGGGCCCCAAAGAAAAGAGCAGTTGTCACCACAGACTGATTTCAGCCCTACGGTGACTTGTGGTTCTGAAAAATGAAGCAAATTCAGTTACCATGCTCAGTCCTCTGAAGAAAGTGAAAAGAAGGGAGTGAACTAAATATTTTTTTTCTGCAAATGAAAAAGTTAAGTCTCCTATTTCTACACACACACACACACAAAATTGTTTTATGATTCCAGTCTTTTTTTATAAATACTTTTTAGATTTTAAGAACCTTTATTTTTTTTTTACTTATTTATATGTGGAGCTGAGAATTAAACCCAGTGGCTCATACATGCTAGACAAACGCTCTGCCACTGAGCCCCAGCCCCAGCCCACTAATTCCAATCTTTTGACACAGAGAAGGTGAAAGTTGCTTTGAACCATTTGCTGCTCTGCTCACGAAGCATGTCTTTTCAGTGTGAGATTATGATAATATATTTTTTTGATTTTCAGGCTTCCTGTCTCATAACTCCCTCCCCAAGGTTGTTCATAGAAACCTTAATCATCCCTGCCTTTCTATCTTCAAGCCAGCCATAAAGAGATTTTTTAACTTACTTTGTCTGATAGTAGGTTATAAGACCCCCATTTCAGAAGGGGTCCTGCCCAGACCCTTGAGGAAGGAATGCTACTTAGAGGGGCTGAGAAGAGTCTGAACAGACAAGGCTGGGCTGTGTTTCCCCATCTAGTGTTTTTGTTTGTTTTTAATGCTAGGAATCAAAACCAAGGCCTTGAGCATGCCAAGCACACACTCTATCCATGACTACCCCCCTCCCCCCCCACCAGTCTTATAGCATTACATCATACTCTTTGTCCAATCATGTTTTCACAAGGTGATCCAGACTTTAATCACATCTCTGCAATCAAGTCTCCTCTCCATAAAAATTTATAAGGAGAGCTAAACACATGAGGTTCCTGGAGGGGGTGCATCTGCAGAGGGCATGGAAGCTCAGCCCCACCTCTGCATGTCTAATGCATCTCTTCATCTCTATCTTCATCTTTGTAACAAACCTGTAAACCTAAGTAAATATTTCTCTGACTTCTATGAGCTGCACAAGCCAACTAACTGAACCCAAGGAGGGGTCATGGGAACCCCAAATTATGGCTGGTGTGTCAGAAGCACAGATAAGACAACCTGTGGCTTATGAATGCCACCTACTGGGGGGAGGGAGTGTGTCCTGGAAGACTACTGGGGACGGAGCCCTCATCCTGCAAAATCTGATACTAGCTCCAGGTAGACTGGGTCAGAATCAAATTGGAGGCCAGTGTCCTCAGATCTAATTACTTGCTTGCTGGTAGGAAGAAGTCTGTACACCTTTGAGGGTCACAAATTGTTGGGTGTGGATTGTTGCGTTATGAGAGCAGAGAAAAAAAAACAGTCTATCTTTTCTATACCCAGAACTCAAGGTGGGGGCTAAAGAAATTGTATCTTAATGTATGTTGAAAAATTACACTCGTATCTTTTGGCTAAAGTCACTCATTTTGTGAAAGGATTAATTTCTATGTTATACTTATTTCCTAAAGTGAGCCCTGATATAGATTATAATTGTAATCATAATCTTCAATTTTGTTGAGATCTCTGGAGATGTGTAAACAAGTTTCTGCATAATCTCATTACTTTTTTAGCCAATGTGTTTACATAGTTTGATCAAAGAGTATTCCGATTTTTTTTGGAGGAGGACTACAGGAGATTGAACTCAGGGGCACTCAACCACTTAGTCACATCCCCAGCCCTATTTTGTATTTTATTTAGAGACAGAATCTCACAGAGTTGCTTAGCACCTCACTTTTGCTGAGACTGGCTTTGAACTTGTGATCCTCCTGCCTCAGCCTCCCGAGCCACTGGGATTATAAGCGTGCACCACTACACCTGGCCAGATTGTTTTTGATTTTTTAGAAAATGTGTATTTTGCCTTGTTTTTCTAGTGAAAATAATTGCATGTTGACAAAGCAGGGGGAAGGAAACATTAAAAAGGTGGCAGAGGATATGCAAGATTTATTGGTTCTTCAAATTTGATACAATAGTTTTTCTCCCAGACCCTAGGATTCTGATGTCATTTTTCTCCCCCTTCTCAAAATCTGCTCCTAGGGGAATCATCTCAAACTCATTCACACTATGGTATAAATGACACACATAAGGACCTAGTGGTAGCATTAAGAGAGGAGAAAGTCCATGAAAAAATCTTTGTAAATTACAACTAAAACTGTCCAGTTATAAGACAAAGAATTAGCTCTAATTTGGCCTTGTAGACATTCAGATAGATAGGCCTTTCATCTCTACTAGGTTTACAATACATCTTCTTTACTACAGAGAAAAATTTTAGAAGCATTGAGTCTCAGTTATAATGAACTCAATTATAATAATTTTATATTAATAATAATAACAATGAACAGTTAGCCGCTTTATTACCACCCCATAAACAGAAAAGACGGAGGGCTGAAGGAGAGAAAGTAACTGATCCAAATCAGAAAAATGTCAAACTTGATTTCTTTTTAATTCTAGAGCCTATACTTTCTGAGCCACTTCCCATTTCTGGAATCCCTTGGGGAACATCCCTGATAAATTGTACTCCCTCTAAGGTGGATGGGGGGCATGTGGTAGCTGTTATTTGCTTGTGAGCAGAGGAGTTGAACTGATGGGCTTGCTGGTGAGATCAGTCATTGTACACCAGGGCCAGTGTCTTCATAGTGAATAGACAGATGTGAGGTAAAGACAGAGCAGGAGACCCTCAAGGCCTCTGCACCATTGCTTGTAGCCTAGGGACACTGAGACCCCCATGGGAACTCACGTTGTCTGCCTGCTCCTGCTCTATTACTTGACTGCATTATGATCCTGAGCAATGGATTCAATTTCTTTGAGTCTTAGTCTCTTCAAAAGGAGCTAATACTTCCTAATGTTTTTGTGAACACTGGATACACATTACATGTAAATTTCCCAACAGAGGAAATGCTTGTCAGAGGCCAGCTCTCTTTCCTCTTGCTAGTGCCTTTCCCTCATCTACTTGAGAGGACTTCTTGTGTTTGGAAACAGCCATTGCGTCTTCTCTTGTGCATCTTAAGGTACCTTTTCCCAGCTTCTGTGGTGGAGTTGTGCCCCTAAACAAAGGAGACCCCATAAATGTGCAAACATTAAAATCTGTTCATTTTGGTGCTAGGGAATGAACTGAGGGGTGCTTAACCATTGAGCCACATCCCCAGACCCTTTTTAATTTTTATTTTGAGACAGGGTCTCACTAAGTGACTTAGAAACTTGCTTTGAACCTGTGATCCTCCTGTCTCATAAAAATCTCTTTGGTGGGCTGAACTTCTTAGACTCTCTAGTCATTTCTCACAGGGGCTTTGTCTGCTCCTCATTATTCTATATGCCCTCCTCTCTTCAAACTTTCTAGTATTCTTTGATGCAAAGCTCATCTTATTGAAAATGCTGAGGCAAACAACCTGCAAGCTTCCATATTTCCTCCTGAAGTGGAATGGTATCCTTCCAGGGCTAGAGTTATGAGTAGGTTACATCTCCTCATGAAGTGGTGAGGCCCTAAATTCTTTTCTCACCCTGTCAAGCTTCCACATTAGAGATATAACTTTTGGCATCTTTAAGAGTTAAAAAAAAAAAAAAGAAAGCAACTACTTCTGTTAAAAATAGTAACCTTGATCTGCTGTGCCATGGAGGAAAATAGAAAGGAGCCAACCTGGAACGCGGAATATGGAGTGGGGAAAGGAGTGGGCAGCGCAGAGGGAGGGAGGGAGGAAGCAGACGGCCAGTGGTGCTTAAGAAACTTCAGACACCACAAGTGTTTCCTACTTCCTGCTTCTGTCCTCCTCCATGACTTGTGACTTCATGACCAAGGTTCCTCCTTGCTGGGGTCACAGAGTTCAGAGTTCAGAGTTCCATTCTGGGAGGACTCTCAGTCAGATATGCTAGCTATAGAAGCTGTAGGACTTTAAATTATTATTCTAAAGTGTGTTCTGATCTTGGACTAGGTCTTCCTTATTAAGGAACTTTTGAAACAAAAGAATATACGACCAGCATTCAGAAATGAATAGGAAATTTTTAAAAATAAGTCAGATAAAAGGAGACATGAACTTTGCAGGGAATAATTCAGGGCAGCTTTGGTTTACTACACTATTTATGATCCCCGGGTACTAGTAGGATAGCCCTGAGGTAGGGGTGAGCAGACAGCATTGATCATTTTTGTTGATGGCAGAGCTGAGGCCCAGGTTGATGTGATCATGTACCCTGTGAATCAGCTCAGAACAGCTGCCCGGCCTTAGGTTCTTGAGTCTCCTTTGTGGTTTTCCTCAAGGAAGGATAATGTGCTCATCTAGGTCCTATTTTCATTTAAATGATCAATTCTATTTTCCCAGATGTTACAGGTGTAATGTAATTAAGAGACTGACCCAAGATCACCCAGCCCTTGAATGCAAGGGTTGGACTTGATATCCTGACTCCAGACATTCCTAATGTATCATCATTTAATGAGAATTAAATTAAATTCTTTCACGGGAAAGCCCAGGAGTACTTGATTTTTATTTTTTATTTATTTATTTATTTTTTAATTTTTTTTTGGTGCTGGGGATTGAACCCAGGGCCTTGTGATGCAAAGCAAGCACTCTACCAACTAAGCTATATCCCAAGCCCTTAACTAATTTTTATAGCCTACAATAGGTATTAAAGGTGTCAAAGGATGGTTCCACAGAGCAGACATGATCACAACAGGGAAATTATGTAGAAGATTTGCTCTCAGAGTTTCCAGATCTCTTTGCTGCCTACACATTCTGAACCTCTTGTGACACCAGGGTTCTGAAGTGGGTCAACCATGACTTCGTGGCTTTGATGAATGTGCTGACCATGCATTACACTGTTTTTCCTCTCGTGCTTCCTTTCTCTGGATCCTCCTGGACACCATTTTTTTGGGCTTAGAGCAAAGGACCTATGGTGAAACTGGCCTCTAGAGACCCTATCACGCCTCTCTCTTACTTTATGGCTCATCAGCACCTGCCTTTTCTGTTGCCTCCTTGCTTGCTTCTTCTAGCACATTGCTTTGCAAAGCCCTCCCTCAGCCTAAGCTTGAGATGATCAAGACTGAAGGTCACACAAAGCTTGAGCTGTCAGTTCATCTGCTGCTAGGAAGTCAGAAGCCTTTGCTGTCAGCAGTGCTCTGGCTGACTCTGGCCACAGATGGTGCTATAGTTTGAATTTCAGATGTCCCCACAGAGTCTCATGAGTCCAAGGCTTTGTTGCTAGCCTGTGATGCTATTGGGAGGTGGTTGAACCTTTCAGATGTGGGGCCTACTTGGAAGAAGTTGGGTCATTGGGGTATGCCCTTGAAGGGATGTGAGGACGCAACCCCTTCTCTCTTGCTCTCTCTGCTCTCCGGCTGCCACGAGATAAGCAGCTTCCTCATCCATGTGCCCCCTATCAGGATGTACTATTCCACCCCAGACTTAAAGACAAGAGAGCAACAGTGGACTGAAGCCTCTGAAACCATGAGCCGGACTCTCTCCACCAATTGTGATGTCATGGCTATCATATAGCAGTTCACATATGAGTGTGTTTATATCTAGACTATTCAGGGATCTATTTGTACAAATGTGCACTTGTGTCACCTGGTTTTTGTTTTGATCACTTAGTAAATATCTTTTGTTTTCTGGTATTTTTGTCATTTTTTAAATGTTGTCTTAGCCATTTTAAACATTTTATTTCTTCATAAGAAGTATAGAATCTATTTATCAAGTGCCTTAATGACACTGTAGAAAATTTGGCTGAAATTTCATGAAATTTACATGTTATTTTAGGTAAAACTTGACATTTTTAGAATAGTGAATTTTCTCATCCATGAATAGGAAATGGATCTTCTTCCATAGGTTGTATTCTATACTTCCTATTAAAAGTCTCATAATATGCTTTATGTTAGTAATACATATCTTTTGTTGCATATATTTCTAGATGTCCCAAAGTTTTTGTTCTATTATGAATGGTAACTTTTTGAGTGTTTAAATAAGTAATTGTTGAAATTGGCAAATAAAAAGTATTTATATTTACAGTGTACAACATGATGTTTGAAATATATATACAATAAAGAATGCTTAAATTGAGCTAATGAACATATGAATTACACCCCATAGTTTTTCTAGATGAGAACACTTAAAATACAGTCTCAGTCATTTTTAAGTAGACAGCAAAATGTCATTAACTATAGTCACCACAGTCTACAGTAGATCTCTTGAACTTATTTCTCCTGTCTTGCTGGAATTTTGTACCCTTTGACCAACGTCTCCACAATCTGTACTCTCCAATCCTTGGTAACCACCATTTTACTCTCTCCTTCCTGTCAGTTCCATTTTTTAAGATTCTTCACATGAGTGAAGCCATGTGGTATTTTGTCTTTTGGGCCCTACATTATTTCATTTAATGTGATGTCCTTTAGGTTCATTCTTGCTGACCCAAATGACAGAATTCCCTTCTTTTTTTTTTTAAAAGCTGACTAGCATTCTATTATGTATATACTATATTTTCTCAATCCACTCCTCTATTGATGGACATTTAGATTGGTTCCGTATCTTGGTTATTGTGAGTGGTACTGCAATAAACATGTGCTCCTTCTGTTTTTAAGTGTTTGCCCTCAAATTTTTAAAGAAGTGTATTCTTGAATTAAAGTTAAAAGTAAATCAACATCTCTTCTGAACAACATCAAAACTTTTTCACATCCTAATTCCAATAACCACTCCATCTTACGTATCGTTATTGTCTAATATTTAAATTCTTTATTATTTTTGTAGTCAACTTTTAACAGCGAATACTTATTTAAATTTAAATGAGCTATCATTTACTAGATTGCTTGCTAATAATGTCTTCATATATATATTGCTTTCTTTCTGGGCTGATTCTTGTGGAGTACTTTAGGAATTTTTCAGGATGGGTATGTGTGGACAAATTATGTTAGTCTTTGTCTGAGTAGTTACTTGTTTTATGTGCAACACTGAATGATAAATCAGCCGGCAAGTTTTAGATTAAGTTTTAGTCCTTTTTTATTGGCAGGCGTCACCCAAACCTCTCTGTTACTGCTCTTAGCAAAACTGTCTTTGGTCTCATTTTAGTCCTTAAGAATCAGCATTTCTCTGACCACTAATGAAAGTTTCTCTTTGTTTTTTATTCTGAATTTTCACTATAATATGACTACGGATGAATTTTTCTAGGGCTCAGGATTCATTGTTCATCTTCAGTTTTTGCTACTTCTGGAAAATTCTCATCTTCACCTTGCCTTTCCTGTAGTCTATTTTCTCTTTTTGGAGTTCCTATTATATTTTTATACATGCTTGACCCTCTCACTCTTTTTCTTTATGTCTCTTAATTATTACTTTATATTTCTCTCTTATTCTCTTAATCTATGCTGCATTTTGTGTAGTTATTGTCTCAAATTTATTTTCCAATTTACCAATTTCCTATTTGATTGTATCTAATCTTCTGTTTAACATCTTCATTGAGTCTTTATTTCTGGTAAAATATTTTATTTCTGTAAGTTCTTGGGGTTTTTTTCTTAATTTCTTTTCTCACATACTTAGTTCTTTCATCTCTTTAACTTACCAAATCTAATATATTTATGTCATTTTAGGAAACTTCATTCATATCCAGTTTTTTGGGAGCTAATCATTCTGTTTATTGTCTGCTGTCATTTGTGAAGTATCTCTTCCTCAGTCTTTTGTAAACTTGCCTTGTAAATTCTTCAGGGAGGTTTTTGTTTCTCTTTGGGAATTCCATGTGGTCCAAAGTTGTATAGTCATTCTTCTGGAGCAGAAATTCACATGCTTCTGCTGGGTTTCCCTGGTATAATACCAGCCAGAGAAGATTGTTATGAAGTGGAAAACTTGAGAAGAGAAGATTGATGGATGCAGGTGCCTGTGGAAGAGCATCTCCCAAAAGAACAGCTCTCTACTTCCTTTCTCCTCATGAGTAAATCAAAGACCCCATGCTTTCTCCACACGAGGCTGGTCCTGTTTAAGTACTTAGACCTTGAGTCAGCAGCTGAAGGGGAATTTCCCTGTGGTCTTCCCCTTATCAACAATGAATACAAAGGGCCAGACTTAGCTGGGAAATCTCACAGTTCCAAAGAACTGGGGGAGAAAAGTCTGTTCTGGGTCACTGCTCTAGGACCTGTAGACTCCAGAGCCAAACTCAATTCTGCCCAAGAATATACTGCTTTTAATCCCTGAGTTTTAATTTCAACCCAGAAAAACTGTTCCTTTCATTGACTTTCAAAGGAGAACTATTTCTTTTTCTACTTTCCAGAAGTGGGTTTCGTTGGTTTTTCTTTAATGACAAAGTTCAGTGCATCATGTTCTCATTACTTGACAAGAAAGAAGAACACAAGAGTAAGAGCAGAAGTTGGCTCCTCTTTACTCATTGACCCTGTGAAGATGCAACTTAAAGTAAAAGGCTGTGAGGAAGAGAAGTCTCATAAAGGTGATATAACAACCTTTAGAGCTGTTCAGATTGCCGAAGCAGTCCAGCAGTAAAGCCTACTCAATACATCTAATGGGCCCCCAGTTTTATGTCTGGTGTGATTACTACAAAGCAAAGCAAAAGATTTAAGAGAAAATATGACTTTGTTAGGTTGTCCAATCATGCTAAGAAATGGACCTGGCATTGCCAGTTGAGAACATAAGGACTTGAGGGTCCAGTTCCTCTCATCCTAGAACTAGCTTACCTACTAAGACTTGGTCTAGAAATCGAGACTTTCTTATAAGAAAGCCTCCCCCCAAAACTTATGGATCTATCAACAGGTAACTGGTTAAAGGAGTGGACTAGATTCAAGCCAAAGACTCCTCTGTGGCCATTAAAGATAATGTTTACATGTTGACTTGGGAAGACCAAATGAAAAAGCAGGCAGGAAAAGTTATGTGTAAAATACTCCTTCTTGTACAGACGCATGCATGCATACACACACACACACACACACACACACACACTCAAAAACATTTTTGTCAGAACATACCAGAAAGTATTGGTATTAGTTCTCTGTGAAGAATAAAATTTTAAATCTGGGGTGGAAACCAATTTCTTATATCTATTGTGGACCGTTTTGTAATTTGAAAATTTGTACATGTTTATGTGTATTTTCCTTACCCTTTTGGTCCCCATGAAAGAATTTACCCAGTGGAATACACCTCTTCCAAGTGTTTTAAGGAGTTGCTCAAAAGTGTTCTGAAAAACCACTAGTACCATAAGATGAAAATGAGGATAATAAATAATATAAATGCATAATTAGTTTCTTATTCTGACCCTTGGGATTGTGATCAAGTTCCTTTCCAGGTCAGCATCTGGAATGAGTTGAGGGTTGTGAATGCCTAAGGTGCGTCAGAATGGAAAAGGATTGTTTTTTCAGCCCAGTAGAGATCATGGAGTTTAATTGTCTCTCATTTCTGAGGCCTGAGTTGGTTCTTGATACTCTTTTCTACTTGGAGAGTACTGACATTGGCCATTTGCCTACTCACCTGACTACCAAGATTCGTATCTTTTTATGAGCCTTCCCTAATAGCATCTCTTTTCAAGTACAGCTGGTTCTCTTTTTTTCCATATTTTTAAAACTACAATTATTCAATCATAGTAATTGTACAAATTAATGGGTTTCTATGGTGACATTTCCATATATGTGTATATCATCCTTTGAATGTATCTACCTCCCCCACTATTCTTATACTCCCTTCTCTCTTTCTTACCTGTATCGCTGTCCCCCTTCCCCTTTCCTAATAGTCTGTTATCTATTTTCAAGTCAACTTTTTTTTTTTTTTTAGTTTCCACATATGAGAGAAAATGTACAATATTCTGCATCTGGCTAATTTTGTTTAACATTATGATGACTTGCAGTTCCATCATTTCCCTGCAAATGACATGCTTTGTTTTTCTTTATAGCAGAATAACTCTCCTTTGTGTATATGTGCCATATTTTCTTTAACCATTCATTTGTTGATGGGCACCTAGGCTGATTACATATTTTGGTGGGTTTTTGTGTGTGTGTGTGTGTGTGTGTGTGTGTGTGTGTGTGTGAATAGTGCTGCAATAAATTTGGACAAGCAGGTGTCTCTTCTATATGCTGACTTCATTTCCTTCAGTTATATACTTGGGAATGGAGAGCTGGATCATTTGGCAGTTCAATTTTTAGTTTTTTGAGGAAACTCCATAGTGCTTTTCATAGTAGTTGTATGAACTTAAGGGTTTCTTTTTCTCCACAACCTCACCAGCATTTGTTATTTTGGGGTTTTTTAAAAATATCCATCCTGACTAGGGTAAGATGGGATCTCAGTGAAGTTCGATTTGCATTTCCCTGGTGGCTAAAAACATTGAGCATCTCTTTCATATACTTGTTGGTCATTCGTACTTCTTCTTTTGAAAACTCTCTGGTTAGATCATTTGCCCACTTACTGATTGGATTACTTGGTCTTCTGTTATTCATTTGATTTGTTTTTAGTTCTTTACATACTCTGGGTATTAATCCTCTGTCAAATGAATACCAACAAAAATTTTCTCCTATTCCATAAGTTGCCTCTTTACTCTGTTGATTGCAAAATTCCCATTTGTCAATTCTTGTTTTGTTTCCTGAGACACTGGAGCCCTACTCAGGAAATTATTGCCTGTGTCAATATCTTGAAAGATTTTCCTATGCTCTAGTAGTTTCAGAATTTTGGGTTTGTATTTAAGATCCATTTGATTTGATTTTTCACAAGATGATAAATAGATTCTAGTTTCAGTCTTCCACATGGAAGTCCAGTTTCCCCAGTACCATTTGATAAAGAGCCTTTGCTTTCTTCAACGCATGTTCTTGGCACTTTTGTCAAGAATCTGATGATATTCAGATTGTGTAGGTACAGCTGGTTCTCAAGGGGTGGCTGATCTCATTTTGACATTCTCTCAAGCCACCAAACACTTTTAACCAGAATTTCCAGATTTCAGTCTTGGTTCTTTGTGACTATTTTTGTTATGACTGAGGAAGTTTTATTTTCCAATTGAAAGACTAACTGTCTGGAAAGTTGTGCATAAATATGCATTCTGTCCTTATAAAGGGAACAAGCAGACCCACAGAGGCAGTGGTTTTGTCACAGGAGGAGCACAGGTTATGGAGTCAGAAAATCTTGCTCCAGATTGGCATGCTGCCACTTAGGAGCAATATGAATTTTTTGAAGTCACTCAGTCTTTCAGTTTTTAAATGGGAGTGAAGTGGTGGGAGTTATGACCGAAGTGGTATATGTGAGCATGCATGGCCAATGTGTGTATGTGTACGTGCTTTAATATACTTTTCCACATCCAGCAGTTAAAACGATGTGCAGTTAAAGTTGGGACCCAAAACTTACTACTTGTGTGAATGTGAGAAGTTGTCTTAACCTGTCCAAGCTTGGATCTCCTTATTTGAAAAATGGAGACAGTAAGATTACCAGACGCAAAAGGTCATTGTGAGAACAGATGGGCTAATGTATGGAAAGTGCGCTTATTTCACCAAAAAAAGCACTCAGGACACACTAGGTGTGTGTTTGTGGTGATTGTTACTATTACAGTTATATGTTTGGATATAGTCACATAACTAGGTAGGTATATATAAGCAGGTGGAGTAGTGTGGATGTAGGGCATCCATGAAATAGGCTAGAAGGACAGGGTTTTCAGAGAATGCCGTGCTGACAGGTTACCATTTATTCCAGAAAACAAAATGATTACAGAGGCAGGAAAACCTCTGGGAGTCCCCACATTGACTCCCTTCTCAAGGATGAGGATTGTGGATTTGGTCTCTCTGTGACCACTGCTGTGGATAAAAGTTTTGCCTGCAGTCATTCCTTCATGTGAAAGTAGCTACAGGTCCTTCCTCCAGGCACTGAGAGGTTCTGGGGCATCTCATTCCTTGTCTGTTATCACCATGGCATTTGTGGGACCAGGAACTCACTGGCACTGAAAGCTGAATGGGTTTCTCTTCACAGACCTAAGACAGGTATCAATACCCCAAAAGTTTATTGAAACAAAGCAGGTAACACAGAAGAGTAAAATGGGTCTGGTGGAGGTAGGGAGGAAGTGCCCTGTCTTAGTGGGGACATCTGCTACCCAGACCCTCTCCACTATGGCCAGAAAAGAGACAATGCTACCAGATTCTCCATCTTTTTAAGAGTAGTCAGAAATCCAGAGCTGTATGTGTAATTTTTTTCTTTGAATATTAGCAACATTTTTTTTTTAAATTTAAATTACTGTGTGTGCCAAATAAAGCACATCAATGGGTCAGTCTCATTCATAGGCCACCTTCAACTATAGGATGACAGTATGTGACTGTGCTCTAAAGATATCCTTAATCACATTCTACAAAGACAAATAGTCTCTCCAGAAAAGGGTAAATGGAGAGACTGTGGAAGTAGAAGTCTTCTGCTTGGTATCATCTCTTTATGGGATACAGTGGTTTGGAGAGCTTTGTCTTCCAACTGATCCTCCAATGTGTTGGAGGCTTGGTCCTCAGTGTGGCAATATGAGAGGTGGCAGGGAAAGGTAGTTAGGTAGCCTGGCCTCCTGTCTTGCTATGTGATTTCTCCCTCTTGCAGATGCTTTTATCATTGTGATGCCATCCACCATTAGGTACTCACCACAGCTGAGCCAGTTATGGAAACATGTCCTCAAAATTCGAATGCTGTGAGCTAAATAAACTTCTTTTATTTATAAAGTACCATACCTAGGGTATTTTTTTCTTTTTTTATATATGACAATGAAATTCATTACAATTCTTATTACACATATAGAGCACAATCTTTCATATCTCTGGTTGTATACAAAGTATACTAACAGAAAATGGACTAATACCCAAGAGGCCTATAATTAGAAACTGAGTTTCCTCATATGCAAGACCAATCCTTTTCTTTTCCCATCCTACTAAACTCTTTTTCCATCCATAATAATCTCCCATCCTACCACTTGGCAAAATTGGCTGAGGCAATAATGTACAAATCATTTTTATTTCAGATAGTATCAGAAGAGAAAATTTGATCTTATAGCACCTTATATACCTATATTAATGTAATCTTAGATTTAGTAATATTATATGAAGTGATTCAATAATTTAAGGTATTGACCAAGTAATTCAATAATTTGTGGAAACAAATCTCAAAATATTCACCATCTATTTAGTAAGGCCAGATTATAAAATTGTTTCTCCATTTATACTTTCTCTGGGCATAAATGTTTAAGCCGTTCATTAAGAAGTTTATAATACTAATAACAGTACCACAATTCAGCCATAATTTCCTTGTGATTCTCATTACTTCTTGGTTTACTATAGTTGTGTATCTTCCTTTCCCACAGGTTTGACAGCTCCTGGAGGGACTGTGTCTGATTTTTTTTTTTTTTTTACATCCCTGCTACCACCAGGCACCATGATTGCATGATTGGCACTCTGAAGATACACACACACACACACACACAGACACACACACACACACACACACACACACACACATACACACATACACATGAAGGAAGGAAAGAATAGGTGAGTAAATTAAGTAAATCTCCTACAGTTTGAATTTTTTAAAGGCAAACTCTGAAGTACAAATCTGAATATGCTACTTGTTTTGCACAGATGCAGTTGAGGGCAGTTTAGTGTAAGCAAAAGACACATGTGTTAACTTTAGGTTCAGAATTTCTTTCCACTAGCTGTATGTCATCATTTGAATTACTTAATTTCTTTGTCCCAAGGTTTCTTTAGATGGAAACAAGAGAGATTTTCTCCCACTTGGGTTATTATGAGAACCAAATTATACAAATATGTGTATATATACATATGTAAATATCTCGCCATACTCTCTACATGCAGACCAAATCAGTTGATTTAAAATAGGAGTCACTGGAGGTATGCTCTTTTAATGCTGACTTCTGAATTATGAACATTGATATCATGTGATGACAAATTATCTACTTGAAGCCATTTTTAATTTAACATATATTCCTTTCCTATTTTCAAGAAGGTCTGTAGCAGCATAAAAGGTGAAATCCTGATACATAATTCATGTAACTGGGTTACTGTGTTGCTGCCTACGTGTGGTACAGCAAACATGCCCTCATCTGGTACTATTGGATTAAAGGAGGATATTTGCTTACAGGAAAAGTCTTTAAAGGAAAAAATAATCAATAAATATTGGCTGAGTGAGATCTGGAGGTATTGGGCATTTCAGAATGGCCACCTTACTTCTTTGGCTCTGGTTTAGTTACTTCTTAGGCTTTGGCTCTATTTCTTTAGTTATAAGTTTCTAAAAGGGCAGGTAGGGTTGGGGAAATTGTTTGACTCCATATTGAAAATAGATATGAATTCTAGATAAGTTCCTTCAGTGCCACAGCAGTCTGTGTGGCTGGTGTATATGGTTCACCAGTGTGGAAAAGGTCTATTCCATCACTATCTCAGAAGCCACCCAGGCCACTCACTTCCAGTATTAGCAAGTTTGATCAGTCTTAAGGTGTAGAAGACCATGAGCCTCAGAAGAGGTGCAAGAAAGAAAAGGGGGTTTAACTCTGCCCTACTGTCTAGTTTTCCACTAGTGAGCCTTTGATCATCTAATGAAAGTTGCTAGAAACCAAGCAAATAAAAAGCAGGAAAACAGATCTTGCATAAATATAAAAAGCTGGATAAAACCATCAACATTATCTTGTTGATCTCTGAGAAAGGAAGAAATTGGAATTGAAAGGGTTTTCTCTCTAGGTCACTGGGAGTCTTAAGTGGAAAAGCTTATGAGTTGGCTATTTTCTGAACCAAGGTGATCACATTTATTGTCACCAGAAAAGTCACTTAACTAGGAACTAGGCTCCCAAATGACCTTCAGCCTCACTCTTTTCTCCTCAAACTGATGTATCTGGTTTATAGTGAAGCCATTTTTACTGGATAAATTGATAACAGATGGCTGCTGCCTGGGGTCTCCAAGTTCTTAGCTTTCCTGGACAGTCTTTGCTTTCAACAGACAAATAGAAAAACTGGTGCATCTTCCTGCATCCTATAGAAAACTGTGTCCTCCCTGAATATTTCCACTAATTTGGGGGAATATATGTTGTTTCTGATGACCTCCTATTCCATCCATTGTAATGGTCAAGAGTTCTGTGATCAAATGTTGGTTCTGTTCCCTTCCAATGGTACAAAATTAGACAAGTCACTTGGCCTTTCTCAGCCTCAATTTCCCCAGCTGTCAAGTGGAGGTGGTGATACTTCCCTCTCATAGTGATTGTGAATTAATGATGGGGTAATGATAGAGCAATACAGTATGCTTAGCATGGAATCTAGCATAAAAGAATGCATCAAATAGATGGTAGCTGGTATTTGTATTCCCTTATTTACACTATCCTAGACTGACGAGTCAAGATATAAACATTTACAAAAGGCACATTATTTTTTTTCATTTTTGGACAGTGTCTCATATATCAAGGAATCATAGACTTCTTGCAATAATTACAAATTTCCTAGGTGGTCTCTAACCCCAGGTTGTGTGCACTCACACACATTTTGCAAAGGAATTCCTAAAATTCATTGACTACTGCTTTTCCGAAAGGCCTCAGTTTTTACATACTCTTCAAACAAATATTTATTGTCTGTTATACACCATGTGTTCTGCTAGGAACATCTCGTTTTACATTTTAAAGGAAGTAATAAATATGCAAGAGATTTAAGAAAGGTCAAATACAATAAAACCTGTGGGCTGATTCTTCCCTCTCCCCATCCCCAGCAATTCAGTTCATGATAATCACTTCATCATGTTGGGTTTCATATTGTGTCCAGTAAACAGCTCATGACAGGGGTCATGGCTCAACTGGGAACTTATCAGCACTCCCAAACAGTATTTCTTAGAAATTGCACCTCTCATTTTTCACAACTTACCTTCAAACTAACTTTTTCCTCTTTTTCTGCTTTCTCTTAACAGTAAGAAAAAACTTTTTTCTCCTGCTTATGTTTAAATATTTTCTATCTTTCATCAAATATTGTTTGAACATGGACTATAAAGAAGAATAAGCTACCCTGATGGACACTGTACTCTTGGTGGGGAACCACAAAACAAGGTGGCATATAATGAAGGAACGATGTATGGCTATGATTGACGAGGTCAATTGAGGCTTAATTTGTCAGAAAAAGTGCCATGAAGGAGGTAGGGTTTTAGCTCAGAGTCAAAAATAGATTGTCTCTAGGGGGGAGGTGCAGGGAAAGCACATTCTTTCTGTGCGGTACAGTGTGAGCACATGTGCAGAGGTGGGAATGACAGCCATCAGCTCAAAGAACTCAGAGTGTCTGGCCTGCGGCCTGGCTGAGCTGAAGATTCATGCTGGGAGTCCTGAGACAAGGCAATGGAGTGCCCTTAATACCAGCTGGAGGATTGTGTTGGTACTTCCTGAGCGGTGGAGAGGTTGCAGCATATCTGTAGCTGTGACATCTAGCAGGGACAATGTGTGGTGAAAGGCTGGAGGTAGGGACACTGGTTGGAGGCTACAGAAGGAGGCTCAGCAAGATATGGCACTCATTGGCTATGGGTGTTCAAGGGAGGGAAAGGGAAGGAATACCAGATGGTTCTAGACTGTTTGTCCTGGTGATTAGGAATGGTGGAAATCACCTCACACCAATTAATCACACACCAATCCTTCCTTTCAAATGTTTTTCTTGCTTTTCCACTTAAATTCTTTCTGTTAATTCTGCCTTGCACAGAACCTGATAATAAAAGTAGTATTTTTCTATTGTAACTTTTCCTCCCAGAGCACTAAAACCCCACCAACTATGAAATGTCCCATCTTTGGAGAATAATCACAAATACCAAAACAACTTGAAGGGCTTGTCAGCTTCACACTTCCCTTCTCTACTCCAAATCTGATTCCGTGACTAGGAATGAAACAGCAACTATTTATAATGTCTGTCATAGATGTATTTTTTACCTTGTCTGTATGGCCAGGAAGTGAGTTAGCGGTTAAGTTCATGGGTGAAACTGTCTTAATTCATTCACCCTGAACTGCTGGAGGCTTTTTCTTTTTCTTTTTTTTTTTTTTTTTGAGTTTACATTTAAAGCATTATCCTACATTTATTATTGCCCTTTGCTATTTAGTACCTTCATTGATGTTATCCCATTTTGACCCTTTTGAAAAATCCTATGAAGCAAGCCTGGCAGATACTGTTTTCCCCTTTAAAAGAGGAGCAAGCTGAGACAAAGAAGCAACACATTCATTTATGCAACCAACAAGCATGGTAAAAATGCATGGGATCTTATTATTTAATTACCTCCAATATATCAGAAAGTGTTTAGTAGAGACAAAGAAATTTAATATACAATCTGGAGTATTTTTTTAATTGCAAAGCCAGTCATAAATATGTGAACAGTTAAATTACATCATGTAACCAAATGTCCCACCAGCTGTATCAGTAGCCATGAGTCAAAGGTACAAGGTTAATTCCTGCATTATGATGCAGTGCACCATATGGGAGGGGATGTCCATTTCTATAACCTAGAACTTATCTAGGTGAGACTCTCTGGAATTCTGATCAACCCCAGGGATCAGAGATGAAGGACAGGTATTCAGGAGAATAGAGATTTTGGGGAGAACACTCTGCTCCTTCCACTTATTGGAATGTGAAAGAGACTGTGGTTCTAAGGATGGGCCTGTATAGACTCTGGAACCTAGATGATACTCATCTTTGGAACTCAGTCACATGTTGTAAAGAAACTGGGCTGCGTGAGGATGCTATTTGTAGGTGTTTGGGCCAATGCCTCAGCCAAGGTATCAGTTGGCAGCTGACATCAACCACTAGATACATAAATGCACAGGCCTCCAAATTATTCCAGTTCTCTAACCTTGGAACCAGCACCTTTGAATATAAATGGAGCAGAGATGAGAGTTTGCCATGCCAAATTCTGCCCAAACTAAAGATTCATAAGTGAAATAAACATGATTATTATAAGCTGCTAAATCTTGGGTGTGGTTAGTTATACAGTACTGGATAAAGGGAACACAATATTCATGTAATATTTTGAATTACCATTGATCTTCAAATCCATTAGTAGATGCTGAGTCAGGTAGAAGGTGGCTATATTCGCAGAAAGGCAATTAGGTAGGTTGGGTTTATGAGAAAAGAGAAGTCTTGATGAATCTATTTGGATAATATGAGTAAAAGATGGGTGAGGAGTTTTGGGGACACAGTGAAAACTAGATCTGTGTCTTGGTCATGTTCACCATTTTATGCATGGTTTTGAGGTTCTTCAAACTCTTTTGGAGAAGGCAACTAGATTAAGCAGGTCAGGAAGGTAGAAGACACCTTTGGGGTCTATGTGATAGGAGGAGTTGTTTTATAGACTCAGGAAACAAGACCCAATGAACAAAGACTACTAGCATATTATTGACTGTTGATATAGAAGGAAACTTTAATTACTGTTTTCTAGCTAGGAAACCAGATCAGGCACTTTGAAAAAAACTAGGTACTGACTGCATAGAGTAAAAAGTGTAATTGAATTTCAGAAAGGAGAGGTCATATTTGGTGAAAAGAATATGAATGGATGATAAGCTTTCCTGAAGGATAGACCTGAAAAATAGAGACAGGATAGACTGCTAACAGTCTCTTTCTATATGAAGCTTATGAAGTATAAAACTGTGGTAATTCTTAAAGTTAGAGCAGAAAAGCATGTTGAAAAATTTTATCCGCAATACCATGAAAGATAGTTTTTTTCAATTTTGGAGGGGAAAAAAATACACTGAACACACAAAAGAAGGCAAACAGAATGGGCAGCCATTTATCCACAATCAGACCATGATACACTAGAATATCCAAGATCTTTTTGCATGGTGCCAGGAATACAAGCATAGAAATACAGGAAGCAGGCAAGGGAAGACACTTTTAGGCAGTACCTATCTTCTCTGTTGCTTTTCAATCTACAATAAATATATTTTAAAATTAAGACCCAATGCTGCAAATCTAGGCTGCAATCTTCTGAGCGGTTATTCTCATGAGGATAACTGAAGCCCCCACATTCTTCATCTCTACTCCTGTTCCTTTCCTTCAGCCCACAACATTGATTATCTTCTCTAGAAAAAGCAATTTCAGCATGTAGGGTGAAAGAGGAGAACATCAATCATAGTGAAATTTAACAGGCAGAGGTCCTCCCAGGTCCACTTGAACTATTTAAAGCTTTTATATTCCCTCTAGACTAGCACAAGTACGTGTGCCTCAGAGCCATGAAAAAGGGAAGGCGCTCATTTGGAAAGCAGTGACAGCTCTGGGTGTGTCTCCTCTCAGCCCTGGTTGTCTAGACAGGTCATCTCAGCTGTCAGTACTGTTTTATTCCTCTTTTCTGTAAATACTATTAAAATGCTAGTCAGTTTGGAAGTTGTGCCCAGAACACTTAATTGGCTTTAAATGAAAAGCCAATCTGGGTTTAATTCTGACAGCTGTTATAATAGATAGGGATTATAGGGAAAAAATATGTCAGATCTATGTGAAATTGGTAGGCTATGAAATGGACTCGGGATTTTTTGCAAAGGGAATGAGAACATGTTCCTGCTGCAACTTCATCTAATGTTCAGTACCAGGGTGTGGAGCCAAGACTGAGTGAAGTCTGAGTCTGCAATGTGCGTGTGAGGTGCAGAACAAAGGCTTCTCTCTGAGGCCAAGCTCTCCTCCCTCTCCCTACTGCCTGCAGTTAGACATACAAGGTGGATGTGGCTTAGCACTGGAACACACCAGACATCCAAAGATCATCCATGTGCCATCTATCCTCTGCTTTCCTAGAGGAATAAATGGAAATCATGCTATGTGTATTAAATATCTCTTAATATCTGTTTATAAATTCTGTTGCTGTGAAGGACCTCACAAATGAGCCCCCATGAGAGTGATTTAGAATCAATTAATGTCTATCCGAAAATTGTGTACAACTTTTCATACTTCACTTTGGGACTCTTCTGTTTTCATCCCTTGGTGAAGAGACACCATACCTGGTTATTATTTGCCTGATAAGCAGTCTTCACATTCTTAATCTTGTTTTTCCTAAAATACATTTGTTTATGAAACTTTACCTAATGTCTTCTACTTCTTGCTTGATATTGAACCCTCTTTCAAGTTACAATTGTCTCCCTTTATCCACAGTTTGGGTTTTCACAGTTTGCTACTTGTAAACAATAGAAGAAGGGTAAGAATAGTGCAGTAATATATATATATATATATATATATATATATATATATATATATAGAGAGAGAGAGAGAGAGAGAGAGTCCAATATATATATATATATATATATATATATATATATATATAACTGCACTATTATATATATATGTACTAATATATATTACTTATATATATATATATATATACGTGTATATATATATATATATATATATATAGAGAGAGAGAGAGAGAGAGAGAGAGAGGCCACTCTCATATAGCTTTTGTTATAAGTATACTGTTAAAATATTATAATTGTATTATTAGTTATTGTTGTGAATCTTTTACTATGCCAAATTTATAAATTAAATTTTATCATAAGTATTATGTTAGTTGATTTTCTGTGAATAAAATAAATACCTGAGATAAATCAATTTATAAAGGGGATAATGTTTATTTAGGGTCACAGTTTTGTAGGTTTCAGTTCATGATCAATTGACATCATTGTTTTGGGCCTATAGCAAAGTAGAACATCACAATGGGGGCACGTGGTAGAAGAAAACCACTCACCTCATGGCCAAGGAGCAAAGAGAGGAAGGGACTAAGATCTTGCAATTCCCCCAATGACCTAAGACCTCTTACCAGACCCCATCTTTTAAAGTTTCACAACTTCACAAAAGCACTATCCTGGAAATTAAGCATTTAATACATGGGTATTTGGGGGAAATTTAAGATCAAAATTATAGTAGCTATGCATGTATAGAAAAAATTCATATATACATGAATATATATCATATGTATATATGTGTGTATCTATCCATTTATCTAGTTTGGTATTATGCACAGTTTTAAGCAGAAAATGGAGAATACTGCAGTTTTTCTTTGGTTATGAAGTCCAAACTTGAATATTTTTCATATTTTAGAAAAAGTTTGGTCAACTTGACATATAAAAATAACTCATCTAATGATTCCTACAGACCAAAACTTTTATCTCCAGGACCATGAAGCTTTATACACTGCAATGTGATGACAGCTGGTGGTCATTTGCTATCATTTTTTTCATTATCAAACTTGTATGCAATCATCCCATGTTTCACAAGAAACCTCCTTCACTATTTCTTTAATGAACTACAATTAAATAGTTTTAGCCAATTATCTAACGAATGTACAGAACCTATTTTTTAAAATATTAAGAAATATGTGGTTTAAAAAAAGAGGGGTGTACAATGAAAAGTGTTCTTTCAGTATACAACCATATAATTCTCCTTCATCTCACCAATGAGATCCAACCCCATTCCTGGTGTTTGTGTATTCATGGAGAGTCCATTTTTTTATAGAAATGAATGCATACCATGTATTTTAATACAATTAGCATCCTCTTCTAGAAGAAAAAAACAAAGAAGAGGAAGCTTTAATAATATACCCTTGGGATCTTTGCATTGTGGTTCATTCAGCTCTTCCTCACTCTCTTTTATGGCTGTCTCATAGTCTGCTGAATGGATGTATCATAAGGTAAATATTTCAAACTTTAATGAATACTGATTCCATTCTCCAAAATATGTTCTACCAGCTGAAGATTGTGGAAGACTCTCTGCCATACTTCATTGTTCAGCTGTTTGCAGAGAGCTTGCTGTGAGCATAGCACTGTGTTGATTCCATAGTGAATAGAAGATGCAGTGAGTTTGGCAGCCTCAGCTCTCCAGGACACTGTAGACTCATTAGGGGAAAAGACATAGAGATAAGGAGGGCCTAGTTATAAAATCTATCCCCTGGGCTGGTTTTTGTGGCTCAGCGGTGTAGTGCTCGCCTCACACATGCGAGGCCCTGGGTTCAAACCTCAGCACCACATAAACATAAATAAATAAAAGATATTGTGTTCAATTACAACTAAAAAAATAAATATTAAAAAAATCTATCCCCTACAGTTTGCCTGCATATCTTTCTAATTCATCCTACAAATGCCCATCCCATGTATTGATGTGTATATGATTGTGTGCCTGATCCAGCTTATAATGGGAGCCACTAGAGCAGGGGTCTCAAACTCAAATACCTACAAGGGCCAGGAAGCCCACCTAAATGAGTGAAGTGAAGTAAATTGAGATGGGGTGAGCCAGTTAGGAAGGTCCAAGTTCTATTTAAAGGGAGCAACCAACTCTGCTCCAGAAGATTGTTTTCCCAGGAGCTACTGGATCTTCTGATTAATTAAAAGAAACCAAAGGTTAAGAGATATGTCACGTTCCACAACTAAACACTCGAGGTCACTCCAGGTGAACCGGACTGCACGAAATAATCACACAGAGTCAGAGAAATACCTTTTTCTTTGGGTCCTGTGATGGCTCCTCTGGCCTTAGGGGGTCTATGGAAAGAGAGAGAGAGAAGCACGTGCTGAACCCTTTTACTCGGAAGAAGCCATTCAAATGAGGCAAGGGATAGGATTACAAGGGATCAGGTGAGTGTGCTTCAACCACTATGGGTGCCGCCTACTCCTAGGCCTTGTTAGCCTTGTTATCCCATCGAGGGAAAAGACTGCGTCACGAGTCATGGCACTACCCCACCATACTACAGGATCTTTCAGATCCCCAGGGTGCATCAGGACTTAAAGGTGCATGCATTTGAAGTGGCTCCCCACAGAGGTACATGTGAGGTTTCTCTTTTCTTTCTTACAATCTCATGTGAATCTAAAATCTTCTCAAAATAAAAAGTTCAATTTTAAAAAGACTGAAACCTAGATCATTGTGTGAAATTGCCTGATTTCTAAATGCAGGCAAAACTTTCACATTGCACATACCAGAAAAATCTATCTGTAAGCTAGATGCAGGCTGGATCCATCATTTTGCTATTTGTGCATAGTAGCTGGAGCATTGATTTGATTTGGATGAAGCCTGAGGCAGCCCATGAGTTTGCTGACAAAAGTCTTGTTACTATGAGTTTCGGTTGCTTTTGACCATGGCCATCCCCATTTACTGATTAATCTTCCTCTCTTCTTCTTTCAGGTTCTTGGATGTGGCTCTGTTGCCCAAGCTATCCTCAGTAGAGGAAATTTTGGAGGAGTCATCACTACCAATGTTGGATTTGCAATGGCAGTTGTAATGGCCATTTATGTAACCGGAGGTGTCTCTGGTAAGCAGTAGAAATAATAAAAGACACCATTAGATCAACCATTCCAGTGTACCAGCACAGTGTTTGGTGCTTCACATATCTTAGTTTATTTTTATTCCAACAATCCTATAAGAATGTGTATTTAATCCCATTTTTGTAGGTGATAAAATGGCCAATAAATGTTGAATGACTTATGCAAAGACAACATTTAACAAGAGACAGAGTCAGGATTCACAACTGATTCACTCCTAAGTCTGGTTACTGCATCATATTCTTCAGCAGCAAGTGTCTTTTATTTGCTCTATCCTATACTTAGAAACCTATAAATAGCTCCATTAAGATCACACCAACAGAGGCAAACCCTTGGACCTTTATCAAAAGCAATCAGAGAGTCACGGTCTCTTGCAAAATGGATGGTGCAAATCTTCATCTAATTCTGCCCTAAGAGGTAGGCTGAGTAGAAACCATTTGCAAGGTTCTGAGGAGCAAAATGAAAGAATGATATTTAACTCAGTTGAGAACTTAAGAAGTGAATCTGGAAGGTACTCTATCTTTCTGCAGCCTGGTGTGGGTACTGAGCAAAGAGGCAAGACTCCTGGTGATAAGAGAAGACAGGCAACTGAGAAACCACTGCATACTGAGCACTGTGCTGGGTGCCAGGCCTTCCTAATCTGCTTTCTCTTTTATAACTACACTTGGAGTTGGGTATTATTGTCTTCACCCTAGAGAGAAAATTGAGGCTCAGAGAAATTCAATAATATGCTAGACGGCCTATAGGGGCAAAGACAGAACAAAGATGTGATCCAGGTACAGGTGATAGTGAAGTTCATATTCTTACATAACATTTTCAATGGTCTAAAATGAGCAAAAGGAACCTGACAGAGGACCCTGCAGTTATGCTGGCTGACCTTGTAAAAAAAATGCTGCCATTGGAGTGCTAAAGAATGATTGTCTAGACTCCTGGAGCTCCTGGGACAAGGTCCCTGAAATGGTCATTTATTAGCAGGCACTCTTTCCATGTTATAGCCAGGCTTAGATCCTGGGGTGTCCAGTGATAGCTTCCTGTGTGTGTGATTTTTTTTTTTTTTTTTTTGTCATGAGCAGTGTCTCCATTCGAGCTCCTGTTGAGCTTTTGCTGTGATCCCAGAACCATAGTACCTACCTCAAAGCAAACTTTAAGTGGGGCACAAGAACAATCAGGGGACTTCATTGAATTGTCTAGGCTGGATTAGAGTGCAGGTCTTGGCACCAAAAAAAAAAAAAAAAAAAAAAAAAAACACTCTTAGCTTAAAATAAGCATGCTCTATTCTATTCCCCACAAGCTCCCAGTACATTCACATAAATGATTTCTGAAAACCATTTAGATGTGGGCATATTTCCAGAAATCTTTTAGGTGGACAAGGGTTGGAATATTTTGCTTGCATAATTCCCTGAACTGCACATTTTCAAGTAGTAGTATTAGACCCAGACACTGCCTATGTAGTTAATATACTTCACTGACACTACTAAGCACTAATCTGTCTGCATCTATTGTTATAATTGGAGACTATGGGAGTCACCATAGGAGGGGAAAGGACCAACAGGGACCAACAGGAAGGATAGAGTGAGGGGATGGCATGGAAACTTCTCCTCTGGCCCCTGCACTGGAGTTAAGCATTGTGGGTAGAGGGGTGAGGGCCAGAACAGATGGTACTGCTTTCACTAAAGATTGTTCTCAAGGGAGGCCCAGGACCTGACTACATTGTTTATGAGAGAAGTTGAGACCCCAAAATATAAATAGAGCAGGGTCTGAGCCTGGCTGATGAAAAATATATCCCCTATAGCCCCATCTTTGTTTGAAATCTAGTGTGGTTCAGGTTCCCGGATGACTGGTGCCTTAGAGACAAACAGAAACAGGGACACACCATGATATCCATACAGACAGTAGCATCAGCATTGGCTTTAGCAGCTGCAAGAATAGGAAAAGAAAAGTAGGAGGTGACTATCTCATGGTGACTGTGGCTAACATGTTGGTTTGTGGCCGCATGGAGGCCCTCTTTGAGGATTCCGAAAATAACCAGCATATACTGAACGTAAGTATAAATGTGATTCCATTTTGTGGTCACAAATTGGTGAGGCCAGCTGACATTTGGCTTTTAAATACAAAATATCCTTTTACTATAAGAAGTTTCAGCATCTGGCCCCCTCATGGATATGCCAATCAAAACCAACCAATCAGAACTGAGAACTCCCTAATGTTGTAGCACCCCACACAAGGTATTTAGGCTGCCTGATGGCAATTTTTGAGATAATTTTATAAGTAAGATAAATTGTCAAAATAGCAAAGTTTAATGATAAATGAAATACAGGTATTTCTTTCGCAGAATTGTCTAAGGGTATGGGGTGAGGGTATCTACTTAAAAGAGAAACTTGAAAGTTCACTCTGCTCACCCAAGACTTTCATTTTGTGCTTCATGAGCGCCAGCCACACCCCTGGGCTCCTTATGAATAATCTGATCATCACAACAACTTTGGCAGAGCCAGTATATGACTGCAGGACTCTCTGACTCTACTGCTCATGTTCTTTGCACTACACTACCCTGCCTCATCCTTGTGATGAGCCGGGAGTGAGCATTCAGCTCTGCAGGGAGAAATTTTAATTATCCACTAGGCCTCCAGCCAAAGGGGGCAGGGTGCCATTGTTTCCCTCCCTTTCTGAACCCTTCTACCGCCTCTGGAACCCTTTTCCTCACTGCTTTGTAAAGTATCCACCCAGACACACCATCTCCAGCCCCCAGACAACTTTCCCTCTTTGGAGATCTCTGTAGTCTTAGTTATTTAATTAATGCTTCTGATTGAATTCTTGCTATCTTATCTCAAATACCTGCTAAGTGTCTTGCATTGTGAGAGTTTCAAGGTGAATAATGGTTCCAACCTCAGGATGACTGTGAGGGGCTAAAAAGTGTGAACCTACCTATGTGGAATTTTGTTTGGAAGAGGACCTCATTCAAGAAGTCTCCCATTGGTGGATTGATCTGGAGGGAAGCTTTTTTTTTTTTTTTTGGTTCAAGGTTATTTCATAGAACCCCATTGTCCTTTTCAATGGGTCCCTCCAGGTTGGCTGAGTGGCAGCTGCTCTCCACACAGCCTGTGGGAGAAGAGGAGTAGGGCTGGCTTTGGCGACTGCCCTGCATGCCCATGTTTCCTGTCTTCCTAGTAAGTAGTCCTCTGTCATCTCCAGAATGGTGGCTCCCTTGGATTTAAAAGTAAAACACAACCATTGAAGTGTTTGTAAGGTTTTGGGGTAATCTTTGCTTTGATATCTTGGCATTTTCATACCCATATGGGTCCCTGAGTTGCAGAGGCAAGTGGAGAAAGGACCCCTGTGGTTGAGCCAGCAGTCAGAATACTCCTGCAAGCCCACTTGGTCTTGAAGACTCAGGAGAAGCATGGCAGACTCTGTGGCGGGAGGGTGTTAGTCAGCCAGCCCTCCCATGTTTCTGAGGAAAGCCAAACAGTGCAGGACTAGCGTCATCATCCTAGTTACCACCATGGTGGTTATCATCTCTCTTGTTTACATCTACAACCTGAAAGTCCACATTCCAATGCAGTCACCTTGACAGTGACTATCTTTCCTCCACACAAAATGCTATCTGTGTTCCTCAGAAGAACATCTTTCTTTCCTGGAAAGTGAGCCTACTTGCTCAAAAATGATTATTAAAAATTCTTTATTTTGTTCTATCCACCACTTTATAACTATGGTGAAGAAGAACTTAGAGTGGTGTAACATAGAACATTGGCTCTGAAGTTTGGATAAAGCTGGATATGAATCCTGGTTCTACCATTTACTGATCACATAGCCTAAGACGGTTACTTTACTTCTGGGCTTCAGTTTCCTCACCTGTTAACTGGAATAGTACCCATCTCATTGGGTTCTTAAGAGGTTCCAGTGCACATAATACCCCCAAGATAGTATCTGGCAAATGTTCAATAAATGCCATTGTTCCTAGCAAAACCAGTGGGGAACATTAGTGACCTTCCAAGAGCAAACCTTCTATTTGATTTTGTGAATAGATGAAAGCAAGGAAGCTGATTTCACCAACTATAGTTTGGGTTAGGTGACATAAGTATTGCAACATTTCTGTGTGAGAGAAATGCATTGTTTATGCAGAAAAACAAAGGAAAACCCACCCAGGCAATATAATCACCTAAAAATAAAGGAAGTCCCAAACCTCAAGGAGAGTCACAACTATCAACCTAGGGACACTTCCCCTTAGAGCACTTTTCAGGGCTAAGTGCCATGCATTGTGATTGGTTTTATAGCCCCTGGGAATGGACTGAGGAAGGGCTAGGTATAAATTTAAATACATATATTGTGTTAAGTATATTGACCTTAAGACATATATTGATGTTAATATTTTTTATCAATCTATTTAGAGTTATTGCTTTAACCAATAGATAAAACCCCATAAAAATAAAGAATGTGAAAACAGGGTTTCTATTTCTGACTGCCTTTCCATGAAAATGAACATTCCTAATGATACCATGAGGATTGCTAGTCTTCTCTTCCTTTCTCCCAAACTCCCTGTCTCTTTCTGCGTCTCTCTTACATGTGCACACACACACACACACACACACACACACACACACATACACACACACATACAAAACACACACACACACAAACTCACACACACACACACACACACACACACACATACCTCTTTCTCTACACATACATTTGTTTGAATTCTTCTAGAAGCTTGAATTCTTCCTGAGGTCTCTGGACACGATTTTCTTATAAAATTTCCCCTCCAGGCTTGCTTTCTGACATGCCAATCATCTTCTCTTCCTTGCAGGTGGCCACATCAACCCAGCTGTATCTTTTGCAATGTGTGTCTTTGGAAGGATGAAATGGTCTAAATTGCCGTTTTATGTGGGAGCCCAGTTTTTGGGAGCCTTTTTGGGGGCTGCAACTCTTTTTGGCATTTACTATGGTGAGTAGGATCCCTCCATTTAAAGGTTATGAAGAGCTGGGCATCATCTGAAAGCCCGAATTTCCTGGAAGGGAGAAGTGAGATAAAGCAAGAACAGGAAGCACTCTAGAATTGAAAGGACATTCTAAATTTCAGATAGGGAGGCCAAAGTCATCATTTGGGCGAATTTATGAAGCTTCTTAATGAAAATGGTGACATCTTAAGTGTCCCAGAACTATCTTTATACTCAAACCTGCAACCTGTACACAGTAGTCCAACAGCTTCTCCTCTGCATTCTCTGATTTGTCTGAGATAAGAGGAGCTCCGTGATGGCAAAGACTCTGAGAAGTAAGTGTTTAGAGATGGGGTCTGGGAAATGTTTTTGAAGGAGAAAGCACAGCAGAGAAACAAGCTGGGTGGGGGAGACTTGACCCCCTCCTCTCAAATAGCCCATGTTCCATTCTTCAGTAGACCTCAGGGGAAAACAGAGAACTGGTAATCAAAGACCAGGCTTTAGTTCTGACTGTCCATCAGTAGCTGTGTGACATAAACAAGTCATCTGACTGATGGACCTCAGTTTCTTTCTCTGGAAAGTAAGAAAAATGAACTAAATGATTCTCAAAATCCTTCAAACTAAGAAATATTGGGATTCTATGAAATCAACTTCTAAAATACTTCCATCTAATCCAAGGTGAGCCTCCATCCATTGTGATTATCAAACACAAGACCTTAGGAACTGGAATTATGAACCAAGGCTTAGGGAAATAGGTTGTAGAAAAGGGCATTCCCCCACCAAGTGTTTCTCTGGGAATTAAAGCCTATGAGGACTAAAGGGGAATGTAAGAGCAGACCAGGAATGTAGAGAGCCAGCGGCTATGGCAAGAGAGGCCTGGGGTCAGTGCTGGCTGTGTCAGTGTCTGCCATCCCCCTTGTTCTAAGGGTCCAATGGCCATCCCCCATCTCTTCACTACACTGTGACACCTTCAGGTTCGGGAGTACACTACTGAGAATATCTCTAAGAATTAATAATTCTGCCTAGAGCAAGTTCAAACCCCACTTTGGCTTTAGGTTGATTTTGAAAATTCTAAGAATTTTCCCCCAAAGAATATAGGTTTCCAGGACCCCGCTGACCAAGGATTTGGGTCAACTTTGGAGTAGACCATCAGAGCAACCTAGGGCTTTCTACCTTTGACCACCATCCTGGGATTCCCCCCAGGCATCTCTAAGACTAACATACTGTGAAGTCAAGAGAATAGGTGATTCCTGAGTGTTTGACTGCTGTTGTTTAGCATGAGGCCTGGCATAGGCTCCCCTTGACCCCTCCTAGAGAACACTAATGTGCCAGAGCTCTGTCTTCCATAGATGGACTTATGTCCTTTGCTGGTGGAAAATTGCTCATCGTGGGAGAAAATGCAACAGCGCAAATTTTTGCAACATACCCAGCTCCATATCTATCACTGGGGAATGCATTTGCAGACCAAGTAAGTGTAGATTCAACAAAGGCTAACTTTGGTGAAAAGACATGAACTAAAAAGGGAAATGTGTTGGAGCATTACGGGCCTAACATAAAGGGAGGATTGTATTTCTAAAGTCAGAGGCCACTGGGCACAACCCAAGCTTTCTTAATTGTTTTGCCCTAGCAGAAGTTGATACCACTAAAAAAAGTATTCTGTTGCCTTTAATACACACACTTGTTTCACTTAAGTTGATGTCCAGAAAAACATGGATGACCGGGACATTTCAACCCCTATAGAGGCAAATGTGGTTCACTTTATGATTGTTGTCTCTGTTGTGTTCATGGTCCAAGTATGGAGGTTACAAAAAAAGACATGTTTATCTCAATGCAAGGACTATGCAGTGCAGTCCATGAGCCTGGGCATAATTTATCCTCTCTGTTTCACCATAAGTCTAGATTTATCCAAACTCTCAGATAGATAAATGTTCTCTGCCTTATTGACAATTATGCTGGCTGCTTGCACCAGAGAATTGGTTGTGTAGCCAATAACACCACTATCTTGTTTGGTTTGTGTGGAACCAACATGGTCAGTCTAACAGACTCTTCCTCCCTGGCTGTGTCCCAAGAAGGCTGCTGGTCATCTTGGTCAGGGAAGGAGAAAGGGAGAATTTGTACAGTGGGGCAGACCAGAGTGAGCATGTGTATAAAAGGGTCTTCCAGTTTACCAACTATGGCCACCTCCATTCCATGGATGGATGAAAAACTGTGTCCTCTTGTTCTTATTCTTTTCTTTTCTACTTTGATCAACAAACCAAACAGCAATGAGTGTTTATTGAGCACTCGTTATGTGCTCAGTCCTGTGTCTGGAGCTTGAAGGACTGATAATGTGAGTTGTAAAGATTTAAGATTCAGAGTCAGTACTTGAATTGAAATAAGATTTCTGTCCCTATCTCCCTGGGTGGCTTCAGGAAATTACTAAACTTTCTGAGTTCCAAGTTTTTCACTTGTAAAATGGGGATAAATATTAGCCCTCATCAGGTTATTTCAAAGGATAAAAATAATAAATATGAGGAAAAGACATTGGAAACAGTATCTGCCCAGGAATTTAGAATCTAGCTGAGGAACACAATGATCACATGAGAACAAGAGCACAATGTAAAATAAAATACAATTACATAGAGAACTGGACCATAGAAATCACATTAGTCATCTGGAGCAGAAAGTCTAAAAGACCTAGAACAATAGGAAAAGTTTCAGTGAGAAAGAGAGGTGGTTGCCAGAAAAAGGAGTGTGTAAGCTGCAATAATAGACACACAAATGAAGTAATAAGGGTCTGACCTTACTCTACACTGAGAGTATTAGACTCTTCTCCAAATGCCATGATTCTAGAAGAGGAAACAAAAAGATAATGATAGTACACAAGCAATGAGTGGAAAACAGGGACATGTGGTCTAGACAGGGTATGTGGGTTTGAGTGGAAGAGGGATGGAAGTGATGGGACATGATAGTACCTTTCAAAGACTTGAAGGGCTGTCAAGCAGGAAAAAGAAAAAAAAAAAGAAGATTATTCTGATGTGTATAGTCACCTACTCCCAAGGAGATTTGGTGGGAGCACATTGCCTGGTATATAATAGGTGCTCCTTTTTTTCCTTTTTGGCAATGCTATGGATGGAACCCTGGGCCTCACACATGTTAAGCAAGTGCTCTATCGCTGAGCTTCAAAAATTATTTATTAACGAATGGGTGAGTTCATAAATGAATGAAATTATGGTGAAACAAAGCACATTCATAAGAGGAAACTTGTCAGAAATTGCACCTGAGCTAAATACAAACTCTGTTTCTCAAGGACAATAACCACTGGAGATGCTGGAGGCAAGTCTGGTAGCCTCGGGATGCTAGAGTGGAGACTAAATGAGAGGGATTAATAATCAGGAGATTAAGCCTCTGGATGGGGGACAGTGTAAGATACATCACCTTTGAGATCCTTGCCAGCCCTGAGAATGGTTAGCTGCTTGGAAATAGGAGTTTTCCAACTAGAGAAAATTGGAGCCATCTGAAGGAAATGGTCAGGAGAGCAGTTCTTTCATAAATTTAGGACAGCAACACAGAAAAAGGTATGAAGAGAGAAGAATGGAGGGAGAAGGAAGAGCTCACTGAAGGTAAGATGGCAGAGATCCCTTAACTCTCTGGCATCAGACTTCTGACATCGCAATTCCCATCTTCCAATAAGGAGCAGCAACAATACCTGACTGATGCATCACAGAGTAAATCCCTGGAACATATTGGGCAGTCAACAAATAGTCATTTTGCTCCCCTTGGCCAATCCTCTTTCCCTCCCTCTCTGCTTTCTTCTCTCTTTTGCTTTCCTGATGGAATCTTCTAGAATTTCACATCTTCTCCCAATTCTTCTCCTTAAGATATTTCACCAAGAGTTTGTTAACAAGGAAATTGCTTGGTATCTGGTGAGTGGAGGTCCAACCTCACTGATGGTTATCATGTCTTGACTGACGTTTATTCATATACTGTCACCTAACCTTTCTTCTCTCTATTCTTGTTTCAGACTGTGTTGCCAGTTCCTCTATGAATCATGATTTTTAAGCCAATTATTATATAAGACAAAGTAGAAAAACCGAGTACTCTGACCATTAGCAATCCCTGAAGTTTCTCTGTCTTCCTTTGGCTTTAGAAGGAGTTCAGGAGAATGTCAGTTGCCAGTCAGCTAACACCCAGCAGAACTGTTGACCACCTTTACCGTATATCTGGGCCACCTTATCTCAATATTATAGTTATCTCTAAATACTATTCAAGTATTTTTCACAATTTATTTAATAATCATTCATTTAACCAATGAATATTTATTGGGCTCCTGTTTAGGCAGGTATAGCTCCAAGCATTCCTTCTTAAAGGAGTTCAAGGCAAGATGCTCAATCTGACAAATAAACAGGGTGATTGCAAGGTGATTAGGGTAGTAGTGGAAGTAAAGTAAGAATGCAGAAGAATCTCAGGAGCAGGAGCTTCTACTCTTCTCCAGAGCCAGGAAGGGCTTTCTAGAGAAGGCTACTCTTAGGAGACATATCTCTGTGAATATAAATTATTTTAATATTACTTTATTTTGGAAAGCTGATTAAATAGTTGTTTTAGTCAGCTTTTTTTGCTGTTGTGACTAAAGGATCTGACCAGAACAATTTTAGGAAGAAAAGTTTATTTGAGGGCTCATGGTTTCAGAGGTCTTAGTCCATAGAAGGCCAGCTCCATTCCTTAGGGCTCAAGGTGAGGCAAGACATCATGGCGGAAGAGTGTGACAGAAGGAAGCAGCTGACATGGTGATCAGAAATCAGAAAGAGAGTTCTCCACTTGCCAGATACAAATATGTACTCCAAAGCCATGCCCCCAACTCCCACCTCCTCCAGCCACACCCTGCCATGTCAATTACCACTCAGTTAATCCCTATAATGGGATGAATTCACTGATTGGCTTAAAACTCTCACAACCCAATCATTTCTTCTCTGAACCTTCTTACATTGCCTCACCTGTGAGCTTTTGGAGAACACTTCACATCCAAACTATAACAATGGCGAAGAATTGAAACTCTAAAATCAGTTACTGGTTTCCCATTCTGATTCTTTGATTTTTGCAGCTTCGTACACTTGAGCATGTGTCTTAAGCTCTTTCTACCCAAGTTTTCTCATCTATAAACTGGGAATAATAATAGAATTATCTTACAGTGTTATGATGAAGTTTTAATAAGTAAAGCTGTGAAGTACCATGGGTAAAGTACATGTGCCATTCATTTCAAAATGTGCCAGCTGTTCTTCATATAAAGCATATTAATGTTCAGTAAGTAATATATATGGGTTTGCTGTTAAAGCAAAATAATAGTTTAGAAGGTTTAGAAAACAGAGAAGATGAAACACCAGCTATAACCTACAACTGCAGAATATCTGTTGTCATTTTGTATGGTCTCTTATGATTATTCTTTTAGGTGGGCTTTTAAATATAAAATAATACATATAATTTTATTTTTTCACTTAATGTCATAAGCATTTTAAGAGTGACTACATAGTGTTCATGTTTACAGTTTTTAGTGACTTTTATAGTAGACCATGAAGTGGAGTTAGCTCTTTCCTTAGAGATGTGTTCTTAGGTGGCTTACAGTCTTTAATACTTAAATAATGATTAAGTAAATATGTATTCTATAACTTTTCCATGTTTTAGATTATTTCTATGGTATAATTCTCAAATATTCAATAACATTAAATCATATGAATAAATTTATACTTTTAAATGAATGTTGTTAAGTTATTGCTAAATTCCCTTTCAAAAGCATCATGTGTATTTAGTTCCACTAGAAAACCCTGAAAGAACCAATCTTCTTTCATAAACATTTGCTATTGTCTGAATTTCTTTTATTACAAATCATATTTTCCCATTTGTTGCCTAATTCAATTTTTATTTCATGATTTTTTCTGTCCGTTTTCTTTGCCCATTCACCTATTGCTGCTTTGCACTGTTTTTCTCACCAGTTTGAACCACCTCTTCACTCTTTTTTTTCCAGAATGTGGCTGGCTTTTCCTTTCAGCTGACAGATTACCAGGATAGTGTAGATAACTCTCTAGGGCTGGACGCTCTGGGTCCAAACCTGCGGCTGCTTACCAAGTGTGCGCTCTGGCGCAGGTAACTCCTCTATAAAGAATAATTATATTGCCATCTACATTTAGGATTGCTGTGGAAAGAAAACCCATATGCTCACCCAGTGTGTGTTACTCATTACTTAGTTTATTTTTGGTGAGAAGGGGTGGACAGTGTGCAAAATACAGGTTAAAACTCCTGCGTATTTTCTCCCTCTCCAGGTGGTGGCCACCATGTTTCTCCTCTTGATTGTCTTCGCCATTTTTGACTCCAGAAACTTGGGGGTTCCTAAAGGCCTAGAGCCCATTGTCATTGGACTCCTGATCATTCTCATTTCTTCTTCTTTGGGACTGAACAGTGGCTGTGCCATGAATCCAGCTCGAGACCTGAGTCCCAGACTTTTCACTGCTTTGGCAGGATGGGGGTTTGAGGTCTTCACGTAAGTAACAAGGATGGGGAAGAGAGAAAAGGATGAGTGCAGTGCCTCATGGGGAGGGCTAGGCTGTGACCTGGAGATCCCGAGGTGTGCAGATTAGAGAGCAGAGGTGAAGTCCATGCTCCGGTCATAAACAGGGGCACTGCACTGGTGTCTTGTGGCCTTGTGTCTGCACGTATGTGAAAGAGAGAGGGGGAGGCAGGCAGAGAGAGAGGCAGGGTCTAGGTAAATTCAATACAGATAGGCCTGTCCCATATAATAATAATATTCCCTAAATTTGTCTATAGCTTTATGTGAACGTTTTTGTAGTATAACTTGTCCATATAACTTTGTAGCGAAGTTGAGACTAGATTTTACATCTTCTCATGCTACCAATGGGCTCCTTCTTGTGAATCATTCATTCAGCAGATCCTTTTGGACCCTGTCTATGCTGCAGTTATTGTACTAGGCAAGGAAATCTTGAAATCAGTAAAGACACTTCCCCTGAACAATGTCAATGCTTTGGCACTCCCTGAAAGTGCAGAGGGAACACAGAAGGGAGCCATCAACTCTTCCAAAGACGTAGGGAAAAACATGACCCATGAAGCAAGGGCTGAGTTGGGTCTTAAAACAAGAATAAGAAATTCCTGACAGAATGGACTTATAGAGTCTGTGCCCCAGACACAGCAAGACCCCATGCTTTCTGCTTCAGAATGTACCAGAACGTGCCAGTCTCCTAGGACAAACTTTGCCCATGAACTCCTTCCCACTTTCTCCTCATGAAGTCACAGAGGCCCATCCCTTCCACTATGACAGCTGTGTATGGGCAAGGAACTCACTTTGACTCACCAGGAAACAGGGCTCTAACAAGGAGTGAGGGGAGTAGATAAAACATGTGTGAGCAAATCCCACTGTAATGTTTACTGTGGGGACAAAGGACTTGAGTGTTTCTAAATGCTGACCTGTACATCCAGTCAGATGCTAGACATAACTTTATTTAAATGAGAGTTTGAGTTGCCTTTCACAGGTGTGAAAAACAAGCTGTAAAACAACTGATCCCATTCAGATCACTACCACAGATACTGTTAAGAGCTTTCAGAGTATAAATATCCTGGAGATTTTATCAGCTCTCTTCCTGCTATATCCACAGTGCCTGGATGAGTAAGTTCTGTGTACCAGAGGTCTTTTAGGGGTTGAAAGATATGAAGAGAATCAAGCACTATCCCCTATCCTCAAGAAATTTACAATGCAATGAATTTTCTAGAACAATAGTTTTCAACTTGAGGTAGGTAGTTTTACCCCAGGAACATTTGACAATGACTGGAGATATTCTTAGTTGTCACACCTGGGGGTGGAGAGTGGGATAGGTACATATAACTGGTGGCTAAAGGCCAGGGATGTTGCTAAGCATCCTACAATAAATGGGACAGACCCCACAACAAAGAATTATTCAGCTCACAATGTTAATAGTGCTGTGATTGAGAAAGTCTGTTCTAGAACATGAAAACATCCCCAACTAGGAAGGATCTCTTGTTTGCTCTTCCAATGGAGCAAACAAGCATGTGTCCTAAAGGTTTCCAGAGCCCAGAATTTGTTCATGAGTTTCTTTTAACCCACTTTCAGAACCTTAATCCAAGAGACCACATTCCTCTCCTTCCCTTTTCAGCCCTCCTTAGTGATTCATTCAAAGTACTAAGAATCATGATTGTTTCAATCTTTCCCAATCTCACTTTGCCTTGTTAAGTACATTGGGAGAACCCAGGTCTGTGGGAGACCCTGAGCCCTGTGTTTCTCGTTAGCATCCGCATCTTTAACCCATGTGCGTTGTTTATTCATTTGCTCAGCTACCTGATCTCTTACAAGGCCCTGTGCTAAGATGATAAGACCCAGTCGCTGTCCTTCACCAATTTATTTATATTCTATGTAAGAGGTTATAACATAAGGCTCTTATACAAGGTTAAGCTGTCAAGTGCCATTAAGGAGATCTGACTGATTGATTCCAGGAGTTGAGAGGTGGTTTATAACTCCAAATTTAGGAATTATGGGGGTAGGGAAGTGGGAGCATTTTGCACTACTTGAGCACATTTATTCAAGCAACAAAGAGGATATCTCAGGTGGAAAGGACCCTGTATTTAACCACAGCATGTTAAAATAACAAGCAACCTGGAATAGAAGGAAGGGTGCATAAAAAGGGTACATAAAAAAGGTTGGAAATCATAAGATCATAGAGGATATGGACTCCCTGAATAATAATTTTGAATTTTTCTATTCTGTAGGCTATAGGGAGCAGCAAAGTATTTAAGGCAGATGCTTGATATGCTTAGAATGTCAGTTTAGCAAAATTAACCTGGCATTACTGTATGAGTTGAAAACAGAGACTACAGGAGTAGAAATCTGTTAGGAAACAGCTGGAATGGCTGATGATCTTCAACCAAAAAAGTTTCCCCCAAAACTTTGAGGGACTACAGGCTTCCCACATGTCCCCAACATGTCCCATCCTTTCAGGGTCCTCTATCAGGTAAGCACCCTAGTAGATATTCTAGCCTGGTCTACCTCCATGGTCTCAGATACAGGCAGGACTGCCATGTGCTCAGGCTCTCAGGTTCTCAGTTGTCCTGCATGGCATGCAGTGGAAGACAGGCAAGGGAGTGGGAGCCAGAGGATCAGACAAGGGCAAGAGCCAGCAGACCCTGGCTGACTCCTACTCTAACCTTAAGGATGTTTTCCATCAAAGTTCACTCCATTATTTCAAATCAGGATGTTAATGACTTAATGGGTGAAGGATCTGTTGACTGTTATTAATTTTTAAAAACAGTGTTACCCAAAGCAATGAGTCTCTGAAGTTGCTCCTTTAGTCAGTTAACACAGACATGTTCTTGGCAGCCACCAAATCATAGTGTACAAATAATCTCTTCCTTGAGTGTATATAAGACAGGACTGGTCAAGAAATCACATATGAGCTCATCCATTTATGATTTGTACCCCTGGCACAATGTGTCCAGCCTGAGAGAAGGAAGAGAGTCCAGCCAGTGATAGGATTTGTACCCTGGCAAATACCTGGATCTTAGTCTGCTAAATGAAAGGGAAAGATTCACTACATAGGAAATGATGTACCAACTCATGCAGCTTACTCTCCCTTCACATGCTGACCTCCAGAGAAGGCTTCTAGTTCTTTAAAGCCAAATGGGAGAAGCAGCCACCCCCCCACACCTCTCATACAAAAGTCTATCCAGATTTGAGAGCGTGGGAAAGGGCGCCTTGAGAGTGGGCAGGGCAGCATCCTCTCTCCCACGCAGCAAGAGTGACATCTGGTGGCTGCCCTACTCAGTCTTAGTGCTCTTCCCAAGCCTGCATTGGTGATTAAGATGTTTGACTGTACCTGGATGCTTCAGGTGGAAGGGAGTGTGCAGATGGAGTCAGAGTTGACAGAGGAGTGACTTGCCCAAAGATTTTCTGGACTGTCCTGAGGTTAGAATGAGATTTGGAGTTTAGGATGGGACTCATGTTTTCTACTTATTTCCTTAATTTTTTCTAATCAAGGTTTGCTATAACAAAAAGTCACATGGGGCATCATATAAAAATGAAAAGAAAAGCCATGAATCCTCTTAGCTCCAAATTTAGGAAATAGGAATTATTAATCTTAGATTCCAAATTCTCTCCATTATTTCAAATCAGGATGTTGGGATCCACCCAGAACATGGTGAAATCTCCTGTGCATCTGTGTATCTCCTTTGGCCCCCTGGCCACTTCCATGGCATTATTCTGATTTTTTATATTTATCATTTTTCTTGCTTGAAAACAATGAATGGTCTTATCTTAAATGTATATGTCCTTAACAGTATACCACTTTTTTTTTTCTTCTGAGCATTTTTGGTCTTTTCTATGGAGTCATTTAAATGGATTTTCTCTCTCCAAAAAAGGTAATGACAATTCTCAAGGCCACCTTTTCCCCATCCTTTACTAAGTACATACTTCACAAGGCATACTGAGGATTTCTAGATGGAAAGGAGAGTAATGGCACAAAAACCTATCAAAGCATACCTCTGAACTATTATATTAAAAAAAATAGCACTGATTTAAATTGTATTTAATAGGTAATTCACAAATAGGCTTTAAATTATTTTTTAGTTCTGGGAATTGATCCCAGGGGCACTTTACTACTGAATTATATCCCAACCCTTTTCATTTTATTGTTGTTTTTTGAGAAAGAGTGTCTTCCTAAATTGCTGAGACTGGCCTCAAACTTGTAATCTTCCTGCCTCAGCCTCCTGAGTAGCTAAGGTTTCAGGCATGCGTGACCATACCCTACCTTAGACTTCTAAAATATTCATTCATTTATTATTTATTTTGATTGCTGTCATGGACTAGTGCTACCCAGGAATCTCCACATTCTGGGCATTCCCTTTCCATTCATAATTCCCAGACTTAATTATTCCAGGGTCAGGGAAAGGAAATTCTTGAATAATTGACCTGAACTTTCCCAGATGGCCTAAAACTGGGTATACTGGGAAATATAGGATGATGGTTTCCATGCTACAGTGAATACTCTTTATCTTATTTTAGTTATAGATAGACCTTTATTTTATGTATTTATATGCAATGCTGAGAATCAAACCCAGTGCCTCACACATGCCAGGCAAGTACACTACTGCTGAGCCCCAGCCCCAGCTCAGTGAATACTCTTATACTTAACTTTTGCTGAGTTAAAAGAGATCTGTGAGCAAGAGAAACACTAGCTGATTAGAGAATAACTAGGTGGTAATATCAGAGGAAGGCTGAGAATATGTCACTCATTTCTTGTTTGATTTCAGAGCTGGAAATAACTTCTGGTGGATTCCTGTAGTGGGCCCTCTGATTGGTTCTGTCATTGGAGGTCTCCTCTACTTTCTTCTCATTGAAATCCACCACCCAGATCCTGACCCAGACTTCAAGGCAAAACAATCTGAGGACAAACAAGAGAAATATGAACTTAGTGTTATAATGTAACGGCATGCTTGGTTCCGGATTTGCAGTTGGTTTGGTGTGTTCTTTAGGAAAAATGGCATCCAAGTGTGTGTGGTTTTTTAAAACTGGGGTGAAATCCACCCAATTTTCTCCGCTAGCCATATGATCGCAAAGACATCTGAGTGAAGGTTTGGAAACACTGATTTCTTCTCTACCAGTCACCCGGCTCCCCAGAATAGCACTGACTTCCCCCTGAAACAGTCTTCTCTCTGCCTGTTTACTGTGTCCTTGAGGGGACGCCTTATTACAAGGTGAGCACTAATAACTCGGAACCTTGACAATGGACTGACTTGGATGGTTTCAGCTGCGTTACTTGTATGAAATGGCGTCACCAAAAGCCTCACCTTCAGTATCTACAAATATTACATCCTGAGTATCAACCAAAACTTACACTGAAAGACAAAAGTGGTTTCAGTTAATATGCATGAACTAGAGAGTTAAAGGATTAGTTTTCTAGTTAAGTTGTACTACTGTCTTTGCATAAATACTAATATTCTCCAAATCTAGGGATGTTAGAAGCAGTAGAATCCCATAGTAAGCACAGGGGAAGGGCATTGTGGCATTTAGAAACCACAGGAGACAAGATAAATTTGGGAAACCAAATGGAATTTTTTTAATGGAAACCATTTATCAGATTAATCTCTTGCTCTTCTGCGTTTTAGAGGGCACCAATTAATTTCCTGGTCTTTTCTATATAATAGCCTAAAATAAAATTGTAAGCTTAGTCATGAAAAATACATCGCTCTACATTTTTAGTGCAAATGTATTTCCCTAATTGCCCACTTGAGGACAGACGCTTGACAAGTTAAGTCAATGGCTGCACACATCTATTACACCACACATGCTCCAGAAGCCAATCCTGAGAAAGCACACTGCTCCTGGTCCAGCAGACTGTTCAAGGTGGAAAGCCCTTGGAAACATAACCTTGCCTCATTGGGCTTTACAGTTCACAAAACGTTTTCATACACATGATCTAGTTTTATTCTAATAATCACTGCCTGAGGTAGATACCATGATGCTCACTTTTCAGATAGAGAAAATCTCAGGGAAGTTGAGTGAGTCATCCAAGATTTTGTGAAAGGTGAACATTGTCTAATGTATCTCCTCACCTTTCAGAAGATGGATGACTGGTTGAGAATCCTTGCCAATCTTTCCTGACTGGGCAGAAGTGGGATCCGCAGCTTTCAGAATATATGTATCTTATGGCTAAACTGCTCCTGAATCTTAGGGCATGAGATCTTAAGATCCCACTTTGTCTGGTTTTGTTCCCAGTGTCACTGATGCACAAGTGAAAGAAAGAGGTAGCAGTCTGAACAGCTTTCATCTGCTAAAAACATTATCAGAAGGCCTCCCTTCATAAACCCCTTAAGTCTTGCTCTTCCTTCCCTGCCAGCCCCACACATGGCATTCAGGGAATTTCGTCTTCCTCCACCTCTTCCCTGTGAAGTTCCCTAACTGATGGTACTTTCAACCAGAGCATCTCTGTGAGTTACAACACTAAGAGAACTAGGATGCACCTTCAGTCCAAATGTCAAAAGCCCAGAATTCCAGAGGCATCCAGCTTCCCAACTACTTTGTGATGCTAGCAGAACAACCAAAGGCAAATGGAAAATGTCTCTGATGGCCTGTGTTCTACAACCTATGGACATATGAAAAAAAATTTTTTTTCTTGCTCTGAAGCTACCTGGATATTCCCAATTTAAAATAAAATTATTGGGTGGTTGTTGGGTTTTTCTTTTTATTTATGCAAGTATTAAAACTGACAAACATACTGGTTCAGAGGTTGTCTATCCTATCTACAAATCAAATATCCTGGGAAGTTTGTCCCTTTGGTTCTTTGTCAATATCCCAAGTGATTCTGACATATAATAAGGGTTGCGAGCATCAACTTGAGTCATATGGGTCTAAGATTTCTTTGAAAATCCTGTCCAGTGGTGGCTACTCTGTTATTCTCAGAGTCTTGGGATCCCCATGAGTTAGAACAGTGGCTAATTGGGGACAGTTTTGATTCTCCCTCCCACCAACTCCTCAAGGGAACATTTGACAATGTCTGGGGACATTTCTGATTATGATTATCGGGGGGCATGTAGTGCTAATAGCATCTAGTGGCTAGAGACCAGAGATGCTGCCAAATATCTTATAGTGCAAGGACCATCTCTTACAACAAAGAATGGTCTGCCCAAAATGTCAGAAGTGGTGAAACTGAGAAACACTGGAGTCATGGAAAGTGAGAAAAGTCAGAGAAGGATCGAAATGCCATGTCTGGCTTCAAGTTCTGCCAGGAGCAGAGAAGTCAAATCAGGGGCAAGTTCTGAGGTGGACTGAAGTTCTCAGAGAAAGAGGCAACTCCGAAGCTGAGTTTCTTAGATGGGTTGTGGAATGTGTGAACCATGCAGGTGCTCATCAAGCACTGCTAGATGATTAATGACCAGGATTACCAAGAGGAAATGTACAGTATTGGAAATCCACCCCAGGAAGCCTTTTGTTTTCTTTTTAATGGAAAAATGTTTCCTTATTCCAGATGCTCACACCCAAATCCTCTCCCATCCCCAGTTTACAAGTGGGTTGGCCTTTATGAGGGTCTTTGCCAAGAAAATGTTTATGAGGTTGACTTGTCTGTACCAGAAATTAACTAGATAGATCCAGCAAACTATTTTTAATAGGTCCTTTAGGAGTTAGAACTGTAACTCCCACTTCTGTCCTCTTTGTCAATGGAAAAACTTCATAGAAATATTTATCTTAATGTCGGAAATAGAATTTCTCTATGATTCCCAACTATTTGAGAACTCAAAGCACATCTTGGGGTATGGGACTTTTCTAACCAGCAACATCCAAAGTTGATATTCAACATGATACAGGATAAGAAGAGTTTTAAATGTCATATTTTAAAATTCAGTACTTAAGATATAAATTAAGATTGCCTTTAAATTGCTTACACACACACACACACACACACACACAAACACTTTACTTTAAGGTATGTCAGTGTTCAAGAATTTGAGAAAAGATTTATAACTTTGAGTTACAGAGGCTGGTTTATAAATAATATTTAGTCACAAAATCTATTGTTCAGACAGACTTTGTGTCATACCCACAAGTGAACTGTAGTTACTAGATATAGAAAGGGCAGATCAGGAATTTCCTTCTGCTTATGATATCTTCTTACACACCTCCCAGTGGGCTCCAGAGGAATCTCTGAAGAGAAACTTGTTTGTGTGTGTGTGTGTGTGTGTGTGTGTGTGTGTCCACACATGTTTTGGTGTTGGAGGAGAAGTCTTTAGAACACAGTCTCACAATTTGAAAACTACTGATAAAATTTGGGACAAGTTGCTAAACATTTTAATGAAACTTTTAAGGATAAAAACTACTAAAGGCCATGTGTTAGCTTTCCATCACTTTGACAAAATACCTGAGATAAATAAAGGAGGAAAGGTTTACTTTTCTTTATGATTTCTAAGTTTCAGTTCATGGATGACTGACCTCTTTGCCTTTGGGCCTGTGGGAGTACAGTACGTGATCACAGGAGCATGTGGCAGTAGAGCTCCTGGCACTGGAAAGCAAAGAGAGAAAAAGGAGCTGAGGTCCCTGTTTCCCAAAGGGCATGCCCCCAATGACCTAACTTCCTTCCACTAGGCCCCACTTCCTAAAGGTGCTACCACTTCCCAGTAGTGCCACAGGTTATTGACCAAGCCATTAGCATATGGGTCTTTCAGGACACTTCAGATCCAAATTATAGCAGTCATATTAGTTCAATTTCAGGTAATTTTCCCAAAACTTCTTAGTAAACATATTAGGGTAAACAAAATTACCCGACCCACTAACCATCACACACATATAGATGTACTATGTTAATTCTCAAACTGGGAGTTTAAATTCTGTAAGATAAAATGTTTACTTATCACAACCCATGGCAAGAAGTAGGAGTGGTCCTGGTCAGGCTGTGTGGAATGAGACTGTATAAAAATAAAAAGACAGAGGACAATAATGATGATGATAAGCATGCGATCAACCAAGCCACAACTTCTTTCTCATTGCTTGAAATGAAGTGGCTCTTATCCAAGAGAAATGTCTCTGGATTAATGGAGGGAAAGTCCCATACCAAGCAAATGCAAATAAATAAACTGAATTAGCTGAGGGAATTCAGCCACAAATGGGTGTAGATGCTCTTGTCTAAGCACTGCTTCACTGTCTCCCTCCAGGCCTGCATGGTGGTTTTCCTGGACTTTAGGCCCTTTTGCTTTGGAGGGCCTCCTCACCCACAAGAAAGAATAAATAAACCAATTAGAATAAATTATGTTTTATGACTGCACTGGTAACACAATGGATTATATTCCTTTTTTCTCCATATAATTTTAGAAACTTTGAAAATTCTTTTGTGTGCTACAGAAAGTCTTGTGGGCCCTAAGCATCACAACTAATAGAGAAGGCAGTGCTGCCTCCCACTTCCTCCCTAGTCTAGAGCCCTCTGATGTCCCAGAGCCAGCCCCACCCAAGTCTCTTCCTCCTGGAAATGCTCAAAACTCCTCACCTGGGGGGGGGGGGGCGGGTCTCCTCAAGTGCCAGAGCCTTGAGAGTTCTAGACATGAAGGGGTATGCTGTAAAGGCCAGGCCCCTGCCATGGGTGGCATGGCCCATCCTCCTTCTCCTCTCCTCCTCCTCCTCATCTTCCAGAACCCAGGAAGAAGGGTGATCCCAGGAGGCCAGGGCCCAAGGACTGTAAGCCCCAGAGTTCTGTTTCACAGTTTATAAAGCAAGTCTATGACTAGTACCTTGACAGTGTTAGAACGGCCCAGCAAATAGATTATCATACCCATTTAGAGATGAGGAAACTGAGGCTCTGAGGCATTGAATGATGTGTATTAAGCTCAAGAGTGGAGAGTGATGGTGATGAAAACATGAGCCACATGTCTGAGTAAGATGGTCAAGGGTCCCAGATTCCTCAAAACTTGGGGGTTTTCTGAAATGCAGCATTCAGTGCTAAACCACAGCCTGACCTAAGTCTGGTACACTTCCCACCACTAGGGTCTGCCCAGACTGAGGCTCCCCATCAGGCAGAGGGGTCCTCCAGCAGATACAGTGTGCCTTGATTCATCTTACAGAAAAAGAGAACGTCTTTATTTAAATTTTAACTATAAATGCAAAGAAATGTTTTGAGTGCCATAATGTTTCAGAACATAAGCTGTTAAGGAAAATCCCATCCGCTCTGCCTTAAAATATTTTCCAAATCTGATCTCCTCTCAAGCACAGCCCTGGTCTAAGCCAACATCAATCCCCCGAGTCTTAGAAGAGCTTTTTAATGGTCCAGACTCGTGCTCTAACTCTTGCAGCCTGTAATCAATATGGCTTCCTGCATGATCTTCAGGTAAATCCTCATGTGGTCTTGGAAGCATCATAGCCTCTGGCCTTCCAGGCCTGGTCTCTACTGCTGTCCCCCTTGTCTATGCTCTTGGCCCCAGCCACAGAGTCCTCTGTCCTGATACTTGAACCATCAGGCGTGCCCCTGCCACAGGGCTTTTGCCCTTGATCTTTCTGTGGCTCAAACTTCCCTACATCACCTCCTTTGGGTTTCTATTAAAATGTCACCATGTTATTCAGGTCTTTCTAACCACTTCTTACCCCCTATCCTCTTTGCTTTATTTTCCTTCACAGCTCTTATTTCTCTTCCCGGAATATACTTATTATATATTTTAGATCTTGCTGGCTTTGTCCATTTTCTCCCATTGGAACAGAGGCTCACGCTAGTAAGAATGTCCCTTCTTCTATTCTCTGTAATTTGCTACCCCAGTGCTTAGAACATGGTAGACTCTCACTAAATATTTGTTGAATGAGTGAATGGAATAGTCACACTCTCTGGTTTTAAACCATAGCCCTCTACTTACTAGGACCATAGTCAACTTAATTAGCCTTAGTTTACTTATGTATCGTGTAGAGACATAACAATAAGACAATCAGTGTGAAGCTCCCAGACCTCAGTCTTGTATGTAATTGACAAACATGACTTGCTGCTTGGTGGAAGCTGCTCCTGTCAGTATGATTCAATGTGATGATACACTGTTTGAAAATATGGAATAAGATTATCAGAATTTAAGCTCTTCCCCGACTCTACATAATTTAGCCATTCTTGGTTGCATGTATATTTTAAGAACTATCTTTCAAGTACCTAAGGGTTCAGCTTTATTTCTCCATTTTTAACAGAAATTAGCAAGATTACCTTAATTTTTTAATTTTTTTCATTAGTTATACATGACAATAGAATGCATTTATACACATTGATATACATAGATGGGATACAATTTCTCATTTTTCTGAGCGTACAAGTTGCAGAATCGGTCATGTAGTCACATATATACATAGAGTAACAAGTTCTGTTTCATTCTACTATTTTCATATTCCCACATCCCCTCTCCTCCCCTCCCATCACTTTCCTCTACCTATCTAACGTAACGCTATTCTACCCTAGTGCCCCCTGCCTAATTGTGAAGTAGTATTTGCATATTAGACAATGGCCTTTGGTTTTGTAGCTGGGTCAAAGATGGTTCCATTCTCAAATTTCTGAGGAATGTCCATACTGCTTTTCATAATGGTTGCACCAATTTGCAGTCCCACCAGTAATTTATGAGTGTAACTTTTTCACCACATCTTCGCCAACATTTATTGTTGCGTGTATTCTTGATGACATTCTGACAGAAGTGAGATGAAATCTTAGAGTAGTTTTGATTTGCATTTCTCTAATTGCTAGAGATGGTGAATATTTTTTCATATATTTGTTGATCAATTGTATTTCTTCTTCTGTGAAGTGTCTGTTCAGTTCCTTAGCCCATTTATTGATTGGATTATTTGTTTTTTTTGGTGTTAAGTTTTTTGAGTTCTTTATATATCCTAGGAATTAATACTTTATCAGAGGTACCTGTGATAAATATTTTCTTCCAATCTGTAGGCTCTCTCCTCATGTTACTAATTGTTTCCTTTGCTGAGAAAAACTTAATTTTTTTTAATTATGGAAGATTTAAGAAACCTACAAAGGTGAGAGAATAGTATAATAATGCCCCACATAATGCCATCCAGCTTCCACAGCTGCCAACTTGTGGCCAGTGTTGCTTCATTTATACCCCTCACTTCTCACTACTCCCCCTGGTTGGTTTCATTTTTTAAAGCAAACCCCAGACAGGACATCATTTTATCCATGAATATTTAATATGCATCTCTAAGAGATAAATATTCTTTTAAAAAATAACCATAATACCATTATCACATATAAATTTAATTACCAATATTTCTTAATATCATCAAATATCCACTCATGGTGTACATTTCCTGGGACACTAATTTTTCCATATTTTTATTGCTGCATTATAATTATGCATAATAATGGTATTCATTGTTATATATTCATACATGCATACAACATAAGAATATAATTTGGCCAATACCTTCCCCCAGTATTTCCCCTTTTCCTCTACCTTTCTTCCTGAGATCCCTTTCCTCTACTTTACTGGTCTCCCTTTGAATTTTCATGAGATGCCCCCACCTTTCTTCTCCTGTTTCCTCTCTAGCTGGGAGACTGCTTTTTACCTCAAGTGCCTAACAATGTGGATTTTATACAAGTTGAAAACAGGTGATTTACTGCATCATGCAGCAATACTTTATCATAGTTTTATACCTTAATTTTATTTCAGAGTATTGTATAAGACTCTTGTAAAATATTTTCATTTTTTACAAAAAGGAAAATACATTTGTCTATTATCTATCTTCCAGGAATAAAATTATGTTTAAGCAAGGGGGAAACCCAGAATTTATTTGAAATTGTGGGAAATATATTCAATATTTATTTTACATCAATGAAAATTCACACTCCATAAAGCTCTATATTTTAAAAGCTGACATACACTGTGAAAAAAAAATCTAAATGTTAAACACACATTCTATCCTGTGGGAGACACTGTGGCTGATTAAGGTAAGTGGAAACATAGAAATTCCTAAGTGACTATAACCTGTATTGGCAGTGGATATTTGATATTTATTCATTCATTCTTACCCAAAGATTTCAGACTTTTAGAAATAAGGGCCTGGAACCATAACTCCAGGCCTCACATTTACACAAAGGATATTACCTCTAGCAAGAGGGCAATTTGATCAGTTGGCTGATTTCTGGTGTTCTGAGAAAAGGATTCTGATCTGTAGACAATACAGTCATACCCCCCCCCCCAAAAAAAAATTACCTCTATGGATTGTAAAGAAGAGAAGACTATGCATTGCCCATCCCAGAACTCTCAGTCTGGAGCCAAGGGTGGAACTAATGATCTTTGCATGAGACCATAAGGGAGTCCAAGGGCTTATCTTTGAGGATTGTGCAGCTACTGCTCAAAAAATCTGACTCTACAGTAGATGGAGTAGAGAGAGAAGAGGGGAGGGGAGGGGAGGGGAGGGGAGGGGAGGGGAGGGGAGGGGAGGGGAGGGGGGATAGTAGAGGATAGGAAGGGCAGCAGAATACAACATACACTAGTATGGCAGTATGTAAAAACGTGGATGTGTAACTGATGTGATTCTGTAATCTGTATACAGGGTAAAAATGGGAGTTCATAATCCACTTGAATCAAATGTATGAAATATGATATGTCAAGAGCTTTGTAATGTTTTAAACAACTAATAATAAAAAAGAAAAAATTATCAAAAAAGAAAGAAAGAAATCTGACTCTATATTCTATAATAAAGATGGTGGAAATAGAGGAGGTTGCTTTCCTGGCTGTTCCGTGGTGTGAAACCAAGAAAGTAAAGAGGCAGCTTCTCAATAAGTCATGTACTAGAAACCCTCAGGGACACGATAAGCCCACAAGGTAGAAACTCTGCTGCTTCAGAACCATGCTTTAAATGAATAGATACACAATGTGAAAAAGCAAGAGAAAAATTGCCCAAACAAACCAAGATATTCCAGTAACAGAATCATCTACACCACAGTGGAAGAAATGTCAGAGAAGGAATTCAGAATATACATAGTTAAACTGATCTGCAAAATAAAGGATGATATAAGAGAGCAAATACAGGTAGCAAAAGACCACTTTAATGGAGAATAAAGACTCCAAGGGAGAAAATGAGCAGAAATCCTCAAAATTAAGGAATCATTAAACCAAATTAAAAATTCAATTGGAAGCATCACCAACAGAGAGTTTCAGGCAATAAAGATAAAATATATAATCTTGAAAACAAAGTTGATTGTGGAGAAAAGATTTTAAGAGCCCATGAATAGAACTTCCAAGAAATATTAGATAACCTGAAAAGACCAAATTTAAGACTTATCAGGATAGATGAAGGCTCAGAGATATAAACCAAATGAATGTACAATCTTTTCCATGAAATGGTGTCAAAAAGTTTCCCAAACTTAAAGAATGAAATGGAAAATTAAATACAGGAGGCATATAGGACCTCAAATATACAAAGTTATAACAGACCATACCAAGGCACATTATTATAAAAATGCCTAACATACAGAATGAGGATAGAATTTTAAAGGCTGCCAGAAAAAAAAATAACAGATAACATTGAGAGGGAAACAAATCTGGATCTCAGCAGATCTCTCAGCCCAGGCCCTCAAAGCTAGGAGGTCTTGGAATAATATATACCAAGCTCTGAGTGAAAACAAATGCCAGCCAAGAATACTATACCCAGAATAATTAACCTTCAGAATTGATGAGGAAATAAAAATCTTCCATGATAAACAAAAGTTAAAATAATTTATAACTAGAAAACCTATACTATAGAACATATTTAATAAGATATTTAATAAAAAAGAAATGAAAAATAAAAGTGAAAACCAGCAAAGGGAAGAACTACACTAGAGGAATAGTCAATCAATGGAGAAACTAGTTCAAATTAAAAACCAGGAATAAACCAAAATGACAGGAAATAAAAATCATATCAATCATATTTCAATAAAAACATTGAATGTAAATGGCCTAAACTCATCAATCAAAAGACACAGACTGGCAGATTGGATTAAAAAACAAGACCAAACAATATGCTGTTTCCAAAAGACTTATCTCATATACAAAGATATCCACAGACTGAAGGCAAAAATGGGAAAAAAAAACCACATTATTTACATGGATCTCATAAAGAAGCAGGGGTTTCCAGCTTCATATCAGAAAAAGTGGACTTCAAGCCAAAGTTAATCAGAAGGGACAAAGAAGGACATTTCATACTGCTAAGGGAATTATACATCAACAAGATATAATAATTGAAAATATTTACACCCCAAAAAATAGATCACCTACATACATCAAACAAACCCTTCTCAACTTCTTTTTTTATTATTGGTTGTTCAAAACATTACAAAGCTCATGACATATCATCTTTCATACATTTGACTCAAGTGGGTTATGAACTCCCATTTTTACCCCAAATACAAATTGCAGAATCACATCAGTTACACATTCACATTTTTACATAATGCCATATTAGTGACTGTTGTATTCTGCTACCTTTCCTATCCCCTACTATCCCCCCTCCCCTCCCCTCCCATCTTCCCTCTCTACCTCATCTGCTGTTGTTCAATTCTCTACCTTGTTCCCCCCCTTTCCCCTCACAACCTCTTATATGTAATTTTGTGCAACATTGAGGGTCTCCTTCCATTTCCATACAATTTCCCTTCTCTCTTCCTTTCCCGCCCCCCACTCATCTCTGTTTAATGTTAATCTTTTCCTCATGCTCTTCCTCCCTGTTCTGTTCTTAGTTGCTCTCCTTATATCAAAGAAGACATTTGGCATTTGTTTTTTAAGGATTGGCTAGCTTCCCTTAGCATAATCTGCTCTAATGCCATCCATTTCCCTGCAAATTCCATGATTTTGTCATTTTTTAGTGCTGCGTAATACTCCATTGTGTATAGATGCCACATTTTTTTATCCATTCATCTATTGAAGGGCATCTAGGTTGGTTCCACAGTCTAGCTATTGTGAATTGTGCTGCTATGATCATTGATGTGGCAGGATCCCTATTGTACGCTCTTTTAAGATCCTCAGGGAATAGTCCAAGAAGGGTGATAGCTGGGTCAAATGGTGGTTCCATTCCCAGCTTTCCCAGGAATCTCCATACTGCTTTCCAAATTGGCCTCACCAATTTGCAGTCCCACCAGCAATGTACAAGTGTACCCTTTTCCCCACATCCTTGCCAGCACTTATTGTTGTTTGACTTCATAATGGCTGCTAATCTTACTGGAGTGAGATGGTATCTTAGGGGTTTTGATTTGCATTTCTCTGACTGCTAGAGATGGTGAGCATTTTTTCATGTATTTGTTGATTGATTGTGTGTCCTCCTCTGAGAAGTGTCTGTTCAAGTCCTTGGCCTATTTGTTGATTGGGTTATTTGTTATCGTATTGTTTAATTTTTTGAGTTCTTTGTATATTCTTTATATTAGGGCTCTATCTGAAGTGTGAGGGGTAAAAATTTGTTCCCAGGATGTAGGCTCCCTATTTACCTCTCTTATTGTTTCTCTTGCTGAGAAAAAACTTTTTAGTTTAAGTAAGTCCCATTTGTTGATTCTTGTTATTAACTCTTGGCCTATGGGCGTCCTATTAAGGAATTTGGAGCCCGACTCCACAATATGTAGATCGGAGCCAACTTTTTCTTCTATCAGGTGCAGTGTCTCTGATTTGATATCAAGCTCTTTGATCCATTTTCAGTTAACTTTTGTGCATGGTGAGAGAAAGGGGTTCAGCTTCATTTTGTTGCATATGGATTTCCAGTTTTCCCAGCACCATTTGTTAAAGATGCTATCCTTCCTCCGTTGCATGCTTTTAGCCCCTTTATCAAATATAAGAAAGTTGTAATTTTGTGGATTGGTTTCTGTGTCCTCTATTCTGTACCATTGGTCCACCTGCCCGTTTTGGTACCAGTACCACGCTGTTTTTGTTACTATTGCTTTGTAGTACAGTTTGAAATCTGGTATCGCTATACCTCCAGATTCACACTTCCTGCTTAGAATTGCTTTTGCTATTCTAGGTCTTTTGTTTTTCCATATGAATTTCATGATTGCTTTATCTATTTCTACAAGAAATGCTGTTGGGATTTTGATTGGCATCGCATTAAACCTGTAGAGAACTTTGGGTAATATCGCCATTTTGATGATGTTAGTTCTGCCTATCCATGAACAGGGTACATTTTTCCATCTTCTAAGATCTTCTACTTCTCTCTTTAGGGTTCTGTAGTTTTCATTGTATAAATCTTTCACCTCTTTTTTAGGTTGATTCCCAAGTATCTTATTTTTTTTTGAGGATATTGTGAATGGAGTGGTTTTCCTCATTTCCATTTCAGAAGTTTTGTTGCTGATATACAGGAATGCCTTTGATTTATGCATGTTGATTTTATATCCTGCCACTTTGCTGAATTCATTTATTAACTCTAGCAGTTTCTTTGTAGACCCTTTTGGGTCTGTTAGATATATTATCATATCATCTGCAAATAGTGATAATTTAAGTTCTTCTTTTCCTATTTTTATGACTTTAATTTCTTTTGTCTGTCTAATTGCTCTGGCTAGTACTTCGAGAACTAAATTGAATAGAAGTGGTGAGAGAGGGCATCCCTGTCTTGTTCCAGATTTTAGAGGGAATGTCTTCAGTTTTTCTCCATTTAGGATGATGCTAGCCTGAGGCTTAGCATATATAGCTTTTACAATGTTGAGGTAAGTTCCTGTTATCCCTAGTTTTTCTAGTGTTTTGAACATAAAGGGATGCTGTACTTTGTTGAATGCTTTTTCTGCATCTATCCAGATGATCATATGGTTCTTATCTTTAAGTCTATTGATGTGGTGAATAACATTTATTGATTTCCATATATTGAACCAGACTTGCATCCCAGGGATGAATCCTACTTGATCATGGTGTACAATTTTTTTGATATGCTTTTGTATTCGATTCACCAGGATTTTATTGAGAATTTTTGCATCTAAGTTCATTAGAGATATTAGTCTGTAGTTTTCTTTCTTTGAAGTGTCTGTCTGGTTTCGGGATCAGGGTGATGTTGGCCTCGTAGAATGAATTTGGAAGAGCTCCTTCTTTTTCTATTTCTTGAAATAGCTTGAAAAGTATTGGTATTAATTCTTCTTTGAAGGTTTTGTAAAACTCCGCTGTATACCCATCTGGTCCAGGGCTTTTCTTGGTTGGTAGTCTTTTGATGGCTTCTTCTATTTCTTCCTTTGTTATTGGTCTGTTTAAATTGTGTGTGTCTTCCTGGCTCAATCTGGGCAGATTGTATGACTTTAGAAATTTATCGATATCTTCACTATCTTCTATTTTATTGGAATATAGGGTATCAAAATACTTTCTAATTATCTTCTATATTTCTGTAGTGTCTGTTGTGATATTGCCTTTTTCATCCCGTATATTAGTAATTTGAGTTCTCTCTCTTCTTCTCTTCGCTATCATGGCTAAGGGTCTGTTGATCTTATTTATTTTTTCAAAGAACTAACTTTTAGTTTTATCAATTTTTTCAATGGTTTTTTTTTTGTTGTTTCAATTTCATTGATTTCCTATCTGATTTTAATTATTTCTTGTCTTCTACTACATTTGCTGTTGTTTTGCTCTTCCTTTTCTAGGGTTTTGAGGTGTAGTGTGAGTTCATTTATTTGTTGGTTTTTTCTTTTTTTTTTTTGAGGAATGAACCCCAGGAAATGAATTTCCCTCTTAAAACTGCTTTCATTGTGTCCCATAGATTCCGGTACATTGTGTCTGTATTTTCATTTATCTCTAAGAATTTTTTTATTTCCTCCTTTATGTCTCCTGTAACCCATTGATCATTCAGTAACATATTGTTCATTTCCCAGGTGATGCAGGATTTTTCCTTCCTTCTTTTATCATTGATTTCCAGTTTCATTCCATTATGGTCAGATATGGTGCATGGTATTATGTCCACACCTTTATATTTACTAAGAGTTGCCCTATGGCATAATATATGGTCTATCTTTGAGTAGGATCCATGTGCTGCTGAGAAGAACGTGTATCCACTTGATGATGGTTGATATATTCTATATATGTCAGTTAAGTCTAGGCTATTGATTGTGTTATTGAGTTCTATAGTTTCTTTATTCAGCTTTTGTCTAGAGGATCTGTCTAATGGTGAGAGCAGTGTGTTGAAGTCACCCATAATTATTGTGTTGTGGTCTATTTGACTCTTGAACTTGAGGAGAGTTTGTTTTATGAACGTTGCAGTACCATTGTTTGGTGCATACAAATTGATAATTGTTATGTCTTGTTGGTTGATGGTTCCTTTTAACAGTATATGGTGTCCTTCTTTATCCCTTTTGATTAATTTAGGTTTGAAGTTGATTTTATTCGATATGAGTATGGCCACTCCTGCTTGCTTCCGAGGGCCATGTGAGTGGTATGATTTTTCCCAACCTTTCACCTTCAGCCTGTGTATGTCTTTTCCTATCATATGAGTCTCCTGAAGGCAGCATATTGTTGGATTTGTTTTTTTTAATCCAGGTTACTAGCCTATGTCTCTTGATTGGTGAATTTAGGCCATTAACATTTAAGGTTACAATTGAAATATGGTTTGTACTTCCAGTCATGTTTATTTATTTATTTATTTATTTTAGTTTGGCTAGTTTTTCCTATTTGGTTATTTTTCTCCCCCTTTACTGAGATACCTCCCACTGTTAGTTTTGGGCGCTATTTTTCAATTCCTCTTCTTGCAGTATTTTGCTCAAAATGCTTTGCAGTGCTGGTTTTCTGGCTGCAAATTCTTTTAACTTTTGTTTATCATCAAATATTTTAATTTCATTGTCAAATCTGAAGCTTAATTTTGCTGGATACAGTATTCTTGGTTGGAATCCATTATTTTTCAGCATTTGAAATACGTTGTTCCAGGATTTTCTCGCTTTCAAAGTCTGTGATGAAAAATCAGTCGTTAACCTAATTGGTTTACCCCTGAATGTAATCTGCCTCCTTTCTCTCATAGCTTTTAATATTCTCTCCTTGTTCTGTACATTGGCTATCTTCATAATTATATGTCTTGGAGTTGGTCTATTACAATTTTCAATGTTTGGGGTCCTGTAGGCTTCCAGGATTTGGCAATCCATTCCATCTTTCATCTCTGGGAAGTTTTCTAGAATTATTTCATTTAATAGGTTGTCCATTCCTTTGGTTTGAACCTCTATACCTTCTTCTATCCCAATGACTCTCAAGTTTGGTTTTTTTTATGACATCCCATATCTCTTGAATAGATTGCTCATGAGATTTAAGCATCCTTTCTGTGTTGACTATATTCTTTTCAAGTTGATAAACTTTGTCTTCATTATCTGATGTTCTGACTTCTACTTGATCTAGTCTATTTGTAATATTCTCATTTGAGTTTTTAATTTGGTTTATGGTTTCCTGCATTTCTAGGATTACTGTTTGATTTTTTTTTTAATCTCTATCTCCTGGTAAAGCTCGTTCTTTGCCATTTGAATTTGTTTGTTTAATTCACTTTCCCTTCTCAACTTCAAGAAGTAAATACACCACAACACAATAATACTGGGTGACTTCAACACAACTCTCTCACCACTTGATAGATTCTTCAAACAAAAACTAAATAAAGAAGCTATAAAACCCCCAAAATACAATTAATAATTTAAACTTAACACACATATATAGAATATATATATATATATATATATATATATGTATATATGTATATATTCATCCATCAATGACTTAATAAACTTTCTTCTCAGCAGCATATGGATCCTTCTCTAACATAGACCATATCTTGGGGCTCAAAGCAAATACAAAAGAATAGAGATAATACCCTGCATCTTATCAGATCACAATAGAATGAAATTAGAAATCAATGATACAAAACAAAATAAAGCTATCTCTTACACCTGGAGACTACATAATATGTTATTAAATAATGAGTGGATAGTAGAAGAAATTAGGGGCAAAATAAAAAAATAATATTAAGAGGTAAATGAGAATAGGGATACAACATATCAAAATCTCAGGGACATTATGATGGCAGTGCTAGGAGGAAAGTTCATTACATTGAGCTCATTCATTAAAAGAACAGAAAGTCAACAAGTGAGCAACCTAAAATTACATCTCAAAGCCCCATAAAAAGAAGAACAAGTAACATCAAAAGCAGTAGAAGACAGGAAATAATTAAAATCAGAGCTGAAATCAATGAAATTTAATCAAAAGAAACAATCCAAAAAACTTGACAAAACAAAAAGTTGGATCTTTGAAAAAAATATAATTGATAAACCCTTAATCAAACTAACAAAGAAGAAGAGGAAGTAAACTCAAATTACTAAAATTCACAATCAAATATCACAAGGAAATATCACAATGGACACTACTGAAATACAGACAATAATCAGAAACTATTTTAAAAATTTATTCTCTAATAAAATAGAAAATCTTGAAGACATTGACAAATTTCTAGACTTTATGACCTAACCAGGTTGAAACAGGTTTAAACAGATAAATTTCAAGCAATGAAATTGAAGATGCCATCAAAAGCCTACCAAAAAAAAAGCCCAGGGCTAGACAGATTCTCAGCTGATTTCTACGAGACCTTCAAAGAACAACTAACACCAATCCTCTTCAAATTATTATATGAAACAGAAAAGGAGAGAACCTTTCCAAACTCATTCCTAAAGCTAGTATCCCCTTTTGATATTAAAACCTGGCAAAGACACATCAAAGAAAGAAAATTTCAGATCAGTATCCTTGATGAACATAGATACAAAAATTCTTAATAAAATACTGGCAAATCACATACAAAAACATATTTAAAAAGTAGTACACTATGATCAAGTGATGTTCATCCCAGAGATGCAGGGTTGGTTCAACTTATGGAAATCAAAAAACATAATTCATCAAATCAATAGACTTAAAGACAAGAATCACATTATTATCTCAATAGATGTAGGAAATGCATTTGTAAAATACAGCATCCATTCATGTTCAAAACACTAGCAAAAACTAGGGATGGTAGGAACACACCTTAATATTGTAAAAGCTATATTTGTTAAACCCAAGGCAACATCATTCTAAGCGGAGGAAAATTGAAAGCATTCCTTCTAAAAACTGGAGTAAGACAGGGATTCTCTCTTTCACCACTTCTATACAAAATATTCTTCTAGACAGAGCAATTAGATAGAAGAAAGAAATTAAAGGGCTACATATAGGAAAAGAAAAACTCAAACTATCCCTATTTGCTGACAACATGATTCAAAATTTAGAAGACCCAAAGAACTCCACTAGAAAACTTTTAGAACCCATAAGTGAATTCAGCAAAGTAAGAGTATATAAAATTAACATCCAGAAATTAATTGTGTTCTAATACATCAATGATGAATCAACAGAAGGAGAAATTAGGAAAACTATCCTATTCACAATCACCTCAAGGAAAATAAAACATTTGGGAATCAATCTAACAAAAGAGATGAAAGACCTCTACAATGAAAACTACACAGCACTAAGGAGGGAAACTGAAGAAGACCTTAGAAGATGGGAAATTCTCCTATGTTCTTGGATAGGCAGAATTAATATTGTCAAAATGGCCATACTACCGAAAGCACTATACAGATTCAATGCAAAAATGGGACAGACAGTAGAATGAATTAGACATAGCTGTCCTATGTTCATAAATCAGTACACAATCAGTGTAACTCCACATCATGTACAACCACAACAATGGGCAGTTATACCCCATGTATGTATGATATGTCAAAGTACTTTCTACTGTCATATATAACTAAAAAATAAAGTAATTTAAAAAAAGAAAAAATAATCAAAAGGTCTGGGGATGTAACTCAGTGGTATAGAAACCCTGGGTCCAATCCCCAGTACCACAGAAAAATAAAAATTAAAAATAAAAAGATATTCTATGAGTTTGTTGCAGCAGAAATGGGAATTAAATTATGCTTCCAACCACCACTTAGACATTATAACCTATGAACAACTCTTAAAAGCTGTTGGCTTATCCAATGGTTTAAAGTCTTGAACTAAGTGAAACACAAAACATCCTCAGTGTGCATAGCAGAGGATGTGTGTGTGTGTGTGGGGGGGTGGATGTTGGTGAATGAGAGAGAAAGAAAAAATGAAAGAATAACATATCCAAACTCTATGTTCTACCACTTTTCATACTTCTCTGAATTAAATTCAAAACATTTAATTTTGAGAATCTAAAATAATGACATCCTGCTCCATTACAAATAAAGATACTTTTTGGCCTGTGACATTAGCCAAGGATAATTTGGGGGAAAAAAGAAAAGAAAAAAGGAAGAAAAATTTTGATTCTAGAAAGAGCTAGGCTGACTTCTGATTCACCCCTGAATAGCCATATGATCCTCTCAAAGTCAGTCTCCTCATCCATTTAATGGGAATAATATAGCATTTGCATTCTAGAGATTGTTGAAAATATTCAGAAAATGCCTATGGAACCTTAACATGGTGCCTGAAATTGGGACCATCTTAATAAGTGTTAACTAATTCTATAATTATTTCACATTTACAAAGATCCACAGCTGTATATTTTGCTTTGCTAACATAAAAATTTGAAGACCAAGAAAAATCTCCAGAAGTATGAATTTGCTGACAAGTAAATAATCTAATGCATATGACTTAATATACTCAGGGCTATATTTGGTTCATGAATTGCAGAGTTGAGCATTGATCAAGAAATTAACCAAATCATTTACTTGCCTAATGGAGCTGCCCAATTAATTTGAAAATCTATTCAAATAAGTTAAAAATGATTTACAGAGCTAATGCAATGCCAATAAAAAAATTCATCAGGCTTTCTTCTTTTTTTTTTTTGGAGGGGGATTAGGAATTAACAGACTGATTTTAAACTGTCTAGGGAAATTCAAAGTAACTAGAAGAACCAAAATAAACTTGAAAAACAGGAACAAAGTTGGAGGACTTATATGATCTAATTTTAAAACATCCTATAAAGCTGTGATATCAGCTCCTTCAACCCAATTTTATAAACAAAACAAACAAACAAAAAACACTCAGATATGGTGATGTACACCTGTAATCCCAGCAACACAGGAGGCTGAGACAGTAGGATCAGAAGTTCAAGACCAGCTTCAGCAACTTAGCAAGACCCTAAGCGATTTAGTGAGACCCTGTCTCAAAATAAAAAAAAATAAAGTGGACTGGTAAAGTTAGTAAGTGGTGCTATTAGTATATGGAAGGATAAATAGAGTAATGGAACATAATAGAGAATTCAGGATTCAGCCCACACTTATGTTCTGATTGATTTTCAATAAAGTAACCGATGCAATCCCACAGAGAAAGCAGTGTTTTCAAAAAAAAAGATACTCCATGAACCATTAACTAAAAGTCAACCTTGACTCCTGCTGCACCAAAACATAATACACAAAAGTAATTCATTGTGGATGATAGACCTAAATAGTTAATTTATATAATTTCTATAGTGAAAAAATGGGAGGGTACATTTGCAACCTTGAGTTTGGAAAAAAATTTCTTGCATGAGAGCACAATACAAAAAAAAAACCCTAACAGTAATAATAATAGTAAAATTTGCAGTTTCTACACATTAAAATAAATCATTAAGAATACAAATAGGTAAAACTACAGACTGGGAAAGAAACATTTGTGATAGATCTAATTAACAAAGTTTTTTTACTTGGAATATATAAGCTCCTTCAACCCAATTTTAAAAACAAAGCAAGCACATTTTTTTATCCATTCATCTATTGAGGGGCATCTAGATTGGTTCCACAGTCTAGCTATTGTGAATTGTGCCGCTATAATCATTGATGCAGCCGTATCCCTATAGAGCGCTTTTTTAAGGTCCTCAGGGAATAGTCCGAGAAGTGCGATAGCTGGGTCAAATGGTGGATCCATTCCCAGCTTTCCCAGGAATCTCCATACTGCTTTCCAAATTGGCCTCACCATTTTGCAGCCCCACCAGCAGTGTACAAGTGTACCCTCTTCCCCACATCCCCGCCAACACTTATTGTTGTTTGACTTCATAATGGCTGCCAATCTTACTGGAGTGAGATGGTATCTTAGGGTGGTTTTGATTTGCATTTCTCTGATTGCTAGAGATGGTGAGCATTGCAGCACTAAGAAATGACAAAATCATAGAATTTGCAGGGAAATGGATGGCATTAGAGCAGATTATGCTAAGCGAAGCTAGCCAAGCCCTAAAAAACAAATGCCAAATGTCTGCTTTGATATAAAGAGAACAACTAAGAACAGAACAGGAAGGAAGAGCATGAGGAAAAGACTACAGTAAACAAAGACGAATGGGGGGAGAGAAACGGAGAGAGAAGGGAAAGCACATGGAAATAGTAGGAGACCTTCAATGATACATAAAATTATAAGAGGTTATGAGGGGCAAGGGGGAGGGAAAAAAAGGGAGAGAATTGAACAACAGCAGGGGAGGTAGAGAGGGAAGATGGGAGGGGAGGGGAGGGGAGGGGGGATAGTAGGGGATAGGAAAGGTAGCAGAATACAACAGTCACTAATATGGCATTATGTAAAAATGTGAATATGTAACAGATGTGATTCTGCAATCTGTATTTGGGGTGAAAATGGGAGTTCAAAACACAATTTGAGTCAAATGTATAAAAGATGATATATCATGAGCTATGTAATGCTTTAAATAATCAATAAAAAAAAGAAAAAAACAAACAAAGCAAGCAAACAGAAACCAGTGAGGTATGGTGATGCATACCTGCAATTCCAGCAACACAGGAGGCTGAGTCAGTAGGAGCAAAAGTTCAAGGCCAGCTTCAGCAACTTGGAAAGACCCTAAGCAGTTTAGTGAGACCCTTTCTCAAAATAAAAATCAAAGTGGGCTGGGAATGTTGCTAAGTGCTAAAACACCCTGGGTTAAAATCCCAGTACCAAAGAACAACAACAACAATAATAATAAAACAACAACAACAATTTTTAAAATGGGCTAAGGACTTAAACAGATATTCCATTAAATAATATATGTGTATAGGTGTGTGTATTCACAAAAGCATATCAAGAAAATTAAAATTAGAATTACAATATTATGCCACATTTCAGGCATTAAATGCAAGAGGTGAAACAATGGAAACTCTCATTCCATTGTTAATAGAAGCAAAAAATAGTACAGCTAGTTTGTAAAACTGTCTCATGAAGTTAAACACATGATATCTCAATGATCTCTCAATTCTACCTCCAGATACGTACCCAAGAAAAACAAAAAATATATCCACACACAAAAATCATTATACAAGAATGTGCATACATCCTTATTCATAATAGCCCAAATCTGGAAAGAATCCAAATGGACAAAGAGGAAAATGGATAAATGGTTTGTGAGATATTCTTACAGTGAAACACTTCTTGACAACCAAAAAGAACATGTTATTAATACATGCCATAATGTGAATAAATATTAAAAACATGCTAAGCAAAAGAAATCAAATATTTAAAAGTTCATAATGTATAATTCCATTTTCATAGATTTCAGGAGTGGAAAAAAGTACTTTACAGTGATAGAAATCAGAATAGTAATTGTCCCAAGGATGAGAGCAGCATCATTTACAGAAAGAATAAGTGAGGGCTGGGGTTGTGGCTCAGGGGCAGAGTGCTTGCCCAGCATGTGTGGGGCACTGGGTTCAATATCAGCACCATATATAAATACACAAATAAAATAAAGATTTATCAACATCTAAAAAATATTTTTTTTAAAAAGGATGAGTGAACTTTATGGAGAGATGTAAATTTTATACATTTCAACCTGGTTGAAAGTTACACGGATATACATATAGATCAAAACTCACCATACCTTATACTCAGAGATCTGTGCAGCTCACCATGTATAGATTATAATTAAGACCTTTCAAAAATATCTACAGCCATCAGAAATTAGAGGCCAGAAGGCAGTGGGATAGTATATTTAAAGTAATAAACGATAAAGACTATTAGCCAAGGCATATCCAGCAAAACATGCTTTAAAAATGAAGAACGAAAGAATTCCCAGATAAGAAAAATCAACCACAAACAAAACAAGCAAACAAACAAACAAAACCTAAAAACTTGATTTTAACAAACAGGAAATACTAAAAGAAATCCTTTAGGGTGAAATTACACATCATAACAACTCTAATCCATATGGAGAAATAAAGAGACTGGTAGCAGTAACTACTGAGGTATATATAAAAGGCAGTATGTATGTATGTATTGTGTTTAGTAAATATTTTTCCCATAGTATAATTTAAAAGACAACTGAATAAAGCAATAACTCAAAACACTATCAGTGGTCTTAAAAATGTATGAATGTGTAAATTTTTCTGACAATAATCACACAAAGGCAGAGAAGAGAATATAGGAGCAAACTTTTGTATAATGCTGAAATTTAGTTGTTATTAATATGAACTTGGTTGTAACAAGTTAAGAAATCAATCCTAATTTTCAGAGTAACCACTAAGAAAATAAAGCCTAGGTCAAAAGAAATGACAAGAAAACTAAACGGTACACTAAAAATATCTATTTAACACAACAGAAGACAGAAATAGAGGAATAAAAGGACATAAGATACAGAAAACGAATAGCAAAATGGCAGACATTAATTCTACCTTATCCATATTTCCATGAAATGTAAATAAACAGTTCAGTGAGAAAACAAAGATTGACAGAGTTAAATATGAAAATATGATCCAACACAATGCTATCTACAAGTGACACGTTTTAAGTCAAAAGCTACAGATAGGTTGAAAGCAAAAAAAATGGAAAAGTCTTACCATACAAATAGTAATCAAAAGAAAACTGAAACGACTAGGCTTACATCAGACAAATAGACATTAAGAAACAATTGTTTAATTAGAGACAAGGAAGAATACTTTTTATTGATTTTTAAAAAAAATAAATGACAGCGGAACGCATTACAATTCTTATTACATGTATACAACACAATTTTTCATATCTCTGGTTGTATATAAAGTATGTTGACACCAATTCATGTCTTCATTCATGTACTTTGGATGATGATGTCTATCACATTCCTCGATCCTTGCTAATATTCTGCCCCTCCCTTTCCCTTCCACCCCTCTGCACTATCTAGAATTAATCTATTCCTCCCATGCCCCCCCCTCCCTACCCCACTATGAGTCAGCCTCCTTATATCATAGAAAATATTCTGCATTAGTTTTTTGGGGATTGACTAACTTCACTTAGCATTATCTTCTCCAAGCCATCCATTTATCTGCATATGCATGATTTTATTCTCTTTTATTGCTGAGTAAAATTCCATTGTGTGTGTATATATGCCACATTTTTTTATCCATTCATCCACTGAAGGGCATCTACTTTGGCTCCACAGTTTAGTTATTGTGAACTGTACTGCTATAAACATTGATGTGGCTGTGTCCCTGTAGTATGCTGTTTTTAAATCTTTTGGGTATAGACAGAGGATAGGGATAGGTGGGTCAAATGGTGGTTCCATTTCCAGATTAAGGAAGAATATTTTAAAGTGACAGGGATAGATCCATCAAAAAGACATAATAAGTATAAACATAATATGAACTAAAAACAGAGCCTCAAAATACAAGAAGCAAAAGACTCTTAGAATTGAAGGAGAGAGATACTTCAAAATAGCTGATATATATGATAGTGGAATGCATTAAAATCCTTATTACATATATAGAGCACAGTCTCTGGTTGTATACAAAGTATATTCACACCAATTCGTGTCTTCATACATGTACTTTGGATAATAATGTCCATCACATTCCACCATCATTTCTAATCCCCTGCCCCCTCCCTTCCCCTCCAACCCCTCTGCATTGCTTCATTTTCAATAACAGATAGAACAAATAAACAGAAGGTTAACAAGGAAATTAAAGACTTGAAAAACACTATATCTCAACCATCTAGACCTGACAAACTTCTGTGGAACTCTGATTCTAACAACAGAAGAATGTACATTCTTCTCAAGGGTACAGTGACCATTCTCCAGGAGGAACATTCATTAGGCCACAAAACAAAGCACAATAAGGTTAAATTGAGTGAAATCATATTAAATATGTTCTCTGACCACAGTTAGTCAATAATTAAGCAGAGAGTTACCACATTGCCTAGCAATTTCACTCCTAACCTTATACCAAGGAAACCAAAAACATGCTGGATGCAAATGTTCAGTTTTTTAGCATTATAGCCAAACTGTAGCAGTATTATTCATAATTGCAAAGAAAGTGGAAGCAGTCCAGATGTCTATCAACTGATGAATAGATAAACAAAATGCACTGTGGCCATACAACAGAATATTACTCATACATAAAGGGGAATGAAGTACTGATATATGCTACAACATGGAAAAGCTTAGCAAACACTATATTAAGTAAAAATAAAGCCAGACACAAAAGGTCACAAAAGTTATAATTCCATTTTTAAGAAATGTCCAGAATAGACAAATCTACAGAGATGAAAAGTAGCTTTTTAGTTGCCAGTGGTTGGGGAAAGGAGAAAATGAGAAGTGACTACTAATAATTATGGTTTATTTGGGGAGTGATACATACAAATATTCTGGAACTAGATACTGTTGATGATTCCACACCTCTGCAAAAAATATAAAAATCCCTGAAATGCAAACTTTAAAAGAGTGACATTTATAGTATGTGAATCCTTACTTAATTAAAAAATGTTATGATCATTTGAGAACAATCTGGAAGCACTTAGTGACACTGAATATACATATTCCTGTGAGTCAGCAATCCCTCTCCTCGTCTATACACTTCTGATAATCAGATCCATATGGGTACAAGATGTGTGTGTGTGTGTGTGTGTGTGTGTGTGTGTGTGTGTGTGTTAGGCAGCAGGATGTTAAAGGCAACTTAGAGTCCATTTCTAGGGAAATAGATAAATGCAATGTGAAGAACACACACTATCCACCCCCCGTACCAACTAGCTACAATGAGCCAGACAATACTATACTATAAATAGATCATACAATACTATAAGTAGATCATAGAGATGATGTCAAGATTGAAAAGTAGTAAGACCTATAGCAAGCATCAGTAGATTGGAAATATAGAGCTACAACATATTCTTCAATGATGCACACAAATATAAGGACATATTGTCTCTGAATGGCTACCAGTAGTGGAAGGGAGTATAGAGAGCAAAGACTTGGGGTAAAGGGGCAAAACAATAAAATGGGAGCAAACCAAACACATACAAATGTTGAGAATATGCCATGAATATGTTATGAATATGAATATGAATATGAATATGTTAAGTCTCTACCCTGCAGGTCCAAAATGAGAAAGAAAAGGAAGAGAAAAGAAGGAACAGAAGGAAGAGAAAAGAAAAAAGCTAGCTCACAGACATTCCAAATTTTTAGTAGACTGTCTCCAGGATATGTGACTGTAGTAGGATTTATTTCTCAATCTCTTTCAGAAAATTCTTTTAAAATAAAAAAAGTTAGGAAATGGCAAAATTCTTAAAGCTTTTGATGGACATTTAAGATATATTGATTCTACAGCCTGCCAAAGAACTATAAGCAATACCATTCCCTTAGGTTATTAAAGTGGGTTATTATTATAATAATAAGTTGTTGCTAAAAATGATTTCCCTGTGAAATATGACCTGTCACTGTCTCTCTCTCTATTCTTATTTGTTCTAGCCTTAAATTTATGTTTTGAGTACTCAGAGCATCACTAGTCACCTGGATCCCATTCAGTTTTAGTAAGATATCGTCCTCTTGCTGAAAGTAGGGCATCTGGTAGATTGCTGACCAATCTTACAATAAGGTCATCTCTCAAAAGTCTCAGAAGTCAGCAAGAGAAAGGCTCTACAGAATCTAGCTCAAGACTAGTGGTGAAACTGAAGGAGATGAGCAAGTTACAAGAATCTTGGTAATTCTCTTGGAGAACATCTAAGTACTTTTCTTGGTTCTCTGCTGGGGTAGCACAGTGACCTCCACTAATGAGGCCACCTCATGTCACCTACAGATTCAACTCAGACTCAGGGTCTGGGGCCACCTATTTTAGAAGCGGGATGCAAGGAACTCTGGGTTCCCTACTGTGTCATATGACTGGGTTCTTAGTCCTTGCTACTGTGATTCTGTCTCATTTCCCTTTCTAATATCCTGGTTCCCCCATGACTAGGGTGTGCTCCTGCTTCTTCAAGTCTTGTTACTCATCCAAGATCCCATGACTTCTTAACATTAACAGGTTTTCTACACCATTATGAAAGAATCAAGTGACCTTTAAATCTGGCACCTCCTGGTCCTGGTGATGACAGATCAAAATATGACACATGAGATATAGAAGGAGAGAACATTAGAAGTGACTGCAGTGGGTTTGTCTGATACCAGATGGGACTCCAAATGTGTGGAGCCATGAGAAATATTCAAGGGCCACAAAAGGTGTGAGTTTGACAGGGGGTGGCAGGACACATTTTAATTAATGTTTTGAGCAAGAAAATCCAAAAATAACAACAAAAGGGATAGACACAGTTTGGGACAGATGGTTAGTGTGAACAGATGGCGGACAGAAAGCTGCACTGCTCTTATTTTTGCAATATTATTCAACATCGTGCCATGAGACTAGGGATAGGTATGTGCTAATCAAATTTCCAGAGAAGTGAAAAGAAGGAGGTCAATTTTAAAGACCACAGATTGAATAACAACTGATCATTATAATAATACAATGGTAATAAAATGAACTTCAACATGTGTTAAGCATTTATGGCATGGTACCATGCCTGGTGCCAAGTGCTTTCCCTAACTATCTTGCTTTGATCATCACCTCAAACCAACGAAGAAAGTGCTATTATTTTCACTTCAAAAATCAGGAAATTGGGGCTCATGGAAGTTGAATAACTTTCCTAAGTGCACAATAAAAGGAACCGGGATTTCAACCCAGGTGTGTTTGACTATTAAGCCTGTGCTTTTCAAACTCTAAGATGAATTATTCATGATCATGTAGGAAATCAAGTGGTGTTCATTAGGAATCTGCATGAGTTGATTAACAGCCAGTCATGTCAGACTAAATTTAAACCACTTTATTGGAGAGTTTTACCCAAAAATTACAGGAAAAGGCCAGAGACCAAATACATCTCAACTTCAACAAATACTCTATAATATCATCACGAACCCAAAGAAAAAAAGCAACAGTTTAGACAGACTTACAGCTGGAATGATCATTTCCTAAAAGCGTTGCTCACCAATGGAACAAAACGCATTCTGTAGTGTCTTTAGCGTCCCCTCAAAGGGCTTTGGATTTTCCAGCTCCTATTTAACAATTCTATCAATGTTTTAAATAAAATATTTTAAAATACATGGAAAATATGTGTGGCACATTTGTCAAATTGCTGAGGGCACAAGGGATAATTAATACATCAGATAACAGATTTGAATGGATTTTCTTAGCTGAAATGACCATTTCCTAAGTGTTGTTCAATTAATGTGTCAAAAAAAACTACTCAGAAGGTCTTTAGTTCCCTGCCAAAACACTGAATTTTCCAGGTTTTACCAAAAATTGTGTCAAAGACTTGAATAAAATATATATGATGTGTTTGTCAAATTTCAGAGGAATACAGGAGTAATTATGACATTAGATGACAAAATTACTATATTAGATTTGATAAGATTTTTCAAATATTATCAAACCAGAATTATAAGTCACAACAGAAAAAAAAATGAAAATTATTAATGAAATATAAATCTTTGATTTAGATCCATAATACCATTTATGAAAAAACCCCAAAAGCAATCCCATGATCAATGCCTGGGATTTATAGTTGGCTACACATTTGATCTGATGATCTGACTTCTAAGTGTAAGTTAAACCCAGGACAATGTTAATGGTGTCAAAAAGGGGGGGGGGGGGCAGGTGCATGAGTCCTTTCCTCCTTGGCACCAGGTAGATGCATTCTGGTTCATTTTGGAATATTTTTTGAGAGGGCTATTTTAGTTATCTACGGATATAAAACAAGTTACCCAAATCTAATGGCCTCTTAGAAGACTGATTTCCTGTTCTCTCTCATGAGCTGACTGGGCTCTGCACGATGGTTCTTCCACTTGTCTTATTGCGTATCCCTCTTGTGGTTGTGGTAAGTTGGAAGCGGGGGAAGGAGCACACTGGAGATCATGGGCCAGGACATTCAAAATGGCTTCTTTACTCACACACAGATGCCTCAGTTCCCATCCATGTGGAGATCAGACTGAAGGGCCTTTCCTCTCCAGCAGGATGGTATAGCATGTCCCATGGCAGCTTCCAACCACAGGAAGATAGACGTTGTCAGGCCTCTCTGAGATCAGAACTGACACAGAGTCACCCCTGCCACATTTTTATTAAGTCAAAAGACAGCCAAAATTCTATGTGGAAGGGGACCACACAAGGACAGGAGCTGTCATTTGCTGGAAGTCATCTTTGGAGTTTATTGTGTGAAAATTGCCATACTCATGATGAATCTTGTTCAAGATCATCTATAACATAAAATATTTTTTAAAAATAGAGTTTTAGCCCAGATATGATATTTTATGGGTTCATAAGAGCTATTTTGAAATTCTTAGAGGAGAACTGTGTACAGAAGAAGGCATAGATATATACTGTTTAGCTTAAGGGAATTAAATTAGATCTAGAGGTAGGTTTCAACTCAAATTCTAAGTACTCAATTGCCAGGGGTACAGAGAGATTTCTACTTGGATAGGAAATCATAATAGCTAGTCTATAAGGGTCCTTTCAACACTTAAATTAAAAGTAAGCTGCTAATTATATATCTTCTCCTGTTCGTTATGTATTAGCTTATTAAACCTATCTCCAAAGACAGATTTTAAATTTAAAAAAAATGAATAAAAAACAAGAAGATTTCTAGACTACCTTCCAAGTCTTAGTTCTGCCATTGGCCAACTGCTGTATGACTTTGGGTAAATCAATTAATATCCCTGGGCCTCAACTTCTTCATCTAAAAATAAGGGTTTTGGATTCTAACTTCCCTTCCTGATCAATGTGAGTATACTTAATAGGGTTGTTTTGAGGATCAAATAGAAATGGAAGTAGGTAAAGTGCTTAAGACAGTGCCTGGCCTATTGTTAGTGCTTATCAATATTAACCTTTGTTATTTTAGATTATCTAAACATTCCTCAATTTTCTGTTGGTGAGGATGTCGGGGAAAAGATACACTCATACATTGCTGGTGGGACTGCAAATTGGTGCAATCACTATGTAAAGCAGTATGGAGATTCCTCAGAAAATTTGGAATAGAACCACCATTTGACCTATTATCCTGCTCTTTGGTATATACCTCAAGGACTTAAAATCATCATACTACAGTGACATAGCCTCATCAATGTTTATAGCAGCTCAATTCACAATAGCTAATCTATGGAATCAACCTAGATACCCTTCAATAGATGAATGGATAAAGAAAATATGGTACATATACACAATGGAATATCAGCCATAAAGAAGAATGAAATCATGGCATTTGCCAACAAATGGATGAAACTTGAGATTATCATGCTAAATGAAATAAGCTAATCCCACCAAACAAAAGGCTGAATGTTCTCTCTGACATATGAATGCTAACACACAATAAGGGTGTGTGGGGGGTGGTGGTTAGAAGTTCATTAGTTTAAGAAAAAGGCAATGAAGGGAAGGAAGGGGGATGGGAATAGGAAAGACAGTAGAATGAATTGGATATAACTCTCCTATGTTCATATATAAATACACAACCAGTGTAACTCCATATCATGTACAACCACAAGAATGGGAAGTTAAACTCCACATATGTATGATATGTCAAAATATATTCTACTGTCATGTGTATCTTAAAAGAACAAATTTACAAAGGAAGGGGGAAAAAGTTCATTCCAATAAACTCAAGAGAAGAGATTCTGACTCTCATTTGAAGGGAATATGTGTCAATAACATACACCCACAGGTTGGTTTTTCTAGGATCTGAAACAACAAATACACTGAACTTCTGGGAATTGTTTTGCAATCTCTGGAATATCCTCCAACTTTCCTCAATGACGTAGACACTCTGCTCACTCCACACCTAGTGCATTTATGTCACTGTTGTCTTCCAGTCTGACTATAAATTATACATTCCATACTGATATATTTTTTCTTCATAATGTAGAAAATAACATTTCACAATTTCATATATATCATTCATTTTTATTTAACAGCTACCTTCATTAGATATTCATTGAAAAGAGGATCATTGTAAGCAACAATAAGATAGGGGAAAGGGGCTGAATTTTTTTATATCAAACTTCGCAATGCATGTGAAGAATAAAAATCATTCTGTTTCAATCAAAGAAGAAAAATAAATAAAATAGAGTAGTAAAAAAGTAATCTAATGAAAATGAAAAGGAGGGAGGGAGATTGGGAGATAATGAGCAGGACAGTGAAATCTAAACTTCTTAAAGATCCTTGAGTTGTGTTTACTTTTTTACCCTTTGGTTCATGCTTGATTTCTATGAGCATCTCCATACCAGTCCTTTGGGAGAGCAAAGACTGATTAGTAAACATATTTATTTCTATTGTTTCACCACCTTGCAAAATATTCTTCTGTAAACTCTGCACTGTGGTTTCATTGATGGGTTGGTGTGTTTAAGAGTACCCCTCTGCAGGAGGGGCTACCGCTTTGGAGATAGGGGAAGTCACTTGCTCCAATAGTGATATTTTGTCTATAACTAAGGCATCAAATTAACATGGACAAGATATTACTATGTTGACTAAGTCTGATTATGATTTACTTCAATAATACCAAGAAACTTTTTAAAAATTATTTATATATATATTTATTTATTTATTTTGGAGTTCTGGCCATTGACCCAAGGGCCCCAGAACTATATTCCCAGCCCCCCCCCCTTTTTTTTTTACTTTGAGGCAGTCTCACTAAGTTGCTTGGGCTGACCTTGAACTTGGAATCCTCCTGCCTCCGCTTCCCAAGGGACTAGGATTTCAGGCATGCACCACCATGCCCAGCTCTGAGAAGACTTTTTATATCAGCCCAGGAATATTAAGGAACATGACTGACAGTGAGTTGCAGGTTTGTGAGGGTGGCACCATGTGAATGAAATAGCCACAGAATAGCTCTGGAATTTGAGGTGGAGGTCGAGCGAGGCCTTAGAGAACACCAAGGCGTCCCATAGCCAGTGCCCTGCCGGGTTTAATCAGCAGGGAAACCAGGGTCCTGAGGAGAGATGGATGGGGAAGGACTCAAATTCTTCTGTGTGCCCTGCCTCCCATGGTCCTTTCGATATGAAAAAGCCAGTGCTGAACTAGAAGAGATTAGAAAGAACTTTTCATGTCAGAAAACTGAGGTTAATGTTCATAAGAGGCAGCCAAGAGTGATGACAGGGCCATAGCAGCTGAGCTCTGTGGTTGGATTCCTCTCTGGTCTTGGGAAAGCCTCTTCACCTCTTTAGGTTTTAATTTTACAATTTGAAAAATGGAAAACTTAAAACATAAAAACCCAATGTTTTATTTTGAAAGCTTTTAAGTCTATAGAAAAGATTAAGGAATTGAATTAACGATATGTCCTTCACTGAGACCCACCAATTGTTAACATTTTATTGTATTTGTTTTATTTTTCTGTCTCTATTATTATCTATTGAAGAAATACAGGAAGAATATATACACATACTTATATACATGTGTGTGTATATGTTTGCTATTAAATTATTTTAAGTTTTAGATTTTCATGACATTTCTTCATTAAACACTTCACCATGCATCTCCTAAGATTAAGGATGTTCTTCTACATAACCACAGTATAGTCATTACAACCTAAACAGTGAGAACTTACATGGACCATTACTAATCTATATGCTATTTCTACAACCGTGTCAAATTCTTGCACTTGATTAAGTTCTCAGGTTTTTAAATTCTTTAGGTAATTAATGTTTAAAATATTAAGCAGTGTTTCTTTTTCTTTATTAAGTTATGGATTTTCTTTTGAGGAGTCTAGCTATTTTATAGAATGAATGTTCCACGCATCCTGAAAAAGGTTGATTATTTCCTTGTGGTGTTATTTAACTTGTTCCTCTGTCCCTGTGTTTTCACTACAACAAAACTTAGGTCTGGAAAACAATCAGTTTTAAGTTAAACATCTCTGGGAACTACACAGGCCGTTTTGTGTACTTCACACGGTATCTCCACCAGGAGCCACATAATGTTAGGGTGTCCCAGTGTAAGTGATGGTTGATCCGCTGGCTAAGGTGGCAATGGTCAGTTTCTCCAGAGTACAGATACATTTTTCTTCCGTTGTTATCAATAATCTGTGGGGCAGTGCTTTGACACCAAATGAACAGACTATTATCCAAAATTTATCACCAAACCCTTTTAATATCCACTACAAACCCTTGCTTGAGTCTTGTCATTATGTTGGGATCACAGGGATGTCTCATTCTGTCCTTCCTTCTGTATTTATTTGCTAGCATTCTTCTATAAACAAGAATTTTCCCTTCATTTTCTTTCTTCTATTTTTCACACTTTGTCTCTGTCTCCCTCCTCATTCTCCCTTCTCTCTTTCCTCACATTCTTCCTCATATTTATGATCTCATGAATTCCTTTTTTATTTAATATGTCACAATCCATTTTTTAAAATTCTTTTTTTAATATTCAAAGGGTCCCAGATTTGACTAGAAGCCCCTTTGGGATGAATTCTGTATCCTCTTTGTACAAATGCATTAGCTTTCAAGTTCCTCCTTGCTTTCTGGAACTATGTAGTATTTCAGATTCGCCATATATTTTCCTTCCCGAGACTTGAATTGAGCCATTGTGCAGAGTCCTTTTCTTTTAATGGAGAAGTGTTTACATCCAGCTAGATGCCACCATTTGTTGGTTGTTTTAGGTGGGAAAAGCTAAGAACTACATAGACTCAAGACTTCATATATTTCACATTTCATATGAATCAATGATTTTCTCTGTGTGGTTATTTTACCTGTACATTTGTTTTTTTTTTACTGGTTGTTCAAAACATTACATAGTTCTTGATATATCATATTTCACACTTTGATTCAAGTGGGTTATGAACTCCCATTTTTACCCCGTATACAGATTGCAGAGTCACATCAGTTGCACTTCCACTGATTTACATATTGACATACTCATGTCTGTTGTATTCTGCTGCCTTTCCTATCCTTTACTATCCCCCCTCCCCTCCCCTCCCCTCCCCTCTTCTCTCTCTACCCCCTCTACTGTAATTCATTTCTCCCCCTTGTATTATTTTTCCCTTTCCCCTCACTTCCTCTTGTATGTAATTTTGTATAACCCTAAGGGTCTCCTTCCATTTCCAAGCAATTTCCCTTCTCTCTCCCTGTCCCTCCCACCTCTCATCCCTGTTTAATGTTAGTCATCTTCTCATGCTCTTCTTCCCTACTCTGTTCTTAGTTACTCTCCTTATATCAAAGAAGACATTTGGCATTTGTTTTTTAGGGATTGGCTAGCTTCACTTAGCATAATCTGCTCTAATGCCATCCATTTCCCTCCAAATTCTATAATTTTGTCATTTTTTAATGCAGAGTAATACTCCATTGTGTATAAATGCCACATTTTTTTATCCATTCGTCTATTGAAGGGCATCTAGGTTGCTTGTTTTTATTATATTCTAATTTTAGGCTTTGCCTCTTTCCATCCTTTTTAACTTTATTTGATTTTCCAAGTATATAAGATATTCACATGTTCCCATACCCATTCCCTTCTCCCTAGTTCCACCTCTTTGACTGCAGGTTTTATATTTCTTCCGGTGTTTCTTTTTGCAAACACACACATACATACATGTGCTTGCATGCATACATACATGTGCACATGTTTTCTTTCTGGGCAAAAGATATCCTACCCTACACCTTTTTTGTACCTCACTTCTTTTATTTAATATTTCCTAAAATTTGCTCCAAATCAAGTTATAAAGATCTTCCTTATTCTTTTTCATGTATCATTGGGTATTTTCTAAGGCAATTTTACAAAGTGAGATTTCAGGAAATAAAAAACAATAAGTGCCTGTGTTAATGAACTTCCTATTACTATAATAAATACTTGAGATAATAAACTTAAAAATAGGAAGGGTTTCTTTTGGCTCCTGGTTTTGGAGGTTCCATGATCTATTTGCCACATTACCTTGGGTCTGTAACAGGCAGCCCATTCTGGTGCATGGTGCATGGTGTGCATGGTGGAATGAAGTTGCTCACCTCCTGGCAGCCAAGAAGAGAGAGAGAGAGAGAGAGAGAGAGAGAGAGAGAGAGAGAGAGAGAGGGGAAGAGGAAGAATGTAGGGTTCTAAAATCCCCTTTAAGGTCATGTCCCCAATGACCTATGACCTCCCTCTAGGCCCCACCTCTGGAAGGTTCTACTACCTCCTAACAGTGCCAAGCAGGGGACCAAGCCTTTAAAACATGGGTATTCATGGGACTTTCCAGATCCAAATTATAACAATATCCATCTCCTGGTCTGCCTTCTGGGAAGTTTCACCCAAGACAGCCAGAGTCACACTGTTTATTATCAATAGAATCAAAACTGCACACCAAATCTCTGACAACGTATCTACTACACTGTACCACATTACGTTGCCTTTCAGTTTTTGTCAATTTACTCATCTATTGAGCACACTGAGGGGTTGGGGATATAGCTCAGTTGGTAGAGTGCTTGCCTTGAATGCACAATGCCCTGGGTTCAATCCCCAGCATCAAAAAAAAAAAAAAAAAAAAAAAAAAAAAAAAAAAAAAAACCACTGAGGACTGAGGCTTCTAGTTAAACCTCCTTCTGGGGGAAAAAAGTCTCTCTTCAGAGTCACTTGCCATCAAAGATGGGTGTTTTAATTTTATTTTTGTTTAATTTAGAAGATGATGTAACCAAGCTATCAGCTAAGATGTCTCAACCCTTTGTGATCTGGATAAGATTGGTGTGAAGCTGTATTTCACACTCTGTAGAAACCCAAACTTTCCTGCAAGATTTCTGAAAATTCCCAAAGAGCTTCTATTCTAAGAACAACTTTGGCTCTGTCTCCTGCTTCTAAATATGCTGTCTGGTGCATAATAGGTACTCAAGAAAGCCAAGTACCTCTCCCTTCTTTGGGAATAGTGCCCTTTCCTTACAGGAACACTATACTATAATAAGTGGTCCAATTCAGAGGGCCTCCGTGACAACTTGTGAATATTTTAGCCACAGTACTTGGCCTGGGGAGAGACACATATCACAATCTATGCCAATCAGAGCCTTTTCCAGGGACCTGATTAGTTCTAAGAACTAAAGCAATAGGGAAAAGATGCTTTCCTGTCTTAACAGTAGTAAATCTCTGGGGAAAAGAGTCTGAGGCTGCTGCAACCGATTCCCCTGCTGAGCAGGTTATGTGTACTAGGAAAGACCCACCACCGCACAGTGATCCACAGAGAGCTGACGGTATTTGAATCCCTGAGGCCAGCTCCTCCTTCACCTTTCCCACAGTGGGAACTGAAAAGGGACATAATCATCACTGGAACAATCTACATGATCTTCCCCAAAGATGGAGAGGATGATAAGTAGTGGGAAAGGAGTATAGAACTGGAAATAACTCATTAAAAGAACACGCTAAAAACTTCACAAATAAATAGGCAAAGGGAAGTGTCAGCTCAAGAAGGTGAACGGATCTTCCCTGCTCCATGGTTCACTTGTGGGTTGTTAAACTGCAACCTGAATCTGAGATCACTTCCTGCCACAGCCCCACCCCTGCTCCTCACCCAATGGTGGCACCTGTGCTTCCAAACTAGGCCAGGGTCTCTCCTCCAGAGGGGAATTTAGTGGTTTCCCTAATCTAATCTCTCGGCCTACAAATCTCTCCGGATGGAGAAAGAGACACTGGGGAGGCATTTCCTCTACTTATCAAGAAGGCTTCAAAAGCTGGGAGGGTTACTGCTTTCCAGTGGGAGGGGTGGCCTTGAACTGGCATCCGCACTCATTGGTTTCATCAGGCAATCCACCATTTGGGAAATGGATACTTTATCTTTTATAGACTATTGATCTCCATTTCTCTTTCTTTTCCTAGAAAGGGAAGATTTTAGCTTGACATTAAATATTAAAGGAAGAAGACCTTTGTGTCAGTGGACTCAATTTGTGAAGTCCTTCCTCTGTTAGTGTTCTAACTAGAGTCATTTGTCAGATGATGGGTACTCTATGTGCTTTATGACAGCAAACTTTCTAACTTTGTTCCCCCTGGTACCCAGCCGCCCACTTCCTTAGTTTTCCGTGATGCTGTTCAAAACAGGTCCAAAACCACCAGCCTCCTTCCACTTGGGCTATGCAGTTCTTACAGATGAGGGTCTTTGAGGCATCAAACCCACTTTCTTCCAGGACAAGAGGCTAATTCCAACTGAGTAGGTCACTGCTAAGATGTGAAGCATGGACATTTTCCCAGTGATCAGGTCTTTAAATCCTGGAGGATTTGAGATGAAATCCTCCACTGCCTGCAGGGTATCACAGAGAAGTATCAAATATGACTTCAAATACCAAACACTAGATTACAATATTTATTTCCAAAGCTTACATTCTCTGTGCTTCCATTTCTGCATCCATATAATAAATAAAAAGAATACAAACTTCACAGAGTGTTTTGCTCGGGAAATGTTGGTTGAGTAAGTGAGTCACTGAGCTAATTAATTGCTGCAGAGATGAGTTGAAGTTCCTAGTTGCAAGCACTAGAAGCTCAATATGATGAACTTAGGCAGAAAGAGAATCTACAGGAGAGTTCCCAGGAAACTCAGGGAATTGACAAGAAGGCAGAAGAGCCACCCAGGAACATGGGCTGGAACCCAGATTTCGAGACATCAACCAAGGTCATGCCACAGGTTCAGTGCTTAGGACACATCTGCCCTGTCCTTGCTGCAGGGCTCCCCAGTCTCCTCTTACAACTCCCCTGCCAAGAAAACAGAAATTAGCCTTATTCTGAAATTCTGGGTCTATAAACTTCACCAGCTAATGTTTGCAAAATGTTCAAATATAACAGTGTGAAGAAATTACTGAAATTTTGAAATGACCAATTCTTCCACAATATGGGGAATTAATTTTGAGTTTAGTTTATACCTGCTATGTCAAGAACATGGGCCCTAAGACAGATTAAAGCTCAGTTGCCCCCCAAAAGATGACTGGATGAATGAATGGACAGACTGATGGATGGACAGACAATCCAGTAAAAAAATGAAAAAGAAATAGTTGAAAAAGAGAGTACATCTCATGTACTGACAAGCAGATGAGTGCATTTGGACAGTTTATTTAACTGTCTGGCACTCAAGACTTGGAGGAAAATGTGACGGATTAGATAGTTTTAATTTTCCCTTTCACACCAGAATTTTATCTATAGAGACAAAATGTTTTCTGGCAATAATCTTATACAAAAAAAAAATTTTCGGCTGGGTTTTCTATGCAAGGTGTTCCATGAGATAATAGACAGTATCCTCAGTTATGGTTTCACAAGTACAGAAAGGATAAACCTCATGCAAAATATTTTCTACAAGCAAATTGTGCCTCTGAAAACTTTCTGCCTGGCATGCAGGAGACAGGCCAGGTGCTTTGGCTGTTCTACCACAGTTCCACCCCAGATACACCTGGAGAATGTGGATGTACCCTGGCAGATGCCTCCGATGGGCCCCTCTCCAACACCAGATGTGTTAAAGTGAGGACTGGGCATGGGCTGTGCCTGCACAAATGCATAAACAACCTCCTACCACATCTCCACTGTGCTGCAGGTCCTCATGGGCAGGTGCAGTGATGGATTAGGTTGCAGACAGGAGGGGCACGCTGGCATTTTGTTCTGGAAGCCTAAAACCCAAAGTGCACTGTTGTCCTGACAGCAGCACCAGCCTCAGTAACAGGCGGAATATCTGCAGGTGGAAATGATTTTTCCTTTCTGGAGGAAATTTGGAGCTGCTTGAGCTCCAGCATAACGATGGAGCCTTGATTCCTGGGGAGGCAGCCTTCCAGCTCACGGAGCCTGTCAGAAACTGCATCACCAACAGAGAAGCAAGGAAATAACTTCCAAATCTTCCAAATAGAAGGAAGTTGGCAGAGGCAACTAGAACATAAAAACAGCGTTGAATTTGAATGCTTATAAAAACAGCCCAAATTCTGGAAAGCTCAACTTCCTTCCAAAAGATTTGAGACTCTGGAGTGTGTTATGTGTGTGTTTCCCATTTTAGTTAGAAATCCAGATGAAGATGGAAATAAAATCAGGTTGGTAAGATGAAGTGTGGCATCAAAAGTGGGCTTTTGGTTTAAGCTGGACGAGTCCCATAAGAAAAGCCACTTTGGACCTCTGTGAAAGGGGCTGCTACGAGCAGGGGGAGGAATGGCAACGTGGCCTGCATGGGCAGCACAGCCTTTGCCTCTCTGGGAGAGGACCACGTTTTCTCCCACTCCATTCTCCACTGACTAGGCTCTGCTTTCTCAGGACTCACAGCCTCCAAGATGCTCTCCCTGTTGCAGCTCCACTCACTCCACCACCCCATCCCAAGGTCCTCGTAGGTTCCCCAGACTCTGCTCACACCTTAAATTCAGTGGACTGGAGGCTGGGCTCTCCTTGGAGGAGCATCAGTCAAGCAGCTGCTCCATGCTCCATGTGTTGCTCCCAGCTCCACTCCCTGCATGCCTGTGTGTCCCTCTAGGTCTGTGTGGCTTTCCTTCCTTCCTTTCTTTCTTTTGGTGAAGACAGAGCAGGGCTTGGAGTGGAGTGGAGAGAGATAAAGGAAGAAGGGATTTTCCTTGCTCTGCAATTTGGTGGTTCCTAAGACTGAACCTGGAAGTAGAATTATTTTTCTCATAGCTCAAGACCTAGTAGAGTGGGAAGAGGAGGAGTTCACCCCTCTTCTCCCCACATCCTCTAAGTCCTCTGATTTCCCTTAACTCTTCCCTTCCCTCTGTGGCAATACTCCTGGGTAACAGAACTCTGGCTGGATCCTATCCCTTGGCACAGACCCACACCCAGTCTAGGCCTGCTGCCCATTCTACTCCAGCTCAGGTGGTTTCCATCTGATGTGAGGAAGTGATGCTGGGGGTATGTGGAGTGAGGTGAGCTTCTTGAGAGAAGTCCTGGCAGAGTGAGGACCAGTGGGTTTAGACAGAATTAGAATTTCTGGGCATATTTCAGGGAAACTCATTTGAGCTCTAAATAAAGGGCAGCCAGGGGCCAGGAAGTACAATCTGGAATCTTTGTCTTTAGTTTGCAGGCAGTGAAAATGCCCCCAAGGCAGGCAATGGAACACCCATACACACAGAAGCTTGTCTGTTGTCCTAACCTGGTGACATATAATCATTCAATTTTACAGACCTGGAAACCTAGCTTATGGAAGTAAAATGACTTTCCCCCAAGAAGGAGCAAAATGCACATGTGGATTTGAGTTTTCTGCTCCCACCAAGTATGCTGATGATAAAACAACTCATGAATGTTAGAAATTATTCAGATGCTGGAAAATTAATAAAACAAGAAGAAATTTTTTTTAAATATAAGAAAACCTCCCATTTTCTTGTGTAAAAGCAATCCCAATAAATTCCTAATACTTTTGCCTAGTAACTGCAGAATGCAGTGTGATGATGGATATGATGAACCACATACAATAAGTATCTTACAAGTTTTATTTGATATTATAGTCTAATAAAATCTATGCACATGACATTTTCACAAGTCATGATCTTCATGGTGTCTGCTTACAATATTCTTATCCTCTCTAAGAGATTAAGGTATTCGATTATTTTATAAGGCTTCATAAGCTTATAGTATTTCACAAGATAAAGGAGAATGCAAATATGAAGATATAGTTTTTGATCCAAATTGACCCTACAATCCAAACAAGAGCAATATCATTATATGAAGCATACTGATATCTTTATGATTTGGATTCTAATATTCAATTATTAAATGGAAGTTCACAACACAAAAAAAAAAAAAAAGAGGGAGAAGGCAGGATTTAATTTAGATATACTGCCACCAGGTGGCGACAGAGTGCCATAGACCGTTAAGTCCAAACAGGTGGAGGTTTTGCTAGAATTACAGATGGTGACTCTGGATTCAAACTCCACAGATTTATAATCACAATCCTTCTATTTTTTTAATGTATTAAAACATTTACTTAAATAATGACAGGTAATATAACTATGTACAAATATTTTAAATAGCTCTTTAAATGGATTTGACATCTTTCCCTTCAATCTCGGTAAGTTCTTTTTCTCACAAATACCTTCAAAGAAAAATTACTCGATCCTTATGCTGCTTTGATGTGAAACTGTGTTGGGCATAAACTTCCAAAGCTCAGTTTCAGAGTATGATCTCTGTCCTAGTCTCTGCTTTTCTCCGTCAGCATAAAAACGGTAAAGGGAGTTTAAAGGATAGAGGTGGGAGGGATATGGAGGGTGGCTAACTGTCCTGGTTTGCCCAACACTGTCCTGGTGATAGCACCAAAAGACCTGCACCCAGGAAAAACCCCATATCCCAAGCAAACATAAAGACCTATTTCAGACCTCCTGCTCCAAGACTCTCACTTCTTTCCATTAGGAAAAATAAGGCCAAATGCCCCTCCTTGTGATGAGCCCCTCAAATCTCATGTATAGAAACCCTCTTTTACTGTGAGTCTTCGCTGCTCAGTTAGGATTGTGCTTTGATCTTACTTGGAGGCAGGAAGCACTGTCATTGCACAAATGTGTGTGCCGGTGAAGTGAAAATAGGGATCAGGTGGCCGCCAGTCATGCTGGGAAATAGCGCCTTTCAGAAGTCTCTGGGTTTATCATGCCAACTTCTTGCAAGGCTGAAGCTGACCATTGAGGTCTCCAAGGAAGCTGCTGGATGACAGGGAATCACAAGAGAAATGAGCCCCAGCTGACAGAGGACGCAACCCTGGAGCAGAGGCTGGAGACTCCTGGAAGGGATCTGCTCAGCAAGGCTCAGGTCATAGCTAACCCCTTGGGTCTGCTCAGGAATGCAGCAGGAGGAGTTCTTGACAGCAAGTCTGAAGTGAAATAACCATGCAGGCTTATAACTTGAAAAGAAAAATATCTTTAAGGAAATGACCTAAAAAGGGACAACTCTGCTGGGACTAGATGAAAATGCTAATGCTATTTTGCGATTGCTTTCCTGACCAGTTTATGTTCATTACATTCATGTCCTGTATCCGTGCATGCAGTTGGTTGGATCATAGTTTAGCTTTTCTTTTTCTTTTTCTTTTTCTTTTTAGAGAGAGTGAGAGAGAGAGGAGAGAGAGAGAATTTTTTTTTAATATTTATTTTTCAGTTCTCGGCGGACACAACATCTTTGTTTGTATGTGGTGCTGAGGATCGGGCCGCACGCACGCCAGGCGAGCGCGCTACCGCTTGAGCCACATCCCCAGCCCCTAGCTTTTCTTTAGGACAAATATTCTTTCCCAAGTTCATGTTCTCAGGCGCATAGCACTTAACAAATCCTGATCCACACACCTGACACCTACCAGTGCCCATGGATAAAGAAAGCAAGAAGATATGATAATGTTCTCCAAAGCATAAAACAGAGATGCCCACCACAGAAGCATAGCACACAGAGCCATCTTGTGTGCTGTGTGGGGACGGAGGCAGGAGGGGAGGGACAGTTCTGAGCACCCAGGGCTGAGAGGGAAAGACAATGAACAAAGACGACACAATGGCACAAACACTACATTAGAAACAACATGTTTATTTATTGAATCTGAGGTGGGGGAAATGAAGTCAGCTGAGAAATATGGTTGGGTTCCTAACTTGACAATGAATAAGCAGGCTCTGATTTACAACTATATGGGTGTCAGGCTGCCATATGCTATGTGAACAGGAAAGAAATCCTGGGAAGGCGGGGCCCTTTTGTGCTACTGACTGCCTCGCCTGACGGAGATCTACCTTGATGGGCAAAGAATAAGACAGAGGCCACCTGGATGGAGTTGTCAGGTAAAATATAGGATGTCCAGTTAAGTTCCAGTTTCAGACAGACAAGAAACCTCTTTGATGTGAGTATGTTCCAAATACTGCATGGGACATACCTGTTCTAAAAATATTATGGGTTGCCTATCTGAAATTCAGATTTAACCGGGCATCCTGTATCTTCGTTTATTGGATCTGGCAACATGGGAAACAAAAAGTAAAGAACCTGATAAGGAAAGAGGATCACTGTTACCATGGCAAAGGAACATGGGCGATGCCTACAGAGGAGGAGAAAGCGAGGGAGCCCCGAGGCCAGGAGAACTGCTAGACCCCACAGCAATGGCTCCCAAGGGCCCTTCAACAGCTTTGAAGCTGTTCTTCCCACTGTGTTGCCCACCCACCCACCCACACAACAACTCCCAGAGCTCCCCATCAGCTTATTTATGCCATGGCCCTACTACAGAAGCATCAGCCATGGCAGGGAATTTCCCATCCTTCCCTAATTGCCACCCCTGCCAAGGAGACCAAAGGAAAAGAAAGCAGAAACCAAACCAAAAAAGAAAAACTAAATGAATAGGTGATAATGTTGGTTATGGGGGAGGGGCTTTAATACTTCTAACAAGTCTCTTTAAATATATGAGATGATATTACATACCCTTCCTTCCCAATAAAGAACTGAAAGAATATGATAAAAATAAAACCACGGGAAGAAAAAATAATCTTGGACATTTTTAAGTATGATGCCAAAATACAAATTAAATAGAAGACTTAGAATGTAAAAGAAAGGATATTTCTCATAAAATAGAACAAAAAGATGTAAGTATGGAAACCATGAAAGAAAATATTTTAAAATATAAAGAATCAATTTAGGAAGACTAACATTCACATAATGGGCATTTCAGAAAACAGAATGGAAAAAAGAGAAAGGAGTAACAATAGCTAATATTTATTGGGTGAGTACTATATGTTTTATAGGTATTAGTTAATTCATTCTTCCCAATAATCCTGAAGTAGTGCCTAATATCATACCCATTTAACAGAAATGGAAACTGAAACACAGAAAGAATAACTTGCCCAATGCCTTGTGGCCAGCAGGACAAGAACCAAGACTGAAACCCAGAGTCCAGCTCTAGAGCTTAAGCTCATGGATGAGGTGTGTCTCAGTCTGAGCTCTCTACAAAACAGAGTCAAAGGCAAAAGTTGACTTCCTGATCTTTAATTAGAGAATGCAATCAAGGAGCTGGAATGAGGGGAAAGAGTGGGTAAGGCATAGAAAGAGGGGAAATTAATATAAGAGATGGTGCTTCCAAACTGATTGTGGATTATAGCAAATACAGGTAATTGCTTTTCAGTGTCTTTTCCTCCAAGTCCAACTGGGAGGAAATGGGAAGGACTTATGTCCTGGCTTCAACTTCCATTTGTTCAACTTGCCATATAGGAATTTACCCTCCCTCTTCTCCTCTTCTTGACTGTTCCATCTGTTTTTTCCAGAGGCTACCAAGGAAATTAGATCCAGTTGCAGCAGCATCCAACTAGTGGGCATAGACCAATGGCACCCCAATATGTTATCATGACTGCTTGCAATGTCTAAGACCCTACTTAGGGAGCAAGCATGCATGTTTGGTAGCTAATGGGACCCACAGAGTTTCATGCCTCAGTAGGAACCTGTAGCATCTGGATCAAGAGGTGAATAATAGGTGTGTGAGGGTCCTACTGAATCATGTATTTGAACGACATGAAATATTGGACCAGCTTCCACAGTGTACCTGGCTAGCCAAAATGGCAGAGTTCTACCATGGTGGGGGAAAAGCCAGAACTCAAGAAGGATTGAAACCTCCCCTCTGTGGCCTTCAAGAATGCAGATGGTACCAAATGGTCTTCCTAGAGGGCCATTTGTATGTGGCAGCCAGGACAATCCAGGAAGCACATAAATGAGGATCACACCCTGCTAGGTTCTGAGTCTACAGAATGGAGTGCTGATGATGAGTTTATCAATACCACAAAGACTTATACTGAGTTGCTGCCATATGACAAATACTATTCTAAATGTTATATTTATATTTCTTATTTTAATCCTCACAGAAATGTCATGAAGTTTCTCCTGATTTTATAGAGATACTAACACAGAGAAGCTTAATAACTTAATTAGTATTGTAGCTGGTAACTGAGAGTCAGGTTTTGAATCTAGGTCCTGGGGTTAGTACTCTCAACTATCAAAGGTCCACTGAACCACAGAATAAATGTTCAACAACATTAACAAAAAAAAAAGGAAGAAAGAAAGAAAAAAAAAGAGCTTTTAAGATGTGAAAACATAATCCCAGAAACTAAAAGATGATTCTAAAAGCTTTCAGGGAAGTGACTCAACAGAATGAGAATTGAAATTGTGTTTATCTTCTCAATCACAGTACTAAAAGCTAGGAAATAATAAAGCAATAACTTTAAAGTTTGAAAGAAAATCACTTTTCAACTTAGAATTTGACATCCAAATTGTGAAGCGAGTTTAAAACTAGAATAAAGACTTTGCAAATATGTTTGGACTCTAAAATTGGTCTTTTTTCTTAGAAAGTGACTGGAGAAGACAGGTCCAGTGGCGTCTGCCTATAATCCCAGTGACTTGGGAGGCTAAGGCAGAATGATTTTGAGTTCAAAGCCAGCCTCAGCAACTTAGCGAGGCCTTGTCTCAAAATAAAACATAAAAAAAGGGGCTGGGGATGTGGCCCCAGTGGTAAAGTGTCCCTGGATTCAATCCTTGGTACCAATAAAAAGGAAGGAAGGTAGAAAGGAAAGAAGGAAGAAAGGAAGGAAGGGAGGGAGGGAAGGAGGGAGAGAGAGACTGGAGGATATGGAGGATATGCATCCACAAGACGAAGAAGTAAACCAAGACAGGAAAACATGGCATTCCAGAAATACAAATCCAACCTGGAAAAGCTATTAAACGAAGATACCCAGTAAATAACTGTGTCATAGAGCTAGGGTTCCAAATCTATAATGGTACAGGAAGAAATAGAACTTCACAAAAGAGTGTCCAGGAAAAAGTGGACCCAATAGAAAGAATGACATGATAGATGATATAATGGAGTATCTGCAAAGAAGGTACAATCAGGCCATCTTTAATCCAAGGAATGATGAAAGGCTATACAAGAAAGGACATATAATCATAATATTCTAATAAATTCAGCAGTGGACAATAATTTCCTTGTTGTTATGATATAAACATTAGTTATTGACACAATTGAAAGTCTAATAAGAATTTGGGGGAAAGGATGAGGAAGGAGAGATATAAACATTAAATCTTCATCTGTAATAACACTTGCATATTTGAAGATTTCATTATATGCATATTACTTAAACATGCAAAGACAACTTTCAAAAAAAGCTGCAGCTGGTGTGAGGTTACTGTTTTTGTTATAAGCATTTTAACATGATTTTATTTCTTAATTCTGTATACAATTATTTTCATTTAAAAAATTAAAATAAAACTTGTTTTTTTTTTCAAAAAGGCAACAATAAATAAATAAATAAATAACTAGATTCGAACTTTACCCAAATCACCTCCTTTTCAGTTTCCTGATTTGTTAAGTGGGAGATTAAATCTGAATGATCTTTGATTTCCTTCCTTCTCTAACATTGTGCTGTTTATATTCTGATCTTAAGGCTGAGTTGGCAGAAATGTATAAAAATACTCATAAAATGATGTCATCCATTCTGTGATTAAAGACAATAGTTTACTGAAGATTCTTACTGGGTTCTATTCACTTTCAAAAGAAATGTGAAACTTAAAAAAAAAATCAATGGTTCAGATTCGATTCAGCTAATAGCTTAAAGGGAGAGCCAAGAGTTCCAAAGTCATTGAGTTCATCAGTCTCAATCAAACTACTTTCATGGACACTTTTATGAGAAAGAGATACAAATCCAGATAATAACAATGGCTCCAGTGGCCTCATAACACAAAGGAGGGAGTTTAGTTTTAAGTATCCTAAACTCTAGGGGAGACTAAAAATAGCTGGAAACAAACAAAGGCAGAGGCTTCCATTAACAAAGATGTGCCCAAAAGAAGAACTAATAAAAGTAGAACCCAAAGATGCACAGACTTCCCTAGTGCATTGGAGGATTGAACGTTATAGAAAAAAGCTTCATCTCTTTCTCCTATGGTACAGAGTATCAGATCATATGAACTCATCCACTTGCCAAGTGGGTCTTAGAACCAAAAGAGAAATAATGCTGTGCATTTATAATCACTAACAGGTGAGATGTAAAAGCAGATTTACTATATGTAGAGTTAGGGAGAACATTTTTAGATGAGATCTCAGAGACATATCACTAAGTAGATTAGACTTGATAAAAACGTCCATTTGTATCCTAGCAAGGTACACTGGGATCCAGGGAGGTCAGTTCTTTGAAATAACAATAACCTGTAAGTCTTTCACAAATGCAAAATGTTAAGCAAATATGGTCTATCTCAAAGTAAAACACACACACACTTTCTGAGAAGCAGAAGGTAAATCATCCTAAAGGAGGGAAAATCATGAAAAATTCTCTGTTCTTTACTAAAAGTGAATAGAATTTTTAAGACGGGTAGCTCCATTCCCACTGATGGTCTCATTCTTGTGTTTGGTATTGGCTCTTTAGTTGGGGTACATAGAGACACAATAGTGGCTCTCAACAAATAAAGAAATTCCTTTCTGATAAAAAGTTTTCAAACCACATATGTAGTCCATACACATTTACTGAACCAGTAGTGAATATTTACTAAGCCCTCCCAATGTGCTAAGTATGCCACATAATTTGGCTTACATATTTTGGCTCATTTTGTCCATATAAACTTTCTGTCTATAATATGACATTAATCCTCTAAGGGGGCCTAGGAATATTTATGAAAAGTAGGCAGGCATTTAAAGTCATGTATTAGGGTGAGCTATTAAGAACAAAGACTTCTTAGTATTAGTCAAGACTTTCAAAATATTTAGACAGCAAACGTGAGCACTGACTGATCAATAAATAGGTGCCAGTCCTACTACCAATTAGGTCATCCCAGGGCCACCGGCAGCATATCTGCTCATCCTGGAATTGGTGTCCTTCCCCTCTGCCAACTAGGAAGGAGGACTCAGCACTGTGTAAGAAAATAGCTTTTAAATTCCAGGCCCGCTGAAGAACATTCACTTATTCAACCCCAGGGAAGGTTTGGGGATTTCACTGAGTTTCCTGGGCCACTGAGTAGGATGCTTATCAGAAAAACCCAATGAAAAAAGACTCTGTTCAGGAGATTGAAGACAGCAGATTAGAAAGACTGCATTTCCAGTTGCTCCATGGCTCAGGATTCAAGCAACAGGAAACGGCTTCTCAGAGAGGTGGATGAAAGAGGGAACTGACTGACATTCTATATTCAATAGTCAGAGACTTTTAGAAACTTAGAAGTTTGGGGACACTGAAAAAAGGACAAGAAAGAGTAGATCGGAGCCAAGTCACAGTTCACCGTGGAGGGCAGGGGCAATAACTCAAGCAGAGAGACAAACACAGTGAACAAATTTGGCATGGAAAAACCTGTAAAACAGAGAAGCAATCTGAACGTAGCTGAACCGGAGGCTCCGCAGTGATCTGATGTTTGAAAAGTGCTCCGTGTTTCTTGACCGGTTAGTGGAGAGCTGAGGCAGAAGCCCTCTTGAGGAGGCCATGCTGCAGTTTGCTGTTGTGGGAATCCAGAAGATCATGGTGAATATTGTCATACTGTCCTGACAAGCGCCTACCCTGTAGCTAGGATAACTAGAATAATGTGAGTGAAACTAGCACAGAGATTGTACCCAAGGAATTCAAGCCAGAGATAGGGAGGGAAGTGCAACTCATTTTCCCTTTGAATATGGAGCTCACCTGACCAGCTGAAGGAAACAGAATAGGCAGGTGTGGTTACTCGGGAACTGAGTCTGGGGAGGCCATATTCGTGGGTGGAGAAGTGTGCGAGACCTGGAGAGGGTTGGCTCCCCTGCCTTACAGATGGAATTTTCAGGAAGCTCTAAGACCCAAATGCCCAGCAGAGACGGGCCTCTGCCTGGCCCTAGGAGTGTGCTGATCTAATTCTCTAGAGCAACTTTCAGCCAGTGAGTAACCAAAGGCCTGATTAGAGCAATCCCCAGCCTCTGAAGCTTCCCATTTAGAACTCTGCAGCCGCCCCACCATGGAGTGCCTAAATCTGATCTCTCGGGACAAAGTTCCAATATGCAGTACTTCCCATTTTGTCCTTCTTTGTACTGGTGAGAGGGAAAGCTGAGACTATTTCAATCAACTTCAGTTCCAGACCACTCCAGTTGGCAGTTTGGTGAATAACCCCAAAAGAAGAAGGGTTTAAGAGCCCAGAGCCCTTGGTCCTTCTAAGGGACCATGATCCAAGAAGAAATGGGGAGAAGGACAGTCAGGTATAGGCAGTGAATATCCAACCTCATCAATAGTTCTGACCACCTCAGCAAAGACAATTCTTTTACTTTTCATTAGAATTTTTTTCTGGTGTTGGTTTGTGTTTTTTTGGTGTTCTTACTGTGTTGATTGGTTTGTGGATATATCTAAATATACATTTTTTTCTCATTTTAAGGTATCTTTTATGTTTGTTATTTTTCTTTGCTTGGCTTTAGAAGGTGAAGATTTTATTTATTTTTATTTTGCTTTGTTTCTTTTGTTTTTATTTCCTTTCTTCTTCTAATATTCTAATAGCCCAGATCTCTCATTCTCATTCTCTCTCTCTCTCTCTCTCTCTCTCTCTCTCTCTCTCTCTCTCTCTCTTGTATTTTGTTTCTTTTATTTAGTTTTTTTCTCCTCCTTCTTTATAGCCATCACTTGCTACATCTCTACTGATTTTTTTCTGTTCACACTGTGAGCATTCTAAATTTTCTTTCACCTCCCTAACACATTTTCCTTTCTCTTAATGAAGTGTAATGCTACCATGTTTTAGAACTATTTGGTTTACACATTCCTGCCCTTACCAATCATGTTGCTGCAGTTATTAGTACTGTGGATGGCATGGTTGACACCTGCTGTCTACTTTAGTGCCAGATCTTAGTTCATGGCTATTTATCATTTTTTCTGTTGGCAATTACTGACCCAACCTTTCCTGTTTTTGTGGTAATTACTGCTGTAGATTTCATAATAGGTACTGGGTATTTATGTTATTACTGTACATTTTTTATTGCTATTTTGTTTTTCCCCTTTTATGTGGGGTGCTGGGAATCTACTGGGAGCAGAGTTCACAGGGTAGAGACTCTGCTGCAGAGATAAACCCAGCCAAGAGGCAGCATAACTTGCCCCATCACATGCTGAAATTGAATAATTGAACTTCAATTGTTCTTTTTTTTTTCCTTTTACTCTTTTTTTTAATTGTTGGTCGTTCAAAACATTACATAGTTCTTAATATATCATATTTCACAGTTTGATTCAAGTGGGTTATGAACTCCCATTTTTACCCCGTATACCGATTGCTGTATCACATCAGTTACACTTCCTTTGATTTACATATTGCCATTCTAGTGACTGATGTATTCTGCTGTCTATCCTATTCTCTACTATCCCCCTTCCCTTCCCCTCCCTTCCCCTCCCCTCCCCTCCCCTTTTCTCTCTCTACCCCCTCTACTGTAAATCATTTCTTCCACTTGTATTATTTTTCTCTTACCCCTCCTTTCCTCTTATATGTAATTTTGTATAACCCTGAGGATCACCTTCCATTTCCATGCGATTTCCCTTCTCTCTCCCTTTCCCTCCCACCTCTCATCCCTGTTTAATGCTAATCCTCTTCTCAAGCTCCTCCTCCCTACCCCGTCCTTGGTTACTCCCCTTATATCAAAGCAGTCATTTGGCATTTGTTTTTTAAGGATTGGCTAGCTTCACTTAGCATAATCTGCTCTAATGCCATCCATTTCCCTCCAAATTCTATGATTTTGTCATTTTTTAAAGCAGAGTAATACTCCACTGTGTATAAATGCCACATTTTTTTATCCATTCATCTATTGAAGGGCATCTAGGTTGGTTCCACAATCTTGCTATCGTGAATTGTGCTGCTATGAACATCGATGTAGCAGTGTCCCTGTGGCATGCTCTTATTAGGTCTTTAGGGAATAGACCGAGAAGGGGAATAGCTGGGTCAAATGGTGGTTCCATTCCCAGCTTTCCAAGAAATCTCCATACTACTTTCCAAATTGGCTGCACCAATTTGCAGTCCCACCAACAATGAACAAGTGTACCCTTTTCCCCGCATCCTCTCCAGCACTTGTTGTTGTTGGACTTCATAATGGCTGCCAATCTTACTGGAGTGAGATGGTATCTTAGGGTGGTTTTGATTTGCATTTCTCTGACTGCTAGCGATGGTGAGCATTTTTTCATGTACTTATTGATTGATTGTATGTCCTCCTCTGAGAAGTGTCTGTTCAGGTCCTTGGCCCATTTGTTGATTGGGTTATTTGTTATCTTGTTGTCTAATTTTTTGAGTTCTTTGTATACTCTGGATATTAGGGCTCTATCTGAAGTGTGTGGAGTAAAGATTTGTTCCCAGGATGTAGGCTCCCTGTTTATCTCTCTTATTGTTTCTTTTGCTGAGAAAAAACTTTTTAGTTTGAGTAAGTCCCATTTGTTGATTCTAGTTGTTAACTCTTGCGCTATGGGTGTCCTATTGAGGAATTTGGAGCCCGACCCCACAGTATGTAGATCATAGCCAACTTTTTCTTCTATCAGACGCCGTGTCTCTGATTTAATATCAAGCTCCTTGATCCATTTTGAGTTAAGTTTTGTGCATGGCGAGAGAAAGGGATTCAGTTTCATTTTGATGCAAATGGATTTCCAGTTTTCCCAACACCATTTGTTGAAGATGCTATCCTTCCTCCATTGCATGCTTTTAGCTCCTTTATCAAATATAAGATAGTTGTAGTTTTGTGGATTGGTTACTGTGTCCTCTATTCTGTACCATTGGTCCACCTGCCTGTTTTGGTACCAGTACCATGCTGTTTTTGTTACTATTGCTCTGTAGTATAGTTTGAAGTCTGGTATCGCTATACCTCCTGATTCACACTTCCTGCTTAGCATTGTTTTTGCTATTCTGGGTCTTTTATTATTCCATATGAATTTCATGATTGTTTTATCTATTTCTACAAGAAATGCTGTTGGGATTTTGATTGGCATAGCATTGAACTTATAGAGAACTTTTGGTAATATCGCCATTTTGATGATGTTAGTTCTGCCTATCCATGAACAGGGTATATTTTTCCATCTTCTGAGGTCTTCTTCTATATCTCTCTTTAGGGTTCTGTAGTTTTCATTGTATAGGTCTTTCACCTCTTTTGTTAGGTTGATTCCCAAGTATTTTATTTTTTGGGGGGATATTGTGAATGGAGTAGTTGTCCTCATTTCCGTTTCAGAGGATTTGTCTCTGATATACAGGAATGCATTTGATTTATGCGTGTTGATTTTATATCCTGCTACTTTGCTGAATTCATTTATTAGCTCTAATAGTTTCTTTGTAGACCCTTTTGGGTCTGTTAGGTATAGAATCATATCATCTGCAAATAGTGATAATTTAAGTTCTTCTTTTCCTATTTTTATGCCTTTAATTTCTTTCGTCTGTCTAATTGCTCTGGCCAGTGTTTCGAGGACTATGTTGAACAGAAGTGGTGAGAGAGGGCATCCCTGTCTTGTACCAGATCTTAGAGGGAATGCCTTCAATTTTTCTCCATTCAGAATGATGCTGGCCTGTGGCTTATCATATATAGCTTTTACAATGTTGAGGTGTGATCCTGTTATCCCTAATTTTTCTAGTGTTTTGAACATAAAGGGATGCTGTACTTTGTCGAATGCTTTTTCTGCATCTATCGAGATGATCATATGGTTCTTATTTTTAAGTCTATTGATGTGGTGAATAACATTTATTGATTTCCGTATATTGAACCAGCCTTGCATCCCAGGGATGAATCCTACTTGATCATGGTGTATAATTTTTTTGATATGTTTTTGAATCCAATTCGCCAGAATTTTATTGAGGATTTTTGCATCTAGGTTCATTAGAGATATTGGTCTGTAGTTTTCTTTCTTTGAAGTGTCTCTGTCTGGTTTAGGCATCAGGGTGATGTTGGCCTCATAGAATGTATTTGGAAGTTCTCCCTCTTTTTCTATTTCCTGAAATAGCTTGAAAAGTATTGGTGTTAGTTCCTCTTTAAAGGTTTTGTAAAACTCTGCTGTATACCCATCCGGTCATGGGCTTTTCTTAGTTGGTAGTCTTTTGATGGTTTCTTCTATTTCCTCTATTGTTATTGGTCTGTTTAGGTTGTCTATATCTTCCTGACTGAATCTGGGCAGATCATATGACTTAAGAAATTTATCGATGCCTTCACTATCTTCTATTTTATTGGAATATAAGGATTCAAAATAATTTCTGATTATCTTCTGTATTTCTGAAGTGTCTGTTGTGATATTGCCTTTTTCATCCCGTATGCTAGTAATTTGGGTTCTCTCTCTTCTTCTCTTCGTTAGCATGGCTAAGGGTCTGTCGATTTTATTTATTTTTTCAAAGAACCAACTTTTAGTTTTGTCAATTTTTTCAATTGTTTCTTTTGTTTCAATTTCATTAATTTCAGCTCTGATTTTAATTATTTCTTGCCTTCTACTTCTTTTGCTGTTGTTTTGCTCTTCTTTTTCTAGGATTTTGAGATGAAGTATGAGATCATTTATTTGTTGGTTTTTTCTTTTTTTAAGGAATGAGCTCCAAGCAATGAATTTTCCTCTTAGAACTGCTTTCAATGTGTCCCATAGATTCCGATATGTTGTGTCTGTGTTTTCATTTAACTCTAAGAAGTTTTTAATTTCCTCCTTAATGTCTTCTATAACCCATTGATCATTCAGTAACCTATTGTTCATTCTCCAAGTGATGCATGATTTTTCCTTCCTTCTTTTATCGTTGATTTTCAGTTTCATTCCATTATGATCAGATAAGATGCATGGTATTATCTCTACTCCTTTATATTGTCTAAGAGTTGCCCTGTGACATAATATATGATCTATTTTTGAGAAGGATCCATGTGCTGCTGAGAAAAAAGTGTAACTACTTGATGTTGGGTGGTATATTCTATATATGTCAATTAAGTCTAGGTTGTTAATTGTGTTATTGAGTTCTATAGTTTCCTTATTTAACTTTTGTTTGGAAGATCTGTCCAGTGGTGAGAGAGGTGTGTTGAAGTCTCCCATGATTATTGTATGGTGGTCTATTAGACTCTTGAACTTGAGAAGAGTTTGCTTGATGAACATACCTGCACCATTGTTTGGGGCATATATATTTATGATTGTTATGTCTTGTTGGTGTATGGTTCCCTTGAGCAGTATGCAGTGTCCCTCTTTATCCCTTTTGATTAACTTTGGCTTGAAATCTATTTTATTTGATATGAGTATGGACACTCCTGCTTGTTTCCACAGTCCATATGAGTGGAATGATTTTTCCCAACCTTTCACCTTCAGTCTATGTATATCTTTTCCTATCAAATGTGTCTCCTGTAGGCAGCATATTGTTGGGTCTTGTTTTGTGATCCATTCAACTAGCCTGTGTCTCTTAATTGGTGAGTTTAAGCCATTAACATTTAGGGTTATTATTGAGATATGGTTTGTTCCTCCAGCCATATTTGTTTATTAATGTTACTAAACCTGATTTGTTTTCCTCTTTGATTACTTTCCCCCCTTTACTGTCCTACCTCCCACTGTTGGTTTTCAATGTTATTTTCCATTTCTTCTTCCTGTAATGTTTTGCCAAGGATTTTTGAAGAGATGGTTTTCTAGCTGCGAATTCTTTTAACTTTTGTTTATCGTGGAAGGTTTTAATTTCATCTTCCATCCTGAAGCTTAATTTCGCCGGATACACGATTCTTGGTTGGAACCCATTTTCTTTCAGTGTTTGAAATATGTTATTCCAGGATCTTCTAGCTTTCGGAGTCTGTATGGAGAGATCAGCTGTTATCCTGATTGGTTTACCCCTAAATGTAATCTGCTTCCTTTCTCTTGTAGCTTTTAAAATTTTCTCCTTATTCTGTATGTTGGGCATCTTCATTATAATGTGTCTAGGTGTGGATCTCTTATGATTTTGCACCTTCGGCGTCCTGTAGGCTTCTAGGATTTGGGATTCTGTTTCATTCTTCAGGTCTGGGAAGTTTTCTCGTATTATTTCATTGAATAGATTGTTTATTCCTTTGGTTTGGAGCTCTGTGCCTTCCTGTATCCCAATGAATCTTAAGTTTGGTCTTTTAATGTTATCCCATATTTCTTGGATGTTCTGCTCATGGTTTCTTAGCAGACTTGCTGAGCTGTCTATGTTCTTTTCAAGTTGAAATACTTTGTCTTCATTGTCTGATGTTCTATCTTCTAAGTGATCTACTCTGCTGGTAGTATTGTCAATTGAGGTTTTTAAGTTGGTTTATTGCTTCCTGCATTTCTAGGATTTCTGTTTGTTTGTTTTTTATTACCTCTATCTCCCTGTGAAATTGATCTTTTACTTCCTGTATTTGTTTATGTAGTTCCTTGTCAAAGTGATCTTTCATTGTCTGATTTTGCTGCCTCATGTCTTTCTTGAGACTCCAGATCATCTGAAGCATGTATATCCTGAACTCTTTATCTGACATTCCATCTGTTGCAGCTATTACCTCTTCTAAAGTTGAGTTGACCTGCATTGCTTGTGGTCCTTTCTTTCCTTGTCTTTTCATACTGCTCGCGTTTCTTTCTGCTTGGTGAAACTGTTGTGTTTTTGAAATTTTCCCCCTATTTATTTATATTGCTCTTGTATAGTTGGGAGATCTCCCTTGCAGGGCAGGTAGTGGCTGTGCTCCTCCTCTAATTAGGGTGATCTGTCTACCACACTGGTTGGTCGTAGGTCTGCCCACCCTGCGGGTGCGGGTGGCAGCTCTGCTCTGCCCCCACTCCAATTGTGGTGACGTAACTACCACGCCCTCAGGTCGTTGGTCCTGATCCGGATGTGGGCGGCAGCTCTGCTCCGCCCCTACTCCAATGGGTGTGACGTGTCTACCACGCTGGTCGGCCTCTAAGCCTGTTCCGCCGGTGGGTCGCAGTTCTGCCTACCTTGCGGGTTCGGGCGGCAGTTCTGCTCAGCCCCCACTCCCAGTGGGGGTACCTGACTGCCTCTCCAACGGGTCGCTGGCCTTTTCCGGACACGGGCGGCGGCTCTGCTCCACCCCCACTCCAACCAGTGTGACGTGACTGCCTCGGTGCTACTTGTCCACCACATTGGCAGGCTGCCGGGCCTGTCCTGCCAGTGGGTTGCAGGTCTGCCTACCTTGCAGGCTCAGACGGCGGCTCTGCACAGCCCCCACTCCAAATGGGGTGATTTGGCTACTGCGCTGTCGGGTCGCTGGTCCTGTTCCAGGCGAGGGCGGCTACTCTCCTTAGCCCCAGCTGCAGTTTGGGTGTCGTGATACCACGCCGGTGGGTCACTTGGCCTGCTCTGGGCGCAGGCGGCAGCTCCACTCTGCCCCCCAGGCCCCCACAGCACCCAGCAGGACCCGGACCGAGAAGCAGTCCCCGCAGGTTCTCCAGCCCTGGGCCAAAGCAGCTTCGGGACCAGAACCCGGCCTCTCTGATCCCGGCCACGCTCTGCTAGGAGCAGGCTCCACAGAGCAACCCCCGCGGGTTCCCCAGCCCCAGGCCAAAGCAGCCCCGGGAGCCCGAGCCCGGCCGCTCCAAACTCTCCCAGCTCGGTGCACGCTCCGCTAGGAGCAGGCCCAAAGACGCAGTCCCCGCGGGCTCCCCAGCCCTGGGCCAAAACTGTTCCGGGAGTCAGAGCCCAGCCGCCCCTCAGCGCACGTTCCACTTGGAGCTGGCCTCAGCACACAGTCCCCGCAGGTTCCCCAGCCCTGGGCCAAAGCAGCCCGGGGAACCAGAATCCGGCCGCTCAAAGCCCGGCGCACGCCTTGCCAGGAGCGAGCCCCGAGGAGTATTCTCCTCAGGTTCTCCAGCCCCGAGCCTGAGCAATCTGTCTGCGAGACGCAGGCAAATACCAGCCTGAAATCACCTGTTCCGTAGCTGAATGAGCTGAGATCAGTAGTAAACAGGGATGATTACATCAGCTCTCCAAGATGGTGGCTGCTGTCCTCCTCCGTGGTCCGACCGGTGTCGAGAACCGAACTGGACCGCTTCTCTCCTCTGTCTCAAAGCCGGAACTCAGCACTAAGCACGGCCATTGCACCGCTGGCAGGAGCCCCCAGAATCCGCATCGCTGTACTCCCACTCCGGTACCTTGCCGCTACTCAGCGCGCGCAGCAGACTCCATCCGCGGGTCGGTCCGCCAACCAGGTTCTGCTACCCTCCGTGCGGAGAAATCGCCCGTGACCGAGCCCCGCAGCCGAACCCCGCGCGATGTAAATCCGTCCTCTAGATTCTGGAGCACCTCAATTTCACTGGAAATTCCCAACAAGGTAGCCTTCAGCCATTTCACCTTGTCTTTCTCCCGCACAGTGACGCGGCATACTGGGGTGATGCACTCCCATCGCCACCATCTTCCCTCTCTTCAATTATTCTTGAATACAAAGAATAGAAGAGGCAAAACCCACAAACGACCCAACCCCCAAAAGGAAAAGCTAGAGTGACGGTCTTAGGTCCCATTAAAAGACTTTCACTCCTACAACAAAAACAGAGATAATTAACCCAAAGACTGTGAACATTAACACCAGTGAGGTCTGATTGTTCCCAGACACCTTTACAACATACAGAGTTGATAAGTGAAGAAGAGGACTCACCAAGTATACACCTCACATACAACAACCCAATTGCTGTGTACAACACAATTGCTGGATCTACAAGAAGGACCCCATTCTTTTGAAAGCTACAGGGAAAATGGGATCCTTGACCTCTGCTATAAAATATACTGTATCAAAATGCACTAATCATCACCAAAGACTGAGCAGAGAAACTACACTACAAAATCCACTTGGAAATATATTGAAAAAAAAACCCACAATAACCTGATATATCAGAACATTTTGGCAAGAGAAACTGCACCCTTTTCCACACAGGAGAGTGCAAGAGAAATTCATACCAACTCATGCACAAAACCCAACACAGGAATAAAAGAAATATTAAAAAAAGGTAGCATGATGCCTCCTAAAGTTCACAATTCACAAGCAATGGAGTCCAAAGATATTAAAGTGGATGAAACACCAGAAAAAGAATACAAAAAATGATCAATGAATTCCAAGAGAACACAGAAAAACAACTGAACAAATTAAGGAATTTGGCACAGAATGTGAATGAAAATTCAACAAAGAAATACAGATTTTGAAAAAGAACCAAACCGAAATCTTTGAAATGAAAGTCACAATAAATCAAATAAAATATTCAGTGGAAAGTCTAATAGAGTAGACCAGGCTGAAGGCAGAAACCCAGAGCTGGAGGACAGAGTGGCTCACCTTGAATATTCAAACAGTACTAAAGAAAAGAAAATAAGTAATCGTGACCAGAATATACAAAAACTCTGGAACAACAACAACAACAAAAAGGCCAATTTAAGCATCATTGGAATCAAAGAGGGTGGTGATATTCGGGTTAATGGCATAAATCTCAAGATCCAACAAGAGTCAACTATATGTGGTTTGCTAAAGACTCACCTTAAAGGCAAAGATGGCCACAGGATGAAAATGAAAAAAAGGAAATTAAAATGCTATGAGAAGGGAGGCCCTAAACAAACAAGGAGTAGCTACTCTAGGCCAATAATGTAGATTTCAGGTCACAATTAATTGGAAGAAATAAAGAAGGTCACATCATATTAGTAAAGGGAACAATCCAACAAGAAGCTATACCAATAGAAAATATTTATGTCCCAAACATTGGTGAACCTCTCATATACTGTTGGTGGGACTGCGAGTTGGTGTAATCACTCTAGAAAGCAGTATGGAGATATCTTAGAAAACTTGGAATGGAATTACCATTTGACCCAGTTATCCCACTCCTCAGTCTATACCCAATTGACTTCAAATCAGCATGCTACAGTGACACAGCCACATTGATGTTTATAGCAGCTCTATTCACAATAGCTATGCTATGGAACCAACCTAGGTGCTCTTCAACAGATGAATGGATAAAGAAAATGTGATATATATATATAACAATGGAATATTACTAAGCCACAAAGAAGATGAAATTATGGCATTTGTCACCAATCTCAACAAACTAAACACCAAATATTCTCTCTGATATGTGGATATTAACACAAAATAAGGGAGGAAAAAATAGAAGTTCATGGAAGTAGAGAAAGGGGAGTGAAGGGAAGGTAAGTGGGAAGGCAATAGGAATACAGTAGAATGAGTTGGACATAATTTTTCTGTGTTTATTATGAATACACAACCAGTATAACTCCACAACATGTACAACCACAAGAATGGGAAGTTATACTCCATGTATGTATAATATGTCTAAATACACTTTATTGTCATGTATATCTAAAAATAACAAAAAATTCATACACTTAATTACATAAAACAGACACAACTTAAAGACTCAGACCCCAATACAATAATACTGAATGATTTCAACACATCTCTCTCACCAGTAGATAGGCAATACCGACATGAACTCACTAAAAACCCTGTAGCCCTAAAAATACTATAATTCAAATGGACTTAGCAGACATCCATAGAATATTTCATCAAACAACAGCCAAATTCACTTTCTTCTCAGCTGCTCATAGAACCTTCTCCAAAATAAACCATATTTTAGGCCACAAAGTAACTCATAGCAAATACAAAAAAGATGATATAATTCCTTGCATCTTATATGATCATAATGGAATGAATTAGAAATCAACACACACTCACATCCCCACAGAAACTATATAAATACATGGAGACTGAAAAATACACATTTTTGTTTGTTTGTTTGTTTTTGTTTTAACTCGGAGGCACGCAACCATTGAGCCACATCCCCAGCCCTATTTTGTATTTTATTAGAGATAGGGTCTCACTGAGTTGCTTAGCGCCTTGCCATTAAGGCTGGCTTTGAGCTCATGTTCCTCCCGTCTCAGCCTCCCAAGTTGCTGTGATTACAGAACTGTGCCACGGTGCCTGGCTAAACAACACACTTTTGAATTATGAATGGCTGAGAGAAATAAGGGGAGAAATTGAGAAATTCTTAGAATTAAATAAGGATAGTGATACCCCATACCACAACTTCTGGGACACTATGAAAGTGGTTCTAAGAGGAACTTTTATAGCTGTGAGTGCCTATATAATAAAATTGGAATGATCCTGAATAAATAATCTAATAAGCCATGTCAGGGCCCTTGAAAAACAAGAATAAACTAGTTCCACAACCAGTGGAAGGAAAGAAAAAACTAAAATCAAAGCCAAAATCAATGGAGAATAAAAACAATATAAAGAATCAATAGGTGCTGGGGGTATAGCTCAGTTGGAAGAGTGCTTGTCTCTCAAGCCCAAGGCCCTGGGTTCAATCCCCAGCACAAAAAAAAAAAAAAAAAAAGAATCAATAAAACAAATCAATAAGTGAACAAAAAGCTTATTCTTTGGAAAGATAAACAAGATTAATAAGCTCTTAGCCAAACTAATTAAGAGAAAAAGAAGATCAAATTAATAAAATTAGCGATGGAAAAGGAGAAATCACCACAGACATCACAGAAATACAGAATATTCATTAGGGACTATTTTGAAAACTTATATTCCAATAAGCTGGAAAAACTTTACCATTAGGAAGTGAACTTCTTAGTCTCTTTTCAGATTAATTTTGGCCTGAAGTCTGCTTTGTTGGATATGAAAGTAGTCACTACTTGTTGGGGGGTTCCATTTGCATGTTATATTAATTTACATCCTTTCACTTTTAGTCTGTGTCTGTCTTCTGTCCTATAAGAAATGGATACATTTCTAGACGCATATGTCCTGCCAAAATTGAATAAAGAGGACCTAGAAAACCTAAAAAGACTAATAACTAGAAATGAGATGTAAAATGTTTTCCAACATAGAAAAAGCCCAGGGCCAGAGGAATATATGCCAATGATCCTCAAGTTAGTCTATGAAATAGAGAAAAGTGGAACATTTCCAAATTCATTCTATTAAGTCAGTATCATATTCATACCAAAACCAGATAAGGACACATCAAGGTGTTGAGAGCCACAGCCAAAGGGGCCCCAGCAAACTTCCAGCTGCCAGCAAACTTCCAGCTGCCGGCTGATGATTGGCTCACAGCAGCCCCAGCAACATCTAGCTGATTGGCTCCTCGGCGGTGATGTTCATTGGGCTGTTTCCCTGCCCTTCAGACTGCCAGCTGATGATTGGCTCACAGCGGCCCCAGCAACATCTAGCTGATTGGCTCCTCCACAGAGCTGCTCATTGGGGGACTTCTTTGGCTCCGCCCATGCAACCCAGCCAATCAGCCTCAAGAGCAGGAGGATTGTGGGAGGTGGTGAGGTTTGTGTGGGGGTGAGAGGCTTGTGGGAAGCCGGTGGTGGCAGTTGGGCTCTGAGGGTTTTTTCCTGAGGAGCTGTTTTGTTTGGCGTTTGTAGTTCTAAAAATAAAGTTAGTTTCTTTTGACAAGTGGCTCCTGAATTGTGCCCAGCCAGACTGCGGCATCAAGGAAAGAAAACTATGGACCAATATCCTGATGAACTTAGATGCAGAAGGCCTTATTAAAAGTTTTATCAAATTGTATTCAACAACATATTAAGAAGATTATATATCATGGCCACTTTGGTTTTATTACAAGGTTGCAAGGATGGTTTAACATATGCAAAGTAATAAATACATTTCATCACATAAATATAATTAAGAGCAAAAATCACATGGTTATCTCAATAGATGCTAAGAAGACCTTTGACAAAATTCAGCACCCATTCATGATAAAAACACTGAAACAACTAGGGATAGAAGGAAATTTCCTCAGCATCATGAAGGATATATACTACAAATGCAAAGCCAACATCATAGTGAATGGGGGAAAAACTTAAAGCATTTACTTTAAAATCCAGAAGAAAACAAGTATGTACACTCTTACCACTCTTATCCAATGTAGTGCTAGAAATTCTAGCCAGATCAATTTAGGCAAGAAAAGGAAATAAAATGGACAAAAACAGGAAAGGAAGAAGTCAAATTACCACTGTTTGCAGAAAATATATCCCGTACTTATAAGATCTATAAAGCTCAACTAGAAGACTGCTAGAACTAATAAATTCAGCAAAGTAGTAGGTTACAAAATCTACATAAAAAAATTATTATCTCTTCTATATACCAACCTTCTGAGAAAGAAATCAGAAAAACAATCCTTTTCAAAATAACCTCAAAACAAACAAACAAAACCTAGGAATAAATCTAACAAGGGAGGTGAAAGACCTCTACATTGAGAACTACAGAACACTGAAGAAAGAAATTGAAGAACATATATGATGATGCAAAGACCTACCATGTTCATGGATAGGCAGGATTAATGTTGTTAATGTAGCCATCTACCAAAAGAAATATACAGATTCGTTGCAATACCTATCAAAATACCAATAACCTTCTTCACAGAACTAGAAAAGAGTCCTAAATTTTATTGGGAAGAATGAAAGACCTTGAATAGGCAAAGCAATTTTAATCCAAGAAAGTAATGCTAGAGGCACCACAATGCTTGGCTTCATGTAATACTACAGAGCTATAGTAATAAAACGTACATGGTACTGACATAAAAACAGACACATAGACCAATGAAATGAAACACAAAACACAGAGACAAACCCACACATTTGCAGACATCTGATTCTTGACAAAGGCACCAAAAAAAATGTTGGATATAAAACAGTCTTTTAAACAAATGGTGCTTGGAAAACTGGATATCTATATGTAGAAGAATGAGACTGGACCCATAATTCTCACCCTGCACAACAGTCAATTCAAAATGGATCACAGACTTAGAAATTAGAAACTGTGCAACTCCTCAAAGAAAATGTAAAGTCAACACACCAACAAAGAGACACAGGCAATGACTTTCCAAATAGGACTCCTAAAGCTCACAAAATAATACCAAGAATTAATAAATGAAATAATAACATTAAGTTTAAAAACTTCTGCACAGCAATAGAAGTAATTAAGAATGTGAAGAGAGAAGCCGCAGATTGGGAGAACGTTTTTGCTAGCTACTCTTCTGGTAAGAGGAGTAATATCCAAAATATACAAAGAACTCAAGAAAACTTAACACCCAAAAAATCAAATAACCCAATTAATAAATGAGCAAATGAATTAAACAGACACTTCTCAAGAGAAGAAATAAAAGGAATAGCTAACAAATATATGGAAAATGTTTAACATCTTTAGCAATTAGGGAAATGCAAATCAAAACTGCACTGAGATGTCATCTCACACTGGTTGGAATGTCAGTCATCAAGAATACAAACAAATAATGAATTCTGGAGAGGGTGGAGGAAAAGGAATACTTTTACACTATTGGAAATTGGTACAAGAACTATGGCAATCAGTATGCAGTTTCCTCAAATGACTAGAAATGGAACCACCATATGACCCAGCTGTACTACTCCTTAGTATTTATCCTAAAGAATTAAGATCATCACACTATAGCAATACATGCATGCCCATGTCTGTAGAAGCATAATTCAATAGCCAAACTATGGAACCAGCCTATGTATCTGCCAAAGGATGAATGGGTTAAAAAATGTGATATGCATACACAATGAAGAATGACATTATGTCATTTGTCAGAAAAAAATGGATGGAACTTGAGAACATTGTGTTAAGTAAAACAAGCCAAATTCAGAAAGTCAGGGGTCGTTTGTTTTTTCTCATATGTGGGAGCTAAATAGAAAAAAAAATGAAAAGAAAGGTGGTGGTGGCCAGAAGATCTCATGAAAAGAAAAAGGAGACCAGCATAGCAGAGGAAAGAAGCCAGGGGACGGCAGAGGAGAGGGAAAAGGGAAATGCTTGGGAATGACATTGGCCTAATTCTATTGTTATGTCGTGTGCGTGTACGAATATGTAATAATGAACCCCACTATCATGTATGGTCATCATGCACCAATAAAAGTGTTTTATAAAAAGACAAAAATGCCTTGTTCAAAAGACCTAGTGAGGACTTACATACAGAGTTTCCAAATTAAGTAATAAGAGAAACAGAACGAGAGGTTGCTTCATATCCCTGGACCTAAAGTCCCAGATGCTTGAAAAGGAGGTTGTGAAGTTCTCCCCGTAGTTGGAGTTGGTGTGTCTGACAGTTGTATATCTGGGTGAGTAGCTGGGGGAGGTGTGCAGTCAAAGAAGCTCTCCATGCATCCAAAAATGTCCTTGAGGTCTCAAACTTTATCTTAAAAAAAAGGCTGATTTAAAATTTTTCCCTATAGTAGATCAGTTCTTGTTTTAGTACAAAATTCTCCTTCCCCTCATTCAGTAAACCTGACATGCCACAGAGAGACCTCATGATTATTAAAAACTTAGCAAACCCCAGCTCAGACCCACGTCTGTCCTCCCAGTGCCCTTGTTCCCAGAGTGAGAAGCAGGCCAGGAACAGAAGCAGATAGAGCACTATACAAAGAGAGAGACTGTGCCCACGTCCCCACAGTGCCTGGGAAAAGGATGCTCATCACACTACAGACAAAAAAATAAAAATAAAAATGAAGGACAGAACAAATGAATCAAGAAGTGGATGACTCCTTGTGAAACCCAGGTTCCAGGCGGCCCCGCCAAGTCTGGCAGGACCTACCTGTCTTGGCTACAGAGGGATAGACGTTTTCACTGCCACCTGTCACTGCACAAGCAGCATCCCTGCACCCAGAGCAGACTTTCCGAACAGACCCTAAAGATACAAAAGCACAAACCCAGCAGAAATAATTAATCACCTGGGAAACGAAACCTGAACCCAACAGACAAAGCAGCTGACAAGAGGGGAATTCTATATGGAAAACGATTAGACATGGGTGTTAAACATCCCCTCCGTCGGCAGCAGGAGAATAAATCATGCTGCCAGCAGCACTTTGCAGGCAAGGGGAGGTTAAGGAGAATAAACAAGAGCGCCTTGGGAAATAAAGAAGGGTTTCTACCTAGGGCCCTGGAAACCCAGAGAGAGAAACACACTAGGTAGCCCAATGACCATATGGGGGCCTGGGCTAAATCAAAGTGAAGCAAAGGCTTTACAGAGGGCAGGCGGGGGGTCTCTTCTCAGGGAATGGGAGTGGCCTGAGATATGGTATGGGAGCATGGGAAGGGTAATCATTCAAATTCAAGTATATGACAGTTAAATAATTGTGTGCCATTTTCCATCTTGATTTGGCAAAATCTTTGCATTTTAGGGTGCTTCCGACTTGAATGTAGCATTAGTACATTCTGTGTACTGTCAAAGTAGCATAAGAAACAGTCCATAAAATTATGCAAAGGATTTGGAAACTGCCTTGATTCCTAGGCGAGAGTTTGGTGGATGTGGATTTTAGAGTCTAAAAACCTGGGTCAATTTTCACAGGCAGCACAGGCCAACCCATCCATTGAGACCCAAAGTAGATTAGTGGTTGCCTTGGACTGAGAGGAAGACCGAGGAAATGAGAAATGATGGTGAATAGGTCCATACCTATTCTTTACTTCTTTACTGGGTGATGAAATTTTTTCTGAATTAGATCGTGGTGCTGAGTGCACGACTCTGAAGGTACACTAAAACTCACTGAGTTATTTTTTATTTTTTATTTTTTTTTATTGGTTGTTCACAACATTACAAAGCTCTTGACATATCATATTTCATACATTAGATTGAAGTGGGTTATGAACCCCCAATTTTACCCCAAATGCAGATTGCAGAATCATGTCGGTTACACATCCACAATTTTACATAATGCCCTATTAGTAATTGTTGTATTCTGCTACCTTTCCTATCCCCTACTATCCCCCCTTCCCTCCCCTCCCATCTTCTCTCTCTACCCCATCTACTGTAATTCATTTCTCTCCTTGTTTATTTTCCCATTCCCCTCACAACCCCTTATATGTAATTTTGTATAGCAATGAGGGTCTCCCTTCATTTCCATGCAATTTCCCTTTTCTCTCCCTTTCCCCCCCATCTCATGTCTCTGTTTAATGTTAATCTTTTCTTCCTGCTCACTGAGTTATACACATTAAATGGATGAGTAACAGGTTATGAGAATGATCTCTCATTAAAGCAAAATAGAACAAACAAGAAAAAAAGCCTGGGTCTGTTTCCTGCCTCTGCCATGGGCCAGTTCTATGCCTTTGAGAGAGTCACTTCCCTTTACCTCAATTTCCTCATCTGTAAAATGGGGATGAGATGAGAGCCCCTCTCTCTTACACAGATAATGTGGCTTCTCAGTGAAATGTGAGGGGGCTTAGCACAATGTCCTGTCCATGGCAGAGATGCAGGTGGGTGGCTACCTGTCTACTTGTCCCAACGTAACAAATAAGTGAATTGATTTTAATAGTAAGGCTTGGGGTTAGATTGACAGTCCCAGTGGAGAGTCCTTAGACCTCCAGAGGGCCTAGAACAAAGTCACTGGGATTCCTTTGTCTATGGTTTCCACACTAGAGATGAGGCTGCCCCAGCCTGCTGAAAATACCAAGCTTCTTTGCTTTGGGCTGGAATTAATTAACACAGTGTGGTTACTTGCCAATTCAAGGTTCAGATTTGGCATTTGCATAGGTCTTTGGTAAGTTAATTCATTATTACTTAGTAAATACTGTTTATTTGGTAGTCAGAAAACTTTCTAAATAGAGACCACAGAGTAAACAAATCAAAGAGGTCTTGGTGGTGGAAGGGCTGATAGCCATGGAGCCAGGAGCCTCTGAGCTCTGTTGTTTGGGTGGAGTTTGGAGGGGGCACATTTGCTGGAGACAAGTTTGGGAAGAAGGGCATTTGAGGCTGCTGGATTAGCAGCTCAAGTGACAGCTTGGAGCACAAGAGGCCTGGGGGGTGGGTGTGGAGGGTGTTGGGAAAGAGGAAAAAAGTTCTATGACTCCTTTCTGGCTCCTTCTCAACTACTAAGACCTAATTTTTGGCAGCATAATCTGTGGTGTTTTGAAAGTCATTCAGGGGTAATCCGGGTAATAGTCCTGACCCTAAGGCTGTCTTTTTATTTGGTGACACTGCTGGGATCAAAGTATGGTCCCAGTCATTATGATTCCAGGACAATTGGAGGGAGGCTTGACGTGACCTGTTTTGCCTCCTAGATGAACCCATGTTAAGCACTTGGAGGCTCCTGCAGCATCTGCTAGGCTCAGCAACAGAGCTTAGTGCTGGGCAGAAGAAGGAGCCACCTGGGGCTTTAGCTCCAGATGGGTCTGATCCTGCTCAGGGCACTCAGTGCTCCTGTCAACAATGCACACAATCCTGCAGGGCACTGGCACCTCCTGGACTCCAGGGCAGCCCTCTTTGTCTAGGTGCCAACTGGCAGAGAAAGACCTCTGCCTACAGAAGATCAAAGCTTGCCTGGGAGTTCTGGCTCAGAGAGGCCTGACAGCTATCTTCCCAAGGGCTTCCCAGGGTGGCAGTTACTCATTTAATGGTTTGATGATGGTCCTGGTCTGACATTTGATCATAGTGTAAAAACAGAACTGCCATCCAAGGGGAGGTGACAGATGCATAAAGTCATTTTATTCCTGAAGATGGATCAGGGAGGGAAGTCCCCTGTCCATGGAATGTTTTCTGGTCCTGCATTAAGATAGACAAGAATTAAGTAGGTGGAAGGTGGCAGTTGTTAAGACTCATTGGGAGCCAATTGTCCTGCCCCTATGTCTTCAGTTCTTGCAGCTATCTCCACAGCGGGATCTGACTAAACAGCAGGTTAGTCGCTCCCAAAAAATGTTGGGTGATGCTCCCCCATGCCACTGACAGCCAAGACAAAATTCAGAAAGGCATTGTCCACCTTTGTCCCAGGGTCTCTCCTTCTTTCCCAGTTTCCACACTAACCATGCTCTTTTATGATTGGCATACCTGTTATTAAATGCATTGATATTCAATAAAATTAGTCAAATCCCAGAGTTTTAGGAGCCACGGTGTCTCTCTTAGATTTTTTTCTACCTGATATGATCTAGTTGGTCCTTTATATGATAATCTTACCTCCCCGTTCTTGAGGGTGTTTCCCTGCAATTTCTGGATATAAAAAATAGCAGACTGGTATTTTTGAGTGCCCATGGTGTGCCAGGCACCGTGCAGAGGATTTCTCATCTAATCCTCATAAACCTTCATGAGACAGGTCTGTTCTTATCCCCACTTATAAATAAGGAACTCAGAGAGGTAATGCATGCTAAAGGGCATGAAGCGAACGTGTGGAAGAGGCAGCAACTGGACCCAGGTTCCAAAGCTGACACCCAGACCCCAGTGTGTCACATGTACTAATAACACTCACCATTAGAAAGGACTTCCCCAAGGGAAAGAAAAATAACTGGCTCCTAGAGATAACAGATGGAGTTTGCTGGAGATTTGGGTCTGATGTTGAATGAAGGGAAAATGTTGAAACTGCTCTTTGAATAAGTAGAATGTACAGCTGTCAACCTGGACAGGGGAGGGAGGTGTAGCTGATAGCCCTGTCCTATGGGGCTGTCCCCTTCTGTCTAGAGTGAATTCCCTACTGTTACAGTTGCTCCTTTGACCTAAAGCAGTACTACCAATACGACAGACACTAGGGACCTCAAAGAAAGATGTGTGATTGCTTCCCCTGAGGACCTCCCAGATATCATCTGAGATTACCCTTTCCTTCTACCTGTAGTGTCTAGTTAATCTTCAGGACCACCCCACGAAGTAAGAATGGATATACTCATGACTGGCAGTACTGAGACACTGGAGAGCCAATTGTTCTGCCCCTATGTCTTCAGTTCTTGCACTCACTCTAATTCCAAATTAAGCACTATTTTGAATGGTCTGTCTTCTTGCCTCCAAACATATAAAATCCATCTACATGGACAATCTGTTAGGATTTCACTAGTCTTCAATGAAATAAGGATGATGAAAAGCTTTGTCTTTAAACTCAATTTCTTCTATTTACAGAACTATTTTCTATTTTTAAATTATGTCCTTCCTACTTTTTTGGTATTAAAATTTCCTTTCATAGCCAGGCACAGTGGTGCACGCCTATAATCCCAGTGGCTTGGAAGGCTGAGGCCAGAGGATCACAAGTTCAAAGCCAGCCTCAGCAAAAGTGAGGTGCTAAGCAACTCAGTGAGATCCTGTCTCTAAATAAAATATAAAATAGGGCTGGGGATGTGGCTCAGAGGTCAAATGCCTTTGAGTTCAATCTCTGGTACCCACCCCTAAAAAAATTTCCTCTTATAAAATAACAATAGATTTTTCTTTTTAACATGTCAAAACAAAATGTTGGTAGTTCTGTTGGTTCCCATTAGACTGGTTTTCTGGTCCTTAAATCATGGCCCTAACATGCATATGATCCCTAGAAGGAACGGAAAGGCCATCCCATCATCCAGGGCCAGAAGGGAGCCTCTCTCACTATTCACAGTCCCTAAAGTGCCTGGGGCCATGGCCCTGCTAAGGAGTAGAGGGACACTGAGGAGCCTCAGACTGAGAAGGACGAGGGGCAGGGACATGCTGCCATCCATTTACACACGCCTCTCCACAGCCATGGCAACTAGCCAAAACAACAAGGCTGATTAATTCCACAAGTGCATTATTCACGTGTCACCAAATACTGACTTTTATCAACCCCCTTCTCCCAGCCATCTGCCCTGGTGTGTCAAATCAAAATAAATCAACAAACAAAAAGTGGCAGGCAAATGCTACCCCAGGGATGCCCACAGCCAGTGCTAGACTGAGGTCTGAGTGACTGCTCCATCTCTCCACCTCCCTCATTCCCCAGGTGAGCAAGAGTCATACACACATGTGTGTGTCCCCCACCCCCACATGCTCACATAGGTTTTAGATGGCAATGCTGTTGGGAAGTGAGGGGAACAGGGTTGAGGGCTGCTGGGGTAAAGAAGATTTAAAAGATCTCAGGAAGTAATAATAGTAGACCATTTATTGAGCTTTTATTATATGCCAGGCATATGCATGTCACAATAATGTTTAATCCTTATAGCAACTCTGAAATGCAGGAACTATCATCTTTCCCACTTTAGAGATGAAAAACTAAAACTCCTCTACATTAATCCACTTGTCTGAGGTCAAACATGTCACCATTTATGGTCTGACTTCAAAGACGATGCTTTTAATCCCTGCATAAGCCAATTCACCTGTCACTGCCTCCTGGAAATGTTATTCTTCCTCTCTGTACCTCTATTTCTGCACGACAGTAATGGGATAATTACAGCAACTGGATTACAGGGTTATTGTGAGAATGAAATGAGCTAATACATGTGATGTACTTAGAATAATCCCCAGCACATAGTAAGTGCTCAATTTGTCTTGGTACTGTTATCAATATTGTTATTTTTTACTACACAATATTGCTTTGCTTCAACCAACTGAAGGGAGTATAAAGAATCCACTTGTATGTAATTTTGTATAACCCTAAGGGTCTCCTTCCATTTCCAAGCAATTTCCCTTCTCTCTCCCTATCCCTCCCACCTCTCATCCCTGTTTAATGTCAGTCATCTTCTCATGCTCTTCTTCCCTACTCTGTTCTTAGTTACTCTCCTTATATCAAAGCAGTCATTTGGCATTTGTTTTTTAGGGATTGGCTAGCTTCACTTAGCATAATCTGCTCTAATGCCATCCATTTCCCTCCAAATTCTATAATTTTATCATTTTTTAATGCAGAGTAATACTCCATTGTGTATAAATGCCACATTTTTTTTTTATCCATTCGTCTATTGAAGGGCATCTAGGTTGCTTCCACAGTCTTGCTATTGTGAATTGTACTGCTATGAACATCGATGTAGCAGTGTCCCTGTAGCATGCTGTTTTTAGGTCTTTAGGGAATAGACCCAGAAGGGGAATAGCTGGATCAAATGGTGGTTCCATTCCCAGCTTTCCAAGAAATCTCCATACTGCTTTCCAAATTGGCTGCACCAATTTGCAGTCCCACCAACAATGAACAAGTGTACCTTTTTCCCCGCATCCTCGCCAGCACTTGTTGTTGTTTGACTTCATAGTGGCTGCCAATCTTACTGGAGTGAGATGATATCTTAGGGTGGTTTTGATTTGCATTTCTCTGACTGCTAGCGATGGTGAGCATTTTTTCATGTACTTGTTGATTGATTGTATGTCCTCCTCTGAGAAGGGTCTGTTTAGGTCCTTGAAATAATACAAGGGGGAGAAATGAATTACAGTAGAGGGGTTAGAGAGAGACGAGGGGAGGGGAGGGGAGGGGAGGGGAGGGGGGATAGTAGAGGATAGGAAAGGCAGCAAAATACAACAGACATGAGTATGTCAATATGTAAATCAGTGGAAGTGTAACTGATGTGACTCTGCAATCTGTATACGGGGTAAAAATGGGAGTTCATAACCCACTTGAATCAAAGTGTGAAATATGATATATCAAGAACTATGTAATGTTTTGAACAACCAATAAAAAATAAATTAAAAAAAAGAATCCAAATTTTAGAAGCAAAGAGAATATATTTGAGTGTCTGAGCATTCTTGTGGATTGAGTAAAAAAAAAAATACATTTCTATTACCAAGTGGAGGATAAGTTGTTTTTTCTATACCTGCCCACATTGGCTTGTGCATTCTATTCTCTAAAGATTTCTGAGCCTCTTGTTCCCTTTCTCATTTCCCTTTATCTTCTACCTTCTCCACAGCTCTCCACAGAGACCACTCCCCCTCCTCCAGTCATCTCTCCACTGAGTCAAACAACTGTGAGACGTGCGACCCCCTAACAGTGAAGTCCCCAACACCAGTGCTATGCAAGTCACACAAAGGAAGGTCAGCACTTACCACTCAGTTTCAAAAGCAATTTCCAGCACTTTCCTCCTCCACTGCTTCCCACCCAACTATGGGAAAATGGAATAATTAATCGACTGTAGCATCCCTAACAGCTGCTACCCGTCTCCACGTGGGGCTACTTGTGCACACTGATAACTTTAAGCGAAGTCTTAAGTTTTGCAACTTGGAAAACATAAAGAATAACCACTGTGAATGCGAGTTATTTCAGTGATTTGTCTCTTCCGGCATCTGAAACCGATGTCTGAAGTCCCAGTCGGCAGCTTGCGCGGATCACGAGCAGCGTGCCTCTTTCCCACCTGGCCTTCTGTGCCACTGACTGCCTTTTCAAGAGTAGCCCAAGGCCAGAGAACAGCTGTTTGCTGGTTCCCTCAAGAACGCTTTGCAGTTGGTGCATCACTGGCTCCTGCTCTTTGCTTTTCTGAAGGGCGCATTTAAATGTGCCAAATGGCGAGAAGAATCACAGAATGAAGAGTGTGCTGAAATGGAAGGGTCTCCTTGTCACCAAGATAGGACTGATGTGAGAGTTAAAAGTATGGATTAAAAACAAAGAACCAAGGAGCACAGCTCTGTAACCCTTGAGCTGATTTGCCCCCCCACACCCCACCTCGGCCAGGGGTTGATATATTTCCAGACCCACCTTTATGGAACATTCTGGATTTGAGTTTGCTGAGTGTGCGTGTGAAGCTTGGGAAGAGAGGTGACAGGTGAATACACAGGTGCTGATGGCCTCCAGCTGGTCTTCACCTTTCCCCTCAGTGTGTCCAGCTCTCCTCCTCAGTTCCTGAGCCTACTGACTGGCAGCAACCCCAAGCCTGCCATAGGTGCTTGGAGATGAACCCCCAGGTGGCAGCCATGAAGAACCAGCTACCTTCCAGACACTTCCATGCCTGCCCCTGGCAGTCTCCTACTCTAGTCTACTCCAGCAACTGGGAGACTCCATTTTCTAATTTTCCCTGAAAATTCGGACTCATTAGCCTACTCTAGGGCCATTCCTGAGTTTCCTCTGACCCTTCCACTCCTCTTTCCATGCCTTTACTTCCCCAGCTGCATTAGTCAGAACACAAAGAAAGAAAGAAAAAAAAGAAAAAAAACATAGATAAACAATTTATAAAGAAGCCAACTTATTTTGGCTCTTGGTTTCAATCCATGGTCAGTTGGCCTCAATGCTTTTGGGCCTGAGGTGAGGCTGTACAGCATGGCAGAAGTGTGTTTTTGAGAAAACCTGTTCCCCTCATGGTCACTTGGAAGCAAAAAAGAGAGAAAGAGAGAAAGGGGCAGGGGTCCCCATGTCACTTCAAGGATGTGTCCTTAATGGCCTGACTTCCTTCCACCAGACCCCACCTCTTTGTTTTTAAATATTTATTTTTTAGTTTTAGGTGGACACAACATCTTTATTTTATTTTTATGTGGTGCCGAGGATCAAACCTAGGGCCTCACATAGGCCCCACCTCTTAAAAGTTCTATCTCCTCCCAGTGGCATCAAAGGTTAGTGAACAAGCCTTCAATATGTGGGTCTCTGGAGGATGCTCAAGGTCCAAACTATAGCACCAGTCCTACAGCACAATGCACACTCTAATTCCTAGAATATAGTTCTTTGTCCATGGTGCTCATGAGGGCCTTGGCTTTCTGGTTGGGCCCTGACTGATGCACTCCTGGACCCTTCAGCTGTATCAGAAATAATGAGCACCGAGAGTGTGAAGCAAAGAATCAACTGATAAGAGATTTCCTTGGAGAGAGAGGCGACTGTGCCATGTGTCCGCACCTCTTCCTTTACTTCAAGTCCCATGCAAGGTTACCCTGTGCATTCCCAGAGACCTTGGACTTCCACTTCCTGTGGCTGAGATATGGAAGGCTGCTGCTGAATGCATGCCTCGGAGAGCTGCAACTGAGGAGCAGGAGGCTGCACTGGCTTCCACTGATGACCAGAGCTTGAAGAATAGTGGGGAAGGGATGCCTCGAAGGGCCAACAAGGACTATTCTGGGCCTTGAGCAATAGGACTACCTGGAGGGGCAGAGTGAAGTCAGCAGGAAGTTGGAGGAGAGCTCACCTGCAGGAAGTGAGGAAGCAGTCACCAGCAACCACCTGGGTGGAGACGCATCCTCCATGGCAGGGATCTGGAAGCAGGCTCTCAGCAGGAAAAATGTTGGAGGATCGTGAAAAACACCTCATGTACCAGCAGCACTCAAGATCTACTTGAACCAGAGAATGTGAGACCACTCCTAACACTGGTCAGCACCTCATCTACCACTCCTTCCTCCTCTCTGTCCTTGGAATGGGTGGAGAGGAAGGCAACAGAGGTCTGACAGAAAATTAAGTTTAGGGTTTTGGTTCATTTCTTAGAGTAGACACAACTGAATCAAGATTGTGTTTTATGACTTAAAGTGACCACATCAACTGGGTGAACTTTTGCATTAGGGGCCTGCTGGGAGTTTTAACCTGGGATAATTAGAATTTCTGATTAGTATATTTTGAAGCAGGAAAGGAAAGCCAAATTCTAGGTTACTCAATCCAGAGGCCAGGCCTTGGATGTGCCAGTCTCAGTCAGATACCATGGTAGAGAACCAGGCTCTGTGGATCTCACTCTCTTGTGGAGCTTCAGGGATAGGAGGGTCAGAGAAGACTGCCAGTGTGGAATTGGGAAAGTGTTCTGTCTTCAAACAGAACGTTCACTGCTGTTTATATCAGAGTTCCAAACAAGATTCCATTTGAAGGGAGCACAGAAGTCCACTGCTTTAAAAAGATCTTGAAACTCACTTTTGGTCTAGCCTCATTTAACCAATCAAGGAACCAAGGCATAGAGGGAAAGCAATCCACTGATGTAGAGGCAAGAGCAGAACCAGAGTTCTGACTCGTAGCCCTGGGTCCTCTCCCTTCACCCCAACCTCCAGCCCAGGATCCATCCCCTTTGACATTTGCTAGTTGATTTCTGATTTCTCCAGGACTATCTCATTTTATATCTTTCAACTCCAAATATATGTAAGGATAAGAAAAGTGAAATGAAAGACCAAAAACCAGATCAGTGATTGGAGGGTCTAGAAGAAGGAAGTCTTGTGAGGACATGGAGTAGCCATGCTGCTGGGGCTGGCTTAGCTTCTGGGTCTCTCTCCACCTCAGTGCTGCCCTGTCATCTGGGAAGCCTGTGAAAAAGAAGACTCCTGGTCCCTGTACCATCCTGGGGTTGACAAGATTTCTAACAAGCATCTCAGTGATTTCATTGTCTGATGCTTGCTGCAAGCCCCAGGCCCAGAAAGCCCAGCATGTAGTGAGAGCACTATGGTGGACACTGGTCTAGGCTACTGAGACCCACTCTGGAGGGATACAAGGAGGCCAACTGCAGACTGGGTGGCTACTGAGGCTCTGAAGAAGCTAGAATGGGTAATTTCTAAGTTGAAGTAGGTGAAGGAACCGCGGCTGAGGGAACCCAGGCTGGAATCCACACAGGGACCAGTTCTCAACGATAACCAAGAAGAGGCTGGGCCTTTAGCTGCAGGATGGTTAGCACCTGGGAGGAAGCAGCTGTAGGGGTTCCTAGAGGGGACTCCACAGCCTGAGAGACAGGGACAAGTCAGGGCTCAGGTGATGGGGCCAATATGGTGAGGTACTCCCCCTCCATTCCAGGACTCTAAGTTTTTTCAAAAACTGAAAGACAGGCTGTGCTAACTTGGTAATCTTTGGGTAACTCTGGTCACAGACCCTCATGAGAAGATTCCGTATTTCCATAAGCAACCAAAGTCCTGGAGCATCTGAAAAAACTTGCTCATACGCTTGCTCATCTATGACGTGGTTCTCAGTCAAGGGTGGTTTTGATCCCCAGGGACAGTTGACAACATCTGGAGATATTTTGGTTGCCTCCACTGTCAGTGGGTAGAGGGTGGGTGCTACTGGCATCCAATGGGTAGAGGCCAAAGAAGCTGCTGCACATCTTACGACACACAGGAACTACTCAACCCAAAATGTCAATAGTGCCGAGGTTGAGAAACTCTGGTCTATGGTGAAATCATTACAGAAAACTATTGTCCTTTGGGGACACTAATAACCAAGATGTGCGGGATATGACACAAAGTGGCACACACTACAGTCCTCAAACCTGGATCACAGCCAGGGTTGGGAACCAGGCACCACTGAGCAAGTACATACTGTCTACTATTCACCATTAAACATTTTATTAACAGGAAAAATAAACAGCAATCCATTGTGTAATAGGCTAATAATAAATGGTGAAGTCAGCCTGCTCCTCACCCGCACACCTCTGCTGCAATTCTGTCCCAACTTCTCTCACTGTCCTACGGCAACTGTTACAGGGCCTGCACTGTCACGGGGCCTGCCCAGAAGAAGTCTCTACAGCTTTAACAGAACTCAACAGGTCCCAGCAGGTAAATTGGTGTCTCTTACAAATCACCAAGTTTAAGTATCTTAAAGCAGGTCAGGGGTCACTGCTCCTTGTTTTGTCGTCTTTCATGAGTCACTCAGGCCAACCACAAGAGGAAGCAAAGGGGAGGCTCAGGGGAAACCAAAGTGTATTATTCTCACAGGTGCTAGAAACAGGAGGCATGGCATGTCACATAAGGCCACCTGGAAAAGGTCGGGAGAGGGGACTGCTTAGGTCATGGCTTGTCATGGAGTTTCCAATGGAAAGGCAAGGGAGGGCAGGGTGAACACTTTGGGCTGGTAAGTTTGAATAATTTCAGGTGCTTTCTTGAAATTCTAAGAGTGGCCCCAGTCATACAGCAGAGGAAGGCTCCCTCCCAGGTGTCTGGCCAGGTAGGGGAGGACACGCTCAGAAATGGTTCAAAGGCAAACTTCCAGCTGGGGCCTTAACTTTTTCTGAGAATTGGTTGTTCCAGAAAGCAAAATTTATTTCCCACCTAGAAAGTTTTGGGTTGTTTTATTTTCATATGTCAAAACATCATAAAATATAAAAAATTAAAATACATATATTGCGCTTCTCATTTCAGAAGAGCCAATTCACTTGCTTTCTGGGCTACTGTGTTTTCAGATAGGGTGACTGCCACTCACCCCAACTCTGGCATATACCTACCTCTGAACTGTAAATGTGGGCATCTGTGTCCCCAAGAGACTGCTCTCAACCTGTCCGGCCTGCAGCGGGACACTCTTTTCCATTTATTCTTGTTTATTCTGTTCACTTAGGTACTCATGATCACCACCCCATGAAGTATCAAGGGCACAGGTCTTCTGAGTCTCTCCACGTGTGCAGCCAAGTCCTACGAGGATGTGGCAAGGAGCAGAAGGCAAAGGCTCAGCATTTTCACTCTGTCTTAGCAGGGCTCTGCCAGATTTCTTTCCACACAGGAAACAAATCTATTTGTTATTTTGAGCTGTGACTGAGATGACACTTATGACATATAGCAAAGCGGGAATTATCTTTAGGAGCAGAAAGACGAAGACATACTGTGAGTCTGATAAGATAAAAGCAGCAGCAGATAAAAACATTTATAAAGGGAGATGATGGCTATCTGCCAAACAGAAGAAAGGCAACTCACCCACTGAATAGAAAGGAGGAATGGAAAGAAGTCAAGCCGGATTCTGGGCTGAGCTACATGTTAGCATCTTTCCTGCAAGAGGATTCAGCCACAGAGAGGAAATGGAAAGGGGTGTTGGAGTTTGTCGGTGTTGCATGAACTTGGAGCAAGCACTTAACCCTCCAGTAGCAGTTTCCTATCTGCACAAAGAAAGGGAGGACTCCGCTTTCCCTCTCTGAATCACGGAAACAGTTAAATGAGTCAATGAAGGTTAAATGCTGTGTGAGCTGGGAGACCTCCTGGGCGGAAGGCCCAGGTTCTCAAACTGTACTGTAGAAAAGTGTGACTTCAGGGTTTTTAAAAACACCCAACTCCAGAGATGCTGATTCAGCAGGTTTGAGTGGGAGCCCAGGAATCTGAATTTTGGACTAGTTCTTCAGTTTGCTCTACAGCAGGAAGTCTCAACGATCTTATGCAAGAGATACTGTGATGATTCCAGATTTAGACAAGGAAATTGAGGCACAGTAAAGTAAAGGAACTTGTTCCAGCTAGTAAAGGTCAGAGGTGGCTCCATAGAGCTTTCAGACTCGAAGCAGAAAGGTTGCAAGGGTCTGGGCAGATTCTTCTCCCAGCGCTCTCCTCTGAGGCAGCAAGTTGAGTTGCAGCGCATTTCCAGAAGCATCCAAGAATTTCAAAAGTGCTGTAATTCTTCATTCTTTTAACTTCAAGCAAACAAATATACTTCAGAGAGGTATAAACAGATATGCACATGAATGACAGAGACTGGGAGGGGGAAGGGCAGTACTGCCTTGAAAATTATAATTTATATCAAACTTGTGCTTCTCTGTATTGCCGCAAAGATCCACTGGGATAAAAAAAAAAAAAAACGCTCCCAAATATGTCAATGCCAAGGTGATTAAAGTCACACTTTGTATCATCAATGCACACCTGGGAGAGGGAACTGCAATGGAAAGTCAAGTTTTCAAAAAATGACTAAGGATTGTAAAACCAGAGTGACTGACTGTGGCTGCTGGATATAGCCCTGGAAATTATCTTGATTTGTCCCTTTATACCACCTATGGGAGAAGTGAGTCTCAGCCAGGGAAGTGCTCAGGTTGGCAGGCAGAGCCCTACTCCAGACTTTGCTCATTATCACCCTGTCCTCACGAAGCTTTAAAGAAAAGAACTTGTAAGGAGCCTTCCTTCCAGCAGCTTTCTTTAACTCAAGCTCAGCCCTGAATGGAATCAAGGCTGAAGGGAGAGGGAAACAGAAGCAGGGAGATCTACTCAGCAGCTGAGTCAGGAGATGGGGAGAGAGTCTCAAACAATAATAAGGATACCAATAGATCCCAATTCTCCACTGCAAGAGAAATTAGGAAAACTCCCACATTCACAATAGTCTCAAAAAAAATTTTTTTGAGAATCAATCTAACAAAAGAGGTAAAAGACCTCTACAATGAAAACTACAGAACACAAAAGAAAGAAATTGAAGAAGACCTTAGAAGATGGAAAGATCTCCCATGCTCTTGGATAGGCAGAATCAATATTGTCAAAATGGTCATACTACCAAATGTGTTAGATTTAATGAAATTCCATTAAAATCCCAATGACATTCTTCATAGAACTAGAAAAGGCAATCATGAAATTCATTTGGAAAAATAAGAGACCCAGAATAGCTAAAGCAATCCTTAGCAAGAACAGTGAAGCAGGAGGCATCACTATACCAGACCTTAACTCTACTTCAAAGCTATAATAACATGCATGGTATTGACACCAAAATAAACATATAGACCAATGGTACAGAATAGAAGACACATAGAAAAATCCACACAAATACTGTTATCTCATATTAGACAAAGGTGCCAAAAACATACATTGGAGAAAAGATAGCCTTCAACAAATGGTGCTGGGAAAACTGGAAATCTAAATGAAATTAAACCTCTCTCTCTCACCCTGTGCAAAAATCAACTCAAAGTAGATCAAAGACTTAGGCACTAGACCAGAGACCTTGTGACTAACAGAAGAAAAAGAAGGCCCAAATCTTCATCATGTCAGCTTAGGACATGACTTCCTTAACAAGACTCCTAAAGTGCAAGAAGTAAAATTAAGAACCAACAAACGGGATGAATCCAAACTAAAAAGCTTCTTCTCAGTGAAGGAACTCTCACCTTAAGATCTGGAAATGCGCTACTAGATCAAGACCCCTGAGACACAGTCTGTGGTGGTTAGGAGTGGAGGTGGGACCGCAGTAGAGATGCTTCGCTTCCAACTCAACACTATGTCTGCCACAGACAGGCTGCACTCTGTCCAACCAATTTCCTTTTCACCCATCTCCCTAATGAGAAGGCATAGCTTCTCCCTCACAGAATGTTCTAACCAGCCAATACCCTGAGAAGAGTACTGGTGTCCTCTCAAGAGCCCAGCCCAGGTCCTGTGCTTGGCATTGGTGTTGGATGAGCTAGGGATAAGGTTGTAAGAAGTGATTCTGAGACTGCAGGGGAGGAACCACAGGCCTATGGAGACACACCTGGGCCAGACCACTCCAAGGCCCTGCACCTTCTCCACCCCTCTATCAGCACCTTCCCTCCATATGTGCTATGTCCAGCTGGATGGTGATACCAGCACCAGAGAAGTCAAAGCCCAGGCTGAGCTTCTGAGCTCTCCCCCTGCAACCGGGTAAGCCTAGGCCCGTCTAGAGCCTTAGCCTGGGTTCTGACAAGAGAAGCACGTGGCGGCAGAGGACTTGATGGAAGGGTTATATCAGGTATCAAATATGCCCTGAAAGTTGTCACCAGAAAAGGGGAACCTGGGGCATGGGAAAAGACTTTATCTCAATGGTGAGAGATGTGAGCTTATTTTCTACCCAAGCTGGGGACATAGCAGTGGCCCTGGCATTGAAGGTATGGCTACCCACTGACTTTGGCTTTAACTTTATTTAAGACAAGCTGTGGGGGGGAGGTGGGGAGAGAGAGAGAGAGAAAGGAGGGAGGGAGGGAGGAAGGGAAGAAGAAAAAGGGGGAAAGAAAGGAAGGAAAAAGAAATAAAGAGTGGAAGGAAAGACGCTCAAGGTGTTCCCCATGAAAGTGACCCCCTGGGTAGCAGGGGGTCTCATCAACTTGTCATCATTTTCCAAAAGGATGTCCTGGAGACACCAAAAAGAATGATTGCCCTGCCGGCCCTGCCAAGTCCTGAAGAGCCTCTCTAAGTTCCCTTTTTCCTATTTATCTAGATAATGAATTCCCAGAGCCCTTGGCCTGCCAGTTCACTTATCTTTACCCGTCTCTGACAAAAGCATAGCTGTGGGGAAAGATAATGTTTTCTTAATCAAATGAGTATATCAGTGAGTTCCATGCAGCAGCTTCTGGTGCATTTTTTTAATGACTTGATTCTTTAGCAGTTTCTGCTAGGAGAAAGCCTTTGAGTATGATATAAAGGGATATCCTGGATTTATTTAACTAGTCTCTCTCTTTTTTTATTTTATTTTATTTTATTTTATTGTTGGTTGTTCAAAATATTACATAGTTCTTAATATACCATATTTCACAGATTGATTCAAGTGGGTTATGAACTCCCATTTTTAACTTTACAAGTTGGCCTCAGGAACCTTTGAACTTTCTAGCTTTTTCTATATGCACAATGGAAAGGAGGAATTTGGACAATTATTTAGAAGAGTTGATTAGTTTCAACTTCTAATTTGGTTCTTTAGGCATAAATATTTAGGATATTGAAAGAAATAACTTTAGGACCTTTGCTCTATTGTTTAACCTCTCTCTCTGCTGCAGTTTTCAAGCTTACACAATGGAGATTATCTTAGAGACATATTGAGAATTACATAAGACAATGATCATAAAATATTCAATGCAGAGCCTGCTCAATGCATGTTAGATTTTCTTTCCAATAGAAACCAAAGAATTACCTAAAATTTACATTTTATTTTTTCCTCTATATACATGGCCTCTGAACATTCCAAATGTCATAGGGACAGCTGTTAATAGTGAACAAATAGCCTCTCTGAGCAAAGAGAAGTTAACCGAACCTGTGTATTTATTACTTAGAAGGAGACATTGGCTAGAAGATTAATGTGTTAGTTTCTTAGCACAGCTGCAGCAAATGTCCACAAACTGGGTGGCTTAAAAAAACAGAAATTTATTCTCTCAAACTTGTGGATCCAGAAGCCCAAAATCAAGATGTCATCTAGGTTGGTTCCTTCGTTCCTTCTGGTTTCTGGTGGCTACCGGAAATCCTTGGCTTTCCTTGGTTTGTGGCCACATGAGTCCAATTTCTGTCTCCATGTTTACATGGCTTACCCTCTGTATCTGGGTTTCTCAAATCTCCCTCACCTTTCTCTTACATGGTCATGGGATTTAGGGCACATCCTATATCCAGAATTATCTCATCTTGTTATTCCTGATTATATTAGAAAAGACTCTACTTACCAAAATGGTTACATTCACAGGTACCAGGGTTAGGACTTGGACATATCTTTTTGGAGAACACCAATCAATCCACTAAAATTACTTTGAGTTCTTTAAATAAAACATTTTCCACTACTTAGTTTCAGGAACAAAGTGATTTCTGAGCAAATATTGTTTTAGTTTTCCATTTTGGAAACAATTAAATTTCAAATACAATTTTTAAATTTAAATAATTAATTTTTTAAATACAAAATTTAAGATGCGTGGATTGTATCAAGGATTTAAGTTTGTTTTGGACTCTAGAGACTTGAATGAAAATAGTAGCAAATAAACTCACTCTACTAATTTTGAAAATTCAATTTCAAATTTCTAAATTCTGGTTAATGATGCTGACTTGTCAGGAATGTCCATATCTTAATCCCCAGAAGTTGTAAGCATGTCACCTTATATAACAAGGGGAATTAAGGTTGAAGAGAGACTGAGGCTGCTGATCAGCTGTTTTTCAGGTACAGAGAACATAGGTGGACTCGACATAATCATAGGGTCCTTAAAAGTGAAAAAGGGAGAGAAGGGAGGTCGCAGGGATGCAATGTGAGAAGGACTGGTCACTGGCTCTGAAGATAGAGGAAGGGGCCACAAGCCAAAAACTGCAGGCAACTTCTAAAAGTTGGAAAGGGCAAGGAAATGGAGCCTCAGGCAGAGCCTCTGGAAGCAGCACAGCCCTACTGATGTCTTGATTTTAGCCCAGTGTAACCCACATTGGACTTCTAATATCTGGAACCACAAGGTAATAAATTTGTGCTAAGGCACTAGATCTGTGGTAATTTGTTATGACATTGGCAGGGAACACATGCAGATGCACACTGAATGAAGTGGCCTTTCCTACTTGAACTCCATAAGATGGTAAGGAGTGGCATGAGCTCACAAGAACAAACCACAGCAGGGAGGAGAAAAGAGCAGCAGGTTTTCTGAAGTTAGAAAGCAAACGGACAGGTGATACCTGACCCAGAAAGCTGAATCCTAGGCCATTAGTGTGAAGACAAGAAAAAAAAAAAAACATTATATCTTCCCAAGTCCTCCAAAGGTCCAGAGATTAGTGGTACCAGGTTGATCCAGAGTAAAGCGAAAGCTAAAAATAGGATTGGTTAAGTCTTTTCAAGGAACAGTAAGAGCCCCAGATATGTCTTCCTCTTCAACCGACAAGACAACTGCTCTTCCCCAGCCCAACAAAAGGCCAGATTTTTTTTCCAACAAAGGGTATAACACACAACATCTTAGCTCCAAGGAACAGCAGGCATTGTGGAAGATGGGGGCTGGAACTGAAACATGGAAGTTTATATAGTGAAGGTTGAATCTCAGCTCTCTTCCTCTCTCTGTAGCCTCTACAAACTAGAATCTAGGTTTATCTTCTCCAGACAGGAGATTGGAAACAACTCATGTGAGGAATAAAATTCAATCAGCTTTTTAATATTCCACTCTGAAATATAGTCTTCTCTCTGTATCTGCATGGGAATATTTCCAGAACCTCCTTCCCACCACAGATAACAAAATCCAAGGATGCTGAAGTCCCTTACATAAAATGGCATATTATTCTCATATAACTTGCATATAACCTCTGTTGCTTTAAATCATTTCTACATTACTTATAATAGCTAATATTATGTAAATGCAATGTAATGCTGTATAAAAAGTTGTCATACTATATTGTTTAGGGAGCAATAGAAAGAAAAATTAATCTTTATATATATTCAGTAAAGATGTCATTTTGTTTTCTAGTATTTTTTGATCCAAAATTGGTTAGATCTATACCATTGTAACCCACGGTTATGGGGGGTGTCTACTGTATGTGCAGACAACCAAGAATCATCAATCATTTAAGGACAGTTTCCAGTATGAGACAGGCAAAAAAAAAAAAAAAAGAAAGAAAGAAAATGAAAGAATGAAAGAAAGAAAAGAAAAGAAAAAATATGTGCACGTGCGTGTGCACACACACACACACACACAAGTTGGAGGAAAGAAAGTTTACCAGAAGAAGAAACTTCAAAAATAAAAAAGCAACTACAATAACCTTAGAGAAATAAGACATACAAATCCGCATTTACAATAAAAATAGGATAATCTATAAAAGGAATTTTAAGAGCAAAAAGACAATCTTAAAAATCAAAACTAGGATAACAGAAATTATCACTCTATAGTTTTAGAAAACAAAGTTGAGGAAATAATAGGTTGAACTAAAAGAGGCAAAAAGATGTAAAATATGGGGAAAAATGTGAAAACAAAAGAATCAGTCAAGAAACTGAAGATGAAGAAACAGAAAAGAGAGAAATAAAGAGTGGAGGGTAGAAAGTTGGAAAAGGAACATCAAATAAGAATTTCCAGAGAATTTTCTAGAAATGAGGGCATGAATTGAAAGCATCCGCTAAGTATGAGCAAAATGTGTGAAGAAAGACCTAGAGAAAGTCATGTCATCCTGAAATCTCACAGCCATGGGGACAGAGAGATCTTAGGCACTTCCAGGAGTGGGGGAAGTTTATGCAAAGGATTCAGAATGAGAATGTCTTCAGATTTCCCAAAAGAAACTAGAACAGAGCAATGCCTTCAAATTGAGGTAAGATTATTTCCAACCTAGAATTTTATATAGAGGTGATTATTGGAATCAGATCTAACACATTATTAGCATATTTGTTTGTGTGTTCAATGGGCTTTGGGACACAGCATTTTTTTCTTTTTATACTAGCACTTAACACAAGATGGTACCAAGCAATGTTCATTAAATTGAGTTGAATTGAATGGGTGAAATGAAACACATATTCATATCACTTATCCATTCAACAGTCATTTATTCATATCACTTATCCACTCATCAGTGAGTGTATAAAGATGACTAAGACACGGTCCCTTTCAGTGAGGTTCTTGTGGAATATCAACAGTTATACAGCCAATGAGATAAAGGGTGGCTAGTGCTACACAGGTGAGCTGGTGGTGCTCTCAACACAGAGAGGAAAGGAGCTACTCTCACAGGAATGGGGCAGGCATGCATGACTTCTCGGATGACAAGATAAAACTTCTTAATTCTACTGCCACATACTCATGTATCCATTAATCAGAATTTCCCTTTAGCCAATAGGGTAGTGCATACAGAGCAAAGCTTATCCATGGGAAAACCACCATGTGAGGTACTTGAGGGTTATTTCATGGTATTCTGTGACTCCCAGACAATAGTATCACCATAAAGCCATGAATCTCAAATTTTGGTAGGATGAAGAATTACCTGGATATAATGTAAAAAGGCAAGTGTCTTGTCTATATCATTTCTAACCCTAGAAAATAATTCCAATACACAATATTTACAGTCTCCATTTTTCAGAGAAGAAAACTGAGGCTCAGAGAGTTTAAGTAATTTGCCCAAAATAATCTTCCTGGGAAGTATCTGATTGGGACCTCCTCTCCAAGTCATTCTGATCTCAAAGTCTACACTTCTTTGCCAGCCACATTGCCTACATAGCCAGGTCCCTAGAGGAGTGACTCCCAGGATGTGCCCATTTACCAGCCAACAAGACTTATGTGTAAACTTAGGGCTCTGGATTTATTTATGTTTTCATCAAGACAAAGAAATATTGACTGACTAAATTGCACTCCTTAGTTTATGAAGAAGTTTCACTATGGATCTTTGCAAAAACCCCCCTCTCTTTGGATTTATTTATTTTATCCATTTCTTTTCCTCTTCATTCATTCATTCAACAGCTATTCAGAGTGTCAATAATAAAATAAAACTGTTCATTGGCCTGGAATAAAATAAAAGCTGTGCTCTTACAAAGCTTACTCTAGTTGCAGAGGATAGTCAATAAGTAAGTAAACAATAAATACTCGTCAGTTGGCAAATACAAATAAAGCTGAGTGAGATAAATGAGAAGCAGGAGAGTAGCACAATCTAACTGAGACTTTGAAGAAAATGCTCTGGCTGCTGTGTAGACAGTGCATCCCAGGGAAACAAGGGTACAATTCAGGAGACTAGAGAGAAGAGATAGTGGGTTCAGCTCAGATGGCTGGGAGCCATAGAGGAGACGGAAGGTGCTCAGTTCTTGATCTCTTTTGAAGGTTAAGCCAACATGATTTGCTGTGAGATGTAAGAGAAAGAGTGCAAGACCCTCTGGCAAACTGAGAAATGGCTCCCCAGAAAATACCCACATCCTCATCTCTGGATTCTGTGCGTGTTACCTGAGAGAGCTGAAAACAAGTCTTCTGCAGACGAGCTTAAGTAAGGACCTTGGGGAGGGGCGATAAACACGGATTATCTGGGTGGATCCTAAATGCAATCACATGTCTCCTTATAAGAAAAATGCAAGAGGGCTGGGGATGTGGCTCAAGCGGTAGCGCGCTCGCCTGGCATGCGTGCGGCCCGGGTTCGATCCTCAGCACCACATACCAACAAAGATGTTGTGTCCGCCGAGAACTGAAAAATAAATATTAAAAATTCTCTCTCTCTCTCTCTCTCTCTCTCTCTCTCTCTCTCTCTCTCTCTCTCTCTCCCTCTCACTCTCTCTTTAAAAAAAAAAAAGCCCCTAAGATTAAAAAAAAATGCAAGAGATCTGACACAGACAGTAGAAGGTGATGCAAGGATGGAGCAGGGAGGGAGTTGACCTGTTGACCTGGAAGACTGGAGTGACACAGACACAAGCCAAGGAATGTGGGCATCTCAGAAGTTGAAAAAGGCAAGAACAGATTCTTCCTCAAAAGGAGGGAGCCCAGCCCTGTGGAAGGCTTGAGGTCATCCCAATGATACTGCTGTCAACTTCTGGCCTCCAGAACTGTGAGGGAAAAAAAATTTTGTTGTTGTTGTTTAAGATGTCTGGATTGTGGCAATTTGTTATGGCAGCCACAAGAAACTCATATAGATCCTCACTCCAAATTCTTCCCTTATGTGAGACACTTACTATTATATGGTAGATATGTGGCCTAAACACAAGAAAGTATACATCCAAAATACATAGTGGTTTTTTTTTTTTTTTGTAAAATACATTGTGCTTTTTATTGATTTTATTCATGTTACACTATAGATTTTACTTTGTTTCTCCTTGTCCTCAACTCTGTTAGGGCTTCTCTGTGCTGTCACATGGACACACATCTGGTCAGATGGGTCCATCTGCTGCAAAACATTCTGTACCTTACCTCTGCTAGGTATTCCTTCCCATTCCTATAAAAATGGACATCTAGGTTGTTTCCAACTCCAAGCTGCCAAAACACTATCACTTAGATAGAATTAAAATTTTGCTTCATCAAGAGGTAGGCAATTGCTGATGTTTGGATGCAATCATTTCAGGACCAACTGAAAAGTAGATATCAGAGTTGGGCCAAAAGTAAATTAGAGGGTTAACTGCCAGCTCCGAAGATATGTGAGTGACAAGTGTTCTTTCTGGCTTCCACTTTTCCTCACAGGTCCCTCTCTTCCCTGACCTTCCTTCTCCCCAAGAGATGCAAGAGAATCCAATGGCCTCATAATTCCAGCTGTCCTGCTTGACAAATAGGAATGGAAGTCAGCAACTATTTTCCCTCCAGCATGCTCTGGGAAATTCATCCAACTACATTCCCCAACCTGCCCTTGCTTTCATAGCTATAATGTACAAATGGCAAATGGCAAATGCCATGTACAGGACATTAGTGTCAGAAAGCAGTGCAAGGGCTGGGAGGGTCAGAGGCAGCCCCTGGGGGGAAAAAGGAGCCAAAGCTATTTAGCTAGAAATGTGGGTGAGATGGACTCAGCCAGTTCCACAGGTATAAGGAAAGTGGTTAGTGAACAACTGGCTTCCACTGAGGCAAGAACAGACGCTGTGGGTCTAAACTGGGGAGAAAGACTCTTGGGAAGGACTCTTAAGTGGAGTTAGAATCAGTAGTAGGGCAGCCTTCAAGATGGAAGATGGGCACTAGAATAAGCTCCCTATCATTGAATGCTTCTCTGGAAGGGACCCCAACAATCATCTATTTTATTTCTATGACTATTTTGCTTAAGAACCTGAGCCAAGCCCTTTGATTCAGTTTCTTCATCTGCCAAGAGGAGGGTTCAAAAGATGTAACTGCACAAAATTGACTCAAAATGGATTATGAAACTAAGTTTAAGAATTTAAATTCAAAATTTACAAAGAAAAACGTTTTTGTGACCTTGAGTGAGACAACAATTTCTTAGATTTGACACCAAAGCATGATCCATAAAAGAAAAAATAAATTACCCAGGCATGGTGGTGCATGCCTGTAACACTACCACTTAAGATTTGAATAGAAAGATGGGAGCTGTGGATCACGCCTGTAATCCCAGCAACTTGAGAGGCTGAGGCAGGAGGATAATGAGCTCAAAGCCAGCTTTAGCAACTTAGCAAGACCCTGTTTCAAAATAAAACAAAAAAGGACAAGGGATGTGTCTTAGCACTTAAGTACCCCTGGGTTCAATCACTGGTACCAATAAAGAAATACCTATTCCACCAAATAACACATAAAAATGTTTAACACTTTTATATTTAAGTAAATGTATATTAAAACCACAGTGAGAGATCATCTCTCATCTACTGAAATGGCTACAACCAGGAAATTTGATGATACCCAGTATTTGCAAGTATATGAAAAACTCAAAAGACTCATAAACTGCTGATAGGAATACAAAATGGCTACTACTTTGGAAAAAAAAATGTTTGGCAATTTTTTTAAAAAAGATTAACATACATCCACCATACAACCCAAAATTCCACATGTGGGCATATACCCAAGAGAAATAAAGACATATGTTGACACAAAGACTTGTACGTGCATGTTCATAGCAGCATCATGCACAATGGTCCAGCACTGGAAGTAATCCAAATGCCCATCCACTGGTGAATGGCTCAAAAACAAAAAGTACCATTTTAATTCATTCATGACACTATAACAAAATACCAGAGCCAAGGTAATTTATAAACAGTAAAATTTCTCATAGTTCTGGAGGCTGCAAATATAATACTACAGTTTGGAGTCTAGTGAGGGCTCAGTCTCTCCTTCCAAGATGGCGCCTTGTCACTGCATCTTCTGGAAGTGATGAACACTGTGTCCTTCCATGGTGGAAGGGATGGGAGGGCAAAAGAGGCCTAGCTAGTTCTCTCCAACCCTTTATGAGACACTATCCCCGTCCATGAGGGCAGAACCCCTATGTCCTAATCACTTCCCAATGGCCCTGCCTCTTGTATTGTGCACTGGGAGTACTTTTCAACATGAATTTCAGAAGGAGCACAAATATTAAAACCATAACATGTGATATATCCACAATGGAGTGCTGAGCAATGGAAGAGAACAACATGTGCACAAGCAACAACATGGCTCAACCTCAAAAAAATGGCATTATGTAAGAAACCAAACACAAAGGTCTGCATGCTGTATTATTCGATTTAGATAATAAAAGCAAAACTACACATATAGAAAATAGACAACGATTACCTGGATCTGGAGAAGGAAAGAGGGTGAACATAAACAGGCATGATTAGAGAATTTTTGGAGTGATAGGAGTTGTGATGGCTGCAGAGCTATGTAAATTTATGGAAGCTATCCAACTGTATACTTACTGCAGGGGAATCCCATGAATGATAGATGATATCTTGGTATGTTGGTCTACGTTCCATCACAGGGAAAAATTACCTGAGGTAATGACTTACGAGGAATGATTTATTTTGGTTCACACTTTCATAGCTTTCAGTCCATGTCCACTTGGCCCTGTTGTGTGGGCCTCTGGCAGGATGGTACATCACAGCAGGATCACATGGTGGAGGAGGGCTGTTCACCTCATTGCATCTAGGAACCAGAGAGAGACAGCAAGGGGCCAGGAACCCAATATCTCCTTAAGGGCACGTGACCGAACTTCCTTCCACTAAAGTTCTGCTATCTCCCAATAACCCCAGAGGCTGGTGAGCAAGCCTTTAAAACATGGGCCGTTGGGGGACATTTACGAAAGTACTTGATCAAATTGATTAAAGTAAGATTATGGCAAACTGAAAATTCCCCATGTCCCTGAAATTCTATATAAATGTTGTTTTTTGTTGAAAAAACATCACTGGCAGGTATATTCTTAAGAATAATCCTGACAGGACATTCTTAAGAACAATGAAAGCAATGGAATCAGGGGTAGCCCACGTTAAGGCAACCTTGTTAAGTAATGGCTTTTTCTCCTCTGCATTATCTGACTCTTCCAGATAAGCACTTCTGGATGCTACATTTTACCCTTTCTGTTAGGTTTTTGTCTTTATGTGGATAAGAGTTAGATAGATATGTTCAGGTAGACAAGTTATTTAGATTCTGAGACCCATTTTCCTCTTCTGTAAAACATAATAATAATAATAATAATAATAACAACAACAACAACAACCATCCTCATAATGCTGATGGGTGGAGGAATGGGATTAAATGTTTATAAAGCCTGTGGCTCTCGGAACTGCTGGAGATGGAAAGAGGGTGAACAAAGGTTAGCTGTTAACTTCTCCTTTTCTCGTTTCCCAAACTGCTGCCAGTAAGGAGATGCTGTTAGTCACTGATACCTTCATGGGAATGCATTTCATCAAATTCCTTCTCTGTGATTAAAATCGTCCTTATCAGAGTGGAAGAAAGACTCTTTCCACACTGGAGGCAAAGATAGGCATTGGCTAGCCGCCAGTTCTTACTAAAATTTGTGAAACTTGATACCCACCCACAACTTTGGAAAGAAGCCAGTTTGGGGCAGATCAAAAGTTGCACTGCACTTTCCCATTTTGAAGTGCTGTGCTTTGTCTCAGAGTCCCAATGAGAATCGCTATTTTCAGATTAGGTCAGCAGACACACCCAGGAAGCCAAGGACACAGTCACCTGAGTGTTATATGCATGGATGTCATTGTTGCTGAGGGAACAATAGTATGAACAGAGCTGGGACAAGGTGAAGCCAGTGAGATGGTTAGGGCATTGCCCTTGTGTGACCCTGAGAATGAATGCCTGCTTAAGAGTGGGTCCCTAGGGTGAAATATCTAAAGAACCAGTGGCTCACAGGGTCATGCAAGTGTAGGCAAGGCCCAGATGGCATGTCTCCTTCAGAGTTGCACTCTGTGCTCCCTAGTCACTTCACCTTAGCTGCAGCCCTAGGATAGAGGACCTGGACCCAGGCCTGGTGGCTGAGTCAGATCCAGCTCTGCTACCAGATGGCCACGTGCCATTGTGCAAGTCCATGTCCCCGATTTCCTACCTGTCCCCGTTCTATGATTCTAGGGCTGCTTTCCTCCTCTCCAAAACAGAGCAAAACAATAATGGAAATACAAACTACCTAGATAGCACTAGTTTCCAGCATATAAGTCCTGTCTCCACAGAAGCATTCCCCTGACTACATACACAACCGTCTGCCACATTCTACTAGCAACATGTTCGTTTTATTTATACCAGTGATCATAACTTATTTTCACTGTTTTGTAGCAATTGTGATAGTCTAGATTGTAGTGAAACAAACAACTCCCAAAATCTCAGGAGAATTTCTAGCTTTCTCATGCCACATGTCCATTGTCAGTGGACTGAGAAGATCTGCTCAGGGACCAGCTGATGGGCAGCCTCCATATGGAGCATTGCCCAGGTCATCAGGCCAGAAGGAAAAAAAAGAGCTCTAGGGAGCCAGACATGAACTTCCCAGGCAATTAACTGCTCAGCCCAGATGGGGCACATGTCACTTCCACTCACAACATATTGGTTAGAACCAGTCAATGGCCCTGTGCACCACAAGGGGCTCAGTAGTGTGCATTCCTCACACATGCCTACAACACAAAAAGCCACAGAGCAACTCTAGTGACCATCACATTATTTGTTTGGTTCTGTCTGTCTGCCCTAACCAAAATAATCCATCAAAACAAGATTGTTTAACTTGTTAATTTTATCCCCAATGTGGCTCTTCATTTGGTACTTAAGAACAATCTGTTGGTTGACTGACTGGTATTTCAGGGCTGGTGCAAAGACCGTGGGTTGGGTAAGTATCCGCTTCCTGCAGACTGTTCAGATCCTAGAGGACTCGGGGCTCAGCTTCCCATGTTAACTGGATTCTGCAGAAAAAGGAAGTGATTTCTCTGACTATACTGCTTTTCATAATTTTCTCCCTGGCTAATTGCAAAGGAGAGTGCACAAGAACCTCTGGGAGTCTGGGAGAAGTCCAAAGTAGCAATTTACAACTGAAATCTCTTTGTAATTTTATTCTTCACCTTAAAAAGTCATGTGAAGTTTATATGTTGTTCCATATTATATCCATGGTTGTTAAAAGAAAAGGGCTTTAAATATTTAAGAGTAAAATTATTGCTTTCTGAACATGGGTCATGCTGCTGGTGGTTTCAAGGTCTCTAAAACAGCCTCCTGCCCCAACCCTTGGGTGGATTGTCCCAGGCCAGGAAAGAGCTCTCAGCCTCCTTTAGATATCTGCTGGGGCTCTAAGTCTTAAGCTTAGAGAATTAAGAACACATTCTGCATTTTTCCCCACCCTTGATTGTTTCCTTTTGGAAACTGTGGTGACTCTTTTTCTCTGATGGGAATAAAACCCCAGTTTTATGTGAAAATTTTCCTTTGTCTAATGAAATAAGGAAACAGTGGACATAAAGACCTCATTTTCTTTCCCATTGGTTGACAGGCTAAACTCTTGCATTCTAGTGTTTCTCAAAGTTTTTTTCACCCTGATGCACACTAAGAAGTACATCCAAGACCACATCCTGTAATAGACAAGTTGGCACCCCAATTCAGGGTAGAGCACCCCAACCTCAGCTGTGCATGTTGGCTATTGGTCACAGCTGCCACCTTCTCTGGAAAACTAGGCTTAACTGATCAGGAGTTGCCTTTTCAGAAGGTTGTTCACCCACTTCTTCAGAACAGCCACAGCCAATGACTGGTTGTAGACATGGAGGCTCAGTAGGCCCCTTCCCCAGGGAGCACCAACTCTGCAGTGCAACTGAAGCTTCAGGGCTCCAGGAGATCAGATTGAGAGTGCACCCTTGTTCAGCCTAACCCCTGCCATTCAGCTTCCCTCACTCCTCTTTTTTCTAAAACATCCCTAAATAGATCTCACACACCCAAATCCTTTTCTTGAGCTCAACTTCTAGGGAGCCTGACCTAAGACATTACCCAAAACTCATGCATCTGAAATAAAATTTCAATAAAACTTGCTTATACCAACTTCATATGATACACTATTCTATTACACACACACACACACACACACACACACACACAGATATAAAATTTAATAGGTCTGTGTCCATCAACAGATGAATGGATTAAAAAAAGGTAGTGTATATACACAATTCATCTATAAAGAAGAATGCAATTATGTCATTTGCAGGAACATATATGGAACTGAAGAATATCATGTTGTGCAAAATAAACCAAACTAAGAAGTTAAGAGTCATATTTTTTTTCATATGTAGAAGCTAGAAAGAGGGGTATATAGAGGGATCTCATGAAACATAAGTAGATGAGCCTGGTAGAGGAAGGGGTTAAGGGGGAGGGAGGAGGTGAGGGCACGGAGAGGTATTAGGGAATGAAATTAACCAAATTGTATTGTGTTCAAGTATGAATATGTCACAATAAATCCCACATTATGTATAATTATTATGCACTAATAACTTTTTTTAAAAAATCCTACAGTTACCCAGTATTATACTATTTTTTTAAAGTTAGTATGTGTATGATAAGAATATGGAAATATATATTCAAAATTATTTGTGGTATTTATCTGCAGGGTAATGATTATGGGAGGTTTTACTTTCTAAATTATGCAATTCCATAGCATTTGAACTTTCTATTGCAAGCATGAATTATTTTCAAATAAGAAAAAAAAAAATATATATATATATATACACATATATACATACACACACACACACATATATAAAAGGTAAAATGCAAAAGGAACTACTGATAAGGTGCAGCATAGGTTCGTCCATGAGCACCCCAGCAATGCTTCGCCAGGCGAGAAGGTTTGTGAGAGTCAGAGGGGGCACTTCTGTAGCTGGTGCTCTCAGGCAACACCTTCACCCAACATATGGAAATGTTAGCTGAAGTCCAACTGGAGGAAATTTATAAACATGGCAAGGTCAGAAATTGGATAAATATCCCTGTGTGCTGAAAACAAAGAGACACTCCATCAGGAGTGGCCTGAGGCTGGTACCTTCAGGGTCAGGCTTGAAATCATGAAAAATGGGGCTCCAGCAGGGCCAAATGGGCTAAATGGTAAGGGCTGGATAGAGTTGAGGGGCCTCCAACTGTCTAGAAGGCTAGAAAACACTGGAGCATTGGGCTGTCTGTTTTGATCAGGGGTTTGATACCCTGGCTACAACTTAAAATCACCTGGGATCTTTAAAAAAAAAAAAAAAAAAAAAAAAAAAAAACTACCACTGCTCAGAAACTGATATAATTTCTTTAATTTTCTTTAATTCTTTCTTTCTCTCCCACCTCCTTCCTTCTTTACCTCTCCATCTCCTTCCTCCTTTTTTTAAAGTCTCTTTTGGAGATTCCAAAACATTAATCCAGGATTAAGACCACCTTGGAACTTTGGCTTAAGGCATAGGGGATCCAGACTCTGCCCAGGAACTGAGTCAAGCAAGCAGCTGGCTAGAGGTGAGATACTGCATTTCCCCACCACCCAGAGTGGGTGCTCCTATCATCAGTGAGGGCTGTTTTGAAGCTGGAGTCCCTCTGGATGGAGTGGGCTCGCTGCTAGTCAGGGTTGGGTCAAGAGGCAGAGAGACAGGAACAAAAACGTCCATCTGCAGGAAAATGGATGAACATGTGATATAAATGAAATTGCACGAGATTACATAGCAGCGAAAATTTGCAACCCACTATTAACATAGCACTAACATCAATATCCCTTGAAAGTAGAATGGTGAATCTTAAAAGCAATTTGCAATATGGTTTGTTTGTTATGATGCCATTTCAGTTTTAAACTATAGGAGACAAAAACTGCATAGTGCTTTGTTGCTAAATATACATACTGAAACTGTAAAAAATTCATGATACCCAGGCACAATGACTTAGGACAACAGTTATCTTTAGAGGAAGAAGAGATGTGGGATTAGAGAAGGGCACACAAGGAGCAAAGAACAGGAGCCAACTATGGATGCCCACGGCAACTGGGATGAGACTCAAAGGCATCACATGCATGTAGGGAATCAGTGTCAAAAGACCACAGACTTATGATTCCACTTATGACATCCGTGGAAAGACAGAACCATAGTGATCGAGAACAGATCTGTGGTTACCAGGGAGAGGAGATTATAAGGATACAGAGAGATGAGATTATAGGGATAATGCTCCAGAGCTTGGGTCGGGGGTGGAGGGAGGCATAATGGTATGCTTCTCGATCCTGCTTGTGGACAACACACATGTATTTAACTTCATAGGACTGAATATCACAAAAACAGAGTAGAATGGTAGCTGCCAAGACCAAGAGGAGGGAATCCTTGATGAATGGGTATGGAGTTTCAGTTTGGGAAGATGAAAAAGTTCTAGAAATGGATGTTGGGGATGGTTGCATGACAATGTGAAGGTACTTACTGCCCCCGGAAAGGGTGAAGATGCTAAATGGTTTGGGTTATGTATATTTGACCACAATAAAACAATGAAATAAGATAATAGAACTGTATACCCCAAAGAGAAAAAATCCAATTTTACTTCATAGTAATTTTCTTTTAAACTAAAAGAAAAATTCTAAAGCAAATATCACAAAATATTATGATATATGAAAGCTAACTGACAGATATATTCAAATCTATCACTTAATTTTCTAAGTCTTTTGTGTGCTTAAAATGTCCTAATAAGTTGTTAATAGCTTTAGATAGAATTCAAGTTTTAGGGCTTTTGAGATGATCTGCTCCAAATTCTTTACTTGAATGGAGTGAAATTAGTTTCCACAACTAAACTCCTGACTCCCAGTGCAACGTTTTACCCATTCAGATTATTTGAAACTGAAGTTTCAAACTTGACAATTAAATCAGACTTCTTCACTTTAGAAAGCATATGGGACACCGACAGCTACACAAACACGTGCTTGACTTTCCCAATCATTAGGAAACAATTTCTGTATAATCAGAACAATCAAATCAATTTCTAAGAACAGAAGTAAAATCTAATCGGCCGATCTCTTTAGAAGAACTGTTAAAATAATTTTTATGTGTCCATTTTACTCTGAGATATTTGAATTGATCTCCTAAGACATCTTAATGTGTTTCTTCTCCTCTTGCTTCTGCCTATTTTTGTTCTCGCCCCCGCTCTGCTCCTATCTAAATACAACTTCATTCTGAATAGCTTCTGTGACCTCCTCTCACCCTGTATCTAATCTTAGATTAGAACTGACTTTCTTTAGAAAATAGTACTCTGCAAAATTCTGAGGTGGAAAAAAAAAATCTTTTCCCATATTACATTTGCAGGATTCTTGGTTGCAAGCAACAGGACTGACTGGGAAGGTGAGAAAAACCAGGCCTGCGGGGGCGGGGGGGGGGGGGCGGTGGTGCAGGGAGTGAGGGGGAAAGCCTGAACAAAGGCTCCAACAAGAGGGCTCTGCTTGAGATGCCACCTCTGCTGGCTCGGACTTTAAATGTCTCTTTTCACTCCCAAAAGGGTTCATATGCTAAAATCTTTGTGGTCAAATTGTGGTGCCAGTAGGAGGCGGTGGCACCTTAAGGAGGTGGGGCCTAGCGGAAGGAAATTAGGTCACTGGGGATTTGCCCTTGAAGAGTCTATTGGAACCCAGGCCCCTTCCTCTGTCTTTTTCTTCCCTGCTGCCAGGAGGTGAGCTGCTTCCTCCTCCATGTGCTTCCATCACGGTGCACTGTGCTGCCTCAGGCCCAAGTGACCCTGAGCTGGAACCTCTGAAACCCATGAGCCAAAATAAATCTTTCCTCCTTAAAAGTTGCTTTCCTCGGGTGTTTTTTATTTATTTATTTTTTCCAGCAACAGAAAGTTGACTAACACACTGTGTTTGGTACCATTACCACCTTAAAGTGTGTCCATCATCGTAAAGAATTTCCCAGCTGATGGAATCTTCTGTGGGTTATTGTTACAGTTTGGATGTGGGGTGTCCTCCAAAAGTTCATGTGTGAGACCATGCAAAATTGTTTAAAAGAGAAATTATTGGGTTATGAAAACTTTAACCCAATTAATTCCCTGGCAGGATTAACTGAAGGCAGGCAGGGTGTGGCTGGAGGAAGTGGGTCACTAGGGTGTGCTTTTGAGGTATATATTTGGTATCTGGTGAGTGGAGTCTCTCTCTCTGCCTCCTGATCACCATGTGAGCTGCTTCCCTCTGTCACACTCTTCCACCATGATGTTCTGCCTCACCCAAGACCTGAAGAATGGAGCCTGCTGCCAATAGATTGAGACTTCTGAGACCACGAGCCCCCAAATAAGCTTTTCCTCCCTAAAAGTGTTGTGGTCGGTTTTTTTAGTCACAACAGTGAAAAAGCTGACTAAAACAGTCATCCTATCAAGACTGGGCATCCAATTGATCAAGCCTTGGTCCCCAGCACATTTTCTGGCTTCAGGAGCTGCTCTAAAGGAACCTGCCCACATTCACAAATGAAGGATTGCCTCAACCCCGGGTTGGAAGAGGATTTGAAAGGCCAAGGCTCGTCGTCGGAGATCAAAACGCACACACAGATAGCAGTGACAAAGATGAAGCACCTTATTGCAAGCTGGTGTTAGCTTATATAGAAAGTTGAGAGTCAGTGATCTTAAACCAGGAAGCTCCCAGCGCCAATCATAGTAAAGGTCAGGTCATCACCTACGGTGCACGCACGTCCGCCTGCATAAGATTCATGGGGGGCACGAGCTGTCCACGATCACGGAAGACGGGAGGGCCAATTAGAAGGTTTTCAAAACAACTTGTTATCTGCCCACTGGCAACTTGCCTGCCGCCATGTTGCATTAGGGCCTCCTTATCTGAAAGTCCCGGGGAGTTCTCAGGGAGACTCCCAACAGGATTCCCTTCTGGGCAGCAGAACACAGGAGAACTGTTGATTTCCACAGGCTCCCCACCATGCACATGTGCCCTTCTCCCTCACGTAAATCTCCCTCACCACCCTTGTTGCCCTCAGGCTCCCATGGAGAGCCACACACACAACCCTCCTTCAGGCAGCCACATGTCTCCTCACCCCACGATTCTGGCAGCTTTGAAACTCCTGCTTCTACTCTTAGCTCTCTTCAGTCACTCTCCACCTACCAACAGAATGATCATTTTAAAACCTAAGACAGATCTTGTTACTCCTCTGCCCAAATCCCTCCCACGGCTCTGATGTCACTCAGGGAGAAAAAAAAAAATCCCAGTGGTCATCTGTGTTCTACATTCCAGCCCCTAGCCACCTGTCTGAATGCATGACTACTGTTCTTCCTTGTACTTCCCTCAGAGGGAAAACACAGAAAAAGGCAGAAACAAGTACATGAAGCAGCAGGAATCACAGCCCAAAGGCCCAGCATAGGGTCATAACAGAAATTGCCCACCGGGCAGCACAGATGACCCACTGGAGAGCACAGAGTTCCTAGTCCTCCAACATCTGGCAGCAACCTATGTTCCCCATCTCATCCCCATGGCCCTCTGCTCCCACCTGCACATATTTTGTGCTCTGTGATCCTCATTGACCTCCATAGCAGCACCCCCCCCCCCTTATGCCTTGGGGCCTTTGAATGGGGCTCTTCCCAGTCTAGAATGCCCTTCCTCCCCTGGTGCCCTTTTCAGCTTGGTGATCTCCTTCCTACAAGACCCCATTAAACATCACCTCCGGTGAGAAGCCTTTCACTCTTCTCCAGGTCCACTGTGTTCCCACAGCACCCAGGTGACATCTCTATTATAGCCCTGATAGTGTTATTTTGTGATTGTCTATTTCTGTGTCTGTCGTCTTCGTTAGAATGTTAACCTGCAGAGGGCAAATTCTGTGTCTAATTAATACTAATTAGTTAATTAATTTATGTATTAATTGGGTCTCTATTAATGAATTAATTGGGTTGCTCTGACAGATCTCAAGGGTAAGGCTTGGTTATTTGCCCCAAAGAGAGTGCATTTGTATGTTTAATAAGTACTAAACAAATAGGTAATTAATAAAGACCCAGAAAGCTGGAAAATACTCCAAGGTTCCACTTAATGGATTCTCTTAACTTTAGCCAGGAACTTACTGAAATCTGACCAACTTTTTTCCTTAAACCTAAGAAATCAAAGGGCAGATATTCTAATACTTCATCTGCATTTGAAGAAATGTTTTTATGCCTAATGTAGATTCTTCTTACTGCATTTCACCCCAATTCATTCTCTCTCTCTCTCTCTCTCTCTCTCTCTCTCTCTCTCTCTCTCTCTCTCCCCCTCCCTCCCTCCCTCTTTCACTGGGGATTGAACCCAGGAGCACTCTACCACTGAGTTAAATCCCCAGCTTTTTTTTTTAATTTTTAATTTCTTTTTTTTTTTAAAGAGAGAGTGAGAGAGGAGAGAGAGAGAGAGGGAGAGAGAGAGAGAATTTTTAATATTTATTTTTTAGTTCTCGGCGGACACAACATCTTTGTTGGTATGTGGTGCTGAGGATCGAACCCGGGCAGCACGCATGCCAGGCGAGCGCGCTACTGCTTGAGCCACATCCCCAGCCCTTAATTTTTAATTTCAAGACAGGGTCTTGCTAAATTGCTAAGGCTGGCCTAAAATTTGTGATCCTCCTGCCTCAGACTCTCAAGAGGCTGGATTATAGGTGTAGGGTAGGAAGGACAGCTATACTATTAGTTTGCTAGGCTTGCTATAAAAAAATATCACAGACTGGGTGGCGTAACAGAAATGCCTTTTCTCACAGTTCTGGAAGCTGAAGTCCAAATTCAGGTGCTGGCAGTGTTGGCCTCCTCTGAGGTTCCCCCCGTTGTGGCTGACAGAGGTTTTCTTACATTGTGCTAATACATCGCTGCCCTTTTACATGGTCTTTACCCTATGCACACATTCTTCTGTTGTCTCTGTGGGTCTTAATCACCTCTTCTCATAAGGACACAAGTCAAATTAGATCAGGGCACACTCCAATGGTCTTGTGTGAATTTAATTACCCCATTGGAGACCCTATCTCTAAATACAGCCACATTCTAAGGTGAGGGGTTCCACAGGTGAATTTGAGGGGAAAGATTCGGTTCATATACCTCCTAAACCAGCACCTGTCTCAGAAAATAAAACCAAAGAGTACCTGTAGAAAACCAGATGCACCTCTCTTTCATTCTTCTATCCATTCTTATCCTATCAATATTTAATGAGACTGCATGGTCTACATAAAGCCAACCAAATAATTTCTCCAAATGCAGTTCTGACCATCTCTCTGTTCATATAGAAACTCCTGAATGATTCCTCAGGACCTTAAGAAAATTCCAAAATCCAAGTGTGGTATACAAAATAGTCCAAGATCAGGAATCCGCTTACCTACCCAACTGTAATCCCCTCACATGCTGTTTGCTCCACAGAAAGTACTGGAGTATAGTGAGTCACCAGATAAGTTACACTGAGTTACTCCTAGCTGTGTGATCCTAGGCAAAAATTTATTTTATTCAAACAAATATTTAATTATCATTTCTTTTATGTAGCTGTGCCAGGACCTGAGGCAAATAACAAGATCCATCCTCAAAAATCTAATTTGTCAGATAATTAAACAAAAATTATAATGCAACTGATGGGCCATATGGTCTAGGTGTATACAAAATATGTCAGGAGTTCAGAGGAGGGTCTCCTTAAATTTCAAGAGCATGAGTAAAATAATACATCAACCTCCAAAATTAAACTAAGGGGGGGGGATCCAATTTATAGCATAACTTATGCGTTGTGCTAACACATTGTTGAAGAAATCATTAATGCGGATCCAATTAATACAAGTGAGATTATCACATCTTTCATACTAATGAAATGGAAATCGATTACACACCCACCAAAGTTTGCAGAGGCCTTAGGTAGATATTAAATACCTCCTTGCTGGTACGACTCTATCTCTGGAGTGTTTTTAAAATGCACATATGAAAGTCACTTAGGACAACCATAATACAAACCGTTCCTCCAAGCTTCGAATAGTCTAGTTTATTAATCGCTAAAAATGAGCATCCATACCTGATGATATACTAAAATATAATAACACGACTTGGGGCAAAGGTTATTTTATTCAGGTTTTAAACCTTCTAACATGTGTCTGAAGAAGCTATCTGGGTCAGAAAATTGCAAAAGAAAACTGAAAAGAGGGTAAGAACAGGTATTGTAAAGCCAACAGGCACAGAGACCAAAACCCTCCCTCTGAAGCCACTTAGAAATGCTGGGTGATATATTTCATCTTGTTTTTAATGCATAGCTGTGTTCAATACCAAGAAAGGGAAATTCCCAAGTGATGGTAATAAAAATAGAACATAAAAGACAAGCAGTGAGTGAGGAGTTAGAGACATTGATATCTGCTTTGTGGAACCTTTTAACACCCATATGAGAATGGGAAAGAAGCTGTTGAGTCCATGAGAGGTGGAGAATGGGAAGAAATCCCTGCATAAAGCCTGAGCTCTCAAAGGGTGTCACCTGCAGAGAAGGATGGGCTAACAATAATGTACCCACCTTCCAGATGAGGAAAAATTTCAGTTCTGATAGATTGATAAATTGAAGTATTTGTCAACTTATTGCCTGCTCTCAGCTTCAAATTCACTTTTTAGCAACTGGTCTGTGATAGTAGTTTGGATACCTCACCCATGTCCCCCTTCCCAGTAAGCATCATGCTACACTCTGTCGGCAGAAGGCACTGGAGGACATTGCAAGAGGAAAGGGTTTTCTCTTCCTGGTTCCTGTGTTCTGGGTTTGCTTTTCCTTGCTCCTGCCGCCTGTCAGCAGTCTGAGTGTGTGTGGAGAGGAAACATCCAGTGGTATTCTGAACAGTGCCCCTGTGACTTCATGGTCCCTGTTGGGCTTGATGGCCTCCTCTCCACAGCCCCTTGACACACATACCACATGCTCCAGACTTCATATCACTGTGTTCTGAATTCCCCTGTGTGTACACGTAACAGCTTTAGTGTTTCTGGCTTGCCAGTGACTGTGGTCAGCAGTCCAGAGAATTTCTCTGCCTTTCTGTGAGCTGCAAATACACCTTCTCCAATAAGGTTTGAACCCCAGGCTCAGGAAGCCCCTCTCTAAGTTTGGCCTTCCTTGGGAAATCTCTCTCAGCCCTAGAGTCCTAAGTTAGCATTCTCTTCACATCTTGTAATTACTCCTTTATCATCACTAAACTATTCCTTGTATTAAAATATTAATTTAAATTATTATGTGGTTTCTATTTCCTGATTAATACTATTGAGAAATCAAAATCCTTGGACTATGGCTTATTATTAACTCAAACATTCAAAGGATGAATTAAATAGCTTTGCATTACCTATCATGACTGAGAACTCAAACATTGGGAAGGAATAATTCCTCAACCTGGTCTCCATGGTGTTCTAACAGAAAAAGCATCCTAAATATAAACTCACAAGAAAACAGGAAACAATCTTTCATGCAGAAATGTCTTCAAATCCAACAATTGTGGATCTTAGAACTTCTATCAGTTCTGATAACAAGACAATCATTAAACAATTGTAAGTATACTTAACAGAAAATTGGTAAATGAGTAGGAAAAAAATTTGAAAAGACAGATTTGTAACTTTAAACTAAAAGTAAAGCTTTTATAAATTTTAAAAAATGAGTTAAGTAGCTGAATAAATAGAGAAAAAAGTGGACAATGAGAACTGAACCCACCCATAACAGCACAAAAAGTCAAAGAGAATAAGAAACATAAACAAAGAATAAGAAGCTTTAAAATGCAAGTAATAAGAGTTACAGAGCAAAACAGAATGGATTAGGAAGATAAGATATGGGAAGACAATGAGTGAGATTTTTCCAGAATTGATATAGACTTTCTGAGAACAACTCCACATATGAGAGAAACACAGATCTCAAGTGAGATGAAAGCCCAGAAACATGGATATGATACTGCAGACAAAAAACAGACACAAAATGGAGCAAAACGACAAGAATAAAAACTACAACAATAAAAAAAGAAAAACTTAAAAGCAAAAAGAGACAGATTGCTTATACATAAAAGCTTGACTTGGAGCAGAAATATCAATGACAGATGCAGAGATAAGAGGACACAAAATAATATTTTCATAGTATGCAGGAAAATAACAAACCAGCCCATAATTTTATACCCAGCTAAATTATTACTTAAGAATGAGAGCAAAATGAAGACAAATTGGAAAGAACAAAGGTAAGCAAATCTACTCAATGACCCTTGCTAAAAAAATTGCCAAAGGATTACTTCAGAGAGCAAACCATTGAGCACAGGTAGAAGGATTGGGGTATAGGAAGTAACAGTGAGCAAAAATAAAATCTGTGTGAATCATCCATTTATTCCTCTTGGCTTCCAATGCACTCTTCTGTCCTCCTTTGGGACATGGAGCTGAATCCAACTGGCACAATGTTAGTCCTTGACAGCAGAGGGTACTGGAAAGGCTTTGCTTTTCTGGCCCTTCCAGCAGCCAGAGGGCAGTTTGCTTATGAGCTGTCAGATCCTCCAGCAATGGCATGTAAGAGACACATGATGCACATCCTCCAGCAAGTTCTACTGGCTCCCAAGCAGATGGCTTCCCAGTGAGTTCAACTGGTATCCCAGTGAGTGAGTCCAAGAAAGTTTGTCACTGGCAACCTAGCAGACGGTCTGCTATTGGTGTTGCCAGCATCCTAGCAAGATGCTTGTCTGTGAGCTCCAGGATACAGTACCTCGGCAAACTCCTCCACCATGCAGTGGGCCTCAACCACACGCCCTCCAGGGAAGTCTAAATCTCAGCCAGAAACAGGACTCTTTTCTGAATTTGTTTCTTCCTTTGGGACTTTCCCTTAGTGCTAGAGGTAGTAACTTCTCAATTTGCTATTCCTACATTCTTTAATGTTAGTTTTACCCCTCTTAATAGTTAATCCTCTGCTAGTTAAGAATTCTTTATATTTCAGATAACAAATCACATGAAAGATGAGAAATAGTGTTTGGAATTTAAACTCTTTAAAGTCCTTATAGTATTCAGAAGAAGAGTAGTGATACTGAATAATTTTTAAAATTTAAGCTTGTACATTTTATCTTTTAAATTAAAAGGGCAGCCAATAGTGTTAGTAAAATAGAGTTAGCCCAACAACCAGAAAACACAGGCAAACTATACAATCTTTTTGTTTTAATACTAACACATTTTGGAAGCAATGGTGACTACATTGTTTCATTTCCAGAAGGGAAAACTTAAAGTAAAAAAAAAAAAAAAAAAAAAAAAGAAAAAACCACCCTTTTGAAGTGAGTGATGATAGTTGCTGTGCTTTCTTCTTTGGAAGAATTTGCAGATCTGGGCACAGACTGAGGACTCTATGTGGCTTCTGCAGAGGAAATCAACTGGATTTGGATGGGCCCAAGACAGATTGGACACTTGAGAAGCCCCCAGGCACGTGACTGGATTGCCCTGGGGAACATGTGTGGAGTTCTCTGAATCATGTAGGAAGCCAGGAGCTAGGCTGAGACCTTGCAACAGCACAGCACGAGCTCTGTCAGTGGCCCAATCCACAGGAGAACCACGACAGACTGGGCCTGCCTCACGGCCAATCTTTCCCTCAACATGTCTGGTGGATTTGCGGGAGTGGCAGGGCTGGATCTCCTACAGTTTTTCAGGATTGAGAGAATAGAAACTCACTAGGCCTTCATCAAAAACTTGGGAGTATGGACCAAATCTTAGCAACTTCAACCCAGCTGAAATCATAATTGGATTCTCTGACCAGCTTAAAGTATAATTGGATTTAGGTATTAGCCTCTTTCCTTACCTGCTTAACAAAAGAAAGACTCCAATTTGAAATACAATATACTAGAAACTCATTTTTTAAAATGTCTACAGTGGCATACAAATAGAATATACTAGGCCAATAACCCAGAGAATAAACAATAAAAGTAAACTCATAGGCAATCCAAATATTTTGATGTTAGGATACAAAGACTTTAAAATCACTGTAATAAATAAGTTAAAGACCACAGATCAAAACATGGGATTACAAAAAAAAAAAAAAAAAAAAAAAGGAAGGGCAACAGAAAGGGTAGGTACATAGATAAGTAAAAAGAAATATTGTGTATGTAAAGCATCATCTCGTGGAGTTTTCACATGTGCAGAAGTAAAACATAGGACAAGGACATCACAAAAGGCCTAAGAGGAATAAATGCAGTTAAATCACTGTAAGTTTCTCGCATTGCTTGGCAAGTGGCACAGCTATAAGCTGCAATAAGTCAAGGATGTCTATCATATTATCTAAAGAAATAACAAAAAAATGTGTAACCAAAAAGTTAATGTAGAAATAAAGTGTAATAAAAAATTAATTAATCCAAAAGGAGTAATAAGGAAACAGCAACAGAGCAAAAGGAAGATAGCACAAGGTGGACCCAAAGCCATGTACATATATATACAATTACTTTAAATATAAATGGACTTAACAGTCCAAAGTCATAGGTTGTCAAACTTTTATTTCCCAGTTTATATAGTGTTTACATGGATGCATTTATTCTGTGAATATTTATACAGCTATTCTTCTACAATTATGCACTTTCTGAATATATCATTTGCTTCAATAAATATGTTCTTAAAATACATACATAAATGTTGGGTCAAAATCTAGAAATTTTTTAAGAAATAAATCATAATAAGGTACTATGCATTATAACTTTGGGGAATGTAGATAAAGTAGTCCTTTGGAGAAGAAATCCATACTTTAAATTACTACATTAATAAGAAAAAAATCAATAAGCTAATAAATGAGACAAAAACCTAGTAAATTCAAAAAATACAGAAAGAAGGAAATCATATTGGGGAAAAGCGCATGAGAAATTGTGAATATTAATAGCTTTTCTAGTCTTCATCTGCTTTTGCCTCCGTGGATAGTCAGTCTGTTGTGCTAGTCAGGAACATGAGCATTGAAGCTGCTTTGACCCTGAGGACTTTTGTTGATTTAGGCAAACTTTTCCATTTTATTATCCTCATGGGCTGAGGAAAGAGAAAAATAATGGCCCAGGGCTCACCCAGAGACCAGGAATCCAATGAGAAATTGTATTCCATATCAAGCTGGTCTTAGAAGACCACACCCCAAGCTAAGGTAAGCCACAAGTAAGTCTGCTCCTACCCCTCCCTGGGTACCACAGTGAGGGTCACCTTCCTGCTAAGTGTAGCTTGTGCTCAACCTGCCTGCCTACTTTCTGATTCCTTAAATTCTGGCCTAAGGTTTGCTATGCTAGATTTTAAACTATAGTTTACAAATCATATATTTTCACATATAAGTAAATTTAATATCTACCTTACTTTCTCTCTCTCTCTCTCTCTCACACACACACACACACACACACACACACACAACAGAGAGAGAGAGAGAGAGAGAGAGAGAGAGAGAGAGAGAGAGAGAGAGTGTTTAGGTTGCTTTTGGTGTACTTACCAGGGGGATGGGCTGGACTCTTCTAGTCCAGTGTTATAAAAAACTAAACCTATATGTAGTTAAAGAATAAAAAAAAAATCCACCTGTGAGTTATAGCATAGAAGAGATGAAAAGAGGATAAATCTTTACCTTGATTTGTAATGTCTTATAACTTGAAAAAAAAAAAACACAGAAGATCTGAAGCAAATTTGTGAATTAGCAAATGTGTTAAATCCTGGTAGTAGGTGGCAGCTGACATTGGTGGGTGGTTTGCCCAATATCCCTTCTCTCTTTTTCTTATTAACAGAATCCCACTTTTGATATGGTTGGTAATGTCACTTTTCCAAAGTCCCTTGGAGTCTGGAAAGAACATAGAGCATAATTTTGGCCAAAGAAATGTAGGCAAAAATTCCAGGATGTGCTTCCTAATGCAATAGAACAAAAGCAACAACAACAAATGTTTGTATTTGGAGAAGGGCCCACCTCTGTGTACCTTCTGTCTGGAATTTAAAAAAAAAAAATGCAACATTGGCTCAGCCATCTTCAGATCATGAGGCTGGAAACCAGCTAAGGTGGTCCAAGGGTAGAGAAGCAGCAAAAGACAAGACACCTAGACCCTTCAGCTGTGGACTGCCTATCTCTAAACTTCCTTTTAGAGTTTAAAAAAATGACTTTTTTAAGCTGCTAATTTCTGTTTTATTGTTATAGGCTCCTGAGTCCCATTTTATGTAATACATTGGTGCATGAGTTTTATTATATGATTTTTTATGTTGAAAACCTTCAAAATTAAAATTATTTTTAAAATTTAAAGAGATAACACACAGTATAGGAAAATAGAAACCACTTAACAAATGAGTGTAGCTTCTCTACTTTGTTTAGGCTGGCTGAGGGGAATTAGTGGCTATATTAGTCATTGTTCCTTCTGTTTCTAGTATGTTTCTTGTGCAGAATCTTATTTTTGTTCCAAGTTTGAAAAATAAATCAAAGTGGAGTAGTACTCTCTGAACAGGAATAAAAATAGTCTTCTTGCCTCCTCGGTACTAAAATTTCAGCTGTACAGCTAAGCAAGTTTGACCAATGTTACTGACATCATTTATAATATCCCTATTTAATGGCCCATAGCCTCAGTTACATTGTGTCACAAGTTGAATCATATCATAGTAATGTGTTCATCAGCTTTGTGTCTGTCACTACGACAAAATGCATGAAGTGATCAACTTAATAAAGTAAAAGTTTCAATTTGGCTCATGATTTCAGAGGTTTCAGTTAATGGTCTCCAGTCCTTATTGCTTTGGACCTGTGGGAGAACATGTCAGAGGAGTCCTGCTCACTTCATGGTGCCCAAGAAGCAAAGAAAGAGACAGAAAAAAGACCAGAATCTCAATGTCCCTGCCTTAAATTTCCATCACTTCTCAAGAGCACCGCAGACTGGGAACTAAGCTTTGAATCCATGGGCTTTTTTTTTTTTATTAAATCAAGATAACTTTTATTCTGATTTACAATTGAGAAAATAAAATGCCTCCAAAACTGGGTAATGTGCCAAAGAATAAGGGGGAAATGAAGCCAAGGCTTTCTTTTTCATTTATTTATTTGTTTACTAGTTCTAATTAGTTATACATGATAGCAGAATGCATTTCGATTCATTGTATACAAATGGAGTGCAACTTTTCATTTCTCTGGTTGTACACAATGTAACTCGCACCACTTGTGCAGTAATACACATACCTAGGGTAATAATGTTCATTTCATTCCACCATCATTCCTGTCCCCAAGCCCCTCCACTTCTGTCCCTCCCCTTTGCCCAACCAAAGTACCTCCATTCTCCCCTCCCCCCACCACACACACCCCACACCCTATTATGGATCAGTATCCACTTATCAGAGAACACAATCAGCCTTTGGTTTTGGGGATTGACTTACTTCGCTTAGCATGATATTCTCCAACTCCATCCATTAACCTGCAAATGCCACAATTTTATTCTCTTTTAATGCTGAGTAATAGCCCATTGTGTATGTGTACCACAGTTTCTTTATCCATGCATCTGTTGAAGGGCATCTAGATTGGTTCCACAGTTTAGCTGTTGTGAACTGAGCTGCTATAAACATTGATGTGGTTGTGTCACCATAGTAGGCTGATTTTAAGTCCTTGGGTATAGATCAAGGAGTGGGATAGCTGGGTCAAATGGTGGGCTTTTGAGGGACATTTCAGATATTACCTGTAGCAGGCATTTTGTTAGAGAAGAACAGAAAACAGGTAGATAGGTTAGACAGAAAGAAAATAATGTGTGGGAAAGAAGTTGCATGACTGAAGGGAAGACTGAAGAGGCAGACACGGACATATTCATATATTTTAGAGGTAGGAGCAACTCAAAGGCCATGGCAGGGCATGTTGACCAAATGACTCCAGCCATTTATCTTTGTGACACAGCAATCCAAATTCAAAGTCCCAAATTGTGTGTGTGTGTGTGTGTGTGTGTGTGTGAGAGAGAGAGAGAGAGAGAGAGAGAGAGAGAGAGAGAGAGAGAGAGAGAGAAGAAAGGGGGAGGGAGGGAGGGAGAGGAAGAAAATATTATTAGTTATGCACAGGCCTTCTTTCTCCTGCTGCCAGATTTGGACTTGAAGAACAGACAAAACGACCCCTGAGGTTCTGCAGAGGAAGAGCATGCCAGAGACTTAGCATCTCTCCATGCACTTAAGAGAGCTATTGCTATGAAAGTAATTTGGGACACTGCAAGGAAGGGGCCCCTGTCCGGGGTGGGGAGTATGTGATAAAACAATGACAGCTGCCTACATCCAAGCTATGTGTACAGAAATAAGCTAGTTTACTCTAGAGATTTCCTTAACCACTATTTTTTTAATTGATTGTTCAAAACATTACAGAGCTCATGATATATCATCTTTCATACATTAGACTCAATTGGGTTTTGAACTCCCATTTTTACCCCCAGATACAGATTGCAGAATCACAACTGTTACATACTCACAATATTACATAATGGCATATTAGTGACTGTTGTATTCTGCTTCCTTTCCTATCCCCTACTATCCCCCCTCCCCTCCCCTCCCGTCCCATCTTCCCTCTCTACCTCCTCTGCTGTTGTTCAATTCTCTCCCCCTTTTTCCCCCCCTCCCCCTTGCCCCTCATAACCTCTTATAATTTTGTGTATCATTGAAGGTCTCCTACCATTTCCATATGCTTTCCCTTCTCTCTCCCTTTCTCTCCCCCCATTCGTCTTTGTTTACTATTAGTCTTTTCCTCATGCTCTTCCTTCCTGTTCTGTTCTTAGTTGCTCTCTTTATATCAGAGAAGACATTTGGCATTTGTTTTTTAGGGCTTGGCTAGCTTCACTTAGCATAATCTGCTCTAATGCCATCCATTTCCCTGAAAATTCTATGATTTTGTCATTTCTTAGTGCTGCATAATACTCCATTGTGTATAGATGCCACATTTTTTTATCCATTCATCTATTGAAGGGCATCTAGGTTGGTTCCACAGTCTAGCTATTGTGAATTGTGCCGCTACAATCATTGATGTGGCTGTATCCCTATAGTGCGCTCTTTTAAGGTCCTCAGGGAATAGTCCGAGAAGGGCGATAGCTGGGTCGAATGGTGGATCCATTCCCAGCTTACCCAGGAATCTCCATACTGCTTTCCAAATTGGCCTCACCATTTTGCAGTCCCACCAGCAGTGTACAAGTGTAACCTTTTCCCCACATCCCCACCAACACTTATTGTTGTTTGACTTCATAATGGCTGCCAATCTTACTGGAGTGAGATGGTATCTTAGGGTGGTTTTGATTTGCATTTCTCTGATTGCTAGAGATGGTGAGCATTTTTTTCATGTACTTGTTGATTGATTGTATGTCCTCCTCTGAGAAGTGTCTGTTCAGGTCCTTGGCCCATTTGTTGATTGGGTTGTTTGTTATCTTATTGTTTAATTTTTTGAGTTCTTTGTACATTCTGGATATTAGGGCTATATCGGAGGTGTGGGGGGTAAAAATTTGTTCCCATGATGTAGGCTCTCTATTTACCTCTTTTATTGTTTCTCTTGCTGAGAAAAAACTTTTTAGTTTAAGTAAGTCCCATTTGTTTATTCTTGTTATTAACTCTTGGGCTATGGGCATCCTATTAAGGAATTTGGAGCCTGACCCCACTATATGTAGATCGGAGCCAACTTTTTCTTCTATCTGACGCACCATCTCTGATTTGATATCTAGCTCCTTGATCCATTTTGAGTTAACTTTTGTGGATGGCGAGAGAAAGGGATTCAATTTCATTTTGTTGCATATGGATTTCCAATTTTCCCAGCACCATTTGTTGAAGATGCTATCCTTCCTGCATTGCATGTTTTTAGCTCCTTTATCAAATATAAGATAGTTGTAACTTTGTGGATTAGTCTCTGTGTCCTCTATTCTGTACCATTGGTCCACCTGCCTGTTTTGGTACCAGTACCATGCTGTTTTTGTTACTATTGCTTTATAGTACAGTTTGAACTCTGGTATCGCTATACCTCCAGATTCACTCTTCATGCTTAGAATTGCTTTTGCTATTCTGGGTCATTTGTCTTTCCATATGAATTTCATGATTGCTTTATCTATTTCAACAAGAATGCCGTTGGGATTTTGATTGGCATCGCATTAAACCTGTAGAGAACTTTGGGGAATATTGCCATTTTGATGATGTTAGTTCTGCCTATCCATGAACAGGGTACATTTTTCCATCTTCTGAGATCTTCTTCTCTCTCTCTCTTTAGGGTTCTGTAGTTTTCATTGTATAGATCTTTCACCTCTTTTGTTAGGTTGATTCCCAAGTATCTTATTTTCTTTGAGGATATTGTGAATGGAGTGGTTTTCCTTATTTCCATTTCAGAGGTTTTGTTGCTGATATGCCTTTGATTTATGCGTGTTGATTTTATAACCTGCTACTTTGCTGAATTCATTTACTAACTCTAGCAGCTTCTTTGTAGACCCTTTTGGGTCTGTTAGGTATATTATCATGTCATCCGCAAATAGCGATAATTTAATTTCTTCTTTTCCTATTTTTATGCCTTTAATTTCTTTTGTCTGTCTAACTGCTCTGGCTAGTACTTCGAGAACTAAATTGAATAGAAGTGGTGATAGAGGGCATCCCTGTCTTGTTCCAGATTTTAGAGGGAATGCCTTCAGTTTTTCTCCATTTAGGATGATGCTAGCCTGAGGTTTAGCATATATAGCTTTTACAATGTTGAGGTAAGTTCCTGTTATCCCTAGTTTTTATAGTGTTTTGAACATAAAGGGATGTTGTACTTTCTCAAATGCTTTTTCTGCATCTATCGAGATGATCATATGGTTCTTGTCTTTAAGTCTGTTGATGTGGTGAATAGCATTTATTGATTTCTGTATATTGAACCAGCCTTGCATCCCAGGGATGAATCCTACTTGATCATGGTGCACAAGTTTTTTGATATGTTTTTGTATTCGATTCGCCAGAATTTTATTGAGGATTTTTGCATCTATGTTCATTAGAGATATTGGTCTGTAGTTTTCTTTCTTTGAGTGTCTTTGTCTGGTTTTGGGATCAGAGTGATGTTGGCCTCATAGAATGAATTTGGAAGAGCTCCTTCTTTTTCTATTTCTTGAAATAGCTTGAAAAGTATTGGTATTAATTCTTCTTTGAAGGTTTTGTAGAACTCCGCTGTATACCCATCCGGTCCAGGGCTTTTCTTGGTTGGTAGTCTTTTGATGGCTTCTTCTATTTCTTCCTTTGTTATTGGTTTGTTTAAAATGTGTGTGTCTTCCTGTCTCAATATGGGCAGATCATATGCCTTAAGAAATGTATCGATATCTTCACTATCTTCTATTTTATTGGAATATAGGGTTTCAAAATACTTTCTAATTATCTTCTGTATTTCTGTAGTGTCTGTTGTGATATTGCCTTTTTCATCCCGTATGTTGGTAATTTGAGTTCTCTCTCTTCTTCTCTTCGTTAGCATGGCTAAGGGCCTGTCTATCTTATTTATTTTTTCAAAGAACCAACTTTTAGTTTTATCAATTTTTTCAATGGTTTTTTTTTTGTTTCAATTTCGTTGATTTCCGATCTGATTTTAATTATTTCTTGTCTTCTACTACATTTGCTGTTGTTTTGCTCTTCCTTTTCTAGGGTTTTGAGGTGTAGTGTGAGTTCATTTATTTGTTGGTTATTTCTTTTTTTTGAGGAAAGAACTCCAAGAAATGAATTTTCCTCTTAAAACTGCTTTCATTGTGTCCCATAGATTCCAGTACATTGTGTCTGTATTTTCATTTGTCTCTAAGAATTTTTTCATCTCCTCCTTTATGTCTTCTGTAACCCATTGATCATTCAGTAACATATTGTTCATTTTCCATGTGATGTAGGATTTTCCCTTCCTTCTTTTATCATTGATTTCCAATTTCATTCCATTGTGATCAGATATGGTGCGTGGTATTATCTCCACGCCTTTATATTTACTAAGCGTTGCCTTATGGCATAATATATGGTCTATCTTTGAGTAGGATTCATGTGCTGCTGAGAAGAACGTGTATCCACTTGATGATGGTTGATATCTTCTATATATGTTGGTTAAGTCTAGGTTATTGATTGTGCTGTTGAGTTCTATAGTTTCTTTATTCAGTTTTTGCCTAGAGGATCTGTCTAATGGCGAGAGCGGTGTGTTGAAGTCACCCATAATTATTGTGTTGTGGTCTATTTGACTCTTGTACTTGAGGAGAGTTTGTTTTACGAACGTTGCAGCTCCATTGTTTGGTGCATACAAATTGATAATTGTTATGTCATGTTGGTGGATGGTTCCTTTTAACAGGATATAGTGTCCTTCTTTATCCTTCTTGATTAACTTAGGTTTAAAGTTGATTTTATTTGATATGAGTATGGCCATTCCTGCTTGCTTCCGAGGGCCATGTGAGTGGTATGATTTTTCCCAACCTTTTACCTTCAGCCTGTGTATGTCTTTTCCTATCATATGAGTCTCTTGAAGGCAGCATATTGTTGGATTTGTTTTTTTGATCCAGGTTACTAGCCTATGTCTCTTGATTGGTGAGTTTAGGCCATTAACATTTAAGGTTACAATTGAGATATGATTTGTACTTCCAGTCATGCTTCTTTATTTATTTATTTTAGTTTGGCTGGTTTTACTTTTTGGTTATTTTCCTCCCCCTTTATTGAGACACGTCCTGCTGTTAGTTTTGGGCACTATTTTTCAATTCCTCTTCTTGTAGTATTTTGCTCAAAATGCTTTGCAGTGCTGGTTTTCTTGCTGTGAATTCTTTTAGCTTTTGTTTATCATGAAAGATTTTAATTTCATTGTCAAATCTGAAGCTTAATTTTGCTGGATACAGTATTCTTGGTTGGAATCCATTATTTTTCAGCATTTGAAATACATTGTTCCAGGATCTTCTCGCTTTCAAAGTCTGTGATGAGAAATCAGTCGTTAACCTAATTGGTTTACCCCTGAATGTAATCTGCCTCTTTTCTCTCGTAGCTTTTAATATTCTCTCCTTGTTCTGTACATTGGCTATCTTCATAATTATATGTCTTAGAGTTGGTCTATTATGGTTTTGAATGTTTGGGGTCCTGTAGGCTTCCAGGATTTGGCAATTCATTTCATCTTTCATCTCTCGGAAGTTTTCTAGAATTACTTCATTTAATATACTGTCCATTCCTTTGGTTTGAGTCTCTGTGCCTTCTTCTATCCTGATGACCCTCATATTTGGTTTTTTTATGACATCCCATATCTCTTGAATAGATTGCTCATGGGATTTAAGCATCTTTTCTGTGTTGACTATATTCTTTTCAAGTTGATAAACCTTGTCTTCATTATCTGATGTTCTGACTTCTACTTGATCAAGTCTGTTTGTAATATTCTCGTTTGAGTTTTTAATTTGGTTTATATTTTCCTGCAATTCTAGGATTATTGTTTGATTTTTTTTTAAGATCTCTATCTCCTGGTAGAGCTCGTTCTTTGCCATTTGAATTTGTTTGTTTAATTCATTTTCAAAATATACTTTTATTGCTTGGACTTGCTGTCTCATGTCTTCCCTAATATTCCTTTCCATTCGAGTTAGGTAGGCCTTGAGTTCATTCCCTATCCCTGCTTCTGATGTTTCTATGTCCTCCTGTAGAATTAAGCTGTCCTGTATTGTTTGTACTCCTTTTTTCCCTTGTTTTCTCATGTTGTCCACGTTACTTTCCAGATCTATTTGATTGCTGTGTTTCTGCTCTCTTCTATAGATTTGTTTTGGTTCTGTATTACTCTGTTGTTTCTTCTTTGTGTTGTTAAACTGTGCCTGCTAACATGGATTCTGCTGGGAAGGAATTCCGACAGCCGAGCTCCAGTGACGTCACTACTCTGCTATGACGGGCCCCAGGCTCCTTGCTGGGGTGTCCTAATGGGGCTGTGTGACTGGACTGTCTCTGTTTGGTTTCAGCTCCCCGTTGAGGCAGGCGGGCAGTCTCCAGCCGCCCAGTATCTCAGGCAGTGGGCGGTTGAACGGTCACCGGCGGGGGAGTGGACTTCAGCCACCCAGTCACGCAGGCAGCGGGCCGGCTGTCACCGGTGGGCGAGCGATCTATAGGCACCCCATCCTGCGGTCGGTAGCCAGCGGGCGGGCGTTCTCCTACCGCCCAGTTATGCGGGCAGTGGGTGAACTGTCGCCGGCGGGCCTGCGGTTTCCAGCCGCCCAGTCACGAGGGCCTGGCCTCTAGTCCCCTGGTTTCTCCTGCTAGTCTTGGTTTCTCCTGCTAGACCAGATTTCCCCTGAGTGATGGCTCTCGGCAGTTCAAACTGTACTCTGGACCTGCCGTTTGTTGGGTGTGGAGGGTGTCTATTGGGGACCCCGGCACTCTATTGTTTTGTTCCCATTGTGGGGGATAGAACTGTACCGCTTCCTTCCCCCCTGAAATCCCGTACTCAGCCTGGGGTTCAGTGTGGGCTCATCCAGCAGGATTCCACAGAATTGCAGCCACTTTTCTCCCTGCTTGCTAATTAATTACTTCTCTGTGGCGCCCCGCCTTCCGTAGCCACAGGGAAGGCCGGGCGAATCAGTCAGCCCGGATCCCCGGGGTCGCACAATTGGCTATTGGGATCCCTGGAACTCTATCGTTTTGATTTTTTCTGCTTGCCCCTCCCCCAGCGCTGGCTAGGCAGGTTTCGTTTTGGCTGCTGATGGGAGTTAAAGGTCAGGTGTCTCTAGTTTTCCCCTAGTCTTTATGCAGGCTCACTCTGATACTCCCTCCCCCGGAAAGCCTAGGAGAGCCTAGGAGACACAGACCTGTTTTATTGTTGCAGTCTGTCAGAGAGTGGCGGTGGATACTTCAGCTCTCCAAGATGGTGGCTGCTGATTGCCTTGGAGGGGTTTCCGTTGTAGGGGACAGGACTGTATCGCTTCCTTCCCCGTCTGAAATCTCGTACTCAGCCCGGGAGTCAGTGCGGGCTTGGCTGGCGGGGTTCCACCGAATGGCAGCCACTTTCCTCCCTGCTTGCTAATTAATCGCTTCTCTGCGGCGTCCTGCCTTCTGTAGCCGCGGGGCAGGCCGGGCGAATCCGTCTGCCCGGATCCCCGGGGTCGCACAATTGTCTATTGAGATCCCCGGCACTCTATCATTTGTTTTTTTCTAACCACTATTTTTTCTACAGCATTGCATGGTAAAAAAAATTCTGCTAATAGAGATCCCTATAGATATATTTGAAAGTGTATCTCTCAAAATTCCTATGAGTGTATAGATAGTATTATCAACTGAAAAGAAGACTGCTCAGAACATGGACTTGTCAGACATTAAAATAGGAAAAGAGAGGCCTCTACTTATTTTTTAAGAAAGCTTTGTTACCATGTGATTAATCTGTATCCCCAGCTGATAAAAATAATGTGTTAAAAAATAAAAATAAAGATCATTCCAAGATGTTACATTATGACATCATTTATCCTAACATATCTTCTACAATAAATATAAGACAATGACCTCCTGTATATTCTAAGTCTAATTCAAAACCAAGTCGTTTTGAATAAGAGCTTTGCAAATTACTTTCTGAAACTGTTAAATATATTTTTTATCATCTTGAAGTTCTTTAACGGGTAAATTTTTTTTACCTTAGAGCTCAGATTAACATTTCTATTTAATCTGTCTTTTTGTGAGCAATTAAAACCTTTGAAGAACAAAGCAGTGCATAATAAAATCTTAAGTTTGAAAAAATTGTTCTGGTTTGTGGTGCAGAATAATGTATGAACACACACATTTGTCTCCTCTCCCTCCAGAGACAACATTAAAATGAAACTAAAGGAATGAAAAAGGACAAAGTCAACAACAATGAAGAGAACCAGAAGAGGCTGTCGATGGATGAGAGATTTCAGTAAATTTATGCAAGATGAAAAGTGGATAGAGACTTTCACTTCTGGGAGTGAAGTGGGTTGGATATTCTGAAGGGTCCTGCTGCTAAAAACTAAATCCTGCATACATTACAATGAACATGACTGCAAATGCCTGGCTGAGATCATAAAACAGAGAGGGAAATTTATAAAAAGCAAAAGTGAGAGAGAGAGAGAAAAAGAGAGAGAGAGAGAGAGAGAGAGAGCGAGAGCAATGAAGGAGGCAGGAAAATGGAGAGGGAAAGGAGAAGACAAAAAATAAGTGAGCCAGACCCAAAGGACTGTGATTATCAGTGTAATTTTACCTTTCATGCACTAAATGTGTTTTTACAACCACCAGGCTTTTCCATAATAAAAAGAAACAGGACATATAGGATAGCAAGGGTTGGGGAGAACACGTCAAACTTGTATGGTCCCAGGAAAATTTAATGAACTAAACAGTGGGCCTTCTATATCTGTGAGTTCAACCACCCATGGATTGAAAATATTTTTTAAAAAAACTCTGCATTTTACTGAACATATACAGACTTTTTTTGTCATTATTCCCTAAGCAACACAGTATAGCAATTATTTACATAGCATTTACATTGTATTGGGTATTATAAGTAACCTACAGATGATTTAAAGTATACAGGAGAATTGTGTAGATTATATGCAAATACTATTCCTAAGGGACTTGAGCCTTTAAGGATTTTGGTATCCTCAGGGGTCTGGAACCATTTTCCCCTAGAACACCAAGGGATAACTATAATGATGAAGGTAGATGAATGCAAATATAAATGCTGCTGCCATGTCCTATAAATAAATACTATGGCAATAGCATACTAGCATTTAAGTTTGCTTGATGTGGTAAAACATAACTTCTGAGTAGTGGAGAGAGGAAGAAGGAAGGACATCATTCATAGGCTGGATTTCTGACACCAGAGGAGAAGGTTGTGACTCATTGTCTGTTTATCTCTTTTTTGCTCTGACTAAATATAGAAACCCTACCTTTGTTGTTTCCCAGCTCCCTCCTTTCACATAGAAGCTATAGATGTGGTTCCAAAGGCAGCTCACACAGGGTGCCATCCTTCAGCTCTGAGCACTAGTGGCACTAGCTCAAATCCCTTACAAACGTCCCCCACCCCAATGAGCACCATGATAACTGGGATGTGTCCACCTCTCCCTTCCTACATTTTGATGGTGGTGTCCCTGGTGGAATGCCACAGGGGCTTCTTTGTTCCTTGAATGTCACATGTTCACTCCTTTCTTTTAAAATTACAATACCAAGCTTCCCACAATACTTCAAAGCCTTCCTCTGTGTTTTCCCTACTTGGATTCATATAGCCAGAAAGCTTACTCATATTCAGAATAAAGTCTTAAAAGTTGATATTAAAAAAGCACACAAGCTTGAGAGAAGAGTGCGGTACAGTCCTGTAGGTTATATGAATAAACTAGAAAAGGAGAGGAAGGCTGAGGGTGGAGGGTGTGCGCGTGTGCGTGTGTTATGTGGACTTCCAGGGTGATCCTTCACTCAAGAACAGTCAAAATGTGAAGAATCATAGATATGCTAACACAATTTCTAGTTGAAGGAATTCTATCCCTTTGCTTATTTTCCTCATGTATATATCAACTTGCCCATTATAAACAAAACAGAGGAGACTGGAATGAGGCAAGGGCAAGATGGCCTCACAGCCAAATATAGATAGCAGCTCTACAATCTGGAGACCAACTCTTGGGCCCATGGCAAAGTCAGTGAGCTAAGTCTGAGTCAGGGATTATAGTAGGACTCTCAAAAGGGGCTGAAGTATTGTTGGTAGCACCCTAGTTCCTAGAGAAAACAATGCAAAGATTCTCTGGGTGAAAGTAATCAAATTTAGGCTCTCAAGAGTCCCATAATCCCTCTTCATGAAGAGACGCATAAATAATGTCTGAAGTTTTCTGTATATACTTCTACCTTAAATGATTTTTTAAAAAAGTGAAAACCATAGAACCTAGAAAAACTGGGAGGCCAAAGGGATGACAGTAGAAAGAAGAGAGGGAGCGACATTTTTATCTTGTAGTAAAGAGTCAGTAGATACTGTGCACAGAACAAGAAATGTAGGCTGCACTATTTTGAGGTTGCAAAGGCGATAAAGGGAGAAACCAAGACTAGTGATAAATTATAGAATGTGAAAAAGGTGAAGCAATGAACTAAATCTTCGCTTGCCATAGAAGGAAAATAATGCACAATGCCTAATCTAGATAGAGAAACTTTGACTCCTTAGTCTCAGCTCAATATCCTTCTTTTTGGGGGATGGGGAGTAGGTACAGGGGATTTAACCCAGGGGCACTTAACCACTAAGCCACATCCCCAACCTGTTTTTATGTTTTATTTAGAGACAGGGTCTCCCTGAGTTGCTAAGTGTCTCTCTAAGTTGCTGAGGCTGGCTTTGAACTTCTCCATCCTCCTGCCTCAGGCTCCCAAGTTGCTGGGATTATAGGCATGTGCCACCACACCTGGCAGCAATTCCTTGTTGACTGTTCATTTTACATGGGCTCCCCACTGGCTGGACCCAGATGGCCTAACTTGTACATCTGGCTATTAGTCCTGGAAGATGGCTGGGGCATTTCAATTCTCCTCTGCAAGGACTTTTTCTTCTGTAGATTAAACCAGCCTCCTTCAATGACAGTCTCAGGACAGCATTCCAAGAGCAGAAGCCACAAGGTTACCTAAGGCCTACCCTCTGCTATGTAAAAAGTGCTTTCTGCTTTATACTACTGGACAGAGGAGATTACAAACTCATCCTAGATTCAAGGAGGGATGAAATAGATTCTGCTTCTCGTTGGGATAAGCAACAAAATCACATTGCAAAGGGGTAACTATAAAAGGATAGGAGGAATTTGTGACTATATTTGCAATCTACTACAGCCTGCCTTTTGCCCACAATTATTTTCATTTCTCTCAAAGAAGCATAATTAGAAAGTTAAAATTGCTAGCTTCTGGAAAGTAGAACGGGGGTATATTGGTCAGAGTTCTCCAGAGAAGCACAAACAACAGGGTTGATTGATTTATTATAAGAAATTGGATGCTGAGAAATCCCACAATCTGCTATCTATAAACCTGAGCCCCAGAAAGCTGGTAGTATAGCTCCAGTCTGAGTTTATATGTCTGGCAACCAGGAGAACCCATAGTGTGAGCTCCAGTCCAAGTCCTAAGGCCTGAGAATCAGAAGCACCAGTGTCTAAGGCTGGGAGAAGCCTGATGTCCCAGCTCAAGCAGAGAGAATGCATCTTCCTTTCCTCCAGTGTTGTGTTCTCTCCAGGTCCTCAATGGCCTGAATGCTGCCCACCCATATCGGGGAGGGAGACCTTGATTCCAGCCCACCAACTCAAATGCGAACCTTATCCAGAAATACCCTCACAGATATACCCAGAAACACTTAACCAAATATTGGGGCAGTCCTTGGTCCGATAAATTTTACCCATAAAATGAATTCTCACAAGAGAGAAGGAATGGGGACAGGGATTCATTTCATTTGAAGCTCTACCATATTATTCTTTTTAAGCACATATATGTTTAATAAAAATGGTCATTTCTAATGTCCTATTAATTCTCTGCTCTGGACAGAAAAACTAGAAAGGCAGTTTCCCCCATCTTCACTTAATAGATGCTGAACAATATTTACTGCATAAGGATTTTTAAGTGTATGTTCATTAAACTACTCAGAACCAACATGCATCAGTCTCGTCCTGCCGATCCTATGAGAATAGGATTCAATTAAAGAACACGACTGTATATGTGAAAAATGCTCCTTAAATTGCAAATATTTTGTAACTCACCATACATTATCCATGGCTGCTAGTTCTGTGTTGTGCCTGACACTGAATTCAGTGAGCTGTGTGGAGGCCACAACAAAAGCCAGAAAATAAGGTGACTGTTAGCAAAGAGTTAAGTCTAGGTGAGACAACAGGATGACACCACAAACCAACTATAATACATTCTCCTAGACTGGAAGGGCCCATGCAGGTAGGGAAATTATTCTTCATAATTGCAGTCCCCTGGGGGACCCACACATATTAAAACCTTGATAAATATGTGTTAATGGAGAGATGAATCAATGACCTGGAAGCCCATAATTTGGAGGCTAGATATAGTAAGTACTGCAGGTACTAAAGCATCAGAGAAGTAGAGATGGAGGAAATGGCTGTCCTAAACTGAGGCACCAAGGTTGGGCTTTACTTCTAATCAGTAAAGTCACAGTGTCACTGAGGGGACGTTGAGTTTTCCAGGCCAGGGGAAGACCAAACAAGGAAAGACTCCAGAAAGGAGAGCAAAGCAGCCTGGGTGGAAACAGAGGGCTGTGGTGCCCCCTAGGTTTCCTGTCTTGGGCCTCTGGGCAAGCAGTAGGGGGTGCTGATGGAGTGAGAAGGGACAGGAAGTCTCCAGGACATAGGAAGAGACAGAGGGAACAAATCCCACTGTGTCGTGGGCTACAGAGGAGCCCCCACTTCAGGTGCTGCTGTCCTTCACACAGAAGAAGTTTACCCTTTCCTTGAACTTTCATTCAGGACCTGATCAGTACTAGAATCAGGTGGAAAAACAAAGGTGAGTTCTCCACTCACTAGGACACTGGAACCTTTTATAGTGGAGAATAGTTCCGTAAATAACAAAGGGCGGTGGAGCATCCTCAGGTGGTGAACATCCAGGGCTCTGACCTCTGAACCTGAATTCCCACCTTGCTTCCAAAGTTGTAGGTTGAGACTGTTAGGGCCAGTTAATGTTTCTAAGCCCTGAGACCATCATCACCTGAGACCAGTCCCTGCCTCACAGCTTGTGAGGACAGAATAAAGCCACCTTTGGAAAGCATTCAGGGTGCTTAGCTCCTGCTCAGGATGCCATAAGCCTTAGTGTTAGGGAACCTGCCATTGTGAGACCAGGGAAGAGTGGGAGGAGGTGCTGGCTGTTGAACTAGACTTGAAAATAAGCAGCATTTAAATATACAGATACCAGCAAGCAAAGGCACACTGGTGGGGAGCCACAAGAGCAAAGCCCCAGAGGAGTAAAACTGTGTGGAGGGAGCCTTGAAGCTTTTTATTCTTTTTATTTGGGAGCTACATCTGGAAAGGCAAATGGGGTATCCTACTGGTCCTGGGGTATCTGCAGCCAGCAATGCAGAGTCTTTGTTCTGGAGTCAGTGGGAAGCTGTGGAGACTCTGGGCAGGGAAGGAACCCAGTATAGGTGGGGTTTAGGGAACAGGTTGGTGAGATCAGGCTGGATGGAGTGGCAGGAGCTGGATGGAGTGGTAGGCCCACGCCCAGCCCCCAGAGGTGGTGGTTGCGAGGGTGGGAGGTGTGGGGGGGAGGTTATCTCCAAAGGTCAACACTGAGGACACATTCTGAGGACCTAGTTTGGGGATGTCATTCCTGGGACTTTATCTCTTTCACAACTGGCTTCAAAGGGGAGAAGATGGGGTGACAAAGAGAAGGTAAAGGGCCACGTTAATGATTGAAGTGACATGGTTCAGGAAAACATCAATAGATCTCAGCTAATCATTCACCAAGCAAGGGAATTGCCTGGGAGAAGTACAATTCTGCAGCCCTGACAAATGAGCCAGAGCCCAGATGTGGTCTGGGACTGGGAAAAATGAAAAGAGGATTGTTCTCTCAATGTCCTTCAAAACTTTCCAGGCCCCCCATTGCCCATTGGTACCACTCCTCCCTCAGACACTAGACACTACAGCCATACCCAAATACACTGTGGCTTCACATGTGGAGGGGCAGGTAGACATGTGAATCCCACAGTGCTAGTCCCAGCTGTGTGACTCTGGGAGGTGGCTTAACTTGGTCACTGGAGACCTCTGCAGGAGGTGAACATGAGTCCTTCAGCAGAGACCTCCTGTCTGAAAGCCTGTAACACAAACCAACATGGAGAAAGGTGGTTCAAATCCTAGGAAGCACTGGACTCAGTGTGGTCCGCCATCTAGAACCTCCTTAGTACAAGTGCAGAAACTCAGGCATTTCCCTTTCCAGGTGATTCTAAACACACACATGCTGTTTGCTTGTAACATGAAGATATGTCACAATCTGTGAGAACATCTGAGCTCATAATCAACTTAGAGTCAGGCACAGGGTAAATGTTCCAGACGCTTGCAGGTGTTCCTGCGCCAAATTGTTGTTGGCATTGGGTTTTGTGGGGTTTTTTTCCCCTGAAGAAATTATATGAAATGTTGACACTGGTAAAGCAATTCCAAAGTGAAATCTGATTCAGTACATCTTTCCACTGGTTTTAACATAAAACAGATTTATATAATATTATTTCCCTTTTGAATTTGGCAGTGATCTAATAGGAGGGTTATTATTGTCATTTGATATGCTTCCACTGAATTTTAAATCATCTCTATCATATAAGTTCCAGTGTAAAAATGAACACTCTTGTGCTTTCTCACTGGGAATACAAGGTTCATGACCACTTTTTCCCCCACTAAATCTAATTTTGTTAAGGTTTTGGGCTAGAGTTTAAGTTTCCATCTTCATATTAGAGGTATGCTGATTAAGTAATGAATGCAAATGTTGTAAGGTTGTAAAAGTCACTTTTTCCCACATGAAATACAAGAAAGTATTCAATCATGTTAGAGGCACCTATTTAAGTAGAATTTATTCCTGTCTGATTCATCTCCAAAGGGCTTTTCCCTCCAACATTTTCTTAGTGAAGGTAAAGGTCCTGAAAGCAATTGAAAATATGAAACCATATTTTGAAACATCTTTCAGCAATTCAGTCTGGTGTTTTTTTCTGTCTAACCTGAACACATTCAGTTTTATACGGTGGTGGTGTTAAGAATAACATTGAGAACAAACTTGCAGGTGTTTTTGAACCATTCAGGTCTCCTGCACACATCCTAACTGCCTCATGAGATAAGACAGTTGTGAAAGAATAACAATTGGCATAATTCCTTGCTCAGAATGAAAGTAGACTCATGAACTCCACAGATGAGAAAGCTTGAAGAATTCACAGGAATACCCATCCAAAACCCAACAGCATCAAGCAATAATGACAAAAAAAAAGAGGGAAAAGTAACATAAAGCTAAAAGACAACTTGATTTGAGGATAATAAGGAAACAGAAAGCATCCTAAATCATAATCAAGCAAAAGAAAATGGAAAGAAGGGATTTACTAAAACTAATAGGAAAAATATCCAAAAGGAATGGTCTATATCTTCCGAGAATGACTTGTGCCCAGCAAATAAAATTTTGAAATATCTCCAACTTAGACACATGATATTAAACAATAGGGAAATCTAAAAAGTTTTTGTAGTGTTAATGGGGGACAGAGTAACTAAAGGGGAAGCGAGGAACAAGAGATGGGTAAGCGAGAACTGAAAGAGACCAGGCAGAGATATTTGTTAGTGCTGACAAATAAAAGCCATCTCTCCAAAGATGGAGAGAGGCAAAACAGGCTTGGGTTCTAGGACTTTTATGGGGCAGGCTCAGGAATCAGAGCTGGGTGGGTCCTAATGCAGGCAGTTTAGGGGTTGGGTTGGTATGAAGGAGTAGTGAGCCTTTCTCAAAAACACCCTTAGGCGGGAAAGTGAAACTTTTTCCTTAAAATGGCGGCTGTCGATTAAGATGGCTGTCCAGATGCTAAGCAAGGACCTTATAGTAACAACCTACGAAAGACAAGATACAGGCTGACATCTGACTTCTTATAAGCTGTACTATATGTAAATAGAAATTGATGGGGAAATGAGTTTTGAAGACAGAGCTGTATACCCAGCCAAGCTACCAGTCAAATATGGTTGATCCAAGTAAAGACATTTGGACAAACAAGACCTCCAAAGTTATTTCTAGCTTTTTTAACACGTTACTTAGGGATATACTCTATAAAAAATGAATGGGAACAACTCAGAAAGAGCAATAGATGGGATCCAAAAAACAGTGGATTCAACCTTAGAAAAACCCAAGGTTGTCAGCTACACAGGAGAGAGACAAATTTAGGGGAAAGACAGGGACTCTGCCATCACTGATATGTTTGAAAGGCTAGTAAACTGGAGGCTGTGGTACAGGCATCTTCTTCTGTTGTCAGAAAGCAAGGGGAGAGAAGAAGAGAGAAATAAAGGTAAGCAATGAGAAGTGTCAATAAGACTAAAGGAGGAAGTGATCATGCAAACACAAATCAAAGTAAAATGTATCCTGATGTTAAGTAATACCTAAATTGAAAGAAAAGACTTTAAGATTATTGTACTATTGTACTTTCTCTCTGTCCAGTGGCCTTTAGACCCTGACATCAAACCTATAGAGAGGAACATGGAGTCCTAGAAAGTTGTCTCTCTCTAGAGTGGACAATAATTAATTGATTACTATGATACAAATGCCTTTTTGTGGATCATAACTTTTTAAGTCAACATACAGAAGCAGAGAAACCTTTATACAAATGCAGAGCTGAATGCAAATCTTATGAACGCTGACAACATGAAGCCAAACGTATTCCTGATAAACATGGCTCCAGGTTGACTCAGTGGGTTGGTTCACATTCCCAATAAAAATGAAATTGCTGAGCCAGAACCCAAAGCAATCACATCAATATGATATGCTAAAATCCTAAATTTGGTAAAGTTTGCAAGTTTTTATATTCATCAAATTGCATATTAGAGAATTGGGCTATGTCTTCACAGAAGGTAAGAGATGAAAGAGAAAGAATGTTAACCTTATCTTTCAGAGTGCAGCGTGAAATACTGAGATAGCTGACAGAACAAGAAATAGAGGTTTAAGCACATTATTTAAAGTTAAAAACAGCAGCAATAGAGGAATTTAAAAAAAAAACTAATATAATTATGCCACATGAGGAAGACTAAAGCAGGGGCGAAGTTTAGCACCATTCAAGCTAAATCCTCATCTATCACACAAGGAGTCAATAGAATGTCCTGAGGCTGGTGAAATCATGAAACAGCAATTCAAGATGATTATGGAACTTGAATTATGAACTAAATCACAGAAGAATGGAAAACAGAAAACTTGATGAAGGTTTCATTAGGAAAATGGACCTAAGGCTCAGGAGAGATAAGCCCAGAGAGCAACACTAAGTTACTTTTTTACTCTGTGCATCAGGTATGTCAGTAATAGTAGGGGAGGGGCTTGTGGGCAAGGGCCATCATATTTTATCCATCTTTGTTTTTCTGGATCTATCCTAGTAGTTGGTACAGTACTATTACCAAAAGCTCAGTCCTTATCCCTGATGCCAATCCAAAAATGAGAACATGGTTTTGAGAAAAAGGAAAAAGAAGCTTTATTGCTTTGCTAGCAAAGGAGAAGCACAGGGGATTCCTGTTCTAGAGGCTGTGATTCTGCCCATCAAGGGGAACAGGTTTTTTTCTAAAAGAGGTGATTCAAAGGCTACATTTCTTGTGTTCCATCTGGAGTGGTAATTCACTCCTTAGTTTGGGAGACAGTCATTTCTGAGATATTCTGGTGCCATTCCCAAAGTTTGAATCACTTTTTTCCTGTGGGGGGTGTATGCTCAAGGATAGATAACTCTGCCTGGGATGGGGAAGAAAGGCAGTCTGCTTTCCCCTGAGGTTAGGGAGAAAAAGGGAAAGAAACATGTCCTTTTAAAAATAAATTGTGACTCAAGTGGTAGCTCACTTGCTTGGCATGCACGGGGCACTGGGTTTGATCCTCAGCACCACATAAAAATAAAAAATGAAGATATTGTGTCCACCTAAAACTAAAAAAAAAAAAAAAACATTTAAAAAAAAATTAATAAATTACACTGGCAGAGCAGCAAGGTCTATATTCAAAGCATAAAGTGAACAGACCACAGTCACAATACCAATAAAATAACAACAATAATAAAATTTTCTATCTACTAAGTGCCTCCAAGCCTGCGCCAAGTGTTTCACCTACAGTATTGTGGCTCCTTCCACAACTCTACAAGATCAACATTATCTCCATTTTTCTGATAAAGAAATGAATGTAAGAGAGTTCAAATACAGGAAATTTTCCAAGGTCCAATAGTTAATTTTCTAGGAGCTTGAGCTTTTTCTCTTTTTTTCTCATAACTAGTGTTTGTGAAGAAATAATTGTGAATAACTAAATGCATGCAAAACTTAAAATAAATGCCAGTGTGTTCATCCTTGCCTCAAAAAATACCATTCTATCTTGCTACAAATGTTACCATTTAAGCACAAAAAGCTTTAGCCTCATAAACTTACTATGGCTGAAATAACTGGAAGAGGCTATTGTGAAGTAATAAATAAGGTTTGGTAGGAGCCAGAGGGAAAATTTAGATTCTCAAAAGCAAGTGGAGAGATTTTGTCCAATAATAGAGCAAACTGAAATAATCCATGCTGAAGGAACACTGGGTAGTAAATGTATATTGAGTCAAACTCAACACTCTCAGCTTTCTGGACTAAAATATTATCTTCATGCAGATTTAAATGGCATAGACATTAGGGCTTAATGCAAAATTAGTTTGCCTAAGTGGCTGTGTCTTTGAACGCAGAGAAGGTCACACAGATGCAAGAACACGCCCTGCCACAGCAACACAACATGGGTCCCCAGGCCTTTGGATCATCCAATCGATGAAAATGACTCCCTTTATATGTATTTATAAATTTTATTCTGATCTGTTTAAGATATGCATTACAGCACATACACACACACACACACACACACACACACACACAAAGAAAACTAGAAAGAATGAAATAAATACAGCGAGAAAACAGAAGTTATTTTTCTCCTTATTCTCCAGTGGGTAATCCTGTACAACCCCAGCTGCACTCACTTTGGAGAACATTGGTATGTGGGGTAAATTATCACAAACTGAGAAAATGGCTGTGAAAAATAAATTGTGAATGAAAGAAAAAATATTTAGGGCTGGGAATATAGCTCAGTTGGTAGAGTTCCTGTCTTGCATGTACAAGCATCACAAAAATAATAATAATAATAACATACACACACACACACATATATAGATATACAGAAATACACACACACACACACACACACACACACACACACACACACACTACTTATTAAATGCTCACCTTGTGCCAGGCCCTGTTCTAAGCAGTTTGTGTGTATTAACTCAATTAACCCTTGCAAAAACCCTATGGGGAGATTTTATTATTGGCCCCCCATTTTACCAAAGGCAATACTAAGATGCTGAAAGATCAAATAACTTAGCTTAGGTCAAGAAACTGATAAGTGTTAGATCTAGAATCTTCTTTTTTTAATAAACATTTTATCCTTGTAATGATGTTTAATTCTAGATAAGTTGCAAAGATAGCACAGAGAGTTCCCATATGCCCATCAAGCAGTTTTTGCATTGCTAATGCAGTACATTTGGCAAAAAAGAAAAAAGAAAAAAAAAACTCCACATTGGTATATTGGTATATTGCTATTAACCCATACTTACATAGGTGTCACCAGTTTTTCCACTAATGTCCTCTTTCTTTTCCAGATTCCTTCCTCCAGGGGACCACATGACAATTGTCTCCTCATTCTCCTGTGATCTGTGGCACTTTCTCAGTCTTTCCTTGTTTTGCATAACTTTAAGATCTATGGGAATCATTAGGCATTTTGTGGAATGTTCCTCAGTTTCCATTTGTCTCATGTGTTGCTCCTGACTGGATGGGGCTGTGAGTCTTTTTTTTTTTTTTTCCTTCTCTTGGTACCAAGGATTGAACCCAGGGGCACTTAACCACTGATCTACATCCCTAGCCCTTTTTCATAATTTTTTTAGAGACAGGGTCTCACTGAGTTGCTTAGGGCCTCGCTGAATTGCTGAGGCTAGCTTTGAACTTGCCATCCTCCTGCCTCAGCCTCCCGAGCAGAGCTGCTGGTTTTACAGGCATGTGCCAGTGATCCCAGCTGGGACTCTGAGTCTTGAGAAGTACCCTGCTCATCACATGGACTGAGCAGATGAGAGTAGCACATCACCACAGGTGCCACCTACAGCCCTTGACTAAGGCTGTGTTTCCCAGTTTTCTCCTCTAGGAAGTTACTATTTGGGTTTGTTTCATTTTATACTCTGTTCTTTAGAAACAATTTGCTAAGTCTAGCCCACCCAAGGAAGGACAGAAGGGATTAAACTTCACTTCATGGAGTAGGGGCTATCTACATATATTACTAGAATTCTTCTATAGAAAAGCTTATCTCTTGACCCTGTTTAGTTATTGAATTGTTTATCTATAGCAGTATGGACACACTTGTACTTGTTTATAATCCAATACCATGTTATTTATTGTTGCTCAAACTATTCCAACTTTGGTCATTGGATACCATTTCAGGTTGGCCTCTGTGTCCCTTTAGCATACGCCCATCAATGTGACTGGAGATTTTTTGTCTGTTTTAATTTAACATATTCTTGTTTTCTGTCACTACAAGACACTCCAGGCTCATCTTGTGATTTTCATGCCCTAATCTTTGAGCCATTTTTTCGAGGAGAACTGGGTCCTTCCATTGGAGGATGGTATTAGATAATCAAGGTCTGAATGCTAGGTATGCTCAATTGTAGTGTCATTGCTTTTAGGCTCTTGGTGAACAAAGCAATATTTAAGTATGTATACTAACACATGCATATACACAGCTTTATAATTATATATATTTAATAAATAAATATATATAATTATTTAATATATAAGTATATATGATTTTATATATATATGTATATACATATGTATTTATAAATATATAAACATTAGTTCATATTGATGGTTTTCAACGCTAATCAAGAAGTTCAGGACTCGTTTTAGCCTTTACTTTCTTGCTCATCTATAATGTTCCTCTCTGACAATGAGAAACATGGCACCAGCTATCTACTATACACTTAATTATTTGTTCAACCCCAGTATACAGATAAAAATTTCAGAATTGTTAACATACAAAAATTAATTTACCAACTAAAGCACAATGTTTTTGTATACTGCCTTTTGCCTTTAGCCTTGTAACTTCTAGTTAAAACACCTTTTTGCAATTACTGAGGAAACTTCCCTCATCCCTTCCGTGCTGTTCTATCATTGTGCATCAGCTAGTTCTACCAGATACACAGAGACACATACCAATAGGATATGAAGAGATGTCTGCATTGTTCCTTGGCCAAGTGGTCACCACCTTCTCCTGTATCTTCACATCTCCTTTCCTCTAGGCATGTCTATCTATGTCCAATTTTTTCCCTGTTTTGTAAAAAGGTCATAGTTGTATTGGATCAATGCTTATCATGATAACCTCATCTTGATCACCTGTAAAGATTCTATTTCAGAGTAAAGTCATGTTGACAGGTACTGAGGGTGAGGATTTTAGAAAGTTTCTGGGGATACGATTCAATCCCTAACACTAGGCACACGAGGGCAGGACATCAGAAAGTACAGACTAGAAAACCTCAGACAGGGACTGAAGCTGTTGTTCCAGGTAGAATTTCTTCTCCTTCAAGGAAGCCTCAATTCTGCCCTTTAGTTCGTTCAACTGATTGAATCAGATCCACCCACACCATCTATGATAACCTCCCTTGCTTAAAGCAAATTGATCATGGACTCAAATCACAGCTACCAAATACCTCCACGACAGCATTCCAGAATCGTGTGTGTTTGAATAACTAGAGTGTAGCCTCTCCAAACTGACATATAAAACTGACCATCGCCCATTGTGATACACTTGGATTCATTTGTCATGATCTGCATTCCACAGGATTCCTTTTGAAGTCATAAAATATCCAAAACAAGCCCAGAAGCTTCTGTAACTATAAGCATGAACTATGAAATGTTAGGTCTCTGCCTACCAATGTCAGATTTGTTCCACATGCAGATTATCTCATTTAATTCTTCTACGAACCCTATGAGTTAAGTTACCAGCCCTACTCAAAAGAAGAGAGATCTGTGATGACAGAGGTAGGATTGGAGCCTAGGCATGTCTGTTTGTCTCCAAACCTTTGATGTCCGAAGGTGTAACCATGATGCTACAGTGCCTTCCTGATCCCCAATAGGGACATTTCCAACATACATAAGAAAAGCTTCAGGGAATATTTAAGTATTTTGAAGTCATGCGATTTGTATTTTTTTAAAAAATATTCCATTTATTAATATATCAGTAAACCATCATTTTTATATGAGGACAAAGTTCATATACAACAAATAATTTACTATCTTTATCATTTTTAAGTGTTCAGTTCTCTTTAAGGTTAAGCAGGCAAAGAGCTCTCTTTGGAGAGCCAGGTGCTCCCCTGTAGTTGGTTAGTTTAAGACTGGTTAATAGTAAAAGGGATAAAAGGAGTGACTTTCCTAGGCTTTGTGCCTGCACTGTAGGCATGACACAGGAGTGTGCCTCTGAGCCAGTTGGCAGAGGTTAAGTATCAGCCAGGGTTCTAACACATCTACAAGATTCTGACAAGATATAACACTGTACAACTTCCTCTTCATACCTTCCTGGCCTCTGAATTATTGTTAAGATTTCAAGTGAGGATCTTGGTCATTAAACAAAGAGTGGAACCCATCTTTTGGTGTGCAGATTACCAGACAGCAGCTATGAAAAGCCATTCTCACCATCCTACTCCCTGCAGGCAACAAAGGATTTACAGTTCTGAAGCTTAATCATTAAACTGGTCTGTGACCCCAAGCAACACTCAAGCCATAGATGGGGTTATATTTTATACCTCTAGTTACTTTACGCATGTTTGAACACAAAAAGGACCACTTTTTTAGAAAAGGATACAAGGTAGTTTCCTTAAAATAGCTGCAAAGACAAAGCCAGAGTCCTGGGGTAATGGAAGGAGCCTCCAGATGCACACCTGCTCACCTGTAGCTCTCATCTGTGCGCCTGAAGCTCTACTCTGTAGATCAGGGGCTAATATCACGCAACAGGTAAAATTTTCAAGACTGAACAAACAATTTCACAATATTGGAAATCTGTCCATCCTACCCAAGCCACCCACACAACCTACCCCCATGAGTGAGACCTAATGCTTTGCCCTCCAGGGGATCTGCAATTTTTGCTCAGAGGACACTGGAAATAATAGTGACCCAGATCTACCCCAGACACCCTTGGGCATCTTTGGGAAATCCTCTGCTGCTTTCCAGCCAGAATCTCAGACCTGTATGAGGAGGACAGAATAAAATTATTTCCTTTTCTGCTGAAGGAGCTAGCCTGGAGTCAAGGGTGTTACAATGTGAGGCTAATTACTGTAGCCTTTTAATATTCTCTTCTCCGAGGTCCTCCCGGGAAGGATAAAATAAAATGCTGCATAATAATAGGTGAAATGAACGATGGACTGGGAACCTTCACTAGTTGTGTGACCTTGGACAAAATAGTTGACCCAGACTTGCAATCTCATTAACACAAAAGTGAAAGACAGAGAGACTATTTTCTTTCCCTTCCAGAATGTGAAGGATCAAGAAGGTTGTGTCAGGGAGGAAACACTATGAAATGGACCTGGGGAGGTGGCACAGCATTAGGTAAGACACAACACTTGGGTGTTTAGCCTCAGGCTCCCCATTATGGAATACCTTACATCTTTCCCACAACTTTTTTTTTTCACTTAACAATCTCAGCTTTATTTACCCTATAGTTTTTTTTTTTTTGTTTTAATTGTGAACTATTTCATACACACAGAAGAGTATACAAGGCTTATGTACAGTTTATAAATTAATACCAAAATGAACATCAGTGTATTCACCACTCAGGAAAAGAAATAAAATCTGACCATACTTAGAATCCCCATGTGCCTTCTTATCACCTGTGACTGTACCCCCCAAATATGTGTTTACTGATTTTAGTTTTGATATTTATATCAGTGCATCCTATTCTGAATTGACTTATGACTTGCTTCTTGTGCTCAATTTTATGTTTTTAAGAATGCTTCATGTTGTTGAGTGCAGCTGTGTGTACTTTATTCATTTTCACTACTGTATCAGATTCTGGAATTGAATATACCACAATGTGTTTTTTCATTTCACCCTTGATGAGCATTGTTGTTGTTGTTTTGTTTTTTTTTTCCCAACTGGGAACGTTTAAAAACAATGTAGCTATGAATTTCTTTGCATGCCTCTTTTGTCACATGTATAGAGTAGAATTCATCTGGGAGTAGAATTTCTCAGCCACATAATATGAGATTGTTCTGCTTTCCTAGTTAACACTAAGTAATGTTACACTGGTTTTCACTTTATACCTCCACTAGTACTTCTTAAAGGTTTCCTGTGGCTCCATGTTCTCCACACACTGTAAGTTGTCAGCTTTGTTGTTTTTTGTCAATTGGGTGGTATAAATGGTTTCTCATTGTAGTTCTAATTTGTGATTCTTTGGTTTAGTTCATTTTCTCTTGCTATAACAGAATACCTAAGATTGAGTAATTCATGAAGAAAAGAGGTTGGGCTCATAGTTCTGAAGTCTAGGAAGACCAAGAGCATGGTGCCAGCATCTGCTTAGCTTCTGGTGAGGGCCTCATGTTGTTTCACTTAATAGCAGAGAGCCAAGCAAGGTGATGCACACCTCTAATCCCAGCTACTTGGGAGGAAGAGGCAGGAGGAACTTTCGTTCAAAGCCCTGTAGGGAGGGCCCAAACATGACTGTAGTTAGGTTCCCTTGCCTAGTCTTCCAATATGCTATATTTTTAGTGTGTAGTCAAGGTCATAAACATTCTGATTCAGTGTATGTACTTAACGTCATAAACATTTGCTTGTGAGCATGCACCCACTGATGTAACCTGGACTTATGGGGCTAAATGAAATTGGCTTTGGGCTGAAGCTGGAGCTGGGGCCTGGCTAAGTGTTATTGCCACCTCCAAATAAAACATGTCTACTATTGCAACTGCAGGGATCCTGAACCCGTTATTAGCTGTTTCCCACGGTCTCAGCCTCCACCTCAACAACTGATGTAATTGGCAGGATATTCCACAGGTGAGAGATGCTTCGACCCTGGTGGACAGGAGGGACCTGTGGCCACCAAGCAGCTTGTAGCACTTGTTTGTCAAGGTCCTATTAGCATGGACTTCTGTGCAGAGTTGGGAGATGTGCGATGGGTTCCCTGTGAGCCTAGAAAAGACTTCTGATTGCCCTGCAGTAAACATGGACCCAGAGGGGTGGACTGTGTACTGAGCAGCAGAGCCCAGCCTCTGGCCAAGGACAAAGATGGCAGTGGTGTTGCAGATGAGATAGAGAAACAGCTTGAGGACACAAACAGCCACGGTGCCAAGGGGTAAATATTTCTTACAGCTTTGAGAGCAAAAACTGATGCAGCTTTACCAGAGACTGCCAGAATGAGGGAGGTGCAAGATAAGAAAGAGGCCTTGAGAGCCAGAGTAGGGTCACTGGCAGAGGATCTCTGTTCCTTGAAAATAACCCTTGGCCTCCACTGTAGTGCTGATGGAGTCCAAGGAGGAGGCGGAGGAGGAAAAGGAAGATGAACACCTGCAAGCCCTGCCAGTGATATGGAGAAAATGAAACAGCAGCTGTTGATGGTTCTGATGGGCAGCTGCCAGCAGGGTAGGCCTAGGTAATCATCTGTTTCCTGGGTCTGAGCTCTAGCCCACAAACCCTGCCTCAAAATAAATTTTTGACAAAAGATTGGGAGTGTAGCTCAATGGTACAGTGCTTGCCTCGCATGTATGAGGCCCTGCACTTGATTGCCAGTACCTGCCCAAAAAAATGTTAATTCAGGGCAGAAAATGAGTGAACTAGCAGGGTGCAGACCAATTTCCCATGACAGCTCACTCGCTCTCCAAAAAAAGACATGAATTCACTCATAAGGGCTTTCATCTCCCCAATGCCTCCCACTAGGGCCTAGCTCCCAACACCAGGGCACTGGGGAATTAAGGTCCCAACATGAACTTTCAGGAGACACACTTAAATCATAATACCCGTTAATGAGATTGGGCATCTTTTCGTATGATTCAAGTTATATGATTTCCTCTCTTATAAAATGCCTGTTTATGTGTTCTGCATACTATTCTATTGAGTAATTTGTTTTGTTCCTACTGTTTCATAAGAATCGTTACATATTCTGGAAATACTTGGGGGTTGTACATTGCAAATATCTTCTCTTCATTTGTACCATCTGTTCACATAAGGTAGCTTCTGATAAAAATGTTTGAAGGTTTCATATAGTAGAATTTGCAGTAATTTATAAGGAGTTTTGATCTGTAGTAGGGACAGTCCACCACCTCCTGCTGCTGCTTCAGGGTTGTTTTGAACACACTGGCCTTTTGATAATCTACATAGATTTAAGAATTTGCTTGTCATATGTTACAAAACAAAACGAAACTCCTCCTGGAATTGCACTAACCCTACAGATCAAAAGGAGAGGAATTTATATCTTTATAATATTAAATCTTCCTATTTACAACCATGGTACCCATGAAATATATCTTCATGGTTTTAAGAATAATTTTAATTCTTTCAGTAAAGTCTTAGAGCTTTATCTACACAGACTTACATCTCTTATTAATTTGCTAATGAGGACTTTATATTTTTCTATTGCTAGTGTAATTAGTGCCTTTTAAAATTACATTATCTAATTGATTGCCTCTGACAATATATTGAAATGCAATTGATTTTGCATTAATTTTATATCTAGATATCTCACTAAACTCTTATTAGCCTAATAATTCAGATGTAGATTATTTTGGATTTTCTATAACTGCAAATAATGATTGCTTAGTTTCTTCATTTCTGATATTTACAGTTTTTATTTCTTTTTCTTATTTTGCTACCCTTGCTGATACCTCTAACACATCGTTATATAGGCAAACTGGTAGTAGGATCTGTGATGATTCAGAGATATGGATAGCTGGTAAAGCATTATTTCTGGGTGTTTCTGTGAAGGTGTTTATGAAAGAGATTGACATTTGAATCAATGGACTGAGTAAGGCAAATATGCTTTTACTTGATATGGGTAGACACCATCCAATCAGCTGAGCTCTTGGATACCTTTCTTTTCCTATCCTTACACATCAGATTCAGATTGCCTGGTTTTCTGGCCTTTGGACTCTGGGATTTACACCAGTGACCCCCCAACACTCTCAAGCCTCTGGCCTTGAACTGAGGGTTAAACCATTAGCTTCCCTGGTTCTGAAGCTTTGATCCGAGCTGCATAACCAGCTTTCCTGGTTCTCCAACATCTGTTTATCTATCTAATCCATTCATCATCTGTCTATCCCAAATCCGTTCTCTCTGGAGAACCCTAACACAGCACCCCATCTTACCCTTTGAACTTGAGCTTTGACTATTAATAATGCTATTTGCTGTAGATTTTAAGGGGTTCTCTTTAAGATTAACAAATATCTCCTATTCTTGGTTTACTTGAGTCGTACTTCGTATATTCCAAAATAGAATTTTCATTATATTTAGTTCTACATATTTTTAAATTCTCATATGATTTTTTCCTTTAATCTAAGATTTGTTTAGAAGCATGTTTTTCATTTCCAAATGTAAGAGGTTTTTTTTTCTAGTTATATTTTTGTCATTGATTTCTAATTTGATTATATTTGAAATTTATTCATAGAAAGTTCCATGGATGCTTTAAAAGAAACTATAATCTCCAACTATTGGGTGCAGTTTTCTCCATATGCCCATTTGATTAAGCTTGTCAATGTGTTCTTTAAATCTTCTTTATCTGTACTAATTTATATCTGCTTAAACTATGAATTATCAAGAGAAGTAAGTTAAAACCTCCCACAAGTATAATGGACTTGTCCGTCTTTCCTGGTAGGTCTGTCATTTGTTTGCTTTATTGTATTTTCAAGGTTGGTACTTTGGGTCATTTCCTCCTACCAGAAGTACATTGTGTAGGATTTCCTTTAGTGAGGAATACTGGGGATAAATTATCTGCTTTGTTCATTTGAAATATCTCTACTTTTCTCTTGTTTTTGAAAAATCACTTGGCTGTACATAGCATTTCTATTAACAATTATTTCCTCTCAGTCCACTGGCAATCATTATCCCACTTCCTGCCGGCAGCCATTGTTGTGGGTGAGAGTCCTCATGGCACTAATTGCCATTCTTCTGCTCAGAGATCATGATTCCTATCTGGCTGATTTGAGAGCATTTTTTGCCCTTTATTCTATACTTAATGTGAATGATTATAAGTATGATGCATCTAGATACATTTTCCTTCTATTTACCTTCCTTTAGGTTTGACAAATATTATCATCTTTCAAGAGTTCTGAGATGCTCCCATCCAATATCACTTAGAGTAAAATCCCCTCCCCACATTTGACTGATACTTCTCACTTTGTCATTTTCTTTTTTCACTTTTTTCCCATATTTTGAAATTCGCTTCTCAAGTTTTTTGCTGAGATAATTTGCATTCGTCTTCATTGTTTCTCTCTGGGTCTAAGTTTCAAGTTACTCCATTCATTGAGACATTAATTTCCAATTATGTTGTTTTTCATTTTTAGAAGTTAGGTTTGTTTGGTTCTTTTTCAAGTCTAATTGCTCCCTGCTCAAGTTCTAAAGCTTCTTGTTTACATCTTTAAACATATTTTGCATAGTTATTCTACTTTGCTGATCAATAAATCTACTATCTGAAGCTCTGACTAATCTGTAACCACTACCTGTATTTTGTTGAGATTTTTTTCCCCTGCTGTTTCTGTCAATTATACTGCTTTATTTCTTGTGTGTTTTGTTATTTCTGGCAGTAAGATGTGCATTTTCCTTGGACATTTATCTGTGTAAATTCTGAGAGTCTTAGGTTGTAGGAGGATTTCTCCAGAATACTTGCAGAAGGTCATGTGATTTATTACCAAATGGAGAACACCTTAAAATTTTCAGAGTTAGATAATTAGGACAACCCATATGGTATGAATTGGAAAAGCAAAAGGCAAGTGAGATTCAGTCTGTGTCAGGTCAAAGTGATTTTCAGGAAGGCTTTTCTTGCATTTTGTTTTGTGTTTCTCCCATGGAGTGCTCCACCTTGTCCTGGACCCACTCCCATCCCTGCTTCCCACACCATCTTCAAGGCAGAATCCCAAGGCACTAGCATTTGGCAAAAACTCCAGGGTAAAGCAGGTTTCAGAACTCCTTTACCTCCCAGCGTTCTTCATCTCAACTTGCTTGGAGCTCACAGGATTTCTTACTTCCACGTCAGCTCACAGATGCTTTTTTAAAATATACTTAACCCAGCATTTCAGTTGTTTCAGAAGGGAAGATGTTCCAGCTATCTAATTCACTGTATTGCTAGAAACAGAAATGATCAAGCTGCTTCATTTTTAGCCAAAGCTAATTTCCAGATCACTCTGCACCTGTGAACCTGAACCAATTTGCATGGATGTGCCTTCCTTTTCTAGCTAAAAGAATTTCCCAAGAGGAGAACCAATGGGCTTCTGTTGAAGTTAAATAGCTAGCAGGCCTGTCTATGTGTCTTGGTGGCTCCCAACTATCACGTCAAATGTACAGATAATAATCACGAATGTTCATGGAATAGGGCTTATAAGCACTCACCAAACACTCAAACACTAAGTGTATTATCTGAAAAACCTTATTTTTTCACAACGACCCTTCAAGGCAGGTATTATTATTATTATTAGCTCCATTTTATAGATGAGGAAACTAAAGAACATAATGGTTAAGTAATTTAATTTTCCCAAAGAACATAGAAGAAATGGAAGGCAATTGGGCCCCAGAACACAGACTCTTAGGCTTGCTGTTAGGCTCTCACTGTGAGAGGGAAGGCAACCAGTAAAAATCTAGCTGTCTGAGAAATCTGGCCCATGTTGGATTGTTCAGAGAAGATAGTTCCTCTAGTATCATGGTTCTTAACCTGTGCAGTCTGTCAGAAGCACCCACGGAGTGTATTCAGAACATAGCTGACAGCTTTCAAGTAGAAATTCTAAGTAAGTTGGTCTGGGGTTAAGGCACCCCAGGTCTCTGTTTTGTCAAAGCACCCTATTAATGAACCACTTTGGTTAGAACCACCCCTCTGTGACTAACCCAGAGCTGCCACCCTGGAGAGCTTACTCTTTCCCTTTGTTCATGTTGGAAACTTTATCGGGTTTCAGTTTCCCAGAAAGGTAAGCATTGGGCAAGAAAAGGAGTTGCCCCAGTCACATTTGAATGACTTCGGGTGATTCACCTCCTTATAACTGAGCCTCAGTGTCTTCCTATGTAAAATGACAGTCTTTTAGGGTTAATATTTAAGTCTTTGGCATTTCTTCAGTGGTCACTGAATCCAAACCCATTTTTTTTAATTAGAACACTATCAGCAAGTCAGGGCCTAGAGGAGAGCAGCTCTGACTTAAATGGGGTTCAGCTCTGACTCTGATGGGGTTCAGATATCCATCCGTCCATATGCATGGATATTTGGGAGTGAGGGTCACCACAGGATGCTGCTACCTTAAGTGATCTGAATTGGTCTCCAATGCAGAAGACCCTCACTGAAATCTCCATGCTCTCTTCTTCCTAGTTTAAATGCTTAAGGAAAGCAAAAAGTACAGTTTAACTGGGAAAGAGTCACTAAGGGACAAAGTCCTAAAATAAGAAGAGGAGGCCCAGATTGAGAATGCCACCCACCACCACATGTACACCACACACACACATACACACACACACACACACACACACTCACTCACTCACTCACAAGTCCTTCTGCCAAGGCTGCTGAAGCCATCTGGACAGAAAGAAGCTGCTTTTAAGGAATTTGGCTTTGTTGGGCCCTGCATATGAAAAATTCCAACACAGATGTTCCTTGGCAACAAAGCACCTAACTGCTCCAGACCAATATGGCAACAACTCTCCCTCCCTGGCTGGTTGTGGCTCCAGGTTTGCACCATCCACTCAGTCCTTCCATTTGGGGCTTCTGGTCTCAGCCCCTCTAACCACACTGGATCCCTCCCAAGGGGTAATCAGATAATTCTCCCTCAGACCCCAGCCTGAACATCCTCCTTGGTGCTAGTAGTTATGGGCTTTGCAGGGATACACGGGTCTGCTCTGTTCTGATCCTCCCGCAGAAGTCACTCCATATGCAGTTAGAAAGGTACCAGAAGACTATGCTGAGTTTCCTGAGGACTCCTAACCAGCCACGGGCCCTGACTCACAGCTCAACCCCGTCTGTTTTGGAACTCCCTGAGCGGTGACTTCCCCACAGGCCCGGCCAGTCTCTTGATCACCAGTTAAACCTGGTTCTGTCTCCTACATACCCTGGGCCTCCGAGGCTGCTTCTGTGGGGCACATTAGGACCTCTAAGAGGTCAATAGTGTCTAAGGAGAAGGGGAGGTCTTTATTCTGTTTCCCTCCTTCCAAGAGTTTTAAAACTGAGTTTTCACAGGTTCCTTGGAAAGGCATCTGGGGACTCTGGGGTAAGAGCACAGGAGAGTGGAGGCCCAAGGGACCTGGCTCTGGATCAAATGGACTAATATGCTTAGAGAGTTACCCAGCACCTGATAAGGACTCACCACACCTTAGCTATTATTACAGAGCGCCAGGCAGGGTGGTGGATCTCACAGATGTCACATGAAGAGCTTGATATATAGTCTTCACCCAATCCCACTACAGTTCCTGAAAGATGATTGTGTTTTTACAGATGAAAACACAGAATCTTAGAGGGGTTAAATAACTTGTCCAATGCCACACAGCCACTGGTAGAATCTGGATTCAAGTACCAATGAGTCCAATTCCAAAACTAGACTCTTTTCACTGGTCCAGGCTGTTTTACTTTCCTCCTGAAAAAAAAAAAAAAAAAAAAAAAAAAAAAAAAAAAAACACCAAGTTTCTCAATGCATTTGTTTTTTAGAATAATTAATTTTTTTTTCTTTTTTTTATTATTTTATTGTTGGTTGTTCAAAACATTACATAGTTCTTAATATACCATATTTCACAGATTGATTCAAGTGGGTTATGAACTCCCATTTTTACCCCGTATACAGATTGCTGTGTCACATCAGTTACATTTCCATTGATTTACAAATTGCCTTTCTAGTGACTGATGTATTCTGCTGTCTATCCCATTCTCCACTGTCCCCTCTCCCCTCCCCTCCCCTCCCCTCCCCTTCTCTCTCTCCATCCCCTCTACTATAAATCGTTTCTTCCACTTATATAATTTTTCTCCTACTCCTCCTTTCCTCTTATATGTAATTGTGTATAACCCTGAGGCTCACCTTCCAATTCCATGCAATTTCCCTTAACTCTCTCTTTCCCTCCCGCCTATCATCCCTGTTTAATGTTATTCTTCTTCTCCAGCTCTTCATCTCTACCCTGTCCTTGGTTACTCCCCTTATATCAAAGAAGACATTTGACATTTGTTTTTTAAGGATTGGCTAGCTTCACTTAGCATAATCTGCTCTAATGCCATCCATTTCCCTCCAAATTCTATGATTTTGTCATTTCTTATTGCAGAGTAATACTCCATTGTGTATAAATGCCACATTTTTTTAATCCATTCATCTATTGAAGGGCTTCTAGGTTGGTTCCACAATCTTGCTATCGTGAATTGTGCTGCTATGAACATCGATATAGCAGTGTCCCTGTGGCATGCTCTTGTTAGGTCTTTAGGGAATAGACCGAGAAGGGGAATAGCTGGGTCAAATGGTGGTTCCATTCCCAGCTTTCCAAGAAATCTCCATACTGCTTTCCAAATTGGCTGCACCATTTTGCAGTCCCACCAACAATGAACAAGTGTACCCATTTCCCCGCATCTTCGCCAGCACTTGTTGTTGTTGGACTTCTTAATGGCTGCCAATCTTACTGGAGTGAGATGGTATCTTAGGGTGGTTTTGATTTGCATTTCTCTGACTGCTAGCGATGTTGAGCATTTTTTCATGTACTTGTTGATTGATTGTATGTCTTCCTCTGAGAAGTGTCTGTTCAGGTCCTTGGCCCATTTGTTGATTGGGTTATTTGTTATCTTATTATCTAATTTTTTGAGTTCTTTGTATACTCTGGATATTAGGGCTCTATCTGAAGTGTGTGGGGTAAAGATTTGTTCCCAGGATGTAGGCTCCCTGTTTATCTCTCTTATTGTTTCTTTTGTTGAGAGAAAACTTTTTAGTTTGAGTAAGTCCCATTTGTTGATTCTGGTTGTTAACTCTTGCGCTATGGGTGTCCTATTGAGGAATTTGGGGCCTGACCCCACAGTATGTAGATCATAGCCGACTTTTTCTTCTATCAGACGCCATGTCTCTGATTTAATATCGAGCTCCTTGATCCATTTTGAGTTAACTTTTGTGCATGGCGAGAGAAAGGGATTCAGTTTCATTTTGATGCAAATGGATTTCCAGTTTTCCCAGCACCATTTGTTGAAGATGCTATCCTTCCTCCATTGCATGCTTTTAGCCCCTTTATCAAATATAAGATAGTTGTAGTTTTGCGGATTGGTTACTGTGTCTTCTATTCTGTACCATTGGTCCACTCGCCTGTTTTGGTACCTGTACCATGCTGTTTTTGTTACTATTGCTCTGTAGTATAGTTTGAAGTCTGGTATCGCTATACCTCCTGATTCACACTTCCTGCTTAGCATTGTTTTTGCTATTCTGGGTCTTTTATTATTCCATATGAATTTCCTGATTGTTTTATCTATTTCTACAAGAAATGCTGTTGGGATTTTGATTGGGATAGCATTGAACTTATAGAGAACTTTTGGTAATATCGCCATTTTGATGATGTTAGTTCTGCCTATCCATGAGCAGGGTATATTTTTCCATCTTCTGAGGTCTTCTTCTATGTCTCTTTTTAGGGTTCTGTAGTTTTCATTGTATAGGTCTTTCACCTCTTTTGTTAGGTTGATTCCCAGGTATTTTATTTTTTGGGGGGATATTGTGAATGGAGTAGTTGTCCTCATTTCCGTTTCAGAGGATTTGTCGCTGATATACAGGAATGCATTTGATTTATGCGTGTTGATTTTATATCCCGCCACTTTGCTGAATTCATTTATTAACTCTAATAGTTTCTTTGTAGACCCTTTTGGGTCTGTTAGGTATAGAATCATATCGTCTGCAAATAGTGATAATTTAAGTTCTTCTTTTCCTATTTTTATGCCTTTAATTTCTTTCGTCTGTCTAATTGCTCTGGCCAGTGTTTCGAGGACTATGTTGAACAGAAGTGGTGAGAGAGGGCATCCCTGTCTTGTACCAGATCTTAGAGGGAATGCCTTCAATTTTTCTCCATTCAGAATGATGCTGGCCTGTGGCTTATCATAGATTGCTTTAACAATGTTGAGGTATGATCCTGTTATCCCTAATTTTTCTAGAGTTTTGAACATAAAGGGATGCTGTACTTTGTCGAATGCCTTTTCTGCATCTATCGAGATGATCATATGGTTCTTATTTTTAAGTCTATTGATGTGGTGAATAACATTTATTGATTTCCGTATATTGAACCAGCCTTGCATCCCAGGGATGAATCCTACTTGATCATGGTGTATAATTTTTTTGATACGATTTTGAATCCGATTCGCCAGAATTTTATTGAGGATTTTTGCATCTAGGTTCATTAGAGATATTGGTCTGTAGTTTTCTTTCTTTGAAGTGTCTTTGTCTGGTTTAGGAATCAGGGTGATGTTGGCCTCGTAGAATGTATTTGGAAGTTCTCCCTCTTTTTCTATTTCCTGAAATAACTTGAAAAGTATTGGTGTTAGTTCCTCTTTAAAGGTTTTGTAAAACTCTGCTGTATACCCGTCCGGTCCTGGGCTTTTCTTAGTTGGTAGTCTTTTGATGGTTTCTTCTATTTCTTCTATTGTTATTGGTCTGTTTAGGCTGTCTATATCTTCCTGACTCAATCTGGGCAGATCATATGACTTAAGAAATTTATCGATGCCTTCACTATCTTCTATTTTATTGGAGTATAAGGATTCAAAGTAATTTCTGATTATCTTCTGTATTTCTGAAGTGTCTGTTGTGATATTGCCTTTTTCATCCTGTATGCTAGTAATTTGGGTTCTCTCTCTTCTTCTCTTCGTTAGCATGGCTAAGGGTCTGTCGATTTTATTTATTTTTTCAAAGAACCAACTTTTGGTTTTGTCAATTTTTTCAATTGTTTCTTTTGTTTCAATTTCATTAATTTCAGCTCTGATTTTAATTATTTCTTGCCTTCTACTTCTTTTGCTGTTATTTTGCTCTTCTTTTTCTAGGATTTTGAGATGATATATGAGATCGTTTATTTGTTGGTTTTTTCTTTTTTTAAGGAATGCGTTCTAAGCAATGAATTTTCCTCTTAAAACTGCTTTCAATGTGTCCCATAGATTCCGATATGTTGTGTCAGCGTTTTCATTTATCTCTAAGAATTTTTTAATTTCCTCCTTGATGTCTTCTATGACCCATTGATCATTCAGTAACCTATTGTTCATTCTCCACGTGATGCATGATTTTTCCTTCCTTCTTTTATCGTTGATTTTCAGTTTCATTCCATTATGATCAGATAGGATGCATGGTATTATTTCTACTCCTTTATATTGTCTAAGAGTTGTCCTGTGACATAATATATGATCTATTTTTGTGAAGGATCCATGTGCTGCTGAGAAAAATGTGTAACTACTTGATGTTGGGTGGTATATAGAATAATTAATTTTTTAAAAAATTTAAGGGTTAGCAAAATAAAAAAAATTAAAAAGAAATAAAAATTTAAAATTTAAAAAAAAAGGGTTAGCAAAAGAGCTCTGAGGGGAAAGGTCAAAATGCCAATCATTATAATCAATGTGGGTATTGTAATTGAGCATAAAACCACACTCTGAAAATAAAATAAAACAAAAATTAAGTAAGTGAAATTCATCTTCCTGGGCTTTCTTTTCCTGGTAGCTCTTCCTTCTGTCACCACCTGCACCCACCTCTGTCCTCTAGCAGAAGGACTCCAGTACCTGGGTCTCAATCCCAACCTATGGGCTGGCACTGTCCCTCCTCCCTCAGCTTGCCAGCTGCCATAAGTGATCACTTTTTTCTGCATTCTGTGCATGAATAAAAATCAGAGAATATGACAATTGCAGTAAAGGACCTACCTGGGCCGCATAGGCAATTACAAACCAGGGCAGGATATAATGAAAGAAAGAGTTTGAGGTTTAGACAGGAAGGACAGTAAGCTTGCATCCCACGGAGGAAACATCTTCCATGGGAGGTGGGGCTGTAAGGGTGAATTTGGAATTGGAGTATCTCTGGGGAGCTTGCATATTGTACCACATAGTTCCCTCCCTTCTCTGCCTTGGGTTTTGCTCTTCATTCTCTTTAGAAGTCAGTACAAGACCAAACAAGTTTCACTCAGCAATCCTGGAAGAAAAGGCCTTCTTCCCTGGGCACTGCACCCCACTTCTACTTTGCTGCTGTGCAGGGCAAAGCACAGGCAGCTAATTAATTCCTGTGCCCAAGGTAGAGCAGGCCACCTGTGGCTCCTAATTCCTAGGGGCTGTGAAGGTATTTCAGGGTTCTAAGATTGCATATGCACACCAAGCATTTACCATAGACCACATCCGTCTCCTATTATTATCATGTTAGTCAATTTTGTGTCACTATAATGAAATACCTGACATAGGGTACTTATGAAGGAAAGAGAAATTTCTCTGGGCTCATGGTTCTGGAGTTTCAAATTCACAATGATGTGGCCCCTGTGATTTGGCCTGTGATGAGGATAGGATGGTGGATGGCAATATCAGAGAGAGTGATCATAGCAGGAGCCAGAAAGCAGAGGGAGACACATAGACACCAGTGTTCACAATCCCTCTTAAGGACTGTTCTGGTTTGGATGTGAGGTGTCCCCCAAAAGTTCATGTGTGAGACGATGCAAGAAAGTTAAGAGAAGAATTGATTGGGTTACAAGAACCTTAACCCAATCAGTGAATTAATTACCTGATGGAATTGAGCAGCAAATGAAGGCAAATTGTGGTGTGGCTGGAGGAGGTGGGGCTTTGGGGGCATGGCTTTGGGGTATAAATTTGTATCTGGTGAGTGGAGTATTTCTCTCTGCTTTCTGATCTCATGTGAGCTGCTTCCCTCTGCCATACTCTTTCACCACGATATTCTGCTTCACCTTAAGCCCTGAGGAATGGAGTTGGCTGCCTATGGTCTAAGACCTCTGAAATTGTGAGTCCTCAAATAAACTTTTCCTCTTCTACAATTGTTCTGGTTGGGTCCTTTTAGTCACAGCAGCAAATACCTAAAACAAGGGTACTCCCCCAACAATTCAAGTACTTCCCAAAAGGTCCTACCTCTTCAAGGTCCATAGCACCTCTCCATATCACCACCCTGGGGATCAAGCCTTTATTTAACTTAGGACTTTTGAGAAACATTACCCATACTCAATCCATAACAATCATGAACTCCAATTTTAAAAATGGTGACACTATTGAATTTATTATGCTGATGCTGTTGAGTTTATTGTGCAAGGTACTTTTGAATTTAAAGAACAAAGTCAGGGGTAAGAACTCTTTTATAGTAGAGCCAAGGAGTTGATAAAGGAGGTCAGTGTTCCCCAGAGAAACAGAACCAATAGGAGGAGGAGTTTATGCACCAGTCATGGGTCCAAATTCTGTTCAGCAGGTAAATAGGCTGGAAACTCAGGCAGGAATTAATGTTTTAGCCTTGAGATAGAATTTCTTCTTCTCCAGAAAACCTCATTTTTCCTCTTACACTTCAACTGATTGGATTAGGTGCCCACATGATCCAGGGGACTTTACCTAAACTTAAATGATTGCAGATGTGAACTATATCTACAAAATGCCTTCATGACAAAATCTAGATTACTGTTGATGAAATAACTGGGAAATATAGCCAAGTCAAGTTGATACATAAAACTAAGCATCACACATTGTATCCAGGAACAGAGCCATCGTCGCCATGTAGAGCCAGGAATGATCATGGTGTCATTTTCAATGTACTGGTACCCAGATATTAATATAAGTCAGCTGTCTTCTCTCAGTTTCTTCTATGCCCAGTTGACATATTCTTTCTGACAATTCAGTCCAGATTTCCAAGAGAGAAAATCATATTGATTCAAGTCATTTTTCACATCAGGTCATGTGAAGGTCAGTGTGGGGATTGTTTGCCCTTGAGTGAGGTAATCACCACATGGACCAATCAGCAGTTGTTCCTATGCAAAGAAGAACCAAGGGTTACAACCCAGATCAGGTGACCGTGGACCAAGGACTTTCAGCTCAGGGAGAACTCTGAGCACAGCAGACCCCTGAGAGACATTTTATCCTTTGGTTGTACACCTGCAACACACCCTTTTCTCTTCCCAGTCTCAGATTGATATGTCCTAATCATTATAATATCAATATGCACAACCCATCTGCCCCAGCAAGGAGGCAGCCAAAAAACATGTCCTGCAGGTACTGGGTGCAGAGGCCAAATTCCGTAGCTGACTTGAAAAGTTGTCATCACCACGCCCATGGTTTCCAACAACACTCACTCCTTCAGTTTTCCTTCTGCCAGGAAGGAGTTATATCTGACCATTCTTTAAGCTCAGGGCTCAAACCACTACTAACACACCTGATAAAGATGGTGGAAGGAAAAGAGAACATTCGTAAGCTAGCAATATCTAAAATCATAACTTTTTTTATAATGAGTGGAGTGAGGAATACTCAATTTTCAAATACTTAAGCAGGAAAAGGAAAATACATCTGAGAAAAAAAGGTAGGGACCCTGCCCTTATTTCTACCATAGATCCTGAAGCTGTAGCTATGTCATGCTATAGCTTCCTTCTTTGCCCTTTATTTTTTGTCCAATGGGATAAATCTAACTTTTGTTATCAGGAAAATCTTTGGCTGCAAATAATAGAAAAATTCAAGAGTGACTGGATCCAACTGCAAATATTAGAAAACCTAACAGTGACTTGAATAAATAGGGGTTTGTTTTTCTCATATAGCAAAACCTAGGATGTAGTTTATGGGGTTGGCTTAGCAGTAATATCAAGTCTTTGGACCACATTTCTATTCCACTTGCATCCTTTGCCTCATGATCACAAGAGGCCATGGTAGGCAAGCTGCAAGGCAGGAACACTGGAGGATCGACACCAGCAATATCTGCTCTTTTAATCAGCAAAGCCAAAACTTCCCTAGGGACAACCATCAGCCTTCCCTTTTCTTCTTCTTGGCCAGAACTAGGACACACCACCACTCCTGTCAGCATTTAGGCCATGGAGTCAATTATCTAACAAAAAGAAAGGGGACTGTCAAACTGGCTTAAAACCAATGTGATTCTTGAACTAGTTCATGGTAGATTACCTTCCCCCAAACAAAACGGAGAGGAAAGAGATAGGGAAATGGCTGGGTACCTGGTGCTCCTGACTCTATGATATAGCCACATTTTTCTGCTCACTTTTACAGCCCCTGCTCTGTATTGTACAGTTGTACAGCTTTCTTTTGATAATCAGTACCAAGCCTCTCTGCCAACACCCTGCAAACCCCAGCATGTATCAAATTATCAGTGGTTGTCCTTGGTCCAGAGGATTTTTTAAGAGCACCCTTAGTGGAAGTATCACCCACTGGATAATGAAAATTGCATACCAGTAGAGTCCAATTAGGATGGTGAAACTGCATCACCAGGTAAGTATGAGAGACTCCCAGGGGTCATTGACCATCCTGTGTCATTCACAACTCTATTCTCAAAATTAATAAAACAGCAAGGAAGGAAGAAAAGAGTTAGTTCAAAGAGTCTTAACCACCACCCCCAATAAAATTTTTTAAAAAATTGAAACTGCCTCAATATTATTTGGGCTTTTTACCTTCTATGCTAATGGGCAATGCACTAAGAGTATCCCATGGTTCTAACAGAATTTATTAATGCCAAAATTCATTTATTCACCCATGATGCAAAATTGATGGTGTACCATGGTGAAATAAATCTTCATTTAAAAAATAAATGTCAGGGCAGCTTGAAGATTCTTTAAAATCAATTATTTGGTTGTTCATGCCTCTTTTTGTTCTTATGTGATTTTATTATGGGTTGCAAAGAATCCTGAGTTGGAAATCAGCTCTCAAAACCCTTGACTATGTTAATCGTGAGACCTTAACTAAGTCCTTTTACATTCTTTAGTTTGAAAGAGAGATGATAATAATTAACACTCGGTACTTTTTTATTCTAGTGAAAATAAAATCACACTAGAAGTAACACAATAATATATGCCAAAGTTTTTATAAACTACAAAATGAAATTAAAGATGTCTTATGTGCTAATATGGAAATGATAAAAAATAAATATTTGTAAAGTATTTCTTTTGATTAATGATTAAACTTAAAGTCTGAAAGATCCTCTACATCTGAGAATCTTAGTTGTCAAAATCCAAAGCAGCTGAACTCATATAGTTACATACATATTCACCCAAGTTCTCCTCTGTAGTAAGAGATCAGAAAGTTGTTTTCATTTCTTCTGAAACAGTGAATTATTTCCATTGTCCTAATTGGAGTTATTGTTTTACAAATATATAGGTGTATACAGATGTCAAAACTTATCAAAATGTGTAATGACCATATGAGCCATTCATTATATATCAATTATATGTTAATAATGTTGTAAGGAGTATTAATTCTCAAGGGTAATCTAATACTGATGACTATATCCTGGTTGACTCCCTCTTCTGGCTTCTTTCTCTGCATTTTTCTTCTTTCCTGGAAATTTTCTGAAGGAAAGTAGTAGGCACACATCCCTAGGCTTGACCTACTTTCAATTGAACTTAAGACTTAATGCCAAGACTTCACTTCGACCTCTGTCTGGATAGTCATGAGGAAGAAAATGAAGACCAGGACTCTGAAAGCAACTACTGGTCCTGGTAGAGGCCCAGCAATGAGCTGGCAGGTTTGAGGAGAAGTGGTCACTGCCCCTTTCTGGACTTCCACACCCAATTGCTCAGCCTGCCGTCCTCCGGGGATTCAGCATCCCCAGGAATGTACCAGTGAAAGAAGGAAAGGAAGAGTAGACATGGCCTGGATCATAGTCAGGTGCTGCGGCGAGACAGTGTGACCCCTTGAAAGGACTGCCCCATCCCAGCACCCTCTGGTAGCATGGGGTTTGTCTACAGAGCATATCAGGGAAGGGCAGGCCTCAGAAGAGATTTTACCAAAAGCCATTTTCATCCAACATGGAGATTTCTAGATGGATAAAAACATTTTAGGCTCAATACAGGAATAGAAGACATAAGAAAATTTGCAAAATGACAGGAAGTTTAGACAGGAATGCTAACAAGAAATCGACTCTGCCCAAATTGAGTCCTTTCTTGCCAGCTGCAGTTAACAATCTATTCCTATGCTTTGAGGCTTCCACTTTTGTAAAATTCCTCTAGAAAAAGCAATGCTCAAATAGTGCTTTATTATCAGACAGCTTATTGAAGGTAAAAATTCCCCTAATAGTGGTTCCCAGGGTTGTCTTCCCAGTGAAATCACACGGTTAGGTTTTTAAATATTGACAACTGGTTCTCATCCTCACAGATTCTGATTTTATTGGTCTAGGCTACAGTCGGGTTTAGGGATTTCTTCTTAACTAATCTCCTACATGTTTCTAGCACACAGCCAGGCTGAGAACCACCTTTCCAGGACAGTGTTCCTATACCTGCTGACAACTGAATACCCTGGGACAGTGGTAAACTTACAGATGTGTGGATAATTCTCAGAATATCAGTATTTTATCATGTAGTCATCTATTGACCCTGGCAATAACGCCTCCAAGAAATTATCTATATCCACACTAGCCACCATTGCCTCACCTACAAGATAGAGTCTAAATCTGGTGCTTTACAAAAATTCATGCTGATTATCTGAGGGTCTTATTAAAGTGCAGGTTCTGCTTAATATGGAACAGTTCTAAGATTATTCTGCATTGCACCCAAGATCCCACAGGATACCCAAGCTACTGGTCTGTGGACCATATTTGAAGGAGCAAGTACTTAGAGTAATGGTTTTCAACCTTGGCTACATGTTTGGAAAGGCTGGTGTCTGGAAAATCCTGATTCAATTGGTTCAGGGAACATCCTGGGCACTGGGATTTCCTTTATGGTTCTCTAGGTGACTTCCTATGCAACCAAGGCTGAGAATCTCAAAGAAGCAAAAAACAAAAGGCTAAGTTTAAAGGGATATCTGCTTTAGGATTTTGGCAAAATATCGATGCTTTAAACTTATGACAGGAACACAAATGTTAAAATGAAAGCATATAATTTCTCTGCAGGCCTCTGCCGAAAATGGATCTTGAGAAGAGCCCTTTGTTTTCTGAAGGAATGGCAGGAATGCAGAAACTGTAGAGAGAAGGGAACTCTTGAGAGAGAGAGTGCTGCGCGCGCTAATGGATCTCTTGGAGAGATGATCCCAGGCCCTGGGCTGCTCTGGGAGAGAGAAAAGACAACTTGGGTAAGAGGGAAACATGTGTACAGAGGATTTTAAGTTTTTTTGTGTGTAGTCTGTATAAACTCCTCCTTGATATCCTTGAGAAACCTTCAACAAAGACCTAGTCCAAAAAAATATTAGGACCCAGATTTGTGACGGGTTTAGTTTGTTTGCTGAGTCAACACACCTAATGGGGCCTTGGAACAGCCCTACATGGAGAGTGCTGCTACCCTCCACCTATTATAGATGAGGAAAACAAAGCTTGGAGAAGGTAAATCATTTGCTGCAAGTTAGCAGAGTCACACCTGAAACCTGGGCTGTGGTTGTGTCAACGGACACTGAGCTCTGACCTGCCTGGATGGAACCTAAGGCTCCAACTTGATTTGATGAGAGGAGAAAAGGCTTGGAGGACCCTGAATAGATACAGGAACAGTGTCTCTGGTTGCTTTCACTTAGACCACACTCCAGGACCGTGTCTTGACCCCAAGGAAAGAGAAGGGATTGGGGGAGCAGTAGAGGAGTCAGGAAGTACAAAGCATAGGAGGTTTTCCACCAGGAATCTCTCTGCAGAACTGCAGTCACAAGGCAGCGCTGCATTGAGATCCAAATAACAGAAACACAAAGGACAGGCCCCGGGTGCTTCCCTGCTTTGGCTGGAAATCAGTTTCAAGAGCTCTATTGAGCACAGTGTTCGTTCAGCAAAGCATTTATTTAAGACCTACTATGGTCTGGTATTGAAATTTCAATGATGAGCAAGAACACAGGCATTCTATCTAAAAGGCAAGGCTCGATGGCTTCCTACAGCCAATTCAATGGAGGGCAGAGGTGCTGCCATAGGCTGTCCTAGCCACCAACATTACACATCTTGAACATCACTCATTTCACCAGTGAAGTTATTTCTCACATTCATATGCTCCAAGATTTTGGGACACCAAAGACAAGAAGAAAGTATCAATAATAATCTTAAACAAATACCCTGTGGCTTGGATGAAACTTTTCTCATAGTTCATTAGGAATGCACACAGTATAATGTAATCCACAAGTAAATAGCCTTATTACAAATGAAGAAGATTAAGGATTGTTTCTTCAAGTGCTCTTAATATAAGTTCACGTATCATGCCCAAGAGCAGTCAGGAAAACACACCAGAGAGGTCCACATATGAGGCCATGTCCACACACTGGCTTTGTCTAAGGAGATGTTAAAGTAGTGATTCTCAAATTTGGGGGTGGGTGGAGTGCTGAGATTCCTTTTGAGAATCTGAAGAAGCTTTTAAAACATTTCCACGGGAGGAAATGACATTTTGCACAACTTCACAAAGTGCTAGGACTCCAGTTCTCTGACCTGTGAAAGCCAGTGACAGACCTATTAGGGTCAGGCTAGAGAGCCCAGGTTGAGCGCCTCCAAGCCAATGGATAGGAGGATGATGAGTGGGTGATGGAGCGTGCACCTATGAGGCTAAGTGTTTTCTTTCTGTGGGGCTTTGGAAAGGAGTGAGGGAGCCCTGAGTTTGAGGTTTGCTCATGACCAGAAGCTGAAGCAGCTCCTCCTCTCCTGTGCTATAGGAACTCAGGGCACTCACAGAGACTTCTCAACTAATTCCTGCATCTGCAATCCTTACTCGCTCACTATACTTCACTTCAACTGCTTCTAAAGAGGAGTCATCTCAGGTAACCTTGACTAATATGCAAGTGACTAATAGCCCCAAACCCTCCCAGGCATATTTTCACTTCAAATGGTGACATTTCAGAATGATGGCATTCAGAATATGTGACTTCCAAACATGGCGCCTTGCACATTGAATATTTTAAGCTGAAGGAAGTTGAAAAACCACATTTAAAGGAAGGACTTTCTGGTCTAAAAAGGCCCTGAAACAGGCCATAAGACCTAAGATGAGAGTTGTTGCCCTCTTTACACTGAAAGGAAAGGAAACTCCTTATCCCCAAAGATGAAGGAACAGAGAGAAGAATCCAAGCAAACAGGCCTTGCTGAGTTTCCCCTAGTTTATTATACTGAGCTCATACCCACTTTCTCCTACCATGTTTCCACAGGTCTCTCCACTCTTGCAAACCTGGCCTAACAATGCTCAAGTTTAACCACTTTCTTGAGTCTTCATTTCCTTACGAAACCTCGTATGTCATATAACACTTCTATTAAATACATTTGTATGCTTTTCTACAGTTAATCTGTCTTTTGTTGCAAGGGCTCCAGCCAATGAATCCAAGATGCTTAGAAGGAACAGGCATTTTTCTTCCCTTACAAGAACATAAAAGAAAGGGAGGAAAAAAAGAATTTCATAAAGAAGAGAAGGGAGATAATTAGAGAGCACCTACTACATGTCGAACGCTGCACATTTTCATTTAATTTTTCCAAAAAGCTGATGAACTGACTGTTGTCCATTTGCTGATAAAGAAGCTGATTCCCAAAAGAAAAAAAAGGCTTGGTGTCATAGAGTGGGGTTCTCAACTGTGTAGCACAGTGGAGTTGCCTGGGAGCTTCAGTGATACAGGATACAACCCCAGAAATCGTAGGCTAGGCTTTGGCATTTTTAAAAGACCCTCCAGGAATTCCACTGAGCAGTTTGGCAACAACTGTCCAAGAGCTGTTAGTGTAAAGTTCACTGCACCAATTCTTTCTTTTTCTCTGGGCAGATTTTCCACTGGGACACATCCATGTGGCCTGTTGTAGTCAGCTTTTTCACTGCTGTGACTAAAAGACCAGACCAGAACAATATCAGAGGAGAAAAAGTTTATTTGGGGGCTCATGGTTTCAGAGGTCTCAATCCATAGATAGCAGGCTTCATTTCTTGGGGCTCAAAATGAGGCAGGCCATCATGGTAGAAGAGTGTGGTAGAGGAAAGAAACTCACATGAAGATCAGAAAGCAGAGAGAGAAAAATCCACCTGCCAGATACAAAATATATACCCCAATGACCCACCTCCTTCAGCCACACCCCACCTGCCTTCAGTTACCACTCAGTTAATCCCATAAGGTGACTAATTCACTGATTGGATTAAGGCTCTCCTAGCCCAATCGTTTCTTCTCTGAATCTTTTTGCATTATCTCACATGTGAACTTTTGGGGGACACCTCACATCCAAACCACAACACAGTCATACCAAGGGTACAGATTTTGAACTCAGTTCCTATTCCTTGGTATATAACTGCTACCTCAAACTCCTGTCCTCTCCAATAGCTCCACTTCCTTGCCCTGTGTGTTAGTCAAATTTCTACCACTGTGACAAAATACCTGAGGAAAACAACTTCAAAGGAGGAAAGATTGATTTGGAGTCATGGCTTCAGTCTGTGGTAGCTTGACCTATGGCAAAGCACAGCCTCATGGCTGGGAGCTCATGATGGAGGAGGCCGCTCACCTCATGGCATCTGAGAAGCAAAAGAGTGAGACAGGGAGAGGCTGAGGTTCCAAACACCCTTCAAGGACACATCTCTAGTTACTGCCTTTCTCCCTGGGGTCCCACCCGTAAAGTAGCACCATCAGCTGAGGTCCAAGACTTTAACACATGAGCTTTGGGGGAACATTTGAGACCCAAACCATAACTCCTAAGCTCCTGGCCCTACCCTTAAGACTTCTCAGCCTAGGAAGTAATAAGCTAGAAGCTTCTTAATGGCCCTGCCTATGCAGGGAGAGATTGGCAAACACCTTAAAGATTATCTCTGGGAGTATCAATGCTCATTCCCTTTTTATAATACTTTAGTTCATATTGTACAACAGCTTTTTTATCATTATTGCACAGAACTGAAGACCCTACTCCACCTGTCCACCATACTGATACTAGCTGGTGACAGCAACAGAAAATTGTGGCCTTTGCTCAGTTTTTGTAAGAGACAGCTCAGACTTTGAGGTAGAAATGTATTTTCTTCCAAATGCAGCAAGTCTGTAGTGTGATGGGCTCCATGAGTTGCCCAGAGAACAAGAGAAACTAAGGAAAAGAAAGGGGAAAAAGTCAGGAAATAATTTTACACTTCCCAGCCAATTCCATCTTCCCATTAAAACAAGAACCAACCAGTCTGATGGTTTGAGCAAGAAATTCTATCCTTCAAGGGCAAAGAGCAGAAGATAGCAGTTTTTCATCATTAACCCGAGTAAATCACATTAAATAGAAAAACCAAGCAACATGCAAGGACAAGGTGGAAGCATTTGGACTTTGTATATTTGGTCAGAGAAAGTAAATACAAGTTGAGCATTCCTTACCTGAAATGCTTGGGCCCAGAAATGTTTTGGACTTTTGATTTGGGGATTTTGGAAAATTCGCATATACATAATAAGATATCTTGGGGATGGGACCCAAGTAGAAACAAAAAATTCATTTGTCCATATAACATATAATTATGTTAAGAGGGATTCTACTGTCATGTGTACCTGAAAACAACCATAAGATACAAAAATAAATAATTTGTTTATGTTTCATATATACCTTACACAAGTATCTGGAAGGTGATTTTCTACAAATCGTTACCATGCATGTGTTTTGACTGCAACCCATCACATGAAGTCAGATGTGGATTTTTTTTTTTTTTTTACTTGTGTACCATGTTGGTGCTCAAAAGTTCCATATTCTGAAGCATTTAAGTTTTCAGATTGGAGATGCTTGACCCAAATAGAAAATGAAAACAATATGCTTCATTATTTTTTCAACCTCCTTTACAATTAATTGCAGAAGAATATAAGTAGTATTGAAGATCTTTACCTTACCCAAGGCACCCCACAATCTGTGCCCTCACCACCACCTCCACCCCAGCTTTATTGTCTACAGAAAGTAAGTCCTTCTTTATTCATTTAGCAAACTTCAGTTGTGCAACTGCTATTTGCAAGGAACTCTTCTAGGACCTAGGGTGGCAACAGAAGCTTGGGTAAGACAAGATGTTGGTTCTCGGGAGCCCACATGTGAAACAAATAATTATACTGTACTCTGGGAAAAGCTGCAACAGACTCCATGCAAGGTGCATGGGAGCTTAGAGTAAAGAGTAATTAGTTTGTCTGCCATGTTAGGAAAGACTTCATGGGGAGATGGTACCTGAAATAACACCACAGATGGATAGATTCAGATGATACCTATGGTTTATTCCAACTGTATTCAAAGTCTATAAAAGAAATATTACAGTGGATACACACATGGGGAGCAATCTTGGATAGAGCGTGCATGTTTCTTAACAGATCAGACCAAGGATTGGAGCCTCTCCTTGTGCATCACTGGGCACCTTTGAGACTGGCCTGTTAATATCTGCTGAGTCTGGAAAGGTATCAGACTAAGGTGTGACTTAAGTATTATGTCATGACATTAGAGCATCAGCCTTCTATGGGAAATGGTGGTTCCTCTCACTATGAATCATGCATTTCCCAAAAGTTTTTGGTTCCCTGAAATTCCCCATGAGAAATTCCCAGATGCACTAATGAACCCTTCAAATGGCACAGTTTTGAATCAGGTTTGCCTTGGTGTTCCAGTAAAGAAAACTGGGTATCCCAGCAAGGAAGGCCTTTCCCATTGAAGATTTGGTGGAGTTTCATTTCTTTATGGGATACTGAGGAGTGTTGATTTTTTCTTTTTTCTTTTTTTTTTTTTTTTTTTGTTTGTTTGTTTTTTAAGGAAACCTATGAGAGTTCTAAATGAAGCCTTTGGAATAAACCCAACAACACAATGGGATAAGTGGAATTATTGAATATTTCTCTCTGAGGAGCATCCCCCTTCCAAGGCCCACTGCCTGGAAGCTAAGAGAGGGGAGGCAAAGGGTGGGGTGAGGAGAAGGTGATCCAAAAACAAACCTAAGAGCAGACCTGGGGAGAAGGAAAAAATGAATTCTTCGACTCTGCCTCCTGTCTTTCCCAAGCAGCCATTGCTACAAGTAGCAGCTTCTCCCCCACATACATTCAGTTGGAGTTTGTCTTGGTTCTTTGGACTGTGCATCCACCTGACCCATGAACTGGAGGAGAGGAACCACCACCCAAGGATGAAAGGTAAGGCTTTCAAAGGAGCCTGGACTCTGTTTATAGGTGTGTTCATTAACTCTGTTTGTTTTAATTGTGAACAAAGCATAGGGGACAGTGCTGAGTGTGGAAATGACCCGTATGTCTCTGAATTAGAATCTAGCATGAGGTGTGCAAAGGCCCTGAGTAGACTCTGTGCCTGAGCATGACCAGTGTCAGGGAATCCCCCCAGGTCTGAAGCAAGGAGAGTCCACTGAAGAACAAGGTGTTTGGGACATTCCCCTCTGGTCAGCTCATCAAAACTGTCCCCCTCTGCAGTCAGGGGCATCCATGGCTTCAAGGGGTTGCCCAGCATGGTGGGGATGTGACAGCCTTTGCTGCATCACACTGAGGTCTGTGGTCTGGGAAAAGAAAAACTGCTGGGGGAAAAAAAAAAAAAAAAAAAAAAACTTTGCTGACTAAAAATCAGCCCTGACTAAGAAGCTTTCCTGGTCAGGAAGTCAAGACACCTGGCTTCTCATCGCTGTGTCATCCAAAGAGCTGACGGTCTATCACTGAGAGTAGGAAACCCACTCACCCCCTGACCTCCACGTCCTCACCAATAATGTCAGGGAAATGCATTCTGGCATCTCTAAGTGTCCACCTCAGGCATCCCCAGGGCCTGGGTGCAGAGTCCCTCAAGAGACCTCCTGAGGCTGTCAACGAAGGCTTTCACAGGAACCTGGTGACTAACGTGGCTTCCCAGATACCTAATGCTACAGCTGGGAGAAGAAAGTCCTGCCCCTATAAGCAACCCTGGTGTAAATTAGGAAGTTAGTATTCTAGTTTTCAACTTTCACTCATCTTCCCGACCCTGCCAGTGCAGGATCCCTGGCAAGGTGGAGGGACTATTTCTGACTAATAACACCCCACTCCTCCTGCAGGCTGCCCTGACAACTGTCTTCAGTTCACCTTCTTCTCTTTCTTCCCTAGCACATAACTTGCCCACCACTTATTGAGGGCCTCCTAATCCAGGAGTTAGTTTACAGTCTAGTTTGAAACAAAGATGTTGAATTATCTCCCACCCAAATTTAAGTGTTGAAGTCCAACGCAGAGTGCTCTTTAGAATGTTATGTGGAAACAGCAACATTGCAGATATAATGAGTTAAGATGAGATAATTAGGGTGGTCCCCAACCAGACATAAATGATGTCCTTATCAAAAGGGGTAATTTGAAGGCAGACACCATACAGAGAGAGTGCGATGCAAATAGACACGAGGAGAGAACAGCTATCCACAAGTCAAGCAGAGAGAGCCAAACAGACCCTTCCTCATGACCCTCAGAAGGAAACAAGCTGGCCTCAGACTTCTAGCCTCCACAGCTGTGAGAAATATATGTCCATTGTTTGAAGTCACAGGACTTGTGTGCTTTGTTCTAGCAGCCCTGGGAAACTAACAAAGATGTGCACCTGAAACTTGTCAAGGTAGGGTCAAGACCTAACTGAGGATTCAGCTGGAAAAGAAACAACCCCTCTGAGACACAATTTACTACCCACGTAGAAAGCCAGAGGAAGAGTAGCCAAGGGGGCAGCTAGCTATCTGTTGCCCTTGCTCAGGGTGAGGCCAAAACACAAGGGGGTCAGAGGGCTGAAAGAAGGTCCATGAGACACCTGTTGGTGAGTCAACAGCCTCTGCAGTGCACCAGTTTTATAGCCTGCAACAGCATCCTGAGAAGTGAGCAAAGCCTCATGCTTCATCAGAAGCTAGAGGAGACGAGCAGCCTTTGGCAAACACAGCAGTGAGCAAGAAACACCCTGTAACAGCTCCTGGTAAGCGTCCCACGTTCCTGTGTCTGGGAGGGCCACATGTTCTGCTAAGACTCAGGTCAGCAATGGGTCCAGCCTTACCTGTGTGGCCACTGTGAGTGTGTGCAGTGTGTCCAGGACATCATTGCAAAGCCACTCTCCTGTAGCAACACCAGACGGTGCTATCAGAATTAGGAGCCCGGCTATGACTTGCACAGAAGCTCAGCAGAAAGTGCTAAGGTTTGAATGTGCCCCCTTCCCACAGAAGTTTATGTGTTGGAAACCTGATCTCACCTTCACATGTTAATGGTTTGGGGGAGTGGGAGATTTGAGAAGCAATAAGGTTAGACAAAACTGTTATGAGGGTGGGGCCCCCATAATGGCATTAGTGGCTTTACATTACCCTGCCTCAGGTATTTTGTTATAGGGAGGTCAGTGAGACCAGGGGATCAAGGGTTTCAAGGGTGCAACTTCAAATAAGTGGATACAGACCAAATGCGGCCATCAAAGAAAGAGGTTTCTGCTTTGGTCAAATCATTTTTTACTCTCTAATTCCTGGAGTAGGGCAGGTACATCTTGCAAAATTTAGAAAATTTAAATATAGACCTCAGAGACATAAAACAAAGTAACAGAAGCCAAACACAAAAAGAGTGCATTCTCTCTGAGTCCACTGCTATAAGGTTCTAGAACAGGCAAACTCATCTGCAGAGGAAAAGTGAAAATAAAGGTGGCCTCTTTCAAGGAGAGAGTGACTGAAAAGGGCCACAAAGAAGGTTCCTGGGGAAACGGAGATGTTCTAGGATAAGGGTGTGAGATACATGGGTGTACTCGTTTGTCAAAATTGTACAATTAAGATTTGTGGTTTTGGGTATGGAAATTTCACCCTAAAAATAATATAAAGAAGACAATAAACATCATTCAAAAATCACACCAATCAAGATACTCTGCTACCATTTTTTTTTCATTATTGTATGGCCATTTTTTCTTGCAGTTTATATAGCTGAGATCATACTTTATATACATTTTGTTTCTTTTGTTGTTGTTTTTCAAATTTATATGTCTTATCAACTCCATTTTTAGGTAGCTGCCGGGTGTCCCATTGTTTGGAGTACTCTAACTCAACACCATTTCCACACCATTGGGCATTTCAATTGCTCTGGTGATAATAAATAACTCTGTGGTTAACATCTGTGCCCATATATCTTTGTCTGCATTTCTGAATATTTCTCCAGAAGATTCCTGGAAAAGAGTTACTGAGTAAAGAGTCCGCATGCTGTAAGGTTTTGTGATGCCCTATTTCCAAATTGCTTTCCTATCATCAGCACAGGGTCACACTTTTCTCCCCACATCCTCATAAGCCTTGAGTGCAGCTGTAGTCTTAATTTCACGTGGTGCAGTAGGGATAAAATGGCATTTTACTAATTTATTTATTGTGATTTTCACATCTATGATTATTGCTAGTGAGGTTGAGCACTTCCCCATGTTTGGAGACCATTTTTACATCCATATCTGTCGACTCTCTGTGTTCCTTGATGACTTTCCTGGAGTACTGATGTTTTAGTATTTTTCTTATCAAAGTAAAAACTTTTTAAAGACTGAGGCTCTTAACACCTTCTCAACCATATTCATGATAAATACTTATTGCTAGTGGACTTTTAATTCTGTGGGGTTTTTTGTTTTTGTTTTTGTTTTTAACTTGGTTCAACCAGGTGTCTGTGTACCCAGAATTGTTTTCTCTGTTTTTATTTGCTTTTGGTCATGCTCCATGCCTAATAACTAAGTGGGAGTCAATCAGGTCAGCTATGGCCTGGAATCCAGAGTGAGATGATGAGGCCAAAAAGAGGGCGTGATCCAACAGGCCTCTCTTGGGGAGCAAGGAAAAGTCACCCAGGATGTGTGAGGAGAGGGCCAATCGGGCAGAGCTCTTCCCAAGGCTGGAGCAGGCACCGAGGTGGGGGAGGAGGAGTACAGCCTCTCCAGCTGAGCTGATCATTGCCTAGTCTCACATGTGCCCATTAAGTACTTGAATTGTGCTAGTCTCAGCTGGGATGTGCTGTGAATATAAAACACACCCAAATTCAAACACTCAGTGTTTTATAACTGTGTTGGTATGAAGACAAATATAATCCAGACTGAATTGATTATTCAATCTTCTATTATTACATTCTTTTTTCTTTTCAACTGATTTAAAGAGAAATTGAAATTAAAATATTTTAGGAGACCCTTAAAAGTACCATGACCCTAAGCACTGTACCTACTGTACCAATAGGGAATGTTGGTCCCCAGTTAATTCCTGCCCCCTCAGAGCCTACTGTCTAGCAAACAAAAGTGGGCGATCTTAGAACATGTATTCACACTAATAACTAATTAGTTATAGGTGTTCTTGGCAAAAGGAAAACCAGAAGGATGGAGCACAGTTTCTAGAAGAAGGTCAGTGGTTGCAGCCTAATAAAAGGGTGTGCCATGTAACTAGAGATGTAAACTAAAATTGAATTAGATAAGGTTTTGGTCTTTTATTTCAGGAGTAATAGGAAGGTGCTGAATGCATCAAAGAATGCAACCAACAGAGTAAAAAGGCAAAACATGGAATGGGATAAAATATTTGCAAATTATATATTGGATTAGGGTTAATATCAAGAATATAAAAGAACTCCTACAGCTCAACAACAACAGCAAAGGATTTAAACATAGGCCAAGGATTTGAAAAGACATAATCTCCAAAGATATACAAATGGCCAAGAAGCAATGAAAAGATGCTCATTACCAATCACTAGGAAGTTCAAATCAAAAACCACATCGAGATACCACTTTACACCATTAGGATGGGTACTATCAAAACCACAGAAAATAAATGTTGGTGGGGATGTGGAGATATTGAAACTCTGTGCATTATGGATATAAATGGATATAAATGTGATTACTATGGAAAACAATAAGATGGTTCCTCAGAAGATTAAAAATAGAATTACCATCGAATCCATCAATTCCACTTCTGGGTGTAGACTCAAAAGAATTGAAAGCAGAATCTCAAAGAAATACTTGTCTATCCATGCACCCATGCTCATAGTGACATGATTCATAACAGCCAAAATGTGGAAGAACCCAAGTGTCCCTTGACAGATGAATAAACAGAATAAAGTTGATATAGATATACAATGAAATATTATGCACGCTAAAAAGGAAGGAAATTCTGATTCATTGCTACAGCATGGATGAACCTAGAAGACCCTATGGTAAATGAAATATGATAGTCAAAATGTTGAGAAATAGGAATATTTAGGGATGATGAACCAAAGGTCAGGGAGGGCCAGCCCTGATAGATGAGGGTTTTGGGTAAGGGTGGAGAGCCCAGCTGAGGCTGCTGAGGGGATATGGCTGATGAACAGCACACGGAAGCTGTGAGTCTGTGAGGAGGGAGTGGTCCAAGCAGGCAGTCTTTCTCAGGCTACAAGTGGGGCAGGGGTAGCGGGCATTAGCCAGCCATTCTCAGGGTCATGTAATTCTCAGAAATCCAGGATGGGTGGCCACATCAGGCTTTAGCCTCCTGACTCTGCCAGGATTCCAGTCCTGGCGATGAAGCAGGGACCTGCCATAAACAAGGCAGCTTCTTGTCCTAAGGGTCTCCTCTGAGGCTCACCTCATTCTGTCAGGAGACCAAGAGAAGGTAGAATGGCACCCACATTTCAGAGCAGCATCCAGCTCCTGCTGTCTCCCTAAAAGATCTTGGGTTCCACTGGCTTTTGTCTTCCACTTAGCCACAATATTGCCCTTGTGTTTTGACCAGCATAATGTCAGGCAAACCCTGCCCTTTATGATCTTTTTTAATTCTCCAAAGACCTTCTCAGAGCAGAACTATTATTCTGTCCTTTTATAAATGAGGAAATAAAGGCATGACATTAAGTAACTTGAGCAGGATCCCAAAATCCAATAGCTAAGGTTTTTTTTTTCCATACATATATAATTTTTTTTTTTACTGAAATGGTGCCATTTAATCTTTAAAATATCAGCAATTTTCCCACATGCTTGGCTCCCCTGCAATGTGTTCTTTTCAAATGTAGCAGTAACAGTAGAAATGGAAAAGCTTTTGAGATGAATTAGTCCAGCCCAGGGTAGGGGAGAAAGAGGGAAGGCTGAGCAGGCGGGCTACAAATCTTCCTCTTCCTGTTCATTCTGCTCCTAAAATAAAATAGAACAAAAGACAGGAAAGACAGTGGATTAGCGAATTCAGCCTCTCCCTCCCTCATCTCTCTGTGATGTTATAATTCCAGGACCCATTTGCTGGAGCAAGGAAAAGCCAAGATCCCTCTGCTGGGGGATGGGATCATGAAATTGGAGAAATGAGATACTGTGGGTTCCTTCCACCCAGCTGGGGGAGCTTTTTCCAGGGTCTCCCTACAGCCAGGGTACAGAATGCAAATCCAGGAGCCTGGAGCCTTCTGGGATTGGCTCATAGGGAAGATAACTCCACCCTTCAACAAACCCCCATTTCCCATCTGTGCCCCTAATTGGCATCTTCCTGGTGACTTCATTTCTCACTCCTATCTAAAATTGGGCATCTGATGATTATTCTACCTGGGTGTTGACAAGCTCAAGAAGTTGTGTGGGGCCCACTGCCAGGCACTCGGGTGACAAAGCATGACTCACCACTCACGGTGCAGAAGAGGCAGGAGGCAGGGAACCAGCTGACAATATTCACAGCTGCTCTGTCACCAGGTCTTCTGCCCTCTTCCATGACGAAAGGGACACCCCAGAATGCAGTGATGCAAAACGAACAGGCAGCCCACAGGTCTGTCACATTCCTAGGATGATTCTGTTTCTTTTTTTCCCCACCCTCAATGCCAATTGCTAAGCTGACTTTCAGAAAGAGCTCTAAAAAGGAGAAATAACCTAGTCCTTCCTAAATCTCCCCAGTCACATTTTCACAAAAAATCCTGGGGCTGCAGGGGAAAGGCTTAGAGCTAATTTACCTCAAACTTCTTGTTTTATGGAAAAGAATTTGGGGCCCAGAAAGGTCATGCAACTTGGACAAGGCCACAGAGTGAGTCAGAGGTGAAGATGGGCTAGAACTGCAACTCTGTCTCCCAGCCCTGGCTTCAGTCGACTCTTCATAACATTATTGGAATTCAGCTTGTGTTCCTGAATGAGTGGAGATGACTCTGTCCTCCAAAACTGGAGCAAGAAAGGATAACCTGAAGGAGAGATGATTTGCTGTGATTTCAGCTTTGTCATTTGCTCCTTTCTGACACGGGGCTCTAAGTTTGGCCAACTGTGTCCTCTCAGCTTGTGGAGTCCTTGAGGATGGGAGTTAAGGATCCCCCCTCCTAGGAGTGACATCTCACTGTGCAGGAAGATATAAACTGAGGATGATCCACAGACCATTTCTTGGCCTAGATAAGAGCCAGTTGCCATCATGAAAGCTGAACGCTTTCCATCTTGCTACTCCATGACTCAATTTCTCCTTTTCTCTCTATTAATCCTCTGAGTAAGCAATTTGCTAGCTCATAGAACACTCAAACCACAGAATCAGTAAATGAAAAGAAGGTCTAGGGCTGGGGTTGTGTCTCAGTGGTAGAGCACTTGCCTAGCATGTGTGAGGCACTGGGTTCAATTCTCAGCATCACATATAAATAAAGTCCATTGACAACTAAGAAAATATTAAAAAAAAAAAGGAGATACAAAGATCCTCCAGTCTGGACCTTCACACTCAATCCAGGAGTCCCCTCAACAGCCTCCCTGGATTGTCACTACCCACAGCTGGAGCACTGAGATGGGGGAACAATTCTTCCTCCCCTGCTGGCCTCCCTTTTGAGGCTGAGCACACTTAATCAATAGAGGTGACGCCTGACAGATGTCAACCTCTCTGCAGTCATGCCTTTGCTCATGTCTTATAGGATGAGCTGAAACAAATTTAACTGTTCTTGACCCTCCAATGGTTGCACATCTGGTTGGTGGGCTGGACAGGGCTCCTACTCAAAGTTCTTTTCCCACTCAAATACTGTGGGAAATTAATTAATTAATTAAAGCTTGCCTGCCTGCCATAGAGAAGTTGAGTAAAGAAAAAAGATAAGTGTAAAACCTGTCCATTTGCTTTTGCAGCAAATCTGATGAAGGTCGGACTGAGGAAGAGGTCAGTTCTGTCCAAGATGCTCTGCAATGAGCCTCTTTCTTTCCCTTCCCTTTACCATGAACATAGACCAAGATGCTCATGAAAAATATTCCTTTTTCTTCTAAAGTCTTCATTGGCCATTTCATTCCTTTTGGAAACCACATGTGACTTTCATCCAGTCAGAAAGAAAGAAAGAAACAAACTACATGTGTTTTAGTCAGCATTTTTGCTGCTGTGACTAAAAGACCAGCCAGAACAATTATAGAGGAGTAAAAGTTTATTTGGGGTTCACAGTTTCAGACAGTCCACAAAAAGCCGGATCCCTTCCTCAGGGTCAAGGTAAGGAAGAATAACATGGCGGAGGGAAGTAGCTCACATGATGATCAGAAAGCATTGAAAGAGAAACTCCACTAGCCAGATACAAAATATATACCCCAAAGACACACCTCCAGGGACCCACCTCCTCCAGCCGTATGAGTCAATCCAGCCACCACTCAGTTCATCCTATCAGAGGATAAATTCACTGATTGGATTAAGACTCTCAGAAGTCAATGACTTTTCCAAACCTTTTTGCATTGCCTCACACACAAGCTTTTGGGGGACATCTCACATTCAAATCACAGCATCATGCCAGGTAGCATTGTAGGGAACATGAGAGTGAAGAAAACAGATGGAGTCTCCACCACTGCAAACCTTACATTCCTTAACATTCTTACCTTGTTTAACATGATGTTTAATTGTATGGTGCTTAGACATCAGAACTTAACACTAGAAACCAGTATGCACTACAAAGGGAAACAGAGCAAGCAGAGACAAAAAGTAACAGAGCTGCCATGGCTGAGCGAAAGCCTGGGAAGGGACATTTGAGCAGAGACTGGCAAGAGTAAGGGATCTCCGTGGAAATACGTGGGGGAAGTGTTCTAAGATCAAGGAAATGTGAGAAAACCCTGATGGTGTGCAACTGGATCAACCAGAGTGAGTTTCAAGTGACCTTTCATAGATGGGTATGATTTTTAAGCCAAAATTTGCCAATAGCTAAGAAAATTCAATGTGACATTATCTGCATTTCTTTGGAACTGTTTATCATTCCTAATCCAGGTTCCAGGAGGTGGGACTACTGGTGTATGAATAAAGTGGTCACACAAAAGCTCCCTCACATGTTATCCATGATCCCTGCAATCCCATGAGGTAGATGTTTTTATCCACAACAATGTTACAGATGAAGAAACTGAGGCTGAAATAAGTGAAGTGTCTGGAGAGTGGCAGAGCCAAGACTACTAGAACCTGGTGTTGTGAATTTCGTGGGTATATTGGAAGGCAAACAATATCTAATATTGGAGACTAATATTTCTATGGCACTGTGTCAGTACGCCATTCAACCCTCCTTTCAAAGGACCTGCCCAGGGAAGCAGAGTTGACTGACAGCTGTAGTTAATGTTCTTTATACCTGCCTCCCTAATGGTGACCAGATCACATTTCTTCTTCTTTTTTTTCCATATTTTTTAATTGGTGCATTATAATCATACATAATGATGGGATTTGTTGTTACATATTCATATATGCACACAATATAACAATTTGGCCAGTATCATTCCCAAGTATTTCCTCTTCCCGTACCTTTCTCCCTTCTCCCTTCTCCAGGTCTGTTTCTTCTACTATACTGGCATCCCTTTGATTTTCATGAGGTCCCACCACAACTTTTCCTTTCCTTTTTCCTCTCTGCCTTCCACAGATGAGGGACAACATACAACCTTGACTTTATGAGTTTGGCTCATTTATTTTAATATAATGTTCTCAATTTTTATCAATTTTCCTATAATGACATAATTTCATTCTTCTTTATGGTTAAGTAATATTCAGTTGTGTATATGTACCACACTTTATTTATCCATTCATCCATTGATGGACAGCTAGGCTGGTTCCATAGTTTGGCTATTATGAAATGTGCTGCTATAAACATTGGTATGCATGTATTGTTGTAAAATGATAACCTTAATTCTTTAAGATAAATACCAAGGAGTGGTATAGCTGGGTCATATGGTGGTTCCATGCCTAGTCTTTTGAGGAACTTCCATGCTGATTTCCATAGTTGTTGTACCAATTTACAATCCCACCAACAGTGTAAAAGTGTCCCTTTTTCTTCGCCCTCTCCAGCATTTATTATTGTTTGTATTCTTGATGACTGCCATTCTGACTGGTATGAGATAAAATCTCCATGATTTGCATTTCCCTAATTTCTAAAGATATTGAACATTTTTTCATATATTTGTTGGACATTTGTATTTCTTTTTTTTGAGAAGTGTCTATTTAGTTCATTTGCCCATTTATTAATTGGGTTTGTTGTTGTTGTTGTTGTTGTTGTGTGTATGTGTGTGTGTGTTAAGTTTTCTGAGTTATTTATATATTCTGGATATTAATTCTCTGTCAGAAGAGTAGTTAGCAAAGGCCCTTGGGGAACACTTAGATCCAAACTATAGCATCTAGTGTCAATTGAGGTGATGTTTGGGGCTGAGTTCTGACTTTATCTTAGCATTCTATAGGTTCTCTCTTCACATTCTTAATTGTCTCCTTTGCTGTGCAGAAGTTTTTTGATTTGATGCCATACCATTTTTAACTTTTGGCATTATTTCTTGAGCTTTAGGAGTCCTATTCAGAAAGTCATTGTCCAGTCAACATTTCTTATGAGTTGCTCCTAGCCAGTGGCCAAGCATGGTGGTGTCGTACTGCTGCAGTCTGGCTGGGCACAATTCAGGAGCCACTTGTCAAAAGAAACAAACTTTATTTTTTGAACCGCACACGCCAAACAAAACAGCTCCTCAAGAAAACCTTCAGAGCCCAACTGCCACCACTGGCTTCCCACAAGCCTCTCAACCTCCCACAATCCTCCTGCTCTTGAGGCCGATTGGCTGGGTCGTGTGGGCGGAGCCAAAAAAAAGTCCCCCAATGAGCAGCTCCATGGTCTGAAAGGGCGGGGAAACAGCCCAATGAGCATCACCGCAGAGGAGCCAATCAGCTAGAAGTTGCTGTGGCCCGCTGTGAGCCAATCATCAGCTGGCAGTCTGAAAGTTTGCTGGGGCCCCACTGCTCCTAGCCAGTGGCCAAGCATGGTGGTATCTTACAATGCTGAACCACTCCTGCTGGACACAGGCTGCCTCCAACAAGCAACATTTGAGTAGAGTCTTCTGTTAACCTGGCCAAGATCCTCTGAGAAATGTGAGGCGATCAGAGGCTCTCTTTTTCTTGCTTCCCTCTCTCCTTTCACAGGTGGGCAAACTGAACTATGACCTGAGGGCTCTCCCTCCCCTGCTGCCTCCCTCTTTATCCTTCACAGTCATTTCCCCCAACAAATCTCTTGCACAACCAATTCCATTTGATATTCACTTCTCAGAGAACCCAAACTAACATCATTTCCAATTTAAATAGTTTTGCTTTATTTCTTTATTGAAGGATGTAGTTAACTATGCATTTATCTTTCTGGATCTGAAAGGAAAAAGAGACACTTTTTCTGTCTCCAGTGTCAGACTTTTGACCTCATTAATGGTTCATTTTAACAAAAATATAAAGGGAATCTCTGGGATTTTAATGTACTATAACAAATATCTGAGGTAAATCAACTTTTAAGGAGGAAAGATTTATTTAGCTCATAATTTCAGAGATTTTAATTCATTGTTGCTTGGTCTTGTTGCCTTGGATCTATAGGAACATGGTGCATCTCAGTGGGAGTGCATCATGGAGAAGGCCTGTTCACCTCATGGTGGCCAGAGTGCAGACAGAGAGGAGGGGACAGTGTTCCAATATTTCCTCAAGGGAATACCCCAATGACCTAACTTCCTTTCACTAGGCTCCACCTCTAAAATTCCACCACCTTCCAATAGTGCCACAGGTTGGCAACCAAGCCTTTAACACATGGGCCTTTGAGAGACACTTAGATCCAAACTATAGCAGCTGGTGTCAATTGAGGTGAAGTTTAGGGCTGAGTTCTGACTTTATCTTAGCAGTTTCCACTCTGCTTTCTCAGGTCCTTGTCTAAGGAGCACACCCCAGCTGCTTTGTTACCTGGTTGTGAATTTCAAGCTTAGAGCTAATCTTAGCTGCCCATACATATTCAAAAGCATCTGGGTGGTTACAGAAGGCTGCTGGGAGAAAGTGCTGAAGGCGATTGGAGGGGTCTTGACCAGCACTGTCTAAAAGAAATACAATGGGAGCCACTTACATAAATAAAAATTTTCTAGTAGGCACATTTGGAAAAGGAAAAAGAAACAGATCAAATTAATTTTAACAATGTTTTTAACCCAATACATCTAAAGTATTATCATTTCCACATGGAACACTGCTGAAGCATGATTAGTGAAAATATTTTACTTTTTTTTTCACACTGTCTTCAGACAAACTGCATTTCAAGTGCACAATAGCCACATGAGGATAGCAGCTACCATACTGAACAGGGCAGATCTGGGTACTCTTGAATCCCAGGTATAATATTTGCATATGGAGCAGCTAACAAGCTGCTTCCCAGCGTTTCCTTAAACAGATTATAAATCCATACCTACCCCCATCCCATTGTGGAATTTGTCAAACCATCACCCAAAGGGATTTTTATTCAGAACTTTTAAAATTGTTTATTAGATTAGGGCCGACTTTTTCTTCTATTAGACGCAGAGTCTCTGGTTTAATTCCTAGGTCCTTGATCTACTTTGAGTTTTGTGCATGATGAGAGATAGGGATTTTGTTTCATTATGTTACATATGGATTTCCAGTTTTCCCAGCACCATTTGTTGAAGAGGCTATCTTTTCTCCAATGCATGTTTTGGGCACCTTTGTCTAATATAAGATAATTGTAATTTTGTGGGTTAGTCTCTGTGTCCTCTATTATGTACCATTGGTCTGCCAGTCTGTTTTGGTGCCAATACTGTGGTTTTTGTTACTATTGCTCTGTAATATAGTTTAAGGTCTGCTATATCGATGCCACCTGCTTCACTCTTCCTGCTAAGGATTACTTTAGCTATTCTGGGTCTCTTATTTTTCCAGATGAATTTCATGATTGCTTTTTCTATTTCTATGAGGAATACCATTGGGATTTTGATTGGAATTGCATTAAATCTGTATATTGCTTAGGGTAGTATGGGCATTTTGATAGTATTAACTCTGCCTATCCAAGAGCAAGGTAGATCTTTCCATTTTCTAAGGTCTTCTTTGATTTCTTTCTTTAGGGTTCTGTAGTTTTCATTGTATAGATCTTTTACCTCTTTTCGATAAGTTGATTCCCGAAGGTTTTTTTTTTTAAGGTTATTGTAAATGGGATAGTTTTCCTCATTCCCTTCTCAGAGAATTTGTCACTGATATACAGAAATACCTTTGATTTATGGGTGTTGATTTTATATTCTGCTACTTTGCTGAATTCATTTACTAGTTCTAGAAGTTTCCTGATGGAGCTTTTTGGGTCTCAACTTCCTTAATAATATTCCTATAGTGCAAGAATTAAAACCATGAATTAATAAGTGCTATGGATTCAAACTAAAAAGTTTCTTCTTAGCAAAAGAAACAATCTGTGAGGTAAACAGAGAGCCTATATCCTGGTAGCAAACTTTACCCCTCGTACATCAGGTTGAGCACTAATCTCTAGGGTATATAAACAACTCAAAAAGCTAAGCACCAAAAGATAAAAAAATAAATAAAAAATAAACCAATCAATAAAGGGATCAGGGACCTGAACAGACACTTCTCCGAAGAGGATATACAATCAATCAACAAACATATGAAAAAAAAATGTTCATCATCTCTAGCAATTAGAGAAATGCAAATCAAAACTACTCTAAGATATCATCTCACTCCAGTCAGAATGGTAGCTATTATGATGACAAACAACAATAAGTGTTGGCGAGGATGTGGGGAAAAAAGCACATCATGTTGCTGGTGGGACTGAAAATTGGTGCAGCCATTATGGAAAGCAGTATGGAGATTCCTTGAAAATCTGGGAATGGAATCATCATTTGACCCAGCTATCCCTCTCCTTGGTCTATATCCAAAGGGCTTAAAATCAGCATACTACAGGGACACAGCCACAACAATGTTTATAGCAGCACAATTCACAATAGCTAAACTGTAGAGCCAACCTAGATGCCCTTCAGTAGATGAATGGATAAAAAATATGTGGCTATATACAAAATCAAATTTTACTCAGCAATAAAAGATAATAAAATCATGGCATTTGCAGGTAAATGGATGGCATTGGAAAAGATAATGCTAAGTGAAGTTAGACAGTCCCAAAAAAACAAATGCCAAATGTTTTCTCTTAAGTAAGGAGGCTGATTCATAGTGGAGTAGGGAGGGGGAGCATGGGAGGAATAGAAAAAACTCTAGATAGGGCAGAGGGGTGGGACGGAAAGGGAGGGGGCAAGGATGGTAGAATGTAATAAACATCATTATCCAAAGTACATGTATGAAGACACAAATTGGTGTCAACATACTTTATATACAACCAGAGATATGAAAAATTGTGCTGTATATGTGTAATAAGAATTGTAATGCATTCCACTGTCATTTATTTTTTTAATCAATAAAAATTAAAAATAACTGTTTACTAGAAATATAAAATGCTCATTTTGAAATAAAATATTCCTGGGATTGAGTTCTTAGTCACTTGTGAAATAGCAGCTCTCACGATTATTATTTTTTTTTTTTTAAAGAGTGAGAGAGAGAGAGAGAGAGAGAGAATTTCAATATTTATTTTTCAGTTATCGGCGGACACAACATCTTTGTTTGTATGTGGTACACAACATCTTTGTTTGTATGTGGTGCTGAGGATTGAACCCCGGGCCGCACGCACACCAGGCGAGCGCGCTACCGCTTGAGCCACATCCCCAGCCCTCACGATTATTTTTAATAAATCTTTGTAACTAGAGAATCAAGTATACAAAAATGTGAGGCTATTTCTTCCTCCTAAACATATCTGATTCTAGAAGTTCTAGCAGTTTCCCATTATGTAACTGATTTCTTCTGTCCCCTTCCCCAAAGTAGCCATCTCCCACCCTCACCTGGCCATTTATACCACCAGCACAGAACTTCACTCCCATCTGTAACTACTGTAAAAAAGCACCATGATATTCCAATTATTTTAACTAGAATTACACATTTAAAACTTACTTCATTGTGTAATGTTTTTGCATTTACTCACTTCATTTTCAACCTTCTGTTATTATGTTTATTTTACAATGTAAAGAAATTGAGTCCCTGAAAGCAAAGGAACTTGCCCAATACCACATTGTTGATCACTTTGTATTCCTTTAAAAGTTAGCATTGAAAGACCTTTATCCTAAACTAATTTACAATGTTTATGGCGTTGTAAATTGGTCCAATCTTTTCTGAGATTAGCTTGGCAACAGCAATAAAATGGCCCATGCCTTTTTATTCAATGATATTGGGATTTATTCTAAAGAAAAAGATAAAATAAACATATACACACTCACACATCAACTTGTGAGAATGTATTCATTACTGAGAAGTAGCCATGGTAGCAAATAAATAAATAAACTACTATCCCAAACTTCTTCACTCATTTAACAAACAGTTTTTAGTTCCTTCTGTGTGTTCCACATGGTTTTAACAGCAAAAATTTGGCAGTGGAGAAATAAATACAAGGACAAAGATGACTCCCACTTTCCCGGAGAGGTTTCATGCACAAACATTTTTGGAGTGCAAAAGAATAAATAATGAGAACCACACTCATTAAATTGTCTAGTAGGCACATCAAGAAGGTAATAATAAACAAGAAAAAATACTTTGAGTAATACATTTTATTTAATCCAATGCATCCAAAATATTATTTCAACATGCAAGGAAATAAATAAAATGATATAAACTAATGATATTTTATGTATTTTTCATAACATGTCTTTTGAAATCTGGTGCATATTTTATACCAATGGTACATCTCTACTTGAACACCAAAATTTTATTATAAATACTAGAACTCACATTTCATAAAATTTACCATTAAAAAAAGTAGATTTACATATCCAAGTCATTCTAAACATATTTAAAATTTTTCCAATAATCCAATCCAATACCAAAAATAATTTTCTATTAGAATTTGCATTCACAATGGTTAAAGTAGCTCATCTTTTTTTTTTCCTAAATTGATTTGACTTTAAAGCAAAAGTACTGAGGGGAAAAAATGGTACATTGGTTTCAAAGCAACTTTTGCTGCCCAAGTTAGGTAAATGCACCAACTTTTGGGTCAGCCCAATCTTTTTGTTATAAATTTAAAGGCTATCACATAGAATATCACATAAACTGAAAAGCAACTCTAAATTTATCAGTGTCAACAAAGCATCCTTCTTAGTTTTTGCAGCCAATTTACACAAGTTTCAATTACAATTCAAATCTTCTGCGATTGATTCAAGTTAGGGGAAAAAAGGTGTAAAGTAGTTTTCATTAATTTGGATTGTAAAAACTTTCAATTTCAACATATATTCTGGCTCCTGTATTGCTAGCTCACAAATAAGTTTTTCCCTTAATTGGAACTTCAAGTTTAGTTCGTTCTCATGCAGGATAATGTTGGTGAGAAAACAGAAATCAGACTGCCATTTTGCTTCTTTGATTATTGACTATTTGATAAGTGTTCCTTTTGTTTCAAGAAAATCTTGAATTAGACCTAATGCTACAGCAACTCTTTGTGAAACTCGTCCACAACTCAATCAACCGGTATTGACAAAGAACAGAGGATCATTAAAGTCATTGTCTCCTATTTCAATAGTTCCATAAACTGTAGAAGATTCCTAGCATTTGCACATACATCTTCATAATTGCATCCATCACACTTTCCATAGAGTCTTCTTCAAAAAACAGCATATTTTCAATATACATCACACAATGGAATGCAATATTATTTCAAAATTCTGATATAATTAGATTCTTTAAACTGATACAGTTAGATTCCATTGCATTATGATAGAAACTAACTTTTTGGTCTCCATCTAAAATTCTTTGATATTAAAATATTCACACCTCAAGTTTAACCTTTTAGGACAAAAATTGACATTTCTTTGTAAATTTGGAGGTTATTTGAGAAAAATAGTATTAATTGGGCAGTATCTTTTATCTCATACAACTCACCTAAAGCTTAAAAAAAAAACTGTAGTTTTTCAGAATTAAAAAGTTTTATATTCTGTTAAAAGTTATTTGATGGATGGAGCTGGAGAACATCATGCTAAGCAAAGTAAGCCAATCCCAAAACAACAAAGGCCAAATGTTCTCTCTGATAAGTGGATGCTGATTCATAATGGGAAAAATGGAGAAACTCTGGGCAAAGGGGAGGGAGGAGAGGGGAGGCGGTATGGGGCAGGATAGATGGTGGGAAAAGGTGGACATCATTACCCTAGGTACATGTATGACTACACATATGGTGCAACACTACATCATGTACAACCAGAGAAATGAAAACTTGTTCTGCAATTATATACAATGAATCAAAATGCATTCTGTTGTCATATATACCTAATTAGATAAATAAATAAATATTTTTAAAAATTATTTGATGGCTTTCTTGGATTTTTTTTCCTCTACCGGGAATTGAATCCAGGGGTACTTAACCACTGAGCCACATCCCCAGCCCTTTTTATGTTTCATTGTGAGACAGGATTTCACAAAGCTGCTGAGGCTGGCTTTGAGCTGGTGATCCTCCTGCCTCAGCTTCCCAAACCACTGTGCCACTGTGCCCAGTGTAAAATATTATTTTTAATCTTTTCCTTTATAATTTTCTAACAACTTTTCATACTGAAAACAATTTATTTTTACTTTGTCCATCTGAAAGTGGTTTTTCTTTTTGATGCAAGAATCTAAGCCGTTTTATAGCTACCAAAATTGTGTGCTCAGATAATGTTGAAAGTAGTTTAAAAATTTTTTATTGGACATTTAATTTTTATTTCTGTGCTTCCTTTCATTGATTTTTTTATTGTTCAGAAGAAAGTTCTTATTAAATTCACTTTGCATTGTTGAAAACTTCCCTTGACATAGTACACTTTATTATTTTTAGAATATCTTATACAATAAATGGCTTTATCATTTTAATATGCCATAGCAAAATAAACCTGCTCATAATCCTAAATTTGGCCCCAGTCCTTTTCTCTTTACTGTTCCAGTCATAGTGGTAACTTCTGTATTTCCACTTGACTTTGCAGCAGTAATATGCCTTCATTTTAAATTTAAGTGACTATCCATACTTATTTTTAACTAGAAAAATTCATTTATGTGAGAATTAAAATGAATGTAATAAGGTAAAAATTTTTAATAACAACTAAGAATAATTTACATAGGTATCATTGTAACTCATGCTATCTGCATACAGTGTTCAAATTATAAACACGAGTTACATCACATGCAGAGAAGAAAGTCATTCACACTTAACCAATTGTCTGACACCATCTGAATCAGTAAAGTATTTGTGGTCTACAATTAGATCTTAAGCAATATAGTATAACATCCCACCAAAATAAAGTTGTATTTAACAGAACAATATTTAACATTGCTTCCGTTTTTAATTTAAATTAGGTTAATTTTTTTCTTTTTTCTTTTTGTACCAGGGATTGAATTCAGGGGCACTCAACCACTGAGCCACATCCCCAGCCCTATTTTGTATTTTATTAGAGACAGGGGCTCACTGAGTTACTTAGTACCTCACCTTTTCTAAGGCTGGCTTTGAACTTGTGATCCTTCTGCCTCAGCCTCCTGAACAGCTGGGATTACAGGTGTGTGCCACTGTTCCCGGCTTAAATTAGGTTAATTTAAATTAAATTAATAATGACAATGCTCAATCACCCTGGCCACATTTCAAGTGCTCCGTAGCCATATGTGCCTGGTGTTAGACTTCATAGCTCTGATGGAAGCAGGGAGAAGGTCCCAGTTGGTGGGCAAGGCCTAGTTTCTCTTCAACGTTGATTCCATGAGTTTATACGGGAGGAAGAATGTTTGAGCAAGCCTCCTGGCTGTTCCCTTCACCACAACCAAGATGGTTCCACTTTTATGTGTACTTCTTGAACATTCATATAAGATCTGGTTGGAAGAAGGTACTTCAGTGTTTGTTTGTTTGTTTGTTTTTAAGAGTTTAAAACCATGGATCCTCTATTCCCTTGGTTCTCAGAGTGCTAGAACTTGAACGTGATTGCCCAAGAGCTGGTTAGAATTTCCCACCTCCAGGTGATTCATGTGTGCATTAAAGTTTAAGAAACATTGAATTACATGGTTTTATCATCCCCATGGTCTCCTCTATCTATGATCTCTTTTTGGTACTAGGGATTGAAACCAGGGGCACTTAACCACTGAGCCACATCCCCCAACCCTTATTAATATTTTATTTACAGACAAGGTCTTGCTGAGTTGCTGAAGGACTCCCCTTATTGCTGACTTTGAATTCATACTCCTCCTACCTCAGCCTCCCAAGCTGCTGGGGTTACAGACATGTATCAGTGCCCCTGGCCACACAGAGTTTTAATAAGGAATTCACCCATGATACTGTAGTCGAACTCTGGCACTATAGAATCAATCACAAATCAGGGAATGCAGCCTTAGGATTTTCTGTTGGCAGTTGTGATCCATGTGGAATTCCTGGATTCTGAGATACAGCCCAGTACTTTTCTGCTGCTAATGTCACTGTGCCTGGTGGAGCCCCCAGGAACACTATCATTGTAGTAGAGTCTTTATTGCCTTGGCAGAGGGAGTGTATTCTTTAATCAAAAAAAAAAAAAAAAAAAAACCCTGGAGCAAAATTGAGTGGATTTAAATGCTAGCTCTCCCACTCTAGCTCTGTGACCTTCTCCCAGTGCCCAAAATTGCCTTACCTGTAAAATGGGAATAACAATAGAATATACATAAGGTCCATTACAATGATTAAATGAATTAATAGGGGTAAAGCATTTAGAGTAGACCTTGGCACAAAGTAACATCACATATACAATATAAAAATCAGTATGCATAGTTTCTCGATTTTTAATATAAGGGCAATGCAACTATTCACAATATTTTCCTGTCTCTGAGCAAATGAAAGTTTTATCTGCTATAATTTCCTATCTCTGAGCAAGTGAAGTTTTGTCTGTTATATGTAGCCCATATTCAGGATGTTTGTTGAATGAATGAATACTTGAATGAGCAGATAATGGATCAGAACAGGATGATTCCAGCACTCTTCCAAGTACTGGAATCCCCAGTCCTTCCAGTGAAACATGGCTTTGTTTAATCTGTTTTCTCCTCCTGGTTGTTAACCTCAGAGCTTTCCAAGAATCATTTGAGTGTAACCTCCATAAATGCTTTTCATAATTGAAGAGATTCCAAACCTACAGTCAGCAAAGCTCCCAGCTGGAGCAAGAGCAAAGCAAGGACTTTGTATTTATGTAAAGTCAGGAGATGAGAATTCAGAGGGAGGCAAAAATATAAAACATAAAAAAATAAGACTAGACACATTTTGCTGGAGCCTTAATGTCACCTTATTAAAAGAACCTTCGGGGATGGAGAGAGAGAAGGGGAGGGGAGGGGAGGGGAGGGGAGAGGGGACAGTGGAGAATGGGATAGACAGCAGAATACATCAGTCACTAGAAAGGCAATATGTAAATCAATGGAAATGTAACTGATGTGACACAGCAATCTGTATACGGGGTAAAAATGGGAGTTCATAACCCACTTGAATCAATCTGTGAAATATGGTATATTAAGAACTATGTAATGTTTTGAACAACCAACAATAAAATAATTTAAAAAAAAAAAAGAACCTTCGTTATTCTTTCTCATTTTTCTTCCCTAAGAGGCTCTAGTCAAATTCAGCTTTTGTCTTCCTCTGATGGGTCCCAGGCTGGAGGAGGGCCAACATGAGGGGATCCCTCTTCTGTGCGGTGTCTTCAGGTGTCTGAGAGGACACGGCTTACCTAGTTCCAGGAATGGGATGTGATTGGGTACATCTGGGAGGGAGGAGTAAGGGAGTCTCATTCTATTCTCAATCATCTCCCAGGGAAAATTCTCCACAGAAAGAAGTCGCTCACCCATCTTCAGATTTCCTGAGAAAATTTCAAAGTAGAATATGTCTGGAAAATCAGGAAAGAGCATGGGAAAGAGGGGTTACTGCTGAGAACAAAGGAGACACTGAACAGGAGGACAGGGCAGGCTGGAATTTTTAAATTTTATTGGCCAGAAGTATGAAGGTTTCTAGTCAAAAGAAGGTGGCTGCATTTAGAGGAGAGGCTTCCTGAAGAAGATCCCCCGACCCCTCTTCTTTTATTGTGACCTACTAAGTTCTAAGCTACTCAAGGACAGAGACCTGTGTCTTCATCATCTGTACAGCCTTAGCAATAAGACACATAAGAGGTGCTCCAAATGCTTCTGTGTAAACAAATGAGTATTATGGGAAATCCTCAAGTAGGACATCAAGCACTTAAGGGACCTGAACTCTCAGGAAGAGTTTGGGATCTCAGGAGCCCAAGCTGAACATGGGACAGGGTGGACTGGCCCTTAGCAGTGGAATTCAAAGGAGGGAGATCTAGCAACTATGTCCTTTGCAATAATAATAATAATAATAATAATAATAATAATAATAATAATGACAGAAACAATATGAATGAGAGTGCGGAGAGTTAGGGGTCTGTATTAGTCAGGGTTCTCCAGAGAACCATTTGGATGCACACAGAGGAAGTATTTATTAGGGGAATCAACTCGTTGTATATTATGCAAGCTAAAGAATCAGGAGAAATGGTGTATGGCTCAGTCCAAGTCTGAGAGCCTCTCACCAGGGTTTCCAAGGGTCTAACCATCCAAAGCCAAAGGCCTCAGAACCTGACAGCAAGGTGGGGAGGGAGGACTGGTGGAAGTTCTACAGTCCAAAGGCTAGAGTACCCCAAGTTTTGATGTCCAAGGGTAGAGGACACAGTTACTAGATTTTTTTTTTAAAGAAAAAGTAAGAATGTTCACTTTTCCTCTTTTTGTTCTGTGCAGGCCCCCAGCCAATTGGATAGGACCCAACCATACTGGGTAAGGGCAGATCTTCCTTACTCAGGCCACTGATTCGAATGCCAATCTTTTCCATAAAAACCCCAGAAATGTTTTACCAGCACTCAACTTGACACCTAAAAATAACCATCATAGGATCCCAAGCTACAGATTCCCTGTGTGAGGAGGAAACCATTTGCAGAGGACAGGGAAGGAGCAGCAAGGGGTATGGTACTTACAAAGGGCTGTAAGTACCTACAAAGCTGTGGATTCTGTCTCTGCCTCCTATTAATTAAAACTCTGCAGCAAGGGAAGGCCCTGGATTGCTCCTTAGAGATGATCATACTAAGCTGGTGCCCAAGACAACTGAGGGTCCTGATAACCTGCCCCAAAATAAGATCCTTCATGCCTGTGGGATACCTCTCACTCCTGGGTTGTGCTCTGAAGATTTGTTCTCTTGCCCAGGTTCTAATCCAGTCTTCCTGTACTCTCTGACTGCAATACTGTAAATTCTTACTCGTTGGTATTTCGTACTGTCTCCTGTAACTACAGATGCCTGTTATTTACTGCCTTCCTCCTCTCGCTGAGCTATGTGCACACTGAAAAGATAGAGGAGAACTGAGAAACACTTTGTCCTCCTTGACTCTGCAAGAGCCACAGCTTTGTGCTATGCTAAGAAGTTCCCTGCCACCTGAAAACTAAACACCACGATATAGCAAAGTATTCTGAGAAAAACAAAGAGAGACACTGGTGTTTTCTGTGGTATTAGCCTTCCCTCACTGTGACAAAAATGATCAGCTTATAAGGAGGAGAGGTTTACTTGGGTTTACAGTTTCAGAAATTTCAGGTCAAGTTACTCGGCCCTGTTGCTTTGGGCCTGTGGTACTACAGTGCATCCTGTGGGGCAGCACTTGATTGGAGAAGCTGCAAACATCCTGGCTGCCAGGAAGTAAGAGAGGGAGAGGAGGGGTGGGGTCCTAACATCCTCTGCAAGGGCACACTTTCCATGGCCTAATTTCCTTCTACTAGGCTCCACCTCTCCAAGGTTCCACCTTCCAATGGCTCCACAAGCCTTAATATGTGGGCCTCTGGGGGACTTTGATGATCCACAGTATAGCATGTGTTACACTCCAACTGATAACCCTTATGTTCAGAGGCTTGGTGCCAAGAGGGTAGATTTCCCCATTTGAATTGATGACAGTCAAACTCTGTATTATATGTTCTTTAAATGAAACTTTATTTCTTTTTGACGTTCTAAACACAAGCAAGATGAGGCACACCAAACGATTCAGGAAGGGGCCAGCTTTTGACCAACAACATCAAATTTGCTACCTGATATAGAATAAAGTAGCAGGTGCTACTGAGACCCTTGAAGGGGATTTATGTCCAACGTTTTCTTTTAATTTGATACTGTGTGAAAATAGTATAACTACAGTCAAGGGCCGCTTTTGTATGCTGATGAATTGGGATGGGAGGCAAGAGAAGAGGAGAATTTATTCATCCAATTTGAGAAACCAAAGCCACAGAAGAGCCACTCCTCAGCCTGGCTGCCAGGGACTTCACACTGTCCAGTCTGGCCCCTGCTCTCACCATCTCAAAACACTTCCCTATACATGCAGGGGAGCTGCTTGGAACTCCAGGGTCAAAGTTTGGGTGGATGAGTCTGTTTGTTTGGGTAGAGGGAGCAAGTTGTTTCGGTTTTTTCCTTTCAAGTCTTCCTTATCAGCAAGATGATTTGTGCCTGTTGTTAACAATTGAAACAGATGTTAACATATGAAACATACGTCAACATATATAACATGTGGCTCAAGCTCAGGTAGCGCGCTCGCCTGGCATGTGTGCGGCCCGGGTTCGATCCTCAGCACCACAAAGATGTTGTGTCCGCCGAAAACTAAAAATAAATAAATAAATAAATATTAAAAAATTCTCTCTCTCTCTCTCTCTCTCTAAAAAAAAAAACTAAATATATATAAGCTGGGTTTGTTTTTATAAAAAAAATATGATTATTTACATACATTTCTTTGTACTTTTTTTCTATGTAATAATATGCCATGAAGGCTCCTCCAAGTCAGCACATGCAGATCTAATCCTGTAAGCAGCTTCAGCAGAGTGCACAGTACAGAAGTGCATACTTCATTCGATTGTTTCCAATTTAAAGAACGTTCCCATTATTTTCTGGTGGGTCTTTGGTTGGTTGGTTGGATTTTTGTTTTGACCACTACACATACACATTAAGCATCTTTTTGATATATCCTTACACAATGGATATTTTATTTCTAAAGAAAACATGTACAGAAATGGAATTGCTTGGAGATGAGGATGTGTTCTCTTTAAAATAGATATTACCAAATTACTTTCCAAAATTAGAAATCCACCTGCCCAAAAACAAAATATGAAAATGTCAGTCTTCCCACATCTTCACCAGTACTCTCTTTTATTATGACTTGTGCTATCTTCTAAAGAAAATATATTCATGGAAAAAATGAGAAAGCTGGTTACCTCTTCACCTCAGCCCACAGTGCCTCAGATGCACAGGTCTCTTTACACTTGAATAGAACCCCCCTGGCCCCCCAGGTCTGCCAACCTTCCAAAGGCCTGAAAAGCCATTCAAGTACACATGTTATGGTGGACACTATGAGGTGCGCGCGCACACACACACACACACACACACACACATCCTTCTTCAAGGACTAAGATCCTCTTCCCCAACTGCAAGGAGGGGCATGGAGGCCAGTCCTTAGTGGTCAGCCATTCAGGAGCTGCCCCTGCTGAATGCAGAGCCCCTCCGCCCCCAAGTCACGTGGCATTCCTGATCAGCACAGGGCTCTAAATACCCAGATCTCTTCTCTCAGCTAGGACAGTTGGTTCTTCAGGGTCAGCCTCTCTTTAGAAGGGTCTCACAGGTCATGGCTACAAACTTTCCTTGAGCCTATACCACAACTGGGCTCCTCCCATTGATGCTGCTTCCTTCCCAAGGATAGCCCCTGTCCCCTATGCCGGTCTGTGACTCAGAACCTGCTTCTCATAAAACGTAGAAATGAATGACATATTTTTTTGATTTTTGTTTTTGTAGTTGTAGATGGACTTTATTTTATTTGTTTATTTTTATGTGGTGCTAAGGATTGAACCCAGTGTCTCACACATGCTAGGCAAGCACTCTGCCACTGAGCCACAGCCCTAACCCTTTTTGTTTGTTTGTTTTTAATACTGGGGACAGAACCTAAGGGCCCTAACCATGAACCACATTCCCAGCCCCACCCCTTGTTTTAAAAATTTACTTTTATTATATTTTATTTTGAGACAGGGTCCCAGTAATTTGCTTAGGGCTTCACTGAGTAGCTGAGGCTGCCTTTGAACTTGCAATCCTCCTCCCTCAGCCTCCTGAGCCACTGGGATTACAGGAGTACCCTTGCCTGGCGTGAATATGCCTTTTTAAAGGAAGGGCATCCCACCCAGTATTCAGGGAGAGTTTCTAACTTACAGCATTCCTGAATTCTCTTCATTTTCACTGCTGGTTCCCCCCACCCCACCCTTGATGCCTCCCACAGATGAAGAACCCACATATTTTTTCCTCTCTACTTATTAGGTGATAACATACCTTCCCAACAAGTGTGCATGCTCCTTGTGACCATAAAAGAAATTTGAGAGAAGTAGATAGTCCATCAGAACACTTTAATTGCTGCCTGTCTCTAGGTGGAAAGTTGTTTACCACGTGTTTTTTCTTTTCATTGACATTTCCCCGATGACTACAGAATGAGAATGTTCTCAAGTGTTTATGTTATTCCTTGTTCATGTATTTTCATCCATTTTGGTTTTGGACAATGCTTTTGGTGTCAGTTGTCTTTTTCTTATTAGTTGGTAATAGATATTTGGATATATGCTCTCTCTCTCTGGTTTTTTTTTTTTTTTTTGGAGACTTTCATCACTTTAAACACATTGTGTGTTGGTTTTGGGAAGATTATTTTAGTTTTAATTTTTAAAATCCACATATATGCAGAAGCATATAAGGAAGAAAGTAACAATTAGAGATAATCACTTTAAATTTTTTAATATTTTCTTGCAATTTTTGAACCTCCAGTTTTCTTAATTCAGATAGTTTTATATCAAATTCCATACGTACTTTTGGATTTCTTATTTTTAGGGTTCTATCCTAAGTAATCCCAGGGTCATTAAAGACCCTAATAAATGTTAGTAAATCATTTCAATGGTTACCTCTTAGTTTATAAAATTATTTGATTTAATTCCTTCGGAAGTGTCAGATATGCAGATCAATTCCAATTTCCCACTTTTACAAATAATGCTGTAATAAACTTCCCACATATAAATATATGTCCACATTTCTAGCTATTTCCTTACAAATATTCTCAAGAGTGAAACTAGGGTAAAGATGTAAACACTGAAAGACTTTTGTTATCTATCTCAGTTCCCATTTAAGGACTCTCTTGCCCGCCAATGCCTCACATATGAAAGGAAACACTACAGAGCAAGCTCACACTCCAGCTCAGAGCAGCGTTGCTGGTTGCAGCCAGGGACTCAGGGATTTTCATCTAAGCAATCATGCATTACACCCGCAGCCTACAAGTGACATTTTAGGCACTAGAGGGATGTGGATAAGGTTGGCAGGATCCTTCTCTCACAAAGGACCTGGGACAAAGATGGGCAATAATAGATTAACTGTAACACAAGAGAGAGTGAAATAAGTCTCCAAAAAATTACAACTCAGCACGGGGGAGGGGAGTGAGACAAGGCAGTTGAGGAGATAGGCTGGTATATATCTTGGCAGTACATTAATGCCCAGTCTAGGATTTGGAAAATGGTTTTAAGATTTTACATAATTTCCTAGGTTTGTGGTTATTGCAGCTTTTTATTATGATCTGCTATCACTATCGTTTCTGTGATACCAAGTCCCTGGCGTGTGGCCTCCATGTGTTTCCTGTGCAGTTTCACTTCACAGCAGCTCGCTCTGCACTGTGGGCTTGAGTCACTGCATCTGGAAGGCAGGGACCAATGGCATTACTTTGTGGTGTAGCTGTTGCTACCTGGCCTTGGAGGAGGCTCTGGTGGGTGGAGAGGAACTTGCCTTGCTAGTAGTGGATGCTTTTTCCACTACTCAGAACTGAAGGGGCCCCAAATACCACAAGCAAACTTCAGTCATGTAAAGTCAGCGTGGTGTCATGGCCCTGGTGTCAGAGGTTCTGAATTTGACTTTTGGTTTCCCCACTTAGCAGCCATCTGACCTGGACAAACTATTTAAACCTCTTACTCTTTTTCCTCAAGAGGCAAGAGTGATCCATGAAATGACAAAAAGATAATGGATATAAAAACACTTTTAAAAGAAAACTGTCTTTGAAGTATCAGCAATTATTATATTTTTTAAAGTTCAAATAAACGATTTCCTGTTTCTTCTCTTTAAGCAAATTTTGATGTCCAAGGCAGAGCTGCATTGATTTAACTTTATTATTTTTTAAAGGTTTAAATCAGTGTGACTGAACAATTTTTTCTGCTTCTATCACTGTAGAGGCAGACCAGGGCTGGCAGAGAACACATTTCAGGTTGCGGCTAAGGTTTTGAAAGTTAAGACATGAAGTGCAGAAGGAAAGCTAGGTGAGAAAGTTCCTTCAGAATTTACTAGTTGCTACCAAGATCCACTCCATAACCGTGCAGACCTCCAAGCCCTGGGCAATAACCTTCTACTCCATCATCCATAAAGGGGGCGTGGAGGAAGCAGATTTTAACATGATGGGGAAAATTCAGCCAGGCTCCTGGACAAACAGAGCTCAAGGGATGTTCTAGCAGAGAGTTTTCAGAAAAAAAAGCTTTTACTTTGTGAGCCTGTTAAGAAACCTTCAAAAATGTTGTTTATCCTTTTCTTGGAAGGAAGAATCATACCCATAGAGTGAAGGAAGCATTACCCTATGATTTAGTCAGGCAACACCCGGAGGCTGACTCCAAGGAACTACACCTCCATTCGGAGTTTGCTCAGGACAAGAACATGCTCTCTACTGGATCTCCCCATCCTCTCCAGCCGGCCATGTCCCCTGTTCTGCCACAGCCTTGGAGATCAAGATTACAGCCTCCCTCCCCCATTCCCAAAGCTCCAGCCTCAGGAGATACACATGCTCCAGGCTAACCATGAGCTGCGCCAGAGTGGCTAGCCCAGTGTCATCCTCCCTCCCCTCCCTTCCTGCCCTCAGCAACATCTGAAGACACCTGTCTCTTTAGGAGGGAAGTCCAGCTCCTCGAGCCTCACATCCCCCAGGATTGCCACCTGTCCCAGGGCAGTGCCCACCCCAGCCCCAGCATTGCTGTGCCCTCAGTCTTCCAGCTCGTGGCCATTTTCTACAGATCCTCCTGCTATCTGCTGTCCTGTGGCCCGACGCCTGGCAGTTCCCAGGACACCCTACATATAGCTCAGTTTCTGTTCTGTGAGTTCCCTGCCTGGTCAGAAGCATGTTGCGCTTGCCTGTGCCACCTAGGAGAAGTGGAAGGGTTGGCACGCAGTGAGACAACAGGTTCATTGAGTAGCAAACCCTGCTCAAAGGAAAACAGTAGGAAGAACGGGAGAGAGCTGTGGCTTCCCAAGGTACCTGTGTACATTCATGTACATCCATGCCCATCTTGCCCTTGACTCCTCCACATCACACAAGAGGAAGAGAAGTGGTGTGGTATTACTCTATTTTACAGACAAGAAATAAAAAGCTGGGAGAGCTACATGGCTACAGCAGAACCCAAAATTTGGGCTTGTGGATGTTTGAGGTCCCCTTAGTTTCCAGCATGGAGAGGCTGTGGAGGCCAGGAGGCTGACACCACCATGCCGGTCCAGGTGTATAGTGCCAGCTCACCCTGCCCAGCAGAGCCTCCTCCCTCAGCAGCATGAAGCTGCCTCCAACAGCAGCAGTCAGATAGGCCCACCTGGAAGAGGCAGCTGTAGCCTCAGCACCTCACCTGCTGGGCCTAATGCGAAGCAAAAGCAGAGCAGAAGGAAGCTGGCATCCTAATCAGTCTCATGTCCAACAGGCATGGCTGTGACTAACACAAGGTAAAGGCTGACTGCAAGACTATCTCTATCCTCATGGAAAGTGGTAAAACTGTGCGGTAAGTCCTCTCAGCCGTGGGTGACTATACCATCAGTATTGATTACACAATGATACAAATGCACCCAGAGATCTTCCCCATCGGATTTTCCTCCACTTCTCCCTCGTACCCTATGTTAGTCATCTTTTCATTGGTGTGAACAAAATACCTGACAAGGACAATTTAGAGGAAGAAAAGTTTATTTTGTCTCACAGTCTCAGAAATCTCTGTCCATGTTCAACCAACTTCATTGCTGGGCCCAAGGTGAGGCAGAACAACAGGGCAGAAGGGTGTGGCAGAAGAAAACTACTTAGTAGGAAAACTGCTGAGTTTCCACTCAACTGGGAGCACAGAGAGCTTAAAGAGCCAGGGACACAACATATAATCCCCAAAACACAGCCCCAGTGACCCACTTCCTCCAGCTACACCCCCCAACCTACAGCTACCACCTAGTAATCCCAATTATTAATCCATCCAATGGATTAATCTACTGATAAGATCCTAACTCTCATAATCTAATTATTTCACCCCTGAACATTCCTGCATTAACACAGAAACTTTGGGGAGACATCTCATATCCAACCATAACACACCCCAAGGCACATAACACACTTCAGGCACATAAAAACCTCCCCAGCCCTCACCTACCCCACAAAGCAGATGGATGTGGGAGATCAGAGCTTAGAGTCTCCCCCAACCTCATGTGGGCACTTCCCCTCCACACCACAGGAGCCAGAACATGAGGCCAAGTTTTAAGTTGTTTTCGTATTTTCTCCTTCCCTTTGTAGTTCCAAAGTTCTACCTCTTTCTGAAGAACTCATTCCTATCAGGGCTCATCAAAGGAAAAGGCCCCTGAGATGTTAAGGAGACCCAAATATTCCTGAACTGTGGCTCCTCTGATTCTGAGATAGCCCTGAGGAGTAAATGGAAAAGCTAGAATTTGTGGTAGTATTAGTATTTGAGTTAGAATTACTAATCACATAGGTTGAGTCTTCCTTAACTGAAATGCTTGGGACCAGAAGTGGTTTGTATTTCAGATTTTTTTTCTTTTTTCTTGGTTTGGGTATATTTGCATAGAGACAATCAGTTATCTTGTCCAAACATAAAATTCATATGTTTCTTGTAATTTTATGTGCATAGACTGAAGGTAATTTTATATAATATTTTTAGTGCACCTGCTTTTTGACTGCAACTTGTCACTCGAGATTAGGTGTGGACTTTTCCACTTGTGGCATCACATTGGCCCTCAAAAAGTTTCAGATTTTGGAGCATCTCAAATTTTAGATTTTCAGATTAGGGCCATTCAACCTGTGTTAGTATCTATATGTACATTTGTGTTTGTATATTGTTTACATTAGTCTTTGTTTCAGTATTCATATTCACACTGGCATCCATATTAACATTGCATCAGCATTGATGTCAGTGTTAACACTTTGCATGGACAGTTCTAGCCCACATAGCCAGAAAGTGCTGTGCCATCTTGCCCTCTTTTCTCAATAAAGACTGCAGATTGCCTTTGGCAGTAACTGCAAGTTTAAAGGATTTTGAGCTCTGTGTCCCCAGAACAGACAGGGGTCGAGGCCACACTCTCCTGGGGCTCTGAGAGAGGACAGTGATACACAGAGTCTTGACTACAGCCCCCAACCCTTGCATGTGAGGGCAGGACTCTTAGGCTGGAAATGAGGACAGAGGGCAAGAGTTGGTCCAAATCCAATTCTGAATGATATTATAGAGTATAATAAGGAATTATCCTACAAAAAAAAAGACTCACAATTTAGGTTCAGGGGGCTCTTGTAGGTCCCAGAAACCAGGACCAAGATCTTTCCCTTGCCCCAATATACCACAAAACATGAGCATGTATGCGCGCGCGCGCGCACACACACACACACACACACACACACACACACATAAATGCACATAGACTCAGAGAGCCACAACAGCTCTTTTGCTTTGAGAATATTCACAGAGCAAAGAGTCAAGCTTGTTGCCTTAGCTGGAGTGAGCCTGAGTCTTGTTCCACAGATGTCAGCCCCATGGTGGCTGGTGATGGTTATGTTATTCATAGAGATTCTACATGGCCTCAGCATTTCTTTGTGACCGGAAACCAAAGACTTCCAGCTTCCTGAAGTATCAACAGGCCTGCTCTTTAGACTGTGGCCAGCCTTGAAGGGGAAGAGGTCCTTTGTGGGTAATGGGTCCAGGGAGCTTTAGTCCCCCTCAGTATCAACTGTCCTTCCAGGAGCGTGTCATGATGCACCTCATGTCCAATCTTTCTTTCATGTCACAACATGTGTGAGAGGACTCAGTGTGAGACTTCACATCTCTGGGACCTTCCACCACAGGAAGCCAATACAAAGCCGTGGGTTTCCTTTTTTCATGTTATTTCATGACATAAAAGAAAGCAACCACCCAGGGAGCTAAGATCTGAAAAATATGCACGTTCCCCTACATTAGCATTCCTTTGATCTGTAAGGAAAGCAGAGGGAGGCATGGTGAAGAGGGTGGCAGCTTGGTCCTTTCCAGTTCATCAGCTCTTTTCTGCTTTGGGAGCATAGATTCTCACATGTACCTGGAAACCAGGTAAACATCTGGGCCAATGAAATATACAGCTTCCTGAAGCACATTACCAGTCCAGCTCAGGCATCAGAATTAAACCTTTAACATCACAAAAACAAGTTCTTTGTCTTATATTTCACACCACTGAAAATAATTCCAGAATTTTCAACTGAAGGGTACCTGGGAGCCCATGTGCCTTCATTTTACAGATGAGGAAATTTAGGGATCCTTTCTTGCTATGTCATCTTCTGACCACCTGGATCAGAACTGCCCATAAGGCAGATTTCCTCCTTACTCCCAAAGGCTAGATTGGCTGGATCAGGATTTGCAGTAGAAAAGCCTAGAAATCTGCATTTTTAAGTACACTTGCTGGGGTATTCTTGTCCCTAAAGATATTCTAAAAGTGCAGGTGATTTGCATACTTCTGAGACCATATAAATAACCACAACCATCACAATATTATGGAGAGGTCAATTTGGATAGCCCCAAGGGCCCCTCTCCTGTCTACCTAGGAACTGAGCACCATGCTAGCTCAGCAGGTGAGCTAACCAAGGGAGAACTCTGTTCCAAGTCATACAGCCCCAAAAGTTCTACTTCCTCAACCAGGGAGCTTCTCTGACCTCTAGAAGTTCCCTAACCTTCAGTCCCTGTCATGAGGCAAGGTCAAGTTCTTTTCACCATAGGTACAGTCCTGCCAGATCCAGCCCAAATACCCTCTCCTTTCATTTCTTCAACAAATGAAGAAGCTGTGTTATAGGCATTCAGCTGGATACCAGCAATATGATGATGAAAGATGGGGCTCAGTCTAGAAAAAGCTGAGAAGATAGAGGTTAGGACTAGAGGTCAGGTTTGAGCAGAAGTTCTTATTCCCTCACTGTGGTGGCAAAGTAAAGTTTCAAGGCCCTTCTCTCCAAAGGGCCTTGAAACCCACAGGTTCTTTTTTCTACACAATGCTGTTTGCAGATGACCAAGCAGTTCTGGGAGCAGACAGGAGATTTTATTCAGTGGCCAATGAGTGGAGAAGGGAAGCTCATGCTCTAAAGGCAACTTCTCCCTGCAGGTCTAGGTTTGGATTGTTACTAGGACTGGGGTATGAGTGGGTATGGTATGCATGCTCTTGTCAGAGTTCATGGAAAAGCAAGGAAATTTCCAGGAGTCAGAGTGCCATCTCCTTTCTTTCCTAATTTGGGCAGTTAGAACTGTTTTGGTACCTGTGGGTGTGGTTTTTTTTGTTTATTGTTTTAATCATCGCAATGAGATTACAATGAGTTTACAGTGATCTGGAGTGTCAACATAGCTTTCCAACCTGGTGGACAGGTCTGGAGCTTCTGGGGCGCAGAGTGGGGTAACTGGGTGGTGGGCAGTTGGAGTCATATGGTTACCAACATCATCTATCTTTTACAAGAAAGCAGCATTTGTGAGCAAACAGGGTGGATAAGACAACAGGCTTTCAGTAATTTCAGGGATTCAGCCTGGTGACTGCCTGAAAGGGACACCAGGAAATATGGCCCTAAAAATGGGTTGCATGATCTTCTGTGTGGGCTTTGCCTTGCAGAGGAAATTGCACAGGGAATGGCTGCTGATTTGGAGGCCCAAACATGCCTGTTCTCCTACTGACTCCCCCAACACACATACACACACACACACAGAGTTGCCATCTTGAGACACAGACAATCGCTTGTAGCCCATCATCCCCAAGCTCAGGGTGGCCACAACCCAATCTACACACCCACATCAAGCCCCTCTCCTTAGGCAACCTCTGGCATCCCTTACAACACACATGGGCATGTATGCCTCAAGATATGGGGCCTGCTGCTGCACTAACCAGGGCTTCCCCCACTCCCAGGCCCACCCTCATGCCCCCGTTGGACAGGTAGGTTTCTGGGCCTAGTGCCTTCTCCTGCAGTGTGCTCTGACCAATGGGCTGAGGCAGGGCCTGCTCCAGGGCCTGGAGTCCTCTCCCAACCATCAGAGTCACCAGCTACCTGCTTGGTTCACTCTGCCATCCTGGCTGGTGATGAAAACAAGTCTCTAGATGTAAACAGGCCTGGGCCACAATCCTCAGTCCACCATTTCCTCATTGTATTACCTTGAACAATGTCCTTGATCTCTCTATATGCCTCAGTTGCCACAATTATGGAAGGAAAATAAGACCTTTCCTTCTGGGAGCAGACAGGAGATTTTATTCAGTGGCCAATGAGTGGAGAAGGGAAGCTCATGCTTCCCTTCAGATTAGAGATGGCCTTCATAACACCAAGCTTCATATCTACATAGCAGGTGCTTCGTAAATGGTGGCTTTTGCTATCACTCTGTGCACACTGGATCAAATGATCTTTCCAGGCACCTGAAAGGCCTGCTCATTCAGACAAATACTGAACACCTACTCTGTGCCTGATGTTTAAATACACCATAAATGAGACAAAATACCTGTCCTTGTGAAACCGACCCATAATAAAAGAGATAAAGTGCCTATGTTGGTTTGCTAGGGTAATTATGACAAAGTACCAGAGCCTGGGTGGCTCAAACCACAGAAAAGTGTTTTCTCACAGTTCTGGAGGCTACAAGTCCAAGATCCAGTTGTAAGCAGGGTGGTTCCCAGTGAGGGCAGGGAAGGATAATCTGCTCCAGGCCTCTCCCCTGACTCCCTTTCTGGTGGTTGGTGGCAGTGTTGGCCTTGGAGTACTCACCCCTCACTCTGTCTTTATCTTCACATGGTGTGGTCCCTGTGTGTAGGTCTGTTTCTATATCTAAATTTCCTCTCTTTATAAGGATACCAGTCATATTGAATTAGGGACTATTCTAATTACCTCATTGTAACTCGATTACGTCTGTAAAGACACTATTTCCTAATAAAGTCACATGCTAAGTTATTGGTGGTTCAAATTTCAACAAATCTTTTTCTGGGGAGGTACAGTTCAACCCACAACAGTCCCCCTTTGGGGCTACTCTTCAACCTCATTTGATTTGTGAGTTGAGTTGATTCCACACAGGCCTCCTTCTAATCCAGCTAAATCTCCTAGAATTTGAGGTATCCAGCATGTTCAGTGCCTTTAAAGGCTATCTCCAAGAACCATCTCTGTCTCTCCCTCTCTGCTCTCAAGAAAGTAAAAGACCTCAGCACAGATCTTTTCCCATCTCAGAAAAGAGGCTATGTGATACACCACAGGGGTGCAGATCATAGTGACAGCTCCTTTCTGGGGTATCCAGAGCAGGTCACTTGTCCAACATAACATGGCACTTTATACACGTACCCTAGTCCCCGGCATTTGACAAAGGGTTTTTGCTCCCTGCACCCTGTATTTCCTGTTTTGCACAGGCATCTCATATAAATGGGGAAAGCATCTCTTTGTGAAATTGACTATCTCCTGCAGCTTAAGTTGGAAGAATGTTTACTTATTTGGCCCTAGGGAATCATAAACATCTTGCAGCGTATGTTAACAGCTACTACATAACACCATTCATTTTTAGTATCGGAATTTACAAAATGTTCCCACCAGGATTCACCTCCAGTGGTTAACAGACTGATGGGCTCAGTTTTCCTTGTCTCAGGCCTCAGAGGGACAACAGTATCAGTTCTGGTTTGTCCCCTTCAAAGGAACAATATCTCTTGATGGAAAAAAAGCAGAGAGACCAGCCACTAGGAACAAGTCTTATCAAAAAACATCCATAAATGTCCAAGTGGAGGAAAAGTCAATTACTAAAAAGGATCAGTGGCTGCCAGAAGAAGGGGGAGGGAGGGATGAATAGGCAGAGCACAGAGGACTTTGGGAGCAGAGAAATTACTCTGTATGATACTGGAATGGAGGATACATGTTATTGCAAAACCCATAAATTATCCAACACTAAGAATGAATCCTAGTATAAACTACGGACTTTGAGTGATAAGGATGTGTTAATGTAATTTTATCAATTTTAACAAATGTACCACTCATGTGTGAATTTTGATTGTGGAAAAGGTAGTGTGATGTGGAGAATGTGTAGATGAGAAGTCTGTGCCTTCCTCTCAATTTTGTTGTGAACCCAAATTACTCTGAAATATAAAATCTACTTTAAAAATAATTTGCTATAAAACAGTGGCAATCGTGAGATATGGTTTAAAATGCTGGTTTCTAAATGCCAGTGAGTAAGCCAGAATGAACTTGAGATGTGCCTACAATACAGATATCCGGAGCCTGCTTCAGACCTCTCTCCTCCCAACCCACTCTCTTAGTCCATTTGTGCTGCTCCAACAATACCACAGACTGGTCATTGATAAATAACCAATTTTTTCTTGTACTTCTGGGGGTTGGGTAGTCCAAGATCAAGTTACTGGCAGGTTTGGTGTCTGCTGAGGGCTGTTCTCCTCTTTTCAAGATGGTACCTTGTGGCTGCATCTCCCAGAGGGGACAAATACTGTGTCATCACATGACAGAGGGACAGAAGGGCAAGGGAGTGCAATCTTCAACCGTGGACACTTTAGAAAGGAGCTAATCCCAGTTAGGGTGTCTCCTTCCCCCTGGCTCAGTCACCTCCCAAACCTACCTCCAGAGTAAATTTCTTCAAATCTACAGAGTAAATTTGCTACATAATCCAGAGTTCATTCTTTGACTATTCTCAGCAACCTTATTTGTAAGTAAGGGTTCCTGTTCTTCCTGTGATAAAGGGAAATTAGATAGTGTGAAGGCACAGCCTTAAAACTCAGGGAGATGCAGTTCTCTAGGTCCACAGGTGCGAATATGACCTGAATTAGCACACAGGCTGAACACAGTGACACAGTCCCATGGGGAAGTAGAGTCACCCCCAGACCCCAGAGCAAAGAGGAAGACTATCTCCTGCAGCTTAAGTTGGAAGAATGAAAGGGAGGGAAGGAGATAGACTTAACTTATCACATCAGCAACAGGCCAACACAGCCCTCAAATCAAAACCTATGCACTTCTGATAGGAAGTCTTGGTCATGCCAAGGGAATGACATCACCAAACCCACGACCTACTGGCCCTTCTGTCCAGCAGAACATTGGCTGGGCAACCAAGTCATATTCCAGTAGCCAAATCTGTACTCTCACACCTCTGTCTGAATTAATATGTGCAAGACAAGGCCATTCTAGAGGTTAGGCCTGCTGTCAGTCCTCATAAGCCGGTGAGCTTGGAGGTCTCCCAGGAATTTGGACCCACATGATACATAGTAGGAAGGTATCAACTACTTCCAGTGGAGAGGGTACTGGCTGAGCTGTCCCAGCCCAAACCATTTCCCAGAAGACGCTTGAGATGAACCAACCCTACCCAAACTGCTGTGGCGGAGGATGGGGTCAGAGAACTATTCAAAGAAAGCTCCCCAACCAGGGGACCAGGACTACCAGGACCTTGTCAGAACCGCTGGGAGGACACCCCTGTTCTTCCTCCCCAGGATCAAACAGTTAAGCACACTGGGGGCTTTGCAATGCACCCATCCTCCACAGCCCCTCTAAACATGTGCACTGTTGATTGCTACTGAGACTGTCATTCTTTTTCTGTTTATCCTAACCTTCCTGTGGACCACAGGAGAAAAGCAGATACCAGGGGTGGCAGAGTGGGTAGCTGACTGTTTGCTATGACTTCACTCAATTGTCCAGTGAACACTGAGTGTCACAGGCTGTGTCAGATTCCATGTCTAGGAATCCCTCTGACCCCTAACTCTTCCAGTGAATTCCTGAGCCTCACAACTAAAAGACTTGTGTTACCATGTCAACCTTCTCTTTGGAGGAAAATGCACAGGTGGTCTGTAGTATTAGTCGTTGACCCCTCAGTGAAATTATCTGTGCTTTTTCAGAGTAAGCATTTATTTGTGGAAGGAACCTTTCCAGAAAGGGTTCAAGTATGTCCTTGACAGAGCTTGGCTTTCTCTTGGAATGAAAAAGCACCTTAAGTTTTCATAGTTTGTTTTTATAGTCAAAACCCTGTTTCTTATGTTGTCTTCATAATATTCGCATGAGCTTAGCATGAAAAGCATTCAACAATCTAAGAAAAAAATAGTTCCATGTTTAAGAGAATCTGATTTTTTATCTTGATTTTAAGCTGGAAAAGTATAAGAGAATTTTAAGCTAACAAATAGTTATGTCATATTTAAGGGAATTGATTAACTATAATTATTCATTTATTAGGTACAGAGTAATTTAAATGCTTATTAATATTGTAAGTTCACCCTGTTCTATATGCAAAGTACTTAAAAAGTAAACATATTAATTTATAAATTTGTTTGAAGATGTTTAAGGGAGCATAATGAACTAAGTTTGTAAATGGGACTAATTTTAATCTGTACCCATGAGTTAATTGAAAATCAATGAACAAGTGAAAGTGTTTGCTATTTTTTTTCACAAGAATCATGAGATATATAAATAGAAAAGATTTAAATGTTGAGTTTAAATGCATAAAGAAAATGCTTTACACATTTGAACCTGGCATTTCACATGCACCCTGATAGAGTTGTTATCTCCCTACTCTCTCCGTCTCAGTGAATATCAACTTCATTATTTTAGTTGCACAGGCAAAAAACAAACAAAACCCTTCTTCACCCTTGACTCCTCTTTTTCACTCACATCAATCCAAGAGAAAATCCTAAGGACCTTCAAAAGGCATTCACAATCCAGCCATGCCTTATATCCTCCTCTGCCACTTCCCTGGGCAAACCATCATCCTCCCTCTCCTGGACTATTGCAATGACCTCCTAAATGATCCCCCTCCTACCACCCAGCTCCCTAATCTAGTGTCCATAGAGCATCCAGAGAGAGCCTGTTAAAAGAGTCTGCTCATGTCGCCCCTCCATAGATAACCCTGAGAGTAAACACCAGAAACCTCACAGAGACTCCCAGCTCCAGCCTCATTTGCCTCCTGGATCCCTCCTGAGTGTCCTCACATAGATGTACCTCACCTCTAGGCCTTTGCTTTTGCTGTTCCTCTGCCTGGAAGACTGTTCCCTAGAGGTCAGCATGGCTCCCTCTGGGGTAAGCAGAGTTATCTGCTCCCTACCAAAGCCATCTGTGTCCTAATCCACATAACCTGTGAATATGTTAGGTTACGTGGCAAAGGGGAATTAAGTTAGCCGGTGGAATTGTAGGTAGTTTTACAGGCTGAACTGTGTCCTCTCTGAAATTCACATGTTGGAGTCCTATCCCCCAGTACCTCAAAAAGTGACTTTATTTCTTTTCTCTCTATCTCTTTCTTCCTTCCTTCCTTCTTTTTTTCTTTCTTTCTTTGGGGTTTGGGGGAAGGGTAGTGATGTTGGGGATTGAATCTAAGGCCTCACACCTGCTAAGCATGTGTTCTACCACCAAGCACACCCCCAACCCCAGAGATAGGGTCTTAAAGAGGTAAAATCATTAGGGTGGGTCCTAATCCAAAATCACTGGGATTCTTATAACAAAAGAAGATCAGGATACAAGACATACATTGTGAAGACAACCATCTACAATCAAGGAGAGAGCCCTCAGAAGAGATGAAGATTGCCAACACATTGATCTCAGACTTAAATACCTCAGAACTGTGAAAAAATAAATTTCCATTTTTCAGATGATTTGGTCTGCAGCAGCCCTAGGAAACTAATAGAGAAGGCTGGGGACCTGGCTCAGGAGTGGAGCACTTGCCTAGCATGTGTGAGCTCCTGGGGTTTGATCACCAGCACTGGAAGCTAATACAAGTTGTGATGAGCTAAGTTTCATGTGGAAAAAAAAAATTATCCTCACAGGGAGGAAAAATAATTCTCCCCTACATTTTCTGAGTTCTTAGTTAGGAGGGACTCCTGTAAGAAAAGACAGATTAATCAGAGAAAAACAAACAGCAGCTTGTTAACATGTATGCTCTATATATACATGGGAGAGACCCAGGGGAAAGTCAGTAAATCTCCAAAAGGTGGATTTTAGTTCAAGTTTAAATACCATCTTCAATTGACATGAAGAAAGAGGGGTTTTGAAGATAGTCCAGTTGTGGAGAGATGGTCAGGAAAAGCATGGTAAATAAGAGCAAGTTTGTTGTGTGGATTTAAGGCAAGTCCTTCATCACCAATGAGCATCTCTGGTAAATTAGAGTCACACTCTTCCTAGTACATAGAGGAGACAGCCTTACCAATGGAGAGTTCCTTCAAAGGTAAAAATCTCCCCTATAAAAGTATGACTACTCTTTCTTCTCAGAGTTTCCCCTGTGTCTGCAGTTTCTCAAAATAATCAGCTCAAAATAGTCCTATGCCAAGGAGATATATTTGGGGGTAGAATATTCTGCTCTTCTATGGTCATATTTGGGGGAGGCATATTTTTGGTCTCCCACATCCTGGATTATCCAAGTGGAGTCAGTGTGATCACAAGGGTCCTGACAAGTGGAAGAAAGAAAAGAGAGAGAGACTGCAGAAGAAATGTGAGCATTCATTTGATGATGCTGGCTTTAAGGATGGAGGAAGGGGCCGCAAGCCAAGAAATGTGCTCGGCCTATAGAAGCTAGAAAAAGGAAGAAAATGAAAAGCTGTTTTAGTCAGATTTTTTGTGCTGTGACCAAAACACCTGACAAGAACAATTTTAGAGGCAGAAAGGTTTGATTTGGGGCTCACAGTTCCAGAGGTCTCAGTCCATAAATGGCCAGTTCCATTCCTCAGGACTCCAGGAAATGCAGAACATCATGGAGGATAGATGTGGTGGAGGAAAGTAGCTTGGGACGTGGAACCAAGAAGCAAAGAGAAAGACAGCTCCCCTCAGGGACAAAATGTAAACCCCAAAGGCATACCCCCATTGACCCACCTCCTCCAGTCACACCTTTCCTGTCTATAGTCAGCATTCAGTTAATCCCTATCAGGGGAATTTATGCACTGATTAAGTTAAGGCTCTCATAACCCAATCACTTCACCCCTAAATCTCTTTGCATTGTCTCTTGCATTGTCTTTTGGGGGAATACCTAATATATGAACTACAACAGTCTCCTAGAACCTCCAAAAAAAATAGCCCTGCTGACACCCTTATTTTAGCCTAATGAGAACAATTTGGGACTTTCCACCTCCATAACTATAAGAAAATAAATTTGTGTTGTTTTAAGCCACTAAGCTTGTATCATTTGTTACAGCAGCAAATAGGAAACTAATATACTCTCCTGGTCTTTTTTCTAATGCAGTTCTCAATGCACCCCTTTCCAACTTTTCTATTCAAAATTTTATCCCTTCCTGCTTCCCTTTCCTGCTTTATTTTTCTCTTTAATTATTACCATCCAATACAACATTTTTGGACTTATTTATCACATTTATTGTGGGTACCCCCTTCTTTAAAATATAAACACACAAAGAGAGAAATCTTTCCCCTTTTTTGATAGTCCTACCACATTGTAAGTACTTAAAAATATTCATTGAATTGCTTGATAATTTAGCTTGAATGGAATAAATATTAATTAAGACTATGTAATTATAAACAACTTTTTCTCCACATAATGGCCTCACCTCCAAAACATGTTCAACAGTTTTATGGTAGTTGTCTCTTTATATTTGTTTAATACAACTGTATAATCAACCCAGTTTCATTGATAATTCCAATCCAACAGGAAGGGGCATCGGAAATAAAGAGTTATAAAATGCCATATTCATGAGGGTTCTCCAGTGGAGAGTAGGGGAAATGTGTGTGTTTGTGTATGTGTGTAATAAAAATGGGCTCACACAGTTATGGAGGCTGAGAAGTCCTAAGATCTTCAATTAACAAGATAAAGACCCAGAAGAGCCAATGTTTCATCCTAATTCAAGTCTGAAGGCCTGAGAACCATGAGAGCCAACAGTGTAAGTCCCAGTCAGACTTCAGATCCAAGAAAGACCTAATCTAAGTGCAAAAGCCAGAAAAGACCAATGTTCCAGTTCAAGTGGTCAGGCAGGAAGACACTCTTACTCAATGTTTTTGGTCTATTCATATTTTCAATTGATTAGATAAGGCCCATCCAAATTAGAGTTGGCAATCTGCTTTACTTGGTCTATTGATTCAAAGGTTAATCTCATCCAAAAACACCCTCGAAGATACACCCATAATAATGCTTAGCTAAATGCCTGGGCGCTCCATAGCCCAATCAAGTTGTTAACATAAAACTAACCATCACAACAACCAATTTTGCATTAATAGCATTGGACAAAGAGCTCCATCCCTGGGGAATGTGAACATTTTACTGAATTATATCTATGTCCTTATATAATCATGATGACACTTTCTTTGTTTCTTTCACTTTTCCTCAAGTATTTATTGAGCTCCTATTATATGCTAGTTCAGCAATAAATAATACAGTATATTTACTCTCAAAACACTTAAACTAATGAAAGGGAGAGATGTAAATTCTGCCTCCATCACTAGCCACATAACTTCCCACAGGTTTAAGCAACTATGTCTCATTTTCTCAACAATGAAAGTGCAGGCTTTGTAAGGCTCTTGTGAGGATGAAATGAGACAATGCACTTGGCACACGAAGAGGCCTCAGCAAGTGTGTGGGGTCCTCTGTTATTATGCAATGGAAGCAAAAAGAAGGACGTGACTAGAAGGGATCTAAAGTCTTCTGAAGAGATGACAAAAGAGGAATCCTTTTTCAAGAAGAAGATGGACATGGGAATTCCAGGTAGAGAGAGTAGATAACCCAAGTATCCTGAGGGTGATGGAAGCCAGTGAAAATTTTGAAGCAAGACAAGACAGTGATGTGTGCTTTAGAAGAATTTCTTGGGTAGCCATGAGACAATGGATTGGTTGGAATCTGAAGGCAGGAAGATGAGTCATGATGCTGTCAAAGGCACATGGGGGAGGCCTGGATGAGGCAGTGGGAAGGAGAGGAAGCAGTGGCTTCAGAGGTAGAATCAGTGGAATTGCTAACATAACTTGGTGAAGGTAAGGAAAGACCAAGGTGGTAAGGAAATTCTTATCTTTAGCACATTCAGGGCTCCACTCCCAAGGCTGGCCAGGTTCTCACTGAGCAGCAATCAGCCCTTTAGCTGGTAAAAACATAAGATTACACCCTGACTGAAGGGACTTCAGTGATCATATTCACGGGGCCTCTGGAATTGAGTACTGGACCAAGAGAAAAGACAAAGTCTTCCCCAAACACAGGGAAAAGCTGAAAGAGAGATTTTAGAAAAGCAAAGACAGTACCTCTAGGTGCCAGGAATTTCAGCCCCTTGGTCTTTCACAAGATACTCACTCAGAGTTGGTGACTATTTATGGGACATAAATGAAACTCAGAATCTGGCCAAGGAAGAACTGCAGAATAGAGTACCCAATAAATTGTAAGGGGAAAGACCAGACATCCCTCAGCTCTGGTATTTGCTCCTACTTCCCCAACAAACCAGAGAGCAGGGTGTTTGGAGCCAGTGCCTTTGTTTGCCACTTTTCCTTCATCTCCTACCCCGTTCTCCTCCCTCTAAAACTCCAGCAGAATTTTGCTGGTTGCTTACAAAGATCCAGCACTCAATCATGCATGACAGGGTTTGTTGGGTTTTTGTTTTTGTTTTGTGAATCCATGTAACAGCAAAACACAAAATATTAACCATTATACCTTCAGATTTATAGTTCCCTGTTGTTGGCAGTGTCATGGATGCTGCTGTTTGTGTCAAATACACAAATCTTCACATACCTAAATGTTGTTTCTCCAAGTATAACTATTCTTCAGGATTTAAATCTGAATTTTCTCTTGTTCTTGAGATGCCAAGTCTGAGAGTCCTGAAGCTAACTGAAATAAAGATAATAAAGTTTTCTGCAAACGCTGTGATTGTCCAGCCACTATAAAGATTTGAGATGTGGCTAAAGTGGCTGCTCCTTTTTGCCTTCGCCAGTCTCTTCCAACCAAAAGAGAGAGGACCATGGCTGTCCTGGGGGATCAGCTGTTCCACCACATTCTGATGCAAATCTCAGCAAATATTTCTTACTCAAATTTATTCTGTTCAGGCCCAGCCGTCTTGATTAGTTCCTGAGTCGTCTTCTTATTCCAAATAGTTTAAAAACCAAACAAACAAAATAGCCCTAGAGATTGATTTCACACTTTTCAAAGAGAGGACAGGCTAATGATCTCATCTAAACCTTTTCACTTCTCAAATGTCCATTTTCTGATACCATCTGATTTCCCAGCTCCAAACTGAGGTCTTGGGTCTGGTCAGTCTACCTCACCATTGTTTCTCACTGCCGGTCAGTGAGAATATTGAATATGGGCCTCAGAACTTGGAGGATCCTGCAACTCCTGCAGAGCTCAGCTCCAGCCAAAGTGAGGCTGTGACTCAGGCTCCAAAGTTACAGTTTCAAATACTCAATGATTCCTGCCCTAAATACACCAGTTTTCAAGGAGCCAATTGCCCCAATCTGACATATTACAAATTCTCAATGGTCTCCTGTGCTAGCTTCAATCTCTATAAAGAAATATCTAAAATATCTGACTTATAAATAGAATAGGTTTATTTGGGCTCACAGTTTTGGAGGCTCATGATCAATAGGTCCCATTACCTTGGGTTAGTGTCATGGTATCACATCACAACAAGAACGTGTGGAGAAAAACCACTTATATCACAAACCAAAAAGAAAAAGAGAGTAGAGAGGTCTAGGGTCCCACAGTCTCCTTCAAAGCCATGTTCCCAATGACCTAAGGATTCCCAATAGGCTCTACCTGCTAAAGCTTTCCCACCATCTCCACTATAGCCAACCTGAGTACCAAGCCTTTAGCACCTGGGCCTTTGGGAACATTCGAGATCCAATCTATAGTGCATCCTTACCTTTACCTTCTGTCTTCATATCCTCAAGGAATCACACTTCTTGTCAATCCTGAAACTCAAGTGGTCTCATAACAAAGGGCCCTTTTTCACCCAACAATAAAACCACCAGCCCAAACTCTTAAGGACAAATTATAACAATAGCCCAGCTGGTGGCTCATGCCTATAATTCCAGTGCCTCAGGAGGCTAAGGCATGAGGATTGTAAGTTCAAAGACAGCCTCAGCAACTTAGCGAGGCACTAAGCAACTTAGTGAGATCCTGTCTCTAAATAAAAGACGACAAAAAAAAAAAAAAAAAAACGGACATCTGGAGATGTGACTAGGTGGTTAAGTGCCCCTGGGTTCAATCCTGCATTACCCACTCACCCCAAAAAATAGCCTTAAAGGGTCTATCTTTGTCAGTCTGGGATGCTACAACAAAATATCAAATACTGGTGGCTTAAATGGCAGACATTGATTTCTTAGGTCTTAGAGGCTGGAAAGTCTGAAATCAAGGTTCTGGCAGATCTGGTTCTTGGTGAGGCCTCTTTTCCTGGCTGACAGATGTCCACCTTCTCATTGTATCCTTTCATGGTGAAGAAACAAACTCTGGTCTCTCTTCTTCTTATAAGAGTATCAATCCTATTGTGGGGGTTCTACCCTCATGACCTCCTCTAAACATTATCACTTTCCAAAGTTCCTACCTCCTGATACCATTATATTGGGGGTTAGGACTTCAAATATGAACTTACGGGAGACACATTCAGCCCCTGACAGCATCAGCAACTAAAGTGTTCTGGCCATCTTTTTCCCCCAGGGAAGAATTTTTCAGAACTAAAAGATTTGTTTTCCTCCAAAGCTGACATGGTTGACCTGCGGGGATATCCCTTGTGGAACAAATATGGTAAACACACATATAACACGAGTTAAATCTTCAGCAGGGTGAGCTGCTGCCCATCTTGATGAGCTGTGGTAATAAGGCCCCTGGGCCTCATTTTTTTATTATCTACACAGATGACTCTCTCCCACTGTGTGCTGTAGAGGATCCCATGAAGATAGAAACACATGCAAATTCTACTCATGTTTACCTAGAAGTTGAATCTCAGTGTTGAAATGGCTTTTGATATCACTATCAACCCCCGACCCAATGCTTTGATCCCCTCTTTATTTTTGCTGTAGTTATCCAACATGTTTTAAATGTCCAGAATCAGAAAACTCGTTGCCTTCTAAGTAAGTTCTCAATTCTTCATTTTTCTTACTGGATTCTGAACACACACACACACACACACACACACACACACAGAGAGAGAGAGAGTTTTGAGAAGTGGTCAGTACAGTGTAGGAGAAAAGTCCTACATTTTGGTGTTAAATGGACCTTAAATCCTAGCTCTGGCACCTGTTGTCTGGGTCTAAAGAAATGTTTTAATAATTTTTTAGCTTTAAAGTTGTCATCGGCTAAAAAGAGAGGAAGGATAATAATACCTGCTTCCTCTCTGGTGGATGTAATAGATAATGAAGTGCCCAGCATTAAGTAGCTCTCAATTATCATTAGCTCCTCTCCCACTTCCTCATCTCTCTTCCCTTTTAACCTTTCGTTCACTTGCTGAGGTATGGATAGCTTGACTGATGATTTGGGTTAATATTGAAATACTGTAGCCAATGTACTATTGATGAAAACATCACAAAAAGCCATAAAGGAGTCATTATGTTGAAAAAGGAGATCCTGGGCCTGGCAACTAGACTCATAATTCCATAATGACAATGAATGTCCTCTCTTGATTGTGAATTATTCAAGGGCATGAATCTTGTCTTATAACTTCCTATAGAATCTACCATAGGTCTTTGTGTACAGTGAAAACTCAATATGTGTTTCTTACTTGAACTACATTTTCTGTTATATGTTTAATTTCAGAAATATATGTAGATTATAGCAAAAATACAAATAATATTTGTATGTCTGTTACTTTTGGATTTCCAACTCCTACATAGGAATGTAGAGGCTTGTTTTTGCATTTAAGCAGTCAAAAAGAAAGCTTACATTTTCCAAGATTTGCAGAAACCCTGAGGGCTATTGCATTAATGACTAGGTAGCAGGTATTAATCAAACTTCTGCAAAATTTAGGGATTTTTTTCTCTATATGCATGACTGAGCTACATTACTCTGTTTGGGAGACTGGAAGATTTGAAAAGTTTATACTTAATTATGCTTACATTCCTAGTCCCTGACTCAGTAACTGGCAACATTTCATGGATGGATAGACAGGTGGAATGGTCTGTAGATTCCAGAATTTCTACTCTATGTTGAGTATATTTGCTGAAAAATATAATGGAAATAGAATTGAGAATTGAATTTAAAGATCAAGTTTATGTATTATTTACTTTAAAATAATCTAAATATTCATCTTCTGATTTATAATTTAATATTATACTCTTTTTATTGGATTATTTTATAAGATATCATCAGAAATAAGTAACTCCAAAATCATGGAGATATGTCACTCTCTGTCAATGAATTTGGCACAAATCAACATTAGTGATGTGCTTTAGCCATTGCATAAATAACTTTTCCCAAGAGATGGTTTGTAAATATGTTGCTGTTATACACTTAAGACTAACCAAAATCCAATAAATGTAATTAAAATGTGACTTTAGAGGGTTAATAAAAAAAGAAAAAGGGTTAGAAGTGGGGTAGTCAGCAAACAGTCTTCTTGTATAGCTCTCAGCACTTTAATTATCTTCTTAATATTTGTGCACCCTCCACCTCTGTTAAATTACAAGCACCATTAGAGCAGAGCCTTTCTTTTTTCACTATGGAATCCCCAGATCCTAGCATAGAGCCTGGCATACCAAGCATATTGGGGTTTCTATAAAAGCCCAGCTGTTCTCCCCTTAATCCCTCTAGATTTCAAACCATGTGAGTATAGCCCATTTGAGAATCAATATAACAGCTCTCTTAAAGATATAGAGCTGGATAGCAAAAATGGTTCTTAATATGTCCTCCCTCAATGAGATCCTGGAGTACAGAGATTTTGTTCTCTAGGTCAGACACTCACACAGCCAGGTTGGTTGCCTGGAGGCAGCAATGAGGTTACAAGTGTGGAAAAAATACAATCACCTGCAGGAAGTCAAGGCCTCTTACTATCAAGAAATTGCAAAAGACCTGAGATTGTAGTTTTCTTGCATGCTAAAAAACTAGCTTGTGTCCGTTTCGTGGATGCTGGCCAAAGATTATGGGACTCTTGGGTCAGCGACAAATAACTTTTTTATTTACAGCACAAGAAGTAGCCAAGGTGTCAGCAAAATGTTCACACTTGCCCTACCCACAAGTCCCATGGGAAAACACAGTGGTCCATGAGAGACTCTGAACATGCAGGGAGTTGAGCTACAGGAGAGTAAGTCTGTACTGGAGCAACTCGCTCCTTTTATAACAAGTTGAGGTCAGTCTGCTCTTTTTTGCGGGGGTGAAGAGTACTAGGGACTGAATCCTACATCCCCAACCCCCCCCTTTTTTTAAAAAATTTATTTCTTGTTTTGAGACAGGATCTCACTAAGTTGATTAGGGCCTCAGTAATTTGCTGAAGCTGGCTTTGAACTTGCAATCCTCCTACCTCAGCCTCACAAGTCCCTGGGATTACAGAAATACATCACCACACCTGGAAATCCTGCTCTTTATACAGGCCACTGAAAACACCACCCTGACAAATGGCCTAGGTAAAAAGCAAACAGAGTCTTCCCTAGGTGGCTACACAGGAAGAAGATGTAGAAAGGCTCAGAGCCCTTGGAAGATCACCTCTCCCAACACCAATCTGCTCAGGACACATTTTCCCATTGAAGGGGAAGAGGAAGGTAAAGAGAATAAGAAGGTGGTTATTCCAAAACTTCTCTCCAGGGAATAGAGCAGCAGTTCCCTTATGGAGGAAACATGTCCTAGTATCTTGCTCACTCAGCCCATTGAATTTAACAAACAAATTAATAGGGATACACCTGCCTCTCTTTGGGTAATAGAATATATGAAATAATCCTACTCCCACATTTACTAGGATATGTCCAAATCCAGTATTGTATTCCTTTGTATTAACTCTTGAGACAAGTTACAGGCAATTCCAGTTTTGCCTCCTATGATGGTTAGCTTTATGTGTTAACTTGGCTAAGTGACAGCAGCACCCAGTTATTTAATCAAACACAAATGTGGGTGTTTCCATGAATGAATTTTATAGATATGGTTAATATTGGCCACCAGCTGACTTTTAAGTAAAGGAGATGACTTTTGATAATGTGAATGGGCCTCAATCCAATTAGGATCTTTCAGAGCAAAACTGAGATTTCTCTATGGAAAAAATATATATATATCTCCCAAGACTGCAACATCCAGTCCTGCCAGAGAATTTGTAGCCTGCCAGCCTGTCCTTTAGGTTTCAAGTTTTCAGTCCTACAACTGCAAGAGCAAATTTCTTAAAATACCTCTGACTTTCTGCTTCTCTGCAGAACCCTGATGGACATATACACATATCAGAAACAGGTCCGAACAAGATGTTAATTAAATAAACCTGTAGTTCGGCTACATTCTTGCTCACCATACAATCTTGCCATGGTTTACTCAGGGTCTCAAATTTCTTGATACCTGAGAGAGAACAGACATCAATACTCTAGCCACTGTGAGATAACAAATTGTAATCTTTCCTGTGATGCCTATTTTTCTAAACCAAAATATCAGAGCACATGGTCTGATAGATACAAGTGTATATGTAGGGAAAAGTGAAGATAATTATGTACTTGAAACCAGCCTGTTCAAAAAGACTGGGACATATAATCACTGTTTTCTTGTCATATGTCTGCTTTACCCTATTTGCCTCCCCTGGCCAGATAAGCTTCTGAACAGCAAAGAATATAATCAACAGAATGAAGAGATAACATACAAAATGGGAAAAAATACCTTTAAGAGGTTAATGTGCAGAATATATCAGTAACTCAAAAAACATCAAAACAATAAATAATCCAATTTATAAATGGACAATAAGCCTAAATAAACATTTCTCAATAGATATATGAAAAAAATGCTCAATAACACTAATCATTAGGGAAATGCAAATCTAATCACAATGAGATACCATCTCACTCCAATAAGAATGTATGTCTAACACCAAAAAGAAGATAAGAGGGGCTTAAGAAAATATGGATTAAGATCTTGGGGAAGATGGCGGCGAGGGGAGCGCAGCACCCCAGTGCGCTGCGTCACTGTGCCGGAGAAAGACGGGGTGAAACAGTTGAAGGCTACCTTGGTGGGAATCCCCAGTGAAATTGAGGTGCTCCAGAATCTAGAGGACAGAGTTCCAGCGCGCGGGATTTGGCTGCAGGGGCTTGGTCGCGGGTGATTTCTCCGCACGGAGGGAAGCAGTACCTGGTCGGCAGACCGCCCCGTGGATGGAGTCTGGGACGCTCCCGGGATTACAGCGAAGCGGATTCTGGAGACTCCTGCCAGTGGCGCACTGGCCGCGCTGAGTGCTGAGTTCCAGATTTGAAACAGAGGAGAGAACCGGCCCAGTTCAAATCCCGACGCCGATCGGAACACGGAGGAGGACAGCGGCCGCCATCATGGAGAGCTGATGTAATCATCCCTGTTTTCTACTGATCTCAGCTCATTCAGCTACGGAGCAGGTGATTCCGGGCTGGTATTTGCCTGCGCCGCGCAGACAGATCGCTCTGGCTCGGGACTGGAAATCCTGAGGAGATTACTCTTCGGGCTTCACCCCTGGCAAGGCGGGCGCCGGGCTTTGAGCGGCCAGATTCTGGTTCCCCGGGTTGCTTTGGCCCAGGGCGGGAGATCCTTCGGGGACTCCGGGCGGAGGCCAGTTACAAGTGAATTGTGCCCTGAGGGGCGGCATGGCTCTAACTCCCGGAACAGTTTGGCTGGGGGCCAGGGAACCCGTGGGGACTGCATCTTTGACCCTGCCCCTGGCTGAGCGTACACTGAGCTGGGAGAGGTTGGAGCTGCCAGGCTCGGGCTCCCGGGGCTGTTTGGGCCTGAGGCTGGGGTACCTCTGTAGAGCCTGCTCCTAACAGAGTGTGGCATGGATCGGAGAGGCTGGGTTCTGGCTCTCGTGGCTGCTTGAGCCCAGGGCCGCGGAGCCTGCGGGGAACGCGAGCTGAGGCCAGCCACAAGTGAAACTTGCCACGAGGGGCAGCGGGACTCTGTCTCCCGGAACAGTTTTGGCCCGGAGCTGGGGAGCCCGCAGGAAGTGCGTCTTAGACTCTGCTCCCAGCGGAGCGTGCACCGAGCAGGGAGAGTCTGGTGCGGCCAGGCTTGGGCACCGAGCAGGGAGAGTCTGGTGCAGCCAGGCTTGGGCTCCCGGGGCTGCTTTGGCCTGGGATTGGGGAACCCGAGGCGGTTGCTCTGAGGAGCCTGCTCCTAGCAGAACAAGGCGGGGATCGGAGAGACCGGCTCCTGGCTCCCGAAGCGGCTCTGGCTCAGGGTTGGGGATCCTACAGGGACTGCTTCTTGGTCCGGGTCCTGCTGGGTGCTGCGGGGGCCTGAGGGGCAGAGTGGAGCTGCCTACTGCGCCCAGAGCAGGCTAAGGGTCCCGCCGGTGTGGTATCGCGACACCCCAACTGCAGCTGGGGCCGAGGAGAGTAGCCGCCCACGCCTGGAACAGGACCAGCGACCCGACGGCAGGGCAGCCAAGTCAACCCACTTGGAGTGGAGGCCGTGAAGAGCCACTGTCTGATCCTGCAAGGTAGGCAGACCTGCATCCCACTGGCAGGACAGGCTCGGCAGCCTGCCAGTGTGGTGGACGAGTAGCATCGAGGCAGTCACATCACACTGGTTGGAGTGGGGGTTGAACAGAGCCACCGCCAGCGTCTGGAAGGAGCCCAGAGACCCGTTATAGAGGCAGTTAGGTACCCCCACTGGGAGTGGGGGTTGAGCAGAACTGCCGCCCAGGCCCGCAGGGTGGGCAGATCTGAGACCCACCGGCGGAACAGGCTTGGAGGCCGACCAGCGTGGTAGACACGGCACATCAACTGGAGTAGGGGTGGAGAAGAGCTGCTGCCCACATCCGGACCAGGACCAACAATCCGAGGACGTGGTAGGAACGTCACCGCAATTGGAGTGGGGGCAGAGTAGAGCAGCCACCCATGCCCGCAGGGTGGGCAGACCTACGACCAACCAGCGTAGTGGATAGATCACCCTGATTAGAGGAGGAGCACAGCCACTACCCGCCCTACAAGAGAGATATCCCAACTATACAAGAGAAATATAAATAAACAGGGGGAAAAACTTCAAAAACACAACAGTTTCACCAAGCAGAAAGAAACACAAGCAATATGAAAACACAAGGAAAGAAAGGACCACAAGCAATGCAGGGCAACTCAACTCTAGAAGAGGTAATAGCTGCAACAGATGGAATGTCAGATAAAGAGTTCAGGATATACATGCTTCAGATGATCTGGACTCTCAAGGAAGACATGAGACAGCAAAATCAGACAATGAAAGATCACATTGACAAGGAACTACAGAAACAAATCCAGGAAGTAAAAGATCAATTTCACAGGGAGTTAGAAGTAATAAAAAACAAACAAATAGAAATCCTAGAAATGTAGGAAGCAATAAACCAACTTAAAACCTCAATTGACAATACTACCAGCAGAATAGATCACTTAGAAGATAGAACATCAGACAATGAAGACAAAGTATTTCAACTTGAGAAGAACATAGACGGTTCAGCAAGACTGCTAAGAAACCATGAACAGAACATTCAAGAATTATGGGACAACATTAAAGACCAAACTTAAGAGTCATTGGGATACAGGAAGGCACAGAGCTCCAAACCAAAGGAATAAACAATCTATTCAATGAAATAATACGAGAAAACTTCCCAGACTTGAAGAATGAGACAGAATCCCATATCCTAGAAGCCTACAGGACGCCGAAAGTGCAAAATCATAAGAGATCCACACCTAGACACATTATAATGAAGATGCCCAACATACAGAATAAGGAGAGAATTTTAAAAGCTACAAGAGAAAGAAAGCAGATTACATTTAGGGGCAAACCAATCAGGATAACAGGTGATCTCTCAACACAGACTCTGAAAGCTAGAAGATCCTGGGATAACATTTTTCAAACACTGAAAGAAAATGGGCTCCAACCAAGAATCGTGTATCCGGTGAAATTAAGCTTCAGGATGGAAGATGAAATTAAAACCTTTCACGATAAACAAAAGTTAAAAGAATTCGCAGCTAGAAAACCATCTCTTCAAAAAATCCTTGGCAAAACACTACAGGAAGAGGAAACTGAAAATAACATTGAAAACCATCAGTGGGAGGTAGGACAGTAAAGGGGGGAAAGTAATCAAAGAGGAAAACTAATCAGGTTTAGTAACATAAATAAACAAATATGACTGGAGGAACAAACAAAATCTCAATAATAACCCTAAATGTTAATGGCTTAAACTCACCAATTAAGAGACACAGGCTAGTCGATTGGATCACAAAACAAGATCCAACAATATGTTGCCTACAGGAGACGCATTTGATAGGAAAAGATATACATAGACTGAAGGTGAAAGGCTGGGAAAAATCATTCCACTCATATGGACTGCGGAAACAAGCAGGAGTGTCCATACTCATATCAAACAAAATAGATTTCAAGCCAAAGTTAATCAAAAAGGATAAAGAGGGACACTACATACTGCTCAAGGGAACCATACACCATTAAGACATAATAATCATAAATATATATGCCCCAAACAATGGTGCAGGTATGTTCATCAAGCAAACTCTTCTCAAGTTCAAGAGTCTAATAGACCACCATACAATAATCATGGGAGACTTCAACACACCTCTCTCACCACTGGACAGATCTTCCAAACAAAAGTTAAATAAGGAAACTATAGAACTCAACAACACAATTAACAACCTAGACTTAATTGACATATATAGAATATACCACCCAACATCAAGTAGTTACACTTTTTTCTCAGCAGCACATGGATCCTTCACAAAAATAGATCATATATTATGTCACAGGGCAACTCTTAGACAATATAAAGGAGTTGAGATAATACCATGCATCTTATCTGATCATAATGGAATGAAACTGAAAATCAACGATAAAAGAAGGAAGGAAAAATCATGCATCACTTGGAGAATGAACAATAGGTTACTGAATGATCAATGGGTTATAGAAGACATTAAGGAGGAAATTAAAAACTTCTTAGAGTTAAATGAAATCACAGACACAACATATCGGAATCTATGGGACACATTGAAAGCAGTTTTAAGAGGAAAATTCATTGCTTGGAACGCATTCCTTAAAAAAAGAAAAAAACCAACAAATAAACGACCTCATATATCATCTCAAAATCCTAGAAAAAGAAGAGCAAAACAACAGCAAAAGAAGTAGAAGGCAAGAAATAATTAAAATCAGAGCTGAAATTAATGAAATCGAAACAAAAGAAACAATTGAAAAAATTGACAAAACCAAAAGTTGGTTCTTTGAAAAAATAAATAAAATCGACAGACCCTTAGCCATGCTAACGAAGAGAAGAAGAGAGAGAACCCAAATTACTAGCATACGGGATGAAAAAGGCAATATCACAACAGACACTTCAGAAATACAGAAGATAATCAGAAATTACTTTGAATCCTTATACTCCAATAAAATAGAAGATAGTGAAGGCATCGATAAATTTCTTAAGTCATATGATCTGCCCAGATTGAGTCAGGAAGATATAGACAGCCTAAACAGACCAATAACAATAGAAGAAATAGAAGAAACCATCAAAAGACTAACAACTAAGAAAAGCCCAGGACCAGACGGGTATACAGCAGAGTTTTACAAAACCTTTAAAGAGGAACTAACACCAATACTTTTCAAGCTATTTCAGGAAATAGAAAAAGAGGGAGAACTTCCAAAGACATTCTACGATGCCAACATCACCCTGATACCTAAACCAGACAGAGACACTTCAAAGAAAGAAAACTACAGACCAATATCTCTAATGAACCTAGATGCAAAAATCCTCAATAAAATTCTGGCGAATCGGATTCAAAATCGTATCAAAAAAATTATACACCATGATCAAGTAGGATTCATCCCTGGGATGCAAGGCTGGTTCAATATACGGAAATCAATAAATGTTATTCACCACATCAATAGACTTAAAAATAAGAACCATATGATCATCTCGATAGATGCAGAAAAAGCATTCGACAAAGTACATCATCCCTTTATGTTCAAAACTCTAGAAAAATTAGGGATAACAGGATCATACCTCAACATTGTTAAAGCAATCTATGATAAGCCACAGGCCAGCATCATTCTGAATGGAGAAAAATTGAAGGCATTCCCTCTAAGATCTGGTACGAGGCAGGGATGCCCTCTCTCACCACTTCTGTTCAACATAGTTCTCGAAACACTGGCCAGAGCAATCAGACAGATGAAAGAAATTAAAGGCATAAAAATAGGAAAAGAAGAACTTAAATTATCACTATTTGCAGACGATATGATTCTATACCTAACAGACCCAAAAGGGTCTACAAAGAAACTATTAGAGTTAATAAATGAATTCAGCAAAGTGGCAGGATATAAAATCAACACGCATAAATCAAATGCATTCCTGTATATCAGCGACAAATCCTCTGAAACGGAAATGAGGACAACTACTCCATTCACAATATCCCCCCCAAAAATAAAATACCTGGGAATCAACCTAACAAAAGAGGTGAAAGACCTATACAATGAAAACTACAGAACCCTAAAAAGAGACATAGAAGAAGACCTCAGAAGATGGAAAAATATACCCTGTTCATGGATAGGCAGAACTAACATCATCAAAATGGCGATATTACCAAAAGTTCTCTATAAGTTCAATGCTATCCCAATCAAAATCCCAACAGCATTTCTTGTAGAAATAGATAAAACAATCAGGAAATTCATATGGAATAATAAAAGACCCAGAATAGCAAAAACAATGCTAAGCAGGAAGTGTGAATCAGGCGGTATAGCGATACCAGACTTCAAACTATACTACAGAGCAATAGTAACAAAAACAGCATGGTACTGGTACCAAAACAGGCGAGTGGACCAATGGTAAAGAATAGAAGACACAGTAACCAATCCACAAAACTACAACTATCTTATATTTGATAAAGGGGCTAAAAGCATGCAATGGAGGAAGGATAGCATCTTCAACAAATGGTGCTGGGAAAACTGGAAATCCATTTGCATCAAAATGAAACTGAATCCCTTTTTCTCGCCATGCACAAAAGTTAACTCAAAATGGATCAAGGATCTCGATATTAAATCAGAGACACGGCATCTGATAGAAGAAAAAGTCGGCTATGATCTACATACTGTGGGGTCAGGCTCCAAATTCCTCAATAGGACACCCATAGCGCAAGAGTTAACAACTAGAATCAACAAATGGGACTTACTCAAACTAAAAAGTTTTCTCTCAACAAAAGAAATAATAAGAGAGATAAACAGGGAGCCTACATCCTGGGAACAAATCTTTACCCCACGCACTTCAGATAGAGCCCTAATATCCAGAGTATACAAAGAACTCAAAAAATTAGATAATAAGATAACAAATAACCCAATCAACAAATGGGCCAAGGACCTGAACAGACACTTCTCAGAGGAGGACATACAATCAATCAACAAGTACATGAAAAAATGCTCAACATCGCTAGCAGTCAGAGAAATGCAAATCAAAACCACCCTAAGATACCATCTCACTCCAGTAAGATTGGCAGCCATTAAGAAGTCCAACAACAACAAGTGCTGGCGAGGATGCGGGGAAATGGGTACACTTGTTCATTGTTGGTGGGACTGCAAAATGGTGCAGCCAATTTGGAAAGCAGTATGGAGATTTCTTGGAAAGCTGGGAATGGAACCACCATTTGACCCAGCTATTCCCCTTCTCGGTCTATTCCCTAAAGACATAACAAGAGCATGCTACAGGGACACGGCTACATCGATGTTCATAGCAGCACAATTCACGATAGCAAGATTGTGGAACCAACCTAGAAGCCCTTCAATAGATGAATGGATTAAAAAAATGTGGCATTTATACACAATGGAGTATTACTCTGCATTAAGAAATGACAAAATCATAGAATTTGGAGGGAAATGGATGGCATTAGAGCAGATTATGCTAAGTGAAGCTAGCCAATCCTTAAAAAACAAATGCCAAATGTCTTCTTTGATATAAGGGGAGTAACCAAGGACAGGGTAGAGACGAAGAGCTGGAGAAGAAGATTAACATTAAACAGGGATGATAGGCGGGAGGGAAAGGGAGAGTTAAGGGAAATTGCATGGAATTGGAAGGTGAGCCTCAGGGTTATACACAATTACATATAAGAGGAAAAGAGGAGTAGGAGAGAAATTATATAAGTGTAAGAAACGATTTACAGTAGAGGGGGTGGAGAGAGAGAAGGGGAGGGGAGGGGAGGGGAGGGGAGGGGAGGGGGGATAGTGGAGAATGGGATAGACAGCAGAATACATCAGTCACTAGAAAGGCAATTTGTAAATCAATGGAAATGCAACTGATGTGACACAGCAATCTGTATACGGGGTAAAGGTGGGAGTTCATAACCCACTTGAATCATTCTGTGAAATATGGTATATTAAGAACTATGTAATGTTTTGAACAACCAACAATAAAATAATAAAAAAAAAGAAAATATGGATTAATAGAAATCCTTGCACATTGCCAATGGGAATGTAAATTAGTGTAGCCATTATGGAAAATAGTAAGAAGTTCCTCAAAAAAATGAAAATGGAACTACCATGTGATCTATCAATCTCACTTCTGGGTATACATCCAAAATAAATTAAGTCACTCTGTTAAAGAGACAATTGGGCCCCCATGTTGTTTCGACACTATTAATAATAACCAAGAAATGGAAAAAAACTATGTGTCCATCAACAGATGAATGGATTAAAAACAAGGTACATTTACACCATGGAACACTATTGAGCCACGAAAAGGATGGAATCCTGTCATTTGGAAAAATTTGGATAGAATTAGAGAATATTATATTAAGTGAAATAAGTCAAGCACAAAAAGACAAATATCATGTCACTCATATGTAGAATCTAAAAATATTAATCTCATAGAAATATCATCCATGATCAATGTACTCTTCAGGGTTCTCTAGAGGAACAAAATCAACATAAAGTATAATTATAAAAAAGGGATTTATCAGGTTGGCTTATGCAACCAGAAGCTGGATAGTTCACAATGGCTATCTGCAGGCTGGAGAGCTGGAAGAATCAGTAACCACGCAGTCCAAGAGGCTGAAGCCCCAGAACAAGAGAGATCAACAGTGCTACCCTAGTCTGAGACTGAGGCTTCTGGAGAATCACTGGAAGAGTCCACTTTGCAAAGTGAAGAAGCAAAGGTTCAATATCCTCAGACGATCGCTGCAGCAATAAAGAACCCATTCGAGAAGTTTTCTGATAGAGTTTTTTGGGTCTTCTAGGTATAGAATCATATTGTTGGCAAATAGTGCTAATTTAAGTTCTTCTTTTCCTATCTGTATTTCTTTCCTCTGTCTAATTGCTCTGGTCAGTGTTTCAAGAACTATGTTAAATAGAAGTGGTGAAAGAGGGCATCCCTGTCTTGTTCCAGTTTTTAGAGGGAATGCCTTCAATTTTTCTCCATTTAGAATGATGTTGGCCTGGGGCTTAGCATAGATAGCCTTTACGATGTTGAGATATGTTCCTATTATCCCTAGTTTTTTTAGTGTTTTGAACATGTAAAGGTGCTGTATTTTGTCAAATGCTTTTTGTGCATCTATTGAGATGATCATATGAACATACTTTATATACAGAGATATGAAAAATTGTGTTCTATATGTGTTATAGAATTGTGATGCATTCCACTGTCATGTATTTAAAAAATAAAAGCAATTTTTTAAAAAAGAACCCATTCAAGAAGATTGGAGCTTGCATCTGCTGTTGCTTCCTAAGCCATCATCCTATTGGATGGCACTACTCATGCTTAAGGGAGGGTCTCCATTTCAGTTGCCTATCCCACATGCCAATCATTCCTAGACACACCTTCATTGACATACCCATAAACCTCTTAATCTTTGGCATCTCTTAATCCAATCAAGTTGACAATTCAAATTAACCAGTAAAATCAGTCTGGCCTTTCATCTTTCTCAGATAGGCCTCCTAGTCACCAATAATAGTTCCAAGCCTCGAGGTCCAGGGCCCCTCTCTCACATGCTGCTTTTGAGAAACACTGGTGCTAAGAAACATTAATCCTGCATTCCTCTCTCCTGCACTTGCCTTTCTCCTTGGCTATTAGCTCTGGAATGCAGGAAGTGGCTTTATTAGATCCAAGGGCCAGGCCTAGTTCAGTCAGAAGGCTCAGTGCCCCTGTATTGAAGGGAGGAGAGAAAAAAGGCAGGGCAAGAGTGAAAGAGACTTGCAGATGTAAAAGCCTAGTGTCAAAGACAACGAAGTACTTGCCCACTGACGGAGGAATTCTAAACCTGAACACTGTCAACTTTTAGAATGACTTTGTGCAAGTGACTTAGCTTTAATAATCTATAGTTTCCTCATCTATAGCAATGCGGTAATAATTATGTCCATTTCATAAGGAGAAAATCTGATAATGTCTGTAGCACACTTAGCACAGGGTCTGACAGATAATTCACACTATATATGCTAACTTGATGATGATGATGCCACTACTCTTGACATACAATTCCTCACCTGTAAAATGAAGGGTTGAACTATATGACCCTCCACTCCCTTCCAGTTCAACAGTGCTATGACTTGGCAAGGCAGAAACCAACTCTCTTACTTTATATTGAAAAACCAGCCTCTACCTCAGGGTAAAGACTGTCCAAGGAAGGGGGCATGACCCTTGTCCTTGGAAAGATCCACAGAGCACTCCTAGGCACTACCCACCCTGCTGAGTTGTTTATCTACAAATAACAGGTGAGATCTGCAGTACCGGGTGTCCCTGACTCAGGCTAGGTGGGGACCCATAGCAACCCCCTAGCAGCCACCAATCAGCATGAGACGGGGAAATACCTGGGATGCCAGATGACCCCCTGAGTAGTTTATGGTGGTTGACAACGTGTTGGGAAACTATGTAGTTCAGCACATACTCCCCTCATGGCTTAAACCAATCAGTTCAAACGAATCCCCCTCCTGTACTAACCAATCACCCTTACCCAACTTGTTCCCACCAGTGAATGTGCTAATCATGTTTTAGAGTTGTTTTATGATTTTCCCATGGTGTGTGATGATTTACTAAGAGATGCTATGATGTATGTGAAGTCCCTGCCTTCCCCAAAGAGTGTATAAAACTGCTGCAAACCCTGGGCTCGAGGCCTCTCAGCGTCACCAGTTGCTGTGTGTGCGTGCGGAGGACCGAGCTAGCTCACAATAAACATCTCTTTGCTGCTTACATCGATCTTGGTCTCTGGTGGTCTTTGGGGGTCTTGAATTCGAGCATAACAATATCACCTCCATTTCACAAATGACAATGGCGACTAGGAGAATGGAAGTGCTGGAGCCCAACTTTAAATTCTGCCCCGGAGGCCAGCTCCAGCACCTGGGTCTAGATGATGCTGCTGCTAACAGCAACTAAAAGGCTTTAATACTTGGTTCTGCCCTCCCTAAATTGATGTGTGTCTTGCCTCTTGTTGCAACTCTAAGCTAATATTGAATCTTACATTCAGCACACATTGAATTGCTATTGATTGTCACACTGTGTCTCAGATTAACTTTATTGCATTATGTATTCACACATACAGCTTACTAAAACCAGCATACAGAGTCACCTCTCAGTACCCTGCAGACTTCAGAATGTTTTCAGGACCATGAATTTCTCAGAGAATCGAACAAATTCTTCGTTGAACAACTGGCAACTTTTATTGGATAACTGACGTTGAACAACCTAGGAAAAGAATCTCAAAAGCACCATCCGCAAGGAACATAAATCACTCCTGATCAATTTCAATGACTTCCAATGCAAGAATCATTTCAGTAATAAAACTGTTTGGGAAAAGACTGAAGGGTTGTGTCTCTTAATCTTACACTTCCAGAATCTGTTATTAAATATGTCCAGGGCAACAATAGATCATAGATTCATTTGAAGAACCATTTAATTTCTCAAAACTATCAAGACTCAAGTGGAATTTATAAGTGGAATTGGACAGAAGATTTGTCATTCACTGGAATTAGTCAGTAGCGCTGAGACATATGGCCAATTTTTCTCCCATTAATGAATCTTTCTATACTTGAAAAGTAATAACTTCTTAAGAATGCACTTATCTGGGACTCACAGGGGAGAGCAATGATGATTTTTCTCACTTCAATATTCCACATCTCCTCCAATAGAAGAAATCTCTCTTCCACCTTTTTAAATAAAGGTTTCTTTTTCTCTCTACCCCTGCCCCCGCAAAAAAGAAAATTGCAAGTTTAAAAATTAGATCACCATGTGTTTTCCAATTTAGCACTTAATGGTCCATATACTAACTCTTGACTCCTAAGTAGACTATGAGATAATTAACAGTAGACATACCCTCAGAAGCTTCCCTGAGTTCTCTCATGTATCCAAAATAGCATTTCTCTACCAGAGTCACTTCGTCCTCCAGGGACATTCAGCAATATGTAGACATATGTGGACTGTCATTACTGGAATGTGGCTGATGCTAGCAACATCAAGTGGTTGGAGGCCAGGATACTGATAATTGTCCTACAACTCACAGAATGGCCCCTCCAACATAAAATTATTCTGCCCAAATTGTCAATTGTACTAAGGTCAAGAAATCTTGATCTAGAATCATTCTATACACATAACAAATACTTTAAAATGTTTGTTGTGTGGCATGGGGGTATTTGCCTATAATCCCTGGAGGCTGAGGCAGGAGGATTACAAATTCCAGGCCAGCCTGAGCCACATAATGAGAACTTGTCCCAAAACAAAAAAAAAAACAAAAATGTTGGAATGAGGGAATACAACTGGCTTGTGTCCACATTAAAACTAAGGAGAAAAAGAAAAAAAAACTAAGGAGATCTCAAAGTTGAGTAGAGTAGTCAGGGGATTCATGCAGGAGATAGTGGAAACTTATAATGATGGGCAGAAATTGGGTGGACAGATTAGAATAGGATGAGAATAGGAATTCTTAGAAACATAGCATTTTGAGTAATCAAAGAAGACTAACTCAATTGGCTAAAATCCTAAAGATGTACTCCAGACAATGGGGGCCTTAGTAGGACAGAACCCAAAATCAAATTTAAGAGGGAATGATGTGGTTTTGGCTTTAAAACAATTGATATTGTATGTTTTGAGGAAGGGGAATAGGAAAAATTATATTTAGTACCATTTATATGGTACATAAATAGCATCATTGATTTATATTAATGCTATTATACAAATGAAGAAACTGAGACACAGAGACATTAACAATAAAGTCTAGAATTTTGTGCTTTATAATTAGGTATATTTGCTTGCTTACATCTTTTTAAATGCATTTTAATTATATAAAAGAACAAGTTTCATTGTGGCGTATTCTAACATGAGTATAATACATTTTGATCATATTATTTATTTATTCTTTTTATTTTTTAATTTGTTTTTATTTATATATGACAGCAGAATGCATAACAATTCTTATTACACATATAGAGCACAATTTTTCATATCTCTGGTTGTATACACAGTATATTTCATATCTACTCATGTCTTCATACATGTACTTTGGATAATAATAATCATCTCATTCCGCCATCATTAATAATCCCATGTCCCCTCCCTTCCCCTCCCACCCCTCTGCCCTATCCAGAGTTCTTCTATTCCTCCCATGCTCCCTCTCCCTATCTCACTGTGAATCAGCCTCCTTATATATCTTTTGAAAATAATACATTAATTACAGACAATATCATATTATCCCACAGTATCATGTGGGATTTGTAGCACAGGCTCTGGAGCCAGAGTGTGTGGGATCATATTGGCTCCACCACTTAGTAGCTCATGACTTTGGGTGAGGCACTGAACTTAGATTATTAAATAAGTTCATGAATGTAAAGCAGACAGAACCGAGCTAGGCACATAGAGTAGGCTCATGTGGGCTGTTCTTATTATGGTCATTCTTTCTAGTGATTCTTCCTTAACCCCAGCATACAAGTTCCTGCAGGATTTGCCCCCCAAAGAGCACCAACTCATCTAGTGTGGCAAAATGGAAGAGGAATCAGCAAGAGCCTTTCAGGACTTTCCCAACTCATTTCAATAAGCTATCTTCAGAGGTCTCTCAAAACAGAGTCATTTAAATGGTACTACTTGTGCTGAAAACATGTCCTCCAGTAGCCTATTAAATCTGAAGTTTGGACAAGGAAACAGTAAAATAAACACATACAGGCCTGCTCCTTTGTATAGACTAATGAAAGACGATTCCCACTAGAGGGAGGGCATGTAAGAGTGTGTGTGTGTGTGTGTGTGTGTGTGTGTGTGTGTGTGTGTGGTATGGTGGTGGGAGAGGGAGTAAAATGGGATCACACCAAGACAACCTGGAGTTCTGAGAACATAGCAACAAGCTGAAAGGAGAGGGACCTTTACATATTCCAGCAATCAAAACATTTACATATGAACCTTTACTTTATAATTTCTGCTTCCAATTTTCAAAAAGCAATGAGTATGGGATTCCTCCATTGTGTTAGTCAGCTTTACATTACTGTAACAAATACCTGAAATAATCTGCTTATAAAGAGAAAAAATGTTATTTTGGTTCACAGTTTTGCAGATTCCAGTCCCTGATTGGTTGGTCCAATGCCTTTGGGCCCATGGCAGTATAGCAAAACATGGTAGCAGCATGTATCAAAACCATTCACCTCATGGTCAGGATAAGAGGAAAGGATTCCAAGATTTCTTTCAGGTACTTCCCTAATAACCAAAGACTCCCCATTAGGCGCCATCTCTTAAAGGTTTCACTACTGCCCAATAGCATCATGAGCTGGGACCAAGCTTTAACACATGGGTCTTATCCAAACCACAGAATCCATCAAAGTTACCTCCCTCGTTTTTAATGACTCATTAAATAAGAGAAGAGGCACCGACCTGATGGATAAAGCCAGGGTTTCAGCCATTGAAAAGGACAGGGCAGACCTCAGAGAAGAAAACTCAGGAGGGCAATGATGGCTACCATCCAATATCTGAAGGTTGACAGGGTGGATGGGGAATTAAATGTGTTCATGTAGGGGCCAGTTGTCTAGAGTGGGTTTCAGTTCGGCAGACCCGCCAACTGACTTTCTGCTGCTGAGAGTCATCTAAACTGCAATTCACTGTTGGGGAGTAGTGACCCCTCCCCACCATTAGACTTCTGCAAGCAGGGGATGAACAACTGTGGTGTAGGGAAACAGTCAAGGTTTCAAACTTTCAAGTGATTTCCAATCATACAATTCCCAGATTTGAAACTTACATGACCTATTTGGAGGTAAGTATAGATCCCACTCCTTTTCTTTACCTTCTCCAGACTTGATTCCATCCCCAAAGCCGCTTCTCCTGGATTGTTCCTGGCTGAAAAGAACACTGTGTGAAGGTTCTCAAGGCTCTATAATGTGACGGGGGGGTAGTGTCTACCAAGGACAAAGAAGGGAGCAAAGGAGGCCCATTTCTTTTTCCTGTTACATAAGCAGCAACTGTTTATAATAAGAATGTTTTTAAAATATTTTAAATCTAATTGCCCTTCTCAGTAAAGAAAAAACAAACAAAAAAGAAGCTCCCTTTCATGATTAGGGTTAGAACATGGGATTTATTGCCTGGGAAAGGGCAGTAGGGTATCCCGAGAACAAAGAAACCACGGATGAGAAAGAAGAAAGATCCCTGTAGAGCAATTTCTGCAAACAGAAGGAGAAGTAGAAGGCCTTCCTGGGAGGAAGCAGGGAATTCTGTAACGGATGAAGCTGGGCAGAAGTAGCCACCTGGACCCTCTGTGCCTCTGAGCCTCAGCTGTGGGCAGTGGGGACAACTAGGAGCTCTGGGTGGGAGGAACTCAAAGGAGGCTTTACCACACTCTCTTGCTTGGACTTCCAGAGGGAGACCCCCTCACCATGTCCCTGTGCCAACACACAATGGCCACAGTAGGTGAGAATGACAGGGTGCATGTTTCGGAAGGGACAAGGCAGAAGTAGGTGCCCTAAATGTCTCCATTCACATTTGTCATGGAAGTATCCAAAAGTTCTCATGTGTACTTGATGAGAAACCTGGACATAGAGTGGAGAGCAAGGGTCTTGCCTTAGGTGGCCATTAAGAGATGTCAAGTTACCAGATGGAAGGCATCGTTGATTATCAGAAGTTCTATACAATCACATGGCATTGAGTTAACAAGGGGTGACCCCAAGCCCCAAAGTGCCAAGAGGCCAAGCCCCACATTACACCACAGTGGATGTGTCCACAGGATGTGCCCAAGGACAGAGGTGAAGGGTAGAAAGAGTCCATCCAGAGGTCAGAGGAAGCAACAGAGAAGCACAGGAGCCTCTTCCTGAAGCTGATGCAGAAGCTTCCCTGGCTCGAAGGCACTAGGGAATGGAGAAGGAAGGAAAGATCCTCTGAAAGCTCCCACAGGAAGCCTGAACTTTAAGTTGAGTCATCACTCCAAAGGCCATCTTCACCCAGACAAGTGTAGTTGGCAAGTGTAGGGCGTAGTGTAGGGCATGGTAGAGATGCAGCCGTTTCTGTATCTCCACCATCTCCCTTGCACATGTGCACTCCATAAGTACAGGTGTGGTCAAGCATGAGAACCTGACAAGGTGTGGCTGGCTCAGAGGGTCTGGATGACCTCCCAAGAATGGAAAGGAAAAAAAGAAGATGACTAGGTGGGAAGAAGCAATGGAAGTGTGGAAGGAAATAAAGAGAGGGATAGAGCCTCCTGAGGGGCAACAGAAATAATCACACCTTGGTTAGGTGCTTCTCAAGGAGCAGGCCCCACTAGTCCAAGTGTACCTGGAGAGCAACAGGCACCATACAGAGCTTGTTAGATATCCAGAGTGTCAGGTCACACCCTAGACCTACTGCAGAAGAGTCTGCATTTTAATGTAATCCCAGGAGATTTGTGTGCAGATTAGAGCTTGAATGGTGCTGCATTACATGATTTAACACAGTTAGTTGAACACAATCCTCAAGTTTCAGAATATTCTCCCATTTTACAGAAGAGGACGCTGTAAGTGGTAGAACCAAGGAAGGAATCCAAGCAATCTGACACATCTTCATGACCCTCCAAACTGAGGCCACTTTGCTGGTTTGTTTCTGCTCAAATGTATGTTTACAGTTCTGTTTGAGGCAGGCCTACAGTCTTTTGGAATGCCCCGTGGAGGTACAACAGTGATGGGATTTCCATTTCCAGTGTGTTTTCCCAAGTAAAACACCGAACAGTCAAGATTCAATTCATGTCCAGGATTCTGCATGATCAAGTGCCTCCAGTATTTTAAGTTTAGGAGCAATTCATAGCTATCATGTCTAAATTGTTCTGCTTGTTCTAAATTTGTCCTGCGTGTGTACCTTTCAAGAATAGCTCTTTTAGCTGATAAACCCCTGTTTTCAAATGTAAATGTGTATTGAAAAGTATCTGCTCAATCACTTCTCCCTTAAAATCATACTATAGTCAAATTACTCAAAAGGAATCCATAGTGAAGAACGAACATTTTCAAGCATAAGCCTGTGGTGCTTTTCATCTAAAAAGGTGGCTAACAGCTTGCATAAGCTTCTAACCAGACTTAAAGCTTAAAATCCCTGTGGAGTTTGCAAAGGGCATTGAGGAAGTGAGCCAAACCTGGGAAACATAAATGTCTCTGCATGCTGACTGATCTACCAGTAGTGAAACTGGTCTGATTTAAAATTGTTATTCTGTTCAGCCTCATAACCTCTATTTTCATGACAGCAAGTGGATAATGCCCTCCTTCCTCTGTTAAGAAAAATTTTAAAAATGGCTCCTATCTAACAAATGTTAATTAGGACATGCAATGTGACCAGGAGGTCTGAAGTGACACAAACCCATGCACCACTATTTGACATCGAGTAGATAATTATAAACACGTGTATAAAGAAAATGAGTGACCTCAAGTCCCAGGTCTAGAATGAACCAGCTCTGTGACCTTGGGAAGGTGTTCTCCTGAATTCTTTTTCTTTGGACTCAGTAATTTCCTACAATTCCTTCTCACTCCAAAGTCTAAAATTTAAAATCAGATCTTAATTATGTGCTAAGTAAAGAACAGCATATTTAATTTGAAGGATGGCATACTGATAAAGATAGTTAAGAAGATGACAAGGCAGCATGGAAATTACTCATTACATAATATGAAACACAAAGTGTTGTTTATACTTGAAAACTATGTAAGAGTCTGTGTGCTGGAAAACGCTGGAAGAAAGAAGGAACGAAGAAAACAGTGAGATCATAAGTGGGTGATGTTCCCATACATTTTGAGTTCCATTAATTTGTTGTTTGTCTGATGTTTAGAAACCATACTTTTAGGGAGGCATTTCTTCATGCTTGGTACTTTGCTGTAATTCATTTCCTCAGCTTCCAAAGCGGTGTTAGCCAGGTCAATATTGTTACTATTTATGGACTATGTCACTTTCCAGAACTCCATTTTTTTTTCCAAAATCATCACAGGCCCATGTCCCAGAAGCCAGGCAAATCCCATCCTGTTGCCCCAAACCTGAACCTCCACCATGGATTTCAGGCTCGCTTTCCCTCCACTGAAGGCTGAGAAAGAACAGGTATTGAACACAAAGGTCAAATACAGAACCTCAGGTGAGAAGGAACCTTGCAGTTTGCCCAGTCCTTCCTCAGAGACAGTCCATTTGGAGTGTCTGCCTGTCTCACAAGGAAGCTCTTCACTGCCTCTCAACTCAGGGCCAGGGCAGCCATATTGGACAGTATGTCTGCGCTTCCCACCATGGCAACATTGACTGGACCATGTGGACCACCGGATCCAAAATGGCCAATCAGAGCCTCTTTCCCAGAAATTTGAAATTGAGACTAAGAAAGAATCAGTCTCTCCCTGTATGGTAAAATCCAAAACACGGCAGCATGTCAGCATGGGTGCTGAGATAGGGGACATTTTTATCACCCTTGTAGACGGTAAAAGCAGGAGAAGTTCATCTGGGGGTTGGGATGTGTCCAGATATGTTGTTGCTTCTTGCTCCAGCCTCTTACTATAGGATTGCTGTTTCTGTGAAACAGCTTGAATCCTTATAATAAAATTCCCTTTCAGTTTAAACTACAGCAAGTTGGTTTCTGTTTTTAGCAATTAAAATCATCCTAAGAGTATCCCTTCCTCAACTATGGGAACCTCCCAGAAGGCCACAGGAAACCTGTGAGATCAGGCCCTACCTAAGCTTTGTCTCCCACTCCACATTTCAGCCATGCTGGGCCCCACCTGATAGTGCCCACACACTACCACTTCTTGTCCCGAGGCTTTGCTGGCTGCTCTGCCTGAAATGCTCCAAGGCCCACCTAGCTCCCTCCCCATCTTCCCTAGGATGGTAAAAAGCCTGGCCACAGGGGTCTACTTACTTCCTCCCTTTACTTGCAGCCTTGCATATGATTAAAGCACTCAGACAGAGTGCCGCCTGGGATGCTGGGAAGCTCTTTCTAATCCATGCTAGCCAGAGCTCTTTGAGCTTTCAGAGAGCAGCCCCCACCCCGGGGAAGGTGAGGGAGATGAGTCTCATTGCTGCAGTCTGAGCTGATGTTGTTCTCATTAGGTTTGTCTGCATTCTTTATTTATAAGGATTTCCTGAACATCCAGGTTAAAGGCAGGCGGTGCCCAGCATCCCCGTGCTTAATGAGGATTCAGCAGCATGGCAGGAGGAAAAAAAAAAAAAAACCAGAACTGGGGACTTTGTGTCTCAAAGGGCACTCCAAGTGAAAGAAGAGAGCTCCTCTAATATGCCTGGGGAGAGGAAGAGGAACGTCTCTCCCGGAAAGATTTTCCAAAGAACAGCAAATGTGCACATTTCCGTCCTCAACCTGATTGAAAGGAATTTCAAATAATGATTGTAACATTATGTAGTACATGCATGGGGTCTCACAAAAGGCATCTGTCTTAGGTGTTGTTATCATCTCTGATTTGTAGATAAGCACAGTTCCGTACACAGGCTAAGCAACTTGAAGAGGTTATCCAGGGACAAACTTACCCCGCCTGGTTCCAATGATTCCTCTAAGTGGTTCTCAAAGTGCACCCCTGGACCAGCAGTCCAGCATCACTTAGGAGGAACTTATTAAATATGAATTCTTAACCCCGCCCAGACCTACACAATCGTTCTGGATTTTAACAAGGCCTCCAGGTGAAGCTGAGGCAAACTCTAGGCCCTCACTACTCAATGCAGTCTTGGACCAGCAGCAGCAGCAGCATTACCTGGGAACTGACTAGAAATGCAGACTCTCAGGCCCTGCCACAGAGCTAGTGAGTCAAGGCCTGCATTGTAATGTCTCTGGGTTATTTGCAGGCACACTTTTTTAAAAAAGAGCTTCTCTTCACTATAAAAAAGCAAATAGTTGGCATTACTAGAGTATAATTTTAATCCTGTTTGAAATCCAGAAAAAGAGAGAAAGAGGAAGAGAGGTTCTAATGTGAATTAAATCAACAAAATGCAGATGAACCAGAGAAAAGGCATACAAATTTTATTGATATTTTTTATTTTATATGCATGGGGGTATCACAGGAAAGAAGTGAAAAATCCAAAAAAAGTGGTTAGACTTAGGGACTTATATCCCATTTTAACAAAAGGGGATAAATGGTGGAGAAGAAACTAGACAAAGAAAAGGGGCATTGAGCCTTTAGGAGTGGTAAATTGTGCAAAATGACTAGGAAATATATCAGGACAACTAATGGAAGATAAAGGTTATTTTAGTAAGTCTGTTTATGCAAATTCATATTGGTGCCAACTCTCCATTTCTAGTGATAAGGTTGCTCTTCTTATCCTGTTGCCTAGAGATGGGTGGGGAGGGAGGAGGGATGCTCTGCTTTTAGGCAAATAACAGAAGGAGAGAAAACTTTTCCTGTATCTATTGATTTTGCCTTCAGCTCAAAATAATCCTGGTGCTACAGGAGAATATTTTAGAGTAGCATATTCTGAACACCTTCACCAACAAGAGACAAGCAACCAGTATGGTTCATAAAAACAAAAGGTCCAGTTTTGCAGCTGTCAGCTCTTTTACTATAGTGGTGAAATGGAAATCACCAGGCCCTACTGGCTCATAATGACCACTTTTATTTTCCGGATATTGCTAGTCAATATGTGCTTTTATAGACTATTACTAAATTGCCATAACCCCTTGAATAATTACCCATATCTTGGGATGCAATGCAACCACTAAGATGATGCTGAGGTTTCTTTATTAACATAAAAACCTCCTTAATGGGAGTAAATGCAAAATCACAAAGTGGTGTGATTCGACTTTTTAAGTATAGCTCTAACTATCATAAAGAGGTATGAGGGCAGATGATAGATAAATAATTATACATATACAAATATATATGTAGAACAAGCAAGAGAGCCAACAAAATATTAACACTGAACATTTAATTGACTAGAGGTAATAGCTGTGTTTTATTTTCTTATTTTTGCTTACATGGTTTTCTAAATTTTCTTCAATGACTCTACCTCATTTTATAATAATGAGTAAAATCTCTTTTAAAATATTGTGTGATATTTTAATTCACTCTATTTCTGAAGACATGATTTTCTCAAATAACTGAGTTTTAATGTCCTGCGTGTCTGACCTTTTCATTTCAATTCTTTGGAGAGGGCATCTATGTAGTATATGATTTGGTCCCTGCCTCTGACATGGTCTCTACTGGTTAACAGTGCTGATGATATGGATTTACAGTTCCAGATGCTGCTCTTATATGGAAGGGTAATATTGAAGGGCTACAGCACACTTTTGTCCCTTACCAAAGGACCTCAATTGCTAAGTCTGAGTTCTTGGATCTCGGGTCTGTTTTAATGGTTTCAGCACCTTCAGACATTCCTCGTTATGTGTCAGTCTGTTGTTCACACTCTCTCCTCCCTCTCACCTGTGGCTTCTACTATGCTGAATCCTTGGAAATCAAGTGAACTCTGTTATCCCTGAATGTAAAGAGAAATGCTGTCTGAGTCAAGGATCAAGGAAGCTGTGCTGCAAGGAAGTCCCCTGAGCTTTTGTACAGGGCTTCCTGGCCATCTCAGCTGCACACGGTCTCTTTTAGTTTTTCTCTTGGTTCCTGAGTGTGTGCTATATTGGTAAAGTTGCTGGGGGCAGAGTTCTACATAAATGAAGTGGTGGTGTTTCCGATAACAAATAGCTACTTGGCTAAGAACTAGCATGACTCTGAGTCTCTGGACATCTCCCTCTGAGAGAAGGAGGCTGCAGATGGCAAGAACAAAGCCACTGGGTCTCTTCAATCCCTATCAAAAGGAGGTTATTTAGGTTCACCACCTGGTTAGTAGATCTGCCAGATGGCAAGGCTGAGTAACTGCTCAGAAAGAGAGTAAGTATCCAATCCATCACTCCAGCTCAGCAGACACTGTTTAACATGGGAAGCACATAGCAGTACATAACATGGGCAATGAGGCATCAAGGAGCCATCATAAAGGCAGCCATCTGGGCTTGCGGTGAACAGCCCTGTTTGCAGTGGACATGGGAATGACCCAACTGAGATCTGCCGGGGCAGGAATGAGGAAGAGGCTGGGCCCTGGGGTAGAGAGTGGGTGGGGCAGGCAGGAATCGGGGCTGTGCCTCCTTGTGCTCCTCTCCTCACCATTGATAAGTTTTGGCCACTGGAAAGATAGCGCTTCCATCTCTGGGATGTTACTGACTCCTACCCAACCCCGCCTAGTTCTCAGAGTTTTTCTTTGTTGTTATCTTCTATTTTGATGAAAAAGTAATATTTCTATACCAAAGCTGGAAAAATAAAACTGTGACTAAAAGTGATTTTGAGTATTTTGACAGTTCTGGTCCCACTCTGACCGTGGCCAAAGGGCTTCCCCTCAGGAAATGCTGTGTGTGGCTGGGAGGGGTGGAGCCAGGGGAGGGTTCATGCACCTTATTCTCTTCTGGAAAACAGGCGATGACATCTAGCTCCAGTGATTTCCACTGGGGCTCTAAGTTACAAAGTCGACAGACACAGGAACAGGACATCACAGAGTGACGCCCAGAAAGAAAAGCAGATGAACCAGGCCACATCCGGCTTGGGCATTGTAGACAGAAAGCATTTTGTCTTTATTGGTATTCTTTGGTGTTCTCACCCCCACAGTACCCAGCACAGGGCTGCCCAAATCAAGCAGTCCATTTCGTGTTTGTGGTGATCCATTTTATTCACCAAGTCTTCACTGCTCCTTGGGTACTGGGAATACAATGCTAAACAAGACAGAAATAATCCTTTCCCTCCTGAAACCAGCTGTTGCAAAATGAGGACTTAACTGCCAGAATAGTAGTAGCAAGGAAGGAAAATACAGGATTGTCCATGTATCATGGATTCCTCATAGATGATGATGAGGGTGGAAGCTCTTCTGCCCACTTTACAGATAAAATTGATGTCTCTCTGATACAACACTCTTACTGAACAAAACATAGTCTAAGGAAAAGCTCTTAATGTGGTTAAGATTTTAGACAAAAAGATGTTCACAAATGAGTTATTTGTAATAGACAAAAAAATAAATCAGCCCTACTAAGTATTATATAATTGGTTAAATTAATCATGATACTGCCCTCCATTGGAATGTTACATAGCAATTTAAAAGGTTTATGAAGAATTTTCCCAGGTGTGGTGGTGCACATCTGTAATCCCTGCAGTTTGGGAGACCGAGACAGGAGGATTGTGAGTTCAAAGCCAGCCTCAGCAAAAGTGAGGTGCTAAGCAACTCAGTGAGACCCTGTCTCTAAATAAAAAACAAAATAGGGCTGGGGATGTGGCTCAGTGGTCCAATGCCCCTGAGTTCAATCCCTGGTATCCCCCAAATAAAGGTTTGTAAAGAATTTTAACTACCTACACAAAAGTTTATTATATAACACTGAGTGAAAAAGCAAGGCAAAAAAAAATGGCATAGAAAATAAATAATAAAAATAAACCAGTAGAATAGAAGAAATAATGTTTAAGGGTTAACAATTATAGTGTTGGATGGCAGTCCTGCTCTTTATACTTTTCTGCACTGTCCACTGCCTCCACCCCCTCACCCCCCATTTTGCCTCATCCAATTACTCATCTTATAAAAGAAGGGACCAAGACTTTGCTTTTCACATTGTCAGGTACTTCAGAAATCATAAAAAATAAGCAAGCACACGTAATAAACATCTTGCTGCCTGATATTTTTTCTATCCACGTGGCTTTATTAAAGTAGAAATATTGGATATGTTTTCATAGCACAGATTTTTTTTAAAGTCCTAAAATAAGGCTAACAGCAGTAAAATTTCTATTTCAGCATCCAGATGAAGGCAGAATGTGTTTTGGTTAGACCACATATGCTGCCTCCGTTGGAAACTAAATTGGAGGCTTCTGCTCTAAGAAGATGGAGTAAAGGCCTGGCACAGTGGCCCATGGCTATAATTCCAGCAACTCGGGAGGTTGAGGCTGGTGGATAGCACATTCAAGGCCAGCCTCAGCAACCTGGTGAGACTCTCAGCAACTTAGCATAAGCCTGCCTCAAAATAAACCATAAATTAAAAAAAAAAAAAAAAGAATGTAGGGTATGTAGCTCACTGGAAAAGCCCCTGACTTCAATCCCCAGTACCAAAAAAAAGATGGAGTAAACATAGTTCTCTCTCATCTTCTCACTAAGTGCAACTAAAACCCATAAGATTTGTATATAAAACAAAGATAAGAATACTTGAAAGGTAGAGTGAAAGGGGCAGGCTGGCTAGAGACCTCAGGACTTGAGCAACAACACAGTAATGAGATCCCTGGGTTTTCTTTTTGCTTCAGACATTACAGACTTGGATCTAAAGAATACAGCAACCCAGAAACATTAACAGACACTGACAAAAAAAAAAAAAAAAAAAAAAAAAAATCCCCAACAAAAGACTGCTCTCTGTAGCCAAAACAGCAGGGAAGAACCAGTCTAGCAAACAAGCAAACTTTTAAACAATAATCACCCCGCGTTAGCAACAGAAAGGCCATGGCCCCAATCTGTTCTACACAAGCAAAAGCTGAGTGGGGAGCCTAGACTTCCACCTTCCCAAAGCTGCAACAAGCTGCCTCAACACCCCTGCCATGATGGTATCAGAGAAGCCTGAGAAGGAGCTGACACTTTGATCCTTATCAGTACCAAGGCTCCTCCAACAGAGTCATCGGAGACCATGGGAGGATCCTGGACTTCCACTTTCACCTGGGAGAACAAGGGACCCCCTTCCCCCTCCCTAGTGGGGCCTCACCACAGGGAACCTAGTGGAAAACCAGGGGTTTGCCATCACCTGCAGTGGCAAATCCACCTTCTCCTGTGGTATCAGTGCAAACCATCTGAGGAGCCTAGATTTCCACCCTGCGTAGCAATCAGAGGGATCCCCTACTTCAGATGTCAACAGAGAATGAATGGAGAAACCAGATTTCTACCTCCACCCAAGAGAGATGAGGCAGTGACCTCTCTTCCCCTGCCAGAGTAGTATCAGAGAAAGGGAACTAAAACAGGATTTTAAATAGACTTTTTAGATGTTAAAATTAGATCCAGAGTCTCATAATATGAAAATAAGCAGGTTTTAATTTTTAAAAAAGCACTCATCAAGAACTTGGAAGATCTTAAACTGAATGAAACAAGACAATGAATGCATGCCAACACCAAGGTGGAAGAGAATTCAAAATTATCTAAGAAGTATTTTAAAACAGTCATAATAAGCATGCTTCAATTAGCTATTATACTTAAAATAAATGAAAGAATAGAAGTACAGGAGAACTCCCTCAAATTCATAAAGATTATCTACCAAAAAATCCTATAGCCAACATTATACTGAATAATGAAAAACTAAATTCTTCCTCCCAACTATTGAGAAAGAGGCAAGATTGTCAATTATGAGAAATCATATTGAATATATTGCTGGAAGTTCCATATAGTGCACAGAAGTACAGGTCAAAAAAGAAGAAATGAAGCTGTTTGCAGATTACATGAATATGTATGTAGAAAATTCCAAGGAATCTACAAAAATCAAAAAACTCCTTAAACTAATGCATGAGTTTAGCAAGGTGGCAGGATATAGGATAAACATATGAAATCAATTTCATCTATGTATACTACCAATAAATACATGGACACTGAAATTAAAAGTACAATAGCATTTCCAATTACAAAATAAAATGCCAATCTTGAGTCTAAATATAACAAAACATATTCAGGATTTGAATGCTGAAAACCATACAACACCTATGAAAGAAATCAAACATAATCTAAATAAATAATAAAACACTGTGTTCATGAATGAGAAGACTCAACCTAGCAAAAATTCTCCCCAAGTTGCTCTACAAGTGTAATTGAATGTCTATCAAAGTTCCAGCAAGATTTTTATATAAATAGATAAGATTATTCTATAATTTATATGGGAAGATAAAAGAGATAGAATACCTAAAATGATCTTTTTAAATAATAAAGTGTGAGGGATGGGTCTACCCAATTGTAATACTTACAATATAGCTATAGCTACCCAATTAAGATGATGTGGTAGTGGTGGAGGGATTAACCCATAGATCAATGGAACAGAAAAGAGAATCCAGATATGGACCCACAAAATATACCCAACTGATCTTTGCAAAGATGCAAATACAATTTAATGGACAAAAGATAGCATTTTTTAAAACAGTGCTGAAAAAATTTGATATCTTGCTGCCCCCCTCCCAAAAAAAGCAAGTAAGAAAAGAAACTTCTTGACCCAAGTTTTTCACACTTTATGAAAATTTTTAATTCAAAATTGATGACAGACCAAGTAATGCATACAATTATAAACTTACAGAAAAAAAAATAGAAGAAAATCTTCAGGATCTAGGGCTAGGCAAAGAGTTCTTGGACTTGTCACCAAAGGCATTATCTATAAAAGGAAAAATTGATATGCTAGACTTCATCAAAACTGAAAATTTTTGCTCTGCTAAAGATCTTGCTAAAATGGTGAAAGATAAGATGCAAACTAAAAGAAAAAAATGCACAAACTAGCTATCTGACAAAGGATGAGTATTTAATTCATCCATATGAGTGGATTAATCCACCTAGTAGATTACACCTCTCATAATGTAAGCATTTCAGCTCTGAAAATTCTTGAATTGTGTCACACATCACTTTAGGGGGGATACCGTGTATCCAGAGGACTCTCAAAACTCAAAATTCAGAAAATAAACAATCCAACTAGGACATGAGCAAAAGACATGAAGAGACATTTCACAAAATAAAAAATACAGATAGCAAATAAGTACATGGAAAGATGTTCAACATTGTTAGCCATTAGAAAAATCCAAATTAAAACCACAACGAGATATGAATGCACATTTATGGGAATGACTGGAATTAAAACAGTGCCAGCACCAGTTGCTGGCAAGGATGTAGAGAAACTGGCCGCTTTGCACACTGCTCCTGGGGAAAAAAAAAAAGGTACAGCTATTTTAGTCAGCTTTGCATGCTGTGACCAAAAAACCTGACAAGAAAAACTTGGAGGAGGAAAAGTTGATTTGGGCTTTGTTTTAGAGGTTCAGCCAATGGTTGTTGGACTTCATAGCTCTGGGCCTAAGGTTGTGCAGAATATCATGGTAGAAGGGCATGATGGAGCAGCTCAGGACACAGTAACTAGGAGGGAAGGAGGGAGAGAGAGAGAGAGGACAAGAGAGAGCAAAGAAGAAGAAGAATAGGAGGAAGAGGAGGGAGCACCTACTCACTAAGAACAAAAATAAACCCCAAAAGCATTCCCCAAGTGACCTATTTCCTCTAGCCATATCCTACTTGCCTACAGTTACGACCCAATTCATCCATATGAGTGGATGAATCCACCTAGTAGATTACACCTCTCATAATGTAAGCACTTCAGCTCTGAAAATTCTTGAATTGTGTCACACATCACTTTAGGGGGAATACCGTGTATCCAAACCATCACAACAGCTATTCTAGAAAGCACTCCGACAGTTTCTTTAAACAGTAAACACGTAACTACCATACAACCTAGCAATTACACCCTGGGCATTTCTGAGAACGAAAACCTATATTCACACAGAATCCTGTACACATTGTTGTAGTAACTTTATTCATAACTGCCCCAAACCAGAAGCCCAGATGTCCTTTAGTGCGTGAGTGAATACTACTCAGGATTTAGTGAATACTACTCAGTATTTAAGTGGGTGGAAGAATACTACTCAGCAGTGCAGAGGAACACGCTGCTGATACTCGTAATAATTCAGATAAAACTCCACACAATGATGCTGTTTGGAAAAAAGCAAATCCCAAAAGGTTATGGACTACATAATTTCACTAGGAATTCTTGAATTGGCAAAATTATAGAAATGGGAAACATTATTGATGGCCATCAGGTGAGGAGGTGATAAAGGGCAAGAGAGAAGTAGTCGTTGCTATAAAAGGGTGACACAAAGGATCCTGGTGATGGAAATATTTTTATCTTGACTATGCCTATGGGAGTCTGCTGGCTGTTACACTGTAGTGTAGTTTTCAACATGTTTTCATTGGGGGAAACTAGGTATAGGATATTCCGAGTCTTTTTGTATTATTTCTTACAATTGCATGCAAAAGTTCTAAAAAAATTATCTCAAAATAAAAAGTTGAATTGAAAAATTAGAAAAACTTGAAGATGTCTAAATGAGAGTGGTTAAGCAGAAATTAATGAAGAGACTCAGAAATACAAAATAAAGAGAAGTAAATATTTGATGAATGCTGTCACATGGGCTGCAGGGTCACCAAGGCAGGAAGGGCAGGAGGAAGTCAAGGCAGGAGGCTGAGGCCCTATGGTAGGAGGGATGGGCCAGGAGCTGAGCTTCTCAGGAGGGGAGCTGTACTGAAGGCAGGGACCCTCTGCTCCTGGCAGGATTGGGTCAGAACCAGGGTGGCCACCCATCAGGCACCTTCAAAGTTTCCTTCCAAATCTAGGAATATATGAGATACTCTCAAAACTAATTTTCCTCTCTGGATCTTCTTCTTTTTCAAACTGTCTATAAATTAACATGGTCCACACTCTGCCATTAGTCCAGGTCTTTGGGAGCTGAGTGGTTTTCATGACTAAACTGCTGAGTCTGTCATTTGGGGTGGCAGAGGCTCTTGTGACCCACCTCCAGGAGCTGTCACCATTCCTGATGTCTAAGGAATGCCCCCGACCAGGAGCATCTTTATTTCCTCCTGGAGGCCATGCCCATAACTCTAGTCACTGCCAAACGCAAGGAGAGGTGGCAGGTTTGGGAGTGAAAATGAAGAGCTTAGGAAACCCCTCACCCTTGATTTATGTCACCTTGAGTTTACTTTCTTACCACGTATAGAGAAATAAACCAGAAACACCCGGGACAGTTCAACATGCATTACATTTCAACTATGATTTTCTACTACTGTGTACATTTTAGCTCAACTACAATATGCAGTGACCCTGTGAGTCCTGGAGGGCTGGGGTCCCCTGATAGGTGAGGAGTTCCAGCCACAAGGAGTCCTGCATCACAGAATGAATGAGAAAACAGGTCTTAACTACCCATCACCTGGCTTAGGTTTAGCCCCACGTTTTGCCTCCTCCGTATCAAAATATCCCTTGCTTCTTGACTTGGCCTTGCTCTCTTCCTTGACCGGTCTTTCACCCTGTTTTCATTAGCATTACACCGTCTTTGTTTCAGTACTTAAATATTATGCTTAACTTCTGTGTTAGCTCTTGGTTACTCATTGTGAGAGTCAGATTTTCATCACTGTGGCAAAATACCGAAGAAAAACAGCTTAAAGGAGGAAAGATTTATTTTGGCTCACAGTTGCACAGGTCTTACTCCACAGTCTGCCAGCTCCACTGTTTCTGGGCCTACGGTGAGGCTGAACACCGAGGCTGAAGGGTGCAGCAGGGCAAAGCTCCTCACCTCAAGTTATCTGAGAAACAGAAAAGAAGGGTCTAGGAACAGCACACACCTTTCAAAGGCACACTCCCTGGTAACCCACTTCTTCCCACCAGGCTCAACCACCTAAGGTTTCCACCACCTTCCCAAAATGCCACCAGCTGGCACGTGAGCTTTTAGGGGACATTCCAGATCCAAACTAATACATTCATCAAATCATGGAGAGGCACAGTGTCTCCAGGATACCTAGCTCCTTGACTGATCTTACTTCAAAATTATCCCCTGGGGAAGGGGCACCTGGGACTAGTCTCTCCTGCATGCCAGTGTGTCAGCTTCCACTGGAGTCGGTGTGATTGGCATTCAGTGTAGCAGGGAGCACAGAAGACCAAGACCAGGGAGAGCTTCATGCATACATGAAGCTCTAGCAAGCAGCAATCCAAGGAGTCCAACTAGGAAAGTCCAAGAGTCGGCAAGACCCACAAGTGGAGGCCGTGAAATAGGAGCCATGACGAGGAACTGGAAAGTGAACAATGTCACAGGGAGCAAGACCAAAGTAAACCATCTCCTGGGTTGTCTGGCCCAGGGAAGATTTTAAAGGCCAGGTGTGACAGTCTCATTTTGCTCCACTGTGTCTCAAAGGCACCACCTGTCACCTGGCAGATGATTGAGTCAGCAACCTGGGGACTCACGGCGGGTGGGGGCGGACTGTCTTGGACACAGCCCTGCAGAGTAGCACTGGAGCATCACACAGCAGTGAGAGGCTAAAGCCAACAGATGTCTTCACACCCTACATCACAGAGTCGGGATCAGAAAAGAATAATTGACAGTGTTCCTAATCAAAACAGGCTCCTTGTCACAGTGTATTTAGTGGAAAATACATAGAAAACAAAAGCTGAATTCTCCATCCAAGCTGCAGTACTCAGTAATCACTGCCAAGAAGAAGCATTTAATACAATCTTTTAAGTTTTATCTGGAGTAGGTTCTATATGGTGCAATGAGACAGCAGCCTAACCCTGCATCTCACGGTGAAGTACAAACAACTCTGATGAGGACAAACAGGGGCATCACATTAACCCAATAAATATTTACTGAGCACACCTACTATGTGCCAGCACCAACCTAGCTGCCCTTCCATATATGAATTAACACAGACAATGTGGTACATATACATAATGGAATATTATTCAGGCATCAAAAATTCAGTCCTATCATTTGTGGCAACATGAATGGAACTGGAGCACAGTTAAGCGAAATAAGCCAGGCCCAAGAAGACAAATATTGCATTTCACATGTGGAAGCTAAAATAGTTGATTTCATTCAGGTAGAGGGAAGGAGAGTAGGAAGGAGGACAGAGGAAGTTTGGATAATTGGTAACAAAAGAAAGGAGAAGTTCTAATGTTCTGTAACACAGTTGGGTGACTATAAGAGCAATTATGTATTTTACCAAAAAAAAAGTAGAGTTTGGAGCTGGAATTGTAGCTCAGTGGTAGAGCACTCGCCTAGTATGTGTAAGGCACTGGGCTCAATTCTCAGCACCACATATAAATAAATAAGATAAAGGTTCATCAACAATACAAAAATATTTTTTAAAAAAATATAAGAGTTCAAGGTTCCTCAATATAAAATAAATGATAAATGTTTAAGGAGACAGAAATGTTAATGACTGTGAGTTGAACATAATATATTGTATACATGTATCCAATTACCAACACTGTATCCCACAATATGTATAATTTTATGTCGATCAAAATTTTTTAAATTATAGAAAAAAAACTGGGCTCTGCAAGCAAACATTGAAGGAGGGAATAACTGCTGAGGAGCCAATCAAGAGTGTATAATTTGGTTAATTTTTTTTCCTGCAAAACTGGGTTATTCACCCTACAGCGTCTAGCTGGTGGGTGGTACATATACGTAATGGAATGTGGTCTTTATTTCCTTTTTGATGGAAAACATGGTGTGTAAGAACCACCGCTCAGGACAAGGACGCCCATGTCATTTGACTTTTCCTCCCTGTCCCTCCATCTTTCAGCCTTGCCTTGCTTCCCTATGGACTCCGAGGACTGCTGACTCAGGGAGTTTGATGGTGTTTTCTTATAAAAGTATTTAATGCGGCCAGATTTCTCGTTTTGATTTCACAAGAGTTTATGGGAAGAGGAGACACATCTCTCAGAACTTAGAGCATGTCCCAACACTGCCCGTGGTGTTTATAATGAGCGTTCATGGGGCTTTCCACTTTAAAACAATGTTCAAGACTTGACAGATGATCATTCCAATAGCAAGAAATGGCACACTCCGGCCTAGACGGAGATGCCTCCAACCAGACTCGGATCTCCTTGGTCTTTATTTCAATTAGCCCTGCCTGCTTTGTAATATCTATTTGAATTTAACTTTTTTCCCCCTCCACCAAAAAAGTCTAATATTCGAGGTCAGATGTCTCCAAGGAGTTTATATGTGTTTGCACAAATAACACAGAAATCCCTAAGAACTGCGAATTACCAAGCGGGATCAGCTCAATGCCTTTTGGAATTCTTTACTTTTGTAGAGCTTGTGTTTACCTTTTATTTTAAGTACTTTCAAGTCCATCCTTTAAAGTACCTTGTCTTACCGGGAGCCCTGCTCATTTGTTCTCGTTGCCTCCTTCATTGAGAAGAACCATCAATCAGCGTCTGAAACGCAGCAGCTCCTGTGCTGCATCAAAAGCCAGCGGTGGCAGCTGATGGCAAGAGGACGCGGTGGGCATTGTTGTTTGTACACAGGCCTTCATCTCTTTGAGAAGTGTCTCTGTTTGAAATGAATGAGGCAGACAAGAGTGCTGGCTTCAAAAGCAGCTATCCTCTGGGCTTTTCCTGTTGAAAGTCTTGTGCAACATTATTACCAGAAAGTAGAGAATAAAAAGTGAATGAGGCAGGCTGCAGGTTTCCTGGCAAGAGACTTACCCCTGGACTCAGACAGGCTGGACTGCTGGACGTTTATTTTCACTTGTGGATTTTGGTTTGCAAGGTTAACATGAAAGAGTTTTTTTTATTCTTTCCTGGGGATTATACTTAAAAGTTACATAAACCTCCCTCACCAAGTGCCTATCTCAGAAGTAAGGCAGGCTCCTTTCTTTGCCAGTGCCTGTTAAGGGTGTCAATGCTGGAAGGTGTAGGGCTGCCATCAATGTGGTTGCCATGGTTACAGCCTCTGGACCAGAGGTTTAGCTCCTCCATCTACTCATCATCTTTTCTGTAGCAAGAGACCTCCTATTCCCTGGTCCATTCTATAAGATTAGAGTGCACATAGTTTTCTGTGGTACTTCATGACTCTTCTGTAGATTCTTTTTTTTTATTGATTATTTAAAGCATTACATAGTTCATGATATATCATCTTTCATACATTTGACTCAAATTGTGTTTTGAACTCCCATTTTCACCCCAAATACAGATTGCAGAATCACATCTGTTACATATTCACATTTTTACATAATGCCATATTAGTGACTGTTGTATTCTGCTACCTTTCCTATCCCCTACTATCCCCCTCTGTAGATTCTTAATGACCATAATGTTGATGAGGATTTCAAGTCTTGGGCTAAGTGGGAAAGTCAAAACAATGTTCAAGACTCAATAGATGATCATCCTAATAACGGGCTTGAGGATCATCACCTGCATGTTTTGTACACAAAGGGTTTGCAATGAGTACCAGAGGATTCAGAGATAAATATCTCCCCCACAACTGGGAAGCATGGAGGACTTACAACATGTATTTTATGTACAGTTTCGTTTATGAATTCACTCTAATTTTTCCATCTTAATTTTCCCTACCTAAATTTTTAAAATTTATCTTGCATTGTTAAAAAGTGCCCTACATCCTTTTGAAGCAAGACTAAATATACAGAAAATACAAATATGTCTATCAAAAATGCATTGAATTCTAATAGGATGGGAGAAAAAAAGTACAAAGGCTTTTGGGTCCAGGAAGGGAAATTTACATAATTCAAATACCTATAACATATTCTGTGTAACATCAAATAGAATAACTTCATTGGATATTCTTTGTTGAAAAATACATATATACATGATTGATTTCAAGAAAACTAGAATTTCTAGTACAAAAGAGGGATAATGACATAGTACTCCTAACTAGGAAGTGACCAGAATAATTAGGGTACAACTAGATGAACTTGCACACAAAAAGATGTGGACAGTCCTTATAAAATCCTGGAGGTGCCATGTAGACACACCAACCAGGAAGTACTGAGTAGGTTTTAGGAGAACCCCTGGGTCCTGCACAAAGCATAAAGCTTTGCAAAACACATCAAATAAATGGAAAAACAAGTAAGAGTCACTATGCCTACATTTACAATAATTTTTCAGGTAATCTGCAAATTAACCTAGGAAGAAATGATGTAAGTACTGAGAAAAGTGAATGTTATCAAGGGCTTCAGAGTTATTTTAATCCTCTCAATAACACTTTGAGATAGATGTTTTAATCTCTACTTCTTTTCAGATGAGGTTGAAGAAGATTAAGCAATTTATGCAAAATTTAAGTCCAGGGCTGTCTATTCCTAAAAACAGATTATTACCTCAGTCTACTCCAATATTTCCCAAGCTCAAAGAACACAGGTCTGAGGCTACATCCCAGACCCTCAGGATCAGAATCTCTGAGGAGCTAGCCAGTTGCAGTGGTGCATGCGTGTAATCCCAGCAAACTCAGGAGGCTGAGGCAGGACGATTGCAAGTTCAAGGCCAGACTCAGGAACTTTTCGAGGCCCTAAGAAATATAGTGAGGCCCTGTCTCAAAATAAAAAATGAAAAAAACTGGGGATGGGATTCAGCTGTAAATCACCCTGGGTTCAATGGAAATGTGATGTTTAACAAGAGACCAGATGATGATGATTATCAGAGAAGTTTAAGGAAACTAGCTGGTGTGGTAGCACACACCTGTAATCCCCCAATGGCCTGAGAGGCTGAAGCAAGAGGATTGCAAGTTCAAGACCAGCCTCAGCAACTTAGCAAGGCCCTAAGCAACTTATCAAGATCCTGTCTTAAAATAAAAAATTTAAAAAGGACTGAAGATGTGGCTCAGTGATTGAGCACTCCTGGATTCAATCCCTGGCACCAAAAAAAAAAAAAAAAAAAAAAAGAAAGAAAGAAAACTATTTTATTGCATCAAATGGAAAATGATCCTATATCTTCCTCTGAGTGATCAAATAGAAGCCATCAGAGATTTAAATCATATACAACTAAAAATAGACCACGTCATTCTGGGGTTTATCTGATTATATTATAGGCTGTTTATTCCTAGGTTTGATAATATAGTATTTTCTGATTGAAGGTTCTCTAGATTCTAAAATACCAAGAACATTTTGAAAAGTTAAAAATGGGCTTTAATTTAAACCTCAGACTCTTTTAGCTTTCCTCTCTACACCACTTGATCTTGAGAAGCTGCAGTGAATAAGCATCCAATTTCAATCCCTAGCAGTTTAGGGAAATCAGCGCTCCTGGTTGTGCAGGGGCTGGTGGGCTGCTGGAAAGATGCACAGGCTGAGAATCAGTCCTAAATCTGCTTGTCACTCTAAATCGCCTTTCATTGGATGAGCAAGTTACACCACGCAGGAAGTAGAAAATCTATCATTGCTTGGTTTGCTTTGCCTGGTTTCAGTTTTTGCATACCTGATGAGACAAGCTGGGAGGCACCACAACCCTGTAGTCTCCGTCTCCAGAACTAGAGCAGACAACCTACTTGTGCAACCTAAACACTTAGTTAACTCAATGGGAAGCAAAGCTGTGGTTCCCAACAGGACTACCTTTAAGTCAAGCTGCAAAGCGCCACAGTGCTGCCAGAAGTGGAGATGGACAAACTGACCTGAAACCTGAGCACTCCCAGGGGCTTTGGACCACCGCTTCTCAGAAGTTCTATTGTAAGTTATTCCCATGATCTCAAAGAGAGATTTGAGATATGGTTCAAGTATGGAGCAGATTACCCCCGTTTTAAACATAGATTTTTGTGTAACCCACTTACTTTTGATGCTATTGCCAAGAAACTTGCTTTGAATGATATCCCAGACATGCTGCCTCTAATAAGCAAGTAACAACCATCACATTTCACAAATAATCGAATATGCTTTAATATGTTTCCGTTCCTGACTGTTCTTGATTTCATTTAACTTTCACCCAAACACTGAGGTTGATACACTTATGGACATGATTTTACAGATGAGGAAACTGGTTGCTCTTCACAGGGTAAGTAACTTGTAGAAAACCCACAGCTCATTGTCTGGAGCCCAGCTCACAGCCCGATGCTACCTGCATCCCAAAGGAATCACATATTTAGGCCATTCACCTTTCAAAAGACAACCCTCACAATGGACTGCAGCTATGGCTCATTGGTAAAGCACTTGCCTCATGTGTATGAGGCACTGGGTTCAATTCTCAGCACCACATACAAATAAATGAATAAAATAAAGGTCCATCAACAACTAAAATAATATTTTTTAAAATGTAAGGCCCAACAAAATAATATGCTTATTGCTTAAAAATAGATATCTATAACAAAAGATGAAGAAATGCTAAAATTAAAAAAAAGTTTTATTAAGGAAACTCATACAACAACAAAAAAAAATAGTTGGGAAGGAGAAGTTGGTGTCATAAAAAAAAAAGAGAGAGAGATTTGAAGCCAAAAATATGGCAGGATGCAAAAAAGTTCCTTATTATAATGAAAATTGAAAATCAACTGTGAAGATATGGATTGCCAAAGTTGCAAATACAAATAAATAAATACATAAATAAATAAATAAATAAATAAACAAGTACTTGTAATGAGAGATCTTTATTTTTATTTTTTTCTTATCAAAAAATTAGGCAACCTTAAAAATTAAATAAAAAATTCAATAGATAAGAATGTTAAAGACATTGAAGATGTGACAAAAATAAATACAAATTTGAAAAACAACACAGAGGTTATGAATACTATGCAATTAATAAATTAGAACCCATAAATATATGTTGAAATCAGTGCCAATATATATTATAAACTGTTTTCAATACATATGATATTAGTACACTCAAAGAAGACCCCAACAATGAATTAATGGGAAAATATATATTTTCTCACCATATGCAATAAAACTAAATGTTCATAATAGAAGTAAAACCAATGAGGGGCTGGGGATGTGGCTCAAGCGGTAGAGCGCTTGTCTGGCATGTGTGGGGCACTGGGTTTGATCCTCAGCACCACATAAAAATAAAATAAAGATGTTGTGTCCTCTGAAGACTAAAAAATAAATATTAAAAAATTCTCTCTCTCTCTCTCTCTCTCTCTCTCTCTCTCTCTCTCTCTCTCTCTCTCTCTCCCCCCCCCCCCTCTCTTTAAAAAAAAAAAGAAGAAGAAGTAAAACCAATGAAAGGAGCCTTGGGTAAAATAGTGACCTGCTATACAGATTAGGCAGGCTGTCCAGGGAAGAGTATAACTCCATCCCTTTCTGCTGTGTGACCTGGATGATTTATTAAACCTCTCTGAATCTTAGATTCTTCATTTAGAAATGTAACTCTGCTTTGCAAAGTACGTGTGTAAGTATGTAAAAGAGTTAAACCATAAGTCATATGATATGATCCCACTTTTTAATGTACTTACATTTTAACTAGAAAAAAAGTCAAGAATTTTTTTCTGAATGACAGCAAAGCTAGAAACTATGTCTAAATGCTAATAGAGGTTATCTCTTTGCCCTGAGATTTCTGATAATTTTTGTTATTTTCCATTCTTTATCTGTAATTTTTCCACTCTGAATATATAGTAAGTGCATCATAAAACAATAGGAAACATGAACCTAAGTTAGGACTTTTAAGAAGAGAGTGCACGAACAAAATAAACATTAACATACTGGGTGCTGTGCAGACAGAGGCTGCCGTAGACATGCAGCTGTGTCGATGGCTGCCACTATCATCTCACAGCAAATTCTATATACTCTCAATATCTCCCACGCTCTCTCCCCTGCCACCCCATCTATATAACATAACACTGGGATAACTGACAATTAGAATATGCACTCCAAAAGGTTAGATAATCAGATTGTATCAATATGCCATTTCCTTATTTAAAACTGTTAAATTTCTTGATTTTTATAAGAAAAAATGTCTGTCTCAGGACATACACATTGTAGGGAGGTAGGAACTTATTTTCAAATGGGTCAGCAGATAATTCATTTATACAAAGAGTGAATGATAAAGCAATCAAGGAGAAATATAACAAAAGTTCATTTGAGTAAAGTGTGTACAGGAGTTCTTTAGTCTTTTAACATACCTGTAAATTTAGAATCATTTAAAAATAAAAATTAATAACAACAGCAAACAAACAAATGAGTATCTACTCCTAACAACAAAAACTCCCCTAAGTAACAAGGTCATGTAGGAAATTAAGAACATAATAATAAATTATGGAATGTTATAAAATTTAAAACAGTGAGAGGGTGTGGATGAATATAAAAATGTACATCTATGAGCTTTTGGTTTAAAAGTACAAAAAAAGCAAAATAAACATTTGATTTGAAATCTTAGGAAAAGAGGCAACATGAAAATAGAAAATAATAAGTACAAAATAGAAAAAAAAGAAAATCAGGGGACATGATAAATTTTAATGCTCCTTCTCTGAAAAACTTATAAGATAGACTAAACCCTTAGAAATATAATAAACAAATGAAAAGGTACAAATCAACAAAATCACAAATAAGATGATAATTTCACAGTTGATAAAAAGGATTTTTCAACATAAACGATTGCAATGTTCATTTAACGATAACTGATTTGAAATGTTTTTAGTCAAATAAACAACACAAAATACAAAGTTGGCAAGACCAGACGTAGAAAACATGGGAACAATGAAGGAGAAAGAAACGGAGAAAGTCATCAAAGAAACATCTAATCCACCAAAAGAAATATAATGACCTGAACAAACTTACCAAGCCATATTTCTACATATTCAAGAACAGATTTTTTTCCATGTCCTCAGTTCCAATTATGGAAAAAATATGATCTCCTATGCAATTAATTCTAAGAAACAAGTATTGTCCTCATTCACAAACCTGTGGAAAATGCCACTCACACACAGGTAAGCACAAGTTCCGGGATGGCAAGTGTGCACAGATGTCAATTCCCATAAAAGTAGTTTGAAATATTAGAAGCAGGCTCAGGCACATAGTATACTTTCCAAAAATGGTTGCTGTATGAGCAAATAAATGAATACACAGATGCATAAATGAATAAAATAATGCAGTCAATTAGCAATGTCCACCAAGGACATGAGAGGCAGGAACAGCTTGAGCATACCATTGATTTGCTAACTTTTATTGATCACTTACTCCATGTCAGGCCTAATGAGCACAGGCAGAAAAATGATTTTCAACTGAGCTTATAAAATGCATGGATAAATGAAAACTATAGCCTGTGGGGACCAATAAAGGTAAATTCTAGAAATGCCAAAAGACTACAATCAAACACACAATACCTTTTGTTAAAGAATTACTTTTTGTTTTTTGTTTTGTTTTGGTTTGGTTTTGATGAGACTTAACAGAAAGAAAAAATATGAAGAAACTAAGTATACCCCTGAAGGGAAAGACTATAAATCTAACGACATGGAAAGTTAAAACTCTGTTCAACAAAAGGCACCACAGGCAATGTGAGAAGAAAAAATTTTAAGAAGATGGTATTTGTAGTGGAAGAAGGTATTTGCCCTGCAAATAACACAAATAAAAACCAATGAACTAAAAGAAATGTGGGTAAAGAATATAAACAGAGGAAGACATCTGAATGACCAATGATACATAAAGAGATGTCCAACCTCACTACTAATCAGAAAGTTGAAAATTAAAATTATGAGATGCCATTTTAGATCCTTTAAACTGGTGAAAACGAAGGAATCTAACATTTGCTAAAAGTTCTCACTTGTAGATAATGAATGTCCACCTCTACAAACAAAAATAGCAAAACAAAAAATATGAATAAGCAAGTACCCATTAATCCAGTGAACAATTGTGTCATAATCATACAATGGGGCCATGTATAGCAGTTTTACTGACAGCAATAAATTTCAAAAATATGATACTGAGTAGAAAAAACAAGTTGCAGATAAAGATGTAGAATGTAAAATTTGAAAACATAAAATAATGGCACGTATTTTTTAGTTACATGCATATGTTGCAAAAATATTCTGACAGTGATGAGAACAACAGACATCAAATTTAGGATAAAGTTCCTCTGAAGAAGAAAAAATTAGACTAGGTCTGGGATGAAGTGCATAATTTCACAGGTATTCTACTTCTTAAAAATAGGAAGCACTGGGGGAAAACAGGATTTGATGGAGCTGAGAAGCAGGTGGTAGGTATATATACTCATTATATTTATGTGTTTGAAATCATTAAAATGCTTAAGAATTTGCTCCCCAGTTTCAAAAATACATAAAATATATAAAAATATAAAAGCAGTATATTAAATATGTCAGTCTCATAAATGGATAGTTCATAAAGAAAATATGCAATAAAATTAGGTTGGTGTAACTTCAGTTTTAACCCCCTAGTAAAAAATAAAAAAACAAATTAAAATGTGCATATGATATTTTGGCTTAAGAATTTAGCATGAAATCACGAAAATATTAATAGCTTATATTAACAAGCATAAAGAGTGGGGGCAGAAGAGAGGACACACCCACTTCCTGTTGATGGGAACTTAAAATAATAGGAATTGGAAGATTCAAGATCGTGGACTAGAGGAAGGCTGCGCTCCTAGTTGCTCCGAGGCTTGGTATTCAAGCAGCAGGAACACTGTTTCACAGCAAGGTGGATGAAAGAGGGATTTCACTAAAATTCAGTAGTGGACAGTCAGAGTGTCAGAGACTCAGAAATTTGGGTACCTTGAACAAAGAAAGAGCATATCAGAGCCAAGCCATGGCAGCGGCAGCAGCAGCAACAGCAGTGCTGCTTCACCCCAGAAGCAGGGGAGAAAACAGAGACGGGAAACACAAGGACGATTTTGGTAGGGAAAAACCTGAGATCAGAAAAGCAATCTGAACTTAGCTGATCTGGAGTCTGCACGACAAACTGGTGTTGGAAAAGTGCTCTGTTTCTCAACTGGCAGCAGAGAGCTGAGGTGGGAGCCATCTTGAGGAGGCCATGCTGCAGCTTACTCCTGCAGGAGCTGGGAGATCACAGCAAACATTGCTATACTGTCCCCATGAGCACCTACTAGATGGCCTAGGGCACACCTAGCAGAACATGAGTGAAACAGGCACAGTGACGATTGACCTGGGAGGTCAAAGCCAGAAAAATTAAAGGGAATCCAACTGGCTTCTCCTTTGAGTCTGTCAGCTCCTATGACCAGCCAAGGTAGACTGGGAATCTAACAGACAGGTGTGACTACACTCAGGGACTGAGCCTGGGAAGACTGTGTTTGTGGACAGAGAGTTGCAGAGAATTGGCTGCCTTGCCCCACAAGAACTCTTGGGAAGCTCCTGTGATCCAGACTCCCAGAAGAGATCAGCAACTGCTGGGCCCTCGGCCTGTGATCTAATCTCTCCAGAGCAGACACAACCCAACAAAGCCCCTGAAGCCTGACGAGACCTAAGCCCCAGATGCTGGAACTCCCCTCCGAGAACTTTGCAGCAACCTCACCCTAGGAGCAGGTGGATACAATCTCTGCAGACAAAACTTCAATCCACTGTACTTCCCATTCCATCCTACCTTACACTACTGAGAAAGGAAGCGGAGAGAGATTTCAACCAACTTTAGTCTGAGGCCACACCAAGTGACAGCTTGGTGAGCGGCACAAAAGAGAAAGGTGTTAACAATACCCAGCAGGCTTGCACGAGCTTTCTCTCTCTCCCTCCCGGTCCTTCCCTTTCTCTCTCTCCCTCCCTGTCCTTCCCTTTCTCTCTCTCTCTCTCTCTATCCACAGCTCAAGAAGAAATGAAAACAATGATGGTCAGGAATAGGTGGTGACTGTTCACTGTTTTAACCAGCTCAATGGAGAAAATTCCTTCATTTTTCATTAAGAATCTTTTTTCCATTTGTGTGTGTGTGTTTGTGTGTATGTATGTATTCTTGCTGTGCTGATTGATTCATGGCATATACACACACACACACACACACACACACACACACACACACATATATACATACATACATGCCTGTTTTGTGGTAAATATTGTAGTTGTCATATATGCACATGTTTCCTTTTTTTCCTCATTTTTAGCATTTTAATGTAGTTATTTTTCCTTGCCTTGTCTTTTAAGGGTTAGTGTTGAGGGTTTGTTTTGTTTCTGTTTGTTTCTTTTCTTTTCCCACTAACAGCCAAATTCTCTTATTCACTCTTTCTTTCTTTCTTCCTATACTTTTTCCTATTTTTCCTCCTCCTTCCTTATAACCATCACCTACGACATCTCTTCCACATTCTCTCTGTTCACTTTTGAACATTCTAAACTCTATTCTACTTTCTGATCACATTTTGTTTTCTCCAAGCACACTGTATCTTAACCATCTTTACAACTAATTGGTTTATATAACTTCTGCCTCTGTTATTCAGGTTGCAATTATTATGGCTATGGATAACATAGTTGACATTTGCTGTTTGCTTCAATGCCAAATCTAGTTCACAGTTAGTTATTGTTTTTGTTGTGACAATTATTGACCCCATAATTCCTGTTTTTGTGGTAATTAATGTTGTAGGTATCATGGAGAGAACTGGGTATTTTAATGCTGTATACTGTTTGTACCAGTTATTGCTGTTGTTTGTTTCTGCCTATTCTGTGCAGTGCTGGGAACCTACATGGACTTTACAAGTTCACAGGGTAGAGATTCTGCTGTTGATAAGCTCAGCCAAAAGATAGCACAGCTTGCTCCATACACAAATTAACAATGCTCAAACTTCAGCTATACTTTAATATAAAAAATAGAAGAGATTAAAACCTAAGTTAGCAACCAGGTTCCAAGTAGGAAAGGCTAGGAGTAGGCCCTCAGGTCCTACTCATGGACTTCTACTGCTACAGCAAAAACAGAAAATTAATACAGAGGCTGTAGACACCATACCTATGAGGGGGTCTCAATATAGATCACTCTAGGACACTTTGGCAAGAAAAACCTGTGGTCTAAAAAGGCTACACATAAGAGTGGAAGAAAGCCAGGCACCATGGCTCATGCCTGGAATCCCAGTGGCTTAGGAGGCTAAGACAAGAGGATCATGAGTTCAAAGCCAGCCTCAGCAATTTAGTGAGCCCCTAAGCAACTCAGTGAGACTCTGTCTCTAAATAAAATACAAAATATGGCTGGGATGTGACTCAGTAGTCAAGTGTCCCTGAGTTCAATCTCCTGTACCAAAAAAAAAAAAAAAGAGTGGAAGAGCAATCCATACAACAGATGAATAAAAACCAACATAGGAATATAAGAAACATTTTTTAAAAAGTTAACACCTCCCAAAGTTCATAATTCACCAGCAATTGACCCCAAAAATATAGACGTGTATGAAATACCAGATAAAGAATTCAAAAGAATGATTGTAAAAATGATCAATGAATTCCAAGAAAACACAGGAAAAACAGCTGAATGTTTTAAGGAAGTCAGTACAGGATATGAATAAGAAATTCAATAAGTAAATAGAGATATTGAAAACAAAGAACCAATCAGAAATCTTGGAAATGAAAGACACAACAAAGCATATAAAGTGTTCAGTTGAAAGTCTCTATTTTAATAGAGTAGACCATAATGAAGACAGACTCTCAGAGCTGGAAGACAAAGTAGACAGCCTTGAACATTCGAACAGTATTAAAGAAAAAAATTAGTAACCATGATCAAAACATACAAGAGCTCTGGGACAACATTAAGAGAAAAATTTAAGAATCATTGGAATTAACGGTTGTAAGATGCAGGCTAATGGAATGGATAACTTCTTCAGGGATAATAACAGAAAATTTTTCCAAACTTGAGAATTAGGTGAACATCCAGATACAAGAGGCATTCAGAATCCTACATAGATAAAATCAAAAAAGACTCTCTCCATGACACTTTATAATTAAAATGCCTAACATACAGAACAAGGACAGAATATTAAAAGCCTCAAGAGAAAAACATCACATCACATTTTGAGGCAAGATAACCAGAATCACTTCTGATTTCTCAGCACAAATTCCTAAAGCCAGGAGAGATTGGAATGAAATGGTCCAATTTCTGAAAGAAAATAACTGTCACTAGGAGCAGTGGTGCATGCCTATAATCCCAGCAAAAGGGGAGTTTGAGGCAGGAATATCACAAGTTTGAGGTCAGTTTTAACAATTTTGCAAGGCTCTAAGCAACTTGGTAAAACTCTGTATCAAAATTTAAAAAAAGGGCTGGGGATGTGACTCAGTGGTAAAGTGCTGTTGGGTTCAATCCTCAGTACAAAAAAAAAAAAAAAAAGAAAGAAAGAAAGAAAGGAAGGAAGAAATGGTCAACCAAGATTGTTATATTCCCCCAAAGCTATCATTCAAACTCTAAAAGGAAATTAAAACCTCCCAAGATAAGCAGAAACTAAAATAATTCATGACTACTAAGTTAAGACTACAGAACTTACTTAGTAAGGAATACTAAGGAATACTCCACACAGAAGAAATAAAAAACAAACCCCAGAGCTCACAAATGAACAAATCACAATGAAGAGTAGCTAAGCAAATAAAAAACAGGACCAAATCATGCCGCAGTCTGGCTGGGCACAAAATCACGAGCCACTCACACCTTGTAGATTCAAACAGCAACTCTTTATTCTCGAACTGTCACCGGCACTCTACACGCAGGTTCTGGGCAAAATTCACATACTCCACCAGGCTCTGAATCCCAAATACTTTCTGAATCCCGCGAAAACTCAACAGGAACTCAAGGAGTAGGCAGGCGCTTGAGGCAGCAGGATACTCCCTAATCCCAGCAGGATACACCCTAAACCTGGATTCGCCCTGGTCCTTGAGCAAGGTCACCTTACTCAAGCATACATGCAATGTCACTGCAAATGACCTGGGTCCAAAGGCAAGCCCATTACCACAATGGAGAGTCCTTCCTCTAAGCAACATGGAGTAGGCTGACAAAGAAATTGCCATGCATCATTCCTACTTGGCAATGGCTCTCAGCAAAATCAAACATGATAAATAAATCAAAATGGCAGGAATTAATAAATATCTCTATAATAACATTGAATGTCAATGGTCTCAACTCTTCAACTAAAAAGACATAGGCTGGCAGAATGGATTTTAAAATAAGACCCAACTATATACTCTTTGCAAGAGACTCACCTTACCAGCAAAGACAGCCACAGGTTGCAAGTGAAAGGATGGAAATTGATATACCGTATGAATGGAGCCTGAAAACAAGAAGGAGTAACAAGCTTCATATCTGAAAAAGCAGACTTCAAACCAAAATTAATCAGAAGAGACAAAGACGGTCACATCATACTGATAAAGGGAACAATCCAACAAGAAGATATATGATAGTAAATATTTATGTTCCAAACATCAGTGCAACTAATTACATTTTTTAAAAAGAAAAAAAAACAACACCATTCCCCAGATAGACCCCACGGGGATAATTTTTGGGTGATTTTAACACACTTCTCTCACCACTAGACAGGTCATCCAGACATAAATTCAGTAAAGCCTCTTTGGACCTGAAAAACATTATAAGTTAAATGGAATTAACAGACTTCTGTAGAATATTTCATCCAACAACTGCTGAATATGCTTTCTTCTCAGTGGCTCATGGAACTGTCTTCAAAAAAGACCATATATTAGGCCATAAAGCAACTCTTAGCACATTCAAAAATGCTTTTGATAAAATTCCTTGCATCTTATTATATCATAATAGAATGAAATTTTTTAAAAAAACACAAAAAAACTCTCTAGAAACTATATAAACAAATGGAGATTGAACATACACTTTTGAATGATGAATGGGTGATAGAATAAATTAGGGAGAAATTTTAAAAGTCTTGAATTCAAGTGAGAATAGTGATACAACATATCAGAACTTCTGGGACACTATTAAAGGCAGTTGATAGCTATGAGTACCTACATAAGAAAATATGGAAGATTTCAAATAAAAAATATATATATAATGTTGTTCAATCAAGGCTCTTGAAAAACAAGAACAAACCAACTCCAAACCAGTAGAAGGAAGGATATAATTAAGATCAGAGACAACATCAATGATACTGAGAATAAAAAAATCAATACAAAGGATCAAGGAAAAAAAAGAATTGCTTCTTTGGAAAGAAAAACAAGATTTATAAGCCTTAGCCAAAGTAACAAAAAAAAAGAAAAAGAAGACACAAATTAATGGATGAAAAAGAAAAAATTACCACAGACATCCCAGAAATCTAGCAGGACATTGAGAACTATTTTGAAAACTTATACTCCAATACCTCTACAAGGAAAAATATAAACATTGAAGAAAGAAACTGAAGAAGAACTCAGAAAATGGAACAATCTCCCATGTTCATGGATAGGCAGAATTAATATTATTATAATGACCATACTACCAAAAGCAAAATACAGATTCAATACAATCCCCATCAAAATTCCAATGAAAGTCTTCACAGAACTAGGAAAAACAGCCCTAAATTTATTTGGAAGAATAAAAGACCCACAATAGCCAAAGCAATTTTTTTAAGGTGGACACAATATCTTTATTTTTATGTGGTGCTGAGAATCGAACCCAGTGCCTCACGCATGCCAGGTGAGCCTGCTACCATTTGAGCCACATCTCCAGCCTATAGCCAAAGCAATTCTAAGATAAAAAAGCAAGAGGCATTACAATAACTGGCTTGAAATTACACAACAGACTTATAGTAATAAAAACTGCATGGTACTGGCATAAAAGCAGGCACATAGACCAATGGAACAGAATAGAAGACACAGAGACAAACCTACACATCCTTGACAAAGGTGCCAAAAACATACATTAGAGAAAAGACTTTTTAACAAATGGTGCTGGGAAAACTGAAAGTCAATATGTAGAAGAATGAGACTAAACCCTTACCTCTCTCCCTGCACAAAAGTCAATTCCAAATGGATCAAAGACCTAGGAATTATACCAGAAACTGTGCAACTCCTAGAAGAAAATATAGGGTCAACACCCTGACATATAGGCACAGACAATGATTTTCTCAATAGGCCCCCTAAAGATCAGGAAATAATGCCAAAAGTTAATAAATGGAATTCATCAATTAAAAAGTAGCACAGCAAAGAAAATAAATAAAAATGTGAAGAGAGAACTATAGAATGAGAGTAAATCTTTTCTACTTACTCTTCTGACAGGATTAATATCTAGAATATATAAAGAATTCAAAGAATTTAACACAAAAAAAAACAAATAACCCAATTAATAAATTGGCAAATAAACTAAATAGACACTTCTCAAAAGCAGAAATACAATGGCCAATAAATATATATAAAAATGTTTCACATCATTAACAATTAAGGAGATGCAAATCAAAACTACACTGAGATTTCATCTCATGCCAATTAGAATGGCAGTCATCAAGAATACAATCCTAACTGCAGAACAGGATAGAGAGAGAAAGGGATGCTTTTACAGTGTTGATGGAATTGTAAAAAAAAAAAAAAAAAGCAAAAGAAAGATTATGAAAATCAAAGGGTGTGAATAGAGGAAAGGGCTGGGGAGGGAGGTGCTAGGGAGTTATATTGACCAAATTATATTGTTATATTGTGTGCATGTACAAATATGTAACAAATCTTACCATTATGTACAACTATAATGCACCAATAAAAAGTGGGGGGGAGGAGAAAAAAATACCAGAAAGAAGGCCAAAAGAAAAACAGTCCTCTTTTCCAATTTTCTAATAACTGTCCCTGAAGACCTTTGTAAGAAAGGAAAGTAAAACTATAACACTCATTTTCTCTTCTAAAAAAATGATAGGAACTTACTTAGTTTAGCAGTATAAACTAAAGGAAAGAAAAATAAATATAAATGTGAATACAGATAGGTGAATAGATAGACATACTGATATAAAAACTTTGCCTCAGCCATTCTACTTTAAGAATTTATGACAATGAAGTAATCAGAAATGTGGATCAAGATTCATGTGTATGTTTATAGCAGCTTTATTCACAATAGAGATATATGAGATACATTTAAAGTTAATAAAAACAATAGACAATCAAGTCAATTATGGTACATCTCCTGAATACAACACCCTATAATTATTTTAAAAATATTTAATGCTACTGAAACTTGTCATTAATAAGTTGTTAGTATATGGTGCAAGGATTTATACACTGTGTTTAAAATAGCTATATATACAAGAAAAATGATTTGGATGTATTCATATCAAAATACCAATAGTAGTCATCTCTGCATGTAACATTGTGGATCTACTTGTTTTTCTTTTTGTTTTCTCTATGTTCCTATTTCTTAATAATAAACATTTATTGATTTTATGATAGAAAAAGTTATTAAAAATAAAATGCTTACCAAAATAAGATTTGGCTGATTAAAGACTTACATATAAAATCTAATTATGGAAGAACTTGCAGAAAATAGAAAAAGTGCTTATCAGCTCTCTGGGGGAATTTTAACTGTCTCAGCTTTGAAGTAATTGAAATGATTGCACTATAAAAATTAGCATTACTAAAGATTTTTTTTTTAAAAAAAGGAAAGTATTTCTATCAAACATTATAAAGAACTAAGTTGTATCATAAATAGCTAATTCAATTTTGTAAAACAAATGTCAAGATTCCAAAAGATAAATGGGTAAAAAACAGGACCTTTCCCATAGGGGAAATACAATTAGAAGACAAATATAATGGGAAATGTTAATTCTCACTAGAAATCAAAGAAATGTAAATGAAAGCAGTCTGAAGATGACAATTTACATATTGAAAAGAAACAACAAAAAAATGTTAAATGTTAATATCTAATGATGGTGAAGCTGCCCAGAAACTGATTCATACATTCATTTATAACCATATTGTTCATATCCTTTTATCAGAAATGTTACTATTAAATATTCATTTTTAAGAAATAATTTGGCAAAATCAGAAAGGTCCCTCCTTGTTTGCTTGACTTCTAAATGTTAAAATTTAGCTCAAGGCCCAGTCCTTTGACATCTTTTCTCTATTCACTTGTACTGTGTGGAGAATCTCACCTACACCCTCTGTCCTCCTGGGTCTCCAGGGAGAAAACAGGCCAGAGCAGAGATTTTACTGGAAATAGGGTAGGAAGTTCTTGTGTATAGTGCAGGGGCTCTGACCTCAGCCAGAGGGAGGCCAGCAAAGGGAATCAGAGAAATGCCTAAGGTGGACTCCATATCATGATATTAGTCCTTGACATTAAAGACCATATACATCCAGGCTTTACCCACTAGGAAGTACCAGTGAGATCCCCAGGAATTCCTTGCTCCATGCCCTCTCAGAAAGCCCTGCCCTGACAGGAGCTGCCCTATCCCTCTGTGGTAACCACCCTGGTCCTGGAAGAGGTAAAACTCTGCTCTAGGCCCAGTCTGGAGATCTCTTTCCCACATATTCATCCACTGGTACCTGGCTGGGGCCTCTGCTTCCTGGAGGTCCTTCTATGGCTTAGGGATGTTTGGGCTTTTGCCGTCTCTTCATTCTCATGACCGTGTGAGATGGGTATCCTAGGAGTCATTATCTGCATTATATAGATAGGTGAATAGTTAACTTAGAAGTTAACTAAGGCAGAGCTAAACTCAGCGCCAGCTTTTCTGCCCTCAAATCCATGTCCCTCTCCATGGTCCTGTAACCAAATACTCTTAGTGAAGGCAAAGCTAATAAACACCACCAGGAGATGAAAAGAGTGAAGAAAAGCTCTTTACTTGCCGCAAGTGAGGAGAGCACCACCAGGAATGACTCCCCAGTGGTATCTCTCTGAACAAAGGAAGCAAGGGGATTTTTTTCTGGGGAAACTCCTACATAGCCAAGCTTGTCAGTGCACAGAGAAGCAGGCACATTCCACACGTTGCATGCTCAGAAATGGCAGATGGAATGCCTGGGGAGAGGGAGAATTCAGCTCTATGGTGAGAGTAGCATGCAAAGTTTATTCTGGGCACCTAGAAGAGAGGCCAGTGGCTTTGGCAGGTTGAAACCAGTTCCTTGCAGTCTTTTTAGGAGGACCTTATCTGAATCAAAACAACTTAAGGATGCATCAGCTTCACCAAGGCCCTCCCCACCCAGAAGCACAGGTGCTTTGTCCTGAATCTGCCTGGCAGCTAGCAGTCCAAGGTTTGGCAAGAGTAGATCTTGCTACACTTGTCAACAGCCCGCCACTTCTTTTCTTGCTTGTGCCTGTAAAAAAATGGACAAGGAAAGTTGTTTTTCTACCAAGAGCTAAAACAAACAGCTTTGCTCTAGAGATGATGTGATAACAAAAAGAAATTGTCCCCAGTGTCAAGGAGCCCTGTGTAAATCTGTGTTTTCCCCTAAGATTCCTGTTCCACATTAATTGAACTCTGAGATCCAGTCGCTGCTCTTCCCTAATGTGTGGAAAGGATGTTGGGCTCTCCTGGGTTCCTCCACGCAGCCTGACAGATTAGAAGATGGGGTGGAACTCTAGAGTAACAGGGGTCTCTCCAAGGGCTGGCTCCAGGCACCAGGCATTTAAAGGAAGCCTAATCACAGCAATATTTTTGTCTTCCTATCTCTGAGTGCTGCTTCAAGGTAAAGCTCCTTCCCCAGCCCAGCTTAATGGGGCAAACCTTGGCTCCATGCCTCCTCCTTCTCTGCATTGTATAGACCTCCCTTGAATCATCTGCAAGTTTCTCAGTGCATAGGAATTAAAATTGGAGTTAATGGAGTCAGTCCATGAGAGCACCCTCACCCTAGACATCTGGGAACTCCCCCGGGGGTTAATGAAATCCCCCATCCACACAATCCAAAGGGCAGAAAAAAGTACATAACAACTTAAACAGTAAATAAAATACATAGAAAACATAAATCATACCTATACTTTTCTTAAAAAAATACTACAAATAATTCTCCTCTTTTTTAATATTTTAGTTAAATGAGCAGAACAGGAGAAGGGAAGGAAGATGTGAGGGACAGAAAATCAAAAGCAAGACAAAAGACTGCAGCGAGTAAAAGCAGCAATAGCTGCCACGTGTTGCTCAGGGCGGTGGTGATCACGATCCTTGGTTTTTCTGATTTAATCTTCCCTCAAACTCTACAAAGCAAATAATTATACTACCCCTAGTTTAGAGTGAGGAAACTGAGGCACAAAGGCTAACTAATCCAGATGCCTGCTTATTGGAGCTAAAAATGAAGGAGCCTGCTTAACCAACCAATTCTGTGATCACCACATCTCTCCCAAGAGACAGAGACACAGAAAGAGACAGCGATTCCTCTGGAAGGAAATTCACCTTCTTATCATTAGAATTCTGTCGCTAAGTACTTCCTTATCGTTTCTTAACAATAGGAATTAGAGGGGAAATTCTGCGCTTCAGTGGAAAACAATGTGTCCTCTACTCCAGTGGGTCCCTTCTGGGTTATCTGATTCTGGTGCTCAACGCCCTTGAAGCATATTACAACTGTGTAATTCGTAGATAACTAATAGCAACACAAAATGCAGATTTTGTCCTATCCTGTGGGAGTTCCATTGACTTCACTTTTGCTTCCATTTACACACTCATTTCAACATTCTTTTATCCAGGTTCATTTGTGGGGTTGTTGGCTTCTCCCTGGAACTGGTTATAACATCCTTCCCCATTTCCTCATTAATGGGTGACATAAAACATTTACCATCTGTTCATTTTTATATTTGACTAAGAGTCAGGATTTTTACTTTCAAAATTTTATGTCAAGGGAGTATTAAAGGGTACCAAAGCATATCACTTGCTTTCTGGAGATCGCTAGGCATGCTCTAATACCAGTGGTTTCAAGGGTACCTGAATGGCCATTGATGGCACATGAGTTAGGTCTTTGGTGGCACAGCCATGCCCTGATGACTTCCCGTCAAACACAAAGCTTCAAGGGCCTTTGCTCCAGTACCCTCCTCTTGGCTGGTCTTCTTCACTATTTACTAGGGGAAAATAACCTGCTTATAAATTATATTATTCTGTCACACTATAAAGTCTCCTCTGTTTCCATCTTCTGCTGGGTCTCATGATCTGTTTTAAGACTAGTTTCATTAAATAGCTGAGAAGGGGCTTAAGAAAATTTGTTTTTAAAATAATAATAATAACAAATAGGTGTTTATGAGTCTTTTTTTTCCCCCTTGTTTCCTAACATAGATAAGGAAAGGATTAAACTCCAGTCTCACTCCTTTCCAAATGAGGACATGTTCCAAGCCAACACTTTAATGAGGTTTCCCTACTTGTTTTGTCATAGTCCACTTGTTTTTGCCACATTCCCACATAGGACAAGAGTGTCCACACAGATAAATTGGTGGCCCAATAAAAACTTGGTCCCTTTCCCTGTGACAGAGTCACTTTCCTGTAGGACAAGACTGTCCACACAGATAAATTGGTGGCCCAATAAAAACTTGGTCCCTTTCCCTGTGACAGAGTCACTTTCCTGTAGGACAAGACTGTCCACACAGATAAATTGGTGGCCCAATAAAAACTTGGTCCCTTTCCCTGTGACAGAGTCACTTTCCTGTAGGACAAGACTGTCCACACAGATAAATTGGTGGCCCAATAAAAACTTGGTCCCTTTCCCTGTGACAGAGTCACTTTCCTGTGGCATGATCCTGCAAATTTTATAAATTTCATCTTAGAAGTAGAATAGGAGAGGTGTCCAAAGTCCATTTCAGCCCAGGGGAAGCCAGCCACGGAGGGATTAAGGGCTTGGGGCTGTTAGAAGTGACCCTGGACTCAGAGAACCTGATATCCCCACTCTCTCAGCCTTTTCCTGGTGCGATACAGATTTTGCTAATTCTTAATCACCTAAATGTCAACTGTAAAATTAAAGAAATAATAGTACTAATCCAAATGCTATTTTTTTTTATTGTTCTCTGGTTAGAATGCCAGCAAGGGCCACCATTCACCGGTAGAGTGTCCCCAGTTCCAAAGATGAAAGCAAGAAAGTCTGATTCTGAATATAAAACTGTTTCTTGGGCTGGGGTTGTAGCTCAGTGGTAGAGTGCTCACCTAGCATGTTTGAGGCACTGGGTTCAATTCTCAGTATCACATATTTATTAATTAATTAATAATTAATTAATTGTCTATCAGCAACTAAAAATAATAATAAAAATAAACTGCTTCTCTCCTCCTCAATGAACTCCACCTTGGTCCCTGTCTTTCCCCCCTCCCTTCACCCCCAGGATTAGCCTTTTTTATCCCTATAATGTAATTATTTCTCTTCTTTTGATTTCCCTTCTTATCACTGTAACTCTAAAGGAAAAGGTTACGTTCAGGTCACCAAATGCCAGTCTCTGGAAATCTCTATTTCTTCAAGAAGCTCTTCAAATTAAAAGAGAGCAAGCACTGGACAATTTTTAAAAATCTAATTATAAAACCATTATTATTTTAGGCTGAAGATCATAAATCTAAGTGCAGGGTTACCCAAATTAGAAAAGGCTTTGAAGAATCTCACAGGAAGGAACCACAGGGCTCTGACACAGACCATGATGATGACCCCTATGGACTCCAGCCTTCAGGCCTCCAGCCAGCCCCCTTGTAGTCCATGGGAAACGGAGAGTCCTCAGTGAACTGATGGACTCTGCTGGGCATGGAAATAACCAAAGATTCCACTACTGGATCTACTGACCATTTAACCCAGAGAACGTGGTTCATGAGATGAAGGTTCTCCAGGCCCTGGCCTAGAGGCTGTGACTTACTTGTTCTCAAAGTGAACATGCAACTTGCCCTTTTTCCAAGCTTCCCAGGATGTCTCTGATTCTGATGTTCAATTGGATTTTGGAACCACTGGTCCAGACCCTTCTGGATTCCTGCCACTTTTATTTTTTGCTAAAATTGTATGGCCCTGGTCTTGTTTATACCTCCTGGATACTCCCTTGATCCCCTAGGTGAATTTAAAACAATAAAAATAATATAAACATCTACACTTAGTATTAGGATTACTGAGGGCTTTAAAAATAATAAAAGCATCTACACTTAGTATTAAGATTGCTGAGGGCTTTACATGCATCTCCTTGTGCAATGGGATCAAGTGAGTATTTTCAGTGTCACTATACAATTGAGAAAACTGCACTTCAGAATGTTAGTGTCTTATCCAAAAACACCCAGCCAATAAGTGATACACCAGGGATTTGAACCGAGATCTGTCTGATTCCAAAACTGGACTCTAGACCATGGAGTAAATGCCTCCAGAATCAGTCATGATAATTTATGGAACTTCTACTACGAACAGGCACTTGGCTGGACACCTCCCATACACATCTCCAATACTCATGATAGACCTGTGTTTCTAAAATGTGACTCTTGTTCTCTAGATTCTGATTTACAGAAAATGTCTTTGTTTTCTAGAAGCCATCCGAATTACTGACTCCAAACCACTGTCTCTAGCCCTCCCTGGGTTCCTTCTCTCACCCCTAAACCTGTTACCATTCTGGACCAGACACACACCCAGGCATGGGGCTGGGGGCAAGCACCTGGTCCTCTGTTATGAGTCCACACAGGTGATCACCGACTGGACCCAGGGGCATGGAAGGCTCACAGTGACTCCCATTCCTCATGCAGACCATCTGCTGGCACACACAGAATCATTTCTTCTCTGAGTTCTTACCTCCTTGCAGGGTTTCTGGGAAGCAAGGAATCATCTCTTCTGTTCTCAGACCTGGAGAAAATTCTCCCTCCCCACCTCCTCAAAACACAAGAGTCATCTTTCTACTGATGGGAAGGTTAGGGTCCTTCTCCCTTCACATCCCTTTGAAACAGTGCATCCCTTTTCTGGTCTTTGTTGGCTAGAATTCACTTACCGTGTTTCTGGAAGACAGAAGTTCCGTAGACTTCTCTCTACTTGGCCCCGTCTTTCATAGGAGAAAGATCCAAAAGGACAGGTTGGGAGAAAAATAGTAAGTTGATATCTCAAAACTCCATCTCAGGCCCGTGCTGTCTCCATTTAGGTGAGGAGATGGGATCCAAATGCATAGCTAGTAGATAGTGAACCCAAGATCCCAGGCTGGGAAGCTCCTACTCGGATTCTAAGAAATCCTAACTCTCTTGCCTCCCAGGAGCCTCTCTGTCCAGCTGCAGGGAAACACAACAGAGCTTGTGCCCTAACTCCCCACAGGAAGTTGGGGCCCACGGCAGGCAGGACGAGCTTGGGTGGAGGTAAAAGTAGGCAGAACCCCGAAAGGGGACAGACACCCACTCCTACTTGTCTTATTGCAGGAAAGCCTCACAGAACCTGAGCTGGCATGAGTTGGTGGTAGAGGTTGGGGTGGGGCCAGGTAAGGGAATGACAAACGCTAGAACAACCTTTTTTTTTATTGGTTGTTCAAGTCATTACAAAGCTCATGACATATCGTCTTCCATACATTTGATTCAAGTGGGTTATGAACTCCCATTTTTTACCCCAAATACAAGTTTCAGAATCACATCGGTTACACATCCACATTTTTACATAATACCATATTAATGACTGTTGTATTCTGCTACCTTTCCTATCCCCTACTATCCCCCCTCCCCTTCCCTCTCATCTTCCCTCTCTACCCCATGTGCTGTTCTTTAATTCTCTCCCTTGTTTTTTTCCCCTTTCCCCTCACAAACTCTTATATGTAATTTTGTGTAACAATGAGGGTCTCCTTCCATTTCCATACAGTTTCACTTCTGTCTCCCTTTCTCCCACCCCACTCGTCTCTGTTTAATGTTAGTCTTTTCCTCATGCTCTTCTTCCGTGTTCTGATCTTAGTTGCTCTCTTTATATCAAAGAAGACATTTGGCATTTGTTTTTTAAGGATTGGCTAGCTTCACTTAGCATTATCTGCTCTAATGCCATCCATTTCCCTGCAAAATCCATGATTTTGTCATTTTTTAGTGCTGCGTAATACTCCATTGTGTATAAATGCCACAGTTTTTAATCCATTCATCTATTGAAGGGCATTTAGGTTGATTACAAAGTCTAGCTATTGTGAATTGTGCTGCTATGATCATTGATGTGGCAGTATCCCTATAGTATGCTCTTTTAAGGTCCTCAGAGAATAGACCGAGAAGGGCGATAGCTGGGTCAAATGGTGGTTCCATTCCCAGCTTTCCTAGGAATCTCCATACTGCTTTCCATATTGGCCGCACCAATTTGCAGTCCCACCAGCAATGTATGAGTGTACCTTTTTCCCCACATCCTCGCCAGCACTTATTGTTACTTGACTTCATAATGGCTGCCAATCTTACTGGAGTGAGATGGTATCTTAGGGTGGTTTTGATTTGCATTTCTCAGACTGCTAGAGATGGTGAGCATTTTTTCATGTACTTATTGATTGATTGTATGTCCTCCTCTGAGAAGTGTCTGTTCAGGTCCTTGGCCCATTTGTTGATAGGGTTGTTTGTTATCTTATTGTTTAATTTTTTGAGTTCTTTGTATATTCTGGATATTAGGGCTCTATCTGAAGTGTGAGGAGTAAAAATTTGTTCCCAGGATGTAGGTTCCCTGTTTACCTCTCTTATTGTTTCTCTTGCTGAGAAAAAAACTTTTTAGTTTAAGTAAGTCCCATTTGTCTATTCTTGTATATAACTCTTGGGCTATGGGTGTCCTATTAAGGAATTTGGAGCCCGACCCCACAATATGTAGATCGGAGCCAACTTTTTCTTCTATCAGGCACAGAGTCTCTAATTTGATATCTAGCTCCTTGATCCATTTTGAATTAACTTTTGTGCATGGCGAGAGAAAGGGGTTCAGTTTCATCTTGTTGCATATGGATTTCCAGTTTTCCCAGCACTATTTGTTGAAGATGCTATCCTTTCTCCATTGCATGCTTTTAGCGCCTTTATCAAATATAAGAAAGTTGTAATTTTGTGGATTGGTCTCTGTGTCCTCTATTCTGTACCATTGGTCCACCTGCCTGTTTTGGTACCAGTACCATGCTGTTTTTGTTACTATTGCTCTGTAATATAGTTTGAAATCTGGTATCGCTATACCGCCTGATTCACACTTCCTGCTTAGAATTGCTTTTGCTATTCTGGGTCTTTTGTTTTTCCATATGAATTTCATGATAGCTTTGTCTATTTCTACAAGAAATGCCGTTGGGATTTTGATTGGCATTGCATTAAACCTATAGAGAACTTTTGGTAATATTGCCATTTTGATGATGTTAGTTCTGCCTATCCATGAACAGGGTACATTTTTCCATCTTCTAAGCTCTTCTTCTATCTCTCTCTTTAGGGTTCTGTAGTTTTCATTGTATAAATCTTTCACCTCTTTTGTTAGGTTGATTCCCAAGTATTTTTTTTTTTGAGGATATTGTGAATGGGGTGGTTTTCCTCATTTCCATTTCAGAAGTTTTGTTGCTGATATACAGGAATGCCTTTGATTTATGCGTGTTGATTTTATATCCTGCCACTTTGCTGAATTCATTTATTAGTTCTAGTAGTTTCTTTGTAGACCCTTTTGGGTCTTCTAGGTATAGGATCATATCATCCGCAAATAGTGATATTTTAAGTTCTTCTTTTCCTATTTTTATGCCTTTAATTTCTTTTGTCTAATTGCTCTGGCTAGTATTTCAAGGACTAAATTAAATAGAAGTGGTGAGAGAGGGCATCCCTGTCTTGTTCCAGATTTTAGCGGGAATGCCTTCAGTTTTTCTCCATTTAGAATGATGCTAGCCTGAGGCTTAGCATATATAGCTTTTACAATGTTGAGGTAAGTTCCTGTTATCCCAAGTTTTTCTAGTGTTTTGAACATAAAAGGATGCTGTACTTTGTCGAATGCTTTTTCTGCATCTATCGAGATGATCATATGGTTCTTATCTTTAAGTCTATTGATGTGGTGAATAATATTTATTGATTTCTGTATATTGAACCAACCTTGCATCCCAGGGATGAATCCTACTTGATCATGGTGCACTATTTTTTTGATATGCTTTTGTATTCGATTCGCCAGGATTTTATTGAGGATTTTTGCATCTATGTTCATTAGAGATATTGGTCTGTAGTTTTCTTTCTTTGAAGTGTCTTTGTCTGGTTTTGGGATCAAGGTGATGTTGGCCTCATAGAATGAATTTGGAAGAACTCCTTCTTTTTCTATTTCTCGAAATAGCTTGAAAAGTATTGGTATTAATTCTTCTTTGAAGGTTTTGTAAAACTCCACTGTATACCCATCCGGTCCAGGACTTTTCTTGGTTGGTAGTCTTTTAATGGCTTCTTCTATTTCTTCCTTTGTTATTGGTCTGTTTAAATTGTGTGTGTCTTCCTGACTCAATCTGGGCAGCTCATATGACTTAAGAAATGTATTGATGTCTTCACTGTCTTCTATTTTATTAGAATATAGGGTTTCAAAATACTTTCTAATTATCTTCTGTATTTCTGTAGTGTCTGTTGTGATATTGCCTTTTTCATCCCGTATGTTAGTAATTTGAGTTTTCTCTCTTCTTCTTTTCATTAGCATGGCTAAGGGTTTGTTGATCTTATTTATTCTTTCAAAGAACCAACTTTTAGTTTTGTCAATTTTTTCAATTTTTTTTTGGTTTCGATTTCGTTGATTTCCGCTCTGATTTTAATTATTTCTTGTCTTCTGCTATATTTGCTATTGTTTTGCTCTTCCTTTTCTAGGATTTTGAGATGTAGTGTGAGTTCATTTATTTGTTGGTTTTTTCTTTTTTTGAGGAATGAACTCCAGGAAATGAATTTCCCTCTTAGAACTGCTTTCATTGTGTCCCATAGATTCCGGTATGTTGTGTCTGAATTGTCATTTATCTCTAAGAATTTTTTGATTTCCTCCTTTATGTCTTCTGTAACCCATTGATCATTCAGTAACATATTGTTTATTTTCCATGTGATGCTGGATTTTTCCTTCCTTCTTTTATCATTGATTTCCAGTTTCATTCCATTATGATCAGATATGGTGCATGGTATTATCTCCACACCTTTATATTTACTAAGAGTTGCCCTATGGCATAATATATGATCTATCTTTGAGTATGATCCATGTGCTGCTGAGAAAAACGTGTATCCACTTGATGATGGTTGATATATTCTATATATGTCGGTTAAGTCTAGGTTCTTGATTGTGTCATTGAGTTCTATAGTTTCTTTATTCAGCTTTTGTCTGGAGGATTGTCTAATGGTGAGAGTGGTGTGTTGAAGTCACCCATAATTATTGTGTTGTGGTCAATTTGACTCTTGAACTTGAGGAGAGTTTGTTTTACGAACGTTGCAGCTCCATTGTTTGGTGCATACAAATTGATAATTGTTATGTCTTGTTGGTGGATAGTTCCTTTTAACAGGATATGGTGTCCTTCTTTATCCCTTTTGATTAACTTAGGTTTGAAGTTGATTTTATTTGATATGAGTATGGCCACTCCTGCTTGCTTCCGAGGGCCATGTGAGTGGTATGATTTTTCCCAACCTTTCACCTTCAGCCTGTGTATGTCTTTTCCTATCATATGAGTCTCCTGAAGGCAGCATATTGTTGGGTTTGTTTTTTTGATCCAGGTTACTAGCCTGTGTCTCTTGATTGGTGAGTTTAGTCCATTAACATTTAAGCTTACAATTGAAATATGATTTGTACTTCCAGTCATGTTTATTTATTTATTTATTTTAGTTTGGCTAGTTTTTACTTTTTGATTTTTTTCCTCCCCCTTTACTGAGAAACCTCCTGCTGTTGGTTTTGGGCACTATTTTTCCATTCCTCTTCTTGTAGAATTTTGCCCAAAATGCTTTTCAGTGCTGGTTTTCTGGCTGCGAATTCTTTTAGCTTTTGTTTATCGTGAAAGATTTTAATTTCATTGTCAAATCTGAAGCTTAATTTTGCTGGATACAGTATTCTTGGTTGGAGACCATTATTTTTCAGCATTTGGAATATATTGTTCCAGGATCTTCTCGCTTTCAAAGTCTGTGATGAAAAATCAGCCGTTAACCTAATTGGTTTACCCCTGAATGTAATCTGCCTCCTTTCCCTTGTAGCCTTTAATATTCTCTCCTTGTTCTGTATGTTGGCTATCTTCATAATTATATGTCTTGGAGTTGGTGTATTACAGTTTTGGATGTTTGGGGTCCTGTAGGCTTCCAGGATTTGGCAATCCATTCCATCCTTCTTCTCTGGGAAGTTTTCTAGGATTATTTCATTTAATAGGTTGTGCATTCCTTTGGTTTGAACCTCTGTGCCTTCTTCTATCCCAATGACTCTCAAATTTGGTTTTTTGATGAGATCCCATAACTCGTGGATAGATTGCTCATGAGATTTAAGCATCTTTTCAGTGTTGACTATACTCTTTTCAAGTTGATAAACTTTGTCTTCATTATCTGATGTTCTGACTTCTACTTGATCTAGCCTATTTGTAATACTCTCGTTAGCGTTTTTAATCTGGTTTATGGTTTCTTGCATTTCTAAAATTACTGTTTGTTTTTTTTTTAAGATCTCTATCTCCTGGTAAAGCTCGTTCTTTGCAGTTTGAATTTGTTTGTTTAGTTCGTTTTCAAAATATACTTTCAATTCTTGGACTTGCTGTCTCATGTCTTCTCTAAAATTCCGTTCCATCTGAGTTAGGTATGCCTTGATTTCTTTCCCTGTGCATGTTTCTGATGCTTCTAGGTCCTCCTGTAGATTTAAGTTGTCCTGCATTATCTGTAATCCTTTTTTCCCTTGTTTTTTCATGTTGTTCACGTTACTTTCCAAGCTAGAACAACTTTGAAGGCCTCTTCCCATGTAGAAAATGGTAAGAAACATACTCGGCTGGGCTTTTTGTTTTTTGTTTTGATTTGTGTTTTGGTTCGGTTTGGTTTTTTTTTTTTTCGGCACTTGGTCTCATCAATGTCTTTGTGAGTTATTCTGCAGAGCAAGGTGAGGGTTGAAGATGGTCATTGACAGCACCCAGAGGAAAAGCGATGAGATTAGGCTCAGGGAAGGGAAGCCTCAGGGGGTCATGAGATGATTTTAGGCCCCAACTTGATAGGGAAAAACAAGTAAAACAGAACTTTAGCTCCTGCTTCACTGTGCAGAGAGAGAAGGAGCCAGTCAGAAACTGACAGGAAGGCCTCCAAATTGCAGCCCTTGGGAAGGAGATGCAGCCGTAGGACTCCACCTAGTTAAGCTTCGGTTAGGAATCAAGACCATCCAAATTTGTTGATAGTTTCAGAAGGTCTTTTAAGTCAGGTTTATCCAGATAAAAATTATATAACTGCCTCCACAACATGTCCACTTGGCTGAGAGCCATCTCCAATTCCACACGACCAAAGCTGAACTGAATTCCTAGCCTCCCCCACCAAACCTGCTCCATCCATGGCTTTCCCTACCTCAGCCGATAACGACTCCATTAATCTACTTGCTCAAACCAAAACTCTTGAAGTCACCCTTAGCTCCTCCCTTTCTCCCACCATCCCACATCCCAGCAGTCAGAAAATCCCATTCATTGTAACTTCAAAGTCCATCCAGCACCCATCCAGCCACACTGTCATCATGCTGGACCAAGCCACCATCACCTCTCACTGGGTCAGCTGCAATGCCTTCCTAGTAGGTCTCCCCCCTTCACCTTGGCTCACTTGCAAATCATAGTTAGCTTTTGAAAATATGATTCAAATCATGTAACTCCTCTGCACGGAATGGCTCCTTGTGTCTCAGCAGAAAGGCTAAAAGCTTATGATGTTGTCTCCCTAACTCACTGGCTCCCTTGTTATTCTCAGAACATACTACATGTCCTCTGACCCCAGGGCCTTTGTACTAACTGCCTAAAGCACTTTTCCCCAAGATTTCCACAGGGGCAACTCCCCCAGCTCCTTCAAACCTTTGTTCCAAGTTCAGCTTTCCAACAAGATTGCTGCTACCCACTCTGTTTAAAATCACTACGTCTTCCCTCCTCAACTCTGCTCTACCTTTTCTTTTTCCACAGTTTTTATGGCATCTACCATCTACATAAGTCTCTTCTTTACTATGGCTATGGTCTATTATCTGACTCCTCCTACCCAGACTCCACAAGGACTAAAATCTGATTTATTCACTAATATATTCTAACTGTCTAGAACAGTGCCTGGTACATAGTATACACCAATGTCCTGAACAGATGAATAAAATTTTTAAAATGCTAGAGATCCAAGGAAGGTGACAAGAGCCCTGCACTGCCACATTCCCATCCCCCTACCTGGTTCTGCCGAGTGGCCTTGCTTCTCAGTCCTCTCCTCAGTTGAGCATTAATTAAACAGAGGAGGAAAGAGCTGTTTACTCTGGGGCCACCGCTCAATGGGATCCTCAGCAACGGTATCTTTGCTTCTCCCTCAACTCCTTACACTGAGGTGTAGGGCTTTCTGTCCCTTTCAGCTGTAGAAACATTGCCTTACCACTCTTTGGCCACAAGCATCAGCACCTGTGCCCAACTCAAGAGAGATTGGACCCTCTGGGGATTCACATAGCAGGGTGCTTTTCCTACTCTTGAAGCTTAGTCTGCAATTTGAAAGACATGAGATGGCATCCGCCTTGCAGTGCTGTCAGAGAGAGACTTGGGCAATGCAGAAGCCACCTAGCCTGACCTTTGACAGAATTTCCAAACACAACATGTTAACTTTAAATTGATTAATTTGGAACTATGACCTTGGTCCAAGAAGTTAAGACTACATGACAAGATATTTTATTTTCAAAATGTATCAGAATTAAAAGAGACTTTTGTGAATGGATCTTTTTGGTATTAGATACAAGTAGATTTGGGGTTGGGGGCAACAAGGGAAATAGCTACACACTAGACAACATGTTAAAGGTTAATAATTAATGGCAGCCTTCCCTAGCAAAGTATCAATAGACATTCTGGTCTCATTAGCTCCAGAAATTAGCAAGAAGACCTCGGACCCTTGGTGAGAGAGGAGAAAATGGGAAATCCCCTGCGTGTCTCCATTTTCTTGGTTTTATGCATCTTTATCCAATCAAGTACTTCTGGAGGAAGCCTGGAACCAGGTAAGAGCTAATCTTTTTTTTCTGGAGATGGGCATGGATTTTTCTTTTTTAAGTGTGTGTCACAGAGATTGATCATATGGGACAGCATGCTTAAGAGCATACCAGGTGGTTCTTTTAGTGGCACCACAGGTTCAAGGGACATGGAGCACTCTATAAACAGGACTAAAATGTTAGACAATTACTCTGGGAGTAAAAGTAAAAGCGCCTGCAGCTAGCAGTTAAGTATCTCACATTTCTGATGCCGACACAGTCTTACTAAGATTTCTTTAGTGGAGAATGATCTGACTTGGGATCTTCCTGAGAGTTAATTTGGCATCTAATTTGCAGCTGGGGAGCACAGCATGCAATGCAATGCTCTGTCTTGCTGGGATTGTCGAATTGCCTGGCTCTCTCCACAGGGAGGGATTTCAGTTCTAGTTCTAGTCAGGTCTACAGTAGGGATATCACTGCACATTTTCAAGTCTTGACTTTTCTGCCCAAGTTTTCCTTGGAGCCTGAAGAATATACCAGCAGCCTCTCCTGTTTTGTCTATAATTTCATAAACTAGACTGATGGCCAAAAATAGATCCAAATGCTAAATCAGGTAGGTGAAGTCCAGGTTCCTGTCTGAACTGTGCAAAAGATCATCAATAAGTGACAGATAAGCTGGGCGCAGTAGTGTGTGCCTATAATCCCAGCAGCTCTGGAGGTTGAGACAGGAGAATAGCGAGTTCAAAGCCAGTCTCAGCAATGGCGAGGTGCTAAGCAACTCAGTGAGACCCTGTCTCTAAATAAAATACAAAACAGGGCTGTGGCTGTGGCTCAGTGGTTGAGTGCCCCTGGGTTTAATCCCCAGAACCAAAAATAATAATAATAAATGACAGATATGAAATTACCTGAACAATTTGTCCAAATGATGGGTATTTGTTGGAAATGAGTAACAAGATAATAACTGCTGAGGATTTTTTTTTTTCTCCAAGACTATGTTGAAGGGACTTCCAAAAACTTTGAGAATCAGGAATTTACTAATTTTCCCCTTTAAGAAAAAGAGCTGTTCCTTTGCACTTGATTATTATTCTACATTCTACTCTTACTAACTTTTTAGTAGTATTAATTAGTACCATTCACAGAGCATTTCATATGCCAAGCACTATGCTAATTATTTAGTATTCATCATCTCATTTTAAAGCTATATCCAAAAATGGCCTGTACATAATAAGTTAGAGCAGGTAAAATTGCTGGTGGACTTTTATCCCCTGGGTTCACAGTGATTTCACTAAATCACTGCCTTTTACCCACAATGTTGTGTTTTTATTATTATTATTATTGTTATTATTATTATTATTGAAATATAACAAGTGTCTAGAAAATAAACTATACCCTAAGTCCTCATGAATTTTTGCAAATGGAGCCAGCACCCCACAGCCACCTCTGTGTGCCCCTTGAGCCTTAACAGATATGGCTTTGCCTAGCAGGGGATTTGTTGTTAGTGGAAACACATAGTTGTGCTCCCTGGCATCTGGCTTCTTTTATTCAATGTCCCGTTTGTGAGAGGCACCCTGAAGTTTCAAGCAGTCATAACTCCTAATCTGGGGCCACACACCTCACCTGAACAGTGCAAGAGATCATCAAAAAGTGACAGAGAAGCCAGGTATGGTGGCTCACACCTGTAATCCCAGTGGCTCCAGAGGCTGAGACAGGAGAATAGTGAGTTCAAAGTCAGCCTCAGCAATGGCAAGATGGGCGAACACACCTCATTTTATTCGTAGTTTCTACTATTGACTGGCCTGACCTGTTTCTGCGAGTGGGATTTGAGCCTTTAAGCCACCAGTGCTGAAGCAGAGGTTGAAGGAAGGAACAACGCCGCCACACCCTCCCCATCCCATCCTCCACCCTCCCCCTCCCATCCCCCAGCCTCCCTCCCCCACCACCACTCCATGTCTGGGTGTCATCCAGATTTTTCTCAAAAATCTCATCATCCTGCTGCGTTCCCAGGTTTATTCAAAAGCAGAGGGAAGTGACTATGATGAGCAGGAGGGCTCTTCAGGAGGCCTCTTGCTCCCTTGAAACCAGACTCTCTTGGCAGAATTTTTTCTGCAAGGTGTGAGCCCCTTCTGTGCGTGTGGCTGGTGCCGTGTCCTCCAGGGGAACTGCAGGGATGCCAGCGTCCTATGGTGGAGCCCTTCGCACATGAGCTTCTTTAACAGTGGCTCCCAGCGGGGGCACTTTTACTCTGCAGGGGACATCCACAATGTATGGAGATGTTCTGGGTTGTCACAGCAGAGAAAGTGCTTCCCTTCTGTCTGTAGTGGGTTGAGCCAGGGAGGCTGCCAAACTTCCCACCGTGCACAGGAGAGCCCATGACAATGAATTATCTGACCTGAGATGCCACAGCTGAGGAACCATGGTCTATGCCAAGCTTCAATGACATTAGTCAAAGCCAGGATGAGCTCCTTTCCTCCTGTTCCCCACCCCTCCCAGGCTGCTTCTTCTGAGTATTATTAACGATACTTCTCTAGCAGATTCGCTCACATACTGTACACCCAGTATGTGTCAAGCACTTTGTGAACATTTTATCTCACACTCACCCAATGTTTGAATAATCCAGCAAGTAAGTGTCTTGCCCAAGTTTCCACAGATGATCAGGGAAGAGCTGGTGGAAGTTCCTGGGGCCTCTCCATGTCCTGAGGCTCCAGCCCTCTGCTCTGTGCCTGTGCCCAGTGACTTGGTAGCCAAAGGGCATTAGAGAAGCATTCTTCTCAGTTCCTCTCACAGGGAGGCAGATTCAGACCATTGTTCCTGACTGTCAGCACCAAGGGGGACCAGATACTGTGAACTTCTTGAATGCCCACGGCGGCACTGGCCCCCGTGGCCAGCCCTCATTGCTGAGTCCCAGATGTACCCCACTGATGTGGCCTCCAGACCAACACTGTTCCAAGTGGTAGTTGGAGCTGCTCTGGGACCCTGCCAGACCCCACCTTCTTCTGCCTCAGGTGCCCATCTTCTGCCTTCAGTCCCCATCACAGCTGCCAAAACCTAGAAAGGGCAGGAGCCCATCCATTCAGTCACTCATGAGCCTGGGCCACACACAAGGCAAGGTGTGCCCAAACATTCTGTCTCCATTAACCCCCAAAAGCTATTTTTATGTGAAATTCAGCTATCAATATTTTCCTTGTAAGAAATTAAAACAGAACTTTTAAAAAAAAAGTTTGCTAGTGCTTTTAAATAACAATAAGCCCATCACATGTTAACATATATAACATAATTTTATAAAAAAAAATAACTTGCATTTTCCAAATAGTAATCCAAAAGATGAGTCAGAAGAGTGACTTTTTTTTTTACAAAGAAATTTTGCAAATCTATTTAATATCCAGCTTTAATAGAAGACAGCTGGGTTCTCTTATCTGTGTCTGGAGTTAATCTACTGTGATATGTTGCTTCATCTATGAAGATAATCTGGACCCCATATAGGAAGAAGGGGGACATGCTTGGAGATTCCCTGGGGCCTTGGTCCACACTGAGAACCATTGCATTTGTGCAAGCAGCACTTAAAATAGAGGACCCACGGCCTGCCCTGTCCCTGCTGGGACTTACTGGCCCATCAGGGATGAACCAGTGCAGGAGAGGTGGCAGCTATCCGCCCTGGAAGTTGGCAATAAGGGAGCCTTTGTCGCTGGAGAATTTAAACACAATATTAGAACCAAAAAAATGATCTTTCATTATCACATTTCTAAATAAAGTCTTTGATAAAAACAAATCTTCTCCCAGCAAAAAAAAAAAAATAGTTTTTTGATCTAAATAACATCTATAGTTATTGTTGGGTTCTATTAATATAGGTGTAAACTTCAAATGATCATACTTTTATCCCTTATCCTTTAATAAGTTTTGTGTTCTACACAAAATTTAAAGAACTCCCCGTTATACAGTTAATTTAAAGAACGCCCAGTTATGCGGTTGTCCCTGATACTCACAAACTAGAGAGAGATGTGCTTCTTGTAGGAGTGTTATGGTGCAAACTCCTTCCAACTCACTTGGGCACATCTGATGTCTCCAACCCCGGTGATGTTTACTACCTGCATTTAAACAGCAGACTCAAGAAAAAAAAATGATAGCATGGTGATTGCAAAGACAAAACAGAACTAAAGTTACTTCCACTCTGTCATCCTTTATGAGTCTAAGCCAAGACTTTTTCATTTGTGTTTAAAATTTAAAGCAATAAAGCAGATCATGAACTGTGAAATATAAGAACTATTTGTAAAGTAGAAATTTGGGCTTATACTGGAAAAATTTTACTGCATTTGAATATCTTACTTGAAATTTACTCTTCTTTTAATTGCTCATTTAAAACTTAAGAATAAAAAAAGTAAAACTTAAGAATAAATCAAGAAAGTGATGATTATTAATCTTTGCATATATGTTACTGAAACTAACTTTGTCTTGTGGAACAGAGGTATATTACAATGATACAGTCTGAATGTCAAATACAATGCACATGGACTGTGTCTAATGACGGAGATTAGACACATTTATAAAAAGTTTTCTCAGCCAGAGAATGGAAAGTAATGGTGCCCACTAGAGAATTCAGAGGCAGAGAATTCACTTCCTAGTTCAGGGCATGCAGAAGACTCCCAGGAGGAGGTAGTGTTTGAGCAGGGCCCAGAGGAGAAGAAGGCCAAAAGAGAAGGAGGCTTTCCTATGCAGAAGCAAAGGTACAGATCTGATAAATTGCAAGTGGATTTTCAAACCCAAACACCTTCTAAAAGACCATTTATGGAAGAGGAAGGGAAAGATGTGGGAGAAGAGGAGGAGAAGAAGATATCTCAGAAAGGTAAACTGGAGATGCCTCCACTATCCAGCAATGAGTCATTAAGGATAGGGAGTCTGGCTATTGCCAAGTCTGCCTTTAAAGCAAACATTGTTTTAATTGCCTACTTCTAAAAGTTCCAGAAGTCTTTGAGGGTGATAATATGGGGTTCAGAAATAAAAGGTTTATTGATGACCCTGAGACACTCATAGTTTAACACAGGGAGCTGAATTCAGCCCAGAGGGCAGATTTCAGAGAATCCTAGAACCTCCTGACATGACCCCAAGGCTATGTGTAAGGGCATTTTGAGAAAGGGACACAGGTTATAACTTTTGACAGGTTATCCAAGGGATCTGTGACTTCCCAAAATATTCAGTAAAGAACAGGTCTTATGGCTTTTAAAAATAAATATAAGGAAATTTTATAGGCAGTAATGGTGGGGAAGACAGGATTTAATAACCTATGTGTTGAGTCATAGCTATGAAAAAAGTATCTACATGTATGTTACTAGAGATTAGAAGTATACTAAGAGATACATAAAAGGCTTTAAGATCCTGCAGGGATTTGGAGGAAGGATGCTATTTAATTTTTTTTTAAGTAAAAGACCCCAATTAGCTACAATGATATTACTCCTGGATTTGCCATCTCTCAAGAGCACCACTGGAAAGAGATCCTGTACTGACCACTCAGATCTGCCACCTCCACCCATCTTTGCAGTCTGTCAGGCTCATATTGCTGACCTGAGGGGTGATCAGCAATATGAGCTCATTTAAAACTTAAGAATGAAGTTTTAAATGGGGGGTTGGGGTAGGTGGTTGGGGGCTGGGAACTGCTAATTCCTGACAGGCATCCATCAGTGAAGATAACATCATTCATGACTAATATTTGAGGAGGCGTCCAGACATGAAACTAATGTATCTGGGACCATATATAGATCCGGCATAGCAGAGGGCCAGCCTCCAGCATTCTAGTGAAATCCTCTTTCCTCTGCATGAGATCCTCCACCCACTGCCAGAATTCCTGGTCCTATAACTGAGCAGGTCTGGAGCCCTCCTGCGGGGAATCTCCCCTGGAAAAGACCTAAGGCCAGAAAACAGATCTGGTTTCCACCCTACCTGCCCTTCTCAGGGGACTCAGGACTTGAACTTGCATTCTTTAATTCTAGACTCAATAAACAGAAACTTCAGGGCTGATTGTTGAAAGCATAGGGCCTGGAAACTAACCTGTATACACAAGTCACCTGAGTCACAAGCCAGCCAGGAGTCTGATATCCAGTTCCCACTGTGGCCTTCCCTGCCCTATTTTCCACCAGCTGCCACATGCTCCAAGGCTTGCTGGATGCTCACAGGTGACTGGGTAGTGAGAGGCCAGTGAGATGCTGGCCTAATTTTAGGCCTGGTCTTCAGAAAGGCTAATAAGTTCCAATTACATTATCCAAGGGAATAGGAGCGCTCCAACCTCCACCAAAGGTATCCCCTGACATCCTTGGGGTCCACATTGCGACAGGGATATAAGCAATTTTCACAGCCAGGAAGATGACAGGGCACTGGTTCCAAGGAGGGTTTTCATTTTAGAGTGGAACCTTCTTGGCTGAAAATTGGTGTCCCATGTACTGGGGGAAAGGACTAGCTAAGAGCAGGAAGCACATCTGGACCCTACCAAAGGGCCACGGAACTATGGCTGGACTTCATCCCCATTGGGGAAACCAGACAATGGGACATAGCCCAGTCCATCCTACAAGGGGTGGAAGAGCCATGGCAAAATTAATAGTTGGGCTCACACTCAGGCACTGAACTTGGGGAGAAGGAGACAAACTCCAGTCATTCACACACCGGAGGGAGGATTCGGGGTGCCCACCCGCATCTCCGGAGGCGGTGCAATTCTTAGTTATGACCACTAGGTAGCGCAGTGATGTCTCGGCAGCCTCAGGATTCCAGGAGAAGGTTCCAAGTTTGGGAGAATCTTTTTCTGGATGACTCTGGAAAACTGAAGGCTTTTAGCCAATCTCACTTCCCTCTTATTGGTAACTTGTTTTTATTTTTTACCCAATGGGGCTTTGGAGGATGGACGGGGAAAAGTGAAAGGAGGCCCAGACGCATGGAAGAGGAGGCCTTCCTGTGGCTACATGGCATTTTACCCTGGATGTCACCAGCTCTCACCAGGGGGCCTGAGGACAGAGCACTGTGGCATGGCTATGCAATGGTGTGCTGGGCGGCCACAAGAAAAAAAATCGTTTTATGAAAATACATAGGTGACAAAATCACATAGAATTTATGTTCTGACATTGAGGAAAAAGCCGTAAACCTAATTGTATATGTCTGGTGATTAAGAGTGTTTAAAAATGTGAGTTTGAGAGGAAAAAATACTGAAAAAAAAGGTACAAAATATTTGTACTTCTGCGCTTATATTTGATTTTTCTGTCTGTTCCGAATTTTGTGTGTGTAATGCTTTCGCACTGTATGTATGTGGTATGTTTAATGATTTAAATAATTTAAAAATGCATTTACTTCAAAATGAAGGGTTTGACTACAGCAGTGGTTCTGGAACTTCAGTGTGAAAAAGAAAGCAACTGGAGGGCTTATGAAAATAAGATTTCTAGGCCTCATCTGCAGTTTCTAATTGAGTGGGCCTGGGATAGACCTAGAAATTGGCATTTCTAACAAGTTTCAAGTGAATAGTACTGGCCTGGGGATCACAGAGAACCACTAGACAGACAAAAGAGTCCATGGAAGAACCAAGAGTTGAGCCTAGGTCTCCTGACTTCCAAGCTCCCTTCAGAAGATATCATTTCTTCCCACAGAAACACAGAGCCTTCTTCCCACAGAGCCTCCAACCCAAACCTGCCTTCCTCTCCAACTATGGGATGAAGGGATAGGGAAGCCACATGAATATCTCCCTCAGTGGCAACTATAATCCAAAGAATATTTTAATCCAAGATATTCATGAACGTATTCCTTCAAAATAAAATATCAGCATGCTGAAAAAAAAAAAAAAGCAGTTTATGAAGAAAAACTCCTTGAGCTGACACTCCCTTGTAATGGGTAGAAAAATAGTCACTGTGATAGCTAATTAACCATCGACTCTGAGCTACTCCTTGGCACCCCTCAAAATATGATCAAGAAAATTCTTTTCACATGAGCTGGGCATTACCAGGGCTGGGCAGGGCCTGTGGGTTCTCAGTTGACTAGGACTGGCCATGACTGTGAAAAACTTTCCAGTTGACAAATGTTCCAGCTCCCTTGTCCCAAGAGAAATCAACATAGTGAGAGGGGGAAAATGCTACTTTATAGTAAAAAATAAGATCAACAGCAGCAAACAAGAGCATTTGTTAACCACCTGCTAGTTACAGGCTCTGTGGTCAGTGCAAAAAAAAACACAATTCTATTCACCAAGAAGTTTCCATCTGACAGGGTCTCCAGCACCTTGCAGGGGTGTGTGGTATGTGTGTGTGTGTGTGTGTGTGTGTGTGTGTGTGTGTGTGTGAGAGAGAGAGAGAGAGAGAGAGAGAGAGAGAGAGAGAGAGAGAGAGAATATTTCAACACAATGTTATCAGTGTTCAAGTTCAAGTAACTATGTACAAAACATGACAAAAGCCCTCAGGCCAGGCAAGTCAGCCCAGAAAGCTTTCTAGAAGAGTCTAGAAGGAAAAGAAGCGGAAGGACATTGTAAACAGAAAGAAAAATATGAACCAGCTGTGTCTTAAAGGTTTGACAAATGGTGGTGAAATTGAGAATCCATGAGAGTTTGAAATGGCGCAGAGTAGGGCGGTAAAAAGAATTGGCCAGAGGAGAGGTCCTCAAGGCAGTCCTCAGAAGTTTAGCCTTCACCCTGGGGGCACGTAAGGCCACTGTTAAGCCTGGTGTTAAGAGAAAGGGAGGGATGCTGCTGGCTGCCATTCCAGGCTGGGTTGACAGCCCTAATTCCCAACCTGGCAGGAACCCCAGCCACTCCCTGAAGGGGAGCAGCATTATCAGCAAGAAAAGGCAGGGGTGGGGCTCAGGCAATCACCAGTTTTACAACCTCACCTGGCCCTGCAGCCAGACACCATCAACTCTTCCTCTAAGGCAGGCCCCAGCCTTGGGCAGATCTCTTTAAAGTTTTCCTGTTAATTGCTGTTTCAAAGACAAAATCATAGGAGGGATTTACATCATGAAACTGAAACAGTAACACATAGTAGAAGCTGGAAGAGAAATCTTCCATCTTCCTCTTATTCTGTGTCTGAAAAGGGAGCCATTTGGAAATTCTACATCATGCTACTTTATAGACCAACAGAAATTTCAAAATTCATTCTCACCTGCATTATCACTGGATTCTTACAATAACTCTCTAAAGAGTGCTGGGTAGTTATTACTAGCCTCATTTTACAGAGGTAAAGTCTTACCAGGAACACACATGATGTCACGTGGAAGTTAGTTTTCTTTGGCTTACTACAAGGGAAGGGGAGCCCCAGAGGCATCCTGGCACCCCAGGGATAGAAGTGGAGAGTGGATACTTAGAAGACCTGGGCTTATGCCGGATGAGTCTTAGGAAGGCTGGAGAACAGGGGCGTTCTTTAGGTTGTATTCTGTCAAAAAGGAGGGCAATTCAATGGTTGGCTATCACAAATAACTATGAATTACTTGTTGTTAAGTAATTATTAGCCTAATCAGTAATATCTGGCAGGTGGGAAGATGAAGCAGGGATGAGGGGGCATTGATACGGAAGCCCAAAGCACTCGTTTCTGTAGGCCAGAAGAAGGGAAGGTATAATCATGTTTTGGGTCTCAGAGTGTTTGGGTCTCAGGTGTTTTTTTCAATATCTATTTTATTATTGCATTTTTCCCACATCGTAAAGTTCTATTTTATTTTTTGAGCTCATACAAACCTAGGTTAATGTTTTTCTGATCAGTTTTATTTTTTGACTGTGTTTTATTTTTTGACTGTGGAGTTTTAAACATTTCAATGGAGATTTCACCTAGGTAAAGCTACAAGGCCTTTATTGTCTTATGTGTTGTATGTTATGTGTGCACTGTTTTGTGTTGTATGTCTGTATGTGTGTATGTCCATATTTCATATATGAGGAGCGCTCATAAAAAAATGGATCCGAATTTTTTTTTATTCACGTGATTTAAATAGTTTAATTTAAATTAGGTAAACAGCTGTTAATGATTGTTTTTAAAGGTGGTTAGCAGATCTGTTTGCTTACTAATTTAAATTAGGTAAACAGCTGTTAAGGATTGTTTTTTAAGGAGGTTAACAGATCTGTTTGTTTACTTTCACCTTTCTTTTTCATTATATTTAATAATTCTGTTCAGGATAATGTCTCTTTAGCATCATTGCCAGAATTCCCATCTCCATCCCAGTGCCGGTGAAGACTGAGATAAAACCAAACTACAGCTTCTATGATAGCCATCACAGTAAACTGTATAAACTGATGCATCAATGAATATAACTCAACAAGTAATGCTCAATCAAGGACTTGATTTACTTTGGGAGGAAATGGACATATTGATAGACTCCTCCGATTTGAACTGTCTGCAGAACTTGCCTGGACTATATATCAGTTGCATGCATTGTGAACTATCTTCTGGTGCAGCGAATTGTGGTACTGCTGGCATATCTTTGCTGATGGTGTCACCAGTGATGCAATTTCCTTGCCAGCGCACCCCATGTTAATTGTGGTAATGCTGGCATATCTTTGCTGATGGTGTCACCAGTGACGCACTTTTTCCAAAGGAGCTGTCAATTGGCTTGGTGTCGTGGCATTTCTGTATCCTCCTCCCTTCTACTAGTGATGGTCTAAAATTTGGGGGCCAACAGAGGTGAGGCAAAGAACCTCACCCCCCCACTGGCACCAAGGCTAAATTTGGGGGCCAACAGAGGTGAGGCAAGAACCTCACCCCCCCCACTGGTGCATAGGCCTATCCACAAGCATGGCTGAATGCTGGACCGGTAGTCAGTGACGGGTTGATCTGATTGCAGTGGATTCAACCTAAGACAGGAAGCTGACGCCTAAATGTCAGTTCTCCCATGACGGGTAGAACCATATGTTGAATTGGACAACCTACCAGGCACGGTCCTTAAGCCACACTGCTTGTTGTTTAATTAATCAGAAGGGGGGAGATGCTGAGGGCCACTGCCAAGTAGATATGACGCATCGATATTTCCTTGCCAGCGTACCCCATGATAAATGGACTTGCCTTGGAAATTTGCTGTGACCTTGCATGTGTGTTTGAGAAAGGTGACCCTGCTCAATGACCAGGGTGGATCCAGGATTAGGGTGTATCCTGCAGTTTGAGGAAGTATCCCGCTCCTTGGGTTAAGGGCGTTCTCAGTTTAAGACCTTGGGTTTTAGGGAAGTTCGATGTTGAGGATTATTGCTGCTGGAAATAGGGCGTTCCTGCTACCTGAGCTCCCGTTGAGTTCTCGTGAGATTCAGAGAGTATTTTGGGAGGAAAGCCTCGTGGAGTAGGTGAATTGGGCGGAGGAGAACTGGGATTGCCCCAGAGCGTGTGTGGAGGCCGGTGTGAGTTGGGGAATAAAGAATTGCTGTTTGAATCTACAAAGCTGTGGTGGCTCGTGATTCTGTGCCAAGCCAAGACATTGGCACAGGGTCCTGTGCACATGCTTATATTCCATGTGGATTGTCTGAGTTCGGCTGGAATATCATGGCCTGGCTGCCTGCAGGACTGGTTTTGTGATGTTATGTTTCATGTTCTGTCACACAAAGTGAATTCAGGTAGTGTCTTTGAGGTCTCTCAGTGTGTGTGCACTTCCTGCACTGCCTGGCTGACCCCCTTTACCTCTCATGAGTCCTCACTGTCATTCTGGGTGCCAACAGCCAGAATGTGGACAAGGTGGTGTAGATGGGCCTCAGACCCAGGTCTGTAGACTCCATACCCACATGCCCTCCAATGTGAGAGGTCATCGCAGTGCCAGGAATCCTGTAATGGTTACTTCCCCTGGTAGTGGGACCTAAATGTTTTAGGGAAAGAAAAATATGGAAGTAGATTGGGTGGCTTACACAACAGAATTTTTATTTTCTTGTGATTCCAGAAGCTAGAAGCCCAAGATCAAGGTGTCCCTGGTGTTGATTTCTCCAGAAACCTCTCTCCTTGGTTTCAGATGGCCGCCTTCTCTCTGTCTCCACGTGATCTCCTTCTCTGTGTCTTTGTCCTTATTTTCTCTTCTTATAAGGACACCAGTCATGTTGGTTTGGGGTCCACCCCCGATGACCTCATTTAACTTGAGTCACCTCTGTAAAGACCTCTGTCCAAAAACAGTCACAGTCTGAGATATGAGAGTTAGAACTTCAAGATACAAATTTAAGGAGTTCAAAATTCAGCCCCCCGCCCCCAGCAAACACTTTTCCAGGCCCTGCTCTGCCCAGCTCCTGGGCTAGAGTCTAGGGATACTGTGGACACTGCAAATATATCTTTGTTCTATTGGAGCTGCAACAACTCCTAAGGGCCTTCAGAGTTAGAAAAGAGACTCATAAATATACATGAGATTGGAAAGAGAGTAGTAAGTCCACACCAGGCCCAAACAGGGGCCTCTGCTAAGGGGGTGCAGGACGGAAGGACCCAGCAGAGGCTCATAGGAGTCAGCTGGCAGCTAGCAGGGGGCTAAGTAAGGGAGGGGGCAGCAGCCCCATTCAACAGAGTGATTAAGACTTTCTGGCAGCACAAGCAATAACTGGCAGGAGACCAAGAAGGAGCCATTTATCTGGCTCATGTTGCAAGTAAGTGATAAAACTCACCCTCTGGCATGGTGCCGGAAGGAGCCATCATCTTTGCGGAGACGATGTGCTCAGTGTGAGCTCAAGACGTACTTCTCAGCTGTGAGAAATATTTTTCCCACACAAGCTGTGTTTAACAAGGCCGTTGCCTAGGCTCATCCAGCCTAGGCCAAGGAGAGAGGGCCCAAGTCCAGCTGCCACCTTCTCCTGCTATGCCTGCCTCCCCTCCCCTCACCCCTGCCAAGACTGAAAGGAAGGGCAGAATCAGCCAGCACCCAAGGACAGAACAAGGGCTGGAAGGACAGACTCCCACGCTCCACCTCATGTCTGGGCTCTGGGCTCCTGGCCTAGGCAGGAACTCCTGGCTTAGCTGAAGTAAACCTTAGGGAGGCCTTGGTGGGCATGTGAGAACTGGGTATGGAGTCTACAGACCTGGGTCTGAAGCCCAGCTACACCACCTTGTCCACAGGTGGCCTTGGGAAAATCACCTAAGGCCTTTAGACCTCAGTGACTCACTAGTAATGAGGTGATTCATTGAAACTCCCCTGGGCTGTTCTGAAGACGAAGTAAGAATATACGAAACACTTTTCAACTCTTCACTGCTAGTCATAAAACAAACATTTGTAAGCACCGATTTACTAAGTAGTCCTATCATTACAATATTCACCTGATTCACACACTACTTCCAAGGTGTTTCCCCGTGTTTTATTACAAAAGTATTCTAATATCAAAAGAAGTTTAAAGGAAGATACAGTGAACTGCCATACTCCCTCCAGATAGGCTTGGTAATTGTTAACACTGATGTATTTGCTTTATTCATGGGTGTACATTTTTATGTCTATGTGCTGGAGAACCCATTGAGAGGAAAGGGAGAGGGAGAGAGTCACACATGTACCTACATATTCTGTTTGAAAGTTGTAGATATCACAATAACTTAGTGTTAAATATTTATACATCAGCCTTCATCTTTTAATAAGGACATTTTCTTACATAGCCCCAGTATCATTGCCTAAGAAAATTAAAAATAATTTTACATGGTCCAATATCCAGTTCATATCCTAATTTCCCCAATTGTGCCAAGAATCTTATTTGTGGCATTTTTCACACCAGGACCCAGTCAAGATTCTCAAGTTGCCTCTTCTTTTTTTTGTCCCTTTCATCTCTCCTGTGCTGAGATTGTGAGTCCTTAACACTTGGCGCCAAACCAGTTCCTTGCTGATGGCTCTTCTGAGGCACCTGACTTGTTGCTCTTTCATTATCTGCCTGCATCTCTCCCTGCTGGGGTGAGAGTGACTCCAGGGAGCGCTGTGCCCATCATTACTGCATCCTCAGGATCTGTTTAAGCTGTTGTAGAGTCTGCCCGACACAAGAGAATGTCCAATGTTGTCCTCCTTGTCAAAAAGCCAGGCCGGGTGCACTTTTTAAAAGTTAGTGAGTTTTAAGTAATTTTATCTGGCAATTCCACCGCCCTGCTGGAAGTCATGGAAAACATCCCAAAGGTAGGACAGTTCTGCCCAACTTCCACACCTAGAAACAGAAGGACTTTAAAGTTACCTGGGTTCTTCCTTATAGACTGTGCTCCACCGCTGAGATACGGCTAGCAACAGAAAGCCAGAGATGCTGGCCAGATCTCAGGCCTCCTCTGTAACACACATGAACAGGGGCCCATGAGAAGCTGGCTCTGTTCCCATTATGGATCTCAGGGAAGTGATTCTAAGTCCTTTGGGTTCCCGTGGAGGCAGGAAACCACTTCCAGATCAGCAAGAGGGGAGGAGGGATATATATCACACATATCGAGTTGGTGTCACCTTCTCCAATATGAATTCCCCATGGTGCTCACTACCTTAATGGGAGTTTTAAGCTACCCCAGCTTCAAATGATTCTTTCTAAAGCAAAGCTTCTCAAACTTTAATGTGCATAGGAGTCACCTGAGAAGTTTGATAAACATGGACATTCTTTTCAGCAGATCTGAGATGGGCTTCAAGTTCCTGCACATCTAACAAGTGTTCAACTGATGCCAATGCCACAGGCCCCAGCACCACACTTTTTTTTTTTAAAGAGTGAGAGAGAGAGAAAGAGAGAGAGAGAGAGAGAGAAATTTATTTTTAATGTTTATTTTTTAGTTTTCGGCGGACACAACATCTTTGTTGGTATGTGGTGCTGAGGATCAAACCCGGGCCACACGCATGCCAGGCGAGCGTGCTACCGCTTGAGCCACATCCCCAGCCCCCCAGCACCACACTTTGAGAAACTATCTTTTAAAGGACACTAAATAGCTCCTCACCTACTCAGTGAACTAGTAATTAGCACCAATTACTAGACATAAGGCAGTGAGCTAGCACAAGAGGAACAGGGGATGGGAAGAAATAAAAGGATGAGTAAGACACATTCCTTTGACGCAAATCCAGCTGCGTGTGCTTTACTATGTCTAACATGTTGCATAAATTGACTGAATTCTTACAACAACCTATAATCTATAAAGGATATTTTTACTCTTGTTTTACATGTGAGGAAACAGGGGCTGACACAGCCTAGTTGCTGCCCAGACTAGTGAGGAACAGGGTGGAGTGTGAATTGAGGTCTACCTGAATCCAAGGTGTGATCCTTCCCCACGTTCCTCTCTCACACTTGATCCTGATGCCTTTCCCCACCTGATGAGGAAGGCACAGGGACCCAACCCACTAGTGTGGGTCTCACCTTTGAAGCAGACTCAGCACTGGTCCTGGGGCGATGGGGTTGGGAGCAGGCAGGAGGTGCTAAGTAACTAGGGAGAGGCAAATTAATACCTGGACAGTTGCTCAGGTAGCCTTCCCTGGGGTGTGCTGCCTGTTTCAGGTCGTTGAGTTTGCTGATGAGGTCCAAGCCCTTTGCAAGAAGTTCCTGTGTCAGGCACAGCCCATACTATCAAATTTCAGCTGTGAATTATGATCCAAACTTTATCACCAAATGGTTGTATGACTTTGGGTAAATCACTCCCTTGCTGGACTTGGAAGGCTAGAAGCTCTTCATGGCCCTCCTCTCTGACAAAAGGTCTTGAAACTCTTCCTCCATCTTCCCACTCAGTAGGGAATTAAGGCATTTGTCACTTTCCCACTCAAGGCCTCAGCTCTATTTTCTTAGTCAGGGCCACGGGTCTCTGGGGCTCATGGCACAGTACTCCTTCTCACCAACTTCACACACATTGGCTGAGCACATGCTCTCCATCAGGCCCTGTCCTCAGGGGTGGGAGGCCAAGGAAACAAATGCATTCCCTCCCTGGGGAAGGGAACTAGACCAGATTACAGGCACTCAGGCCCCAGGAACATGGAGGACTGCCCTGACACCACCCAGCAGGGGGAGGCAGGCAGGCCTAAGTGGGCATCGTCCCCACTGTGAGGCCTTGCTAAGTGCTTTCCCCAGAATATTCCATTTAATCTCCCCATAACACTATGATATAGATGCTGTCATTTGTCCTATTTTTAAAATAAAGGACTGAGGATATAGCTAACTGATAGAGTGCTTGTCCAACATGCATGAGGCCCTGGGTTTGATCCCCAACACCAACAAAGAGAGAGAGAGAGAAAAAAAATAGACTCACAGAGGACAAATGACTAGTCCAAAGCCACACAGTTAATAAGGGTTTAATGAAATAATGTATATAAAAACCCTTAGCAGTATGTCAGGCAAATGTAAATAAATGATCAACTAAAATGCCTTTTACAAATGGCAGAACAGGAAACAGGAACCAGTTTTCTGCCGTTACAGACAAAAACAAAACTAATGAGTGGAAGAAAGGCCTCTTGTCCCCCTGGAGGACAGCGTTCATCTTGGGACTAGCCATACATAATGAGAAGCAGAAGGAATCTTGTAGAGGGATGGGTGGGCTCCAAAGTGCTCCGTGGGTGCCCACCAGGGCAGTGGGAACACCAACAGGGTGGGTGCCCTGGGGAGGAGGGACAATTAGGCATTCTTGGGAGGCACCTCAGGGCTCCCCCGTCCTTCCTAGATGGCTGCAGAAGCCAATCTACATGTACCCCAGGCTCAGCTGCTCCATGTGTCAGTTGTCATGCTCCTCGTCTGGGTAATGGAGTGTTATGAAGCATGTTGGAAACCATCAATTAGTGCTTAACTCCATGTTCATTGGGTTGTATTTCCAAGAATGCACCACTAAGAGCCACAGCAGAGTAATCTCACTCCTTTCTCATTCAATGGCTTAGAATTAAAATGCCACCCAACATTCTCTTCCAAAGAAATTGAGATTTATGGGTCACTGTCAATATCAACACATGTTAGCCATTATTTGAAAGTCTCCTTGCTCCTTGGGACTGATTACTATTTACTTTGAAAGATAAGTGTAGCTTTATAATCCATGTGGGTTGCTAGGAGAAATGGGTTTAAATGTTTCTTCCCTTGGAGCTGTTTTTTATTTCATTTCATTCTGTTGGTCTGGCAGTGTGAGCGCCACCCTGCTTATCGTCTCTCAGAAAGTCCTGTATTCTCTGAGGCTCTGGAACAATGACAAGAGAAACCAGTCTGTTCTCAGTCCAAGGTCACCTGGAGAGATCCTTTGCACTTCAACAGCCAAAGGGCCCCTGACTCCTGAGCTCAAGTCTTTGATTTAAGCCAGGCTTGAGACACCCAAGGAGCTTGCTAGAAGAGAAGAATACTGGAATACTCTGGCGTTTTGTGTTGCTTGTGGAAACTGAGGCAGGAGCTGAATCATTTCGATTAGTAGCTGTCAAATTTAGTGTGCTTCCATCTACTTTGAAAAGCTTATTGTACCCCAGGGCCCCTCTCCAGAGTTCCTGGTTTCAATAGGCCCAGGGGGATCCCAAAAATGTCTATTTCTAGCAAGGTCCCAGTTGATACTAATACTGGGGCCAGATCTAGATCCCACTAGCTTAGAACTAGAGTGGGAAGTAGTAAAGGCGGTGAGTGGTAGAAATGAGGCTGCCGGCAGTGTTTGGTGCTCTGGGAAAAGATTAACACCATCTAAAAGGGAACTTCAGTAAGTTTCACTGGGCAATAAATAATTTTAGTCCTTCTGTATGAAATCTTCAGTTAAAGGTCAATTTCCATCAATACACTATAAATCTGAATCTATTGTGAAATGCTATTGTGAAGTGCTAAATGAGTCACCCCTGACTGGGTGGTCAGCTATGCCCAGGTTGCTAGAAAGAGCTGGTAGGTCACGGTCCTGCTTTAATGACTATTAGGCAGACGTTATAGGGAGGTTCCTAGTATTGATAACAGAGCCTGCAGTACTAAAGTCCAAATGAGAATTTCCCTGCCACAATCAGGGCTTTCAGATGAAATTGGGCCCAAAGCAACAAAGGGGTATAGGTTCTGGGGTTCCATGTTGAACATGAGAAGACCTTTGGAGGCAGATGACAGCATTGCTTTGCCAGGGACCTGACACTGCAATAAACTGCAAGTCTCCTCCAGGAAATGTGCTAGAAAGAACCATGGTGCCCCCAAAGCCAGGCTGCCCCAAACCCTCCCCATCAGAGTGCAGTGAACTGCAAAAGTTGGCACTCAGGAGCCATTATTAGGGAGTGGACACACCCAGAGAAACCAATGCTCCAACTCTCACAGAGTCAGGAGGCTGTTACAGTGACCCACGCCCAGTGACAGGGATAACAGTAGGAACAGAGGAAAGTCAACGTATTTGGAGACAGGAAAAGGATGAGTGAAAACACCCAGTGATGATATCCATTGGAACTTTAAGTCACAGGGACAGAAATTTAACTCAGATTAACTTTAGCAAAAGAGGGAGTTTATTTCCTTACATAACAGTGATGTCCAAAATAAGTTTCAGATTCACCTGGATCTGTGACCCTAAACAAGTCATCATGTCCCTCTAATTTCTCTCTACCTCCTTGACCCATTTCCTCCTTTCTCCTCCCCGCCTCCTCTTCTCTCCCTCCCTCTGTGATAGCACTGGAGAATCCCAGATTTCCTTGATCCTAGAACTTAAAACTCCAGAGAGACTGTGCCTTATCATATACCCTCTGACAGATGTTCCAGAGAAGACTTTGGCCAGGTGCTCACCCCCAGATAGATTATCATGGGCAGGAGGATGGAACCTCTGATGGAACCTGGTTTGGGAACAATGCCCAAACCTTTGGTAGGATCTGCTTTACCCAAATAAGACTGAGCAGGATCCAGGAGAGGGAGGGACACAGAGGACTGGCTGTGAGGCATGAGGATGAGCAGAGATGCAAGGATGCTCCTCTCCCACAGGGACAACACTGGCTTACCTGTCCCTGCTCACACATCCCTAACCATGCATACTGGTCCCCTGCTCAAAGGTGTCCTGTAGTAGCAGATCTACCTGGGCAGGGCTGGCTTCATGGGGGGGGGGGGGGGCTCCTGGATGACATCACATGCTCAGCCATTTGAGGGCACTGGGATTCTCAGTTTCTTCTGTAACACATAAGAGGACCAAGGCAACTCACAAGCCTGTTCCTTTCAAAGAAAGCAGATGGGTGAAATACATAAAACCAGCATTTTTATTGGCCTCCTAGGATGCTCAGAGGTCTGCTTTTAAGACTCTCTGTGTTAAATACACACTTCAATAATGCTTTAGTCTATTCCTCAGTGGTTCCCAAATTGTGATCCCCAGAGGAGCTTATTGAAATGAAAATTCTTCATCTCACCCCAGACCTACTGAATCAGGAAGTCCAGGTGTGGGGCCCAATGGACTATTTTAACAAGTCCTCTGAGTGATTAAAGGCATGCACCAAAGTTTGAGAACCACTGATCTATATCTGTATTTGATCCAATTCACTCAGTTCAAAAGGACCACCCACTACAAAAAACTGAGATTTGCATTACAGATTTAATGAACAGTCTGAATTTTAAGGGGTATAAATTTGTGAAAGAGTTTTCTATTTCTCCCACCCACTCCTTCAACCATGCACTATCAGATTATTCTTCTCCATCCTTTAATAGTATCTTAGGCAGAGTCCTTAATTTTTGGTAGATCCTGATATTAAAAGTCTTTTTATTTTATTTTCTTCTAAAGGCTGAATCTCATATCTGGTGGACATTCTTCTTTTCTCCTCTGTAACAAGGATGGGTATTGAAGTGGGGGTGAGCTAGATTGGTTCTGCTGTTTCATTCCTCTGACCACTGGAGCCCCTCGGGGTAGGAGAGCTGGGAGTCCTACTTTTTGATTGTGATCCTTATCACCTCTGAAATTTCAGAGCTTATCACCTCTGAAAATGGAGTACAGACAGAGACACAGACACACACATACACCCTCCTTGGTTGTCTGGTCTTGTTCTGGCTCACTCTGGTGGGCCTTGGCCAACATGATGGTGTATGACACTGTGTATGGTTTTCCAAGGACCTTTTTGTATGACCCCAGCTCATTTCACACCAAGAAGGGCAGCTGTGAGCCACTTTGTCCTCTCTGGTGGTCCACACCCCTCCCATTAGTAGAACCTCAGAAATGACTGGGGTCTTCTTCCCCACCATCTGAAGGCTGATGAGAACTGAGGTGGGGGGGGGGGGATCTTGCTAAGATTTGAATGTCCCCTCCCAAGCTCATTGGATTTAACTGCCACCTGTGACAGTATTGGGAGGTGGACTTTAAGAGACCAAGAGGGATCTCCTCTCATGGTGGATTGATGCCATTATTGCAGAAATAGGTTAGTTATCTCAGAAGTAGCTTTGTTATAAAAGTGAGCTCTCAGGCACACATGTGTTCCGCTCTTGCTCTCTCTATCTCATGCATGCTTACTCACCCTTTCATCATGTCATACTGCAGAAAGAAAGCCCTCTCCAGATGCAGGCCCTCAGGCTAAGGCTGCACAGTCTCCAAGCTGAGAGATAAATAAACTTCTTTTGATTATAATTCAGTCAGTCTGGTATTCTATTATAGTAGCAGAAAACAGACTGAGACAGATCCCACCCACATCAGGCACAGCCCTTCTCTTCCCCACTTGTCTGAACCTCCTGTCTTCATACGGCTGGAGCAGGCACAGCTCGCATTCATCTACAGTTCCACAAACTTCCAGGGACATAAGTCATACTCTCCTCAAAACCCCACCACCAAACCCACAGCACCAAATCCCAAACGGGGCCAAGAGTTTCAACGTCTCAGCAAACATCCAATTATATAACACCCCAACTCCTACCTCCTGTAGGCACCCCAACCTGCATTCTTGGCAAGTGATTCTGATGGCTCCCTCAACTTGGCTCACGGGGAGAGTAACAATCAGGGGGACAGATGTAAATTCTTCCCCCAGTATCTCCTTCTCTCTCTATTCCCATTTGTCTATCTATGTGGACTGGGGGAAGGTGGTGATGGTAATGGCCCTGCTCCTTTGGGAGCCCTGGAGGTGGAAGAATCTTACTCCAGTTGCTGGCAACTTTCTTTAGAGATTATGGGTTGTTTAGCACCTGATGTTTTCAGCAGAGGTTCTGGTGCCAGTCCTTTTGACTGCTCTCTCACACATGTTTTCATATACATTACCTTAGTGGACCTTACAATGATTCTGTCAGGTGTTAAACCTACAAGGAAACAGGTGCAGAGAGGTTAAGTGACAAGGCCAAGGTCATAGAGTATTGAAGTGATGATGGGAAGGGGACCCCACCCAGCAGCTCCTATGTACCTGTCCTCTCCCTGCTGTTTCATGCAAATGCCTCTTCTACACTCATCTTCCAACTGCGAGTGAACTTGGGGTGGCTAATCAGAGATATAGTTTGTTTCCAAGATCCACTGGGAAGCTGGCAGGCAAGGGTTTGGGACCTGGGGTTTTCTTAGAGGAAAAAAAACAACTGTTGCAGATCAGTCATGCCCAGAGGATGCCACATGGACACTACCATTATCTTCCCAGGCCAAGGTCACATGGTCCCAGGAAACCCTGACTTGGCTTCAGTTGGCCAGCCCTCTCCTAGGGTGGGAGCAGGAGTGGAGTGGGAGTTGGCACTTCTAAAGTAGAGGGCTAGGGTTTCTGGTTAAAAGGCTTACTGGCCAGCTCTATGAACTACCCAGCCCAGGTCAAGTGGGGTCAGGGCACCATCTGTGCCTTCTGGCTGGTTCTGCCCAGAATGACTCAATTCCACATGTGGTGGGTGGAGGGTCATGGTTACATCCCCTACAGTGCTCAGAGTACTCTACAATTTTCTAGTCAACATATGGGCTGGAACTGCTGCTACACAAGGGCAGTCTTTTCTCAAGATTAAGTCTTCTGAGGAACACAAGAGCCTCCCCTGCCCTCATCCTGTGCAGAACCTCCCACAGGGCTGGGATTCAGTGAGAAGTCCAGCCACATTGGCTGGGATCATATTTTCCCAACTGAAAATCAAAACCCTCACCCTCCACAGAGCCAATGGTTAAATTTTCAAAACTTTGCAAGCTGAGTTTTAAACAGCCATTATTTTAAAATAAAATTAGAAAACTTAAAATGAAATAAGTTATGTTAAAAAAACAACAATAATAAATACTCAAAACTCCTCTGTTCCTAATTATTTTATTACAGTTTGCTATTATCTCTGTCATTAGGGTTTTACATTTATTGCACTATATGGTAAAAATGCGCTATAATGATGTGCTAAAATGCATCCCTTCCCAACTCCATGTCCATTAGTGTTTCATCAGTAGCTTAATAGCAGCCATAATGGTGGTATTTGCGTATGGAAATTACAAATATTACAAATCAGGGTTTGATCTATTGTTTTACTGACTCTGTAGAACAAGGGTCAGCAAATTTTTCCATAAAGGGCCAAACAGTAGATATTTTCCCCTTTATAGATCATAAAGTTTCTGTTGTAAACAACAGATAAACAAATGGACATAGCTGTGTTCTAATAAAGCTTTACTTACAAAAACATATGGTGGGGCAAATGTAGCAGGTCAAAGACTGCCAGCCCCTGGCCTAGATTTCACAAAGTCATGAAGAAAATGTTAATGAAGATTAAACTTAAAAATGTTTTGTGCCCATAATTGTTCCGATTATGAATAACAAAAAAAATAATAATCTGAGGCAATATTCCTCTAGTACTCAAAAACAATTATCTAATTCAGAAAAAGAAATAACTCATGTAACTGTTGAATGAAGTTCTAGTATACATCTTTGTTGCTTTATTTTTTCTTGTTCATTAACAAATGAAAATTGCAACCAGTATTCACATCAAAATTACAAATTTTGTCATTTGCCACAACTTATCTCCTAGTAAATCAAGTAAAGGAAAAATCAGCAAAAGCATTCCGTGAGAACCAACTGGCTGTGTGGAGTTTACCATGAAGAGTATCGGATATTTTATCACTATTTGTAAATTGTTTAATACCAATCCTTGATAGCAATAAAATGAATAATAAATGTATGTATATGTATATATATGTATGTATATATGTATAATTGTGCATGCATTTTGTACATATAAAATTTTATATGTATAAATTTTATGCATACAATAGAGAGCCTATTGTTAAATATTTACCGTCACCTCACTGCCTGATGGGCATGACCATAGAAAACACCCTGACGGTCCAGATCAGGAGTCCAGAGTCCAGGGAAAGGGATGGTAGCAGGGATGGGAAGACAATCAGGAGAGCCCTCCAAGGTGGTCCCAGAAGGCTTCATGGGGGACACAGGACCTTAAAGAATGATAGGACTGAGTGATGGATGGAGATGGCTGCACTTCCTGCAGGTAATAGCACAGGAAGGAGTGGAGGTGGAATTTCCTGATTTAGGAAAACAAAGAGGACTAGGGAAGCAGTGGGGGAAATGGAGCCAGATATAGTTAATTACATGGGAATGTTCTGTGAGGTTGGGTCAAAAAACAAACAAACAAACAAAAGCAGGTTGGAAAATGAGGATTCATGTTAAGGGGAAAAAATACCTAGAATAAAATGCACTTAAATGTAAAATAGCTATAGCTGATAGGATTATGGCTGATTTTGTTTTCATGCTTCTTGCCACTTTCTTGTACCTTCCTATTGTTCTAAAGTGGTGTGAATTTATTTGATAAAAGTCATGAAAATAAATGTTCTTTGGCAGAAAGCATTGAGCCAAATCTGAAAGCCATAGTTAAGGACAGGGCACATCTAGCCTGATGCAGCCCAGAGGCACCCTGCAGGGAGTGCTGGGGGGTGAGTGGAGTAAAGACTCTCTCCTGGGAGAACTGCAGAGCACACAGGTGACCACTACTGATGGCCCCTCACCATGGGCCTGAAGTAGCCCTGACCACGCAGGGGACCTGCCCCCCACCCCAGAGCCCAGGTAGATAACTACTCTCTCTTTTCTCCTTTAAGAAAAGTTTGGAAAGTTTCCCCCTCCGCATTCGCAAAGGCAGAATAAATATAGGAAAACAAGGGATCCTCTTATTTTAGAACTTAACTTTGCTATTTTACCAATTGAAGAAATCTACTTTAAAAAAGAAAGTATACAGTAGAATTGGAAAATTACAAGGGATCCTAAGAATGTCTCCTCTGACTCTTTATTATACAAATAAGAAAATAGAAACTAAGGAGGTCAAGGGGCATACCTAAGAACCCAGAGCCAAGTGAAAACTCATCCCCAGCAGAGATGACACCCAGAGCCTGGCACCAACTTTCTACTATCAGATAAGCACTGAGCCTATCACAGGGTGAGATGGCTGTGCAGCCCTAGGCTTCAGAGTGAACTCTAATCCTTCCCCATCTTACCCTGGAAAGCATGACTGCTTCTGAGGCACCCAAAATGTGTAGCATGGTTTCTCCATGACTAGCAACAGGATTCATGTTTTACTATGTTCCAAACGCCTGGACTAGCTCTCTCCATGCGTAAGACAACTTCTGCCCTACCCACCGGTGGATAAGAGTTCAGATGCCTTTGTTTTGTTTTGTTTTTGGTAGTAGAGATTGAACCCAGAAGCACTGAGACACATCCCCAGCCCTTTTTTATATTTTATTTAGAGACGAGTTCTTGCTGAATTGCTTAAGGCCTCGCTAAGTTGCCAAGGCTGGCTTTAAACTCAAGATCCTCCTTCCTCAGCCTCCCAAGCCACTGGGAATACCTTAATACAACTAAGGCAATGCCATTTTGTGATCAGACACCTCTATTATTATTCTCTTTGCTTGCCCCTGAAAATCAGTCAGGTAATTCCATTTGATACTCAAAAGGGCTAGAGATACCAGTTTAGTAATTTCCTTCACATGAACTTGACTGAACTAGATATAAGGTGAAGATTTCCATCTTGCAACCTATCTGCCTCTGTGATTCACAAAATTCCTCTTCCTCCCTAGCCTGGATCTGTGGCTCCACCCTGCCACAAATGAGGACTCTTTGTGCATTTTTTGCACATCCTTCTGTATATAGGCCACGTTGTTAGTCTTAAATTGTGGTCCTAGAGTGCCAGAGATAGACCAGTTTATACTTTTTCTGATCGGGAACATAGATAGCTAGAGGATTAAGAAATACATTTTCATAAGCTAGATAAAAACAAAAATTAAATGGCAAAAGTCTTTGCTGTCCCCAGCAACTGGAGAGCTTTAAAAATAAAATAAATAAGCACCTGCTTCTATTTTGTACTCCTACACAGGCAGGGAAATTGTTGGAGAAAAATTGTGCCCATATATTTTGTACTGTCCCTCTTGGAAGAAGAAGAATATCTTAAGTGAGGTTATCGGGAAGTGCTTACTAAATGTGCAGTTTGGAAAAGGACTTCCCCTGAGCAAGGCTGGTTAGACCAACAGCCCACCATGTCCTTCACCTCCTGCAATTAGAGCATAATAGTCAGATTTACTTCAATAGATTGATGATTTACATTGGTAAATGTATTGTTATAATTAATAGCAAAGACACTGTCCTTATCCCTGGCTGTTTTCCCCAAGCCAAAAAACCTAGGACCATACCATCCTAAGAACAAGCCTCATCTGAGGCCCCTGCCCCTAACCCTTTCCACATCTATCTTAGGTACTTTTCACTTTTAGACCAGCTTCCCACCAGAGCTAAATAACTGTTATTGTTCCTTTCCCATGAGAATAGCTCAGAAACTAAGAACGCCCTATTTACCAACTCTTCCCAACAGAATCCAGTGACCCTTCTGCCCCAGTGTGTAATCCCTCTACAACTTATGTCCCTGGCCTTTGAGCCTATTTTCCCAATGGAATAGGGAAAGGGGGGCCACAGAATCTTCTGAAAAGGTCCCTCACTAACCATCTCTTTGGTCTTTAGAAGATGATTTAAACTATGCATTAAGTCACCTGAAGCCTGCCATCAATAACACCAGGAGGTCTTAATATCCGTGGCTTTGTTATTTCTTTAAAAGTATTTACAAGGAAAACAATTGTGTTTGTCAGTTTCCCCTTGCTTTTAACAAATACCTGAGATAAGTCAACTATTTGGCTCATAGTTTTGAAGGTGTCAGTCCATGGTTGGGTGGCCCTGTAGCGTTGGGACCTGTGGTAAGACAGCACATCATGGCAGGACGGTGTGACACAACAGAGCATTCATCGTGTGGCTGAGACATGAAAAAGAGGGGAAGAAACCAGAGTCCTATAATCCCCTTCCAGGCACACTCCCCTTGACCTTAAATCTTCCACTAAGTTCCCTCTCTAAATTTCTACCATCTTCCAATAGCACCAAGCAGAGAACCAAGCTTTAATACCTGGGCCTTTGGTAGGCATTCCAGATCTAAACCAGGGTAGTATAGATCATAAAATAGGGGAAGGGCTATAAATCTCCCTTTGGCTATGGATGCAATATGTTTTCAGAGGGAAATTGTGGACTTGCTTCATATTTTCTAGGTGAGGAATGTATTTTTTGAGGTCTGCTGGAACAAAGACAAATTTTAGTCATTGGAAGGCAGTGACTTGTTGGGCACTAGGTGGGGCTGGCTTCTCTCTGCCAAAAAGACCACTGGGAAGTCATGTGAAAATCTACTGTGGACCTTTGACCTTTCCAAGCAAGCAAAAACTAACACAGAATTTTGTGCGTATTCTTAGAGATCTTTTCAATGGTTCTCATTGCAGGTGGGCACAATATTTGCTGGTGAGGCTGTAATGTAATCCTTTGCTGAATTCAAATGAAACTATCTTTGCAAAGCTCTTGGAGAAGTACCTCATTGTTTCTCCTCCCTTCGTGTTGCCTCTTAGGGAATTAACAATAAATATATAAATCAAGTTAAAAGCTAAAAATATGGCTTATCCAGGTTTTCAGGAAAGCACAGTTTTTGGAGGAAGTCCCACTCACTCCTGAAAGCGGAAAAAAACAAACATAATGAGAGTTCACCAGCCGACAGGTATTTCATAGTTTTTTCATCACATAAGTAGATTTTTACATTCATGAGAAAGCAAACATTTCCCAAATTGGCCCCACACGGACTCAGAAAACCGGTGCTCTCTACACTGTGTTCTGATTGCTTGCAGGGTAGTCACAGGAAGGGAGCCCCAGCCCTCCCCAAGGACGCCTGGACTAGAGCAGATTCCACTCCCTGTGCCTTGTGGGGACCATGGAACTACTCTCAGCTTCCTCCTTGGCAAGCAGGCCCCAGAAGGCCCTGGGCTTGGCCACTGGGTTCCTGAGATAAGAAGGACAGCCAGATGGTGAATGCAGCCAGCTCACACCTTACAAAAGAGTCAGCCTCTCCCTTTTTCCTGAGAATAACTCCCGTACAAGGCTGTGTGGGCCCACCAGTGGATGTCTGGGCATAGTACTCTAGAGGTCCTCTCTGAAGTTCTTTCAGTTACTAATGAACCCCACTTGAGCCAACTTCAAAATATCCTACACTTCTCAGCTCTCAGGGCCTTGGCCCACTGACAGTCTAGTTCCTGTCTTTAAAAATGCTTAAAACATTGTTCTAAAATCATTTTGACCTTTTCTTGAAGTTCTAACTATGTGAAGCAGTGAATCCAGGATGCTTCACAGCACAGCTCATGGGAAACAGAGGGGCTGGGGCTGAGCCATCAGAGGCATCTTGGGATGTGGATGTGTAAACAGGAAAGAGAAGCGCCCAACCCAGGGCACATGTGCAAACAATTATGGTGGACTCTTGGGGCCAGGTCGACTCACCTGACCAGAAAAAAAAAAAAAAGAGGCTTCTTTCAGAATCTCATCCTGTGTGCCAGACTCTCTATAAAGCTCCTCACTTAGGTCATAATCTCACTCCCACCCTGCAAGGGAGCTCTTAACTATCTTCAGTCTAAATGGCTGGGGAAACCCAGCTCAGATGGATTTGGACCTTATCACTCAGCTAGCAAGGGCAGGATGGGGATCAAACTCATCATGACTGACTGACAGCCCATGCAGGTCCATTTCCCACCATGCCATCATGTCTACCAGGAGGAGTTTGGAGAAGCTCTGGAGTTGAGGAGTTAATACTGTACAGGAATAGAGAGTCAGGAAAACAGGCTTGTTAGATGGAAGAAATCAGGGGACCCAGGACCCAGTGCCAAACTTCTTGGGAGTGTGGGCTAGTCGTGGATATGCTTCCTTAAACTTCAGCATCCACTCACATGGGAGGCTCTAGTCCTCTCCAGGAAAGGTACATAAGTGATGAAGACATAAGTGATGTTCAGAGAGCCTGAGCCTCTTTCCTGAGGTCACAGAGCTCATTGAATTGAACCCGGATGGCAGGCTTTGCCCTCATTCTTTGCTCTGAGCAAATGGCTGTCAGGACCCTGGAGTAAATGATGCATGACTCCCCCCTCTCACTTCAGTGGTCCATAGCAGATAAAAAAGAGACAGGCCTGGGGGCTTGTTGCCATCAGGTACAGTGAAAGTACAGTCTTGTCCTTCTCTGGGGGAGCTGCCCCTGGTTACCACACTCTCTAACTCCCAGCTATCCCTGCAATAGCACTGGGATGGGGTGGGGGTCCCTGAGTAGGGTGGGGGGAATTGGAGTCAACTACTTAGATTCTCTTAGATTTCAAAAGCAGGGTTGAATCTGCAGCCTTCTGGGGCCCACTTAGCAATGTTGGAAGAATTCCACAGCTTGTGTAAGTGCTAATGAGCACCAAGAATAACTCCACTGACCTGTCTCTGCAGGCAGAGCCCAGCTGAGGAACAGAGCTCGGCTGGCCTGGAAGGGCTTCCTCAGGCCTGCTCCCTCTGCCCAGCCCTGCAGAGGCCAGAACTCAGCCCACAGATTCCCTTCAGGGCTGCCTGGGAGGGGTAGATAACCTGAGGCAACCTCTGAGTCAAGGCCACCCTCCCCTTGCCTGGGAGGGGAAATCAAGAGGTGAGCAAATCAAACTGGCAATTAGCGTGCTCCAAAGAGCCCTGCTTCTAAGTGCTGGCTTTGGTTCAGCCCATACCCTGTCCTGACCAGGTTCAGTGCCCTTGTGTTTAGAATCCATTTTTCTAAACAAATTAATGGAGCAGGGAAAAAAAAATTATTTCTGGGTTTTGGTCCAGGATCCAGTTAGGGGAGGAGAGAGTGTATATATGTACATGCATGTATATAAGTACATGCAAGTGTATGTATCTAAATTCATGGGTGGGATATGGACAAAGCAAAAAGTGGACCAGTGGAAGCAGTCCTTCAGGAAGGCACTGAATGTGGCCGTGCTTAGTGGGATGGAGTGGGGTTGGAACTAGGACCTCTCTCCTGGACCCAGATATTCCTTCCTTCTTTCCTTCATTCATTCATCCAATCAATTATTCATGTTGATTCACTAAACACCCACTAACTTGCCCCAATTCCTGTATCCCATCTGAGGCCCTGCAACCAGCCTGGGTTGGCCATGCTCCTCCTCTCAACAGGAAAGACAGAAAGAAGCAGCCTCCTCTTTCCTTTTCCTCCCCATCCCTAGAGTGAGTATGTGTTCTCAGTCTCCTGTTCCATCTCCTTCTAGGACCAGGCTTTGGGGACTGACCAGCTTTCTAATTCTCCCTTGCTCCCTTAGGACCCCTCAATTGTTCCACTTAACTGGGGAGGAAAAAAGTCCAATCAAAGTACTCCTTATCTTTGAACATTTGATTTTATCGTACTTCTTGTATGGCTCTCAAATATGAGGTCAATACAAATAAAATCATTTAAATTGCCTGATATTAAACATCTCTGACCCAAAAAGAAAAAAGCCTTTTAAGTGATGGTTACATTGATACAAGAGTCACAATGACAGGTTTCAAAGATGAAAGTAATGGATCAGAAAATAGAACAGCAGAGAAAACACAGATGAAAGGCAAATAACCCCATTTGAAAAATCCAAGGCTTTCATTTTTCTGGGGGGAAAAAAATACCAAAAAGCACTATTCTGTGTTAAAAAGACGGTGAAGAAAGGTGCGTGCACTTACCACCTGCTAGGGTTCAAGTCCCAGGTGTACTTTCCCTTTCTGTGGTTAAATACTGTGGTCTTTATTAGACTTCACTGGCTGAGTTTCCTAGGCTGGTCCCGGAGCTCATCCATGTTCAACTAAGAGCTGTACCAGGGGCTGGGGATGTGGCTCAAGCGGTAGCGCGCTCGCCTGGCATGCGTGCGGCCCGGGTTCGATCCTCAGCACCACATACAAACAAAGATGTTGTGTCCGCTGATAACTAAAAAATAAATATTGAAAAATTCTCTCTCTCTCTCTCTCTCTCTCCCCTCTATCACTCTCTCTTTAAAAAAAAATAATAATAAATAAATAAATAAATAAGAGCTGTACCAGCAATGCCAATACTACGACATCTGTGGGTGGGCGATGCCATCTGAGTGGCTGAACTAGGCTCTCATTCCCCAGCCACATGGTGAGCCCAGTCAAATACTAACCAGCTTTCCCACACAATCAGAGCTCAGCAGGACTTTCCACTAAACCAAAATTAGTTTAATGAAATACTTAACTAGTATAAAAGAGGCATTTTACTTAGAATAAGACTAAAGAACCTATAAACATTAAGCATCAGACCCAATGTTCTTGGGTTGCTCTTTATCATAGCCGAAGTCAATCCTTGAGTTCTCTTAAACTTGGGTAGAGTTCAATTTTATAACTCACCTCCTACATTCTTGGGGTCAGTCCTTTCCATGCCTCTTGTTTTTCTAGAACTTTCTGTGACTTCACCACACACATCAAGACATGTAAGGCCTTTATCTACTTTACCTTTAAAGTCCAACTATTACTATGAATGGTTTATGCTGCAATAAAGAAAAGTCCTATCTCTTCTCTAGGTGTTCAGGCTTCTGTAGCTCATCCTTCCAGGGATCAGAAGAAGAAGATTCTCTATCATGTATATCATTCAAACACCTGTGTCCCTCTCGTTTTTTCCCATCAAAATAGGTCAGTTCCCCTGCTGTGCTGCCTTCCTAGCCTCAGCTGTTTGCACTTTGGAATAGGATGTGCTTATTGATTGATGGATATTTACTTCCAGTTAGTATCTCATGAACACCAGCAGTTTTTATGCCCAGATTTAGACACACTATGCTCCTATATAATCCTGATGCAGATTGAAGATTTTAAAAATCACATCTATGGAGAATTCCATGGAATTCCACATTAGTAATGGAAAAAATGCTAATAACAAAGTGATCAATTAAATAGAAATTATAGAAAATTACTGTCATGTGGGGCTAGACTGGATAGTAAGTAAAAATGGGACTAGTAACAGTACTTTTTCATAAAGTTATTCAGAGGACGAAGTGTGCTGATATGGTAAAGCTCTCGAAGCTTTGTAACACTTCACATCTACAGTGTTTGAAGTTTGCTCTTCATAGACCAAGTGTTCAAGGGTACAGAGCAGAGCCATAATGAATCCAACTTACTCCACCACTATGTTGGAGGAAACAGGTGAGTTTGGGGATCAGGCAGTCACAGACCTGGAAAGTCAGCTAGGGAAGGATGGCTCAGACCAGTCCTAGGGGCCCAGGACTAGGAAGATAGTCAGAGAAGGCTGTCACCACCAGTCTCAAGACCACCAACCCTCTCTGGCCTGTGTCTTCTTACACTCTGTGGTGTGTTGTCAAACAAGATATAGGTACACATGAAATTAGAGACAGTCATTTCTAACAAATATAGAGCAGAGGAGATCTGAAAGTCCTCTGAGATTCTGTGGAGCTCTGTCTCTTGATCATTCCAAGTATTTTCCATACTCCAAAATCAACAGAGGTTTGGGCTGTCGTCATTATGCTTATGCTTGTTTGTGACTTCACCATGAAATCCAATATGTGTCCTTATTAGGAATAACAGTAATAATATAGTTATTAGGAATTGTTTATATAAGATCATTTGGAAAATCTTACCCATTGTGCAGAATCTTTCAATCCGTCTCAATGATTTGTCTCTTACAGCAATGCAATGGGACATTTTGAGGAAGCATTTTGTCAACCATCTACTTCATCAACCTAAAAAGGTTCCGGAAATTCCTCAAAATCTTTAGGTCTCATTTATCAGATAACCTTAGTTTCATGAAAGATACATTAATGTGTTCCTCTTGTGTACAATACCTTCTCTGAGTAGCTACAGGACCTTGGACAAACCAGATAGATCTCTGGGCCTCAGTTTTCTCATCTATAAAACTAAAGTGATCAAGAGACTACCTGATCTCTATGGCTTCCTTGTTCTAAAGATCGGGAGTTATTCTAAATCTTATTAGCTTTCCTAACCAAACTAACAGCATAGATAAGAAACAGGTTGCAAAGACCAAAATTCACCTCTGGTTTATACCCATTAGATCTGAACCAACTATTTTATACGTTGTTTGGGTTACCTTGCCCCAAACACATCCTCTGTCTGCCACAAAGATCACTTTTTATTGTTATGCCCATTCCTACAACCACATAAGATTTTCCATCATCACAATCAGTTGAGTATTTTAATTCTTGAAATGCAGATTCTTTTTTCCCTTTCTATATCACATAAAACTCATTTATGATGGTTATAGCAATTACTAAGGAAGGTCACTTTTCGCATATCTTCATGTGCACTGTTATTCCAGTTGTTGTGCATTCCTTTATTCTAATCAGGAATAATTACATTTGTTGAAATACTTTTCAGACACCCATGTTCTTGTCTGACTGATCACAACTTCATCTTCTGTAATTTGCTATACAACATTACCACCCATGTGAAATGGTTGTAGCAACATTTTTTCCAAATGAGCTTTGGCATGACATTTCATCAACTTCTTTCTGATAGTTAAAAAAATATTTTTTCATTCATTGCATTTTTATCCAAATAGTTATTTATCCTGGGAAAGAAATCTGGAAGACTAGTGAAGCTTGAATCCAATTTATAAAGAAGGATTAGAACTAAGAGCTGAATTAGACTTTAGTGACCATCTGTCCCCCCACCCCCACCCACAAATGACCAGGGAATTTTGTTCACAATGACCAAAAGGTACATGACTCTCAGGACTTCCTGGCTTGAGGAGCAGAACTGTTGAGTGTGGGCTCCATGTGTCTGTAAGCTCCCCTGAGACTCTTGAGCTCACAAAGTCTGATTTGCTCATTTTAGGTCCCCACTTGGTAGTTTCTCCTGGTCCTCTCACATGAACAGTGTTTTTCTTTCTTCAAAGCTGCCCTTTACCCAAGATAGTCACTTTGACGTTGTTAATGAATAAGCTGCAGAGTTTGTCATCTGGTGCCAGGTTTCCTGGGAGGCAGCTTCCCCAGGCTCCGGGGTTTGGGCAGGCTATTACAGAGGCCCCTGGTCTTCCTGCTGGCTATTTGCTTTGCTCCTTTTTCCTCCTAATTAACACTATCACCTTATCAGAGTGGCCCATTCTCAGATGGAGTAACTGAGTCATCATCGATGTGTTGTGTTTTCTTTTGGAACATTCCAGTTCCACCCAGACCTGAATTAACTGGGTTTTGCTCACTGTTGCATAGTGATTTGCCCACCAGGTGTCCCTTGCGTCAGATCCTGCCCATCACTTAGCAAAACCATGATGTAGGATGTTTGGCAGGTCTCAGTGTTCGAAGGGTCTTCCCACCGAGAGCTGGTGGAGAGCTTAGGCTCCTGGGGTCAGCGGGAACTGCCTCTGACACAAGGACTGCGCCGAACAACACTGAGGCTTGCTCAATTTCAGCGGCTAAAACTATAAGATAAAAATAATAGGACCCACTTCCTAGAAATTCGAGAATATTAATTGATACAATGCATGTAAAATGTTCAGTGCACAATAAGAGCCTAATGAGAGGGTCATTATGGATTATCCCACCCAATCCTGGTGATTATTACCCCCAGATTATGGATGAGTACACTGGACTCAAAAGAAGCCACATGACTCGCTTCAGTCTACACTGCATCAAATGAGTCAGGACCTGAATCCAGAGCCCCTGTCATATCCTATATTCTTGTTATTTCCTCTTTCCCAGAAGTTCCTCTCAGAACAAAGACCCATGTCCTCTACAACAGTGGTTACCAAAGCATGACCCTCCCCACAGACCAGCAAGATCAGCATCTCATGGAACTTGTTAGACTTGTCAGTTTGGGATACCACTCCAGACCTAAGGAACCAACACCTGGAGGCTGAGGCCCAGCAATGAAGGTCTTAGCAAGCCCTCCAGGAGATTCTATTGCACTCCCAGATTTACAGCCACTGCTCTATGGGATAATAATTTGCCTTGTGATCTAACTCTGCCACCCACTCCTGAGATGGGCGTTCCACAGATCCCAGTGTGATCCCCAACGTAAACGATCCTCTCTAGCCCTGTGACATTATCAGGAGATTTGTGATTAATACATACTGATAAAATTTAATAGAGGCAGTAGTTCCCACCACTGTAAGCACATTAGCATCACCTAGGGAATTTTTAAAATTATACAAAGGCCCACCCAGCCCAGTTCTAAAGATGGCCCAGATTGACAACCACAGAACCATGAAGCCACAACCCTGAGTCCATGGAGCTCTGCTAGGTGGTAACACTTTTACCTCTTTGAGGTTTGTGTGCTTTACAATTCAGTTCCAGTGAGTTGAGTCTTTCCTTCCTGATTCTGTCTGGTCAAGCCTCTGCCTCATGCCCACTTATTTGCACAGCTGCCAGTTTTCATGCAGAGGTGTTTACCTAGTATGCCTCAGCTTCTGCCTAATGTTATCCTGCTTGATCTAGAAAGGTAATGACAAGGTACAGTAAACACCAGACATTGACTCACCATAGTTCTTGTTTTTCTTCTAATTAACTTAGGCGGGCTTGAGGGAAAACAGTTTCATGAGCATGTTGGAGCAGTAAGGATCCCAAGCCTCTGGGCCCACCAAAGTCACAAACATGCACCGAGCACTGATCACCAAACAAAGAGCACAGTGTGGGCTTCTCTTGCTGTCACAATGAACAGTGGACAATGAACAGAAGAATTTGGCTTGGGCCTGGGGCCACAGTGAGGCTTTAAACTAAAGATCACCAGCTTTCAGAAAAGGGCACCCAACTTGCCCATCTGGCTCAGGCAGGATGGCTGAGAAGCTGGGACTGCCTTGTTTGCCAAACACCAGCAAAATGGAGAGAGAAAAGATGGGGGACCTCCATACCTGCAGCCCAGAGGACCTTACGTCCCAGAGCAGAGGAAGACCAGGGCTTTGCAGGACTCTGTTGAGTGAAGCAACTCACCCTCCAATAAACACGGCCACTAGGACGCTAGTTAGTAACCCACAGGCTTCTGGGAAAAAGCAAGGTCGGAGCAGAGAAAAGGCAGGTGCTCCCTACCACAGCTCTTCCTCAGGAGGACAGAGGAGTTGGTGGACGCCATATTCCGAGCAATCCAAGGAGAAGAGCTTCCCTCTGCACATGGGTGGAACCAGGTTTCATGGGGTCTGAAAAAATAGCTTATAGAGTTTGGGATGAAGGGAAGGTGGGGAGGCTCTCTTTAATGAAAAAAAATCATACAAAGTTATGTATAAAAGTATAAAAGGGGGCTTGCAAGTGAGGAGCTAAGTTAAAATTTGGTAAATGCACATCGACCTAGACTCTGTCTTTTCAAAGTTGTTCTGCATTTTGTTTGGTGACCACCCCCAGGTAAATATTATCCCCAGTGCTAGATAACTTCCCATCATCTCCATCATCTCTGTGGAATATGGTTTTTGAATTTTAAAAGAATCTAAGTGGAGGTTTGTTCAGAGAAGAGGGTGCTTCACATGTACAAGCACAAAGACCAGTTTTTATCTACTTTATTTTTTATTAGTACATTCACATGTTCCATTGTTCAAAAGGTATGAAAGGGTATGTAGTAATAAATCTGAGTAACTTTTATAAACTTTTAAAAATAAAATGCAATTTTCCCACTCAGAAAATACACAATTAACTCAGAACTTGTAAAAAAAATACAGAATCATGTTCAACCCCTTGCTCCAAAGCCAAACTTAAGCTTTTTCTGAACACCTTCCTTCCAAATAAATATTGGTAGATAAAGGTGGAGACCTGTCCTTTTGCCTGCCTGCTTTTCATTTCCTGATGCCTAACACTTAATTCCTAATACCTAACACCTCTCTAATCTTTCAAACTATGGGCAAGAAAAGGACTTTCCTAAGGAAAAGTGGAAATATTGAAGCATGGTAGTATTTTGTGGGGAAAAATTATAAGCTTTTGAAATTTATGGAGGCCTTGGGACCTACCCAATGATGTAAGGTCTAGACCACAGATGGTAAGTAGCTGTCAGCCCAAGTAAGAATCCACTCCATCAGGAATGGCTGCTGTATGAACAAGGATTCTAAGACGACGTCAAGCCCAGTATGACAAAATGCTGTGATCCATTATCCAGGTCTGACCTGGTCATGGGCATGGGGAGGGTAGTAGGAGTGCCACACACACAACAGGGATCTGGGGGAAGGCTAAATAGAAAATAATTTGCCTAAAAGAACAGTCTAGAGCCAATGCTCAAAAAAAAAAAAAAAGTGAATCCGCAGAATGAATGAATTAAACGCAACAGAAATTATGACCATCCAGTCTTCCTTGTGTAGAAAGGCTTAGAACAGGGAGGTGCCTGGAGACTCCGCCCTCCTTCTACCTCCCCCAATCACAGCTGTTGTAAGACTGGAAGACGCCACAGATTACCAAAGAGTTTTCCACTTTATTCCAAAAGGCTGTGTGTTTATATAGGTTTGAGGAGAGGTCGCAGGGCTGAGGTAGATAACAGGTCGCCCCTTTATTGGCAAGCTCTTCCATATGTCAGTTCTGGAGCCCAAGAAGTGAATTCTAATTGGGGCTAAGGCTTCCCACCAGCAGGGTTTGAACATGGAGAGTCGTTAGACGCCATGCTGGGGTTTTTCTCTGGGGTGCGGCTGCCGTTATGTTTTCCCAACAGCTGTCCTCGCTGGCAATGCTTCCTGAGCCAGTCCAGTCACATTTCCTCATCTGAATGCCTCCCACTCCCTGTGGCAATGCCCACAGGGCCGGGTTCCTGCATGTGCTTCCTCTCAGGATCTTCCTCCTGCCTGACTTAGCCTTCCTGCCCATGCTGTGGAGCTACCCAGACTTGCAGAGAGTAGTCAAGTTCTTTAAGACCCTAAAGATAGAGGGCCACACTCCTCATCCTGCTACACCCGTACTGAGTACTTTCTCTGCTCTTAAAGATTAAAAACAACCTAGCCTTCCCCTCAAGGGGCTCACAGCCTGTGGAAGATGGAGCTCACCTTCATAAATCATTCTAATTAAATAACAAATTATAAAAGTTATACACTTAAAATATAATTAAAGAAACATTGTTATTTAAATTAGAAGTAATAAGAGCAACTGAGTGCCAGGCAGGGGGCTCAGCATTCTACTTACATACTATATTTCCTATCTTCACAATAACCCCATGAGGTTTACAGAGTATTATCCCATTTTGCAGTTAAAGAAATTGAAGGTTTTAAAAACTCACGAGTCAAAGGAGAAAGCATGATTCAGACCCAGGTATGGCTGACCATGACTGCTAAGGAAGGGTGAAGGGGGTCATGTCCAATTGGGTTTGACTAAGAGAGGCAAACGTTTGGGACAAGTTGGAAACCACCAGCACTGCCTCTCCCTGCAACTTTGACAGAGGGGAGCTGGATGGCTGGGGAGGGGCAGGGCAGCTGTCAGAAGGGACTCAGACCCAAAGCCTCCTCAAAGCCTGCCCAGGCTGGCCCAGCCCAGAGCTGGAAAGGTCAAGGGACTTCTGCCCCTGCATTTCCTGTTCCTAGGCTGCCAGGGGTGGGTTTTCTGTCACTGGAGAGAGGAAGGGGGGAAACTGATGAGAATTCAGAGATCTGCTGGGGAATCAGAGAGGAGCCACAGGAAACACGTTGTCTAAAAATATGCCATTTCTGAAAGCAAAACAGTCATTAGGGGGTGTGAGAAGCCCCCGTGGTGAGGGAAGCAAAACAGTAAGACTCACGGGGAGTCCAGTGGAACAACAGAGGAGCCCATTACCCACCCACTTCCTGTGCGATTAGCGAGGCAAGCAGACAAAAACGACAACCCACAGACACAACTCCAGGGGATGTGTCTGGGGACAGCCTCTGACATGCAGCAGGGAGGTGGGAGGTGAAGAAACTGTTCCAGTTAATATTTTTCTCGCATCAGCTGGTCCAGCTATAGATTTGTCTAACGTTTCCTATGCGCTTATACACGCAGGGCAGTCAGGGGCTTTTCATACATCACCTCCTGCGGTCCTTCAGATAACGCTGTGCAGGAGGAAAGGGAGTCTGAGAGGTGAAATGGCGGGCCCAAGGCCACACAGCTGATAAGGGACAAAGACCTGGCTCCATCCCAGGCCCCAAGTCCAATGGACCAAGCCACCTCCCACAAGATCAAGAGTCCTGACCATCCCCAACCTATACAGGTCAGGGGCACTCCCTCCAGATTTTCCTGGCAGACCACAGTGGCTTTGCATTCTTTATCTTATCTTGTGTTGAAGCAAATCTGGTGGAGGAAACTTGCTACGTTTTTTATTAATGACTCATTGTCAGATAATCACGTTGCAGTCACACCGGACACAGTGGAAAAGTGCACTGGTGGAGTAATAAGGAAATGGTTAAGCCACAGATTCCTTCCATACCATCTGTGAAGCAAGCGGCCCACCTCTGCTGAAATCCCCAGGGACACGGCAGGGATCCTGGGGACCTTAGGCAGAGGAACAGGGGACAGTTCCCTCAGGGGTGTTCCATCCACTAAGGAATTCATCCTCTGTGCCAGATACAGAAGGAGGCATTCCATGCATTTCTCCAGCTATCTTCCTCCACCCTCGATGCAGGAAATATATCAGCATTTTATACAAGAAAAAACGAAGGCTCCCTTACTTCAGCTCCTTTTGACTTTGTAGGAGAGAGTAAAACTTTCTCTCCCCTCTCTGAAAGTTTGATAATTGAGTCTACGAAATAAATTAAGCTGGGTGTGATGGTGCACATCTGTAATGCCAGTGGCTCTGGGAGGCTGAGGCAGGAGGATTGCGAGTTCAAAGCCAGACTCAGCAGATTAGCAAGGCACTTAGCAACTCAGCAAGACCGTGTTTCTAAGTAAAATATTTAAAAGGGCTGGGGACATGGCTCAATGGCTAAGTGCCCCTGGGTTCAACCCCTGGTACCAAAAAAATAAAATAAAATAACTTCATAGACAAATTAATGGGTAAAAAGACGAAGAAATTTATTATGCATGCAGGGCATCACAGGAAAGAGAATGAGTACCCAAATACCCAAAAAGATTTAGATGTTTATATGCCCTCTTCAGAGGAAAAGGATGGGGTGTCAGCAACATAGAGAGAGTAAATGATCCGAGTGGAGACAGGCAATGGTCTATGACAAAATCCACCTGGGCATGTTAGCCTTCGCCATTTTTTCCTGTGATATAAGCCAATCTTCCCCCATGAGGAGATTCCTGGGGAGGGGATCTTGACAATTGAATTATTTCTTGATGATCCAATCGCAAGGGAAATTCAGAGAAAAAAACCTACATCTGCTTCAGAGAAGAAAACAGGGCGAGAGGCAGGAGGACAGAAGAAGGCAGAGAGACAGTGCTCCCAGGAGGCCCTGAGGTCTGTCTCCTTCAGCTCCAAGTACTCAGCACACCAGGGCTCCACACAGCAGGCTGAGTCCCAGCAAGCCACCTGTCAGTCGGGCATTCTGGAGCACAAAGAACTAGATTTTCTCCCTGAAGACTTGAAGGATCCCTGTAAGGGATGGTGACGGTGTCCTCAGTCCCTCTCAGTCCAGGCTAAACGTGCTCAGTCCCTGAGCTCTTCTCTCACACAGTCTCATCACCCATGGACTTCCCTGCCTCCTCTGGCTTCTCACAGCCACTCTTGCACTGAGCAGCCAGAACCAGCCACTGAGTCTCCTACCACCACCCACCCCCATGAGTGAGAGGGACCCACGGTTACCTGAAAATTCAGGGTCTCCATCCAGCAGCAGAGCAGGGGATGGACCACTGCATTTACCATGACTCCATCTGTTTCTGAGGAAACTAACACTTTCCTGAATGCCATCTCTGTTGCCCCTTATCAGCCTTCACCTTCAGAGCCCTGCCCCAAATCAGGGCACCAGGAGTCACTGTGGACTTCTCATTCCCTCCCCTGTCACAGGCAGTTACTATGTCCAGGCAATCCTTACTCCTGCAAGTCCTGCAAATGTGCCCCTTTCTTGTGCCACCCACCCACCCATGCCGCTGCCCTCTTCACACTCTAGCCCATACATACTTCAGGCCTAAAGCCAGCTGTCCTCTCTCATCCCTCCTGCACACTGCAAGCCTAGTCATCTTTCCAAAAGGCAAGTCTCCTAATGTTTCTTCCCTGCTTAAAATCGGTCCATAATCCCACAGGACCTCCAAAGAAAATGCCTATTTATCTTGGCTATCAAGGCCCTCTTCCCTCTGCTCCTGCCTGCTTCCTGACCGTCTCCAATGACTTATAGCTCCTAGACATGCCCTCTTTCTCCTCCTCTACCCAGCAACCGCCTGTTCTTCCCTTTTTTTTTATTTTTTTAAAATTTATTTCTTACATACATGACAATAGTGGAGTGCATTACATTCATAATTATCCATTCACAGCACAATTTTTTGTAACTCTGAATGTAAAGTATGTTCACACCAAAATATGCCATTATACATGAGCTCTCTTTTTTTTTGCATACAACTCTTTTAATACACCTTTATACCACCATTTATCATATCTCTGTTTGTATATAAGGTATGTTGATACCAAATTCACATCTTCATACATGTATTTTGAATAATGATGACCCTCTCCTTCCACCATCCTAGCTATTCCCCTTCCCCCTCCCTTTCCCTCCCACCCCTATTCCCTAAGGCCCAACTTCAGCTGCACGCAGTGGCACACACCTTTAATCCCAGTGGCTCGGGAGGCTGAGGCAGGAGGATGTCAAGTTCAAAGCCAGCCTCAGCAATTTAGCGAGCCCCTAAGCAACTCAGTGAGACCCTGTCTCTAAATAAAATATTAAAATGGGTTGGGGTGTGGCTCAGTGGTTAAGTGCCCGTGTGTCCCTGGGTTCAATCCCAGTACAAAAAAAGACCCAACTTGATCATTATCTTCTCTCTACCATGCCACTCCTAATCCCCTAATCTTGAAACCAGAGGTGACTGTCCCCCTCTGGTTTCTCCTAGAGCCCCTGCCTACACTACTAGATCTCCAGCTTTCACATGCATCTCCACTGGTAAACCACTGAACTGTGAGGAGGTGACTTCTGAAGCAGATCTTGAACAGTGAGTGGACTGGATTCAAAGATGTCATTGAGGGACCACATCAGCTGTCATGGCATTTGGTCCCCATGGAAGTTGCAGCTGAGGTCAGGGCCAGACATTACATTATCAATAGGTATCACTCGGAGCACTTTCTATGTGCCAGGAACTGTATGAAGCTCTTTTCCTGCGTTGCCATTTAAAAGATCTGCATGACAAGTTAACTTATAGAATGTGGTCAGCGCTGTGCCAAAGTATGAGCATTGAACAAATATGTGCAATAAAAGTCACAGATCATTTATGAGACAGTCCCAGCAGCATGCCAAGCATGTTCCCCAGCTTGTCTCACTCCCCACAACAAACCTGTCCCCCCTTCACAGCTAAGACAGTGGGTCTATCTGCTCAAAGTCCAGCTCAGAAATAGTGGACAAGGGCATCCAGCTCAGGTCCATTGACTCCGGTGCCCAGGTTCTCACAGTCTCTGTCATGGCAGAGTGCCAGGTGGTACCCAGAGTCCAGCTGAGAAGAAAGTAGGCCAGGTTTTCTCAGGCAGAGCCTAATGAGATGTCCAGGGGAGCATGTGATACTGTGATACTAGAACTTCCTTTTCTGTCCCAGTTTGCCTCCTACCACACTTTACAAACAGTCCTCTGAGAGAGACAGTTCACAGGAAGTCATGTAATCTGCTTCCTCCTCATGTCTTCTGCGTGCCAAGTAGCTCTGCTTTCCCTCTGGGAGAGTGTAAAGTTGGAGTCAGTCAGTCCCCTCCTTCAAACAGCTGGATACACTGAGGCCTAAACAGGGACAGCGGTTCATACAGAGCTAGGCCAGTCACACAGAGCTAAAGCACTAGGGTCGGCCCTTCAGCAGTGTGGGCCTCACTCAGTTGGCTGTATTATTCCAGATAACCGTGGCATGTGCCATGGAAGGAGCATGGGATCTGCAGAAGAACCCTCAGAAGCCCGATGATGCCATGGCTTAGCTCTGTGACCTGTGGGCCAAGTCTTTTAGCTTCCCTGAGCCTCAGTGTCCTCACCTGTGAAACAAAGCTGAGACCTCGCTCCTCACAGGGCCAAGGGCAGTGCGTGCCGCCATGCTTGGGGAGCTGGGAAGTATTCCACAATTGCCACCTGTTCTCAGTGAGCTCAGAGGAAAGTTTGCTTGGCCCCGAACTCCAGAGCGGTTCTGTTTCTATTGAGTTGCCCTGTGCACCGGGCTCTTGCTGCCCTCTGACAACAATCAGGCTTGTTCTAACCCAATCTGTGTACCAATTGAGACCAATCTTGTCTCAGAACCAGTTAGACCTGCAGTTCCACATGGTGTCACACTGAGTCCCACTCAGTAAGTGTCTGAGTGGAACCATCTCTCTCAAGCTGCTTCTGCAACCATGTTTTCCTATTAAAGATAACACTTTCTCTTTCAACTGCAGTCCACAGGCCTTGGATGATGAAGGCAGCAGATTATCTATATGCAGACAAAGTGTCTCTGCCATCCCCTACCTTTTTAAACAAAATTCATCTTGATTCTCTCTGCCAAGGTTCATCTATGGATGGGGTAAGGTGCCTCGGAGGCTATGTGAGCCATGTTAGAGCAGAAAGAGAAGTGAAAGAAGGAAGCAAGAGGAGACAGCTATGGTTGGGGGCTGGACCCCAGCTTTGCAGAATGCCTGTCTCCAACTGGTCCCCTGTGGACCTGTTCTTGGAGACAGAACTAGAAAGGGCTGAGAGAGGGGAAATGTGGGTAGATCTCATTAACATTCAGTGAGCCATGGCACTTTTGAAGTCTGATCATTTGAGGGGAGGTAATTTCATCATGTTGTTTCAAAGGACATAAAACCCAACACAGAGGAAAATAAAATAATTAGAGAATCATGATAATATTCCCTTTAATTATTCATTTATTCAATGGTACTAGAGACTGAACCTAGAGCCTTACACAGTCTAGACAAGCGATCTACCATTGAGCCACATCCTCAGCCCTTGCTTTTCCCATTCTGTTTGTAGCAGCTGTATCTCCATTAACCAACTGTCCTCTGCTGCAAATTCCTACAGTTTTAGAGGCAAATGATATAAAAGTTAGAAAATGCCTATGTTTTCTGCTTACTATATTTTAAGGACTTGCCTGACCGAGCAGTGATTGAATTTTGCAAATAGGACAAAATAAGGGAGCCAGCCCCAGGGATAGATTTCTGCTGTGTCATTTTCACTAGACTTATAAGAACCAGCCTAATTCTTGGGAAAATTTTGAACTGCATGCAGGAGTCCATAATTCCTCCATGATCTGATTTACCTACCTTCCCAGTCTCATCTCTCCTCCCTCTTCTCCTGCTAGGGGCCTGCACCCTCTCTCTGCCCCATGTCCACCTGCTACAGGCTATTGCTTTCAGCCCTGGCTTCCTGAAAGGTCCATCTCTTCCCCATAGCTCGGCATGCACTTTGCTTACTATGGGTCCCCACTAAAGCCATCTCTTCAGCACTACCTGCCTTGCCTCCATGCTAGAAATAATAACAGAATGATATAATCCTAACTGGAATAATAATTCCAGAATGATATAATCATAACTTAGATTCCTTGAACTGAGAGCCAGGCACTTTACAAGCATACTCTAATTTAATCCACTGACAACTGTACCTCATAGGTATAACTGTGAATTATTCCCATTTCACAGATGAGAAACTTAGCACTTAAAGAGGTTATACAAATTGTCCAAGGTCATATTTTTGGTAGTATTAGAGCCAAGAGTTGAACTTAAAGTTGGCTGCAAGCTCGTGCCCACAGCTTTCCCAAGAGCGTGGCGTTCACCTGCATGGATTCTGTGCATGTGTCTCGTCACCTTTACAGGACTATAGTTCAGTGGACAGACTATTCGTGATTCTCCAAACCTCCAATAGCGCTCAATCCTCAGGAACAGATAAACAGATGGATAGATGAATGAATGAGAAAATGCTCATCAGACTACACAGTTAAGTTAACCTTTATAAACATTAAATAGATACTATGCCAACAAAGATTCAGTAAGCACCAACCATGTGGCCCACCCTCTGATGAGCTCTGGGCCCCAGAATTGAAGCCAGGGCGCATTGGACTTTCAGATGTTCAATAAATTCCCACTTTCCAACACATAAGACCAGTTTTTTTTTATCAAGGGCTGATTTTCAGTCTCTTAGCAGCTTCTCTGCTCATTATTGCTTGGCAAACAATGTGATTTATGCATGAGACATACACATTAAGATGCAATGTAGTTATTCCAACTGTCATAACTATTACATTGAATTGAATGGCAATCCTGATAACCTCTGCAGGAAAAAAAAATCAGACTGAAAATAATCAGCTCAATAATACTACAGAAACATTGCCAGAAATAACTGTACAAACAGTAGGAAAGGTGATGTCATGACTGTCATTTATTAACGCATACAGTTTTGGTGTTCTGTACTGAGATGAAGGCCACTGAAATGTGAAGCTAATTTGTCCAAACAGAATTTCTAATAAATACCTTTGATTGTTCCTTTGTCTCTAGCCTTTACTAAAGACAGGCAATTAACAACATTTGCAATATTACAAGCAAGTGAAATTGGGTCTGTGCCCAGCTGGCCTACAAAGGACTTCTACAGCAATAAAAATAATCAATTGAATTCTTCATTTTCTTCTGGGTCCATGTGATTTCCTTAATAATGTCAATACAGATTATAATTTGCAGGAAAAAATAAGTACTGCTTGCATGAGGCGTGAAATTTCAGACCACAGAAATGTCATCTTTTCTTACAGAATTGTTTTGTTACAAGGACATTTGACTTGGACTCTTACAATAGACCTCAGATCTGGTGCCCGATTCGTCCTTCAGAGACTGACCTATATTCTGTCTCCTGAATGTGCCTTGTGTATTTCTCCTTTTGTACCTTTGCCCTCCAGCCGTTGGTGAGGAAATGTACAACAATTAGGATGAGAAAATCAACATTAAACCTCAGTGTGGACACTCACTATTGAGTCATTTAACCTCAGTTTGCTTCTCTGTAAAATGAAGCAAACAAGAGTAAAAGTGCCCGCAACCTAAGTTCCAGAGGCTCTGAGGACCGTGCCTGGCTCTCAGAACATGCTGCTTGAGTAAATGAGTGAATGTCTTGCACAGTTGCTGGCATGTGGCTAGCCCAGATTAATTGTCACTGAAAAATTAAGAATCTGTTCTTTATTTGTAATATCCACCTTCTTCCCTTTGACCCAGGAAAGCCTTACCTGCCCTTTAAGGCTAGCCTCACATCTGCATTGTCTGAGCAGACTCCCTAAGACCACATCAACTAAAAGTGGTCTGACCCCCCGAACTCCCAAGATGTTTGTTATCCCTAACCCTCAATGAGAATTTAGGACTCTTTTCACATGGATTTCTTAGATGCCCAGATAGATGGCAGATTCCTTGGGGGCAGATTTCTTGGGGACAGATCCAGTGTCTTTGATTCCTGGTAATTCCCATAGCTCCCAATTATAAGAGTGGCACACCATAAATTCTCCATAAAAACCCACAGACTGACTCAGGGAATGTCCAGTTCTGGTGGGAATGGGCAAAAGCTCAGGAGTTAGCACAGTCCTCATCTCACCCCCACCCCAGAGAGCCATAGTGCCAATCCCCAAAGTTCCCACTGAATGCAGTAGGTCTCTAAGGACGATTTTCCATAGAAAGTACATTCCATTTTGCTAAAACCCTTCCCACTTGTGAAGAACCCGACACGCACATGCCTTGTGGCAGAAGGGTAATTGTTCGATCTCTTCAGGGAACAGTATAGTGATCTCTCTCAAAATTTTAAACTGCACATCTAATTTTTTTTAAAAATCAAAGATACACAAATATCCTTTGCTTTGCACTTATAAAATGTTTATATTACAGATTGACCTGCACATGTAGGAAAGAATCATTAAGGATATTCACTGTTGGGTTAGCTACAGTTGCAAAAGACTGAAATAATTTAAATGTCTATTAATGAGGAACTGGTTAAATAAATCATTGTACATTCATGTAGAAAATCTCCAAGCATTTAAAAAAAATGAAGTAGAACTCTATGTACTCAAGTGGAATAATTTCCAAGATATATTAAGTGAAAAAAGCAAGGTGCCATCAAGCCTGTATGGCCTAATCTAACTTAAGTAAAAAGGGGGACATGTGTGCATATTACTTGTATGTGTGGGAAATGTCTTAGAACAATAGCAGTGGCTGAGTTGGGGGTGCAGGAGGCCTTGGAGTCCAAAGCAGAAGGAGGTTGTCACTGTATTCTGCACTCCCATTTGTATTGACTAAATTCTTTCAGAAGTGCCCACATTATCTTCCTCTTCTTTTCCTTCATGAAATTTTCATTTTATTTATTTTTAATAAGGCAAACCATTCACACGTACAAAATTATAAAAGGCACAAAATCACATATGATAAAAAAAAAAAAAAAAAACTCTCCCCCTGGGCCCTGTTCCCAGCCACCCATTTTCCACCCCTAGAGGCAACTAATGGGATTCTTTGGCCCCTGCTGGAGATGGCCCATGCACTGCAGGTGTTCTCTTTTAAAATAAGCACAATAAAACAAGCTGGGGGAAAGCTTCCTTGACCTGTCACTGCTCTCTGGAAGTCACTGCCCCTCTCTACTCTCAAATCAAGCTTTTGCAGGGCTGTGCACTTATAAAAAGTAGTGAAAAAAGCTTCCTTGGATTTTAGAGTCAGGCAGATCCAAGTCTTCCTAAACTACATAATCTCTACAGGCCTCACTGCTTCATCTATGCAGTGGACAATTAATCCCTACCTTTTAGGTTGTTGTAAGGGTAAGAAATAAGAAAGAGGCCATGAAAAGTACACGGGTCACTTAGCTGCTGTCACTCTGAAGTTCCGGGGTCCAGCCCCGCCACACATACACACACACACACACACACACACACACACACACTTGGGCCCAGATGAAATGAACGGAGCTCCTGAAAGCAGCAAGAGACCAGAAGATGTTCCTCCAACCTCCTAAGTACATGCCATATTTCTGAGGCAACATTTGCAGCTACAGGAAGTGAAGCACTTTGAGCTAAAGATCAAGACCAGTCCTTCGCCCTGCATTCAGGAACTTTTGAAATTGTCCAGTGTTAGACAGCAGGAAACCTGTCTGTGAGGCCTGGCTTTGTGCTTACTGTGCCTCTGTGAGCAATTCTCTTCTCTTCTGAGTGTTGCACAGATTGAGTGGATGGTATCTGAAACCCAGACCCTGGCCAGCCTTAAAACCTCACCTCTCAGCCGTGTGTTAGGCATTTCTTCCCTCAGAGAGCAGATAGCAGGGTGGGTTCCTAGGTAGTGGGTGCGATTTCCAGTTCAAACCATGATCTCTCTACCACAAATTTACAAACTAAACTAGCTGGATTCCTCAAAGCTAGCTAACTTAAATTCCTCACAAAGGGAGTAGATATTTTAAATTATCTTTAATTCACTTTCATTGTTATTGCAATTAAGTGCAAATCATAATAACTATGAACAGTTGAGATATAACACTTCCTCTGTCAAACGCTAAATTACTAAAATCATAGGGATTAAGAAATGATCATCAGGAGATGGGGTTGTGGCTCAGAGATAGAGCGTTCGCCTAGCATGCGTGAGGCACTGGGTTGGATCCTCAGCACCACATAAATATAAATTAAAGATATTGTGTCCACCTATAACTAAAACAAAAATAAATATTAAAAAAAAAAGAAAGAAATCACCGTTAGTGATCAAGGTCACCAAAGCAAACCAACAAAGTGGTGGGTGGGCAGAATTATTCTAGGATTCCTTCCAACTCCAGGGGGCAAATAAGCAATTGTCACATTAACCCTGCAATTTACAGAGTGACTCCTGTGGTCCTGGAGGTAGAAGGGGATTATGCACCTAACAGAGGTTTCCCAGAAATAATAATATCATACACTCACACACACAGAGTGGTGTGGACAGGGGTCCGAGGGGAGTCTGCTGTCAGGATGGAAGAGGGTAACCTGCGCCCATGTCCTTGTCTCTCTTGCTGCCATATCATCATTCAGCACTCAGACTCCCATCTCCAAAATAAGCCACTGATGTAAAATAGATGGCTCTCCATCTATTTTTTAAGTAAATCTGGGGAGTTAAAGAACACAGCTGCCTCCAATAATACTCTGTTCATTGAGTAAAAATATCTCTTAGCAAGTTATCTTAAATCCATTTTTTAATGAGCCCACTTTTTTCTTACTTAGTATTGGTAATTTAACAGCTCTGTGAAAAGTGTAATTGAAGCAAGAAAACTGAATATTACCTAATTTATTCTCCAGGAGATTTGTCTGCTAATCAAATATCTTCATTCCCACCACAGTTAACATAAGCCTTTTAAAGTGACATTCCCAGCTACTCCAGATCACTTCTTGAAGTTGATTATCTTTTTTTTTTTAACTTATGTAGAAAGAAGGAAAATTTAAAGAAAGAAAAATTTAGTTCCTGTCCAACATGAGCTCTCTTCTTGAGGATGGAGCTGTTTCAGAGAATCTGGATGGAAATTTGGGCGAATCCACGGGGGTGTTCAGTCTTTGCAAGAGGGCAGTTCATGAAAAACCAGGAGGCTTGTGCCCTTGCCCTGTCTTCAACCTCTCACACACAGGTCTGGGCAGAGTTAGCAGGCTGCTCTGAAGCCTGGCTGCACCAGGCGGTGCCTTACAGGTCACCCCTCCTTCCCCCGTGCTGTTCCTTCCCACCTTGGTCTTCCACTCCAGCTACATCTACTGATGATCCACGGTGCACTCAGACCTTTCTGGTCACCAGCATATGTAAAGATGCCTAAGCACTAGTCCCTGCCCTCAAAAGAGCCCACCTGAACACAATAGGATGACTGCCACAGCGGGGATATAAGCAAATGCTAGAGGACTATTCATTTTATTTTTTAAACAAATGTTTCTATCATACTCACCATGGGCCAGAAAGGGAGCCAGTGAGGCCTCCACCCAGTATTAACTCATTTAATCCACCATTCACCTAGATGGATACTATTCTTGTCCCTTTGTACTGGTGGGGAAACTGGGGCACAGATTCAGGAAGTAAGTTGATAGGACTCAGCAGCCAGTTAGTGCTGGTGCCAGGTTCTGAACCCAGGCACTCCTGCTCCAGGGAACCAGAATTTGGGCCACACTGTCCTAAATGTAAAAATACTTAACCAAAGCCATCTGCAAATGGAATACACAGACTGAGAATGCTTTGGAACACACTAGCGAAGTAACATTCCCCCAAAAATGTAAATGGTGAAAAAGAGTTACCTGAGCTTATTGGGAGTAAGGGGGTGGCGAGCCATGGTTCTGGGTAGGGAAGGAGTGAGATGTGTGCTGGGAACTGAGCAAGCCCCCTGTGGCAGGAGGTGGAGAAGGAGAACCATGGCGTGCAGCACCTACAGGCCAAGGGTTGATGTCTGGCTGGGTTTCCCAAGAATGACAGGAGTCCCTCCCATAGGCTTGGCAGGAAGTGACAGCATCAGCTTTGCATTATCCACTGTCACTTGGATTAATGGTATGGAGAATGGATTGGAAGGGGAGACCCATGTGGAGGCAGCAGCCAGGAGAGAGAAGAGGCTCCATTGTGGAGTGAGGAGGATAACCATGGGTTCAAGAGGGAGTCAGGAGGTAGTATCAGCAGGTCACGGTGACTGATCACACTGGGTGAGGAGACAGAGACATCAATGGTGGCTCTGAAGATTCACAGGATCAGGAAACTGGGGGTAGAGAGCAGGCAGCAGGTACAAAACTGGCTCCTGGGCTTCTGTAGGGCTCCACATCCATGCTAACCCCATCTAGCAGCTCTTCCCCTCCTCCTTCACCTGTGGGCCCTCATGCAGTAAAATCCCTCCTGAAGTTCTCTTCCTCCATATATACGTACTGTCTTCAGCCGAATACTCATGTGGAGAAACTCTTGTTTGGATCTCCCAACATCCCTGTGAGGAAGACACTGGCATGCCTGTTTTATAGAGCACTGACCATCAGGAACGTCCCAAAGTTGACCCAATCGTTCCAGTATGAAGCGAGAGAGCCCACAAACATCCCATCATTGCCTTCTCAGGGACACCAAAGTAAAGACGAGCTTGGCATGGGGGGCCCTTCTCAAGACATTGAGGTGACTTGTTGTGGAGGTTAGAGAGAAGCTCAGGGGTGGAGTGTGTGAGGACACCAGCAAAGGTACAGATGTAGAAGGCTGGAACCAAGGCAGGCGTGCACCAGAGAACATGCCATGTTCCATCTCCAGAACCCATCTAAGGAAACACCTCCCAACATCAGACATCCAGGGTCTCCCTTTTCTTCCTATCAATCGGTTCCAGTGAACAGAGAACCTATAACAGGAATCAGCACAAACTGGCCCTCAACCTCTCTGATGAGTTCACTTTGCTTCCTCTCCTACTGCTCCTTGCTATGGTCCTTTTCTTCTAACCATGCCACTGGCCTGGTGCTTGTGTCCACCCCTCTACCTGGTTGCTCCTCCCTTTGTCCAGAGAAGTCCTGCTGCAAGGGTCAGTCTCACACAGAGCATCTTCCCATCTCCTTGGACTGAGTATGAGTGACCGGCTATCTTGATTTGCCTGGGTTCTGATTTGTGGGACTTTGGGTGCTAAGTCAGGACAGTGCCCTGCAAACCAGGATAGTTTGTCACCCTCATTAGGCACCTGGATTTCCTCTGCTTACTGGAAGCTGAGTAAGTGTCCAACCTGCCTTCTACTCATCATCCCTTTCTCTAATGTAGATGTGACTCCTTGAGATAAGGTCCTGTGGCTTGGCATGGTTCCTGAAGGACCAGGTGGTGCGGTCAACATTTGTAGAACAAATGCAGGACATGTGTGCAGAATGAGAGAGAGTGACCAGAAAATGGCTCCCTGCCAAGGAAGCACACACACAAAACTCCAGGCCTGAGAAAGACTGAACTTGGGCCTTTGGAAACCCGAGTTGTTCTGCTTTTTGTTTCATTTGCCAGTCAGCAGTTTGGAGGAGGATCATCTAGTGGAACCTCATTGGACACATTTCATTTGAAAGAATTCAACTAGAGGGGCTTGACAAACAAACAGGGGCTTGACAAACAACCAGAGAGCAAGAACCAGAGACTGGGAAATGACAATTTAAATGGCAGGGTGGTTCTACTCAAAGTACCACTTGGTGACACAGTTGGTGTGAAGTGGTAGGAACACCCTTTCCTAAGGGGTGCATCCCTCCTCATTGAGCATCTTGCTGATCAGAGTAGGGTTGTGGCACACAGAGATCCTTATTTGTCACACAGTCCAGTCCCTAAACCATTTGGTAATCAACTGGGTCATACACTGGCTCAACCCCATGTTTTAATGTGTTCAAGAGACTTTCAAAGGTAATTCTGACAGTACATAGATGCCGGCATTAGAATCCCCATCAGTGGCACTCTGGGTCTTAGGGTAGACCCCACTGGGTTCAAGTCCCAGATGAATTATTTGATAACTAAGGGATCATAGGTAAATAAATGACCTAACCCTGCAGAACATCAGTTCTCCTCATGTGTAAACGAGGATAATATCTATCCCTCACAGACTCATCATGAGGATTAAATGAAGAAAATACATGCCACGGCACTTAGCAGAATGACTGGTACACAGTAAATGCTCAATAAACCAAAGCTATTATTTTTAGCAGCGGCAACAACACTGCTTTTATTTGGCTCTTAAAACTGTGTAGCCAATCTGGGCATTCCACCAGGTTTCTGAAGCAAACGACAGCCCCTTAATAAATAGCTTCCCGACAGCTTGTCATCGAAAACTGACAGCATTTTTGTTTCTCGGTTATCAGTCGTATTATTTCCTACCTGACGGACTTGCTCTGGAACAGTGTGGCCCAAACAAGCTAACTAATTATAGCATTTCCAGAATACATACCAGTCAGAAACAGCTTTCTCAAGATCTGGGACTGATATAAATGGGCAATTAACAGGTTCTACAGGATTTTCTTTCCCTCACTCCACCTCCAGTACTTCTAACTCACTAAGCTGCTCACAAGCGTTATTTTAAGAACATTCGGCTGAGATAGGTGTGGGGTTTGAAATAATCTTGTGTCCACCATGGATCCCTCATGGCCAGCAGCCACATAGCCTCGGGCAGGTCACTCTCCAACTCTGGCCTCAGTTTCCTGGTAGAGTAAGGAAATGAGGCTACGTGATCCCTAAGGCTCCTTTCAATTCAGGAATTGGATTACTCTGAGACCAGCGTTCACACCGGTGTTAGCCACTGAATCACGTATGGCCATGTGCCTCTGTTTCCTTATCTATGCCATTCAGCCAACAGCTACCTATAAAGTGTCTTTAGGTTTCTTGAGGTACTGTGCTAGGTGTTTGGAACAGTCCCTCTCAGATCCATCCTAACTCAGAAACCTGTAGGAACGCCCTCAATTTCAGAGTTAGGCTCCTTAGAACGAAAACACTTAGTCCCAAGTTTGTGTCTTTCCCATCTCTGCCTGGAATCACAGGGGGCTGCCTTTCTGACCCGCCCCATTCTCTGAAATATGTCATAGGAGCCTTCAGCATAAAGGGGCCAGGTCTTGGGATAGGGAGAAGTTCAGGACAGAGGTAATCCTGAGATTATTATTGTTGTTGTTGTTTTTGCCTCCCATTAGCAAGTCTCATAGTAAAATGATTCCACAGATCAGCAAGTTTCTTTCCCTCCATAATTCCTTTTGGCAGTCCCTGAGGATTCCTTCTGGTAAGGCTGTCCCCTAGTAACTCCTGACGAACAAGGAAGAGCTCCCTGTTACATCTCATTAGGGGGAAAAACAAGATTTAGAAGTCCTAGTTCCATCACTTGAGAAAGAAACTTAATCTTTGTTTCTGGTTTTGTGACCTGAAAAATGTATGTGGCCTTGATAAAGCTGGTTTGGGCCAAATACATATAAACTGCAAAAATAATAACTATGGTTCCTGCTCAGCCTTCTTCCATATCATGACAGCACACCGCTGACCTTAAAAGTGGGCTGAAGAGATACCTCTGTAATAGAATTTGAACACCACCAGAAAGTTCACCTCTCCAAAAATATCTTTCCCATGGCCTGAAATTCAACTATTTATGATTCATGGGGGCAAGGGGGTGGAGCTTACAATCTCCTCAGTGTTCAGGGGCACCCTAGTAAGTCATTTTTCCAGCTGTGACCTACTAATACTATAAAGAAAAATTATATTCCCTGGGCTCTTGACCCAAGCCTTTTGGGATACTAAACTCTTTTTTTTAATCCCAAAACCATCTGTGAGACAAGATTTATGATTCGGTACATTTTTAAAACTAGAAAAATGAGTGTCAAGGGTTTTAGAAAACTTGCCAAAGGGCCACAGGAATGATAGGGTTAAAACTTAACCCTGGGTGGTTAACTATGGGAAAGGTGGTGGGCCCAGAGTGACAGGTCAGGGAAGGAAGCCTGAAGGACAGTGACCACCTCGGCCTCCTTAACTTATTCTAGCCCTGTGGCCCAAGGGCCTCAGTCACCCCAACACACAACTAGAGCTTCTGCCAGGAAGGAAATACAGAATGTTGATGCTGTCAGTTTTCTGGAACAGTGAATCCCCTAGGGTTAATCTGGAAATCTTATTTACAGGGCTCTCAAATGTTCCTTTTAGCTGAGTGGGTGGAGAGGCATCACAGATATTTGGCCCTGGTTCCTCTGAGAGCCGGTGTCGCTCATTGGATAATGACCCTGTTGTCTTCTCACCTCCAAAGACATGCAAGGCACCCTCCTTCCAAATCTGTCCCATCGTGCTAGCAACAATTGTATTTTTAGAAACTGTTTTTCCCTGATAGCTTCACAACCTCTAATCTGCCACTCTCCCGATGAATGTAAATTAAAACACAACAATGAAAGATGGAGACATGTTTTCTCCCATCATGGTCTCCAGCTCTCTGAACCCAGGGTGGAGAGTGGGTGGAGCAACCAGGAAGGTTGGGGAGAGGAGTTAACTGGTCGCTTTCTGCTCTGATAAATGGCTGCCAACCAGTTATTAAGGACAGGAGGAACATTTGCAAAAATTTCAGGCCTCCAAGAGCCCACAGCTAGAGAAGTGTGCAGTATTCTAATTATACCAGGTGGAAGCCGGACCACAGCTTCCGGCTAAGGAAGAGTGATCCTATTAAATAGCCAAGAAGGAATGGTGTACCCTGGGGATTGGGTTTCTACATTGTAGCCTCAAAGCCGTTCTCAAATTTATCTCCTAAAACCTGGAGGCAAAGGAACAAAAGCAGCCCTGAAGAATAGGTCAAGGGAGCCCTGTCCTAACCCTTAGCTCCTGACACCCAGGGCCTCAAGAGGACAGTCCTCCTGCACATGCAGCCCTGCTTCATGACCAAAGAAAGCCCCGAAACTAGAAGCTCAGAAGCTGGCTTCTCATGAGGTAATGATCCCTGGCAAGCACACAGGAGGTATCGCAATGGCTTATGGCGTGCCAGAGCCTGGGGTTTCAACCAGACAGTCAAAGGTTCTAGCTGACTCTAAATAGCTGTATCACCTCGGGACTGATTATTGTACTGCCTTGGTTGTGAGGTTTAAGAGACAAAATGACTTTAAAGTGCCTGGCAGACTACCTGGAACAATGGAGGTGCTAAAGCTAGTATTAGCTGTCCTCCACATCCTGTTCTGTGCCCCAGAGAGCAAATTCCTGACAGATTCCTAAGTATTATCTCTGCTAAATACTGGAGACAGGTGCTGGGCAGGACACAGTTTTGTAACCAGCTGTCAGACAGCAATAACTCCACAGTCCTGTCCCCTCTTCCCCAGTTGTTCAGGGAATGGCACAACTTTGGGGATGAGACTTAGAGACCCAGGTGGAACCTGCCATTGCCTGACCAGAGACTCACAGCATTGTCCCTCCCCCACCCAGGCCCAACCACAGGCAGTTATCCTCAGAGGCTGGGACACCACAGAGCTGCTGGTCTCAGTGGCAGCTCAGTGGTGCCCGAAATGCTGCCTGCCACCTTATGCTGGTTCCTCCTTCCGGGGCGCCAATAGGCCTGGAAGCCAGGAGGCCTCTCTGCCTGTACTTTCACATGTGACCCAGAGGTGGGGGCTTATTCTCTACAGCTGCATTTCTGACCCAGTTAGCTACCTCGACTTGGTCCCAGCAAACAACAGAGCACTCATTGTTCAGCCTTCCCCAGCCACAGAGAGGGACTGCTCTTGCCAAATGCAGAGGTACCACCCAGATTCTGGCATCGGGGAGAGTCGCCCAACCCTTCCACCCAGAAGCACAATCGCCCCCACTTAGATGGCCTGGGGCCCATGCAGCACTCCATTCCTGCAAGATCCTCAAGTCTGTCTGCTTTCCTGTTTCTGAGGGGGAAGTCAAGCCAGTAGATGAAATTAAACTGTGCTGTTTATGGTCATGGAGACTTTATAGGTATTATTACTATACAGTTCTAATAAACTAATGTTGCCACAATTAATTAGCATTATTGTAATACTGCTATAGTATATAGTTATAACATAAGCATATTATAAAACTGTAAGTGCTTTCACTTTTGCTGTGTGGCAGGCCTGGGTAAGCATTATTCCTTTCTTAACTTCCCACAAACATCTTTTATGTGTGTGTGTGTGTGTGTGTGTGTGTGTGTGTGTGTGTGTTGCTAGGGATTAAACCCAGGGCATTGTGCATGCAAGGCAAGCCCTCTACCAACTGAGCTATATCCCCCGCCCACTCCCACAAACATCTTAGGTAGCAACTACATCATTCAATCCCATTTTATAGATGAGGACAATGCAGAAAGGCTACATTACTTGCCCAAGGCCACACAGTTCATGAAAACCCAAATTCCCACTCAGGGCAGTCTGGTCTCAGTCCTGTTCTCTCAGCTGTGACAATTTAGCTCAATAAATGAGCATTAAAAAAAAAAAAAACCCTGACTTAACAAATAAACCCATTATGAGGATGCTGGTCACCCCTTAAACCCTCTGGCATACCATGTCATCATCAACCCAAAAGCACCTATAACCTCATCAGAGGCTTCTTAGCAAAATAAATTCCACATGATTAGGAAACTGTCATGACCAGCAAGGCAAAGGGTTCTCTCTGCTTCCATGTCCTCCCCCCACTTGCCACAGATGCCTACTGTTTGCTCACTTGGACTAGCAGCTGGTGTTGTGGGATCTATCACATTGCTGCTCAACTTTAATTCCACTAAAATTATGTCACGAAATTGGGGCATAATGGGCAACTTAGGAAACACAGACAAGCAATGAAGATACCATATACACTTGACCCAAATTTGAGTCTGGCCCAATATGCATACATTAGATACTATACTCCTCAATTTGTACACCTCTCTCTCTCTCTCTCTCTCTCTCTCTCTCTCTCTCTCTCTCTCTCTCAGTGTGTGTGTGTATATACATGTGTGTGTATATGTGTGTGTGTGTGTGATAGATGATAGATAGATAGAGCCACACGTAAATAGCTCACTATAAAAAAAAAATATGAAGACTCTTACTTAAGCAGTGAATTCATCTCCCAGGGACACTTTCTTTACAAGAGGCATGTGAGGATGACAGCAGTTAACCCAAAGGGATAAATCACTTGAGGTGGAACTTTGTTCACTAGAACAACCCAGGATAAAGAGATTTAGGGAGATGAAAGGGAGGATTTGGAAGGGGTTGTCTTACTTCCCAGTACAAAGAATATAGTAGTTATCTATTGCCATATAACAAATTGCCCCCAGATTTAGTAGCTTAAAATGACAAATGTTTCTCATCACCAAATTACAAAGGGTCAGAAAACTGAGAAGAGATTAGCTGAGTGGTTCTGGGGCTCCAGTCTTCTCAACACTTGACTGAGGCTGGAAAATCCACCTCAGAGCTCACTGGGGGCTGACTGGCAGGCCTTTTAGACCCTTGTGGGCTGGGGGCCTCTCTATAAAGCTGTTCACATGGCCACTGGCTTCCCCCACAAAGAAGCTGTGCAGGCCAAGATGGAAAGCACATCTTCTACAATCTAATCCTATCTATGTGATATTAGCACCCAGACAACACTGACACAGTGTTGGAGGGGACCATATAAGGGTAAGAATACCAGAAGTGAGGATACCTGGGGCCATATTGGAAGGTGGCTATTCAAAGAGGGTACAGAGCTTGGTGGGGTCAAGAGTTGGGGATGTCTAGACTGCAGCCATGTGCCCTGGGCAGGTCATATAATCCCACTCAGGCTCAGTGTGAACTTGGGGAAAATGAGGACAGTAGAGTTGTCAGGGTCAATTCTGTCTATAAAGTCACTCTGGACAGAGTGACATGTTCCACAGGTGGAAAGCAGCCTTATTTTGATTGCTATTACTAGCAACAGGAGCACACAGTTCTGGGGACTCCTAATCCATTGAGATCAGGTTCAATCCACTAGTACACATCAGGGCCAGTCTATATTTCAAATTGTCAATACCTAATGTCAGATAATGAAGCGTGACAAGAGACAGCTTAGGTGAGACTTCTTTACTGACCTACTAGAGCTGATTTATAATTAGCCTTTTGCCTGAATGCAAAACAAGGAATTCAAAAGTTCTTGCCAGTTCTGGCTTGGAAATGATCGGTTCTCTTCATATGAATGTCTCTCCTTCATCTGATTAACATAGCAACCCTATTTTGGGTTTTTTGTTTTTGTTTTTGTTTTTGTTTTCTAGTTTTCTAGACAATATAAAATTAAGCATCAGCTAAGCCCCTCTTGGGATATCCCAGGTCCCAAACCTCTCAGCCCTAAGGTCATTGATTCCATCTAAGACCCTCCTAGCTGGCCTCCCCTTTTATACCTCTTACTTGCCCTGAGGGCTCTCTAAACAGACCTGATTCAACTCTGGCTTTAGGACAGAGACCCCTTCTCACTAGGGAATTCTTCTGGAATCCCCTTAGTGTTGTCAGAGCACTGGACTAAGGCCAGGTGTGGTGGTGAGGACTATATTCCCAGGGACTCAGAAGGCTGAGGCGGGAGGACTGCAAGTTCAACTTAGGAAGACCCTGCCTCAAAATAAAAAAATAGAAACGGCTGTGGATGTGGCTCAGTGGCAAAGTCCCTCTGGTTTCAATCCCTAGTGAAATAAAGAAAGAAAGAGAGAGAGAGAAAGAGAGAGAGAAAGGAAGGAAGGAAGGAAGGAAGGAAGGAAGGAAGGAAGGAAGGAAGGAAGGAAGGAGAGAGAGAAAGAAAGAGGGAGGGAGGGAGGGAGGAAGGGAATAAAGGCACTAAACTAAGAGTCAAGAACCTAGGTGCTATCTTGGCTGTCTCATCATCTTCATCATCTTTGGTGTGGCCTGGGCAGGTCCCTTCTCTGCTCTGAGCCATTTAGTTCTGGTTATCACATGATAACCAATAATCCCAACTCAAGGATCCTACCAGTTATTCACTGAGAACTCTGGGCTTTCTCCATCCCTGCAGCTCCCCACCAAAAAGAAAAAAAAAAAGTCTGTGAAACGCTTAGTTCCATTTATCTTTCTTTGGGGTTTCTTTCCTTATAAACACTGATAGAACTTAATCATGTGTGCATGCACTGGGTGTGGAACATCAAGGCTCTGTAAAGGCAGTTTAGCCTCATCTTCACAACCATCAGAGCTAACCCTTATCGACTATCCACATTGTGCCATGCAGTGTACTACAACGCTTAGGTCACAATTATCACCATCTCCATTTTACAGATGAGAAAACTGAGGCTCAGAGAGAGAAAACAACTCATTCAAATCCACCCAGCCTGAGTGAAGCAGAGCCAGAATGCAAACAGGTAGTTTGGGAGGAAGAATATACACTACCTGATGACAGGCCTTATTTCTTTTACACATAAGTAACATGTGTTTGTATCTGTTGATTTATTATAGGAGTCTGTCCTGGGCACTTGAAGCATATAGTAAAGCATAAACACTGTCCCTGCCTTTCCAGAGCTTATGATCTAATATGTTCTAACAGACAAATCCAAAATTTCCTAGATTCATGGGACTTCAAAAGAATGTTTTCTCAACTCTCAATCCGCAAATAAAAAGGAGAAGCCTGAGGAAATTAAATAAGTTGCTTCTGACCCCCCAGCTCACTGTAGCAGAGCGGGCAGAGGGCAAGGGCTTCTGGTCCTTGTTAGCTCAGTCTGGGCTGTGGTTATCAGTGGTTCTCAAGTGGGGTGATTTTGTCCCCTCACTCCTTAGGACATTTGGCAGTGTCTGGGGGCATTGTCAGAACTGAGGAGAGGGTGCTATTGGCATCTCACAAGTAGAAGCCAGAGAAACTGCTAAACCTTCTACAATGCACAAGACAATCCCCACAGCAAAATGTCTGGCCCGAAATGTAAACAGTTCTGAGGCTGAAAAACCTGTGGGACTTACCAGTTCCCTGAAAAGCTCTTTGTTCCTTAAAATTTACATAGAGTCACCTATAGTTGGATACTTTGTCTTATTCACTTTTGCTTCCAGTGCTCAACCAAGTACCTGGTGTGCACTGAGTTGACTGAACAAGAGAAGGAGAGGAAAACAAGGGAGGAAGAGAGGGAGCAAGAAGGAAGAGAAAGAAGGACACAAAAAGATACCAGTCTTCCCTGGCAGGCAAAGAAAGTCTGATGCTATAAATCAAGACCTCTGTTCATAAAACAGAGAACTATTGACTGTTTGAAATCAATTCTTGTGTATCTTTCCAGAGAGAAGACACTCTGAACACCTTAATCATGTTTCAGCATAATTTAGCCAATACCAACAAAGGGAATGAAGCAGAGAACCCAAGGCCTGCTGCAGAAAATTTCTCCCTCTTAAAGTAAATCCTGATTGATGGACATGATGGAGCCAGTGAGGTCCAAATGCACTGCCCTTTTCGAAAATAACTGGTTCCTTAGAGGTGTCCATTGGGAAAATTGCAGTAGTTACAGCTGCCACTGAGGAAGACATAATAGACAGCTCTCATTCCAAGGCAGCCGAGCCACAGAAGAGGGCTGAGCCCAAGTGAGCTATAAATCCAAATATCCAAATGCAGTTCATGCTTCAGCCCCCTACCGAATGACAAATGGCTGCCCTGTCAGAGCAAGCTGGCAGGTGATGCGCCAGTCCTCCTCTCGCCCCCCCACAGTGATGACAATCTGTCAGCAGCCACTAAGTCTCAGGAATGAGTGGAGTTGATGGGGGTGGTCAGGCTGTGGCTCTTGGGCAAGAAGAAAAGGGCCTTTCAGTATAGAAACCTTCTTGGGAAAGGCGGCTCCTCCCCTATACCGCAAATAAGACTCAATGGCCAATCAGAGGGGAAGAGTGCTTCTCTCCATTCCCATCAAGCTATGGGGAGCATCTAGAATATGCCTTGGAATTTCAGGCAGAAACCTAAAAAGTTCTTGAATCTGTGTTGTGTCCATTCTCCCCAGTGTCCATCAGCAAATCTCTTCTGAAGCCCAGAGGACACCTTGCACTGCATGCCTTTCCCAGGCTCTATGACAGGACTGCACTCCACCCTGCATGCCCCAACTGTGCATGCACCTCCATCGCAGACAAGGGGCATGTTCTGGTCCTCCACATTCCACCCCTGGGCTGTAGCTCAGCCCTACCCACATGTCCACCTTTGTTTCACCACCACCTGCAGTACAGTCACCACCTTCTGGGTCCATCCTTGTGCTAGGTCACTATAGGCTGATTTGGCATGAAGCCAGAGGAGCTAGGTTTCAAGACACTTCACCTGTATAAGCCCCTTCCAAATCACCCAACCTAAGCATGTATTCATGATGTCATATTTCTTTTCTTAAACAGGACCACAAAATTATATCTAAGATTCACACCCCATAAAACCTGACTCTTTTCTGCCCAGAACTATAATTTCTTCAGAACCCTGTATGCTTGCACATAATAGGTGTTTAATAAGGGCTGGAGAAGAATAGATACTGACCGTGATTACAATTAATTAGGAGTAGTGTATCATAAAAAAAGAGAAGAGCTGTGTTCTCCTCAGGCAGCCTTTAATAATTCTATCATCAAACCAAAAAGAACCCATAGTTTGGGCTGGGGATGTGGCTCAAGTGGTAACGCGCTCGCCTGGCATGTGCGGGGCACTGGGTTTGATCCTCAGCACCACATAAAAAAATAAAATAAAAAGATGTTGTGTCCACTGAAAACTGAAAAATAAATATATATTAAAAAAAGAACCTATAGTTTCTGCTATCATGCTACCCAATGTTCTCAAACTCCACTGTGCCCACAGAACCTCCTGGAGGGCTTGTCCAAACACAGCCAGCTGGGCCCCACCCCCAGAGTATCAGGTACAGATATCTGAGACAGGACTGAGGATTTGCATTACTAACAAATTCCCAAGTGATGTTGTTGCTGCTGATGGGAGGACCAACCTTTGAGAATCACTTTGAGTCTGTATGTTCTCAGAGGCCATATTGCCCCCAAGAGGGTGCAACTGGTTTGGAGTGATCACAGGGTGGAGTGTCTTACTCTTTTATTAATACACACACACACACACACACACACACACACACACACACATACACACACATAAATATATCTGCAGTATACCCATGATCCTAGAATTTCATGGATAGGTAAGGGGAAAAAACATGGAGAAATATTCCTTAGAGGTCAATAATAAAAAATGGAGAAACACTAAGCTGGCCTAGCTTCCTAGTTGATGTTCAGTCCCCAGCAGCCTGTGCCAGAAGCCCTCACCTCCAGTGACCTGGAGCCCACACCATATCTGATACTGTGGAAGAAGCTCTGGACATGCTGTCAAAAGAGCAGGTTCAAATCCCAGCTCTGCCCCTTAGTAGCTATGAGCCCTTTCCACCCACACCTACATTAGCTTCTGTACTGAAATAGAAAATTATATTAACCAAAACCACTCTCACAGGGAGGGAGTGCTATATGTGGTTGGAGGAGATACTTCAGTGAGTTGTTTATGGGGGTGGAGGTGAACAAGACCCTATAGGGTATGGTTGAGCAGCAAGGGCAGCACATTCAACTATCTCCCGAGGAAGGTGGGCCTGTTAATTGCCCTGCTTTGCTGAGCCCCAGGAGTGTGGGAACACAGAGCAGAATTAGTCTGCCCAAGAGAGGCCAGAGTGTTGTGGCAAACCTGGAGAGAGCCGGTGCAGCAGCTTAGGAAAATAAGAACGCTGTGCACATGGGTCCTGATCTGGGCCCTCCTTCTGGGTGGCAGCTCCATAAACTCTTTTTTCATCACCCTTATGGGTTCACCATGGTTTTTGTCACTAAATAATGTTCATGGGGACAGCAAATTATTTTAGGACAAAGCCGAGAGAAATCGGGTCTATGTTAATATGCTTGCTTGTTGTAGGACAGACAAGGCTGGACACCACAGGAAGCAGGTTTATTGGCTGCCCCCAGGTCCAGAGGAAGGCTGCAAGGACGGGAACCTTGCTTCATCCCTCTGAACCCCGAGTTCTGAAATGTTTAGAACTTTATACCCAGTGTGTAGGGGGAGAGGGAGCTCAGAGGCTCACAATCTGCAGAAGTCCATATAAAAGTAGGTTTTTTTTCTTCTGTTCTGGGCAGTCAACCCAAGCCTGGAAAATAATTCAAGGACACTGTTAAAATCAGCGTCTGGGAAAGAGAGAATTCCCCTCCCCTTTCCTCCACCCCCAGCTGATTTCCAAGGAACCTAATTTGTACCATATACTCTTATCTTGGGACTGTAAAGGACTTTCCCTAGGATCTAACTACTTTCCTTTGAAATGTAAATGCTTCTGTGAAGGCTCCAGTCCAAGGCTAGAGGCCTTGAGCCAGTCCCCACTTATCACAGTCTGCTTTTGTAAACACACCTTCCACCTGAAAACTCTCCTGCAGAAATTCTTGCTGATAGTCTAAGAAAAATTATGGTGAGGGTCTCTGGAGAGGCTTAATTAAGATTTTCTGTGGAGGAGAGGTGCCACTACAGGCTCAAAGCAGAGATTTGCATGCAGGACCCGCCAACCCCCTGGATTATGTGTCTTGTATCTTACTATGTGCCCTGTCCATTAGGCCCCAAGCCTGGGAGTACCACTAACTCTACTTTTCCCTCAGTCCTATGTCCAATGTGCCACCAAACCCTGTGGGTTTATCTGGAGAGGCCAGCTCTGTGGCTCCAGGCTCTCTGCCTGAGACCTGGTCCTCCTCTAGAACCAAATCTGGTTATCCAGCCTAGGAGTTAGCCCAGGCCCCAAAGCTATGTTCTTGCTGGACAGGTTGGATTGTCATAACTATACAAGCAAGGACCAGAGCCAGAAGTGGTCCAGGCAGACTCTATCCTGAGGAGGAAGTAAGGCATAAATATTATGGACGAGGCCAAGGACTTCTAAGCAGTGGGCCCTCTCACCTCAGGCGAATGTCAGGATCATGGATCAGGGAAGGCTGCTTTGACACAAGAGATTTCAGAAGTAGGGTCCAGCTGGCGCAGGAAGAAGAGGGAGATTGGATTAGCAGAAGGTGAAGAAGGAGATTAGACCTCAGGGATGAGGCAGGGAACAGAGACTAGCTCCAACTCCATATTCCTCATCAGTCTTTCAGATGGTGGGTTGGGAGGAAGTGAGGAGGGGTAGAAGGAGCATGAGTTTGAGGTATTAATTCTCCCTCATGCAAATTTGAGAGCCAGAGGCAATGCTATTCCCCTATCCTTGCGAAGCCTGTTTCCTGGTATGTAAAATGGGGGTGATACTGCCTGCTTCATGGATTGTCCCATGACTGAGACGCCAGTGCTCAGCGGGTGGTGGAGGTGATGTTGGGATCCGGTGTCTTTCTAGCCCCTTCACTGTTGTGCCTGTTCTTCTTTGAACACACCGTCTGATTTTCATGCTGCTCTTAGGTTGTGCCCATAGCCAAGTGCAAAGCTCCATTGTCACTTAAGCATCACAGAATCGAATAGGACCGTCACAGCCCCTTTCCAAAACACATGCTTCTACAATGTAGTTACATGAGGTTGGGAGAAGACACTCCACCGTATTTATTCCTGTTGAAAACTATGATCAATAAACACCTGAGTCTTCTACCTGAGTCTTGGTGCTGCTGCTCCTAAGCCACGGCTCCCTGTCCTTTCCTTGAACAGCTTAGGAGCCCTGCTAAATTTTATCTTCTCATATTCAGCCTTTCTCCTCCCTCCTCTGTCCCCCCTCCCTCATTCCCTCCCCTTCCCTCCACCCCCAGCTGATTTCCAAGGAACCTAATTTGTACCATATACTCTTATCTTTGGGACCGTAAAGGACTTTCCCTCCCCCGACCCACACCTACACCTTCTTTTTACCTTTTGTGACCCTTTGTGAAATTTTTGAATTTTGTTCTGGTTTTATTCTTAGCTTCTTTGACATCAGAAATTTGATGAACTCATCCTTCATGTTATTATCCAAAGCAATAACAAAATTTCTAGGAAAACATTTTTCTAAGATAAAGCCCAGGTTTGGACCCTAAGTCAAAACACAGGCACTGTCCCTTCAAGGACACACCATTCTGGTCTTTGGTTCTCTTTGGGGACATTGCTGTATCTAGTGAGTCATCTGCCTCACCACTCTTGCAGCCAGTCCACAGTGGGATATTAGTGAGAAAGTTTACCCAGGATGTGGCTCGAGTTTTTCTGTTCTGTTCCATCTTTCACCTTTTTATTTGATCAACCTCTGGGTCCTCTGGATTGCACCAAAATGTCTCCTGTAGCCCCCTTCTCTACATCTCTACAGCTACACACCCCATAGGGACATTATCACTTCCCCTAGACCACTGCAGTAGCTTCCTAATCGATCTTCTCACCTTTATAACTTGGCTCTTTCCAGAAAAGATTTAAGGCAACTCAGCTTCTGCATATTCAAATGAATCCACCTAACCGCAGAATAATCATTACCTAGAAGCCACTGTTACTATTTGTTTAATGATTTCTGGTTTTGGTTTTCAATTCTACACTCTAGTATTTCCTTGGTGATGACAGATTTCCTAAAAATGACAAAGAATTTAGAAATATTTTCAATTTATTTTTAACATCTGCATCAGTGAACAAAGAAATTATAGTTGGTGACAGGGTGGGGAGGGAAGAAGAAGGGAATTTAATTAGCTTTAGCTTTTACAGGAACTTCCATCAAGGCTGGTTGAACTGGGATGTGACATCTGGTTGGTTCTAGTCACAAGAAGGAAGAGTACATTAAATTGTCATGAATATATTTACCAGTTTTTACAATACCATTTTTAAAACTCTACAGAAGCCAATTTCCTTATGAGAAAATTATCCTACAAAGATTTTTTTTTTTTTTTTTTTTTTTAGAATAAGCAAACCCAAAATTTCTTCCTTAGCCTAAATTAGTTCATCTGGCTCTAACACTAATTCTGAGTACAGACACTGGGGCCATCTTGGAGCTTTTGGCTCTCCACCCTTCAGGAATTTTCTAAAGCCTAAAGGAGGTAGGGAAACTTGAGGGGTTAAAAAAAAAAAAAAGACATCTGTTATATCTCTTGATGTAGGGGTGGGAGTGAAATCCTGGCCTGCCACACTATTGGGCAAGCTAGAATTTAAGGAGATCCTTGAGATATGTGGGCTGAGAGTGAGACATTAACTGAAGATGCTCAAGACTGGGCCCAAGAGCTGACGAAGTAACTAAAGGACAAGGTCAATGAGGTCTGGTGATAATATAGTTCCTGGAATGCTTCAAATAGGGACTGACACACCATCTTTTCATTCTTTCTTTTCCTGCTGTTCTGTGGGTGCCCTATTCCCATCCATAAACCTCTGGCCCTTTCTCTCCACCAAAGCCCCATAGCACATCTGCATCCCATGCTCTTCTTTATGTACAGAATCCAGCTTCCCTACTAGGCTGCATGCACCTAGACAAGAAGATTGAGGCTTAATAATACACCTATCCTCAATACTATACATTAGTATTGAGGATAGGTATATTATAGCACATAGCAGGTAGCAAGTAAAGGGTCTTTTTAAAGAAGGAAAAGTTTGTGTGGCATCATTACTTAACTCCTCCACTTGAGTTTTCAAAGTCTCTGTGGAATTCCATGTATTTTCTCCCCTTTTTTTTGAAAAGCATTATCATTTATCATTTAGCTTGTCATCATGCTTGCTTTGAGATCACAAATGCCAGAGTGGTAAATTCCAGGTCACAATGCTTGAGAACTGGGACATAGTGTTCCTAAGTCAGAATTTAAGTTTTCTAAAACTAAGGCTTTCCATGCTAAAGAGAAGATATAAAATGAGTAGGGCACATTCACTCATCACTTATAAATTCAGTAAGCAACTTGCCGGTGCTTCCATGTACCAGAAAGCCTATTGGCCTTTGAGGGCACAGAGATCAATGACATGGTTACCACCACCCCAAGAAACTCTCAGCTCATAGAGCTTCCCTAAGCATTTGACAGTGTTAAATCAGCCTAGAAGGTGAAGAAACACTTTGCCTGGCCTTTTTTTTTTTAAATCTAACACTTCTGTCATACATGACAGGCATCACTGAGGATTGTATATGTCATTGTCTGTTTTCTGCTGCTCTAACAGAACACCACAGATTGGGTCATTTATAATGAATAGAAATGTATTGGGCTGCTGGTTCTGAAGGGTGGAAAGTCTTAGATGAAGAGGCCACATTTGGAGTGGAACTTCTTGTGTCATAATCTGGTAGAAGGCATCATGTGCTGAGAGAGGATAAGAGGGAGCCAAACTCCCTTTTATAACAAACACACTCCCATGATAACAACATTGATCCATTCCTGAGGGCAGAGGCCTTATGGCCTCAAGATGTCACATTAGATCTCACCTCCCAGCCCCATTGCAGTAGGGATTAAGTTTCCAACATATGAGCTTTGGAAGATACATTTGAACCACTGCAGTATATGAACCTAATAAATAATTTGGATAGACTCTTTATGAGCTCATTTTATATGTATAACCACTCTATGAAATACAGACAATCATGTTATTATGAATAGGTACAATTGTCCCTCATTATCCTGGGGGGGATTGATTCCAGGAACCCTTCACCAAAAAATTTCAAGATTTAAAAAATGCATAGTTTTGCCTATAACCTGCATACATCTCTGTGTATTTTAAATCATCTCTAGTTTTCTTATAATACATAATACAATGTAAATTCTATGTAAACAGTTGCTATACCATATTGTCTAGTAAATTAGGACCAGAAAACAGTCTGTACATGTTCAATAGAAATACGATTGTTTAAAATATTTTTGATGCAGAACCTACAGAGACAGAGAACCAACTGTAATCTCTTTTACCCTGTTTACCTTCTTTTAACCTCTTTACTCCTCAAAATTAAATGAGGACAATATTGCTAGTCCCGTGACAAAAAAGGAAGAAAAAGTTAACTAGCTTGCCCAGTCACACAGCCTACTGGGTGATATAACCAGGATTTCTTTTCCTGAGTTAAGAGAACTCAGCAGACCACTTACCGTGAATTTGCCTGCTGGTTCTTCAGAGGCTGGAGGAGAAGGGCAGAGGCCAAGTCAGGAGAGTAGAAGGAAAGTGGCTTGCAATATGGCTTTAGGGCAGCACAGGGATTGAGTAGCAGGGATTCTGGGGGTGCCAAGACATGTCTGGCAAAGACCCACCCAGGAGATGAGGTTTTTGTTGTACAGGGCAGAGGCTCGAACCTGATACCTACACATATCACCATTCGGGTGTCCCAATCACACAGGCCCCACCCATGAGTGTCTCACCACTAGCAACCAGATTTCCAGTTCCCCTCTCATTTCAGAGTAAGGTAAGGAACAGGGTTCAACTGGGCCTTGCTGCCCAGCTCCTGGGTACCTGAGGGCCGAGGGCATGTGAGTGCTGCTGTCAACACCTGTGTACAAGAGCATAAGCAGCAAGTTCTACACCTGCCAGGGACAAAACACAGAGGAAACACTGCAAGACTCCTGTCTGGATGAGCAGGGAGCAGTGGCAGAAACCAAGGAGAGATGGGCATGACAGGAAGGTCTCCCCCAGCCTGTGAGCCTCCAGACCCAAGAACTCACCACCCAGATGCATGGATGGACTTTCATATGCACACACACATACATACACCAGTCCTGTTGCCTTGGGTGGGCATTTTCACACAAAACCCAGGAGCCACACTGCCAAGCCAATGATCTATTTCAAGATCTGACAGGATATAATTTCCAAGGGCAGAGCAGAAAAGAACTTCTCAGAAAACCCCATTTGCCACAGAACTCCATGCACTGGTTTGAAATCTTATTGTAACAGATCACAGTGCAGGGCCACGTGGCACCCTGCTAGGATAAACAAGCTCCCTGGGGACACTCCACCGAAACGCCAGGCTTGCCAGCCTAAAAGTCTCCTTGATAGTGGAGTCATTCCAGTTCATTTGGGGTTATAACCTCTCAAAGCAGAGAAAAATAAATATGCCATTGTCATCCACCTCAAGGCAGAAAAGTGATGACAACTGCCCTTCTAAACTTCTCTTTTTTATGCCTTTATGCCACCTTTGGACCTTGCAGAAGAGATGTTTGCAGAGCCACAAGCAGCAATTCTTTAGGCCCAAGTACAAAGAAATTGCTGCCTAAATGGGTTCTATTTCTGAAGGTGGCCACCCCCCCCCCCTTGACATGTAGAAGGGGTCTTCCAGATGATCAGGGACAGGACTCATCAGGCGGAGCAAAGCAGGGTGTTTTGAGAAATTCAGTGCTCTGTTCAGCAGCTGGAGGCCCTGGATCCGCCTGATCTCCAGCTACTTTCAACTACTCAGTTTCTAGTTTTTTGTTTTTTTGGTTTTTTTTTTTTTTTTTTTTTTGGCTGTTAAGAATAAATTTAGAATTCTTTTCTTCGTTCTCTCCTCCTGGCAATCTCAAATGTGTCAGAAGAAAGGAGATTTCTACCATTATTGTCAGAAACAAGACTGAAATAACATGCCACCATCAAACACCAGTGTTCTTTTCACCAGAAAGCAGCACACAGAGAGCAACAGCTTTCTAAGTACTACCCAGAGCTATAAATCCAAATACCCCATTATCCTAACACAAGGAGAGCTGGGCAAGCCGCACTCTGTTTTATAAGGCTGTTGTGCTTCTGGTTACAAAGAAATGATCTCCCCGTTCTTATGTGACACTGGAGACACCAAGAGCAGCCACAGAAAGAACTCAAATCGCTCAAAGATGCTCCGTCATATCAGGCTTTGACAACCTGAGTCATGCAGAAGCCACAGGAGAGTGGGGGTAGACACAGAGGAAAAGAAAATGAAAACTACCTGGTTATGGGACATCAGAGGTCCCCAGTTTTCTGGGGCATCTGAAACTTGATTTGACAGCTGTGAAAGATACCCCCCCCGTTCATGCAGAGACCCGGGATTTAAGGGGTAAGGAATTACCCGTGTGTTGGGCCACAGATGGAGCTGGCAGGAGCAGCCTCGAGCCCATATGCATTTTGTCCTAACCCCACTGCTCACTGGCCATGTGGCCTCAGGCAAGTTATGTCATCCCTGTGCCTCAGTGTTCTCATCTTTAAGAGGTAGGATAATAAAAGATTCCTGAACTTTATGGGGTTGTTTTGAAGATTAAATTTTTCCTATATAAAAACAGCATTGAACAGGGTGGGTTTGACACTTAGTAAGTGCTCAATAGTTGTCCTTGTGGAATAGTCAGCCTGGTGGGTAGGGATCCCTGGAAGGTAAGACAAACATTTCATGAGTATAAAGATATACTATTTTGAGATTCTAATCAACTACTGCGAAAATGTTCCTCCCTTTATTTTTCTTTCATGTTCCACTCAACCCACACAACCCTTCTTTACATTGGGCTAAATATCCTCAAATGAGCCAGTTGCAATGGTGTGCACTTGTAATCCCAGCGGCTCAGGAGGCTGAAACAGAAGGATCTCAAGTTCAAATCCAGCCTCAGTAACAGCAAGCCACTAAGCAACTCAGTGAGACCCTGTCTCTAAATAAAATACAAAATAGAACTGGGGATGTGTCTTAGTAGTTGAGTGTCTCAGTAGTTGAGTTCAATCCCCGGTAATGCCCCCTGCGCCCCCCCAAAAAAATCCTCTAACGACATGGTTTTCAATCCCTCATCCTCTGGACACTCTAACAAGCTCAATTGGCTAAACATCCATCTTTAAACTCCGTTCCCACCATCACCAGCATTCCAAGGCCAACACATCTTCTCCTTGTCACTGAGTTGAGCATTCGACATCCAGGACTAGGGCCTCAGGTTGCCTGTGAGGGGATGCAGCAGCCCACCAGCCCTGAAGCAGCCAGAGCCACACAGCCCCCCCAAGCTCCCTCCTCACAGGAGAGGGCAGCTGGCCCCTCTCACCAGTGCTCCTGGGCCTCTGACCGAGAATCCACCTGTTTGGATTCTCTGTCAGCCAAGTTGGAGGGACTTCCGTAGAGGGACAGCAGCCGCCTCTGCACAATCTGTCTCCCTTGCCCTTGTCCTGTGGTGAGTGTCCTGCCTGGGCTGCACCTGGACCCCTCTGTGGCATCCCTGTCTACCCTGTTCAGGTCTGGAACACCTGCGTGGGGCTCCTTCCTCTAGCACCTGAGCCGGACAGCCAGGCTGTCCTTACCCTGAGAGCAGAGACAGTGGCCAGACACTGTACTTCTCTCAGCATCTTTGGGGAAGAGGGTGTTTTTTTGCTGCCTTCATAGATCTTCAAAACTGCAGTTCTGCCAGAGTACAGAAATAGAAGCCACACCCAGCCCACTTTGGCATGGGCACATTGGAATGGGCTGTTCTCCTGCCACCGCTGAAAGGGCACACTCCCACAGAAGGCACTCGACCAACTGCTCCAGGGACAGCACAGTCCAGGGAGGGGCTTTTGAACGGAGTGGGGGCTGACGAGAAGGAACAGCAAAGGCAGCCCAGGCTCTCCCCTGCCCACTCCCTCTCCCTCCCCGGTCAACCCTGCTCACAAATCCTAATCCAGAACCCTCACTGCGAGAAACTCAAGCAGGCGGCAATATTTTCTTTCTTTGAATGATACCAACTGCTGAGAAGCTCCTCCAACAAAGCCCCAGTGTTCTCCCTGGAGACACAGGCTCAGATTGTGCTGTGCTCAAAGCTGACTTGTTCCCTGATTTCCAAGCCTCTGGCTTTCTCGGCCCCCAACTCCTGCCCAGGGAAGACGCAACAGGTGTGCTGATAACCAGCAAGCACTATGACAGTTTCCAGTTCCCATCCGCTCAGAAAATGAAATTGGCTTTCATAATGGCTAAAGTGTTTGGAATTCCTTCTTCCTTTATCCTCACACACACAAAAATAATAATAATAATAATAATAATAGAGATACGAAAGAGGAAAAAAAAGAAGTCTTTTCTTTTTATTCTTTTTTAAAAAGAGAAGAAACCAATATGAACCAAACTGACTTTATTTAGATTATTATTAAAGGTATGAATAGGATCATCCCTGTTCTTGCAATGTGGTCTGTCATTTGCATACAAATTTTGTGACATTTCTATGTTTGAATTGCTTCTTTGAATCAGGGCTTCCCACCCCACTATCCCTACCCCCAATAAAAAAAAAGTATGAGTACTTGCCTTACTTTAAATAATGAAAAAAAGTGATCCCTCTTGGAAAAAAAGGGAGAGAGGTCCCCAGGACAAATTTTAGCTCCTATAATTCTTGAATGTACAAAAGGCAATTGAACAGCAATTTTAAAATCCAGAGTCTACCAGGCACTGAAAAATATATAGTCAAATGAAGCTGATCATCCCCAAAGCAATAGTTAGCCCAGCCCAGTTTCTTTTATGACAAGTGACGGGAACACGGGTTTCAGTGAGTTCTACTAGTTGCTCTGTAGTCATTGTGGGGATGGGGAGATCCTTAACCACACACTTTGATCAAATAGAAAAGGCCTTTCTTAGCCCAGGAAGGCTTCTTGCCTTCCTTATAAGCCAATTCCCACCCCCTTTATTAGTATTGAAATAAATGAATTAGACAATATGGGAACAGTTTGTGAATCAACTTTACCCTGAAATAAAAATATTCATCCCCAAACATAGTGCCAAGGGCTGAGGGACAGTCCTTGAAGGCTGAAGTTGTTTCCAAGGAGGTTCCCCTTAGTCCCCGCTTCCTCGGTACCTTTTCTTCCCCATTGGGCCTTGGGCCAAAAGTTGAATAACACACAAGTGTTGTTCATAATCTGATGAGGATTCTATCCATGGGGATCTGTTGTTATATTGAACAGTTAAAATATGTGATCTTACAATTGGTAACACCAATTAAACTAATGTAGAACAAGGGAGTTTTTAGAAACAGCAAAATCCATTTACTATTTTATTTCCATAAGACTTTAATCAGCCCCACAGTTAATAAAACGTACATGTGCAGAATTACATAGATCCCTCTTTTCATTTGACACATATTTATCGAGATCCTTCTGAATACCAGCATTGTGCCAGGTGCAGGGCACATGGTGGCAGACACAACTGACAAGGACTCAGCTCCCTGATAAGAACACGGATACCATATTTTATCAATTCTAGAGCACGCTTTTGTTCGTATTTAATATCTTTGAAATGGGTTTATATCTTACAAATGCCATTGATTAGGCCATGGTTGTGATGATGATCAAAAGTGTTTATCTTGTCACCATGTCAGCTGAGTCACGAGAGTTGTTGAATGGTACTGCCTAGGTTAAGTTTAATTGCCAGTTAAAATGTTTTTGAAAAGACTAGCCTATACATTGCACATACACACACAAACAAACAAACAAAAAAATCCCTGGAGAAGAGGTAAGGACTAAATCTGATCTTCATCACTAGAAGAGTGACTGCCATCCCATATTTTCTTACAAAAACAAGCAAGCATTTTATGGAAAGATAAACCACAACTTAAGAAGTCTAACTTTACTGATGCATGTGTAAAAGGATTGTCCATCATGCTCTGAGCAAAGCAACAGACAGTACAGAAACTGCCAAACCCTCAAAGTGGATAAAAGAAATCTCCAAACAATGAGAAGCTACTGTGACCGATTCATGCGTGACACAGGACTATCATTAAGATGTCATGTCACTGTTTAATTTGTAGCTCTCTTTTTTCCTTGTCAGTGGTAAAAATAACAATGGCATATCATCATCTATCCAGGGCATATTAGATTCAGTGATATACTGTAATAAACAAGTCAACAAAACAGAAAATCATGACAAGGTCCCAAAGGTGTCATGAGACAGCAAAGAAAGTGCCATGGTGGGGAATAAGAAAAGAACCTAAAGTACATAGAGGGGCCAAGAAAGTTCTCCCTGAGGAGAAGTCAAGGAGAAACCAGACCTGGCAAGAGTCAAAAGAACATTCCAGGCAGTCATAGGGAACCATTAGTGAAAGGCCCTGGGGCTGAAAAGTTCCATGTGTTCAGAGAGGGTTTTACTACTGCCTTTGAAGCACTGGCCTACCTAGAAGCACAGGAAACACACCACAAGGTCACAAGCCAGTCATACATGTAGCTAATCAGACCCATGGCAAACAGTATAATGAAAATAACTTTAAATTTCTGAAAATATTTATTATATCTCATCCTGATAAATATGTGGAGTCAAATATATTTTAATTATTCCTGTTAAAGCAATGTGTATTGGCATCACCGCCCATTAAAAAAAATTCAGTAGCAAATAACCGTAGGGGGGGGGAATAAATACTGTGACTTCAAGTCACAGTAGCCATTAGAATGGCCATGGAACCTTCTTTAGGGGGTGATGCAGTTTGGATTCCCTGGGACGCAGGTGCAAGACAGAGTGTGTAGTGGGCAGGAGGCTTCCTAGGGGATGCCTTGGGGTCCACACCTGTGAAGGGTGAGTAGAGGGAGGAGTCCAATCTAGAGCACAGGCCCAGCAGGCTCCAGACCTGAAGCAGCCTGAAGAGTTCTCCCACATGAGGTCAAGATGGCCAGGCTACTCATGCCTAATCCTGAGGTGGCTGTCCTGCCCAAGGAGATCCTAAATGACTGCCAGGTGAGGGTCGCCTGTTAACCACACTCCCCACAGCTCTTGACCACCTCCATAATATGCTAACTAAATATAATTGAATGTAATCAATTATAAATATAATTGAATATAATCAATATGCATTTCAGCATCTCAACAACCCTACCTGGAACATGAAATTATTGTGTTTATTTTATTTTATATGGTGCAAGGCCAGTCCTACACTGTAAGCCATGTCACCCACTCTACTCACCATCCTTACTAACATATTCACAAAAAGGCCTAAAGAGATCCAATCTCAGTGGTTGGTGATACAGAGTGAAATGGCCACTAGGACATCAGGAGAGAAATGAAAAACTAGAAGATTCCTGAACAATTCACCAACTAGGTGACCATCCCCAGATAGATTGACTCAGCTTTGCTCTAAGAAATAGCACCAACTCACACGGAACGGCCACACACCATCAAAGCTCACAGATGTGACTGCAATCAGACAGGCCTGAGTTTGAATCCTAATTCCCCTGCTGCCTGGCCACAGGACACTGAGCAAGTCTCTGAGTCTCTGCCCCTCCGTCTGTTAACGTGAAGTGCTAATGCCCCTGGCGCAAGACAGTGTGGGGACTGAAAGACTCTGCCGAGCACTCGGCTCCCAGCGGCCCTCACTGTGGGCACTTTATTATATCTCAGTCTTCCAACCTGGCCCTGCCTCCGTCGAACAGCCACACATGCCACACAGAGGACAGGCAACACTCTCTTGGCTCACAACCCCTACAGCTTTCTAACCAGAAGCTTTGCTGGCACTTTTAAATTTTATCCCAGCCAAATAATCCACAGCCAAGCAGCAGAAAGATGTGCCCATAGCGAGTGAAAACCCATTGGCCCTGGAGAGAGCAGAACCAGAGGCTCCCTTTCAACCCTCAGGTGTCATCATCCTCCAGCTCCAGCCCCAGCCAGGCTTTGGCTGCAGTTTGGGCAAAGTTTTCAAAAGCTAAGAGAACAGCTTTCCTACGAAGGATGGCCTCTTGCCCAGCAGCATTCTCATCAGAGAGGGACGAAGGCCCTGCAGCTTTCCCTGGATCTCCCCACTGTCCCAACCACAGAAAGACTGACATTGGCTTCTTCAAGCTGCAAGTGTGCAAAATCACAGAAAACTGAACCCTCGGGGCTGGGGATGTGGCTCAAGCGGTAGCGCGCTCGCCTGGCATGCGTGCGGCCCGGGTTCGATCCTCAGCACCACATACAAATAAAGATGTTGTGTCCGCCGAAAACTAAAAAATAAATATTAAAAAATTCTCTCTCTCTCTCTTTAAAAAAAAAAAAAAAAAAACTGAACCCTCCATATGCCAGGCACCGCACTACAGACTTTACTAGATTTTTATTTAATATAGGGCATTGTTATAAGGCCATGATCACTGCATCTAGCCCAGAATATAGTAAGTTTTTAAAAAGAAATACACACACACACAAACACACATACACAAATCAGTCAATGAGTGGAGAATGCATTTATAGAATACCTGGCACATGGTCAGCACTTGAACAATAGGAGATTTTCCCATTGATCTTTTTTTTCCTCTAACTTGGCTCTGCCTCCACAGGACATCTGGGTAAATTCTACAGAGTGCTAAAATGCCATTCACTCCATTTCACAGATGAGGAAATTGAGGCTAAGATTCAATCGTTTGGTTGGATGATTTGGCAAAGGTCACAGGTCAGTGGGTAACATACCTGGAAACACATACCCTCACCAGTCTACAGACTTGACTATGCTACAAGCATCTAGAAGGGAAACACATGTTTTTACTTATGCCCTTTAGTCTAGTTTCTGCTGACCTGTACCAGGCAGGTCCAAACTCAGAGGCCCAGAGGTCACAGGTGGCTGTCCTGAAATTCAGCAAGAATGATGCCTCTGCTGAATGATGCCTGCCACTTCAGATGAGGTGGTAAGAATAACAGCACTTCCCGCCTTTATCCAATTGTGCCCTGCATAGTGACATTTCAATCAACAACAGGCCTCATTTGCCACTGTGGATCCATAAGATTATAATGAAGAGCTGGGCATGGTTGCACAGGCCTGTAATCCCAGTGACATGGGAGGATGAAGCAGGAGGATCATAAGTTTAAAGCCATCCTCAACAACTTAGTGAGGACCTCACCAACTAAACAAGACCCTGTCTCAAATTTAAATTTTTTTTAAAGGACTGGGGATGTATCTCAGTGGTAAAGTGCCCCTGGGTTCAATCCCCAGTGCAAAAAAAAAAAAAAGATTATACTGTTATAATGGAGCTGAAAAATTCCTATCACCTAGTTACACCATAGCACAACACAGGATGCTGTTATAAGCAAACCTACTATATTGCCAGTTGTATAAATGTCATATGTAATACTTGATAATGAAGAGAAATGGCTGTTATTGGTTTCTGTATTTACTATAACATACTTTTATTGTTACTTTCAAGTATCTCCTACTTATTTAAAATGAAGGTTTACTATAAAATACTGTGTCATGCTGCACAGGCAGCAGGCTGCTACAGCTCACGTTTACCGTGTCTTGATCACATCGTGTTCTTTTGTGCTTGGTTTAATCTCACATTACTTTTTCTACGATGGCCCTAGGAGCAATAGGCAGTAGGACATATGCAAATATACATATAGCATACAACCTAGGTGTGCAGTAGGCTATACCATCTAGGTTTGTGTAAGTACCGTCTATGATGTTTTCATGATAACAAAATCACCTGAGAACATGTCCTGTTCATTAAGGAACATAAGACTATACCTTAGTATGCCAAGTGCTGGCATACTATGCATTTCAGCATCTCAGCAACCACACCTGAAAGATGAAATTATTGTGTTTACTTTATAAATGAAGAGACTAGGGCTCGGATAGCTAAAGGGACTTCCCCAAGGTCACCCAGCTGCAGAACTCCTGATTCCACACTGTTTTTTCTCTGCACTACCTGAAATGGTGAAAAATACAAATTATATGGTCATCCATGGTCTTTTGTAATTCTGGAGCGTTTCTAACTAAAACTTCTCATCTATGGATTCAACTCAGAGTTATCCTTCGGTCCTTTCTCATCCCTTCTGTTTCTGTGCTCCACCTGAAAGCATTCTTACTAAATGGAAGGCCCTGACTCAAGGAGAGGCAAGCAATGACTCATCCCATTGCATCTAGCATGGGCTCTCCAGAGATTGAGGCAGGGGCTGCAGGATGACTAATAATAAATACCAAAGGCCCAAGGAGTGGGTCCTAGGCAGGTTCTTTGGGGAGAACTAAGGGTCTAGCTGGTAAGAAGGACAAGGGTTCTCCACTGTTGGTTTGCATTAGCAAAGGCTAGATTGGAGCTAATGGGCAACCAAAAATACATCACTAAAACTCATAAATCCACTTCCAGGAATGCATTTAATAAAGTATTAATCTGTGATCTATGAATAGGATTGCATCACAGTGTTGTTTCATATTTTTAAAAAAGTGGATGCAATTTAAATTACTACAGTAGACAATTGCCAGGTAATTCTGCTATAACCATACATTGAAATTCTCTGTGGCCATCAAAACTAATTATTGATGTCATGTAGGAATATTCAAGACATTACAAGTTATAAAATCAGGACTCTAAATGAGATACACACACACACACACACACACACACATTTTAACTCATATAAACACATGTAGACACATACCACATTTTTAAAACTAGAAAGAAACCATAATGCAATGGTCATCTCTGACTATGGCATTGCATTTAATTTTGGTTGTTTTTCTTTATGTTTTAATGGGGTTTTTCTATTTTTAAAGGTTGCTACAATAAACACTTAGTCCTTTTTGAATTCAATAAAAATGTTTGGTTTCAGTTTTTGTTGTTGTTGTTGTTGTTAGGAGATTTTTTGTTGTTTTTTTTTTTAAAGAGAGAAAGAGAGAGAATTTTAATATTTATTTTTTAGTTTTAGGCAGACACAACATCTTTGTTTGTATGTGGTGCTGAGGATCGAACCCAGGCCGCATGCATGCCAGGCGAACACTTGAGCCACATCCCCAGCCCCTTGTTGTTCATTTTTTAAGAGAAAAAAGACCATCCAAGTCAAAGGCAGGAATACACATGAAAAATGAGGACAGGCCTCTGACCCAGGATCTATGTTGGGAAGGAAGGAGAATGTCCCATGCTAGTCTTCTTGGAAAAGCCACTGGGATCAAAGCCCACAAGGTGATTTCTCTAGCTCCAAGTCTTTTAAGGAAGCAGATGGAGTCTCAGAACAGTCCCATCCCATCTTGACCTGGTCATGGTGACAAGCCTTAGCAGATGTGTGTGCCCCGCAATTAGGTACCAAAAACAGGCTGGTCATCAGCTGCTCTGGTTATGATGTGTGAGGCAAGCCAGGTGTGAAGTGGAGGTAAGATCCTGGCCACTGTCCTCAACTTACATACAATCAACGTGAGGAAGCAAGACAGCTATGACAGGATGCCCTATCACAATCAGGGTTGCTCCACAAATATCCTCCACCCCAATACAAAAGTTCTGTCTTTCAGTGCCATTAGACTAATCAAAACACAAAACACCAACAGAAATAAACAAATAAATAAAATAAGTACATAGAAAAGGAGAGAGCAAATCTGAAAAGTAAAAATCTCCTCCAAACTGATGAATATTTCATCCCAAAGGATGCTTGACCTTTCTGAGGCATCCTACCACCAAGGAAGTCAATTATTCACAGCCCACGATCCCCAGATTCTAGGCAGCACAGCCTGGGAATCAAGGAGTTCATTTAATGGAAGCTTAACAGATTCAGACTTCTCTAAAATTCCACATACTTTTCTGCCAAGAAGCTGTTTTGAAAGATGACACTCCCTTGATGTGAATTTGCAGCCTGCCCCATTAAATGAGGCTTCACTCCGAAAACATTTTTAGAGCAACCCTGTTTCAGACACTTGCTCCCAAGGACAAACGAGAAGACACTGCACCAGCTCAAAACTTTCTGAGCTCTTTGATGATCAAAAATGAGAGAAAAATACTAGAACAAATGTTATTAATCCAAATATCCTCAACAGCCTTCAAAGCAAACCGCTCCTGTGTGCTGGCGGAAGCGTGGCTCATGCAGAGCTGGCCCCGTTGGCCCTAACGCCTATGAGCCCAGCCAAGCCCTTGAAAACAAACAGCTCTCAGAACAATGGGGGGAAATGCTAAACATCAAAGGTGGGGAAAGGAAAAGGGAAGAGGAAGCAAGTAAATTAAAGACAGGGAACAAGGATTGGAAACCAACAATCATCATGTGCCTCATTTTATTTAAAAAAAAAAGGGAAAGACCCCACAGTAATGTAAAATTATAATGTAATAATAAAATGGAAAAAAAAAGAGAGAGGAGGAATGATGGATAAGGCATTCTAATGACACAGCCCCCAGAAAGAAGCCCCTTTAATTAACTTTTGTGCTGCTGGGAATCTGGAGTGTCTAGTCCTGGCTCCATTCACTAGTGGATGAGGGCACCAGACCTCTCCTCACCATATGCAAAACTGCCTGTCTCTCGGTGCAGTCCGAGGGGCGTTTCCAAACCTCCAGCCATTTGCTCACAGATAAACAAACATCTCCTCAGCCTTTGCCAACTCTGCCCAGCCAGGAAGTCATAATGCTGAATTAGTAGCATTTCAATCACTTCTTTGACAAGCCGGTGACAGGCTGGAATATGATGAGTGAAGCAATCAGATGGTGTTACGGGAAAGAGGCCTGAGGAGAGGGTAATAACAGAGTGGTACAGCAATCACCATCATCATCATGGCCACATTTACATAAAGTGTATAATCGCCAGTGAAACAGGATGAACAAGGGCGCCTGTTCAGAGCCCCACGGCAGTCCAGCCCCTCCACTTCCAGGTGGTGTGACTCTGGACCTTCTGGACCTTCTCAGCCTTGGTGTTCCATCTACTAAAGGTGCATGGTGATCTCTGTTGCATGAGACCATTTAGAGATTTGAATGAAACTTTGCCTGCAAGGCATCACGCAGCATTTAGAAGTACTATGAGTAGTCGGAGTAGTCCTAGTGGTGCCATTACAAGTAACACAGTCCATTATTTCAAATAGTTTTATGTACCATTGCATTGTTTTAAAATCCATCTGCTTTAGGATGGGGTTTCAGGCTGTTTTAAAAAAAAAAAACATAAATTTAAGAGGTTTGATGGAGGAAATATCTAAACTCCACTATAATACCCTCCTGTTACAAGAAATACTATGTACATTTTTAAACCTGTGAAACGTTGTCATCATGATCATTATAATTTTCCAGTCAAACATCTAGACATTTCTCACTGTGCCTGGCACATACTGTGTGTTTGGTAAAATTTTTTTTTTGTTTTTATTAGTGCATTGTAGTTATACATAATATTGGGGTTCATTTTGACATAATCGTATAATCGAACTTGCATGAAATAAATTTACCTCTACCTCACATAGGAGAAATATGTATATGTGTGTGTGTGTGTACTACTGGGGATTGAACACAGGAGTGCTTAACCACTAAGCCACATCCCCAGCCCTTTTTATTTTTTTAGTTTGAGACAGGGTCTCACTAAGTTGCTGAGGCTGAACTTAAACTTGAGATCTTCCTGTCTCAACCTCCTGAGCTGCTGGGATTACAGTTGTGTGCACTGGGCCTGGCCCCTAGGAGAAATATTTTTAACTCTCTTTGATGGGAAGTAAAACAGAGGTCCTCAAAAATCAAATATCTACCTTGATAAATGTAAGACGTTAATGAGAAAATAAGAGTGTGCATTTGTTTCCTGCTGCTTCTTTAACAAAGTAATACAAATTTGTTGATGTAAAACTTCATATCTTACTGTCCTGGAAGTCAAAAATTCTAAAACCAAGGTGTCACCAGGGCTTTGTGCCTCTGGAGACTAGGATAATCCTTTCCTTGCTTCTTTCCTCCTCTGGAGGCTGCCCACATTCCTTGGCTTGCGGCCTTTCCTCCATCTTCAATTCCAGCAGTGTAGCACCTTCCAATTTCTCTCACTGTCCTACCACTTTCTTATGAGGAGGACCTTTGTAATGACATTGGGCCCATCCAGATATCCAGAGTAACTTCTCCATCTTGAGACCTTTAATTTGAGCACATCTGTACCGCCCCCTTTGCCACTTAAGTTCTGAGGATTAGGATGTGAACATTTCTGAGGAGGTGTCAGCCTACTTCAGACAATAACTACTGGGGTTCGGTTGGGGGCTTTTTGTCTGTTTGTTGCTTTTTTTATTTTACTTTGGACTCTCACTTTTTCATCCAGCAAACTTTGTAGAGAAGCTATCATGTGCAGGGCACATCTATAACTTCTAACCCGTACCTCTCTGGATATAACCACATCAGAATCAAGCTTTATTAGTGTGAAATAAAAGAGATCTATACATATATGCCCTGAAATATCACTGAAACCTAGACTTGAAAAGCAAAAAGAGCCTTGGGAGATCATTAGCCAATACCCTTCTTCTATAAAGGGCCAACTCAGACTCAGAGGAGAGATGTGATTTCCCCAATGTCAAATATGAGTTTGTGAGAGGTCATGAGGCCTGAATTAGAACTGGAAGAAGAAAAGCAAACTGGAAGGCATTCTGGAAACAAACATCAGTGGAGTTTAGAAACAGACTAGAAGTGGGTGAAAGCGGTACAGGGGTCAAGGGTGCCTGATGTTCATAGCTTGTGGCATCATTCATTGAACAAGGGACAGCAGAGTGAGGACATATGGTAGGGAAAATAATGTATTTAATGTGTCTGGAGCATGGACCTATTTTGGTAGGACCCACTTGACATGGCTGTAAAGTTTTCCACCACTCTTTCTCTTCTCACTTCCCATTGTCTCACAAGTGTGGGCCCAGGGCTATCATCTTCATGTGACCACCGCATGTCCATGCTTCTTCTTTCTTGCTGACACTGAGCTAGGTTCTAGGATGCGTTTGTTTCAGTATCTACCAGCTTTCACTTGACCCCAAAGCCATGGGACTTGCTGCACACCTTTGATTGAAAATGAAAGAGGTCACACTGTCTGGGTTTTCTGGAGGGATGTTTTCAATAAACCAGGTTCAGCACAGGACAGTGATCTTGAGATGGGAAAAATAAATGAGAAAAAGTTCTCTAAGTGCTCCAGTTTGCAACCTGGAGAGTTTCCACAAGCCTCTTCCACTGGAGTAGGAAACAGCCTGGAGTTCAGACAGCCAGAGATGACAAAGGAGAGAACTGGAGGAGAGAGAGCTTCAGAGAGCTGCAGAGTCCCCTTGCTTCTTCAGAGATTAGTGCAGCCATGTGATGAAACTACCCAGGCAAAGACCCACGTGAAAGGAGCAGATGAAATGACCCCCTGGCACTCACCATTGGGCTGGAAAGAGCATGTGTCCCCATCATCTGAGTGAAGAAAATTTGTAAACATGGGTCATAGGCTGGGGTACTCAGAAAGCAAGCACCTCAGAAGTAGGGCAAATTAGCCTTAGACTAAAAGCTATTCTAGTGCCACCTACCAAAGTTATAAAGCCAGCCTCCAAAGGATCAAACTGTTCTTGGGTAACTTAACTGCGTCCCAGAACAAAGCTAAAGAATACTCAAGATAATGTAAGAAAACCTAGTCCCAAGAAGCTAAGATCCACAATATCTAATCTCTAATTAAAAATCACCATGCATACAAAGAAGGGGGCAAATACAACCCATAATGAAGAGATAAATCAATCAATTGAAACCTGGCTAGAAATGATACATATGATAAAATCAACAAACAAAACACTACAAGAGGTCTAGTGACTATATTCCATATGTTCAAAAAGGTAGAGGAAAGAGTAAGCATGTTAAGAAATACATAAATATCTAAATTAAACTTCTAGAGACTGGTAAAAACAGTTATCTAAAGTGAACAGAATACATCGAATGGGACTAATAGCAGATTGGACATTGCAGAGGAAAAGCTTAGTAAAGTTGAAGGCATCACAACAGAAACTAAGATTCAGGGAGAAAAGACAAAAAGCAATTAACAGAGTAACAGGGTGTGGGGGGAGGGCAATTTTAAGAGGGCTTACACATGTGTTAATGGGAGATTCCAAAGAGAGGACAGGAAAAAAAAAGTATGTGAAAAAATTCAAGGGAGAAAAGCCTCTAAATCTGATGAAAACTATCTAGATCTAAGAAGCCCGCTGATCCTTAAATGCAAGAAACATGAAGGAAACCACATCAAGTCACAGAATCATCAAATTGCTTAAAACCAGTGATAAAAAGAAAATCTTAAAAGAAATCAGAGTAAAAATTCACATTGCATACAAAGGAACAAAGATGAGTCTGACATGAGACCTCTCATATATACTGTCCCATTGTCAAAGTGAGAAGATTAATGTGAGCACTGGTGTTCCATCCTGGCTGGAGGCAGAAGTCCTCTGTAACCCACTTCTGGTACTAGAATTTGGGGTGGCTCACTTCAAAGGATTAAGCCCACCTCAGTCCTATCAAACTTACTTGGAAACAGTTTGGTTCCTTTGAGGCTTGCTTTGAAATTTCGTTCGGTTGGACCAGAATAGCTTTTAGTCCACTGCTAATTTGTCCCCAGATTCTGAACAACAATGCCCCTGTTGTTAATAGTTACGATGTGATGACATAATATCCCTGTCCCACACTATTCATTGCTAAGTCTCAGCAACCATCAAGTAGAGCTATTTACAGCCTCACCTCATCCTCTCATTTACTCACAGAACCAAGTTCCCCAATGTTTTTATAAATACCCAACACTGTTTTTGCACCAGCCATGCACAGTACCAGGTTCTTGCCTCTTCCGGAGAGTTGTCCCCCGGTCTATGTGACCAGGCATAGCACACTGGATTTCACGATGTTCTTTTAGACTAGTCATCACAACCTTACATATCCTCACTCAGAAGGGTCTAGAGTCTTAAACCTTTTATGTAACAAAAATCAAACACAAGATTCAGCACCAAAAAAAAATCTTGCTATCCTAGACTGAACTCTCCCTGAGAATCTAAAAGAATTTCTAAACCAAAAGTTCCAGTGTCAAGAATTGCAGCCTCAGAGAATTGCAGGGATGTTTGAACCCACAGTTCCAGGAAACACACATTATGTATGAGTTCCTTTCCCACACAAATGGGAGAATGAGACTCTGACCCTGGAAGTGGAACACAGGGAAACAAATCCTGCTGAAACTATTCTCCCCAGTAACATTATACACAGAAACACCCATATAAACTTGATTTGCTGTCACTATCAAATAAAACAGTGCACACATAAGCATTTCTAAGATTTTCCACTGACATCCTCATTTGCAATCTTAACAACAGGCCTGTAGGTAGAGAGGTAGGTATCTCAGCTCCCTGGTGACAGATGAGGAAACAAGCCTGCACAGGTTGGGTGGCTTGAACAAGTTCAGACAACTAGTAGGTAGCAGAGTGGGCTCTGAAGCCAGGTCTTCTAACTCCAGGGTGAAAGAGCTTTTCATCCCACCCTGCCTTCCTTCCTCTATCAGAAAAAGAAACAACCACCAACTTCCTGGTGTTGGCCATGACCAAGGTTTCTCAATAACAGCATGACTGACATGCAGGACTAGATCATTCTTTGCTGGGGGTGGGGTTGTTCTGTGCATTGTAGGATGTCTAGCAGCACCCTGGGCCTCTACCCACTAGATGCCAGTAGCACCCCACTTGCCCCGCTTTTGACAACTAAAAATATCTCTAGATATTGCTATGTTGCCAAATGTCCCTAGGGTGAAAAGGAGGCAGCTAATTCCTCATTTGGTTAAAAATCACCACCCTCGATAATGCTTGAGAATGCGCTCCACATGTTTAAGAGAGCAGCAGTGATGAAGTCGGTTCTGTGCAAGGAGAATAAAAAGAAAAGAGCAACTTGTGCTCATGCCCGTGAGTCTGGGACTAGGGAACCTGACAAGGAGAGGCAGAGGTGTGCAGTACAGGCATTCATCTAAAAAGTTTTTTCTTTTTTTTTTAATATTTATTTTTTAGTTGTAGTTGAACGCAATACCTTTATTTTATTTATTTTTATGTGGTGCTAAGGATTGAACCCAGGGCCTCAAACATGCTTAGGTGAGTGCTCTACTGCTGAGCCGTAACCCCAGCCCCAAAAAGTTCTCTTCTTGACCCTCCTCTGAACTTACCCTTCGTGGTAAGTTCCTCCACCTACTCAAGTTCAGCCAACTCTGCATCAACCCTTCTCCACCTCCTCCACCTACTCAAGTTCAGCCAACTCTGCATCAACCAAAACACTTTCCAGAGAGAAGTTTCTGGAAGGCAGTATGGAGTGAGTTGGTGAGAAGCAATATGGTACAACAGTTAAGATTCGGGCTCTGTACATGCAACACTATGGTTGAGCCTCACATGGTACTGAGTTAAGAGGAGTCAGGCACAAAAGAACACCTATTATGTGAATTCACTCACATGAAGCTCAAGAACAGGCAAAGTGAGCTGGGTGCTGGTGCACCCTGTAATCCCAGGCTCAGGAGACTTGAGGCAGGAAGATCGTGAATTCAAAGCTAGCCTCAGCAACTTAGTGAGACCCTGAGCAACTTACCCTATCTCTAAACAAAATATTATAAAAGGGCTGGGGATGTGGCTCAGTGGTTAAGTGCCCCTGTTTTAATCCCCAGTACCAAAAAAAAAAAAAAAAAAAAAAAAAAAGAACAGGCAAAATGAATCCAAGGTGATGAAAGTCAGAGAGCGGTTATGGCTTATGGTGGACACGGGTTACAGGAGCCCTCTGGACATGAAAATGTTCTCTGAGGTTATATTGGTTAGAAGCGTATGTAAAAGCCTACAGATCTGTTCATTTAGGATTTGTGCCCCATCCTGTGTGTGAATTATACTTCTTATAAATAAATGAACTTCATCCCCTTAAAAAAGAATGTTGACTCTGGAGCCAAACTGCCTGGGTGTGAGCCCCAGCCCTGTGTTTTGTGAGAGGTTAATGAACTGTGCAGAGCAGACAGGAAGTGCATGGTAAGCAAGAGCATCATTATAATTAAAGAAGCCACTCTGCTAACCAGTCAGGCAAACAAAAGTTTGTGAGAGGAGCTTCAGAATCCCTGTGCTGCACCCTTCAGCTCACCTGCCACTGCATTGAGTGCAGGGTGCACGTGGGTGGTGTTTGATGGCTCAGCCAAGTCCCCTCCTCTGCAAGTGCCCCACCCCAACCATCAACAGGGCAACATCCACCATTATTTTCTGTCTCCTTTAGGTCTTCCTGGGTTCTCTGTGAGGCTTACTTAGGAGCTGCCCCTATTTGCAGAGCTCTTCATCAATATATGGAATATTTACAGAACACAGCGGTTTTGATTAAGCAGTTCATTTCACTGGAGACCAGGGGATTGTACTGTGTCTCTTCCTGAGTTATTCTTGGCAAGGCAGCCCTTGCTCTTAGCATACAATTCTTTACATTATAAAACCTAGAGTAAGAAGAACTGTAGTGAACAGAGCAGATGGGATTCCACTTTACCTTTCCCCCAACAGCTTCTCAGTGGATCCACCACAGTATCTTTGCTATTTGCTTCTTGCTATCTTTTATTTTTCTCTTTGGAAACTGGCTGTGTCAGAGGAAATAAATAAATGCAAGAGTGTGTGAAAGGAGCATGAGAAGGAGGGTTGAAAAACCATCCAATAATTGATTGACAAGTGTTTTAACTTTGTGGGGCAGTTTATTTTCTAATTTATTAAAAGAAGGGACTGGCTATAAAGTGCCCCATTACTATTCATTCCATAGATTTTAACCAAAGACCCTATGTACTTTAAGAAAACCCATAAGTAAAATCATGCATGACTTATATCTGCACAGAATAGATTGGAAGGAAACACAACAAAAATTTGAAAGGTCACCTCTGGGGGATGGGAATCAGCGACACTGATGAGTGCAACAGGACATCACGTGGTTCTCTCCTTTCCTGCATCATTGCATGTCTGTTTTCCTGCATCTGCATACTCTAGTTCCTCAAGGTTGAGGGCTGATGTTTGGGAAGGCGAGACAGGTTTCAGGAAAGGAAATTGCAAGAGCAAAGGCCTGAGGCAAAAGCACAAGGGCCTTGCCTTCCTCAGGGGGGTGAGAACTAGCCTTCAGGTCACAATACCCAACAAAGAGTGTGACTGCAGTTCTTCAGGATGTGGGTGCCATGGAAATCTGTCTGTGAATAGAATTTCTTCAAGGGTGTTCCATGGAACATCAGTCCCAGAAATGCCTGGGGGAAAAGCATGCAGAGGATCAGCTTTCTCCAGTCATTGAGTCTGCAGCCCACCATATATCATATGTCCCTGTTAGAGATTTAAACACACAGTAGCCTGCTAGGGGATCTCTCTGGCCAGCAGGAAACCTGATGAATGTTGTTTTAATACAACCCCCAACTTTATGTGGCCACAAAACTCCTTTTTCTGTAAAATTCCTATTAATATCTCAGGAAACAGTGTGGGATCAGGAAAAGCTTCACAGAGGCAATTTTTTTAAAACTGAATTTTAAAAGCTTAAAATAAAGGAGAAATTACTGAACAAAGGAAAAGAGGAGAGAAAATTTGTTTGGGTCTGGAGGGCTTTGAGGAAAGTAACAAAAGAAGGACCAACTATGGTTCCAAAGAAAGTCCAGAACCTTCTTTTTGTCTGTAGTGCCTTTCTTTCCAGCTCATCCCTAAAGGCTAGAAAGAGGCTGTGATGGCTGTGATAGTGGCCCAATGGCTCAGAACCACAGGAAGGAGACTGTGGATATTAAAAGTCAAAGAGTGGCCAGGTGCAGTGGCCCACGCTTGAAATCTTAGTGTCTTGGGAGGCTGAGGAGGAGGATTGCAAGTTCAAAGCGAGCCTCAGCAATTTAAGGAGGCCCTGAGCAGCTCAGAGAGATCTGTCTCTAAATAAAATACAATAAGGGCTGGATGTGGCTCACTAATTAAGCACCCCTGGGTTCGATCCCTGGTACCAAAAAAAAAAAAAAAAAAAGTGCAAGAGTGAAGGTTCCCCTCCTCCTGGTACTGGCTCACTGTGACAAATTTTTCCCTAGGAAGGCAGAAAGATGAAATTATCCTGTTAATTGAATTCAGCAAATAGCCCGCCACTGTGCAGGCTGTGTGCTAGGTGCTGGGAGCACACAGATGGGTAAGACATGTATATCTAATAGTATAATCATGAAGTGAGCCAAGAAACAAAGAGCTACCCAGGTGTCCACACAGGGTACAGAGAAAGACCCTCCCCTGACCAGCTGTCAAGAGAGCTTTCTACACACTCTAGTTCCTCAAAATTGAGGGCTGATGTGCAGGAAGGCAAGAGAGGCTCTATGTGAGGAAATGAAAGGGCAAAGGCCTGGAGACAGGGACTTCCGGGCAACTCTGGTTGCAGCGGCACCTTACAGGGTGGGGAGGGTCTGAACAGAGCAGGCTCAGCAGACCCTGCAGGAAAGCAGTGCTCATGTTCATGCTACAGTGAGCTGCACTCGCCCACAGTAGGAGGGGAAGGAAGAAGGAGGAGTGGGAAAGGACTCAGCAGGGGTGAGCAGGTGCCTGGAAGAAGAGGGATTCACAAGCTGGATGAGGAAGGCATCCAGAGCCCATTGGAGGTGGAGGTGGGAGGACAAGCTCAGTCCTCAGCCAGTTAAATAGGCTATATAAGAAGACCAGGCATGAGGATGACCATGATTGGGGTCTGGATGATGAAGAAGATGACTATGACTCTGTCATCTCTCCCTCTTTCTCTCCTGCTTGTGGGAGTTCGGGTCAGGATTGAGGTGGCAAACAATGATCAGAAGACAGAGTTGTTGTGTATTCTGCAGAAGGCACCTGGGGCAGGCAGGGTGGGGCTGGCCTCCCCATCTATCTCTGACACCCCCCACAGCATTCATCATTCTTCAAAAGACTGGTTGGGCTTGTCCCACTGGGCCCTGCCCCATTACCTGCACCCAGAACCCCAGTGGTCCATATTCAGGGTCCCTGATTCTCCTCTCTTCCTGAGATTCACTCTGCCTGATCCTACATGTCCCACCCAGATGCTGCCTCAATATCCCCCATCCCAGTTTCCAAGTAGCCAGGGATGAACCACTTCCCTGCAGAGACAAAGAAGCAGTGACACTACAAGTAAACAAGGCCACACTGAAAATAGAACACCAAGACACTGTCCCCTTAGGATGCACTACCTTCAGGGTCAATGTTGAATTCTAGTAACAGGATCCCTGGAGCATTTCAAATCCAGACACACAGGAGCCTTGTTCCAGCCTCACTGTGGGCCAAGGCTCCCGGCTCACCTCCAGCCTTGCACTGGCTCTGACTGCTGCCCTGCTTAGTCTTGGCAGGCAGCACTCAACAGGCCCAGGCTTTGCAGCCACAGAGTGCTATCTGCAAGTTCTGCCACTCAGCCTCAGGTTCCTGCTTGCCTGATTCTGTTTTTGACATGCTCCTGCTCCTTCCTGTCTCTGCTAACCCCTCTGAATGCCATTTCCTCTGCCAAGATCTCAGGTATTACCAAGGTCCATCCCCATCTTCACTGATCTTTGTCCCTCAGCAGAGCCCACATTATAGCCACTTATGTCTGAGACAACTAGATAGGAGCTGCTTGTTTTAAAGACTTCCCAATTTCCTCCTGAGTTCCATTTCTTCCAAAGAGCCTGGCACATCTTAGCTGCCAGTGTGAACTGTGAGTTCCCAGAGATGCCGATGGCACTTTCCAACATTTGTCACTTTTGACACATCTAAAATATGCTTGCTCCTAGCACTCCATGAACACCAGGCCAGATGGCTGCGAAAGCCTCAGTTTCTCAAAGGCCTCCAAGAAGCCCTGGGGAGGGTATATAGCACAGATTCCTGACTGAGAGGCACCAGCTTCTCTCCCCCTCCCTGCACCCCTTCCAAAGCAAAGCCAACGGAGTGGGCACCCCTGGGTTTCAGCACAGCCCTGGCAACAGGACTTCTGAGCTCCACACCAGCTTCCTTCCTTAGAATTCTTTGCACCTTGACTCCCCGTGGCTCCAACCAAGCACTTTGTCATCTTCCAGGCCTGGTTCTGCCAGAGAGGAAATTTCCCCTCTGGGAAGTTCCCTACAAGGCTACCATCACCCCTTGAGTCATCTTTGCTCTCTCAGGTCAATCTTGGAAACAGACTGACGCAATAATCAGCTATTCCACAGCAGAAGTCAAGAGCCCCTGGGGCCAAGGTGAGTCAAGGTGGAGCTCAAGGCTTGAAGTCCAGATATTTAGCTAGGCAAGCAGCTGAGAGGAAGGGAGGCTGAGTGGCACCTATTGCTCCACAGTGGATTGAACCGCTGAACTACATCCCCAGCCCTTTTTATTTTTAATTTGAGACAGGTCTAGTTAAATTGCTGAGGCTGGCCTTGAACTTGCAATCCTCTTGCCTTAGCCTCCCGAGTTGCTGCCACTGCACCTGGCTTAAAATTATTTTTTTTAGAGAGGCAAGTATTCACATGGCTTATAGATTAAAAGAATACCTAACAGACTATATTTGTAAAGTCTTATCCCTCACAATGTTTTTATCCATTCCATCTCCCCATTCTCCCACTGGTGGGAACATCTTGTATCTTTCCAATGTTTCTTTACGTAAATAAAAACAAATTTGAATTCATTGACTTATCCTCCCACCCTTCCACAAAAGGTATCTAGATAACATTCTAGACCTTATTTTTGTCACCTCCACAACACATTCTAAAGATCTTTGTAAATCAGTACAGGGTGTTTCCTCAGTCCAACCGCAAAGTGTTCCATTGAGGGATGTGCCCCAGTTTAGGGTTAGGGACTCTCCACGGACACCGGGATGTATTTTAGCATTACAGAAGATACTGCTATGAATGATCCCGCCTTCATTTTATTTCATAATGTGCAGACAGAGTCACAGGGTAAATTCCCAGGAGATAAATGCTGGAGAAAGAGTCAGTCCGGTTGTACCTCCCATGGTCGTTGTTCGATCCGGTTGTTCTCCACCAGTGTAGTACCATTTTGCACTCCTGTCTGTCTTGCCATCAAGGGGTGTGGCATTTTAAATTGTTTACCAATCTGATAGGTGAAACCTATGCCTCCATACAGCTCTAACTTGTATGTTTCCTCTGAGGACTGGGGCCAAGGATTTCTTCACGTGTTAAAGGGTCGTCTGTATTTCTTTTTCTTTCTTTCTTTCTTTCTTTCTTTCTTTCTTTCTTTCTTTCTTTCTTTCTTTCTTTCTTTCCCTTTTTTTTTGTATGTGTGTGTGAAATAACTCTCTGTGCCCATGGCTCATTTTTCTAGGGGTTTTCAGGCTTATTCTACTTGATCTCTAGGCATTCCTTATGTATCAGGGAGATTATAGCCCTTCATATTATGAGCTGCAATTATTTTTCTCACTTTATTATTCATCTTTTGGATGTACTGATGGTATTTTTATTTTATTCAGAAATTTTTTGTTTGAGCTAATGTAGCCTAACTTATTAATCTTTTACAAGTTCTGGATTTTGAGTTACAGAGGTTCTTGCTCAAAAGGTTACAAAGAAGTTCACCTATGTTTTCCTCTAGCTGTGTTATGGTTTCCATTGTTTCTTTTTAAAATTTGATCCATTTGGGGTTTTTCCTGATGTATGGTGTGAGGTATGGATTCAATTTATATCTTTCTTTTTCCAGGACTCCTAGTACTTTTTTTAAAAGCCCATCTTTACCTCGTTCCACTGATTTGCGATGATATGTCTACCAAATATTGAATTTAATTTATGTATTTGGGTGTTCTTTTTATATGTTCTGCTTCTTTGCTCTCTCATCCAAGCACCAGTATACACAGAATCATTTAATCATTGAGTATGTCTTAACATGAAATAAGCCAAGTCTCCTCAAATAGGATTCTTTTTAAAATTTTTTTCAGAGCTTCTCTGGCCATTACTGACAAGCTGACCTCTGTCACTGGGGTTCCATCTTGCTCACTGCCAGGTTTTAATTCTCTCTCCTACAAGGAAGCCAACATATATCTGTAGACTTCCAGCCAGAAATAGAGGCTAGCACAGTTTGCTCCCCAAACGAGGCAGAGGCAGAGATTCAAAATCCTCAGAGAGAGTCTCAGTTGGGCTTATTCATGCACCCACTGGAGACTGGTGCGTTGGAGAAAGTCCAAGTGGGAGATCTATGTCTTCTAGAAGCTTCCGCTTTGCTCTGAAGATGCTCAGCACGATCTTCTGGCCCATCCAATCTGCTGAAATGAAAGTGATCCCATATTACCTTGATAGAGTTATCCTGTCTGATGTTCTATCTCCTCATCACCTGTGACTGATGGTGTGGGAAGGAGTCTTCAAGAAGAAAGATGTTGTAATAGCAATATCAATCACCACTTCCAGAACCACCCGTACCACACTGCCACCTCTGCTCATTGAGCACCTGCTATATACCAGGCATTGTGAAAGGTACTTTGCACCTTTTTCTCATTTACTTATCACCCTCTGAGAAAGCTTCTGTAAACTTGCCCAAAATTATACCTCATTAGTGGCAAAGCCAAGCTTTGGATCCTAGCCCAGATCCAAAGCTCATATTCATAACCACTGGATAAGTTATTCTCCAAATGATCTGCCACTCTGGGTTAATGCAGATTCCAAAACCTACTGAATCAGTTGCCCTGGGCATGACGCCCAAGAGTCTGCATGTTAAGCACATGAATACATGAGAACCTCTGTTCTCAAATGCAGAAGATTAGGCAAAGTATAAGGGAGACTGAGAGGAAATGTATTCACTTAGCAAGTGATGTAAGGGCAGAAAGTTGGCTGAGTGAGTTTTGCAATCAGATCTGTTTTTATTTCCCCTTAGCAGAGAGCATTGACCCTGGAAGTTTCTCATTTGGACAGAACACCATGACTACAGCACCTTAGATGGTCCAGGTGGGGACTCAGCAGAGTAAGCCTCTGATCTGCCACAAAAAGTCAATAGACTACTATTGTCCAAAAGAACCAGGCCTGAGAGGGGATGTATGGCTGAAATTCTCATCCCAAAGAGGGGCCTCTTTTTCCCAGTGCCACACCATGAATCTAAAGCAAGAGAATACCTAAAAGGGGTGCACATAATTCATAGAAAGGGACTAAATAGGCCAGCAAAGGCCTTGATGGATAACTACCTCTGAGTATCTGAAAGGAACTATGGGTTCCGCAAGGAAAGAGACCTTGGATAAGTTTTTAAAGAAAAGGGAAATATGCATTGAATGCCACACCCTGGACTGGATATTTCATCAAGTTCCATCCAGTTTTCATAGCTACCTTATGAGATAGGTCTTCACATTTCCAGTTAGGAGAAGGAAACTGAGGCTTTCACAGTTCTCAAACAAGCTTCCCAAGGTCACATGCCGCAGTCTGGCTGGGCACAAAATCACGAGCCACTCACAGACTTGTAGATTCAAACAGCAGTTCTTTATTCCCGAACTCTCACCGGCACTCTACAGCACGTTCTGGGGAAAATACACACTCTCCACCGGGCTCTGAATCCCAAATACTCTCTGAATCCCGCGAGAACTCAACAGGAACTCAAGGAGTGGGATACACCCTATTTCCAGCAGGATACACCCTAAACCTGGAACCGCCCTAAACCCAAGGAGCGGGTGCCTGAGGCAGCAGGATACTCCCTATTCCCAGCAGGATACACCCTAAATCTGGACCCGCCCTAATCCAGCAGGATCCTCCCTAAACCGGGATCCACCCTGGTCCTTGAGCAGGGTCACCTTTCTCAAACATTCATGCAATGTCACTGCAAATGACCTGGGTCCAAGGCAAGCCCATTTCCACAATGGAGAGTCCTCCCTCTAAGCAACATTGGGTAGGCTGACAAAGAAATTGCCACGCGTCATACCTACTTGGCTATGGCTCTCAGCAGTCACACAGCTAACTAGTGCTGTTCCAAAGCCAGCATCTTTTCTACTACACCACCCTGCCTCTGCAGTCGCTCCCAGTGTGGCCTAGAAATAGTTGGGGTACATGTCCGTGGTCTGAAGGGGTCAGACAGCAGTCAGCTGGGCCTCCAGACACAAGCAGTGAGGGGAAGACATAGGTCCAAAAGAGTATCTTCAATATAAGTGGAGCAAGTGTCCAGGAAATGTGTCATCTCAGAACTTGGACATATGGAGGAAGAGGTAGAAACCTGGTTCAGGCTCTTGGTTTGATATTTTAGTGAGCTGTGGGCCTTGGGTCATTCACTGACATCTTATTTCTTCATCAGGAACATGTGTAGGCTGGGAACAGCTGGGCTCCAGACCCCAGGGCCTAGCAAGTCCCCAGAGAAAGGAGAGGTTCCAAGGACCTCAGAAAAGCCAGGGTGCAGGCTGTGACCGTGACTCAAGCTCTTGTGGGTCTAGAGGTGACCACACTGGCCACACACAGGATTGTGCTCCCCCCACATTTCATATTCCTTACTCCCATCAGGAACAGTCTTTGATTGGAACTCAAGATTATCTGGGGACCTTGTACACTGCCTACCAACAGGGTCCCCCTGGATGCCTTTTTGTTAGATTCCCTATGGCTGGGCAGATGTGCTCTTATTCCTCAGCCATGGTAACAGTTACCAAACTGTGGAACAGTTGTTTATTTACTTGTCTCCAAAATAAGACCATGATCTTGAAAGCATGGTCTGTCTCACCCACTGTTATATTACAATGTTAAGCACAACCCCAACCACAGGCAGGTGTTCATGAAAGTTTGATGAATGAAAGAACTAATAGAATCATAGTGGGGCTCTAGTACCTGAGAGCATACCCAACTACCAGGTCCCTAGCAGGGAAGCCCTAGGGTGGTTCACGGAATGGATCAGGCCCATTTCCTCATCAGGCAGTCCCAGATGATCTCCTAAGAGTACATCCCATATGCTTCAGCTCATATGTCCCATGGATTACTTCTGCCTTAAAGACTAACCTTGGGGCTATTTGTCCAAGTTAAAGCCCAAAACTTTCCTTGCATTGCAGGTATTTACCTTTGCAAAGCATAGAACCTGCTTCCAGCTCAGGGGAGGGGACATTCCTGAGGAACAAAGCCAGGTGTTCCCAGGTCACCCCTGTTCTGACTCTCACTTTTCTTGTGGCCTAATTAACTCTGGCCTCAAAAAAATACTACTCCATAGCATCTTTAACTTACTAAAGGTCAGTACTGAGGTAGTGCTAAGACTTAGATATCTCTGAACCAAAGGGACTCTGGGAGTTTTGCCAAACTTCTTGGTTTTCCAGAGGTGAAAACTGAGACCCAGCTGGTTTGGAGAAAGCTGTGGCAAGAGTCCTGCTCCAGCTGCCTCAAGAGCTGAGGCTGTCTCGCCACCCCACTGTGAAGACCTCAGAGTGCTCCACCCAGCCCCACAGGGTCCCAATGAGGAAACAGACCTAGGAAATGAAATGGCTTGCTCAAGGCCAACCAGAACAAAGTCACACAGTCCTCAGGTAGCTACAGAGGAGTGGAATCATTTGGGGTGTGTAAGCCATATTGCCCATGAGGGCCAAGGCAGCAGCCCCCCAAAAGAACTTGTTCAGTGCTTGTCTCATGTGAAATGCCTTCAGGTTAGGCTCTTGGTTCTCCTACTAAGTCACCACACCTGCAGTGCAACACAGCCACATTATACCACGTAGCACCAAAGTAAAAAGACTCATTTCAGCAACTCCATGGTCAGTCTACCTCCTGCAGGGGCTGAAGTCCTGGCAAAGGAGGTTTATGTGTCTGTCCCAACAGGAGACTTAACGTCCTGACTGCAAAGGAGCAGCCTTCAGCTCTCAGTGGCTTGGGTTGTGCTACAGAGTGGTACTTGGGTTCAAATTCCACCTATGCCTCTGCCCCATAGGCCGTCTAACCTCCCTGAGCATTAGTGTCTTCCTTGTAAGAAGATGAGAGATGAGAATAGCACTGACTCCCAGCATCGAGCATGAAACAGGCTGTTTGTGCAGGTGGTTTAGCGGAAAGGGAGGTTGGGAGCAGATCTTAGTCAGACTGGGTTGAGCTGGAGGTCCAGCTCACTGGCATCCTGTGTCCTCTCTGAGACCCAAGTTTCTTTGGGGATAAGACATACCTTAAAGGGGTATTATAAGGATGGGAAGAAGACAAGTCCAGGGACTAGACAGAGTAAGTGAGAACTCCACAAACAGCTTTTTACTTTGAATTGAGCTTGGCCTCCCCAGGTCCACCCATCTCCATATCACCTTTAAGGGAACCTTGTATGGTGTGCATGGGTTTCCTGGGTTGGTGGTATGTGTGGCTGACACCCTGTCAAGGACTTGCCTGTAAGACATCTTTAACTCTTACAGGCAAAAGTGATCACTATGTAACCAAGAAACCACCCACCTGTCATTCATCCCAGTGAACATCCTAGTCATTCCCTATAAGGAAAAGATCTCTTTGTGAAGTTCAATGCAGCTTATAAATGTGAAAGATTAGAAACACTGCCTGTCCTGTTATAGAGAAGTGGACGCATAAATTATCACACATTCCTTCTGTGGAATATTACTCAGCTTTTACAAATGATGAGCCCGAACACCTTAGCAACATGGAGAGATGTTCATTATGTCATGTGAAGTGAAAAAAGCAAAAATCATTATGTCTGCACAGTTGTGTGAAAGTACATTTGCTTCTAGACACAGAATAGGAAGAGAAAATTAAGAGTCAGCCCATTGGAATGATGAGCTTGTGGGTGTGTTTTTAAAACTGTTTCTCTGCATTTGTGCAACACACACATTTTTTTAAAGAATAGGGGAAAATCCTGATGCTCACTCCAGAAATGATTTAGCTGAAGGCAAGTTTCATGTGTAGAAAAGAGTCCAGTACAGAGTAAGTATTCAGGAAGTGTATTGATGGAGAGAAGAATGAATGATGGCCTGGGGATGTGGCTCAAGCGGTAATGCGCTCGCCTGGCATGCGTGGGGCGCTGGATTTGATCCTCAGCACCACATAAAAATAAAATAAAGATGTTGTGTCCACCGAAAACTGAAAAATAAATATTAAAAAATTCTCTCTCTCTCTCTCTCTCTTTTAAGAAAAAGAATGAATGAATAAATAAGAGAATAGACAAGTGAAGAGAACACACCCACCCCAGCCGGGCACTGCAGACCTCAGACCTAAGATAAAGTATGTTCAGGGGTTTAGTAGAGTGTGTAGCATGGGGTGAACAGTTGACATATGTCAACCACTCGTGTGATCACCAGGCACGGACTGAAGTAGAGCCAGCCTAGGAAAAGCCACCAGGGTCTCTGCTAAAAAGATACAGTGTCGTAGACAGGTGCTGGCCTTGAGTGCTCTAATTTCCTCTTCTGTCCCTAAGGAGCTGCATGAGCGTGGGTGGGCGTGTGTGCCTCTTGGGCCTCGGTGTCCTCATCTTTTCCAAGGAAGGTCATTCATCAAGGTGTTACTTGGAGTTTACTTCCCCATCCCCACCATTTCTTAGCTTGGAGATATTTCTAGGACTGAAAGCAGAAGCCATTTGAATCCAACCTACTTTCCCATCTTTTGTGAAAGAATAAACTTGCCAAAACAATTCTCCTAAGACAATCTGGGCAGGGTAGGAGGCAGGGATGAGAAAGAGTGGATGCTTAACTCCCCGCTGGGGAAGGGACAAGGGCTGGTGCCACCCAGAGGAGCAAGAACCAGCCAGGCTTCTAAATTGCTCCTGTGGGAGGAGGGCATGGCTTCGGCCGCCACCCTGCACTTCTCACACCTCAAGCACAAGCCCAAAGAAGGGGATTTATGAAGCAAGCATGCAGCAGGTTTATCTCAGAGTCGAGCCTGATGGAATCAATGACCAACACAGAATGACCTTTGCGCAAAACAAGGGTGAAGAAACTGGTAGGAACGTAGTCCCCTGCAAGTTGCTATACAAAAAAGTTAAAGAAATGTGTTTACCTGTCATTCGCCAAAAGTTTTGTGAGCTAACATCTCACACAGTGGTGGGTTTAAATTTCTAACAGGTGCTTTCTCTCCAAAAAAAAAAAAAAAAAAATCAAATTAAAATAAGTAATCAAATTAAATTGAAAACTTGATTTTTTAGCTTATGCCAATTTCTATGGTGTAAATACTAGCACATGCCAATTTCAAACTCCCAATATTAAGTTACAGAACATGGAGAATTGGGAAGAGATGCACACAATTGGCTCCTCTGAGCCGGTGAGAGCCAGCTCCTGCTCACCACTGAGACTCATAGATCAGAACTCTTGTCTAGAAAGCTCTCAAAGATCTTTTCCAATAGTATAATTCTGGGATGCTAGATTGTGGCTAATTAGTAATAGCAAAAGCCATTCACTTTATCCAGTGTGGTCTGCTTGACAAGTGGACCTGTCGGACCCTCCTAAGAACACCCCTCCTCAAAAAGAAGCCAGCTTCTTTGTCAATAAGTAAATAGACATATTCTGGGTTAAATCCACTCCCTCCTTTCATTAAATGGTCTTATGACCAAAGACAAACCGTGCATTGTCCCTAAGGATTTCCAAGAAAAATCTATAAATTTTTCCATCAAGTTGTTTTTAAACAATATATTTTAGTCTATAACTCATAAGATTCCTATAAGGTAGGCATTAATGTTAGTCTCATAAGTGAGACACAGAGAAGTTAAGTAGCTAATGGCACACAGCCTAAGAAACAGAATGGTGACCAAACATGCTGACTCCAGAGCCTTGGCTCCTAACCTCCCCAGAGCGGTGTGTCTCACTGTGCAGTAACAAGTCACACACAAGGTGTGGGCCCATTTGGGTCTCTTCATCCATGGGGCCAGATTGAAAAGAAGACAGCAATCTTCTCTTCTTTCCTCGTTTGGGTGTAAGGTACCCAGTTCATCTTCTGACAGCTGTCCATGGAGAGGGAAGTGGCTCTCATTCTCCTTTTATAGGCACAAGCACTGCTGATACTAAAGCAGTACTTACCCTACCTGCCAACACCCCAGTGCACTTGACTCCAGCAGGAACTCCACGAGGAGGGTGGTGCTGGGCTGAGGTAGGACTCCGTGCTTCTAGGTCCTTGACTGCTAGACCATCTGACAATGCCTTAAACTGCATAATTAGGTCCTCTGCCTCAGCCCTCCTCTGCTCCTTGGAAGCCTCACCTGGTCATTGTGTAGGTCATACCTGAGATGAGGAGGAGAGAAAGGTCACATGAAACTCAAAGCCAGGGTCTGGACAGTCATTAAACATCCAAACAAAAATCTGAAACAAGAACTCAATTAAATTAATTTGCTAATCCAAACAGCACTTGGCAAACTAATTTTAAACCAAGGTCCTCTACTCCAAGAGCAGGTCTAAGACCTGAGATGATCCAGCTCCTGTGGAACTTCCCCTGATTGACTGGGATCAGATGCCAGCACACAACCCCCTCAGCTGGGCAGGAACCCTCTTAGAGTAACCTCTGGGAAGGAAGGGGGAAATCTCATCTGAGGATGAAGCTGGCCTAAAACAGTTCTGCCAGGTGTTTCAGGAGTGAGATGTTTTAGTTGTTGTTTTACTGGTCCCTCATTAGTTTAGGATTATTTCCCATAGACAGCTGTCCTCTGTGATTCAGGACATATTTCCCTTCAGTAACTATGGAGCTTAGTTGGCAACATCAGTCTTTATGGGACATGGAACATCAGCCCTCTCAGCTTTACACAGGGATGTTAAGAGTCCCAAAACATGGAAGGGGTGTGGGTTGAGGCTTTTGCCCTCCATCACAGAAGAAATATGTTAACCCGAATGCCAGGAAAGGTGAGTTCTTTTAATTCTGCCATTAATTCGATGCATGGGGGTGGGTGGGCAGGAGACATTAGAAAAATTAGTAACTACATTGTCCAAATTGAGAAATCGAGGCAGAGAAATGTTTTCAAGATCATAAGTGGGAGGCTGGGACCTCAGGTCAGGCCAAAATTCAAGATGGCGGGAGTGGGAGAAACATCCCTTACCATGTATATTCTTAAGCAGAATGTACTTATCACCAAGCACAGTTCAGCAGCAGCTTGAAGCTAAATTCATGAAGGTCCAGCAGAGACTAAATTCTCACATGAGCTTTTTTCCTTCTGCCAACACTCAAGAAATTCTGAAGTCACCATTGCCCACCTACAAATCATTGGTCTCACCACAGCAGCCAGGGTCAGAGCTGCAGCTACATTAATCTCATAGGATTGTTCCATCACGAGCAGAGAACATGACTTGGAGAGTGTTCAGGGAAATTGCGAAATTATGGTCTTCCAGAGGCCCCCTGCCAGGTCTGGGAATATTTTCAACAGTGCATGTTTACAAAGCAAAATCACACACACACACACACACACACACACACACACACACACACGCACATTAGCAAATTAAATAATGAATGTAAAGATGTACAAACAACTCTGTGAGAGGCATATTAACACCTGGGGCTCCTGTCTCAGGCACTTGTGTCCTTAGCATCATTCAATATATGGCAAGCTCTGACAGCAGTCAACTGAGCAGAAGCATCCAGCACAGGCATCGCCAGCACAAGGCAGAGCCTGACTCCAATCAGGGTCTCTAACACCAGGTAGCCCAGCTCATTTGCCTGCAGTCACTCACCTGATGATGTCCTTACCCCAAAGAAAATGAAATAATTTGTTCATGTACAAAATATACAAGCCCTCAAATCTGAGAGCTGACTTAGGAATAGAGAAATCACTTGCTGCAAGGAATCTTATATTAGAAATGTAATGGCTGGGCCCAGCTTCTCCTTCGGACTAATTTTGAGGATAATTTTTCTGCCCTAGGAACTTGCTGTCCTACAGAGGACAATCCAAGCTGCCTGGCCTGTCAGTTCCTTTTCCTGGATACAGAAACTGATTCCCTTGAAAGATTTGACTTCTTACCTTGTTAATATTCCCCCCTCAACATCACAGCATCAGGGACTGGGGTGTGGCTCAGTGGTAGAGCACTTGCCTTGCATACATGAGGCACTAGGTTCGATCCTCAGCACCACATAAAAATAAATAAGTAAATAAAAATATTGTGTCCATCTACAAATAAAAATATATTTTAAAAAAATCACAGCATCATCCCCAAATTCTTCCTGCTGGTGTGCCTTTATCTCTCCTGAAGACACGAAAAAATGACAATTTTGGAAGATATGCCTAAAGAGGGTGCATCTCCTATCTATCTCCTCCAATATGGAAACAATTTCTTTACTCCTAACCGAATCCTTTATTTTCCTTGCAGCTTACCATAACGTTGTTGTGAGGTTTAAATGAGTCAATATAAATAAGATTGTTAGAAAAGTGCCTGGCACAGGAAGAGCACTTGGCATTCATGAGCCTTAAAAACGCTGAAAACCAATGTGGATATGTGTGTGCCTATAAAGAGATATAAATTGGATCAGACCTAATGAACTAACAAGTCTATTTTATGAATATATACCAAGAAAATGCTCATAGATGTAGACAAAGATTTATTTATAAAGATGGTCATCAGTGCATCGGAGCATTGTAATAGAGGAAAAAAACTAGAAACAACCAAAATTTCCAGCAATAATGGAACAGGTAAATCCATTATGCTGCTTTTCAAAAGCATGTTTTTGAATAATTTTTGGTACTGTAAGAAAACTATAATGATAGGTAAAGAGGGATTAAAAGCATTTATATACTATGATCTCAGCTTTGGACTCTCCAAATAAATATCTATGGAACAATACCTCCATAAAAAAATAATCAGAATGAAAAATCCCAAATGTTACTTGTGTTTTGTCTAATAAATAAAATTATTCATTTCAGCACTTATTGTATATTTGTAATATACAACAAGCATCTTTTAATTATACAAAGAGAAAAATAATAGAACAGTTGAGAGTCTATTGTAACACCACAATTTTTTTTTAAAGAGAGAGTGAGAGAGGAGAGAGAGAGAGAGAGAGAGAGAGAGAGAATTTTTAATATTTATTTTTTAGTTCTCGGCGGACACAACATCTTTGTTGGTATGTGGTGCTGAGGATCGAACCCGGGCCGCACGCATGCCAGGCGAGCGCGCTACCGCTTGAGCCACATCCCCAGCCCACAATTTTTTTTTTTAAAGGATAAAGTTTTAGACCAAGCCAGGGTAAGGGGTAGAAAAGATCACTCTGAGGCACAGTCTTCTGTAGTTGGTGACCCCCTGGACAGGGGAGAGAGGACATTAAGTTCCTCTTTGCTTCCTAGCTTGATCAACAGCATGGATGGATGATGGTTTTATGAACCACAATAGGAAACCCAGGAAGAATGGGTTGGGAAGGAGGAGAATACATTGTTTGGCTTGCTGAGTTTGCAGCACACTAAGGATCCCCAGGTGGAGAAGCCCAGTCAGGAGCTGGCTGTATAAAGGCTGGGGGAAGAGACCTCAGTAACACCTGGGTGTGGGACCCCACACTGAGTCCTTACCTGAGGATGCACAAGTGCTCTGTGTGTCCCAAGAAAGGGACATTCAGACTCTGCTCCTGTGGAAGGTGAGACACTTGGGCTCCCAATCACCACCCCTTCTTCCCAGAATGTGGCTGCTTCCTCAGAGGTAGCAAAGAGTCCCTCAGAGACTTGCAGTGACTGAAATGCATTTGCACTGCTCCCACTGAGGCTTGCTAGGCTCCCTGGGTCAACCACATCAAACTCACTGATGTATATTTTGTAGAAATGGTGCTCAAACAACAGCCCCTGCCTCGTCCAAGGACCTCTTTGTACAACAACGCCTAGGGAAACTGTCCCAAGTTTCAGGACCAGGAAAGTGTGAGGCCCTGGACATCAGGGATTCTGGAACTGCTCCAGTTTTCCTCTGTAGTAGAAAAGAGCCTGGCACAGAGAAAGCACTTGATGTATACTAGCTCAAAATGCACTGGAAATCAGTGTGGGTAAGTGGGCATCTCTGGCCAATAAGAAGCCCAGAACAATATCTGTGGCCCATCTTCAGCAGCCTTGTAGGATCACGTGGTGTTCATTCAGGGTGTTAATAACATTTCTGTCTTTGTTGTTTTACTGCCCTTATTTTCTCTTTGCCCCAGTTTCTTCAACTATAAATGTTTGTGAACTACTTAAAGTCAGTTTTTTTTTTCTTCCATATCATTCCCACCCATCCATCTTCCTTCTCACTCCTGGAGTTGCTGGAACTTCTACTCCTCTTCTCCACAACAGCCCTCCAACTCTGATATCCACTAAATCTTCATTTTTTAGGTCCCAGATCCCCAGTGTCTTCAATAATTTCTTATGGATATGAGCTCCTAAAGAATCATTCATCCTTCTATACTTGACAGGTGCCTCCTGGTCTCCAGGTGTCTCCCTGAAGCTCCTGCTCAGGGCAGTGCCCCACCACAGCAGCAGTGGTCAATGGCTGAGTTTCATGCCTGCCTCACACACAGGGCTGGGGACTCCTGAAAGGCAAAGGCCACGCCCCTTGGCCTCCAGCTAGTACAAGGCCAGGGCCTGGGCCTAATGGATGCCTAATCAGGGTTTATTGAAGAAGTGAATGAACAGATAAGCACACACCTAAACAGTACTGTATGTGCAGCCTCCTCACACACCTTCAAGAAAGCCAAAGGCCCCAGGAAGGGCCCTGCTCTGCTGCATTGTTTGTGGCCTTTCCAATTGACAACTCTTCCATTGTGTCTCCCGAAAAGTCTTGAGGCCCTTCAGAGCTTGTTCTCACAGCTAAATCCAGAGTAAATACACATAAGACAGAATTTGTCCTGTGAGGTCCCCAAGATAAATATTCACAGATAGGAAGGATTTCGCAGATCAAAAATGCAAGATGCTGGGGCTCCAATCAGCATGTGTTTTCCGAACACACCTTTCATAGGTGCTAATTAGGTTCCAGGCATTGTTCTGAGCTCCTTACAAATATCTTATTTAATCCTCATAACAACCCCATGAGATAGGTACTATTTTTATCCCCAATTTATTTTCATATGGTCCTCTTAGCATTAAAAAACCTATCTTGAAATGAAGGAGTCACTTCTCCATCACTGATAAAAGAAACTTAGTTATAGTAGATCTAATGTACCAAAACAGGCAGGCTGAATGTGAGCCTTTGATCTGAGACCTAGATCCCACAGAACATCACATCCCTCACCCACTGAGTGTTAGCACCTACCTTGTGTTCAGGGCTACTTCCCGTGAGTTCCTACCCTGGTGGAGGAAACTCAAACCTAAGCAAACCAGCCTGGAGCTAGGTGCAGCAGTGTGCACACCTATAATCCTAGCAACTCCAGAAGCTGAGGCAGGAGGATCACAAGTTCAGGGCCAACTTCAGCAACTTGGTAAGACTCTGTTTGTAAATAAACAAAGAAATAAGCAGCCTACAGGGCAAGTGCATTAGGACCAAGGGCACAGTACAGGGCTGTTTTGATGTCAAAACAACAGCCCCTGCCTCATCCAAGGACCTCTTTGTACAACAATGCCTAGGGAAACTGTCCCAAGTTTCAGGACCAGGAAAGTGTGAGGCCCTGGACATCAGGGATTCTGGAACTGCTCCAGTTTTCCAGTAAAGGGAGTAATTATTTCTGTGTTCTTGGAGGGTATGATGCTTCAGCTGTTTTAGTGTATGGACTGGAGTTTCAGGTGGAGAAACAAAGGTGGGGGAAGTGAGACTGCCAAGGTAGCAGGGTGTGAAACAGCACTGGGGCAGCTGCTGGAGGCACAGTGAAGGGAGGGGAAGAATTGGGAGTGAGGGACAGTCATTCAGGTGGTGGCCATGGCTGCCTGCCAAGAAACTTAAGGTCACTGAAAGATGTAGTCATTTCTGTTCTAGAAAGATCCTTGAAGCAGCTGCATGAGGGAAGAGGGAGAGGACCAAACAGAGAGAGAGATCAGTGAGGAGGCTGTTTCAATAGCCCAAGCAAAAAGACTGTGTGTGGAAATGAAGGCACTAGATTCTAGGGATATTTAGGGACACTAGACTTTGGACTGATGGGGAAGCTGACAGAGACGTGCAAGATGACACTTGTGCTTTTGTCTCAGAGGTCCAAAGGGAAGGGGGAGCAGGGCTGAGAGCTGGCTTTCAGAGGTTGAAGACAAGCCAGGAAGTGAATAAGCTTGGGGAAGGCCAGCTGGGCCACAGACATTTTCTTTCATTCTCTCAGAATGGTTAATTCAGATTCTCGCTCACATCTCTTTAAATAAAATATGATGCATTTCATTCTGTCATCATAGTGAAAAATCATTGCCCTTTGCTGGGAATTAAAAACCTTTGGAATTAATAACCTTTGGGTAGGAAAATTGGTTTCATTAATACCTCCCCTTGCACTTGGTAGGTTCATCATCTCTTGGCCCTGCTGTCCCCTGAAACCAAAAGTCCAAGACTTATTATTTGAGTAGCCTGCATGATTTTATGCTCAGAAAGAATGATCAGGGTCCTTAGTAATTGGACTGAATTAAGTCACTGACTAAAAATGTCAGCGTGGCTATGTGTCTGCCTCTCAGCCACAGGGGAGTCCACCCTCTACCAAGAGGGAGGGCAAGAGCTTCCTCCTGTAGCTCTGGGCCTGATCCCTATGCTTGGCAGGAAGATGTCACCCATCTTTATGTGCCACTCCATGGAAACATGGCACCTTCCTTGTCATTTAGACCAGAGAGCCCAGGCTCCCTAGCATTCCTGCCCTGCATGCTCCGCCTGCCCACTGACCTCCTGCCTTGTTATGGCCACGGATGTTCACACCTCTGAGCTTTTCCTCTTGCTGTTCCCTCTGCTCAGAAAGCCCACTGCCTTCCCCAAACACATGCCTCTATCACCCTTCAAGGCCAGGATCAGCTCCCCACTCCCTGAAAAGCTGTACCTGAATGCCCTCTCCTTTACCAATATGTTACATCCTTGGTGATCCTCCCCACCCCTACCCCAGCCAGGCTCTTCTATGCCAGGCTTGCGTGATATGGGGTGTCTGCAGTGAGAACACGCTGCAGTGTTATCTAATTAAGATGCTCTCTCCACTCTCTTTGTAGCACTGAAAGACAGACCTGGGTTCCCATCTGACTCTACCCAGTTCTGGGCAGTGATATTCTAGATAAGGGATTCACCTTCTCCAAGACTGGGTCCCAATGCCTCACCTACACTCCCCATCCCCCAGAGCTATTCCTCTACTCCTGACTGACTGGTCACTGGGATGACAGGGTGGAGGATTAAAGGATCCCAACCCCTCCAGCCCCTATGTTGGGTCCTTCTAGATCAACCTCCATCACCTGGCTATTCAGCTACAAAGGCTCTGTTGGATTCCCCAAAGCTGCAATTCATGCTGATCTCTGACACCTCACAATAACAGAAGCCAGGCTGAGCATGGTCTGCAATTTTATATTCCAGAGCTGATTGGGAGAAGATCTCGAGCTGTCGAAACAAAAAAATCTTTGCAGGAGACAGAGACCAGATTTTTGCTCTTCAAAGATGAAACCAACAAGGGCTGTCAGATCCAGCTCAATCACCCAGACACTCTGCGGGAGTGCGGCTTCAACTCCTCGCTGCCTTTGGTGGTGATAATCCACGGGTGGTCGGTAGGAAACATGGACATGCCTTTTTCTCTTTGCTTTCTCGTTTGCTTTTTTCTTCCTGGTATGTTCGATTTTTAATAAAAAGATAGGGCTCTGATGATAACAATGTAGTGTTTCTAAAGAACATGCTAGTTTTCCAAGTGCTTCCCTACACATTATCTCATTGGTTATTTCAATTCCATGAGTGAACAGGGCAAGGAAAATATAATTAGCTCCATGTTTTAAATAAAATGTAGCTCAAAGAAGTCATGCAGCTCATTAAGGCCCTGAAGGGACTGCAGCCCGTGCAGGTGGAAGGTCCTGCCTGAATCTCCATGTTTCACCAGGAGAGGCAGGAAGCAAAAGGCATGGGGTCCTCATGAGATCTAGTGCCGTAAGGGTTAAATCCAGCAGCAAATAACAGACCTAAATTAGTAGTGATTCAAATAAAACAGGAGTTTGATTCCATTTTACACAATGATCCAGAGAGATGTCATTCAAAACTGGCTAGACAGCGCTGGTCAATGAACTCCTCAAGGTTCCAACTCCTTCAGGCCCACTGCTCTGCCACCTTAGAGTGTGGCCCTTGCACTCATGGTCCAAAATAGCAGCATATGCTCTCAACAGCCTGTGGATGACCCCAATGCTGACAGATGAGCAGATGTCAGCAGGAACACCAGCCACCACATCTTGATTCCAGGCAGCAATATAGTAAAGGAGGCATACAGGGCTCAAGAAGCAAGGTTTAAAAAAAAAAAAAAAAGCTGTATTTAAGTATAATTCACATAGCATATAAATCATCTGTTTGCAGCTAACAATTAAGGAGTATTTTTTTAAATTCACCTCCCAGAAGCACCTGTGCAATGCTTCCAGTTATATCCATCAGCCACACCTGGGTGGAAAGGTGACTAAGAAGTGCAGCCTCTTAGAGAAAGTGTAGCCTGCCGGGCATGAATATGCATACCTTTAATCCCAGTAACTCAGGAGACTGAGGCAAGAGGATTGCAAGTTCAAGGCCAGCCTCAGCAGTTTATTGAAGCCCTAAGCAATTTAGCGAGATCAGGGGTAAAGCACCCTTGGGTTCAATTCCCAGCACCAAAAAAAAAAAAAAAGAAAAAAAATAGAAAGCATAGCTTTCTGGTGGTGCTAAACATCCTTTTACTATAAAGAAGAGAAAGGATATTGTGGGCAGAGTGAAGTCAAATCCTGTGAGGACTGTCTGGTCTCCAAAAGGAAACTGGCCCCCGATTCCAGCCCACCAATGATTTGGAGTTCAGCTCACACATTGAAGCTTCTAAAAATTCTGGCATCTCTTTCATGATTTGGAAAACTTTTTATGCCATTTTGTTGAAAAAAAATGCCCTTAAAACCCTCATCTAGGGCTGGGGCTGTAGCTCAGTGGTGGAGCGCTTGTATGGCATGTGTGGGGCACTGGGTTCAATCCTCAGCACTGCATAAAAATAAAATTAAATGAAGGCATGCTGTCCATCTACAACTACAAAAAAAAAAAATTAAAAACCCTCATCTAGTCCATTTTGGAGAGCAAACAGACTCATCTATCTCCTTCCTCTCACCTCCAGTCCACCCTTGCCCCTGCCTGCCCATCACCTCCCTGACGCCCCCTCACCTCTCCCTGTCCCTCTCACCTCCTTGCCTCCCACGGCAGGTTCCAGCCACACTCACTGATTGTAGCTCTCTGCTTGGCCTTGGCTGGGCTGTGCCCTCTGCCTAAAGCATCCTCTCTTCTTCTCTTCTCCTAAATAACTCCCGCTTTTCCTGAGGACACAGTTGCAAACAGGTCTTCCTACAGGTCTGCACTGCCTCCATCCAGCCCTTCCCCAGGGCACCTTAGGTGTCCCCAGAGTTCCCACACCCTCCTAGGCACTTTCCAGCTCTGCCCTGCTGCTCCGTTTTGTCATTGTCTGCCAGTGTTTCTCTGTTCTTTCTGGAAACGATTCTGTCCTACTCTTTTCTAATTGACCACTGTGGGATAGAGCCTATTACATATAAAGGGCTCCAAAATATTTGTTAATGTGAATTAATGACCAAATGAATGAGTCTTGTTTACAAATGCAATATGAAGATAAGAGGATCCTCTTACCAAAATGTGTTCTTCATTCTCAAAATCCTATTCAACCTGGAATATAGCTACTGCTATTAATTCTGCCACAATAACAGACAATTTAATGAATCTGTACTATGTTCCAGGCACTGTTCTAAGTGCCTCCCAACCACTCTGGAAGAAGGGCGTTATTATCCCCACGTTGCAGATGAGAAAACAGAAGCATAGGGGTATTAAATAACTTGCCTGAGCTTACTCAGTTAAATGGGAGAGCCTGGATTTGGAGCAGGATGCCACATGCACACAGAAGGCACTTGGTAAACATTTATTAAATGGCTGCATCTTGCTGGGTGCCATGGCACACTCATAATTCCAGGGACTGAGGAGGCTGAGGCGGGAGGATCACAAGTTCAAGGTCAGCCTCAGCAACTTAATGAAGCCCTAAGCAAATTAGAGAAGGCCTGTCTCAAAATAAAAAGGACTGGGGAATGTATCTCAGTGATAAAGCATTGTGGGTTCAATCTCCAGTATAAATGTAAATGAATAAATAAACAAATAACTGCATCTTCTCCCCCAAATAGCATGTGAGGCCACAGCTAAGCCCTTTAGCTTCACCTCCGACATACCACGCTGCCTGCATTTTCATGATTCTGTGATATTTCTTCTGCCTCTCACCCCGGCTGCTACTGCACTCACCACTCACCATCACACCTCTTTCCTCCCACTGAATTCCTCCTTATCCTTCAAGATGCAATGCAAATGCTTTGCTCTCTGATTGCGTTCAGAGCACCCTGCAGATGGTGCTCCATCAGGGTGCACACACAGGACAATTCTCCAAGCCCCTGCTAGTCCCACCAAAGCGAGCAGGGTGGAGCCAACTGGGGATTCAGAGGTGCAGTACAGCAGCCTACAGGAGGAGGTGGCCTGTGCTGACCTCAAGGGACAGGTCAGATTTGGAGATATGATTTATATAGACTTTTCAATCAGGACTCAGAAAGCCTGAAAGGGAAATTTATGACAGTGGTTCTCAGGTGTGAAAGTCTGAACATGTTTTTGGTTTTCAAAACCTGGGGTAGAAGATGCTGCTGGCATCTTAGTGGGTAAAGCTAGGGATGCTGCTGACCAATGTACAGGATAGTCCCCAACAACAAGAATGATCTGGCCCCTGATATTGTTAGCACCCAGGCTGAGAAACCTTGTGTCTAGCCCTTTCTCTTGGAAAAAAGAATCCAGCACTGTACAAGAATTGAAGAAGGTAGGGGGAAACGAGGGGAAGTGGAATCAGCACGGCCTTCCCTCAGCCCTCAGGCAAGGCTGACAGTCTGTGGGCCACTCTCAGGTGGACGGCATGCTGGAGAGCTGGGTCTGGCAGATGGTGGCTGCACTCAAGTCCCGGACAGCTCAGCCGGTAAATGTGGGGCTGGCAGACTGGATCACCTTGGCCTATCGCCACTATACCATCGCTGTGCGCAACACCCGAATTGTGGGCCAGGAGGTGGCAGCTTTCCTCCGGTGGCTGGAGGTAAGCCTCACCCCCCTGCCCTCCTCACCCCCCTGCCCTCCTCACCCTTCCCTTGAGTGTGCATGGAATAAAATGGTCTCCAACAGCAACCCAGAGAGAGGGCCTAAGCTCATAGGACTGAAGCCAGACCCCAAGCCTCTATCTAATGCTCAACCTGATCCCCTATTTTGCAGACTTTAATCTCCCTGTACCCCACTTACTATACCTTTTGCACTTTAGACGTGTTAAGGGGTTTAAATGCACCCTGGAAACCATCAGCCCCAGCCCAGATGAGTGTAATGGTTTCCATAAGGCATTAATAGCCAGGTGAAAACAGGCAGGTGGGAGGCAACAGCCACTAGGCAGAATCCCAGGCACCTGACTAGAATGGAGGGCCAGCCAACTAGAGGACAGAGGCTCTGAGGTGAGAAACCAGTTAACAGTTTGCACCTCCTCATTTGTGAGCAGGCGCAAAGCACAGGAGAGGTGCCCAGACAAAGGTGGATCCACTCGGGTGGGCAGTGCCTCTCCTCCTGCAACCATCTTGCTGCTGTCTTCCAGGTAACTGCTCAGTTTTCTCGAAGTAATGTTCATCTAATTGGATACAGCCTGGGTGCTCATGTCTCAGGATTTGCAGGCAGCTACATCGGCGGGAAGCACAAGATCGGGAGAATTACAGGTAACCCTTCCTCATGGCTCACTCGCCATCGTCCCTGCTTCTCCACAGTCTCATCATTAAAACACCCGACTTCTTCCCTAACAGGTTCCAGTTCATGGGAGTTCACTCTCTCAGACATGACCGCTGTCATGAATTGCCGCTGTTCCGAGAGAGAATTCAGAGCAAATTACGACCTCTATTCCTATTGCCTTTCCTCGAATGAATGCCTCTTCTAAATGTGCCAAATAGGACTAGAAACGGGACTTTCAGTACATGCTTACAGCAAGAAAGGCTTATTTTTTAATCTATAGTTTAAAAAGTCCAATGCAGACAAGTTAGGAAGTGATGAATACAGCCTTAATTTGTTACAACACACCAGCTATAATTAGTGCCTCCATCTCTCCAAACTTGTGAAATGCATGTGTCTGACCCTGGATCCCATTTGAATTGAGGGTGGGAATCTGTACCAAATATCTCACCCCAAACTGCACCCCACTCATAAATGGCCCTAGTGCTCAGGAAGAGCTGCGTGTGTACAAGAAGACCTTTCCTCCCAAGCATCCCTCACATCAACCTCACCCTACCACCTGCACTGCTTGGACTCCAAAAAAAAAAAAAACACACTTGGTCAGATTGCTCCACAGCAAAATCACTGACACCTACAGAGAGGAAATCTAGGAGGCATGAGCCAGGCCCTCAGTGTAGTGTCCCCCGAGCTCTCCAACTTCTCCTCCTGCCATCTCCTTTCTAGAGCTCTGGGCCCCCATGACCCTGGATTTTTCTTTACAAACACAGGTGACCTCTCAAGCCTCTGGACTTTGTATATCATATTCTCTGTGCCCACCACTCATCCAATCAGGCCCATCTGACCTACCCAACTCCTACTCAGTCACCAAGACCCAGCAGGCTAAAACAAAGTACATTGAAGATGAAAAACAGAACTATTGTGACTTTCTTTTATCAAGTAACAATAGTTTTAAAAACAACTACTTTTCTACAACTACCACTCCTTCATAAAACCATATTTTAACATGAAAAAGAATAAGATAATGTCAGACATTTAAACTGAATATATCTGTCATCATGAGAACTCATCTCCTCAATCTTTTCCTCTTTTTCTCCATCTTTCTGGTACTGGGAGGCCTGGACTGCTTTAATCCCTGGCCCTGACTGTGGAAACAGGACCAGAAGGCTAAGTTAGAACTCAGTGAGATGGCCTCAGGCCTGAGCCCCCAGCCTTTTCCATTCTGGCTGGTGTTGGAGGTCACAACAGGCATCATTAGCCAGGCCTGCTTGACCAGAGGCAGCAGGAGCGCTCACTGCACTATCGTTGTCTTGTAGTCAGCCTGCAGAAAAAAAGGAATAGGATCACACCAAGACTGCGGGTGATGCTGGAGAGCAGGGGTACTCAGAGCCCACTGGCAATCCCTTCCCCCTACTAAAGGATGGAAGCCAGGGTGGGGAAGGGGGACATCAAAGGGTCCTCCAGAGAAAGCAGATGAAAAAAAATGGAAAAATCCTTGTGTGCATAAATACTCCCCAAGTAGCCAGTCAGGAGCTGCCACTCATTTCTTGCAAACACATCTGTCACTTGTGGACCAGAGCTTTGTGCAGGCCTATTGGCTCAGAACATTTTCACCCTGGAACGGTGATGTCCTAAGGCTGTTCTGGACATTCCAATGAAATGACATTAGTGTAGGAGAAAAGCCAGCTTGTTTAGGAAATTATTGACAACATCCAGCAAATGAATTCTTTCTTTGATGGGTAGGTTCAAACTATATATAATGAGCACATAGGTTTTTGGGGTTTTTTAAATGCAAAAAAATGCTCTTCAAAGTAGCTTGAGAGGTACTTAAAATTGATTTGCTTAAATAAATCAAGCATTCTCTCATAACCTTCTTTCTACCATTGGATAGTCTCCGCAAACCTCTTCCCCACCAGGTAATACCCAGGCTGTGTCTAATTTTCAGCACCATGAATTACTGTGGTTTTACTGCAGAAAGGTTATGGTAAAATTTTCTGGAGAAAGATTATACCCTGGGTTTCTCTTCTTCCTGCTAGCTCATAAATGTGTAATAATATTAAACAGATAAAAAGTATATTTCTTCCCCTGACCTTATCCTTGCTCTCCCCTTAGGGCTGGATGCGGCGGGCCCTTTGTTTGAGGGAACTTCCCCCAGTGACCGTCTTTCTCCAGATGATGCCAATTTTGTGGACGCCATTCACACCTTTACCCAGGAGCACATGGGCTTGAGTGTGGGTATCAAACAGCCCGTGGGGCACTATGACTTCTACCCCAACGGAGGCTCCTTCCAGCCCGGCTGCCACTTCCTCGAACTCTACAAACACATTGCACAGCATGGCTTAAACGGTGAGAAAGAAGCCGAGAGCACTGGTCCGCTTCCCATGCCCCCGAGGGGCCTCTGGAACCCAGGGATGTCTACCAACCCTGTGGGACTCTGGGCAGAGTCTGGCAAGGGTAGGGGCCCAGGGTTTATGATCACCAAGTCCAATCCTAGAGAGGGATTGTGGGGAGTGGGTAAGGGCTGATGGTCCCTGAGGATGAGCAGAGGGACACCATCAGGAACCCCAACTTCTCACCCTTGCCCAGTGTGCCCAAGCAAAGCCTTTTCAGGGGTACTAGCCCTTCTGAAAGTTGAGTCCTGATGCTGATGGATATTCTTTCTTCTCAGGAAGTGTCCTCACTCTGAAGCTTCCACATGAGGATCTGTTTTAATAGGTCTTGGCATCTTTATCCTTGGTCACACAGAGTGGGAATAAACTCTTCACCCACCTCCAGGAGGCTGGATCAGCGGATCCTAGAGACAGTGCTGAGATTCTTCCAGTATGAAATCCAGTTGCAAATCAGTTCTGTTACCCAACTTTACCTCAGTGCAGAAACTGAATTTATCTGGCTTTTTCTGGGTTGTCATCCCACTTCTGTCTCAGGTCCTCAAACCCAAACATTAACATGGATAACATGCATAGGATCAGAGCACAAAACTGTGAGCAGTGACCGCGCCTTCCACAGGCATTCTGCATTTCTCCTTACTATAAAACATTCTGATTAAAACATGCCAATTCGCTCCAAGCCAACTGGAGTCCCCCACACTCCACCTTCTCACCCACCCCAGTCATCTAAAACTGAGCTGAGAGCCTCACTGTCAGGATTACATCACCACCCTGGCCTCTCACATACCAGCATGACCTTCACACTCCACATCATGTCCTTGGCTGAACTCCCAGCCTTCCGCCCGCCTGTGCTTCAGAGAGCTTTTTGGGAACTTCCCCTTATCATTGCTTCCATCTCCCCTGGTCACCACCCCTCCGGTCACCAGTGGTTCCTGCTGACAGCCTAGCCCTCCTCCCACGTTGCCACCTTTTCCAAGCTTAACACAGACCACAGGGTACGGTTTAATAACTGCATGCCTGATAAACACATCTCTGACCAATCACTGCCATTTTCTCTTTTGTGCTAAACTTCAAAGTGATATAATCAAGTATACATACACTGCTTGCCAGACTTTGGAGGGGGACTCAGTTGTCTCCACCCCTGTGTTTGAAAGCGTTCCTATTCCAGGGCAGTTCTCCCAGCCACTCCTGAACAGAGCATAACAGAACAATTGCCTTCCCCACCCTCACCACCTCCTGGCTGGGTGAGCTCCAATGAGTTATTGAATGTCTTTTTCTTCTCTCTTCTGGTGCTGGGGATTGAACTCAGGGCCTAGCACATACTAGGCAAGTGCTCTACCACTGAGCTACTTCCTCAGTTCTTTTAACTTTATTTTTTTTTAAATATTTATTTCTTTTTAGTTATTGGTGGACACAACATCTTTGTTTGTATGTGGTGCTGAGGATCGAACCCGGGCCGCACGCATGCCAGGCGAGCGCGCTACCGCTTGAGCCACATCCCCAGCCCCCTTTTAACTTTATTTTGAGACAGGGTCTCACTAAGTTGCTCAGGCTGGCCTGGAACTTGGCAATCTTCCTGCCTCAGCCTCCTGAGAAGCTGGAAATACAAGTGTGCACCACCTTAGCAAGCAGTCAATGTCTTTGAGGCTCAGTATCCCCATTGACAGCAGATGCCCCAAGATACTACTGGGAAGATGCAGGGAGTGGGTGAGTGGAAGGCAGCAGCACAGACCTGCCTCCTGGTAAATGCACAACAAATGCATCCATTGGTGACCCAAACCTGAGATGAACAATTTTGGTTTAAGCCTTGAAATGCTTGGAAACATGGCTTGTGGCAAAGTCACCTGTGACCTTTATATGTAGACCTTTAGGTATTTTACATGTCTTGTGGTGATTCCTAATATTCCTTAAGAATAATTCACTACAAGTTAGGTTAAGATTTGGAAAGTTATTTTTTTTTAAGATCAAAATTCATGAAAGAATCTCTTAATTTTTAATAGATTCCTCCCAACCTATAGCTGATAGTTAACAGCCCAATAAAGCAGATAAATCCTGTTGGGCTCAATACAGCCCATGATCCTAGAGGTTCACTAGACAATTCTACAACTTAAAGTTAGATGCTCAATAGATGCTTTAATGAGGGGATGTTGTTGGTTTATTGAGAATAAATATTATTATTTCCATGTTCAAAAAAATGCATGGAAGATAAAACTAGTAAGTTTGCTTTGGGAGTATTAGACCTCTTCAGTCCTGGTGATTGGTGACTGGGACATGTCTTTTTGTTTTGTGTTGTGTTTTGTTTTGTTTTGTTTTCTTCTTCCAGTGCTGGGGTTAAAACCAGGGCCTCATTCATGTTAGGCAGGTGCTTTATCATTGAACTACATCCCCCAGACCCCTCCCTTTTTTTTTTTTTTTTTTTTTTTTTTTGAGATGGGGTTTCACTAAAGTGGTTGCTCAAACTCATGATCCTTCTGCCTCAGCCTCCCAAGTAGCTGAGATGGACCCTTTAACAACATTTACAGGCCTGCCATGGCACATCTTAATCCAGTCCCATTGCTGGCTTTACAGACCCAGGGGATGCAATGGCCACTTTGGGACATGAGGCAGCCATTATAGGAAGGGCCTCAGTTATTAGCATGCCACAGGAGTGCCTCACTGATCTGCCTTTATTAAAAGAAGAGGCAGTCTAGTAGAGTACAGGAAGGAGAAGAGGAGAGGGGAGGGGACAGGGAGGGAAAAGGGGGGATCATGAACTGAAATGGATTTCCATGATGTTTGAGTTTGTCGGGATGAACCCAACTACTATGTGTAACCATAAAGTTCTAATTAAAAAGGAAGAGAGAGAGGGAGAGAGGCAGTCCTCACAACCTGAGCCAGCTCACCCACTCCAGGCCCCTGCATCTGGGCATTTTTAACCATTTGAGAAATATCTCTAAAATAAGTTAAGCTACTCTGCTTTCTTAAATAATCTGACTTTTCCCAGTGATGTGGGGTGCATATGAAAACACTGACTGTGTGCCGAGGATTTTTCCCTGATACTAAACGGCTGAGAGGGGTCTACTCTCTTTAGTGTTTGGCTGTTCTTACCTCCTGCTGATGTCAGAGAGCCAACCTCAGCAATCTTACCCCTACCCTGCAGGATGCTACTAGTAATCTTCTGTGGGCTGAGAAACAAGATGTCTCTTTGAGTTGGGGGTCCCTTGGAGTTCAGAGGTAACAATGTTCTTCTTGCTCTGGGTTCCAGCCATCTCCCAGACCATAAAGTGTGCCCACGAGCGGTCGGTGCACCTCTTCATCGACTCCTTGCTGCACGACCACATGCAGAGCACGGCCTACCAGTGCAGTGACATGGACAGCTTCAGCCAGGGCCTGTGCCTGAGCTGCAAGAAGGGTCGCTGCAACACACTGGGCTACCACATCCGCCAGGAGCGGCACAGCAAGAGCAAGAAGCTCTTCCTTGTGACCAGAGCCCAGTCCCCCTTCAAAGGTGAGTGCCTCCCGGATCCCTGGTCTGCAAGGCTCAGAAACTCCCTCCGCTCTGTTCTTTAGGTTCCTTCAGCTCTGTGCTCTAGTGTCGTGGAGGCTGTGCACGCTTTAGGCAGCAGCATGACAAGCTTTCTCCTTTTCCAAGAATGGCCACCTTGCTGCCAAGGACCAGGTGGAGAAACCTTGATTATTTCTAGAGCAATCCTTGGTCTCTTTGTCCATTTTCATGTTCCTGGAATGTTCCGTGTGGAAGGTTCCCAGCAGTCACCTGGACCACACAGCTCTCTCTCATTGTCCAAGGACCTGGAGGGTCCTGAACTCGGTTCTTCCACTCCACTCAGGACCCCCATGAAGAAACAGGGTTCTCAACTGCATTTTCAACTCCTCATTTCTACCCCTTAGGTTGGAATCCACCTTCTTACAGATATTCTTACCATATGGTGGTTCTCCTAGGACATGATTCAGCTTCCAGTGTTTTCCAGCCAGATCCCTAACCTCAGGCAAAAAGGGAGGCCCTGCTGCCGTGCTCTGGGTTGAACAGGAAAGGGCTGTGGCCACTTCCTGAGCCTGAGCAGAGGCCAGCAGAGAAACACTCAAATCCTCCTGGAGGGAACAAGCCATCTGTTGCCATCAACATTTCTGCCTAATCCTTAAAACAGCTCAGGAGTGATTTTGCATCTTCCAGTTTCACAGCGCACTCTCCACAGTGGGGCTGGGAGAAGGACTTGGTGGTGTGCCCTTCCTTTATGACTATGCAGATACTGTGGGGGAGGGGACTGGAACTTGGCACTAGCTCAGCATTTTATACAAACAGTACGCACTACCTTGGAATACTTGTGGCTCTCACAGCAGGGAGCCAGGCCGGTAGGGCTAGTTATTCCCCAGTTTCATTTATTTTAAAAAATTATCTATTTATCCACTTATTTTGGTACCAAGGATGGAACCCGGAGCACTTTACCACTGAGCTACTTCTCCAGTCTTTGTCACTTTTTATTTAGAGATAAGGTCTTTCTAAAATACTGAGGACCTTGCTAAATTGGTAAGGCTGGCTTTGAACTTGTGATCCTCCTGTCTCAGCCTCCCAAGTCACTGGACTCACAGGCTTGCACCACAGCACCCAACTATTTCCCAATTTTAAAGAGGAGAAAAGTAAAATTTGGGTGGAATGTCCACAGCCACACAGCTTATGAAGCCTGGAACGGTGCCACCTGATTCCCAGTCCAGTGCTTCTTTGTCATCCCACTTCAGACTCTCAAGAGAGACTTATATGTTAAGCACAGAATTCCTCTGTTTATCTGAAATCAGGTTATCAGCCAGATTTCCCTGATTGGAACCAAGCAAGTCCTGTGGTCCACAGGTAGGCCTTGAGGAGCAGTTGGCCTGAGGGCACATCTTTCCCCCATGAGGGGCTAGAGGGTCCCCTCCTGCCTGTTTCTGAGGGTTGGAGGATGAGGCAGTTTTCAGGAGCAGGTAAGGGCATTTGGAAGGTCTCTGGCTTTGGGGACCTCCCCCACCATAGGCTGCCATTTGGGAATTCCTTGGGTTAACCCACTCCTGTTCTCAATGACCTCACCACCTGGATGATGAAACCTCTCACTAATCATGATCTGCTTTCATGGTCATATGTCAGCATCAAAGCCATTTTACAGATGGAGAAATGGAGACCCAGAGAGGGCAAATCATTTGCAGGAACACTGAGTGAATCCTTATCAGAGCCAGCATTTAGACCCTGGGCCTCCAAAGAGTTGGGCAATTTTTACTGCAGGAACCTGTCCCTGATCTGTGCAGGAAAGGGTAAGGGAGTGCTTTCTACTTCCTGTCAATAGAAAGAAATGAGGCAATTTTTCACCTTCATGGAATGAACTGAGAACTTTATCTTAATAGGGGCTTGGCCCAACCAGAGGACATTTCCTGGGGGCTTGGAAGTAGGGAGGAGAAACAGGTAACAAAAGAAGGAAGTGAAGCTGGTGTAGTGGCACATGCCTTTAATCCCAGCAGTGCAGGAGGCTGAGACAGGAGGCTCAAAAGTTCAAAGTTAGCCTTAGCAACAGCAAGGTGCTAAGCAACTCAGTGAGACCCTATCTCTAAATAAAATACAAAGTAGGGTGGGGATGTGGCTCAGTGGTGGAATGCCCCTCCCCGCCCCCCCCCCAAAAAAAAAAGAAGGAAGTAGGAGCCAAGCATGGTGGTGTATACCTATAATCTCAGTGACTCAGGAGGTTGAGGCAAGAGGATTGCAAGTTAAAATCAGCCTCAGCAATTTAGCATGACCCTAAACAACTTAGTGAGACCCTGTCTCAAAAAATAAAAATGGCTGGGGATGTGGCTTAGTGGTTAAGTGCCCCTGGGTTCAATCCCTAGTACCAAAAAAAAAAAAAAAAAGAAGAAGAAGGAGGAGGAGGAGGAGTGAGGGGCATAGGAGGAAAGGGAGGGAGAGGAGGAAGGGGATAATAAGAGTAAAAGGCAGGAGCCAGGTTACAGGGACCCAACTAGCACTCTCTCAGGATCTCTTTCCTATAGAGGAGGACCAAAGTCACTCCTGCTGGATATTCCAGTTCTGAGTTAGGGCCTGCTCTGCACCCACCCATCTACTCCCCCCAGTGTCCCCAGTTCTGTTTATCCTTCCGGTGAGCAAAGTCCTAATCTGCTCCACCTAGTTTCACTCTCCAGTGGACAGCAGCACCTCTGTGATCACATGAAGCTGCCTTGGGGGAACTAGAAACGACACTCTGTGACACGTGCCTGTTTGGAAGCAGTTGCTCAGGGGATGCTGAAATCATCTGTATAATGCTATGTTGTCAAGTATCGTACCCACTAACCATATGGGGCTATTTAAATACTTAAAATTAAAGGAAACCAAAAATTCAGCTCCTCAGTCAGAGGATCCGCTTTTCAATATGTAGCTGCTGAGTCCCAGAGCACAGAAAACATTTCCATCCTTGCAGAAAGTTCTCCACCATGCCGGCATGCAGCCTCTAATCTGAGCCACATAACTACACCATTCTCCACCCATCATAGCCACAATCATCTCCTACTTGGGCCGCAAACCGGTTCCACTGGCCATCTCCAGCATGTCGATGACTCCTTGTGGATCCTTCACAAAGCAGAGAAACCACTATCTGTATTTTCTGAGGACATCTAATTGTACTCTATATTTTAGCACAGGGTCTGGTTGGGCAAAATAAACATCGCCTCCTGATTGTAGTTTCACAAAGGATGACTAAGTTGGCCTGCATTCCCCTCTTTCCCAAGATGTTTCCACAAAACCATCAAAGGATCTATTTTCTACCACCATCCGGTAAACACCCTCGAGAGTACAGCAGCCGTAGCGAAAGAGAACTGGGAAACCGTCTCCGCGTGAAACGGTGAAACGAGGCAATTTATCGCCTACTTCCATTCTCATTCCCTCGGGAGGAAACTCGACCAGTTTGGGAGCCTGTTTTTCAGCAGGGGGTGGGGCACTAATCTGCACTGGGTAAACTCTGCTTAGCAAGTGTCTGGACTAATGCCACTCTCAGCGCAGTGGGAGGAGGTAACAGGGTGGAGGGCAAGGAAGTGTCACTAACAGGGGGCACTCTGCCCAGGCACCACGCTAGATGCGCAGCGTGAACTAGCTCAGTTATCATTTGATCCTCACAGAGACAGAGGTGGGGGTGGGGCATGCTAAATTTTCCCAAGAATAAGGTAGGTTTCAGAGAGGTTAGATCATCCTTCCAAGGTCACACAACCCAGGAGCGACAAGCAACTAATCGCATCCGGTCCAGGTGCCATGCCCTTGCTCCTTTCACTCCTAAGTGGAGGACCCAGGCCTGTTTGCTGAGTGACCTCACACTCTTCAGTTGTTCCACTGAGTAATCGGTCTCTTCCTACACTCCTTCTTTCTGACTCCCTGGGTTCTTCCCCTGGGTCTGTTTTGCCAGAACTTTCTCACTGTGCCCTGGGCCTCCTCCAGCTGAGGAGAGCACTCTGTTGCACTGGTTGGTGAGATGACAACTAGCCAAAGTGCAACTTGGGGAGGAAGTAGGTGACACAAGCGAACACCTTCTGGAAGGCGGGCACCTTTGCATAGCCATTTGTCACATCCTCACAACCCTGTGAGAGAGCTTTTCATCCCTATTTCACAGATGGGCAAATTGAGCTCCAGAGAAGCTGTATGTGCACAAGACCATAAAATAGCAGGCGGCAGAGAAGATTCCAACCCTGGGCTCCATCTCTCAGTTGAGGACTCTTATCACCATCCCTCAAGAAGCACCGGGGAGGGGCAAGCATCCAGTCCTGTGACATCAGGGATTTTGTGCGAATGGGACAGTGCTGCAAGTCCTAACGTGACCACCACAGGTCCTTGTGCTTCTCCTTCACCCGGCCTGCTCAGCCCCTCCAGCATGCCTGCCTCCTGCAGCCACACTCCAGACCTCACCAGCCCAGGGCCTCGGTCCTCTGATCATCAGCTTCCCGAAGTCAGAAGCATTTCAATTCTAGTAATAAATCCTTGGTGCTTCAGGAAACACAAAGGCACTCATTTCTACCGTCTCTCCTAGAGAAAATCCATACGCTGAGGGGGGAGAGTCCTCTTTGATGTCTGCAACGAGAGGCATAAGATCTCCCAGAGCCAATATCTAATGATTCAGATCTTTTTTTTTTTTTCTGTGAGAAAAAAGAAGCAAAGCATTCTTTTTTCATAAATTCCACAACCTGATGCTCACAGTAGCTGCCATGTGAAAAGAAATTCAATTTTTTCTTTATGAAGTGACGCTGGAGGGGTCCACGTGGATTAGATCCAGGATTTTTCCTGGTGAGGAGGCTCTCTGGAGGTCTCACATCTCTGCTCCAGATGGAGTTGCCTGATCTCATTCACAGTCAACGGACTCTTTCATGCCTTCATGTGCAAGACCTGAAATAATTTCTTCTGCCAGAACTTGGCCTGTGTTGGACTTGTCTCTTTGCAGCCAAGGATCAAAAGTGTTTTCCCCAGATCATTTTTTTTTTACATCCTAACTAAACATGTCATAAGGCAAAGTGAGAGAAATTATTCACACTTCTGTCCTTAATCTTTGCAAGAGCATCAGTGTGGTTTTTTGTTGTTGTTGTTGTTGTTGTTTTCTGGTGTGGGGGTGAGGAAGCAGAAGATGGTAACTTCTTTTTAAAAAAAGAGAAAAACGCTTACACTAATTCAAATAAGAACAAATAATTAGCTCTCAGTAGGAAAGGTCCTTTCACATAAAAAAAAAAAAAAAGTTTATTATAGTTCAAGATTTCTGTGACTGTCCTCGCATGGTAGTGACACGGGATTCACCATGCAGATGTGGAGCTGTTCAGGAATGCCCCTGAAAACACAGGTTCCTTTGTGAGCTCTGCGGATACATGTTTACCCAGACTCCTCAGAGTTCACACACCTTTGTATGTTCAGACCTGCTGCATGGGCCTGATGCTAGGGTGACAATCCAGGGCCTTGGTAACCATCTGATCCCGACTCCCAGGTTTTAAACAAGCATCTTCTCCCAGAATCGTGGCACCACAACACCTCTGATGGGGAAACTGATCTTCTACTCATGGATTTAAGAAAATGGGAAGACAAAAGCACATCTCCAATACAGGGATATGAGACATTGATCCCTACTCAGGGCTAGACATTCAGGAGACAGGAGGGTGGGCTCCACTGCAGGGCTGGCCCAGGAGGGATGTCAAAGCTCGGAGCAGGCACTCTGTCTTGGCAGCTTCTTTGGAGGCAGGTTTGAAGGCAGCTTTCCTTCAGGGCCAAGCTTTCAAAGGGCAGGCTTAGTTTGCAGAACCAAACACCCAGGAGAAATGGGAAGGGTTTTTCAGAATTAGTCAGATACCTGGCTTCAAATTCCACTGCACTTCAGACGGCTTCCTTGTCTGTCATTCCCCAGGATCATTAGCCTGGTATCAGTCTCAACAGCAAACAGCACTTCGTTCCCTTGGGCCAGCAGAAAGCCCAAGTGGGAGAGGCCAGGAAGGTATCAGGAAAATCAGCAAGGGCTCTTGCCACACCTTGAATCCAGCAGCAGGATGGAAGAAGCAGGGAAGGGACTGGCCCCCCGGAGAGCCCAAGCTGTGGGGGAGGGGCTGCTGCTAATCCTGGGGACAGCCACTGCCCAGTCAGGCCCCAAAGCAGGAGGGAGCAGAGAAGAGATCCTTCCCTTCTCTCCTCTGCCCTCCCCAGTGGCCAAACCCAACCAGAAACCAGTTGGGAAGGGAACCAGGAGACACAGTTGACAAGGTCACATCATTCTGGGGCTCAGAGTTGGGTGGAGAGTGGATGTCTGGGTAGAGGTAGGAAATGCGGACTGGCCAGCATGTCACCACTGGTTTCATTATAAGGACCTAAAATGAGGTAGGTAAATTGCTTAGTATGTAACCTGATGCATAGTAGAATCTCAGCAAACAGAAGCTGTTTTATGCTCTTCCTGTTTACAATTAGGATCTGGGATGCAGTCTACATCCTCTGAGGTTTGTCACACAAAGATCCCATTAAGTACCCCTTGGATGCCTCATGAATGCTGTGCATTGTGGAGATACCATGATGTGACCCCAAGACTGTCTCCCCTGAGACAAGGCAGAAGGTAGCAGGGTCCCAAGAGTGACTCTGTCCCCTGGCTGCAAGTTCCTTCAAGGCCAAGACACAGTAGCATCTAGGTCTCTTGCTATTTTTTTTTAAAGATTTTTTTAAAAAGCTCGTTCTTTTCCCAGTAAGATTCTAGTTAAAATATATGCCTTTTGTAGAAAATACGAATCTTGCAGAAAAGCATAAAGAGAATAAAAATTGCCTCTCTGCCCTCTCCAGGGCTAAGTGTGGTTAGTATTTTTGTGAATATCCCTGCTACTATGCATTGTTTGTAGGGTTGGTCTCATACTAGATAATGCAATTTCATATCCTGGTGGGGCTTTTGGGGGGAGGTGTTCTTTTTTAAATTTTTTTCATAAGCATTGAAATCATACCAAAAATACCTTTTAATGGTTTCATAAGCGTAAATCACACGGTTGGGCATTATGAACTCAGAATCAGCAGACTAACTTCTGATCACAGCATTACCCGTTACTAGCCACATGACAGTAGGCTAGTGACCTAACTTTGTAAAATGACGTGGGAGAGAAGATAAAGTGAGCATCTTATAAAGTGTTATAAAGAGAAGTGAGATAATCATGTGAGGCATTTAGCTCTGTATCTGTGACATAGTAAAATACTAAATGGTCATTATCAAAATTGTCACTATTAGTTAGGTGTGGTGGCATGTGCCTCTAGTCCTAGCTATTTGGTAGGCTGAGGTAGGAGGACAGCTTGAGCCCAGGAGTTTGGAGCCAGCCTGGGCAACATAGCAAGACCCCATCTCAAAAAAAAAAAAAAAAAAAAAAAAAAGAATGGTCATTATCAGTTCATAGCCATTCCTCTATGACTGAATATTTAGGGTGTTCTGATATATTTTAAAATAAATAATTGTTATGACATTTTTAAATTTATATCTCTTTTCACATTCAACTTTTTCTTTAGGGGATATAAAACTATTGGTCCTGGGTATAGACATTTTAAAGTTCAAGTTCTGCAACTAGGCTGCCTGGGTTTACTTCCCAGTTATGCTGCTTATAATTAACTGTGTGATCTTCAAAAAGGCACTTAACCTCTCAGTGCTTCAGTGTCCTCTAAAATGAAATAAGATAGTGTCAGTTGTTGTGGGGGTTAAATGAGATAACAGATGCAAAGCATCTGGCAAAAAGTAAATACATATATATAAGAGCCCACATTGTTATACTTACTACCAATTATACAGTGTCAGTTGTTCATCTCCAATAGCCCAATAGCACTGGGCTGAGCACACAGTAGACTTCCAACGTGTATATTTATTAGACTTAATTGAAGGCCTATGTTTATGGGGTCCTTGAGTGCTCTGGAATATGCCCTGCCTCCTTTTGAAGCCAGTCTTCCCACCAGGTTGTGTCCACAGCCTACCGGGTTCCACCCTGACACCTATAGCTTGGAAGGTCCTTTCCTTTTGTCCGAGTTCAACTTATTACACTGTTCTCTTGTTCCTTGACCCCCGAATGGTGTAAGACCTCTCCAGAGGCTTCTGGGATGAAGGCCTCCCCCAGGGTTCAGGGGCCTTTCCTGGCATGTGGCCTCTCAGCATCTCTCTTATTTCTTGCCCCAGCCTTTGGTGACATCTTGAGTCATTAGGCTACTTTGTTCAGGCTCAAGAATTTGAGCACTTACTTGTCCAGGGCTCCGTGCTGGGTGCCAGACATTACCCAGGCTAGCTCTTTTCTCAGCGTAATGCTCATGGCGTACAAATAAACTCTTAGTGGTTGGTACTTGTTATCAACATAAATAAACACTTGATACTTCAGAAACAGCCCCTTAAGTAAACCTAGAGATAGCATCTGTAGGCGCATGAGCAAATCTGCCACAAAATCCAAACAGGAAGATAGTTTATGCCCAAGGGTAGGATTGGGTAAAGCGTCTAGAGGCCCAGCAACGTTTGCACCCCAAGACAGAGCCAGTGTGCTGGAAATAGCACTGCCAGGCTTGTGTGGCTGCCAAGATGACGTGACTCCACATGCTAGGGATAAGGGAGGGACGGTCAAGGGGCTGGTTACCATAATCTAAGCTTTCCAAAAGGAATCTACCACAAAGCTGGAAGCTCAGCTGTTAAATCCTCGGAAATAATTTCCATCTTGCTCAAAGTTAGTACACATCCTGATACATCGCTGCCAAGCAAACTGCTAGCTTATGCCACAAAAGTTTATTAAGCACCTCCTATATGCAAAGCATCATATTAGGATTGGTGGGTTAATCTTTCTCTAGAATTGGAAAGGCAAATATACGTAAGCACACCATAAATCTCCTATCCTTTGCCCCACTTCCTAAGAGTGGACATGGCTTCAGAATCCATCTCAAACTAGAGCTCCAGGCAGTCACCACTAACAAATAGAGTTGACATGTCATACTAAACCTGTGGCCATCTTGGAGCTGGAACACTGGTGACAAGCAGTCTATGGAGACAGTAAGACAAAGGCCAAGTACTGATCAGCTATTTGAAAATAAAGTGGGATTTTTTTTCCTATTTGTGGTACTGGGGATTGAGCCCAGGGGTGCTCTACCACTGAGCTACACCCCTAGGTAAGTTGCCCAGACTGGCCTTGAATTTACAATCCTGCCACCTCAGTTTCCCAAGCAGCTGAGATTGCAGGCATGCACCACTGTGCCAAGTCTAAATGGTGTGATTTTGAAATAGTCCCACAGCCAATTACAGTGGAAAGGGAAAGGAGAAAGGAAGGAAGGAGGGGAGGGAAGGAAGGAAGAAGGGATGGAGGGAGGGAGGGAGGGAGGGGGGAACTCCCACAGCTGGTTGGAATGATGATACAGGCTAACCCAGGGCCCCTTGAGACTTCCAATAGGTTAAGGGCAGTTATGAGCTCAGACTTTGCTATGTGACCTTGAGCAAGCCACTTCATCCTTTCTGAGCCCCAGTTTTCTTATTCATAAAATAGAGACAATAATAACAATGCCCACACACAGGCTTGTCACGAGGAGTACCTGGGACAATGCAGCAGCTAGTATTTAGCGATGACTGTCTTCTAGTAAACTATTTGCTTTTGTTAATTAAATATAGACTGTCTTTAGATAAGAAAGAATGAAATAAATGACCCTCTTTCAACAACCTAGTGGAAGGACATACTGGACAGCAAGTTGGTAAGACAGACAACCGTAAGCCCAGGTTTTAGAACTAGAGTTGTTTGTTTCTGTTGGGAAGCATGCCCGTTGAACCCCACAGAGCATGGCCAGGAAGTGCCCAGAATACACAGATGTGGTCATTAGGGCCTACATTTCTTAGTTGGGTTCTGCCCCATCATCAGACAGACACAAAACTGTAAAACAGACTGGGCATGGTGGTACACACCTGTAATCCCAGCAGCTCAGGAGGCTGATGCAGAAGGATCGCAAGTTCAAAGCCAGCCTCAGCAAAATCAAGGTGCTAAGCAACTCAGTGAAACCAGGTCTCTAAATAAAATAAAAATAGGCTGGTGATGTGGCTCAGTGGTTGAGTGCCCCTGAGTTCAATCCCTGGTACCACCTCCCCCCTAAAAAAGTGTAAAATAGCAGTGTGTTTTCTTTCATATTGCCTTTATCAGGGACTCTGGCCAATGACATAAAATATTCTAGCAGACTTGCATCCAGAAATCAATGAGAATGCCAAATATTATACTCCTGGACTCTGCAATTTTTTGTTGGGCAATACTTACCTTTTATCTTTTCGTTTTGTAGTGCTGGGGATTGAGCCCAGGGTCTCATGCATATTAGGCAAGCACTTTACCACTGAACTACACCCCCAACCCCTTATCATTACTATATTGTAAATACAATATAAGTCCTGTGCAGAAATTTAGGATAAACAGAGAAGAAGATAAAAAGCATTCACAACTCTACCTTTCGGGGGAAAAACATCATCAACATTTGCAATCTATAAATCCAAACTTTTTAGCATTTTTAAATTTTAGGAAATATGAGATTTTTAAAAGTTAAAACGTCTTGCTTAACCTCTCCGCTACAAATATACACTCTCTCTCTCTCTTTCACTAGTTTATCATTACCAGTTCAAGATCCAGTTCATCAACCAAATTGAGAAACCAGTAGAACCAACTTTCACCATGTCGCTCCTCGGAACAAAAGAGGAAAGGCAGAAAATTCCCATCACTCTGTGAGTATGAGGTGCCCTCCAGCCTGCTGTGGGGGTGACACGCCTGTTTTTCTCACATGATCTGGATGGACTTTGCTTTTCAAGGATCAAGCCAGACACAAGTTTCTCTTCTCTTCACATTATGGCAGCTCCAAATACCCTGTCCAATATGACATTCACCCAACCTAGTCCCTTGAGGCCCTCCTCTGCTTGTATATGTTACCCTGCTAATGTCCTGTGAGCTAAGAGGGAAGCCAGAGGTAACCCCCCAGGAATGTGCAGTGAAAGAGGCAGATCCAGACAAGGAGCAGTGGCAAGGGGTGGAGCAGGTATCCAAAAGAAGGCCCAGAACACCCTATGGTGAGTTCTGGAAGGCATAGCCCAGAAATGAAATCATATCATTCAATTTAGTGCAAATTTCCAGTCTCAATAAGCCCATAGTGCCCGTCCCCACCACATGTCTGTCCTTCGACCTGCTATTCACTGCACGCGACACCACCAGCAGCCTCACTGGGCCTCACTTAGAGACTCCCCAATTCATTAGTCAGAATGCACAAAGCTGTTTTTTTTTTTTTCTGGCATCTTGACTCTGGTCATGGACTTCCCTTAGAAATGACAGTAGCCCTCACCCACTCCAGGGATAGGCCTCAGATTGCTGAAGATTGCCCCAAGGCTTGGGTCTCTGGAGGGCACACTGATTCAGTCATTCATCAAGGACGTGGTGCTCTGCCACAGAGAAAGAGAGGACCCCCTTAGGATGTTGATGGCCAAGCAGGATGGGGGGACTCCCATATATACACAACAGACCACAGAAGAGCTAGAATGAGCCATGCCATCCATCTGCATCACCCTAAATCCAGCATTACCTCGGCACTGTATATCGTCTCTCCCCCAGGGGATTGTTCTCAATGGTGAAAAGAGCATCTAGCTGCTCTGTCAATGTTGGGATATCTTAATGTCTTAGAGATTAGTGAATAAAGCTGCTAATGATGCCTCAAAGTCTGCATCTAAATCTTGCTCTAAATTGGTGCATGCTTTTTCTATTTGATTTTGCTATTACTGTTATGCTTTGTTGCTTTAAAAGATGTTTCCATTTGTATGGGGAGAGGAGAACATTGCTGGGGAGAGAAGAATATGGTGTGGGTGTCTGCATTCATCATCCACATAGAGCTACACTGTCCAGAGACCACTGCTGAAGCCACACTGTCTTCCCAGATTTCTTCCTTTCGCGCTACAGAAAGTTAACTAGATTCATGGTAGCAGGATTTTTAATATGTTAATTCAGAGAATAATGTGATTTTCCCAACTATACTATCTGCCATGCCTATTGCCATCTCCATTAAGCCACAAGTCCTTCAGGCCACTTGACGCATCCTGAATGAGCCCTAAGCATCATTTCACTGTTACAACCAAACTAACAGTCTGGTTTCTTTTGCATCTTCAGGGGTGAAGGAATTATTAGTAATAAAACCTATTCCTTTCTCATCACGTTGGATTTGGACATTGGTGAGCTGATCATGATCAGGTTCAAGTGGGAAAATAGCGCTGTGTGGGCCAACATCTGGAACACAGTCCAGACCATCATCCCATGGGGCACAAAGCCCCACTACTCAGGCCTTGTTCTGAAGACCATCAGAGTTAAAGCCGGAGAAACGCAGCAAAGGTGAGGACCGGTGCTACCTCCTTGTAACTAACGTATTTAGCACCCACATGTACCAGGCAGTTTTGCGGTTCAGCAGCACCTTTAGTGAATGCAGTGGGCATGATGATGCCTAATGACAGAGAGTGGATACTCAGGAAGGTGAAATGCCATTCCCAGGTCACACAGCTACAGCTGGAAGAGTAAGGATTTGTACTGAGGTCTTCTGACGATTTGTCCAGCCTCTTCCTGACACCCATGGTTAACAGGTACCTCCCTCTGGAGTTTGAGCATGTTCTCACCAGCCTAGAGCTTCTCAAACTTCATTGTCCAGATGGATCACCAGGTGAAGTCAGTGTTGCTGGTCCAAGGTGCTGCTAGTAGATACATTTCTTGTTTGTTGTTGCTTTCAACAATTTCAATTTACACCTCTCCCTCTCTCTCTCTCTCTCTCTCTCTCTCTCTCTCTCTCTCTCTCTCTCTCCCCTCTCTCTCTCGGTGGTGATACCTTTCAAATCTTAAATGCCAAAGAATCACTGGGAAGCTTATTAAATATGCACAATTCCTGGTCCTGCCTTCGGGGTTTTTGACTCACTGTGATCTTGGAAAGGACACAGATTGCATTTTTTTAAAAAAGAGCCCTAAGAAATTCTAATGGGAACAAATAGACTACCATTAAGCAATGCAGCCCATGTGATTTATCATCTCTCCTAGCCCCAAAATCCCCAGGGACAAAAATGGATTAGGGCCGGGAGTGGGGAGTAAAGAAAAGGAAGGGTGGTCCAGCTGCTCCTACAGCCTTCTTTGCAGAGGAAAGAGAAGCCCAACACATTTTGCCATGGCAACAATGCTTTTCTGTATTCTCTGTGACAGGACAATTCTGTGCTTCCCCAGGCCCTTCCCTATCTCTGCCCTTCTGTATCTGAGAAACTTGTCTCTTCCCTCCTGCTTTCCTTTGTTGGGAAGCCCATTTCTCTCTTTGGCTTGTCTTTCGTGGAGATGGAAAACAGACTTCTAACCTCTGCACTCCACACCTCTTTCAGCCTCAGGTTTCACTGCCAGGAGCCGGCACATGGCAGATTTATGCCCCTTGGGTCCCATATACAACCGCACTCGGAGATTTTATCTCCCTGGGATGCAAAATCCTGGCAATTACTAAGAGCATACTCTGTGGTCTGCCAACAGATTTCTCCACATGATCAATCTCAGAAAATTAAACTGCTTCTCTTAACTGTTCTTGCATGACTTTTTGGCCCTTTGGAGCAATGCTACTTCTGAGCGTTCTCCCTCCCGACATTCTCTTAACTAGAGAGTCATTCCTCTGTTGTGGTGGCTGTTCACCATGGTAATTCTGAGTGCCTTGCCCTGCAATTTGCACTGGTGCACACCCCTGCTGTATTGAAGAAGGGAAGAGAGGAGGGAGGGAAGAGGCTGGAACCTAGAGAACAGCCACAGCATGGTGAGCATTGAACAAAGTGCTCCGTGACATTGATCCCACACAGTAGAAGAAAGTACATCACAAGCATTACCCAACTTGAGCAGCATTTGATAAAGGAGGAACCACTTCAATAAGTACCATCTAAAACTTAATGCTGTTTGTTTTATGTTTTCTATTCAGAATGACGTTTTGCTCAGAAATCACAGATGATCTACAACTTCACCCAACGCAGGAGAAAAACTTTGTGAAGTGCGAAGTAAACTCTAAAAAATCAAAGCGAAAGATCAGATGAGCTTGATGAAACCCAGTGTAAAGAATAAATGAATCTTATTCTTTATCTGGATTGGTCACCTTATTTTGAAACCAAAATTACATGAAGAATCTTGCATGAATCTAAATAAAGCTTAGATCTAAAGGGGGCCATGTTTCCCTATTGTAAACAGAGCTTTAAAAACTATATTATACAACTATTTTTGAACAACTAAAAGTCTCCCAATTTTATGTCTACTTAAATGCTAATATATGCAAATTAGTACAAATGTAAGAGCATTTTAGACCTGTTACTCTAATTTACAATTAAGTCAAATTTCCAATATTTCCTTGCAAGTTTATCCTGATCAGTTTTTGAACAAGGCTGGAAAAATACTTCTTTGTTACATAACTATCACGTCAATAAAGTAATTTTAATTAACCACTACTTGTGTATAACACATACACACTCTTGAAGACTAAATACAGCTCACTAAAAGGAAAAAATTCTAATTAAACTAATAGATGTATCATAAAAATCGCACAATGATTCCACTGAATCAAACACACAGAAGTAGAATGCTACTAAAATTGCTAGTGATAAGTGGGAAAATTGGACAGCTGGCCATTTAAATTATTAAGGTACTAATTAAATAAATATAATTCTCCTCTTTTTATGTACTCTAAAAAATTTATTGGTGCATTACAATCATATGTAACAGTGTAATTTATTATGCCATATTTATATATGCACATAATTCATTCAGTCTCCTTCCCCAGTACCTTTCCTTCCCCAGCCACTTACTCTTCTGACCTTCCTTCTATTATTTTTTTTACCTTTTTAATTTTTTATTTGTTTTAATTAGTTATACATGACAGTAGAATGCATCTATGCACTTTGATATATCATACACAGATGGGATATAACTTCTCAATTTTCTGTGTGTACATGTTGTAGAATCACATTGGTCATAATGTCTGTAATAATGTAAGTAATAATGTCTTTTTCATTTTACTATCTTTCCTATCCCCATATCCCCTCCCCTCTCCTCCCTTCACTTCCCTCTACCTAATCTAAAATAACGCTATTTTCTCTAGTGCCCTCTGCCTTATTGTGAATTAGCATCCTCATATTAGAGAAAACATTCGGCCTTTGTTTTTTGGGGATTGGCTTATTTTGCTTAGCATGATATTCTCCAACTCTATTTACTGGCGAATGCCATAATTTTCATTCTCCTTTAAAGCTGAATATATATATACCACATTTTCTTTATCCATTCATCTACTGAAGGACATCTAGGTTGGTTCCATAGTTTAGCTAGTATTAATTGAGCTGCTACAAACATTGATGTGGCTGCATTACTGTAGTATGCTGATTTTAAGTCCTCTGGATATAAACCAAGGACTGGGATAGCTGGGTCAAATGTTGGTTTCATTCCAAGTTTTCTGAGGAATCTCCATATTGCTCTCCATAGTGGTTGCACCAATTTGCAGTCCCACCAGCAATGTATCAGTATATCTTTTCCCCCACATCCTCGCCAACATTTATTGTTGCCTATATTCTTTTTTTTAATAGTTGTTGATGGATCTTTATTTTATTCATTTTTTATATGCTGTGCTGAGAATTGAACCCAGTGCCTCACACATGATAGGCAAGCACTCTAGCCACAACCCTAGTCCTATTGCCTATATTCTTAATGATTGCCATTCTGACAGGAGTGAGATGAAATGTTGGTATAGTTTTGATTTGCATTTCTCTAATTGCTAGAGATACTGAACACTTTTTCATGTATTTGACTGATTGTATATCTTCTAAGAAGTGTTTGTTCAGTTCCTTAGACCATTTATTAATTGGGCTATTGGGGTTTTGGGGGGGTTAAGTTTTTGAGTTCTTTATATATCCTAGAGATTAATGCTTTATCGGAAGTGCATGTAGTAAAGATTCTCCCAATCCGTAGGCTCTCTCCTCACATTAATGATTGTTTCCTTTGCTGAGAAGAAGCTTTTTAATTTGAATCCATACAATTTATTGATTCTTGATTTTACTTCTTGTGCTTTAGAAGTCTTGTTAAGGAAGTCAGATCCTAGGTCAACACAGTAAAGATTTTGGGTCTACTTTTTTCTTCTATTAGGCACAGGGTCTCTGTTCTAGTGCCTAAGTCTTTGATCCACTTTGAGTTGATTTTTGTGCAGGGTGAAAGATAGAAGTTTAATTTTATTTTACTACATATGGATTTCCAGTTTTGCCAGTGCCATTTGTTGAAATGGCTATCTTTTCTCCAGTGAATGTTTTTTGACACCTACTGATCTTCCTTCTATTATTTTTTCAAAATTAGTGCACTATCATTAAATATATGAGTGGAATTTATGGTATGATATTTGTATGTCGACATAGCGTAATTTGGTAGATTCCATCCCCCCATACTTCCCCATTCCCTCTCCTCTTCCCTTTCCCTTGATCCCCTTCTTCTACTCTGTTGGTCTCCCTTCTCTTCTCATGAGATCCCCCTTTTTAAACCCCACCCCTGTTTCCCTAGTTTCTGCATATGAGAGAACACATTTGATCTTGGACTTTCCGAGTCTGACTTACTTCACGCAGCATGATGTTTTCCAGTTTCATCCATTTATCAGCAAATGAAATAACTTCAATGTTTTTTTATGGCTGAGTAAAATTCCATTGTGCATATATACTACATTTTCTTAATCCATTTGTCTGCTGATGGGCACCTGGGCTGGTTCTAAAACTTGGCCATTGTGAACAATTCTCCTTTTTTACTATTGCTTACAACAAAATCTAATGGAAAATTGGAAAGACCTCAATGGCTATGATTTGAATGCTTGTATCTCCCAAGACTCATCCATTGAAGCCTAAGTCCTTAATATGGCAGTTTTTGAAGATAGGGCCTTCAGGGTATGATTAGTCACCAGAGTGGAGCCTTCATGAATGGGATTAATGATTTGAAAAGGGACAAAGAGAAGGTGCCCATCCTCAAGCAAGTATGAGGCCTTCACCAGATATCAGATCTGCCTGCACCTTGGTCCTAGACCTCTAGTATCAAGAATTGTGAGAAGGAAATATTTAAGCTACTCTGCCTGTGATCATTTGCCACAGCAGTCTGAACTAAGCAGAGTTAAGTATCAAATCTCAAACTGTCCAACAAATGAAATGTTTTAAAAAGCAGATTCCATCACAAAGTACATGACAGAAACAGATACTAGATGTGGTTACCTGTTGGATATGTGCTTCAAGTAATTCCGAGAGGAGAGCACACTATACACATTGAACAACCTAACCTGATCTGCACAAAGGCTCAGCTCTATATGGCTCATAATTCACACTATCTTCAGAGCAAGGTAATCCAGGGCTTGTAAAAACAAAAATCCTAAAGATTTGTTTGTCTCTGACTAATCAATTTTAAATTATCCTGCATTATTTACTTTTATTTCCCTTTGAAAGACCCACAAAAGTAAAGGATATGGGGTGGGGAGGTAGGGAAGAAGAATAGTTGAGTCAATGTTTAAAATGAACCATTCTGTCTTTGAATGTCAATCTTGCCTGCAGAAGCAGTTGACCCCACTTTTGGGTAAAATGTGCATATGTGAGTGTGTGTGTTGTCTAGAATTAATAGATATTACAAATAAATAATTTTTCCATTATATCTAAAAAACTAAGATTTATAGTAAAACCAACTTGCATTGGATTGACATATTTTATCATTAACTATTTAGAAGGTATTTAAAATAACACTTTTAAAAAAACATGAAAACATTCTTCGCTATATCCTACAAAGTCAAGGCATAGGGGGACATGTATGAGAATATTTATATGATTCTCAAGACCATCACAACCAAAAAGAGATCAAAGGTTTACCAGTGTGATGCATAAATGAACTATAGTATGTTTTTATTGATAGAATGCTATGCAGCTGTGAAAGACGAGTCAAAGCTATACACACAAGCAGAAAGGGCTGGGACTCACACAAGGTGGAAAGGCAGCTAGAGTGCAGCATCGAAGGAGACATGTCTGAGTTTTGCATTTGCATAGACACAATAAATACATATAGTATGATACAAATGAAACTTTACTATTAGGGGTAGACACACAGTGGTAAAACTCTAAGCAAAAGCAATAATATCATCACCATGCAAGTGAGGCTACAACTCAAGGAAGGAGGTAGGGCACACCAGAGCTCCAGGAACCAGTGACACTCTATTTCTTACTCTGGATGGTGGTGTGTGGGTGGCCGTCATGTCATGTGACCAGGGTTTTCCTCCTGATCGGTTGAGGCACTGTCGGTCACTGGCTGCTTTTAAGTAGCTGAAGACAGTAGCCCTGATCTTGAGAGTAGTAAAAATGCAGCCAAATGTATCTTCGTGCATGGATGTGCCTTCCTGCAGCCCCATGGGTGGAGCTATGCACACCTGTTCCTTTGTGATATTACTCCTTGCCCTGTTTGGGATAGAATGTTCCATGGAAACGCCCTTTGTATGTCCCCTTCTCTTATTGTGCCCTTCCTAGATGTCAGTCAACCTGCTGACAGTGGACATCATGAAGCTAGACTCAGCCCCTTGAAACCTGACTCCTTGCCTCATTTGAATGACTCCTCCACAATAAAAGGGTCAACCCACTTGCGCTCTCTCTCTCTCTGTGGACCCTTAAGGTCAGAGGAGCCATCATAGCACCCCCAAAGAAAAAGGTATCTCTGTCTCTTGTGTGGTTATTTTGCGCAGCCTAGTCAGCCCAGTTCCCCTGGAGTGACCCCTGAGTGTTTTAGTTGTTTTAGTCGTGAGCAACGAGACAGTGGTGGTGCAGCTGTTCCTTTTTATAACCAGTCTATAAACCATACATACACACTTTATGCACTTTGGGTATAAATGTCACATTCTGTGGGAGGCCAACCTTATGGGTGACTGAGTTACACTCCCCAGCTGGGTGCTGAGGCGCTCAGTCACAGAAATGGGTGTGTCTTGCTACAGCCCCATGTGTGAAGCTATGCTCACCTGTTCCTTTGTAATATAACCCCTTGCCCTGTTTAGGATAGAATCTTCTATGGAAGTGCCTTGTGTGTGTCCCCTTCTCTTACTGTGCCCTTGGGTGTGGCCTACCCAGGTGTCAGTCAACCTGCTGACAGTGGACATCATGAAGATAGACTCAGCCCCCTGAAACCTGACCCCTTGCCTCATTTGAATGGCTTCTCCTCAATAAAAGGGGTCAGCACGTGCTCTCTCTCTCTCTCTCTTTCTGCAGACCCTTAAGGTCAGAGGAGCCGTCACAGCGACCCCAAAGAAAAAGGTATTTGTGTCTCTTGTGTGGTTATTTCGTGCAGCCCAGTTAGCCCAGTTTAACTAGAGTGACCCCTGAGCCTTTTAGTCGCGAGAACAGAAACCCGGCAACATTCCACACTATGAAAAAAAAGAAGCAAATAAAGAGCGTGGTTAAACAAACACTTTTTTTTAAATATTTATTTATTTATTTTAGTTATTGGTGGACACAACATCTTTGTTGGTATGTGGTGCTGAGAATCGAACCCGGGCCGCACGCATGCCAGGCAAGCGTGCTACCGCTTGAGCCACATCCCCAGCCCCTAAACAAACACATTTCTACAGTGTGATGTGTTGCAATATTAATACAATTTCACGGGAAATATAATTAGAAATTATTTCATGTTTAGTAAGAAATTTTTGAAGTGACACCATACATCATAACATTTGGGGCAGAGAATTCCATGAGCGACCAACATGACAAGTGGTTTTAGTGGCACATTTGAAACTCCTCTCGGCGTGTCCAAATCCAGTTGCCGGGGCTGTTGTCAGTGGATGGTTTTCACTTGGAGAAATGTGCTCATCCGCACCACATTTTCTGAAGTACATTTGAGTAGGAAAGTCAAATAGGGAAACTGAATAATGCAGTCACATCTGTTCGTTGCACAGGCAAAGCGCTGGCTCACGCACTGATTATACACACCTCTCTCCAAAGAATCTGCATTTATGAGCCCACTCGGGGAAGAGAATGCTGGCATGTTGCCTTTCAGGCAAGAGCTTGTTTGTACTTCTCCATGTCAGAGGCACAAGGAAGGAAACGGAGCGTCAGCGACACTGCAGCTGGTCTTTGAGGTGAGTAAGCAATAGAGAAGGGAACAGCCTTCCACTCCACATTTAAAGGACTGCACTTCCCTACCCCACGAAGCTGTCTTCAGGGCTCACCTGGAGTAATGCTGGCTGCAAATACTGCAAGAGCTTTGATGGCATTACTCATCTGTGGAGTGGCAAAGCAAGAAGCAAAGCCACCCCGAGCCTTGCTTGCTCTCACACAGAAGTGGATTAAAGGCAAGTCAAATAGATGAGAAATAAACAGGCAAATCAGAGGAAGACTAAGGCAATCAATTCCAAAAGCCACCATCCAGCCACCTGCTAAGCTTTTCTAATAACGCGTACTTCTACTAGAATCCCAGTGACCTGTATGTGATTAACCACCCCCAGCACCTCTTCCTTCCTATCACTGACTCTGCTCATTCTTCCTTCCTTCCCCCTCTCCTGCAGAATTCCGTCCTCACTGCCTAAGTGGATGCCATCCATCTACCCAGGCCTGGTTATTTTCACCAGTTAGTTCCTCTCCCAGTCTCAGCCCATGGGATGTTTCTCTCCTCTGAATCCCTGCTGCAACATAAATGATGGTGCCCAGGTCCTTGGGTATCAGTGACCTCTTTGCTGCTCCTGGCCCTTCTCTTGGACTTTCAATGCCAATCTCCTTCACTGCAGAGCCCAGACCTCCTTCCCTGCCCTCTCAACAGTTCCCCCGTGCTGTCCCACAAATTTAGAATGTCCAAACCTGAGCCCACAATCTCCCCTGCACCTTGTCCTCAATCTTGGTCATCCTCATTGCCATCCATCCATTTGCTGATGCTGGACACTGGGAAGCATCCATAATGTTTCCTCCCTTTTGATCCCTGATGATCAGTCACAATCTAGTGAGTTTTCTTCTATTTTTCTACCTCTGCTCCCATTATTCCAGCCTAGACCCCTCTAGTTCTTACCTGGACATTTGTAATTACTTTCCAATTCATCCTGGGAAACTGTCTTCCTTCCAATCCATTCTCATCACAATAGACAGAATGAGCTTTAAAAAAAAAATTAATTTAGGCAATTTTGCTTCAAGTTCTCCCAATGACTTCCCAATGCTCTCTGGGAAAGCCAAGGCCCCCAGTCAAGCCCTTTCCCCTCTAGTTCTATCCCAACCCACTCTCTGGTTCACTATCGACATCCATGGGTCTCCATCTAGCTTAGACTGGGGCAGAACCCAGGCACTGAGCCTTTAAAAGCTTGCAGTTGATTCTAAGAGGCACCAAGTTTGAGAACTGTAGGTTTAGAGACGTTGGCCAGATTCAGTTCCTTTCACAGTGCGTAGCCTCTCCTGCTCCGGCTTTTGCCCCCTGAGCTCCTTACCCCACCCTCTTCCCCCTGCTGCCCTGCAGGCTACCTGTCCAAATCGAGGTGTTCCTGCATGAGGGGTCATCTAACAATCATCCCCTCTTATCCAGGCTGACATCGCACCCCCCTCCCCACAGTCTACTGGTAAAATGATCTGTGACCGCACCATGCAGAGCTGTATTAGACCCTGAGGCAAAAAGAAAAACCAGTAATACTGATCCCATCTTTATACAAAATGTTGGTATTTTATTCATCATGTATTTTTGCATTCCTTTGCTTTTTAAAATACTAAATTGAAATATTATTTATCTTGAAAACTGAGTTTTTAGAGCCCCCTTCCCAAATTATGTGCCCAAGGCAAGTGCTTCACTACCTGTACCCTTTTCCAAGGCCTGATTTCGGGGACTTGTTCATCAAATGCCAACTCCTTCACTAGGCTTGAGGCTTGGTGAAGTTGCAAGGGTCTCTGGTTGTTCAGTATTCTGTCTTGAGCTCTCAACTGGCACACAGTTGGCCTCCTATAAATGCATGTTGAGTTAATAAGTCACAGTTACTTCTTTATAGATATGTTTTGCCTCTCAATTAAGTTGCTGAGGTTGGTCTCAAACTTGCAATCCTCCTGCCTCAGCCTCCAAGTCCCTGGGATGATTACAGTGTGAGCTACCACTACCTGCTTCTCTTGTGGTTCTCAATTAAACCACAAGTTCCAACTACCGTACCTGTGCAAGATGGAGTCCCCTGAATCCTTATGTAGTTCAGACTGGAAGCCTGGTGTAGGGTTGGTGTAGGGGTTGTCATCCTCCTAACTCAAGGACATCCTCATTCTTCCTCCCTGCTAGCCTCCTCCTATCCTGCATCTCTCTTGGCCAGTTCATCAAAACTCCTTCATGTTCCTTGATTACATATTTAGTTTGCAAATACATCTATTACAAAAGAATTTTCTAGAGGCTCCCAGCTTTCTTCCTGCCAAATAAGTCAGTATCAGAATAACCACAGGGCCTCTCAAATAGTGCCTCTCCAACTGTGTGGGGACCTTGTTCAATGACATTTCTGACTTTTTAGGTCTGGGGTGGGGCCCAAGGTCCTGCATTTCTAACAAGCCCCCAGGCAAGGACATTGCTTTTGGTCACCATGGCACACTGCATAGCAGGAATGTAGACCAGTGTTTCCAAGCCTTCCCTGAAAATGTGCACCAATTGGGCACTGATGAAAATACAGCTTTCCAGACCCCTCCCTTGGAGATTCTAATTCACTGGGTCCAGGAAAGATTTCAGGAATTATTATTTCTAACAAATATCCAGTGTAATTATCATCAAAAAAATTGCGGGTAAGGTCAAGGGAATACAACACCTGTGCCTAAGCACCTCCTTGAAGGGAGGGCTCCCTTTTCCATACCTCCCCTGCTGGCTTTCTTCCCTGGAAGTCACAGGGGGCAAATCAAATGCTTCGAACATCTAAAGATGGTCTGCATCCGAAATCAAGCTCCTTAAGGGAAGAAGCGGTAACGCATTCTTGGGTTTCCTTTATGTGATTGTTTGAATTTCTCATTTTGAAGATGTTTTACAAAAGCATAAAAGCAACCTGCAGAACAAGGCAGAGATATCTATGGAGGAAGGTGGTCATCTCCCTGCATCTACCCGGTCCTCACACCAGGTCTCAAGTAGGGAGCAATAACGGCCTGCTGATGTTACCCCTTTAAACACCTGCACACACTTAGAAGTACTTGAGGCTTTCGTCACCAAAGTTGAAGACTAGAATATAGATTATTCTGCAACTTGTGCTTTTCTTAAGTTAGCAATAAATTATCAGTATTCCCTCGAGTCAGGAGCTATGGATCCTTTTTCTAATTTCCTTTTGCTCGTAAATAGATTATTTCTATATAAATAGAATTGTACACTCCACAGGCATTAGTGTAATCTTCTTTCTACTCTTATTTGCTTGGGTCAGTGTCCTCTGCCCTCCCATGCTGACAACATGCAACTCTGAAATGTTTCTATGTTCACATATATGAACATAATACATATTTGCATAGAGAAGAGAGTTGTCATTGTTTTGCAAACAGAGAATTTCATTATATGGTCATGCATCGCTCTACAACAGAGACATGTTCTAAGAAATGCATTATTAGCCTGCCTCACCATCATGTGAACATCCTAGACTGTACCACAAATAGTGAGATCACTCCACTAACATAGCAAACTGTTTTACAGTAATTTTTTTAATAAGTAGTAGTAAATTCTAAAATAATGATAAAAGCAGTGTATTAAATACATAAACCAGCAACTAGTCATTTATTATCATTGTCAAGTATTTTAAACTGCCCACAATTGTATATGCTATACTTTTACATGACTGGCAGTACAGTAGGTTTGTTTACACCAACATTGCTGAAAACACAGGAGTAAAGTGTTGCACTACAAAGCTACAACATCTCTAGGTTACAGAGGTTTTTCAGTTCCATTATAACCTTATGGAACCAATGTTATATATCATTGATGAACTGTTATATGGCACGTGACTATATGTTCTTTTCAGCAAACTGACTTTCTAACTCAACAATACTTCCTGAAATCTATCCCCTGAGCAGACTTTGTAGGTTAACTGGTGTAGCTCTCATTGTTCTTCGTGACTGCATAATATTCCACATTATGGAGGTTATCTTAATGCTTGCCATTACTCTCAGACTGTTGTGCCTTCACTTGGCTCCAGATTTTCACCCCTCTGAAAAATGCTAAATTTAACAACTTTATACATATATCCTTTGATATACCAATTTGTGAGAAAATTTCAGTAGAATTACTAGGTCAAATTATATGTATGTTTATATTAAATGGATGTTGCCACATTGCTTTCCTAAAACACTGAAACAATTTGCAGTTCCACCAGCAATACGTGAGCACCTATTCCACACTCCCTTCCTTCCTTCCAAGGAAGAAATAATTATTGCTTATTTTAGTTTTTGCCAGACCAATGGGTGTGAGTAAGGACCTCATTGTTAAGTTTCATTTCCCTACCTGCTGAGTTTGAATCTTCCCAGATGTTTATTGGCTTTGCTTTTATTGTAAGTTACTTATTCACACCCCATTTTCTTTTTAATACTTGTCTTTTCTTTGTTGATTTGTAACAAGTACATGTTTTCTGAAATACATAAATCTTTTATCTTCCAGCTTCTTTGTAAATATCTTTCCAAATTGATTCCTCTATTGATTTTAATTATAGTATTCTTTGCTGTCCAGTAGTTGGAATGTTTTGAGGTCAAAAAAGTCTAACATCTCTACTATGTGGATTTCCTGATTTGGTTGAAGTCTCTCTCAGACTGAATCAAAAATTCAGATCTTCCTGTGAGATTATTTTTGCTTTGTCTCTTCCAGGCTTTTGCCATCTGAAAATTGTTTTTGTGTATGTTATGAGATAGAATGCCAACTTCATATATGGATAAAAATGGAACTAAGATCACTTGGGAATTAATTTTTCCATGTTAAACTGAGATACTTTGATCATGAATTTAATGTACACATGGGGAATTAGTTCTTAATTCATCATTTTGCTCCACTGATCTCTTTATTCTAGTCACACAATTGATTTAAAAATCTTTACTTTCTTAAAGAGGCCTTATTTAAAGTACAGTCAGTGTGTCTAGTCTTTCATATGGACGTTAAGGTCATTTAACACAATGCCCCTGTAATCTCTATTAATATTCTAATCGGGAGTCACATGAAATACAGAGATAAGTTCCAAGAGAACTGGCCTTTTAATTACATGAGGTCTTCTCATCTGAGAGCATTATGTTTTCCATTTGTACAGAACCTGTTTCATGTCCTTCAATAAAATTTTATACTTTTAAACATATTTTTCACTTATTCTTAAGTATTTTAATCTTTTGTCATTATTGTGAGTGAAATCATTCACTCCATTTATATTTCATGGGGCTTATTATTAGTATATAGAACAGTTTTTTTTTTTTACAAGACAGTCTGTTTTTTATTGGTTGTTCACAACATTACAAAGCTCTTGACATATCATATTTCATACATTAGATTGAAGTGGGTTATGAACTCCCAATTTTACCCCAAATGCAGATTGCAGAATCACGTCGGTTACACATCCACAATTCAGTTTTGTTTTTTCTATATTTACCCACCTTATCAAATTATGTTATCAATTCTATTTGCTTTATTAAACACTAGAATCTCATGGAATATAATCACTTCATCACCCAAATCCACAATATATTCTGATTATTTCGTTATTCTGAACCTTACTGAGTTTGCCAGACACTCCAAGACAATGCTAACTAGTAATGCCAATAGTGGACATTACTGTTTCATTTTTTATAACAACTAAAAGCTTTAACGATTGGCCTTTTATTATACTTCATTTTTGTTTTGGGCTTTGGGGCTTGGGGGTTCTTTGCTGCTTTTATTTTGTTTCAGCAAGTAAACTATTGTATTTAAGTGGTTTTCTATTTTTATTAGAAATGCCTGCTGAAACTTAGGAAAGGCCTTCCTAATATGTTATTTTCCTTCTTTATGTTATTCATAATATAAGTTATATTTATAGATTTCCTGATAATGATCCACTTGCATTCTTGGAATAAAACCTTCTTGGGTTACAATGCATTTATCAGATCACTAGACTTTACTGAGAGTTTACTTATTTTGCCTTTACTTACCTAAGTGAACTTGGTGCACATTTTTCTTGGGGATTATCATTTTCATACTTTGACTCTATAGGTTTTATTTATAGCCTTGAATAAACTAGATAATATTGTGACAATCCTATATTTAATTACAAAAATATTCAGCTCTAGAACCACCTAATTTTTGTGTTTTTGCATGTACTAGTCTCAGAATTTCAGCTTTTACTTGTTTATTACACATACTACTTATTAAAATTTTTTTGTGAAATATCTTCAAGCAAGATAGGTGCAAAGTTATATACGATCTTAATGATCAGCAAAATGAAGGCATAACATTAAAGCACTGGAAAATCCAAAACTAACTCTGAAATTTTAATTCTTTCTGAAGTAGTTGAAGCAAATGCACACATTTATCATGGAAAATAAGATTAAGCTACAGAAATGCTAATCGGTGCTCTGTCCAACGTTGAATTTAGATGCAATCCACAAATGGGAAAAATGAAAATAAAGTTAAATAGTTCAGTTAACTGTAACAGCAACCAAGTTGGAGATTGATAATATTCCTTTCAATTCCTAAAGATACTCTTCCTAGGAATATATTTAAATGCTATCCTTTTAGAAAATCCATTTGGAGCAATTCTAAACCACTCTCATTCCCAGTTGGGTGGTGATGGTTCATTCCTTGTATAGTTGATGATCACTGACCAGCCCTTGAGTTTGTTTTCGGTCTCAAACCCTAAAATTCTAAATGGAATCTGAAGCACAAATAATCTTAGCACTGTTTGTTTAACAATGATGTACAGTGACATGTGAAGACCCATAAAATAGGTCCATGAATTTAGGAATATAAAGCAAAGTAATGGGGTCCAATGCACTAAACAACAACAAAAAAAAATTTCTAAAAACAAACATTTAACAGAATGTAATAAGTTATTTTGGTAAGATCTCTTTTGACTCTACTCCCTTTTAGGCTGGAATGCAACCATAAAATTAAAAGGATCATAATAATAAGTATAAATTATATTGAGGTTATTCTGAGTTTAAGTAAATTTTTTTAAAGTACAAGGCAATGTTTTTTCTAAGCAGAAGCCTTAACTTTTCTAGTCAGGGCCATAACTAGGGTGAGGCAAGCAAAATACATAGGTCATAAGTTCTAAGGAGGTGCTGAGGTGCTTGCTTACCATGCATAAGGCCCTCGCTTTGATTTCCAGAAATGATTTTTTTAAAAAAAGGAGGTGACGTTGTGCAAGCATCTGCCCATTTAGGCAGTGGGGAGAGTAAGTGCCTCCCCGAAGAGCTGCCAGGCTGGCACTTGCACAACACTGTCCTCTTGAATTTTGTGCCCTACACACCTTGCTTGCCTCTCTCTGTAGTCCCAGTTTACATTCATTCCTTCATCCTGTTTTCTTTTGCTTTATTTTGTTCTTCCCATAATACTAGATCCATAGAACCAGATATAGTGCTGCATGCCTGTAATCTCAGCAGCTCAGGAGGCTGAGGCAGAAGGATTGAGAGTTTAAAGCCAGCCTCAGCAATTTAACGAGTCCTTAAGCAACTCAGTGAGACTCTGTCTCTAGATAAAATATAAAAAAGGGGTAGGGATATGGCTCAGTGGTTATGCACCCCTGGGTTTAATTCCCAGTACAAAAAAAAAATGTTCCACAGAAAAGCAGTTTTATCTTCAGTCATTTTTTGATGCATTCTTTAATGATAATGGTATCCAACTCTATGAATTAAAGTTTCCTCTGAGAATAGATTTTGATATAAAGCATTCTCCTTTTCAGTACTTTCTAGCTTGCAGCTTCAGGTTTATGTTCTTCTGTGCTCCAAAGGTTACTCAGAAAGAATTCCTCAACTTATGAATAGGATATTCTGGTCACTTTTAAATTATTTGTTTATATTTTTCTTGAATGTGGCTACAAAAATATATCATTTCTAAATTTCCTAAAGCTATATTTGTAATTAAGCAAATAGTCAATTTTAATAATATTCTGTCAGATAAATAAAAAAATTATGTTCTTTACATAAGGGACTTAAGATTATCTACTAATCAATGAAAGTGAATTTGTTGATTGTGTTATTCTTCTACATTCTTATTTTTTCTATTTGGATCTGATTCTGAAAAAAGCTTGAAAACCTATTTTTATCAAGTTGTAATTGCATTACATTGTTTGATACTCATAATTTTATTAAATATTAATTCCAATCCATAAATGGAGCATGTGGTATTATATAATATTCTTTTATCATAATTTTAATTTTAAATGCCTCTTTGACATCCAGTTTGCTTTTCTTAATTTTTCATTGTACTTTCTTAGTATCTATGTTCATCATTTTATGGTCAAAATTTCTTCATATTTAAGTTTCTTTAAAACTTTGCTTTAAATATTTTTCTTCTAGATAGAGTATATCTGGCTTATTTAAATTTTTAACTCAATCTCATTTTTTTTTTAACTTTTAGTAGGAAAATCTAGCCCATTCACATTTAGTGCAATGATTAGACTTGGACTTTCTTAATTGACTTTTCCCCTATTTCTTCCTTTTACTGGTGTTTATTTTTGCAACAATCAATATTATTTCCCCCTTTGCAATTTTGTTAATAATTTCTCAGAGATTTTCATCATATTTCTAGCTACTTTCCCTTTCTCGTTGCTCCTAAGCAATGGTTTTATTTATCATCAAATGAAACCAGACACTATTTTCTGGTATTCTCTGCTTCTTTATTCCTTATAACAAATCTTAGAATACTTTTTTCCCACCCCTAGATGCACAGCCACTCCCAAGATGGGAACTTTGGACTACTACTCTCCTTCCCACCTGCCCTGATGCCCAGCTTTGCTGAGTTACTTATTATTTTTAGTAATAGTTCTTAGAAAAGATGGTGATATGATCTACTCAAGAAACAGAATAGACTATTGCATAGTTGGAGGCCCAGCACAATTCATAGACTGACCAATGAGCTTCTCCAGCCTTCAAGTATCCAGGTGCTAGAATGCATTTTGATTTGGATGTAATCTTCTTTCCTATTTATTTCTTCACTATTCTTCTAAGCTCTCATATCCTCTGACCCTTCCCAACTCTTTTGGAGACTGAATTTCTGTAGTCACCAAGTAAAAGGAACTGGGAGCATATCCTTCTGTGCTTTTCTAGGTCATAGTAAACCAAAGAAATTTCCACACCATCCTTTTCTCTGAGCTAGCAGTTTTTCATCATGAAGCTTCCAGTGTGAACAATCCAATACCAGTATAATACTTTCTCCTTTGGGAGTAACTTTATCTTCTCTGGAGAAACTTGATGATTTCTGTTCTTTTAGCTGAAGCATTCTATGCCTAGGAGAGTGTCTTTCTGTCATTCATCCTTCCTGGAACTCCTTGAGATGCAAGTCCCTCTTCATTTCAGAAAATTTCTTATGAGACCCTCCTTAGGGCTCTCTTCTAACATCCTTCATGGCCACCCTCCCCACCTTGGCCCCCACCTCTGGATTTCTAATATCGCCTGATTTTTTCTTTGTGATGTTTCTCCAAGACTAATTCAGGCATCGACCACTTTCTCCTTCAATTTATCTCCTGTAATTTTAGTTCGAAATCGTACTTTTTTGGTCTTAGAAAATCAATTTGTTTGCATTGCATTTAAATATTTTCTTATTTTTTGGCTCAAAGTTATCTGTGGCAGCAACTATTTCTATACTGAGAGTTCTGTTTGTAATTCTCCCTGGCTGCTGGGCCTCAATAGGAATCCTCTTTTCCTTTGTTTGCTTCTTGGGACACTGGGGTATCTTTGGTGGCAGCACTCCCAAAATGGTAGACGGAAGAGTCATCTCAGCCTCCCTGGGCCCAAATCTAGCAGCAGATGGGTAGCTTATTCTCTGGGAAGGAACTGGGAGGAGGCCTCTCTCTTCCTTCCTGGTCTTCTCTCTGCTTTTCTCTTCAGGTGGAGGCAACTGGACCCATCTGGTCAGTTCTTCAGGAGCCAGAGGTCAATATTCTCAAAAGGAACCTCCCTCTGGCCTCCTTAGGACTCTCTGACATGTTTCCCAGGCAGGGAGGCAGGCTTGCCCCAGTCCTCTGTCAGGATTCTGCCATGGCATGAAGCATTGCCCACATCCCTGCCTCTTGGAGGGTTTGTCTGCCTCCTGGAGAACCTGCAGCTGCTTTCCTTAGGAGAGGCAGATGGGTTCAATTGTAGTGGTAAAGAGGCAGGATGTGTTCATCTTTCCAGAAGCCCCTTTACCTCAGGACTTCTTGACTTCTTTATTTTTTAATTTAAAAGTGCTCAATGAATATGACTGAATAAGTACCACACACCCGTACCTCAAATTTTCTCTGTACAGATTTGATCAATTATGATACTATTAGAAGCTAATTCAATTTTGCTTAAATAATGTTTTTTTTTAATCTCACAAAAGAAGTTCAAAGGTAGGGTGGGCTTCAGGAATGGTCAATTCAGCAGTTCAGTGATGTTGTCAGGATGCAGTATTTTCCCTTTGCTCTGCTGTCCTTCATATTGCCCTCATATTCATGTTAGGCCAGGTTTGCTGCTGTAATTCCAAATAGCACACTTAAGACATGACAACACCCAGAGAAAGAAAAGCAGAATTCAATAGACAACCCCTTATAGCTTGCTGACCAGAATTAGGTTATATGATGCTACAGTTTGGATCTGCAGTGTCTCCCAAAGGCCCATCTGTTAAAGGCTTGGAACGTTTATGAGATGGAGCTTGGTGGAAAGTCTGAGGTCACTAAGAACATGCCCTCTGAGGGGATAATGGGACCTCTGCCCTTCCCTTTTCTTCTTTGTTATTTGTTTGTTTGTTACATATGGACACAAGACCTTTATTTTATTTATTTATTTATTTTTATGTGGTGCTGAGGATCAAACCCAGTGCCTCACACATGCTAAGCAAGTGCTCTACCACTAAGCCACAACCTCAGGCCCCACTTCTTCTTATTCTGTGTGTGTGTGTGTGTGTGTGTGTGTGTGTGTGTTTTCTGACCATGAGGTGAGCAGGCTTTGCTATACCACGTATTCCTGCCATGAGGCCTAAAAGAAATGGGTCCTCCTGATCATGGACTAAAACCTCCAAAACTATGAGCCAAAATAAACCTTTCCTCTTGTTATGGTTTGGATCTGAAATGTCCCCTGAAAAGCTCCTGTGTGGAAAGCATGATCCCCAATGCAGCAAGGTACAGAGATGGGAGTTTTAAGCTATGACTGAAGCTCTGACCTCATAGGTGAATTAATCCATTTGCTGGATTAATTAATTGATAGTTGAATGGACTACTAGGTGATAATTGTAGGCAGGTGGGGCATGGCTGGACGAAATAGGTCACTGAGGGTATGGCCTTGGGCTATAATCTGTCCCTGGACCCTTTCTCTGTCTCTGCTTCCCAGATAGCATGAAATGAGCAGCTTTTCTCCATCATGCTTTTCCATCATAAAATTCTGCCTCACTCAGGCCCAGAGCAATGGAATCAGCCAACCATGGACTGTATCTCTGAAACCATGTTTCCCAACTATACTTTTCATTTTCTAAGTTGTTCTTGTCAGATATTTTGGTCACAGCAATAGAAAACTAATACATCTCTTTATAAGTTGATTATCTCAGGTGTTTTGTTACAGTAACGGAAGGCTAACACATAAGATCAATCCTAAACTTGGCAAAAGCAAAAGTATTAGCCAATAATTCATGAACATGGCTGTCTGAGGAGAATATACTGAAAATCAGGGAACAGCAGATCACAAGCTAAATGTCCTCAGCTTTATAAGCAGTTTTTCACATAAAAACAAACTGGCATTTGAGTGTTCACAATATGGAAGGTGCCTTTCATACATTCTCATTTAATCCACATCACAGTCCCCCTCAGTTGGCTATGAATATTATCTTTGTTTCACAGATGAAGTACTCAGAACTTAACTTCTACTAGATAACACAGTCAATGAGCCATCATTTAATTCCTCATAGAGTCTGTATGTTTATGATACAGCCTAGCATTGCCCTTCCCAACAGAAAATATCCTTTGCATAGTAACTCCCTTGGACCCCATGTGAGAGCCAGCAATACTTATGTACATTAAATGCCATCCTTTCACAGAATGAAGCCTGGTAACCAACTAAGAGTGACAGTCATGAGTGGCAGGCACTAGGTGTGCCCACCCTGCTGCTGATGAAATGTGTGGAGGCACTTGGCTATGCCTCACAGTTTTACCTTTGTTTTATTATAAAACAACCTCAAGAATCCTTACATTAAAAACAAGTCTCAAGATCTTAATATGGAACAGCTGAGCCCTATGCATTCAGTACTTGGCTTGAATATTCGTTCTGTACAGTCCCTCAGGAACTAACAAGTATCTGGAAAGTCAAACAAGCACTTCCTACTCCCATCTACACGTGAAACTCTTTGCACTTGGGGCTCTGCAACATGTGTGTGCTTGTGTGTTTCCGTGGTCTTTCATTGTAAAAGCCAGGCATACTCATGTTGGGGAAAAGGTGTCTGAAGTTCTCCTTCCCTCTTCCCACTCCTGAGATAATCACTGTTTGTGTGGGAAACTTCTACAGACTTTTTGCAATGCACTTATTTTAACTTTTTATTTTGGAAATACTGAAATACACATTAGAGAACAGAATAATGAAACCCAACACACCCATGCCCAACTTCAACAATTAACATTGGTAATGCATTGGAGCATAGTTGACATCGTAATGTTTAGTGATCTTAAAAATATTATAAAAATCCAGTTTGTAAAAAATTCAAGCTGTGTAGAAAGGCATAAAATAAAAAAGAAAACATCATGTTTCCTTCTCAAGACCTTTAATCCCTGTACTTAGAAATAACATAACAGCTTTTATGTGTCAATGTAGACACTATGAATATGTATTTTCACAAATGAAAAATAAAGAAAAGCCATGCCATACCTATGTATTAATACTTGTTTTGTTTTGTTTTTTTCTACTTACTGAATGTTGGACTTCTTCAAAAGTAAATACTGGGAGGAGGCTTGCATTCTTCTCCAGCAACAGGGTATTCTACCGAAAACCATCCTTAATCCAGGAAAGTGGAGACAGCTAGTTGACTTGGAAGTTAAGATTTCTGTCTCTAAAGCCTAAAAGGTTTACAAAGTGGATTGTGTGCAAAATGATCTATTGGAATGTGGAAAGAGACACTGTAATATCCATTAAATTTTATCTCATCTCTTAATTTTTTTTGCATATTTTAAGACATACATGGTCCTAGTGCAATAATTATTTATAAATAAACATTTTGAAATTAGACGAGTGTACTGAAGATTTTTAAGTATGGGATGTAAGAAGAGAACATTGGAGACCACTGCCGCAAACAGTTTTAATGAGCACACAGAAAGTAGAGATCTTTTAGGATGAAGGAGTAGGCTAAAGGCCTGTCTTGGAATCTCTGTGAACCATCTGAGGCCGACAAATGTTGTAACAGACGTGAAACTCTAAGCCCACTGAGAATTCCTTAGGTAAAGAGAACCCATCCATAACTGGGAACACTACAAAGTACCAGCCATCAAAGTGGTACTACCTAACGTGTTCTGTAAAACTCAGTCTCTTCAGGGGGAAAAGCAGATGAAGAGTTGGGGACACTGCATACTATCTATAATCAGTGTGAGGCTCACAGAAATCAGTCAGTGGAAGTTGATAAAAATTTCAAGTAGTGTGGAAGGGTGTAAAATAAAAATTTAAAGTCCTTTCCTCTCCCCAAATCCTTAATCCCAGGACTCAGAAGTAACTGCTTTCAATATATCAATCTAGACATTTTTTTTAATGATGTGTGAAGTAAGTAGTAAAGGCTCTCAGAAGTACCTAATTAAAAAATAAATAAATAAAATACCTGGGCACAGTGATGAATGTCTGTAGTCTCAGTTACTCCAGAGTCTGAGCCAGGGGCATCACTTGAGCCTGGGAGTTCAAGACTGGGTAACATTTCCAGACCCTGTCTCAAAACAAAACAACCAACCAATAAAAATACACAAAAACTAGTTCATGTTTAACTCAGCATTTCCATTTGACCCTAGCATCTACAACCTAACTTTTCTTTTCTGAATATTTGTTCAAAAAGCCTAAGTGGAGAGTGGGAATTCCATACATGATTTAGCTAAAGAAAACATTGATCCACAAATAAAAAGAAGCCAGGGCTTCTCCATAAAATTTCTAATCTACATACTCTGTCTTCTTCTCAAAGAAGACAAACTCAACTGTGCTTTTTCCACTCATGCAAACCATGGTGGGTATGTTTTATATTCTATAAACATGGTGCACATTAAATTTCAAAGAATATTTCTCTTCAGGGGGTTGGGAAGGAGGGAGACATAGAATCAGAGATATCAGAAATATGGTCATCTGTTCCATTCTGTGAGATTAGTTTCATTGCCTATTTACAAAGCTCACATTCTTTATTGAAACACAAATGTTTATTGAACATCTACTATAGTCAGTTTAAGGAAATGGAAATTAATAAAGTAGTCCTATATTAGAACTAAGTGGAAAGGGACAAGCCAGGCAGAGGGAACATCATACTGAGACCAAGTATGACCAAGCATGAAACAGTTAAGGCCTACAAATACAAAATTTCTAAAAGCTTGTTGACAGCGTGGCTGGACTAGAGTAAACTTTTACTGAAACTCCAAAACCCAGTTCTAGCATATCTTCTCTAGGTCAAGGTCTTGGCTCTTCCCACTATCCAGCATGCTCAGAATGCTCAGCACCCTGAGTTTGAATGGTTTCTAACACAGATTTCTCTATTTTCCAACTGTTATTTTCTTACCTTCCATTGGTCTGTGAGCTTCCTGAGAGCATGAACCGCAGTTCCCAGAGGGCTGTGAGAACACATTATAGTAGGTTGTTAAGTGACTGAGAGTTGAAGTAGATACTAAGTATAGAAGATTCTCTTAAAAGTTTGACCTAAAACAAGGCAGGACTACATAGCAATGTGGCATGTGTTAGGACAGAAGAATGGATAGAATTTCAAGTAGCAGATCAGCAGGACACCACCTCAGTCAGCCTGGTAGGCTACATGTCCTGATCCCAAGTTAACAGCAGTCATGATACAGAAGTCAGGTCTAAGAAGCTAAGAGCCTTTCACAACCTCCACTGCTGGGCCAAAACCGTCAGAAGAAATACCAACTCTGGCATCTGCCAACATACATGCTAGTTTCTTCAGCAAATGAATATGATGCTGGGGGAAAATCATTTAAAAAAATAAACAAAGGAATTTGAATGGCTAGGCTTATATATAATACAACCAAGAGCAGAACAGAGTTCCTTCATCCAAAGAAAAATTAGCCATTGGTGCCCAATATATAACCAATCTGGTACCATTAAAAACCCCACATATTCTATTTAGGCCTCTCTTCATCCTTCAGATTTGGGAGTAAGTATCACTTTCACAAGGATGCATTCATTCCCTCACCCTTCTTACCATTCTTACCAGGTCCTACCTTCTCCCTGGGTCCTACCTCTGTTATATCAGCTCTTGGATCACTGAAGACCTTCCCCTCAGCACTTATGATGGTTGGAATTGCACATTTATTCAAACGATTATTTGATTAATGCATATTTCACCTCCAGACCTTAAGCTTCACTGGGGCAGGGCAGTGTTAAGTTCACTACTTTATTTTTGTCTTCTAGCAAAGGCTTTGGCACAACCAAATGCTTAAGAAAAACCTGTCCAATGAATGACAGGTAACTGGCCATGCACACTGGCATCTGCATTAAATCTCAAACATGTTCTTATATTATTTCATATGAGAAGGGAAAAATTGTTAATAGGCCAGTTCACTCTATCAAAGATGCTGCCCATAGGTATTTATGAAAAATGAAAATTAACCACAATCACAAAACTAAATAATGACACGTTAATCACAACTTATTGAAACTTTAATTTACGAAGACTGGAACTGTGTTTAGAAATAAAAAGGTTAACTATCACACCCAAAAGGCTGTGGGATAAAAGAGGATTGTAAAACATACACTTTAAAAGATGAAATTATTAGAGAGGGAGAGAGAGAATTTTAATATTTTATTATTATTATTATTTTAATTATCGGCGGATATAACATCTTTGTTTGTATGTGGTGCTGAGGATCGACCCGGGCCGCACGCATGCCAGGCGAGCGTGCTACCGCTTGAGCCACATCCCCACCCTAAAAGATGAAATTATTTCCAACCAGCCTTCATTCTTCCCAAATGACTTCTAAAATGCATGTGATGGCCCAACTGCTCGGGAGGCAGAGGTGGGAAGCTCGTGAGTTCAAAGCCAGCCTCAGCAAAGGTGAGGTGCTGAGCAATTCAGTGAGACTGTCTCTAAATAAAATGCAAAATAGGGATGGGGATGTGGCTCAGAGGTCAAGTATCCCCGGTACCCCTCTCCCTCAAAACCAAAACAACAACAAAAACCTCATGTGATTAAGAGCACTTTTATATAAGACAACCTACACTATTTTATTCTAAATTTCTTTACACTGACTCAAAGAAATAATTCCAAAGTATCTTTTTTTAAAGACACAGTTCCACCTCCATAGATCATTATTATTTAAACAAGAAAGGGTAGAAGAATCAAGTTTACTGAACTGAATTATTTCACATATATTCCAATGTACTCCCTGACATGGTAAGCAGAAAATATTTTCCTTAAATAGTTAGCAAATCTCACAAAAAAATTAAGGGAGCAAGGAGGAACCTAATGGTCCTCTTACTAAGATTGCTGAATGACTGATAGCTTCAAAAGTTCGCCCTAGCAGTCAAAGTCAATTAATCATTTATTGTAACTGGAGCAGAATATAATTATGTTAGCTTGACTAGTTCAATTTCACTAAATAAAATCCTTATAAAATCATTATGAATATGTAATTATCATGAATTATGGCTACAATAAACAATAATGAATAAAGGCTATGAATTCAATTAACATTTAAAAGATTTTTATGGAAAATTTCAAATATAAATACAGATAGAGAAAATCCTTTAATAAGTTCCCAAGTACCTATTGTCCAGTTTCACAAGCTATCAACTCACAACCAATCTTGTTTCAATCGTATCTTGACACATTAGCCAACTGCAACACTTTAATTATTTTAAAACAAATCTTAGATATCATTTCACTTTTAAATATTTCAATTTGCATCTCTAAGATATGGGCTTTTTCTAAAAATATAACCACAATACCATTAAATTAGTTATAAAACTCCTATCAATTTTCATATTTCTAATGATCTCTTATTTTTTAAGTTTGTTGAAATGAGGATCCAAATGAGTCTGTAAATTTTCTAGGTATGGTTATCTCTTAAGTCTCTTAATTCATGTTTTCTTTTTTACTTGCATTTTGTGCTAAAGAAACAGGGTTATTTGTTCTTTGGTTTTCCAGTGCCTAGGTTTTGCTGACTGAGCGCCCTCTGTCCCTGTATTCCTATTAAAGTGGTCTAGAAGCTTGATTATGATCAAGATTTGACTTTTGGCAAGACTGCTTCGTAAATGTTATGTGCCATGTAACTTCTATTACACAAAAGTCCAATTACTCTCTGTGAGGTTAGCAGTCACTGGGTGATCACTGTCTAGATTATCCATCATTGGGGATAAAATGATAATAACCTATCATTTTTCATCAATTTGTTAGCTAGAATATGTCTTTAAAAGAATATTCCAAAGGCTACATTTTGTAAAACATATTCAATGTGTTTTACTCTCCTGCAGATGTTATCCTTACTGATGCTAAAATTAACTTCAACATCCTTCCTGAATCTTTTTGACAGACCTCTGGTATGGCAAGTTTTCTAGGCTCTTGTATCAACCTTTAACTACACCAAGAATTAGTCACTTATCCCAGAGAGTTTGATTCCTTTGAAAAAAATGTTATTTTAAGACCACAACTAGGATACTAAATTTGACCTTCATATGAATTATATACAGAACTAGTACAGTCAATTAAATAGAAATCTTCCACTATTGTTTCTAATAAATTTGAGTTGCTGCATACACACAGATTTTTAAGCATGGGGCTCTAAATTTTTTTACTTTTTAAAAAAATTATATGCTAACAGTGAAAGACAATATCATATTTTTTATTACCAATGACTTTTTAAAAAACCTGTAACCCCAAAATTCCATTTTTAGGAATTTATTTTATTAGGCTTAGGATTTTCACATAGGATTGTTTAAAATAATGAACACTTTGGAATGTAAATATCCAAACAATGGGGACATGGTTAATGTTAAAATGTACAGTACATCCATAGAATGACGTGTTTACAGTCATTAAGATAATGTAGATACAATATCAATGTATCCTTAAATAAGAAAGATGGGTTACAAAAGTGTATATTATGCTTTTAGTAATGAATATTAAAAGTGTCTCAATGGCTATGTCCCCAAATGGTAGTACAAACAAGATCATTCTCTATGTTTCCAGCTGGTTTAGGATTTGGCTTCCCTGGGTCAGTTGGCCAAGCCAGACAGGACTAGTCCACCTGTTTCTCAGCTTCCAGAATTTTGTTCTTGTTATCTTCTCTTCAATTCACCTTGTCCTTGCAGGATTATTCCTGTCACTGTAGCAGGGACTTCAGGAAAGAGCAGAAGCTTACAGATATTGTGCTCAACCCTCTATTTTTACCTAGCTTTCTTCTGCTTTTTGTAGAACAGATATTCTGAAAACCTTATCAATTACAGAGTACATGAATTTCTAAAGAAAATAATACACATATCTACAAGCAATATAGCAATGTACAACAAAAGGACTCAATTTGCATCCTAATAATAGAAAGAGTTGGATCCGGAAATAGTAATTGAAAAATTTAACTATTAATGGGTAAAGTCAATCAAATCTATGTTTTTGATTTGATACCAGGAATTGAACCCAAGGGGCACTTAGCCACTGAGCTACATTCCTCGTCCTTTATTTTTGAGATAGGGTCTTGCTTACTTGCTTAGGGCCATGCTAAGCTGTTAAGGCTGGCTTTGTACTTGAGATCCTGCTGTCTTGGCCTCCTGAGTTGCTGGTAGTCACTGGGATTAGAGGCGTGTGCTACCATGCCTGGCTTTATTTTGACCTTCATATGTTGTGTTGCCTAGGCTGGTCTTGAACTCCTGGGCTCAAGTGATCCCCCTGCTTCACTTTCTGGAGCAGCTAGGAGGGTCTACACATATATACCATCATGCTGGGCTTGAAAATGCTGAAACCAAAGCTGTGCTCTGTGGGACAAACTGATGATCCTTAGTTTGTTTTTTTTTTTGTTTTTTTCTTTTTTTGTACCAGGGATTGAACTGAGGGGATCTCAACCACTGAGCCACATTCCCAAGTCCCTTTTTTTTTTTTTTAAGGGCCTCACTATGTTGCTGAGGCTGGCTTTGAACTCACTATCTTCCTGCCTCAGCCTCCCAAGCCACTGGGGTTACAAGTGTGCGCCACTGTGCCTGGCATCCTTTTAGTTTCTTAGAAGTCAAAAATAGTTTTGGAAACTAAAACTCTTCAAACTTTAGTGATTTCTCTAACAATGAACCATCCCTGGCAGCTGCTTTAAAACTACAGCCAGCTTGCTCCTTGTTTGTGGGAAAACTTGAGCCTTTAAATAAATGTGGATAGTGGTATCTTCCTTGTGCCCATGAAGATGGGCAATCCAGGTTTATAAGCTGATATCTCTCATTAGAAATATTTAATGAGAAATTAAAGGTTTTTCAAGCACAAGCACCCACAATTTCACAGCTGTGCCAATCCCATCTTTTGAGAAATAATATTAGGCTACAGGGAAAGAGATTAGACTTTAGTTTGTTTAGTTTGGATAAATCCTCATTTTTCACTAGTCTGTAAATATGACAAAAATGAAGTATCCAGAATAATATGCTAAAGAATAATTCCTTTCATTTAGTCAGGAAAAGTTGCCTGTGAGAAGCTTTTTTGATAGTTCTCAAAAAAACACAAAACCAAAAGAAAAAGGAAAAAAAAGGAAGGAGGAAAGGGAATTATAAGACTAGAATAGGGCCCTGCAAGAAGTAGTCTGCCAATATATTTTTTTTAAATTGAAGCTAGCTACAAATGAGTAATGTTAAATAGGTAAATAGGCACTACTTATATAGTAGTTACTTTGTTAGTTTGGGACAATCAAAATTAGTATTAGTTATTTATGAAACTATCAACATTAATTATTTCAGATAACTGCAAATTTGCTATTTTTACTTATTTATATTCTGCTTCAAGTTTTATGTATATATTTATTTTGGAGCAGTTTCCTAAATTCCAATACCAATTTACAAATAGAATCAACAATAAAATTAGTACAGTTTTTGGGCATAGTATTCTTTGTGTGTCAGGAGAAGGACTTATTAAAGGAAAAGACAGCTTTATATGGTCAGTATTGCTTTTTGAGGTGTCTTCAACATTTATGTTCTAGACACCTCATTTTTGTCAAATTCACAGACTTACTTTTGCGGGGGTGTACTGGGAATTGAAACCAGGGGTACTCTACTACTGAGCTACATCCCCAGTCCTTTTTATTTTGAGACAGAGTCTTGCTAAGTTGTGAGGTTGGCCTCTAACTTGTGATACTCCTGTCTCAGTCCTTCTTCGCTCGGATCACAGATGGGCACCACCACATCCAGTCAAAATTTCTTTTCTAGAAAACATGAAAATGTCAATTCTTTATTTGTGATGAACCTGACAACAGGAAAATGTTGGCTAAAGTTTCAGATATATTTATCATTAAACTAGACTTTTAAAATAAGTGAATTACTTAGCATTCAGAACTTTGAAAAACACAAATAAATAAGACCACAACACTCAGCTCTTCCTCCAAGATAAGCACTGAATATTGATTAGAAACAGTGAAAAGTAGTTGAGATTAGGTGTCTTTAAAATGTTCATTATGTGTAAATAGAAAGATATCTAATTGGATATTTTCTACATGGACTCCAAACTAGGAATAAAGATAACTTCTGCTTATATGGAAAGAAATTAACTTCTTTCTGCTTAACAATTCCTTTCATTTAGTAAGGAAAAACTGCCTGTGAAAAGCTTTTTTGATAGTTCTCAGTATTCAAAGAGTATAGAACCTTCAAGCTGATTTCATCAAGTCTATTTATTAATGCATTTCAAGTTTCAAAAAACCTTACATCTTTGCACAATACTTTATTTTTTGCAATTTTTAGTAAAAATTTCCAAAGTGAACAAAAAAGATACTGTATAAAACACAGTGGACATTAAACTGACAGTAGTATTAGATCTCATTTTCTTGATCTTTTCATTTTTACCACATCTTGATTTGCAGTGGAAAGAGTTCAGTGCACGTATCTTTTCAGAAAACATTTTAACTTAAGACTCAAAATACGGCAGTGTGAACCTGCCAAAACCCTACCACAGGATAACATTACAAGCAAAAAATTTACATGTTCCAAAGTCTACCACACTCAAGAAGTTACTAAGAACTCTTGCAGAAAAAAAGTCACCATTTTAGAAATGCAAACCCACTTCCAACCTTTGCACAGTTCAAAAAACAAAGGCATTTAAATGATTTAAAAGCAATTTCTTACATATCTACCTACTTGTTTGCTTAGAATTATTTATAGTCTATCTGGGGTTTCATGTACAAAATTTGTCTCTAAATCATGTACAAAAAGCTGTATTTTGAAAAAAGTCACCACATACTGTACAAGTTTACAAGGAAGAGATCCCATTATTTTCTCTAGCATTTTTGGCCTTGCTGGCTTGCGTCACATTATGAGAATGATTGTGTAAACCTTATACTCTTAAGAAAAAAGGAAAAAAAAAAAGCCAAACCACAGAAATCTGTTCAACCTTCCCTAAAGTTGCCTCTATGTGAAGCCAGGAAAATCATAGATATTTACTTCTAATTGAAGTGATGTAGTTGGGAAACAGAAGCAATAAATATGTCACAAGCTTAAACTTTTTTGTAATGCCCCTTTCCATTTTCTGCATAGCAATAAGCCTGTTAATACATTAAATGTTTTTGTTTTCTCTTTCTTTAAAAACGCCAATTATTTACATCTGCTTAAAAAATAAATTTGGAACGGGACATTGTGCTGTTTCACCTTCACTGTTAAAATATTTTAGGGAAAAAAAATGTCAGAAGGCCTATCTACAATTTTAACTACTAGCTGAGCAAATTACTCATCTTTAGTGGTTATCTATGATCAGTGATGATATGCTGAAAAAAACTTCAAATATTTCAATAAAGACAGCTTTTCTTTTTCATATCAGACAAAAACATAATTAGCATACTTAAAATATATGAAAAACACAAAAGTAGGCTACAAATAAAAAGAATCATTTCACTGACATAATTCCTACCAAAGTATGAATCAAATTTTACCTATCAATTAAAAATTGGAATTGAATTAGAAAATTTAAAATATGTAAGCAGAAACTAGACACACAAAGAACTCTAAAGTAGTATGCTGCTTATGTCCAGTTTGCACAACACTTAAACTGTGTTCCTCAGCATAGTCACTCATGCTCATAGCAGCCATTTGATAAAGAAAAAATGAATCTAAGAACCAACTCTATCATAATAAAAGAGTAAATGGATTCTTGTTTCAAAACTGCCTATGTAAAGCATTACAGAATCCTGGACCACTGAATACCACCATTCTCTGTTATCCTGAGTATGTCAATTAAACAGTAATTTTTCATTAAGAGCGGAAAAATTTTATAATACAAAGAAACATCCATATTGCAATTTCTGTTTACAATTGCACACAGAAGTACAGTGTACGTAAGAAATACATGTCTGCATATAACAAGGTATATACATTGGCAAGTGATGTCTCCAATGTTGAGGTGGTCGAGCCTCTAAGCCTTGATTGGCAGTTGAAAAAAATATCTATGTCAATTTGTGAAGTTTATTGAGAGCCAAGTTTGACTGCAAGTGAAGAAAATGCAGCAACGAAGAACAGGGAACACGGGGCACATAATAATTTTCTAAGACTTTGTGCCATTAGGTTAAAAATATCTGTCCATAAGAAAATTGGGTTTCTTTTCCACCCCACCCCCCCAAATTGGTATTTTCAGGCTTTAAATTTTAAGTAGTTCCACCTGGTCTGAGGACATGATCTCTTGCCATTTTTCTTCTACTATTATTTGAGGGTTTAGTCTGGAGATGATGACTTAATAGGTTTCTCTTTGGAGTGAAGTTTTCCCATTGTAGGCACTAGGAAGAACCAAGGCAAAAGCTGCAATTAACGTCTCATGTGTCCCATTTGATAACTCTCCCGGGGCCTCTGACGCTGGGGTTGCTGAATGGGCTGTGGAGGTCTCCTCCTCTTTAAAGTGCCTGTGAATTATAAACAAAAGCAAAATAGTTCTCTGTGAGCTTTCAAATCTTTAAAAACAACGTTGCTATTTCAGTAAGAAAGGTTAGAGAGAAGCACTATTCAACAGAAATATGAGCCACATAAATAATTTTACATTCTGGTAGCCACAGGAAAGAAACAAGATTTAAAAACAAATTGAAGATGTACTCAATATGAAAAATTATTAATAAAACATTTCATTTTTATACTATCTTCAAAGTCTAGTATTTTATACTTAATAGCACATATCAGTTAAAACTAGTCACTTTTCAAGTGTTCAATAGCCACAAGTATTAGTCAGATTAATCTAGATTAATGTCACAGATTCTGAAAAAAAAAAAAAACATGCATGATAAAATGACCATATGTATGAGCAAATAACTAAACCTCTCTGACACTTGGAAACCCAGTCTGTACAAAAGGAATAACAACTAAACCATACAGTATGTTTGAAGATTTTATAATTCCTGCAAAAGTGCTTGGCATTTTTTATGAAAGTTCAATAAATGACAGCCAGTTTCTTTTTTAATCTTTATTTTAGTTGTCAATGGACTTTTAGGTATTTTTTTGTTTATTTATATGTGGTGCTGAGAATTGAACCCAATGCCTCACACATGCTAGGCAAGCATTCTTCAACTGAGCCACAACCCCAGCCCCAACAGCCAGTTTTTAAAGGTGCTATTTCTTTAAAATGAAATCAATATACAAGTAAAATATTTGTTTTACTTGAACAGGACCACAATTTATGATAACTAAATTGCTAACATGTGGCCTTTAGAAATTCTTTAAAGCTAACATTGTGAATTTAAGAAAAGCAATAATATCAAAATCAAATTTCCAAGTCAGGAGCAGTGGTGCATACCCCAAATCCCAGTGACTTGGGAGGCTGAGGTAGGAAGATCTCAAGTTCACCAGCCTCAGCAACTTAGTGAGACTCTATCTCAAAATACAAAATAAAAAGGGCTGGGGATGTGGTTTAATAGTTAATTGACCCTGGGTTCAACTGCCAGTACCAAATACACACACACACACTCACACGTATGTATGTGTATGTGTGTATTTTTTTTTTTTTTTTTTTGTAATTGGAAAGAAAAAAATTCCTAGTTTTGAACTACTTTGTGTAGGGTAATGCATAGTAAAAGAGGGAATATTATCCCTCAGCTCAGACTCTCCCCCTGCAATTGCTTTGGGCAATGTCTGCCCCCATACCTGTAATGAACAAATGTCCTAAAAGTGGCATAAAAGCCACAACTACATCGGAGAAGGGGAAGGATAAATAAGGTGAGGACTAAATCTGGAGCAGTGGCTTCTTCCCTTTTTTGCTCCAATGCTCAGAACAAATCTAAAGAGAATCTCTCCCAAAAGCTGTGTCTTCCTGAGAGGCAAATAGTAGAAAACAGAATCAAGGAGTTGTTTTCAGGGATACTTGACAGTGGTTCTTTAATGACTGAAGCCACTGCCCTAGGACTCTGGCTCAGACTGGCATCTATATATACTCCCCAAAAACTTCACCCCTGGGAAAAAGGAGTATCATGCTAGAAAATATTTCTATTATTAAAACAATATTTTAATAGCACAACTATTTTAAAATATAAACACTAATAATTTAAACTTAGCTTAACTACTGTAACCAAAAGACCTGACAAGAACAATTCTAGAGGTGGAAAAAGGTATTTGGTGCTTATAGTTTGAAAGGTCTCGGTGCACAGACAGCCAACTCCATCGCTCTGGGCCCAAAGTGAGGCAGAATATCATGGCAGAAGGGCATGGAGGAGGAAAGCAGTGACCCACCCGGGCCTGCAACTTTCTACCTGCCCACGGTTACTGCCTAGTTAATTCATATTAGCGGATTAATGCATTCATTAGGGTAAGGCTCTCATAACCAAATCATTTCACTTTCTTGCACTGTATTACACTTGAGCTTTTGGGGGACATCTCACATCTAAACCATAACAACTACCACAATAGAAACAAAGAAAAATATCAGTATATGAAAGAAAAACAATGTCAAGCCAGAATAAGAATTTTTAGTTTTAAACATTTTTAGATACTCAAGATATATTAGCAATAAACTGGCAGTCATTAGCTAGACTAGGTTGATAAAAAGCACACTTAAGCAACCCGGCGCATTGATACACGCCTGTAATCCCAGTAGCTCAGGAGGCTGATAGAGCAGGATTGAGAGTTCAAAGCCAGCCTCCACAAAAGCAAGGTAATAAGCAACTCAGTGAGACCTTGACTCTAAATAAAAACAAAATAGGACTGGGCATGTGGCTCAGTGGTCGAGTGCCCCCAAGTTCAACCCCCAGTACCAAAAAAAAAAAAAAAAACCCAAAACAAACAAACAAAAAAACCTCACAATTAAACATCAACTAAATCATTCATCCAGTAATTTCACTGTCAAAGGAAAGTTCTGTAATGTTATTTACTAACGACTCATTAATTCAATTCACCTGCTATGGCTCTGAGTTATATAAACACACACTTTGTTCAACTGTACTTACCTGGTAGTGGTTTAGGAGGAGGCAACTTTGGATTACTACTTGGAGTATGAACACTGCATATCTTGATAAATCCAGCCATTAACATAATCAAGGCAATTCCCATGAGTAATACTGCCCACCAATGAGCCTAAAAATAAACAGATTTTCCACTGAAAGAACTCTCAAATGTTTTAGAATATAAAATGTAGAACAATTTAATTTTTAAAGAACACTTATTGGAATATGCACATCTATCATATCTATGCACATTTATTAAGTATTTAAAAAGTTTAAAGGAAAAAAATAGATATTACCCAGACTTTCACCTCCTAGAGGAAGCCACTCATCCTATTTTCCTTTCATTCTTCTATATACAACTATGTCATACATAACAAACACACATGCAAAATTAAGGTCATCTTGTGCATGGTTTATACCACATTTTCCCATATTACTAAGTATATTCTGATTTAAATATTTCCTTTGTGTTTTGACTTTTTAATCTTATAAACTGCATTTTGTTTGCTTTTATATTTTCACAGCTCAGAAGGTATATAACTTGCATTAAACTAGTAAGCAGATTTTTAAAATACTATTTAGCTTATATTGTTTTCTAATTATCAAAGACTAGAAATTCTCTTTTTAAGTTCCTTTTCCTTTATTTTAATTTTACTTATTTGTTTGTTTTGCAGTACTGAGGATTGAACCTAGGGCCTCATCCATGCTAGCTAGGCAAGCATTCTACCACTGACCTATACCTCCAGCCCCCCTTTCTTTCCCTATGACACTTGGAATTTGAGACCCAGACTATTCTCATGATATGTATCTTAGTTTTGTATATATTTTCTTCTTCCTTATAATTCATTCATTCATTCATTGATTTAGGGGTTAACTATCTTTCTATTTTTAAAATATTTATTTTTAGTTGTAATTGGACATAATATATTTTATTTATTTATTTTTATATGGTGCTGAGGATCGAACTCAGGGCCTCACACGTGCTAGGCAAGTGCTCTACTGCTGAGCCACAATCCTAACCCCAATATCTTTCAGTATGAAAAATGGAAGGACATATACATAATACAGCAAACAAGTGAAATTTACCTAATCTGAGAAGGAGTCAAAAACTTCACATAAGTCACATTAAAAAAATAAATTAGCTAAAAATAAATAAAACCTTTAAAAATTATTATTAGTATAATCTTATTTATAGAAAAATTACATATAGTCAAACAATAAAAAACCCAAAAATATAGAAAAATTACTACTTCCATTCTTAAGAAATTCTATTTTATAATTAAGTATCAAACTATTTTAAGAAAGCATATATTAATAAATATCATATAAAATATTTACAATTTTAAAATTAAATCTTTACATTGGTTTATTATAGACTAGTATAATATATATAGTTACTGTTAGATATTTCCAGCAAAACTCATATTTAAAAAGATTTTCTACAATCTGGGGTCTTGTAATAAACAGCCTACTGCTACTCTGCACCATTTATTTTAACCAGCAATAATGAAGTAATTAAAGTAATAGATGCTTAAATTAAAATGCATGTTGTGGCAAAATATACCCAGGCACTTTTTCTGTGTGCATAAATACTTATATAAATTTTTCAATAATTTGTTTCATTTTGAAAAAAAATATTAAATTTACAAAAAAGTTCCAAGAAAAGTATAACAAGCCTTATAAAATCTGGAAACACCTGGGATTAAGTTGCATATACCCTGCTGTTACTCCTGAACATATTAACATATAATTCCTACATCACAAGGGTGTTTCCAAGGTAACTAGAATACAATCAACAAAATCAGAAAATTAGTGTTAATTCACCATTAACATTTAATCCTCAGACCCCATTCATTTGTCATCTGGTTCAGAATCATGGGCGATATATTTTGCTATCATGTTTCTTTAGTATCCTTCAGTCTGGAGATTTCAGTCTTCCTTTGACTTTTAAGACCTTGACACTTTTGAATATCACAGGGCAGTTATTTTATATGCAAATATCCCTCAATTTGGGTTTCTCTGATATTTATGATTAGATTCAGGCCATGCATCTTTGGTAAGAACATCACAGAAGTTATGCTGTTCTTCCACAGCATCTTATCAAGTAACACAATTCTGATTTTATTACTAGTGATGTTAACTTGGTCACTTCATTAAGTTGCTATCTGCCAAACTTTGTCATAGATTTTTTTTAATCTTTTATAACCAATAATTACCTTGTAGGGATGTAATTTGGAACTATGTAAATGTTCTGTTCTTCACCAAACTTTCAATTTATTATTTCCTCATGGTTTCCTATTTTATATGAGTTATAATATGTTATGATCATTAATGTGTTTTTGGATATGTCCCCATCATTCCTAGAACATTTTCTTGCTTTATGGCATAAGTCCCAGATTTATCTTTTTTTTTTTGGGGGGGGGGGTACTAGGGATTGAACACAGGAGCACTCAACCACTGTGCCACATCCCCAGCCTTATTTTGTATTGTATTTAGAGATAGGGTCTCACTGAGTTGCTTAGTACCTCACTTTTACTGAGGCTGGCTTTGAACTCACAATCCTCCTGTCTGTCTCAGCCTCTCAGGTTATCTTGTTTTTAACTACCACAATCCTCGGATCAATCATTTCTTTAAAGAACCCTGATTCCTTTTAGTCCTACTCCTCACATGTAGACATTCTCCTCAACCCACTTCCAAATTGACATCCCATTACAGCTGTCCCTCTGTTGGGGAGGCCTCTTGCCTGACTTCCCATTCAGATGGTCTTCCCCATCTCACACCCTACCAACCTTCAAGCTCCAACATCCTGTTCTGTAGCACTGAAGCTCTTCCCTCCTGGCATGGATGCCTATCTTGTGTATGTGTGTGTGCTTGTGTGTGTAATCTTAAAAGTAACCTTGGAATGATTTATACTTAAATGTGGTTTCTCCAAAGTCAGATATAATTCTCAGATTACATCTCTGCACAGGAGAGCTCCATAGCCATCTTCCTTCTTTTCATTTTTATTTTGATTCTGCAAGCTGTCAAAAGTGTCTCAGGTTTGTCCCTATTATCACACATTATTGAAGGGACTACAAACCCAAACATCTAAAAGGGAGAAAAGGTGTAATGCAATTCAACCTTTCTGCTAAAAGATCTGATTTTTCAAGAGAAGCTACAGATCTGAATTTTTACATGATATTTATTTTTAAATGGTGGCAAATCATCCAAATTTTCTAAAAACAATATGTAGACTACACAAAACATGTTGTTGACAGGGCTGGATCTGGCCTGAAAACTACTTTTTGTATTCTGAGACTGACAAACTTTTCTAAAATTTTCTTTTGTTTCCTATAGAAAATAATTTTCAGAGCTCTGTTCTCCTTATTAATCTTTAGGATGATATTCCCTTTTTATATTTCCTGTGGACTCCTATTGTTTTTTTCTGTTTTCAATCACTCTCAAGTAGTAAACCCTCAAAAGGCAGGATATAGGACTACCTTTCAGTGTCAAAACAGTACAGGACAATTTTGAGCAATGAAGGACATTTAGCATCCTTGGCCCCATCGATCAAATGCCAGTAGAGCCCCTCAGATACTCTAATAACTACTGTACATTTCCAAATATTGTCTGGGGAGGTAGACCTGCAACGTGATCTAATACTGGAGAGCAAAGGGACAAGGATCTTGCTACTACTTTCAGGTTGATGGCAACTTGTGTCATAAAGAGATGCTTCTATCCTTAATGTTCATCATTCTAACACAGGTCCTCCTAGTCTTCACTGATCACAACCATTCTCCACATGGCCATCAGTGCTAAGACTACAGAAAATATGGAATTGACTATGTAACTCCTTTATGTAACATTCTTCTCCAAAAGCTTCCTACCAAAGATTTTCAAGATACACCACTGAGAAAGAAAAAAAAAGTAAAAACTTGACTACACAATAAAGTATAGCAAAGTATGATATGATTCTACTTACTTTTTCTTGAGTATATATGCTTATGGCAATACAGACTAATTATGAAGAACATACAAGAAATTCATCCTGGGAAGACGGGGGTGGGGGGTTTCAGAATAAAAAGAATACCTACTTTTGCTTGTTTTTTTTTTTTTTTTTTTGGGGGGGTGGTACTAGGAATTGAACTCAGGAGCACTCAAAACACTGAGCCACATTCCCAGCCCTATTTTGTATTTTATTTAGAGACAGGGTCTCACTGAGTTGCTTAGTGCTTTGCTTTTGCAGAGGCTGGCTTTGAATTTGCAATCTTCCTGCCTCAGCCTCTTGAGCCACTGGGATTACAGGTGTATGACATCACACCTGGAAAAAAATGCCTACTTATAAACATATTACTTTGTCAATTAAAAAAGAATAATTAAACTTTTTGAAATTACAAAAAAAAACTTTTAAACTGGAAAATTCACATTTCTATGATTCTGCCATGTTCTTTCTCTCCATAAAATATCTCTATACCCTCTGCTGCTATGGTCCTTAAGAACTTAGCTCTGGCCTCACCTTCTTAAAAAGAGGGCTTCCTCAGGGAAGGGGCTGGAATTCAGTAGAAGAGCATTTGCCTAGTATGCTTGAGGCCCTGTGTTCTATCCCTAGCACCTCCTACCCCCACAGTGCAAGACTTCCCTAGTAGGGCTTCCTATTTTCCGTGAAAACAGCATACAGAAACTGAAAATGTGTTTCTAAGGACTTATCTTCTCTATCCCAAACTGAATTATGTGTTTCTTAAATTTTTATTCTTCCACCTCAGTACCTAGCCCACAACAAACAAACAAAAAACACCACCTGTTGTACTAGTTATTATAGGCAAATCATTATTCCAAATACTGACCTCAAAATACACCTAAGAGCCCATTTATTATTTCTAGTTTGCCCAAAACAGACAAATAATATGATAATAAGATCTTATACAGAGACCACACATAATTTTTTTTTTTTAACTTCAAACGATAGTTTTTCAGTACTTACACAGTCTGAAATAGCAAAGCAAGAAGTGTAGTAGTGAGAGAAGCAGACTGGAGGAAAAAAGGGCTGGATTTAATGGTGGTTAAAACTTTGTAGAAAACAAAGGTCAAAGGACCTAGTTCCAGTTCAGATTAACAGATATTTACTAAAACATGGCACTTGAGAACTTCTAGTTCCCTCAAGCAAATGTTCCTGGCCTTCCTCCAAATTTTTCTAGGTAGCTACATATTTCAGAAGTCCAAAGTTTGAGATTATTTCAGTGGCAATAACAGCAGCTTTTTAAAATTTATAGTTTCTAGGGAAATGAAACATGGCAATGCATAGAAAGTAGCAAGAAAAATTAAATAAACAATGATGCATTTGAGAGCATAGTAACCATGGCCACCTTTGATAAAGTTTTTTTGTTTGTTTAAGGCTCCTTTTAAAAGAGAAGTGTCAGAGTGAGTAAAATTACATGTTTTTATCTTTTACACACTACAAAGTGGTATGGGGGGATAGTACATCAACTAGACTACTAAATGCAAATATGTATATTATTTCAAAAGAAAGCATCACAATTTGTCTACTTATTAGTCTGAATAAAAGCAGAATTATCATTTTCTCAGTAAATATTTGATAAACACTAATTGTGTGCCAGGCTCTCATCTGTCACAGATACAGGGGTGTTAAGGAAAACTTAAAAGAAAAAGAGAAGGCATTCAAAAGTTTTAAAAATGACCTGGAAGTTAACAAGTATGAGAAAATAAGAACCAGCAGACAGACGGTATTCAATATAGTTATTTCTATAAAGCTAATGATAAGTAAAAGATCAAAATTTACTGGTCTAATTTATCATGCACTAATTAGAATAGTATTTAATTTAATAATCTAAATAAATAAAGAACCTATAAAGTAATAAATAACTAAACTGGTCATCAGCTCAAAAAAATGTGTGGGGAGAGTGATGGAGAGCTTCTTTTCTATCTTTCAGGAGATACTATAATCTGAACTTTCACCAAAGGTTCTTCTGCTGTCCTTCAAACCCTCCATTCCCAACCACCAGCAATACACCAAGCAGAATGTAAGTGGTTACTAAACTTTTGGTTACTTTGGCTTAGCCAGGGAAAGCAGGATAAAAATATCACAAAGGGAAACATGAAAACATTGCAGATTCAAAGCTAAGACCACATGTACACCTTTTTTTCCACATAAATTATGACATTTGAGAAAGCTAATTCATTCATCTACCAAATGTACAATGCATCCTTACCATTTGCTAAGCCCAATGATCACATTACATCTTTACTGTTAAAGCTTCAGAAGTATGTGTCCTCTTTCACCAGGACATGAAGGACTCTAGAGGACTATGATCACCTCCCATTTTCTTAAATTAAGGGTTCTCCAAATGACTTCTAAGGATACTAAGGGTTCTGAAAGCCTTAAGGGTTTCTAGAATTTGTAAGTTTGGATGAAGTTAAAAAGATGAATATATGATACAACTTCTCCCAATTCTCCTAGATGACGAGAGGATGCAATATTTTCTAGACACATTTGAAAATCCACACAGGATCTTGTGCTCTGTGAAGAATTTGGGAAACAGTGTTCACTCATAAAGAATATTAGATGTATGGGTTGGGGTTGTAGCTTAGTTGTAGAGTGCTTGCCTCACATGTGTGAAGCACTGGGTTCAATCCTCAGCACCATGTAAAAATAAATAAATAAAAAGAAGGTATTGTGTCCATCTACAACTAAAATATATATATTAAAGAGAATATCAGGGCTGAGGCTATAGCTCAGTGGTAGAGCACTTGCCTTGCATGTGTGAGGCATGGGGCTTTTGATCCTCAGAACCACATAAAAATAAGTAAATAAATAAATAAAGATACTGTGTTTTAAAAAAAGAATATCAGATACTTCATCATAAAATTAGAGTACAGTATGAGAAGTTAATTCAAAAATGAAAAAACGCTGATTCTTGACCAAATAATGACTTTAAAAAATGAGTTCCTGATAAATCTGAATCCATAAAAGAAAAAACACACATAAGTAGCAGGTGATAAAAGAAGGGACACACAATGATAAATTTGGAAGGGAAAACAAGTAAAAGATGGTTTTCTAGAATGTCATACCTAACACAAAAGATAGAGAAAATGAGAACACACATCGACTGTGGAAGAAATTGAAAAAGAATTATTAATGCCCTCAAATCCCACTTAAAGATAAGGAGATAATGATTCTGAATCTCAATAGATTTACTGCAGAATACTCTCAAATTTTAAGACCTAGATGACTGACTTCTTGATAATCTACAGGATGTTTATCATTATCTCCTAGTCAGTCTCACAGTAGACACTCAACAAATACACGGAATGCAGTTTTGAAAAATTTAAATGTAGTTATAAACAACTCCTCCTCAGGAAAGAAAGTATCAGTTACATGGCATGCCAAGAAGTACTGAACTATTAAGGTTCTTCCCACTCTATGCTTCATGGAGAAAAAAGTTGTCATAGAGTACCACAGAAAGGAGATAAAAGGCCACCAGGCATCCTAACAGCCTACACTATTCACTACAAACACCCTGCCCTGATATGATGAAAGGTCAAAACATGAGCTTAACCAGGTCAAGCAAAAAAATAATAAAATTCCAGTTCTTTTTGATTATGTGCACTTGACCTAGTAATATCCACAAATGCATCAGCAGCCTAAGGTTACTCCTCATGCATTATGGGCCATGCTATTTGAAAGAGTGGCACTTAACAATATAAAATTAAATCATGTGCTATTCCAAACTCATTTAAGACAAACCTGTATAAACCTAGAAGTGTTTATTAATCAGTTCCAGAACATGAGAAAAGGTTTCATTAAATCCACCAATTTAAAATAAGAAAAAAGGTTTTTAAATGGTTAAAAGATCCTATCTATTACATTTTTAAAAAGTGGGAACAAATGAGTTTTTAAATTCTAAATAATTCAATGAATCAAAATTAGAGATAATGGAGAGAAGTAAAAAACTATTGGCTTAAGCCAGGTGCAATGGTGTATGCTTGTAGTCCCAGTAGCTCAGGAGATTGAAGCAGGAGAATCTCTTGAGCCCAAGACTGTGAGACATCCCTGGGTAACATAGTAAGAGATCCCCATCTCAAAGAGAGGAGGGGGGAAATACAGATGATATGAATTTAAATTGTACCTAGATAATTTAAAATATCTAGCATAACATATACTCAGTAGAATGTAATTTTGAGATTCCAATTAATAAATTTCTTTTTCTGTGTACATTGTCCTCTAAAGAAGACAAATATACTAAATTTCAAGTTACTAGAGATAATCAGAAAGGAGAAAAATATCACTGGATCTGAGCTGAAAAAAATAATGGAAGAAAAAGCTAATAAAATTAAGTTGCTTGAAGGCATAGCATTGATAAATGCCAGAAAGATGATCTGAATCCTTATGTGATTCCCAAAGCCTGTGTTCCACTGATCTATGGTACCAGGAGGAACCTCTGGCTTAACAGATATTTATGGAACATCTATTATGCAACAAGCACAAGAATACAAAAATAAGTAATATTATGTTTTAAGGAGACTTAAAGTAACTGTCCAATTATTTGATTTGAAACTTGGCCCCCTAAATTCAGTTTAAATGACACTCCCATTACACAGCCATTACATATCTAAAAGTCACATATTCTAACATACAAGGTATTATTTTCTTATGGGTAATAAGTACCCTTTTAATGTTGAAAGTAATTATAATTTTTTTATTGTAGAACATTATTATAAGAGTAACAAAAGGGACTAACATCCCACACAGACTTTTATGCTTTTAAGGTATCCTTAGTCTTATGCATTCTCAAAAGTGTGTGCATGCGTGTGTGTGCGCGCGCGCACACACACACACACACACACACAATTTAAAAAGTAATCTGAGAAAGGGAGACATAAGTTCTAAGTCCAAGTTCATTCAGGCACAGTACATTCTCAAATACAGAGAAAGTTTCCTACAGAAATTTAAATCACTTAGAATGTATGAACATTTAAGTGAGTTGATCTAGTCATTCTCAGCAATCTTTTAAGAAAATTCTAAGTAATTCAATATTGCACAATTTGGAGATGTGTGGACTTAAAAATTAAATGTAGTTCAGTGGAGTAATGCTGGATGAACATCCATAATCATTAATAGATCTGCAAAAGGCTGTGTATCTGATCTTATACTGTTCAATATTTCCTATCATGGATCACATAAAGACACAGAAACTATACTGAAACTTCAGAAAATCACCAATTTCTTTCTCATCTCTCCTGTTCAGCAAATCGGAACCCACAGCTGGCTATCTATCATACTGAGACAAGGGAGAAGTATAAAAAGCAAGCAGGGCTTTCCAAAACAACTTGAAGGAAAGTCCCATGAAAATGCTCTAATCACATGGACCACAAGAGGAAGTAACACATTCCAGAGATAAGGAACACAGTAAAACTGAATAATTCTCATCATTTACTAACCAATCTATGAATGAAACACAGGTGGAGATTTTGATCACTTTGAAAGAAATAATAACCAAGAATATTCAAACTTCAAAACCCTTCAGATAAAGCAAATCCAGTATAAATAGGAAAGAAGTGATTTTCCCATAACACCGCCGACCTCTGACCAAGTAAAATTAAGATCAAACCATTTTAAGTTAAGATTTCTCTATAGATAAAAACTCTACTTACCACAATCCACTCAGCAATGTTTTCATAAAGCTCTGGACTAAAAATTGCTTTTTTAAGCCTAGCTAGAGGACCATCAGCATCTACTAATCTGCACCGCATGAAAACATCACAGTAGCCTCTAAAATCATTGCAAGGGGATCCAGGTTGCAGAGTGATGGTTCGACCATTGAACTGCTTGCTCCACTGTATAGAACCTGTGCTGGCACAAGTTGATGGATCCACTGGAAAAAAGTTAAAGAATAATTTCTTAACGGACCAGTTAAGGAAAAGGGAAAGAAGAAACAGCCTAAAATCATTACTATGACACGATAAATAGACCTTTCTAGTTCAGCTGAGTAATGTCATTAATAATTCACCTTAATGTTTCAATATAAACAACCAACCAGCAAGTCTTATGTCTATAATGAATTTAAAACTTTCTAACCATATTTGTATAAATTACTGCCATAATGCTAGCCGTGTTTTGTCTAGTGTATTATTAAAATAGTACATTTTAGGCAAGATGGGTGCAGTGGTGCACACCTGTGATCCTAGCAACTTGGGAGTCTGAGGCAGGAGAATCACAAGTTCAAGACCATCCTCAGCAATTTAGTCAGATCTTCAGAACTTAGCAAGACCATCTCAAAAACCAAAAAGTGCTGGGGATGGAGCTCAAGGTGTAAAGGTGCCCCTGGGTTCAGTTCCTAGTACCAAATAAATGAATAAGAAAATAAGTATAAAAACACTGTAGGGATTCTAATGCTAGAGACACAATGCTATGTTATATTTAAAATCTTCTCAAAAGAATAGAGTTAGCTAGGAACTATTATGTCAAAGTTTAGAACTTAATATTTAGGACAAAATAATGGTTTTTAAAGCAGATTTTATACTCTTAGATCTTAAAAGCCTTACTTTTCTTCATACAGCAGACATGACATAATTCCTTATCATCTTTGCCATCAGAACTGGCACAAGTACATTCCTCCAAGCCATATTTCTCACAGATAGAACCTGCACATTGCTGGAACAAAAGACAAATTATTTAAAACCTTTATATAGTCAAATGTGCCTATAGTAACAGGCAGGTATAAGCTTCTATGTCAAAATAATTAAGTGCAAATATAACTGAAAAACAAACATAGAGCTAGGAATGTGGCTCAGTAGTACAGCAATTACCTAGAACGTACAAAACCCTAGGTTCAATCCCCAGCATCCCTGAACCCCAGCCATGGGGACTCACATAGATGGGTATCAGAACTGAATAATACAAACACATTTGAAAAAGAGTAAATCCAAGTAAGATAATAACTCTTCTAAAGTGATGTCAACAACAACAAAACCCCAACTAAACAAATGCAGAGAAAGATTAGATGAGCATTAATTTTATGTTGGTTATTATGACTCCTCTATATGCAGAGAAAAATGAAATTTTCTATGTGTAGAGGAATAAGATATTTAGCAATGAAAGCTTTAAAGACTCACATTTAAGGACAATGACCAGAAAAGTTCTTTTATTTAGGCTGTTAAAATATTAATTTATAAAACTTAAAAGCAGCATAGACAGTCATATGCCTAGCTGTACTATACATTTCTCCAGGGAATACCAAACACATGTCATTGGAAAGATAAAAGACAAATCAGTAGTTAATTGGATGCCAGTAGGCACTCATCCCACATAATACATTCATAACTTCATCTGGGAAGAAATGCGGATGTTACTGAGAGTCCAAGATTAATTACTTTACATAGCTTTAAGTGTCAACAAATACTCTGAAAAAGTAGTCTCTATAAATATAAAAACATATAAAATCAAATGCTTACCCCATTAATACACACTTGTGTATGCCTATTACAGTCTGTGAAGTTTGGTTTAGGATCAGATGCTGGGCAGAGAGCTGTGCCACCATTACATATCCCTTCTTTCGCACAGTCTGAATCATCACGACACTTCTCAGACTTTGACTTAAATGTACACTGTGCTGTACAACAAGGACCTTGACTTGGACTAGATTAAAAAGTGAATTAAAACAGTGAATCACTAGGTATTTTCTGTATACTCAGAAATGCTTCTGATTTTTAAATCATTAATTTCATCATTTAAATGGTAAAAGTGTTACTGCTACTAGTATTTAAATATTAATAAAACTTGGAAGCTACTGTATTTGAACATTTTAGTAAGTGAGGAAAATTAAGCATCTGCTTTTTAGCCCAAATATGCTATATTCAGTATTCTTACTCTATTTTCCTTTTGTAAAATATTATAATAGAAAATGGATTTAATATTAAGGAAGTTACCAGTGTTTTAATAGTTATATTATACATTAATCAATTTATCAACTTTTCCATTTTTATGCTAAAATCAAACTAAAATACATATACCAGTCATTTAAAAAATATTATACAAACTATATTCCATTGCATATAATCTGTCACTACTGAAGTAATCTGATAAGGCACTAAAGTACTCCATACTAACTAATATCTGAAGTTAAAATTCTAAAAATATGGAAGATAGTCACATTTTTAATGTTAGCAATTAAATAATATGTATTTTATTAAGCAATTATAATTATTTGTTCTTTTTTAACAACCACCACAAAAATTATAAGTAATTCAAACTGCCAACTGGATATTAAATGCCATTCCAGAAAAAGTAAAATGCAACAACAAAGACAAAGTTTCAAAACTATAAGCATCTCTTAATCTCAGTTTTAAATCTATCAAAACTGCTTTTAGGTAACTTTACAGGAACATTACTAGAATTAGTAAGGTACCTGCAGTGTTTTCCGGGTTTTAGTTTGCATTTTTTCCCCTCTGGCTGGTTTGCATCAAAGCAACACTCATCTTTACACTGATCACTATAGCCACAATCGCATTCTTCACCTTGCTCTACCATTCCATTTCCACATATAGGTTGGCCAGATTCTGAGGAAAATAAAAGAAAAGGTAAGCAGTGTTTGCAAACATTAAATTTACTTAAAAGTCACAAACTTACTAGAGCTTTGTAACAAAGGGAGAAAGGAAAACTTTGGTGAATTAGTAAAGAAAAATAAACGAGGAATCCGGAAATCAGGAAACCTAGTTTTAACAATTTAAGAAGCAATGTAACCTCAAGCAAGCAAGTCCCTTCCCTTTTGGCAGCCTCTGTTTCTTAATCTGCATAGTGAAAGGGTTTGAGTTAATGGCCCTTCTAAGGCCCCTTAACCTGTTATTTAGTTTAGGCCACATTGTGTTTTATTGAATAATGACTACTATTTTTAATGTTAGCAACTAAATACCATACCAATGCAAATTAAGATAGTGCTTCATCAACCAGGAAACAAAAAAAAGAAAAAAATCATTTTCTTACAGAAAATTTCAAACACATATAAAAGTAGTAAAATAAAAAGCACAATGAACGCTCATGAATGCTGTACTTGTCTCAGTTATTTCCAACATTTTTTTTTTCTGTAGTATTTTAAAACAACCCCACCTAACATAGCATGGTTCCTATAAATACTTCAGGAGGCACTTTTAAAAGATAAGGATAAAGGATAAGAAGATTTTTCTTTTTTAAACCTAATCATAATAACATTACCACATCTAAGAAAATTAACAGGATGTTTAATAGCACCTAATAGCCAATACACATTCAATTTCCCTCAACTCTCTCTTTACAACTGATTTTAAATCACATTTCCAAACAAGGTTTTCCCAACCCCAATTCCCCACCTCATGGTTTTGCTTTTGGTTGACACATCTCTTAAGATATTTAATATAACAACTTACTCTTTTCATTTTTACATCATTTATTTGTTAAAGAAGTTGGGTAACTTTGCCCTATTAAATGTCTCACATTTTATTGGGCTGACTATAATATAAGCCTCACACATTTAAGGCAAGTGCTCTGCCACAGAGCCACAATCCAAGCCTGCAAATAACTAATTTGAAGTAATAATTCTATGTGAGATGAATATTAATGCATAATAAATATTGTGTCCATTTTCTGACTATCATTTTCCCTTTTCTCCCAAATTATAAAATTTATAGGAACCATAAAACTACTATTGGACTTAAAAAACATTATTACTAAGTAATTTCTAAAAGATGTACATTAGTTTTGCTTCTCAGCTAAACCAGGCATCTAGGGAAGAAACATATTATTTATATTTTTTGTATTCCTATACAGCCTAACAATAGTGATCTAGAACTTGGTTAGTTAAGGATAGACAGTATGATCTAAGTACAGTGAATAATTTTAGAAAATTTCTTCAACTCTATTTTAAAGTACAAATTTTTGTTGATGGAGTTTAAAATTGTAATAATGGGTTTGATTCCCACTAGTTGCTAGTATGCTAGAGCAAAAAGAATAAACCCAGCATATCCTAGGTATAAATATGAACAAAAAGAATAAACCCAGCATATCCTAGGTATAAAATCTTGTACTCTTTTCTTTCAACTAGACCAAAATCAAAGTGGAAAATAATCAGAGTACAGACTTTAAATGAAAATTAAATGAAGAGAAGGGAACACATCTCAAATACAAGAACCCTACATATAGTACATCTGAATAAAAACATTCTAGAGAGATTGGCTTTACATTTAGAAAGTTCATTCTTATCCACAACCACACCAACCATTAAAGGAAATTGTAGAGGTTATTGAAATTCCATCCCTCTGTATAATTTTGTATCATCTCTTTTGTTCTCTAAAATTAGAAGAATGCATGTGTACCCATACGCAAAGCAATAATGGTTTTTTCAAGTCCAGTAATAGTTTTATAATTCCTATGAATTTTATAATTTGTGAGAAAAGGAAAAAGTGATAGTCAGAAAATGAACACAATATTTATTATCCATTAATATTCATCTCGCATAGAATTATTACTTCAAATTAGTTAGTTGCAGGCTTGGATTGGGGCTTGGTGGCAGAGCACTTGCCTCACATGTGTGAGGCACTGGGTTTGATCCTCAGCACCACATACATACATACGTACATAAATGTATTGTGTCCATTTACAAGTAAAAAATATTTTAAAAAATTAGCTATTTGCTAACAGCTTAAATACACAGATACTATATAAAATGCAAAAATTAGCTGAGTATGATGGTATACTCCTGTAATTCCAGCAACTTTCGAGGCTGAGACAAGAGGATCCCAAGTTCAAGGACAGCCTCAGCAACTTAGTGAGACCCTGCCTCAAAACCTACAAAAAAATAAGAGAGATGTAGCTCGGTGCTACAGCACCCTTGGGTTCAAGGGTTTAAAATAAAATTATAGTAGGTACACATTTTATTGTAATTTAAAGAACTAATTTCCTATAATACCTAAAAAGCAACATGCTTACTTGTTAAAATCAACTTCAATCAAAAAGTTTACTATGAAGACTCAATTTATAAAGTAAAGACCCTAACATCTATAAGTACTTCTATATTAAAAATCAACATAAAAACATCCCTGATTACAGTAACAAAAATGGTAACATTAATGTGATTTCAACCTACCATTTTATTATTTATTTATTTATTTATTGGGGGTGGGGGTACTGGGGATTGAACTCAGGGGCACAACTGAACCACATCCCCAGCCCTATTTTTTGTATTTTATTTAGAGACAGGGTCTCACTGAGTTGTTTAGTGCCTCGCTTTTTGCTAAGGCTGGCTTTGAATTTGTGATCCTCCTGCCTCAGCCTCCCAAGCTGCTGGGATTACAGGTGTGCACCACCACACCCAGCTCAATCTACCCTCTAAAAAGAAGCCTTTAAAGGAAAAGGCCAAAGATTCTGAAATAAAGGATGAAAAGACAAACTACAGGGGCTGGGGAAGTGGCTCAAGCAGTAGCGCGCTCGCCTGGCATGCGTGTGGCCTGGGTTCGATCCTCAGCACCACATACAAACAAAGATGTTGTGTCCACCGAAAACTGAAAAATAAATATTAAAAAATTCTCTATCTCTCTTCTCTCTTTAAAAAAAAAAAGAAAAAGAAAAGTCAAACTACACTTTTGGAGAAAATATTTATAAACAATTATCTGATAAATAATTAGTACCTAAATTATATAAAGAAATCTCAAAGTTCAGACTGGGGATGTAGCTTAGTGATAGAGTGTTTGCTTCGAATGTGCAAGGTCCTGTGTTCAATCCTTAATATCAAAGAGAAAGAAAGAGACAGAGAAAGAGAGAAAGAGAGAGAGAGAGAGAGAGAGAGAGAGAAGGAAATCTCAAAATTTAACAGGAAAAATATCCCATTAGAAATGACAAAAGAAAAAAATCAATAGGTATTTCACCAAAGAAGACGTATAGATGGCAGATAAGCTCATGAAAAGATGTTCAACATCTTTAGTCATCAGAGAATTACAAGTTAAAAGCATGAATATCACTACACTCCTATCAGAAGGGTTCAAATAAAAAAAGTGAAAACATTACACTAGTGAAATGAAGAGAAACTGAATTCAGCCACGCGACCAGCACTATTCATACTAGAGGTTCGAAACATAGAAATTAACTAGTGAGTTCAAATTAAAGACACATAACTCTTAATTTACCTTTTTCTTGCCCAGCTCAGAGACAGCTTCTCCCAGCTCTTGCCTCTAGCCACCTGATGCAGTAGCAAGGTTTACACAAGAGGCCAGAAAGAGAGAGAGAAACACGCCAGGGAGTGAGCTTTTATTGGGGAACAAAAAATTCAGGGGAAAATTCCATCCAATGAGGGTCGAGGGGGGAAGCATTCCAAGGTCAGGGTCAGTGATTGGTTTTCAGGTCAGTGGTCAGTCACAACCCCACACGGACAAGCCCTCACACCTGGGGAAGGGTGGGGAAGGCTCTGACACAGCTTGTCTAAGCACCTCACACCCAGCCAGGGAGGTAGCTCAAATCACGTGCAAGAACGGCTTCCCACACTGAATCATTCATACATTGCTGATGAGAATGTAAAATACTGCAGTCACCCTAGAAAATATGTAGTTATATACAAAACAAAACAAGCAATTAACTATATGGACTTAAAGCATTTACCCCAAAGGAAAATAAAAACTTATGTTCACACTAAAAACTTACACATGAACGTTTATAGCTAATTTATTCATAACAGCCAAACTCTGGAAATAGCCTGGATATCTTAACAGGTGAATGGTTAAACAAACTTAAATAGTATCATGGAATACTACTTAAAATAGAAAAGAATAAACAATTGCTACAAAGTACTTAGTTATTTATTTTACTGGGGATTGAATCTAGGTGTGCTTTACCACTAAGCTAACTCCCCAGCATTTTTTTTTTAATTTATTTTGAGACAGGGTCTCTCTAAATTGTTAATGAATTTGCAATCCTTTTGAATTGCTGGGATCACAGCACTTGGTTACAAACAAGTTACACAAATCTCCAGGGAATTGTGCTCAGTGGAAAAAAAAAATAGACAATCCCAAAAAGTTATATGCTGTATGATTCCATTTATATAATAATTTGAAGAGACAAAATTACAGAAATGGAGGTTAGTGGAATAGGAGAGTGAATAAAAGAGTGAACAGTAGGCCATGTGCTTATTAATGGGCAACATCCTTTTGCTGATGAAATTGTTATGAATCTTGACTACGATATTGGGATACTTAAATCTATAAATGTGATAGAATTGTGACAGAATTGTATGGAACTAAATAAAGACAGAAATGAGAGCAAAAGAAATTGGGAAAATCAGAATAAGATCTATGGACTGCATATATCAATAAAAGTCTTGTGGTTCTGATATTGTACTACAGTTTTACAAGATATTACCAGTAGGCAAACTAGGTGGAGAATACAGAAAATCTAACTTCTCATAACCTTATGTGATTTTATAATCATCTCAAGGACATTTTCCATTACAAACAAAAGGCTAGGCTTATCTGAGAATCTGCCTCAGTTCTTATTTAACACCTCTTTGAGTGCTCTTTATGTACACTCAGTGTTTGCTCTGAAGTAACTTATAATCTTGTGAAAAACAACAAGGACACACAAATAAACTTTAGGACAAAGTAGAATATTTAGAATTCATTAAATGCCTCAAGAGAGGCATAATAGATTAATGAAAAAAAATTGATATGTACACACAATGAAATATTCACTAACAAATAGGAATGGACTTCTGATATATACTATAAAATGAGCAAACCCTGCAAATATTGTGTCAGAGGAAATAAGAGATATAAAAGAATAAATATTGTATGATTCCACTTGTATAAGGTACCCAGAATAGGCTAATTCATAAAGACAGAAAGTAGATTAGAGGTTACCAGGAGCTGAATGGAAAAGGAAGCAGGAGCTACTGCTTAATGGATAAGGAATTCTGTTGATAAAAACAATTCAGAGGCTGGATGTGGTAGCACATGCCTGCAATCCCAGCAACTCAAGAAGCTGAGACAGGAGGACTGAAACTTCTAAGCCAGACTGAGCAACTTAGTGAGGCGTTAACCAACTCAGAAAGAGCCTGTCTCAAAATAAAAATAAAAAGAACTGAGGATGTAAAAAAGCACTTTGTCATTGTCAATCACCTGAACCAAAAAAAAGAAACAACTTGGAAAGATAATGGTGATGACTGCACAACATTGTGAATATAATGTCCCTAAACTGTACTAAACTGGTTAAAATATAGCAAATTTTATTTAATATATATTTTACTATAATAACAGAATTTCATAGCAGTTTAATTCATATTAGCCCAAACTCATCCAGCACATGTGTTCATCAATAGAAAATGGCTGAACAAACTCGGATACATTCATGTAAGGCAACACTACAAAGGAACAAAAGAAAAATACTAGTGATGAATCTCAAAATATTATACTAAGTTGGACCAATGAACTATGGCAGGAGCCAAAATCCAGCCCAGACCACCCACACCAGCCCACGCAGGTTTTAGGCTGTCAGCAGGCCTGGTTCACTCCTTCCCCAGCGGGGCAGACATGGCCAGAGCATAGCTTTTGGAGCAGGACTGTCCCTTCCAACCAGCAGACTACCACAGGAGGTCAAGCCCACTGGCTGAGTCCACCTACTTCAACTTACACAGGGCCCAGATCCAGGATGCAGTAGCATCCATTGAGGGACACCAGTAGGGTCTGGAAGCCCAACATCAAGGTGAGGTACAGACAATCTGTACGGGTACTACAAGAATATAGGGTAGAAATTGTAATACTTCAGATCCATACTGCAAGAAAGGAAGATATAGACAACATGAGAAAACAAGGGAGGAAAGTGCCCCAAACAAACCAGGACACTATTATAACAGAACCCATGGACAGTGAAGTTGATGAAATGTCAGAGAAGGAGTTCAGAAAGTTCATAATTAAAATGATCTGTGAATTAAAGAATGATGTAAATGAGCAAACACAGGCAAAAATTGATCACTTCAGTAATGAGATAAGAGAATAAATACAGATAGCAAAAGATTACTGAGAGAGACAGAGAGAGAGAGAGAGAGAGAGAGAGAGAGAGAGAGAGACAGACAGACTCTGAAAAAAAAAAAACAGCCAGAAATCCTTGAAATGAAGGATGCAATAAATCAAATAAAAAACTCAATAGAAAGCATAACCAACAGACTAGATCACTTGGAAGAAAGAAAGTATAATCTGGAAAATAAATTTGATCAAACTGTGAAGAAAGTTAGAAACCATAAACAAAACATCCAAGAATTATGGGACAGCATCAAAAGGCCAAATCTAAGAGTTATTGGGATAGAGGAAAGCACAGAGCTTCAAACCAAAAGAATGTACAATCTCTTCAATGAAATAATATCAGAAAATTTCCTAAGCATCAAGAATGAACCGGAAAATTAAATACAAGAGACTTATAGGACACCAAATGAACAAATCTACACCAAGGCATATTATAATGAAAATGCCTAGCATACAGAATAAGGACAGACTCTTTTTTTTTTTTTTAAGAGAGAGAGAGAGAATTTTTAACATTTATTTTTTAGTTCTCGGCAGACACAACATCTTTGTTGGTATGTGGTGCTGAGGATCGAACCCGGGCCGCACGCATGCCAGGCGAGCGTGCTACCACTTGAGCCACATCCCCAGCCCAAGGATAGACTCTTAAAAGCTGCAAGAGAGAGGAATCAGATCACATATGGGGGGACCAATTTGTATCTCAGCAGATTTTTTTCAACCCAGACCCTCAAAGCCAGGAGATCATGGAACAATATATACCAACCTCTGAAAGAAAATGGATGCCAACCAAGAATCTTTTTTTTTTTTTTAAGAGAGAGAGAGAAGAAGAATTTTTTAATATTTATTTTTCAGTTTTCGGTGGACAACATCTTTATTTTATTTTTATGTGGTGCTGAAGATTGAACCCAGCACCCCGAGCATGCCAGGCGAGCACGTTACTGCTTGAGCCACATTCCCAGCCCCCAATCAAGAATCTTATACCAAGCAAAACTAAGTTGTAGATTTGATGATGAAATAAAAACCTTCCATGATAATCAAAAGTTAAAAGAATTTACAACTAGAAAGCCTGCACTACAGAACATCTTCAACAACATATTCCAAGAAGAGGAAATGAAAAATAATGATGAAAATCAGCAGAGGGAGGGATTACACTAAAGGAAAATTTAATCAGAGGAGAAACCAAGTCATATTTAAATACCAAAAATAAACAAAAATGGCTGGGAATACAAATCATGTCTCAATAATAAGCCTGAATGTTAATGGCCTAAACTCACCTATCAAAAGACACAGACTAGCAGATTGGATTAAAAAAAAAAAAAGACCCAACAAAATGCTGCCTCCAAGAGACTCATCTCATAGAAAAAGACATTAACAAACTGAACGTAAAGGGTTGGGAAAAATCATACCACTCACGTGGACCTTGGAAACAAGCAGGGATTTCCATCCTTATATCATAAAGTAGAAATTTATTTAAATTAAAGTTAATCAAAAAGGATAAAGAAGGACACTTATAAATATATATGCCCCAAACAACGGAGCAGCTATGTTCATCAAACAAACTCAAGTTCAAGAGTCAAACAGACCACAATACAATAATTTTGGGTGACTTTAACACACCTCTTTCATCATTAGGTAGATCTTCCAAACAAAAGCTTTTAACAAAGAAACTATAGAACTCAATAATACAATGAATAACTGTGACTTAACTGACCATATATAGAATATTCCATTCTTCAATGAGAGAATATACTTTCTCCTCAGCAGCACATGGATCCTTCTCTAAGAGACCATATACTATGCCACAAAGCAACTCTTAGCAAATACAAAAAAGTAGAGATACTACCCTGCATTCTATCAGATCATAATGGAATGAAATTAGAAATCAATGATAAAATAAGAAATAAAATCCACTCCAACACCTGAAGACTAAATAATATGCTACTGAATGAACAATGGGTTACAGAAGACATCAAGGAGGAGATTAAAAAGTTTTTAAACGTGAATGAGATCATAGATACAAGATATCAAAATCTCTGGGCACTATGAAAGCAGTTCTAAGAGCAAAGTTCATTGCATGGAGTTCATTCCTTAAAAGAAGAAAAAGTCAACAAATAAATGACTTAACACAATATCTCAAAGCCCTAGAAAAAGAAGAACAAATCAACACCAAAAGCAGAAGACAGGAAATAATTAAAATCAGAGCTGAAATTAATGAAACTGAAACAAAAGAAACAACTGAAAAATTTGACAGAACAAAAAGTTGGTTATTTGAAACAATAAATAAAATTGACAGACCCTTAGCCATGCTAACAAAGAGAAGGAGAGAGAAAACTCAAATCACTAACATACATGATGAAAAAGGAAATATCACAACAAATACTACAGAAATACAGAAGATAATTAGAAATTATTTTGCAAACCTGTACTCCAATAAAATAGAAAATATCGACGGCATCGACAAATTTCTAGAGTCATATAATTTGCCCAAATTGAATCAGGATGATATACACAATTTAAACAGATCAATTTCAAGTGACGAAATAACAGATGCCATCAAAAGTCTACCAACCAAGAAAAGCCCAGGACCAGATGAAAACACAGCCCAGTTCTACAAGGCCTTTAAAAAAGAACTAATACTAAAACCTATACTCTCCAAAATATTTCAGGAAGTAGAAAAAGAGGTAGCACTTCCAAACTCATTCTATGAGGCCAATATCACTCTTGATTCCAAAACCAGGCAAAGACATATCAAAAAAAGAGAACTTCAGACCATCTCTCTAATGAACATAGATGCAAAAATTCTCAATAAAATTCTGGCAAATCGAATACAAAAACATATCAAAAAGATCATGTATCATGATCAAGTGGGATTCATCCAAGGGATGCAAGATTGGTTCAACATACGGAAATCAATAAATATAATTCATCACATCAATAGACTCAAAGATAAGAATTATATGATCATCTCAATAGATGCACAAAAAGCATTTGACAAAATATTGCACCTTTACACGTTCAAAACACTAGAAAAACTAGGGATAACAGGAACATATCTCAACATCGTAAATGCTATCTACAATAAGCCCCAGGACAACATCATTCTAAATGGAGAAAAACTAAAAGCATTCCCTCTAAAAACTGGAACAAGACAGGGATGCCCTCTTTCACCACTTCTATTTAACATAGTTCTTGAAACACTGGCCAGAGCAATTAGACAGATGAAAGAAATTAAAGGGATACACATAGGAAAAGAAAAACTCAAATTGGCATTATTTGCTGATAATATGATTCTATACCTGGAAGAACCTAAAAGTTCCACCAGAAAACTTCTAGAATAAATGAATTCAGCAAAGTAGCAGGATATAAAATCAACACCCATAAATCAAAGGCATTTCTGTATATCAGTGACAAATCCTCAGAAAGGGAAATGAGAAAAACTACCCCATTCTCAATAGCCTCAAAAAAAAAAAAAAAACTTGGCTATCAACTTAATGGAAGAGGTGAAAGATCTATATAATGAAAATTACAGAACCCTAAAGAAAAAAATCAAGGAAGACCTTAGAAGATGGAAAGATATACCTTGCTCTTGGATAGGCAGAATTAATATTATCAAAATGACCGTAAAAAGCACTATGTAGATTTAATGAAATTCCTCAAAGAAATAGAAAAAGTAATCATGAAATTCATCTGCAAAAATAAGAGACCCAGAATAGCTAAAGCAATCCTTAGCAGGAAGAGTGAAGCAGGTGGCATCACTATACCAGACCTTAAACTATACTGCAGAGCAACAGTAATAAAAACAGCATGATACTGGCACCAAAACGGACTGGTACACCAATGGTACAGAATAGAGAACACAGAGGCTAACCCACAAAACTACAATTACCTCATATTAGACAAAGGTACAAGAATATGCACTGGAGAAAAGATAGCCTCTTCAACAAATGGTACTGGGAAAACTGGAAATCCATATGCAACAAAATGAAATTAAACCCCTATCTCTCACCGTGCACAAAACTCAACTCAAAATGGATCAAGGACTTAGGAATATAACCAGAGACCTTGCGTCTAATAGAAGAAAAAGTAGGCCCTAATCTCCATCATGTGGGATTAGGCCCCAACTTCCTTAATAAGACTTCTGTGGCACAAGAATTAAAATCAAGAATTAATAAATGGGATGGACTAAACTAAAAAGTTTCTTCTCTGCAAAAGATACAATCTGTGAGGTGAATAGAGAGCCTATATCTTGGGAGCAAATCTTTACCCCTCACACATCAGATAGAGCACTAATCACTGAGGTATATAAAAAACTCAAAGAGCTAAACACTCCCCCCAAAAAATCCAATCAATAAATGGGCCAAGAAACTGAACAGACACTTCTCAGAAGATGATGTACAATCAACAAATACATGGAAAAATGTTCATCATCACTAGCAATTAGAGAAATGCAAATCAAAACCACTCTTAGATTTCATCTCACTCCAGTCAGAATGGCAGCTATTATGCATACAAACAACAATAAGTGTTGGCGAAGATGTGGGGGAAAAAGCTACACTCATACACTGCTGGTGGAACTGTAAATCGGTACAGCCAATATGGAAAGCAGTATGGAGATTTCTTGGAAAATTGGGAATGGAACCACCATTTGACCCAGCTATCCCTCTCCTTGGTCTATACCCAAAGGACTTAAAAACAGCATATTACAGGGACATAGCCACATCAATGTTTATAGCAGTACAATTTGCAATAGCTAAACTGTGGAACCAACCTAGATGCCCTTCAATAGATGAATGGATAAAAAAAATGTGGCATATATACACAATGGAATATTACACAGCAATAAGAGAGAATAAAATCGTGGCGTTTGCAGGTAAATGGATGGAGTTAGAGAAGATAATGCTAAATGAAGTTAGCCAATTCCTAAAAACCAAATACCAAATATTTTCTTTGATATAAGGAGGCTGATTCGGGCTGGGATGTGGCTCAAGTGGTAGCGCACTGGCATGAGTGCAGCCCAGGTTCGATCCTCAGCACCACATACAAACAAAGATGTTGTGTCCGCCAAAAACTAAAAAAAATAAATATTAAAAAAAATTCTCTCTCTCTTTGAAAAACAAAAAAAGGAGGTTGATTCATAGTGGGATAGGGAGAAGGAGCACGGGAGGAATAGAAGAACTCTTGATAGAACAGAGGGATTAAAAGGTAAGGGAGGGGGTATGGGGTTATTAATGATGGAGGAATGTGATGGTCATTATTATCCAAAGTATAGGTATGAAGACACGAATTGATATGAATATACTATGTATACAACCAGAGATATGAAAAATTGTGCTCTATACATGTAATAAGAATTGTAATGCATTCCACTGTCATATAAATTTAAATAAAGAAAAAAAATATCATACTAAGTTAAAATTAGTCTTCCACAAAGGGGTACAAACTATTATGATTCCTCTTATATGAAATATTAAGAGGCAAAACCAATCTATGGTGAAATAAGTCTTCTAGTATTTGCCTTTGGGAATGTGCTGAGGACAGGGATTGATTAGGACAGGGAATAAAAGAGCTTTCTTAGGTGACAGAAATGTTTTATATCTTTTTTTTTTTTTTTTTTGAGCGAGTGAGCGAGAGAGAGAGAGAGAGAGAGAGAGAGAGAGAGAGAGTTAGTTTTTAATATTCATTTTTTTAGTTTCGGTGGACACATCTTTACCCTATTTGTATGTGGTGCTGAGGATCGAACTCAGCCCCCCGCCATGCCAGGAGAGCGCGCCACTGCTTGAGTCACATCCCCAGCCCCATGTTTTATATCTTGATGGTTGCTTAGTTATATAGATAAATGCATTTGCCAATTTTATCAAATGCTGCACTTAAGATTTGTGTGTTTCACTTGTATTAAAAAAAAAAAAAACTACAAACAATATTGAACTAATGATAGACAGGCTTAAGTGTTTGCAGTCAAGTACTCTGAAGTCTTCAAACTATTTTAAATTGCCAAAAAAGTATGAGATGCAGGATAACTAATAAGGAATGAATAATAGCTACATGATAACACAAATATAACCAAGTGCTCACTGTAATTTTTTCATTTTCTGAATGTTTGAAAATGTTCATAATAAAATGTTAGGAAAATATACATACCAACAAAACAGTTGTTTCTCTTCTTCTCAAGAACTTGGCTTATATTTCTAATGCTACAGAGTGAGAATTTATTGTTGTTAAGTTTGTCCCCAGATGTTGCTCTTGCATACATGATGTAATTGCCATTTTCTTTTTGTCCTAAATTCTTAGATTCTCCTGGTGTGCACTCTGTTCCAGAATCATGCTGTCAAACAGAATATAGAGTTATATAAACAGGAAGTAAAATAAGGTTTTCAGGTCATCTGATTAAATGTAATTTTCTGATCAGAGAAAAAAATGGAAGCCGAGGACTCTCCTTTAGGAAGGATCTTACAATTGTTCGAAACTAAGCAGAAAAATAATTTGCTCTGTTAGGGGTCATTGTCTTTTTTCAAAGAGAAGGAATCTCAGAAGGCTAGCCACAATAACTGATAGGAACTAGAATTGAGGACAAACTGTCATAAAATCCTATAAAAAATAAACTCATCTACTTTTAAAACTAGTAACAGTACTAATAAACTACTATAAAATTGCTATATATTAAAATATATGGTAAAATAATATGCTATGACTAGTTCAGAGAGAAGTGGGGGAAGAGAGAGAAGGGGAAAGGAAACAAAAGAGACTAGCATGGAACTAAGTATATAGAGAATAGGAATCAAAGACAGCTAACTCATTAAACAGTACCTAAGAAAGATGAGTAAAAATGCTAAAGATAAAAACACAATAATCCATTTTACAATGAAATTAGGAAAACTCAAGACATAAAGTCAAAATACTGCTTTGCAGAATAAACAGGAAACAGAAATATGTGTATGTGTGTGTGTTTCCTAGGATTGGTAAATTCTGTCAAAGTATCAGTTATACACAAAAGCACCAAAGCACAACTCCCTGAATTTTCTCAAAGTAAACACAGTTATGTGACCAGAACTGAGACTAAGCAAAAAAACACTACCAGATCCCAGCAGCCCCTACCCTCCTGGGGATATGCATTAAAACAAGAAAACCTCACAATGCTCCTTAAATAATTTAGAACATATGAGAAAAGGCAAAAAAATATTAGTACTAGAATCACAGTTCGATTTAATTAAAACCTTCTTTTGAATACCAACAACTCCATTCTCTAAAAAGAAACAGACCACTCAAGGGAGCCCATTTAAGTTACTTTCATTTTTAGCTCCCAGTCTGAGGTCAGAATAAAAAATATGACCTCTACTTTCATCTTTATCTTTCCTGATATCTCCTGCTTTTCTCCTAAACCAATATTCAGCATTTAACAACTCTTTACTATTCTCCAATATTATCTTGCTTAAAGTTTTCATTCTGTAGAATTCAATTTGGTTTCTGTAAGGTATCGCACTAGCACTATTCTCACCATTAGAATTTTAGAAAGAGAAAAATTCCAATACTGTATAATTCTTAATGTCACTGCAATCTATAGTAAAATCAACAATATACACAAAAGACTAGGGTGTGATTAATCATGGTAAAATCATTAACAGTCTGGTATAAGAGGAAAAGACACCAAGGGAGGCAAAGAATGAGAACCAATTTATCCATTAAACAATAAACAATACATAATATAATGTTAATGTACTAAAAACAACTCACTGGCAGCTAGGCAAGGGAAAGATTAGATGAGAAGTGAAAAGGGAATGGTCTAGATTCCCTATTCCAGGTGTGGTCCTCAAACTAGCAGCAGCAGCATTACCTGGCAATGTGTTAGAAATACAGAAACTCAGGTCCCACCAAAGACATACTGAAATAAATCTGTATTTTGAGATCCTCAGATGATTTATATACACATCAAAATCTGAGCGTTCCTGAACTAGAGGACAAAAAAGGAGTTGAAAAGGTACTGCAATTCCTTCATAAGGCCTGGAACCAAGGAGGCTAGTGGAGAAGAAAGGACATTCATGTATCTGTACTTGAAAATGCAAATTAACCATAAATTTCTTTGTTCATCAAGTACTCTTTTTATAATAATCTCTCAATTTCCGACTGGGATTAAAAAAAGAAAAACAAGTTAGTAAAATAGCACTTACATATTACAATCTTAAAGAAATTAGAGAATTGCATTTTGGTCTACAAATATAATATTTACTTATTTATTCATTTATTTTGATATTGGAGATTCAACCCAGGGCCTCATGCACACTAAGCATGTGCTTTACCACTGAGCTACCCACTGCCAGTCTCAACAAATTATTTTTTAAATAATAAAAATTTCCATTTTTACAAGTGATAAGGCATAAGGAAAACGAATTTACATATAATTTTCAAGTGAAATTTTCCCAAACATTTAATAAACTCTACCAAAATCACAAAATATAATACTTTCAGTATTTCTATTCCTTTGTTGTAATGATCTTTAGATCACTTAAAATTCAGTATAATGAAAAAGTAAGTATTAGATGATACCAAAGATTGCTGTTAATTTTGCTAAAAGGACAATCAATTATGGTTGTATAAGGAAATCTCTTTTTTTCAGAAACTTACAATAAAATACATGAGGATAGATAAATTTGCTTTAAACATTCTTAATAAAGAATATAGAAAGTAGATATGGTGAAATCTTGACAATTGCTAACTCTTAACTCAGGGGTTGGAAAACTATAGCTCATAGACTGTTCCTGTATGGCTTATACTAACAAAGAATATGTAGCAGAGGCCAAATGTTACCCTCACTGCCTAAAAATATTTACTAGCAGGGCCTTTACAGAAAAGGTTTACAGATCTGTATTCTGGATCATGGTCATATAAGTTTGTGCTTTTTCTTGGGGTGGGGGTTCTATGTGGGTTAGAAATTTATCATAATAAAAAGATCTTAAGATAACAATCTTTTTCCACAGCAAAGATAGGCAAATCCAAGTAAATCCCAATAATGCTTTAATAAAAACAAAGCAGAAAGCCACTACACAATTTGTTAAAGATTCTGAACATACTTTAAACAATAAAAAGGGATTTCTCATTCAAAAAGATATTTAGAGTGAATTATGTTCTAAACTCTGTTCTAGGGCTAAGAGATATGAACAGATATTATTCTGTCTGAATAAATAAGACAAAATTCTAGTACTGCTATGCTTACATTTCTTGTTTTAATCACAAATATTCTATCTTCCTCCCTTTCAGTATGATCAAGTATCTTACTGCATATAAAAACTAAACATTCAGATGTATATTTGTTTTTACCTCAAATAAGCAAACAAAAATACTCAAAAGGCTAATCGCTTTTTAAAAATCTAATAATGAAGCAATACTTACTGGGGATCCAAAGTTATGTCCAACTTCATGAGCAAAAGTAATATGAGAGACTTTGGGAGGTACATGGGACCCATAGTTTTGAACAGTAATAATTCCAGTGTTTAAGGATTTCTTCTTACCATCTGAATACAGCTTACTTTTTTCACATATTCCTCCAGAGCTTCCTAATTCAGAACATCACCACCAAAAACAAAAACCAAATTAAATCAGTTATCTATTCCATTTCTTCCCCAAAAGAGCTAATATTAAACAGCTATATAAACCTAAAATACAGTTGGTATCCAAATGTATCAAACACTCGAAAGTTCTTTTAGTCTAAGATTAAAAACTATTTCAAATAAGGTTTTAATAGCACCCATAAACAAATTCCCAGGATTGTGTACATAACTCTTTTTTTCATCTAAATAAAAACTGCTTTACTTCTTTTAACAACATTAACATTTTTAAATAAAAATGTATTGTTTATTGATTAATCCGTGTATTTTTTAAAAACACTGAAAGGCTAACTGGAAACTGTTGTGTAAGCCTTCACATACTATATACTATATAGTCGTTAGCTGTTATATTTTGACAGATTGTAAAATTTTGAAAACTGGGGTCCAAGTCATGTTCACCTATATATTTCCAACATCTACTACAGTGCCTGTTACTTAAATGATGTTCAAATGTGTGTTGAATTTAATTTTTAAAAGAAGTGTTCCTACTTGGTCCCACAAAGCCACAGGCACCTGCTCCACTACAAAACCCAGTTCTCAGTATTCTCCAGAGTACCAGATATATGCACAGATGCACAAGGTGATTAGGGACCGTCCCATTACATTGCACTGACTTGCTATGATGTCCAAACCAATGGTATACATAACCCTTATACAATGTTTTTTAGCATCAGAAATCCTCAAATTTTTGTTCTCATTAATTTAGCAAAAACAATATTTATATTTCCTTTAAATCTGAATATGTAAGTATTTACACTGAGTCAAAACCTAATACCTTTTCATCTTTATAAAGAAAATTTATAGGGCTGGGGTTATGGTTTAGTGGTGGAGCACTCGCTTAGGTTCAATCCTCAGCACCACATAAAAATAAATAAATAAAATAAAGGTATTGTGTTCGACTAAAAAAATAAACACTTAAAAAGAAGAAGAAGAAGAAAAATTTATAGCCTGGCATGATGCCAAATGCCTATAATCCCAGCGATTCTGCAGGCTGAGGCGGGGCAAGTTCAAGGCCAGCCCCAGCAAATTAGACCCTGTCTCAAAAAATAAAAAAGGGTGGGGAAGCAGTTCTGTTGTAAAGTATCCCAAAGTTCAATACCCAGTTTTTAAAAAATTAATTTAAGGTAAATGAAAGTTGAACAAAACATTCTCCAGTAGATTCTGAGAAAATCACTTTACCAATAATAGCAATGGCTGGGCACAAGGGGACATGCCTGTAATTCCAGCTACTCAGAAGGATTCCAAATTCAAGGCCAACCTGGGCAATTTAGTGAGACCCTATCTCAAAATAAAAAGGACTAGGGTATGAAGAGCTCAGTGATAGAGTGTTCCTGGGCTCAATCCCTAGTACCTCCCAAAAAATTAATATTGTACCTTAGTATGTGACTCACTGTCCTGAGATGGAACATATATTCTATTTGTGAAAAAGAAAGAAAAGAGGAGAGAGGAGAGAAGAAAGGAGAGAGAGAGAGAGAGAGAGAGAGAGAGAGAGAGAGAGAGAGAGAGAGATGAAGAAAGAAGGAGAGAAAGCCTAGTGTGGGAAGAAATAGAAATAAAAACATTAATAACTGATTAATCAGGAATTCACTGAACTCTGAATTTTCAGTTTTTAAAATTTTTTAAAAATGAATTATGATTTTTCAATTCTTCCTGATAACACTTTCAAATTTTAAGAGAAAAATCATACTTCTACTGTATTAATTCAATTTGTAATTCATCTGTTCACTAATAATACCTTAGAATTTAATATCAAATTGTTTTCACATCTAAACACAGTTAAAAAATATGAAATTAGGAAAATCAGAAACTGGTTGATCAATCCATGACTTCATACTCAATACACTGAGAAGACTAACTTTCTTTTAATTAACTTTATTTAGTAAAGAGTTTTAGAAAGAGGTTCTTTAGTTTACATTCACATTTTTTTCAGGCTAAGGATACTCCTCAATAGTAGAGTACTTGCATAGCATGCTCAGGGTCCTGGATTTGATCTCTAGCACCATATCAATCCATCAAACAATCAATAAATGGTTTCCTTATTTGATTTTTTTAAAAAACTCCAATGGACTAGATACTCAGATAACTCATCAACTTACTTAAAATTAACTTTCCACATACAAAGTCATTACCATTTTGCTAAACCACTTTAAAAGTCTAATATAAATTTGGATTACTGATACTATGATTTAGAAAGATAAAATGATAACTGTGCTTCACAGAAAAGTAAACTAAAAAAGACTGAGCCATATAAAGGTTGAGAAGGCTTTATGATGTTCCAAATTTACTATGTTATGTTTTTTTATACAGAAAACTTAATAGAGAGAAATTCCAAATGACTTATGAATATTTAGCTTATTTTCTTAAGTTATTCCTTTTCTATTTCTGGAGATAAGTCCTAAGAACTAAATCATTCAAGGAACTCATAATTATTCAATAGTACTCCATATGTAAAACTTATAATCCATGTGTTATAGTTTAAAAATAAATAGTAAATTACTATCCTGCCTTAGTGAAGAATTGTCATTATGCAAATTTGTCCAATATAGTACTGTCAAACTTGAACGAAGCACAGAAGACTCCATGCTGCAAATCTTCATGGTTTAAAAAAGAAAATAAATAGGCACATTTTAAAAATTCTGATAATAAATACTTTCCTGAATTTTTAAGGTCTAGATAATTTAAGGGAAGATAATATATAAATTTGAGTGTATTCTTCTGAAATATAGTCTTTGTAATTTATATCTTGTTTAGTTCTTAAATGAGTGCTTTTTATCTTAATGATTATTCCTTAAATCAAAGTCTAATATTTACTAAAACTAATAACATGTTGGATTAAATCAAATTATACAGGCAAAAATAAAATGTGTATCTAATTTTCTAAGTAATAGTTTAGATTTTTAAAAGTACTGCAACTAGTTTTGGTATGCCAGAACCTTAGTGATGAGATACCATATACATCCACAGCTAAACCATGACTCAAACTCAATAACTGCTTTATATTATAAAAAAATTTATTCCAGAAACATCATAAAAATAAAAATTGTAAATTAAAATGAGAAGAGGAAAATATTTTAAATTTAATCCAAAGTATTCAATACTAACTTGCTCATTCAGTTACCTGAAAACATTAAAATGAATAATACAGGAGCAGAATATACCTTAAGAAGCCAAAGAAATGGTCCCTTAAGAGCTGTGTTAGAAAGGGTCAGCAAATGAAATAGAAAAAAGGGGCTATCTATTTAAATAACTTTTTTTTTTAAAAGGAACCATTAGTCTCTAAATGAAATAAGAGGTTACCTACTAAACACATTATTGTTCTTGTTAAGACATTATAATCATTCTAGTTTCATATGTAGGCACTGCATAATTTTAAGTGGGAACCTACTAGTCAGCCCAGTCCACTGACTATTTTCATTTTTTATGGAGTTGAATAGGAAATACTGTTTTCTTGATTAGAGAAACCTACAGGAAATTCAAGATGGCAGATCCGAGGAAGGCTGCAGTTACTCCATGACTCTAGATTCAAGCAGTGGGAATACTGCTTCTCATTTAGGTGGGTGAAAGAGGGAATACACTAAAATTCAATATCAGACAGAGTGTCTTAGAGATTCATAAATTTGGGTGCATTGAATAAAGAACAAGAAAGAGTACACTGGAGCCAAGCTGGTTGCTGAAGCATCAGTAGCAATCGTTCACCACAGAGAGGAGGGATAACACAGAGAAGCACAAAAGTCTGATTTGGGATGGAAAAACTTATGGATCAGAAAAGCAACCTGAACTTAACTTATTCACATGCTGCAGAATGACCGGTGTTTATAAGTGCTATATATTTCTCAACTGGCAAGCAGAGATCAAATGGAAGCCATCTTAAGAAGGCCATGCTGTAGCTTGCTGCTACAGGAGCTGGGAGATCAGAGCAAACATTGCCATACTGTCTGGACAAGCATCTAACATGTAGCCTAGGGTGTACCTAGCAGAATGCCAGTGAAACAGATAGAGAGAAGACTGTACCCAGGGGATTCAAGTCAAAAAACAAAGGGGAGTGCAACTCACTTTCCATTGAGTCTGGCAGCTCATGTGACCAGCTGAAGAGGGTGGAGAAATCGAAGAGGCAAGTGTGAATACCCTCAGGGACTAAGCCTGGGAAGACTGTTACTGGGCACCAGAGAGTGTGGAGGACTGGTTCCCCTGCCCAGTGAATAATGAGATCCAGACTCCTAGAAGATTAGATCTGCCTGGCCCTAGAGGTGTGTTGATCTATTCTTTCCAAAGCAAATACCACTGAACAAGGTTCCTAGGCCTGATTAGACCTAAGTCCCAGAAGCCAGAACTCCCTTCATAGGACTCTGCAGCAACTCTACCCTGGGAGTACATAGATCTCATCTGTGCAGACAACACTCCAATCAATAGTACTTCCCATTCCATCCTACTTTATATGGTGAAGAGGGAAGCTGAGAACTATTTCCACCAAATTTAGTTTTAGATCACTATAGCAGGCATCATGGTGAGCAACACAAAGAGAGGAAGGGGTTAACAACCGCAGCCCTTGCTCTCTCTCTCTGGGTTTCAATATATAGTCTAAGAAGAAACAGAAAGGAGAACAGTTGGGCATAGCACTTACCATCCATTTGTATCAACTATTTTAACCACCTCAGAAGAGATAATTCTTTCATCTTTCATTAAAAATCTTGTGTGTGTGTGTGTGTGTTCTTGCTATGCTGATTGGTTTGTGCATTATGTACACATTTCTTTCTTTTTTTTTTTTTAGCATTTTTAAACAATTGTTATTTCTCCTTACTTTTTCTTTTGAGGGTTAGGGTTTTTGACTTGTTTATTTTGGTTTTGCTTTCTCTTTATTTCTCTTGTTTCTTACCTTTCTTATCCTACTAACAGCTAAGTTCAATTATTCTCTTTCCCATTATTTTTTTTCTATTTTTCTCTCCTTCTTTTTTAATACATTTTTTAGTTTTAGATAGAAACAATACCTTTATTTTTTTACTTTTATGTGTGCTGAGGATCGAACCCAGTGCCTTCTACATACAAGGTGAGCACTCTACCACTGAGCTACAATCCCAGCCCTCTCCTGCTTCTTTATAAACATCATTTGCTACATCTCTCCTGCATTATCTCCACTTGAAAATTCAAAACTTTCATCTACCTTTCTATCACATTCTCTTTTCTCTTGATGGTATTTTTAATAATCTTTTAGAAATGTTTGGTTTATATAACTCCTGCCACCGCCATTCATGTTGTTGCAGTTATTAATACTATGAATGACGTAGTTGACACCCGTCTTTAATGCTAGAACTAGTTCACTGTTATTTATTGTTTTTGCTGGTGGTAACTGCTGACTCCACTATTCCTGTTTTCATTGTAATCAGTGTTCTAGATGTCATATTAGCCACCAGGTATTTACTTCAATGCTGCATACCATTTCATTTGGTTGGTTCTATTTGTTTCCCCTTTTTCTGTGAATTGCTGACAATATAGAGAGATACTACTAGTTCAAAGTGTAGAGATGTTACTGCTGAACTAAATTGATTCAAAAGAAAGCACACCCTGCTCCACAGGCAAATTAACAACACTCACAGTTCAGCCATATTTTAATATAAAGAATAGAGGAGACCAAAAAAAAACTAATGACATGGCCCCAAGTAGAAACAGCTAGGTGTGGCCCTCGGGTCCCACTCATGGACATCCATACCTACAGCAAAAACAAAATTAACACAAAGGCAGAGGGTACCACACCTACAAGGGGTCTCAATCTAGATCACTCAAAGGACACTCTTGGAAGAGAAGGTCGTGCCCTAAAAAGGCCACACAAAAGATTAGAAGAGAAAGTCATCCTAACAAATATAGAAAACACAGAAATACAAGAAATAAGAAAAAATAAGGTAACATGGTGCCTCTAACTTTCAAAATTCCCCAGCAACTAACCCCTAAAATACTGAAGTGGACAAAATATCAGATAAATAATTCAAAAGAATGATTATAAAAATGATCAATGAATTCCAAGAGAATACAGAAAACTACCGAATGCACTGAAGAAGTCAGTACAGGATATTAATGAAAAATTTAATATGGAGATGGCATAATTTTAAAAGAACAAAATAGAAATCTTGGAAATAAATGATACAATAAATCAAATAAAATGTTCAGCTGAGAGTCTCACTAATATAGTAGACCATGCTAAAGACAGAATCTCAGAGCTGGAAGACAAAGTAACTGGCCTTGAACACTCACACAGTATTAAAGAAAAGAAAACAAGTAATCATGAACAGAATATGCAAGAACTCTGGGACAACATTAAGAGACCAATTTGAAAATCACTGGAATTGAAGAGGGTTGTGAAATGTAGGATAATGGAATGAGTGGATAACCTCTTCAGGGAAATAAGAACAGAAAGTTTTCCAAACCTTGAGAATGAGATGGATATCCAGATATAGGCTGCATAAAGAACTTCAAATAGGGGCTGGGGATGTGGCTCAAGCGGTAGCGCGCTCGCCTGGCTTGCGTGCAACCCGGGTTCGATCCTCAGCACCACATACCAACAAAGATGTTGTGTCCACCGAGAACTAAAAAATAAATATCAAAAATTCTCTCTCTCTCTCTCTCTCTCTCTCTCTCTCCCCCCCCACTCTCTCTTTAAAAAAAAAAAAAAAGAACTTCAAATAGACCAGATCAAAAAAGAACCTCTCCATGACACATTAAAATTAAAATGCCTAACATATAGAACAAGTATAGATTTTTTAAAGTGTCAAGAGAAAAATATCATCACATGTGGAAGCAAGTCGATCAAAATTATTTCCAATTTCTTAGCACAAACTCTAAAAGCCAGGAGGGTTTAGAATGTGTTCTAAGTCCTGAAAGAAAATAACTATTAACCAAGACTGCTTTATGCAGCAAGCTATCCTTAAGAATCAAAGAAGAAATAAAAACCTCTCAAGAAAAGCAAAAACTAAAAAAAAAATCATGATTATTAAGCCAGCACTACAAAAAACTCTGAAAGAAATACTCCACACAGAAGAAATCAAAAACAAAATAAACGCCTAAGCTCACACAAAAAAAGTAAGATCTCATTTGAAGAGCAGCTAAGTAAATGAGAAAAAGAACCAAGTTAAATATTATAAATAAATCAAAATGGCAAGAATTAATAACACAAAATAGAAATGTTCTCAACACTCTAATTAAAAGACAGGCTGGCAGAAGTGATTAAAAAACAAGACCCAACTAGATGTTATTTTCAAGAGACTCACTTTATACGCAAAGGCTGTAAGTGAAAAGATGGAAATTGATATACCATACAAATAGAACCCCAAAACAAGCAGGAGTACTACTCTGAATATCTGATACAGTAGATTTCAAACCAAAATTAATCTGAAGAGACAAAAATGATCAGTTCACACTGGTAAAGGGAACAATCCAAGAAGATATAACAATAGTAAACATTTATGCCACAACTGTGGGTGCATTCAATCACAGAAATCAGACACTACTCAAAGACTCATATAGACCCCAGCACAATAATACTAGATAATTTCAACACAACTCCCTCACCAATGATAAGTTATCCAAATCAAATTGACTCAACAGACATGTATAGAATATTTCATCCAACAAAAAGTGAATACACTTTCTTCTCAGAAGCTCATGGAACCTTCTCCAAAATAGAACATATTTTAGGCCACAAAGCAACTCTTAACAAATACAAAAAGGGGGTGGGGGAGATAAAAATTCCTTATCTTTTCAAATCATAATAGAATAAAATTAGAAATCAATGCCAAAAACCATAGAGATTATATAAAACCATGGAGATTAAACAATGCACTACTGAATGATCAATGGGTGATAGAAGAAATCATATGAGAAGTTTTTGAATTCTTTGAATCAAATGAGAATAGTGATACAACCTACCAGAATCTCTAGGACACTGTGAAGGTGGGTCTAAGAAGAAAGTTTATAAATATGAATGTCTACACAAGAAAATCGAAAGATCCCAAATAAAAAACCTAATGATGCATCTCAAAGCCCTTGAAAAACAAGAACAAATCAATCCTAAAAGCAGTAGAAGGAAATAAATAAAATCAGAGACAAAATCAACAAAATTGAGAATAAGTAAAGAATATAAAACAGGCTAGGGTTGTAGCTCAATAGTAGAGTACTTGCCTAGAATGTATGAGGCATTGGGTTCAATTCTTAGCACCACATAAAAATAAATACATAAATTAAAGGTATTGTGTCTATATTTGTATTAAAAAAATACAAAACAGAGAATGAAACAGTTCTTCTTTGCCAAGATAAACAAAATTGATAAACCCTTAGCCAAATTAATTAAAAGAAAAAGAGAGAAAATCCCAATTAATAAAATTAGAGATGAAAAGGAAAAATCACCACAGACATCACAGAAATCCAGTGGATCATTAGGGACAATTTGGAAAACTTATACTAAAAAAAAAAAAAAAAAAAAATTGAAATCTCAGAAGAAATGGTTACATTTCTTCAAAATTAAATCAAGAGGACATAGAAAACTCAGATGAACTAGCAATGAGATAAAAGCAGTAATAAAAAGCTTTCCAATAAAGAAAAGCCCAGGAACAGATGGATTTTCAGCTGAATTCTTTAAAGAAGAAGTAACAAGTTACCTCAAATTAGTCCATGCCATCGAAAGGTGTTCCACCAAATTCATTCTATGAAGTCAGTATCACCCCGATACCAGAGCCAAATAAAAACACATCAACAAAAGAAATCTACAGACCAATATCCCTGATGAACTTAGATGCAAAAATCCTTAGTAAAATATTAGCAAACTGTACTCAATAACATATTAAGAAGATTGTACATCATGACCAAGCGGGTTTTATTCCAAGGTTGCAAGTATCGTTTAACTTATGGATAAATCAACAAATATAATTTAACATAGAAACAGAATTAAGCACAAAAATTACTTACTCATTGCAACAGAAAAAGTCTAAAAAAATTCAACAACCATTGATGATTAAATAACACTAAAAAAATAAGGGATAGAAGGACTTAATTTCAACATCTTAAAGACAATATATGACAAACCCTAAGCCAACATCACAGCAAATGGGAAAAAAAAATAAAAGCATTTCCTTTAAAATCTGGAACAAGACAAGGATGTCCATTCTCACCACTCCTATTCAAGATAATACTAGAAATTCTAGCCAGAGCAATTAAGCAACAGAAGGAAATAAATGGGATAAAAAAGGAAGAAGTCAAATTATCACTGTTTACAGACAATATGATCTCATATTAAAACTCCACCAGAAGATAATAATAAACCAATTCAGCAAAGTAGCAGGTTACAAAATCAACATTCAAAAATCAATAACTTTCCTATACATAAATAATTAATTTGCTGAGAAATAAATCAGGAAAACAATCCCATTCACAATGGGCTTAAAAAAAAACTGAGGAATCAATCTAACCAAGGAAATAAAAATCTCTACAATAAAAACTATGTAGTACTAAAGAGATAAACTGAAAGACACAAGAAGATGGAAAGACTTCCCAGGTACCCAGGTAGGCAGAATTAATATTGTTAAAATGGCCATACTGCAAAGAGCAATATACAGATTAAGTGCAATCCCCATCAAAACACCAATGACATTCTTCATAGAACTATTAAAAAAAAAAAAAAAGTCTTACAATTCATTTGGAAGAAAAGAAGACCCAGAACAAAGTAATTCAAAAAAGCAATACCTGGTTTCAAATTATACTACGAAACTATGATTTAAAACAAACACCACACTCACACTTAGTACTGTCATAAAAACATACACATAGATAGAACAATGAATAGAATAAAAGACACAGAGAAAACTCCACACCAATACAGTCATCTGATCCTTAACAAAGATGCCAAAAACATACACTGGAGAAAAGAGCCTTTTTAACAAATAGGGCAGGGAAAACGTAGAAGAATGAGACTAGACCCTATCTCTTCTCCTGCACTAAAGTCAACTCAAAATGGATCAAAGACCTAGGAATTAGATCAGGAACTATGCAACTCCTTGAAGAAACTGTAAGGTCACTCTCCAACAGATAGGTACAAGCAATGACTTTTTTAATAGGACCCTTATAGGCTCAGGAAATAATGCCAACAGTTAATAAATGAGATGGTATCAAATTTAAAAGCTTCTATACAGCGAATGAAACAATTCAAAATTGAAGAGAGAACCTACAGAAGAGGAGAAAATCTTTCTAGCTACTCTTCTGACATAATATTAAAGCTGGGTGCAGTGGCACACACCTGTAATTCCAGTGATTCAGGAGACTAAGCAGTAGGATCACAAGTTCAAAGCCATCCTCAGCAACTTATTAAGGCCCTAAGCAACTTAGTGAAACCCTGTCTCAAAATAAACAATGGAAAGGGCTGGGGATGTGGTTCAATGGTTAAGAACCTCTGCGTTCAATATTCAGTAAAAAAACAACAAAAACAAAAAGATTAATATCCAGAATATATACAGACAAAAAACTTAACAACAAAAAAATTAATAAATTGGCAAATGAACTAAAATGACATTTCTCAAAAGAAGAAATACAAATGGTCAACAAATATATGAAAAAATATTCAGTAGCAATCAGGGAAATACAAATCAAAACCACAAGGAGATTTAAATCTCACTCCAGTCAGAATGTTATTAAAAATGCAAACAATAATAAAGGCTGGAAAAGATAATGAAAAAAAAAAAAAAGAACACTTTTACACTGTTGATGGGATTGTACATTAGTATAACCACCATGGAAATCAGTATGGCAGTTCCTCAAAAGGCTAGGCATGGAACCACAATATAAACCAGCTATACCAATCCTCAGTATTTATCCTAAAGAATCAATAAGTCATCATACTATAAGGTTCGTGCGTACCCATGTTTATAGCAGCACAATTCACAATAGCCCAACTATGGAATCCAGTGTAGGTGCCCATCAATGGATGAATGGATAAAGAAATGTAATATATATACGTATATATGTATATATGTGCATATACATATATATATAGATAGATAGATAGATAGATAGATACACACACACACACACACAGAGAATGGAGTTTTATTCAGCTATAAAAAAGAATGAAATTATGTCACTGTAAGAAAATGGATGGAACTTGAGACCACTGTGTTTAAGAAAAATAAGGCAAACTTAGAATGTCAAGGGTCACATGTTTTCTTTCATAGGTAGAAGCCAGAAAGGAGAAAAGAAAGGAAAAGAAACTAGGGGAGGATCTCTCATGAAAATCTCAGAGAGATCAGCACAGTAGAGGAAAGGGACTAAGGAGGCGAGAAAAAGGGAGAAATACTGGGAAATGATAATGACCAAATTATACTGTTATATTGTGTGCATGTACAAATACGTAACAATAAAGCCTACCATTATACACAATTATAATGCACCAAAAAGAAAAGGAAAAAAATTTAAAAATATATAGCAGCATGCCCAGCATGCACAAGACCCTGGGGTTTGATTCTTAGTACCACAAAAGAAAACTACAAATACAGAAAATGAGAAAAACTATAAAAAAACAGATTCAAACACAAAAAACTTACTATTCAAATGTTTTAACACTCAATGTTTTTCCTAGCTCAAATAAATCAGTTAAGAGAACTGAAGTTCATAATCTCTGAGTAACTACTCTGTAAGAACTAACATGCCAATAAAACAATAAAATCCATTCTACCACCATATTTTTGAATAACGAACTATCTGTAGAACTAAATGAAATTAAGCCAAATTATACAATAGAATAAGGATGTTAAAAAAAATTAGGCCAACTAATAGAAAAATAAGAGACCCAGAATAGCCAAAGCAATCCTCAGCAAAAATAGTGAAAGAGGAGGCATCACAATACCAAACCTTAAACTATACTACAAAGCAATAGTAACAAAAAAATGGCATGGTATGGGTACCAAAATAAACATGTAGAAAAATAGAAGACACACAGACAAACCCACATAAATACACACTAAACAAAAGCACCAAAAACATACATCAGAGAAAAGATAGCCTCTTCATCAAATGGTGCTGGGAAAAATGGAAATCCACATGTAGCAAAATGAAATTAAACCTCTGTCTCTCGCCCTGCACAAAAATCAACTCAAAGTAGATTAAAGACTTAGACAATAGAACAGAGACCCTGTGCCTAATAGAAGAAATGTTTGTTCATCATGTTGGCTTAGGACCTGACTTCCTTAGCAAGACTCCTAAAGAACAAGAAGTAAAATAAAGAATCAATAAATAGGATGGATTCAAACTAAAAGGCTTCTTTTCAGCAAAGGAAACAATCAATAACGTGACGAGAGCACCCATAGAATAGGAAAAAAACCTTTACCACACGCAACTCAGATAGAGCACTAATCTCCAGAATATGTAAAGAACTTAAAAAACTTAACACTAAAAAAAAAATAATAACTCAATCAATAAATGGGCTAAGGAACTGAACAGTCACTTCACAGAAGAAAAAATACAGTCAATCAACAAACATACGAAAACATGTTCATCAGTACTCTTAAGATTTCATCTCACTTTAATCAGAATGGCAATTATCATGAATACAAGCAGGGCTGGGGTAGCGCGCTCGCCTGGCATGCGTGCGGCCTGGGTTCGATCCTCAGCACCACATACCAACAAAGATGTTGTGTCCGCCGAGAACTAAAAAATAAATATTAAAAATTCTCTCTCTCTCTCTCCTCTCTCTCCTCTCTCATTCTCTCTTTAAAAAAAAAAAGAATACAAGCAATAATAAGTGTTGGAGAGGATGTGAGGGAAAAGGTATACTCATACATTGTTGGTGAGACTGCAAACTGGTGCAATCACTCTAGAAAGCACTAAGGAGATTCCTCAGAAAACTTGGAATGGAACCACCATTTGACCCAGCTATCCCACTCCTCGGTTTATACCTAAAGGACTTAAAAATCGCATACTACATAGAGTGACACAGCCACGTCAATGTTTACAGAAGCTCAATTCACAATAGCTAAACTATGGACCCAACCTAGAAGCCCTTCAACAGATGAATGGATAAACGCAATGGAATATTACTCATCCTTAAAGAAGAATGAAATTATGGCATTTGCAGGTAAATGGATGAAGCTAGAAAATATCATGCTAAGTGAAATAAGCCAATATCAAAAAACCAAAAGCCAAATGCTTTCTCTGTAAGTGGATGCTGATCCATAGTGGGGTGGAGGGATAGAAAGAATGAAGGAACTTGGGTTTGTGTAGAGAGGAGTGAGAGGAGGGGTGGGGCTGTGGGGATGGGAAGGAAGGTAGAATGAGACATAGACATTACTACCCTATATACATGTACAATTACACTACTGGAGTGATTCTGCACATTGTACTCCCAGAGGAATGAGAAGTTATGCTCTATTTGTGTACAATGTTTCTAAATGCATTCTACTGTCATATATTTTTTTTAAATTAGGCCAAATAAAAATGAAAGACTAGGTCAATAATTTATTACAAACTGAATAATCAGCTATGAAGCGTTATCTAGAAAGAATAAGATAACAGCAAGCATGCTAAAACTAACAGGGAGAAAAATGAGGTCTAAAAGAAGAGTAAAGAGAAGAAATTATATGTAAATTAAACAAGTTGAAGCCAAGTGTTTTACTTAAATTTTTGAAGAGAGCAGATAAAACCTCAGACTCCTAGCCCCTAGTCCATTGCTAATCCTATTGTCATAACAATTACCCAAAGTGATACTGAAATATTATAGCTTATCTCTTTAAAGGAAAAAGGAAATTTAACTTCTGTGGAAAAAAAATTTCCCCTAAAATTATTTCATCCACTGAATATACCAAATGTCAGGACATTTCCTTACGATCACTTAAAAATGATAAAGCACTTCATCTATTTTGCTGTTTACATCATATTCATCAATCTTGCCTAACCTTGAGCAGCATAAATTAAGATATTGTATAGACATCACTTTCTCTGACATTTTGTAAAATTCAGTCTTCTCTGAAAATCACTCTGTGTTTCAAGTATTAAGTTATGAAATAATTAGATAACCTACCTGAAGGTGCTCCAACCCAAGCTAGACCAAGAACACCATCATCAAAATCTCGGTCTGTGAAGACATAGGCTAAACAGTAGTCATCATGATTCTGCTCAGAATTCAATTCCAGAAACTTCTCTACACCAATATTTGGAAAACGGAAAGGATTTGTAGAGTCCTTTTCATCAGCGGTTGTATTGATCTAAAATCCAAAATAATAACTTAAATAACACAATAAATGTTGATTGTTTCTCTCCTTCCATACTCACATGGACAATATACTCAGAGTCTAAGGGTAATCAGTACTTAATTAAGGCTACTAGGAATGTTTCCCCAACCCAGATCCCTTATCTGATCATAGAAGTCAAATAAAAAAATAAATGAGAAAAAAATAAAAATGAAAGAGAGAACCAAATAAAGCAAAGTAGGAGAATTAAATTGAAGATGTTAAATTTCTGAGCAAGTAGTCACCAGATTCCTGAACACTGAGCATTTGAATAGAACACATTTGCTTCCAAAATTGGAATAAAAGTAGGATTTCTCAAATTCAATAATCTAAACAAGTCTCATTTAGTGTTACTCTCCTACATAGTGACAAGTATAATAAAACCCTATATGTTTGCTAATTAAACACAAAAGTGATATTAAACCCAAGACTGCCAGTACAGCAGGTGAATCATTTTTTTTGGTTCTCCTTAACTAGAGTCACAGGAGTTAAGCCCACCTAACCAAAAGTTCATTTTTGTTTCCCTGAATATGAGAGAATTTTGTTTTCTTTCTGCTTTTAAATTTGTTTCTCTTACTATTTCAAGCTAAGTTCCTACAAATTTTTCTTTTCAAACTTAGCTACTATATTCCTGGTGCACGTACCTCTTTCACAATCTGAAGAATAATCTGTTCTAATACTAAACTTCTACAAAATAAAAGCTTTAATTTATTAACCCCTGCCTCCTTTAAAAGACCCCTGACTCTTCTCTGGTGAGAACAGTCACCAGGTGACTTTCTCCAGGTGAGCCAGAAATTACATACAAAATAGAACTGGGTGGGAATGGTAGTATATATACTCAGAATTCCAAGTACTTGTGAGGCTGAGGAAGGAGGATCACAAAGCTGCCTGGGCAACCTGGTGAGACCCTGTCTCAAAAGAAAAAAATAAAAAGGGCTGGGGATGTAGCTCAGTAGTAGAGAGACCCTGGGTTCAACTCAATACCCAGTGAGGGGAAGGTTTAAAGAATTGATTTTAAAAGGGTACATGTTTAAAATGGAATAAAATTAATTTAAAATAAGTATATATGAAAGTAAATGTTTTTCTAGAAGGGAAACCTCAGTCTGTTTTAAAAAATTGGTAGTGAGGGGATGGTATGATGGATACAACAAGAACTATAGGTCTTTTCATGATGCATATGCTCCAGTAAAAACAAGAGGTTCAGAAGCAGGATGATAAAAACACTACTGAGGGCAATAGCCTAAGGATGGATTTCATTCAAAACATTCGATTTATCCATTAACAATTAACCAAAACTATTCAGTTATAAGTCATTTACTACAAAACAATTCAAATAAAGCAACAATATATTATAAATAACCATGCTTAAAGCCATGATATATGTGGCCTTCTCCTACTAAATATAGAAATAACTATGAAATTCCCTGACACTTCTATAACACTGGCTACAAGTAAAATTTGCATTTGAATTTTAGTTACCTATATTAAAGACAGATAATCAAAATTTAAATATTTACTGACAGAATATAAATTTTAAATTATTTAATGAGTTATATACAGTCTTCATCAGATGAGATTTAAACTCAAGTTTTCATCTCAATTAAGGTTAGAAAACAACCAACTGCCACATAATTTATCTCTAAACATCTATTTCTTCATAAAATCACTTTACTCAAAAAATAGATATATATACTTTACCAAATATATATACTTCACCAAAAAACGGATATATATATATACTTCACAAGTGTTCTTGCCGCTGCTTTACATTTTACTGCTGTCTATTAAACAGCAATACTAAACCACTTATCACTTTTACTTTCTCATTTAAAGATTTTATTTCCCTCAGAATATATGAAAGCAATGATTATGAATATTTTTATAATGTAAATCTACAAACTGTATTTCCACCTTAATATAATGCAATTTAACGATTATATACTACCCTTAAAAGTAAGAGCCATCTACAACTATTATTAAATATATCATGTATATGTGCTAAAATTTTTATAATATATACATTTTTTTAATCTAGTCAACCATGTTTTAAGAGAAATAGGAAAGCAAAAATATAAAGAAACCCTGGGGCAAATACTTTTGTAAGAGGCTGACTTAAAAAAAAAGAAAACAGTCAGAATGTAGATCTAGTTTATAAATTCAGATCCTTACAAGCTATGTACATATATTTATAAAATTTTTGAAACAGCCCGATTTTGTCAGTAATTTAATATTTGTTTATAATTTATAACAGCAGAAGTAATAATCTATGGCCCTATGGCTTTGGATGACCATTTCTTAACATGTGTTTTCTAGTGTTTTTTTTGGAGATCCAGGTGATATTAATTTAAAGTTTCCATGCTCAAATTAATTTAGATAAATATGGTTTTCCTTCCCTAAAGACTGCTCAAAACTTGACACAAGTTCATGTAAACTGTGAATTTTCAAGATTATAACATTAAGTGTTTTTCCAAGTTCCAATTTTATTTAAACATTCTATTTTCCCTTTCTCCTGGAACACCAAATGGGACACACTATGAAAAACACTGCACAAGGCAAATCTTAAGAAACTAGGAAATGACATAACAGGATTAAAGTCAAGTACTGTACCTGTAAGTTACTGAGAGGTTAGGGCTTTCTTAACTGTAAATTAATCCAATAAAAAACTGTACAGCTTTATTTCTACGGATTTAACTCTTAAATGATAAACCCAAGTATCCCACTGTGTATAAAGGACAAGAGTACAGATAAACGGCATCAGTAGATATAAATTATTTAATGCATAAAGATGAAGAAAAAAGCAAGCATTTTTCATTTTATAAACAAAGTCCTTTTTGTTCCACTTTTTTAATGTCTTCAATTATTGAAGTTCCTTACTCTTATGCGTTTCACCATGAAACTGATGTTACGGATCCCAGAGAAGTCTGTGGTCTGGTAAATTGTATCAATCGCTTTAACATGACTGGATATCTATCAGTTAAAAAAGAAAAAAAAAAAAAAACATTTTAGAAGCAATGATGAAATATTAAGAAAATTATTAATTTCCATTTCAAAAATCAAGCATTACTTATATTCAAAAGCATTTAAATTTTAATGTTTATATTATATATTGAACAGTAGAAAAATAAAGATTAGTGAGCCAGGGCTGAGAGAAGAAAGAAAAAGGTTAGTGAGCTAGGGCTGAGAGGAAAGAGACTGTGTCTTTCTAGACTCTTTTGTAGCCAAAAGAAAGGCATTATTCTTGCTTTAAGTCATATAAAAACTGTTTCATATGCCCATCATTCAATGTCATATGCCTATTTTTTTCATGCCTAGAATATCTTTATTTATCCTTAAGACTCAGCTCAAATATTTTCTGTAATAACTTCCCTGAAAATAATCAGAACACTCAGTATTCCCAGCCTTTAGTCCTTCTATTGCTGGACTAATGCATGTTCTTTAAGCTTTGTTAACCACTTTCCATATACTAAAACTGTTTTAGGCCCTGCAGACATACTGGTGAGCAAAACAGGAAAGGTTTTTCTTGGGAGTGGAAGAAGAAGATAATATGAAAATAAAAAAGACACAGTCACAGGGCTGGGGTTATGGCTCAGAGGTAAAGCGCTCGCCTAGCATGCATGAGGCACTGGGTTCGATCCTCAGCATCACAAAAAAAAAAAATTATATGTATGTATGTGTGTGTGTGTATGTGCGTGTGTGTGTGTATATATGCATATAGTATCCATCTACAACTAAAAAATAAATTTAAAAAAAAGACAGTCAGATTTTACTAAATTCTAAAAGAGATAAACACAGCAACAGGACACAAAAGGCTTCTGTTTATCTAGTTGACTCCCAACTCAACTCTATCTTCTATATACATATACACATATATACATACACACACACACACACACCACTCTGTATACAATCTTCCCAACTTCATTTACAAAAAGCAATCTTGCTACCATTTTATGTGGCAACACATATATACTGTGTGTGTGTGTCTGTGTGTCTGTGTGTGTGTGTGTTTGTGTGTGTGTGTCTGTGTGGGTGTGTGTCTGTGTGTGTGTATGGTGCCAGGGATGGAATCCAGGGCCCCATGCCCGGCAGATGCTCTACCTCTAAGCCACATCCCAAGCTGTCAAAATTATTTTTGAAGAAACATAATACAAGATGATCAAGGAAAAGCACTCATAATAAAAATTTCAAAAGTGGCCCCAACTGCCCAACATTGCTAATAAAAGGTATAACAGTGCTGATAGGACCCATTATAAATTCATGCTAATTGCAGCTGCCTACCAATCAATGCTATAGTCAATTTTCATTATTTCTACTCCATTCCCAACAATGGTGGTTCAAATATTTCTCAAGAGAAATGCTCGTGGTTCACTTGACTTCCCCTTGTCTTTACCTTTAAACTTCCCTATTTTTATCCACCTCTACATTCTTCAGAGTAACTCTTTCTTAAAGGGTAATTTTTCTTTATTCTTGATCTCAATTCTTACTGGACATTCAAGAACACTATTTTTCTTCAAAGGCATTGTACATATTTAAGAACATCAATGCCTTTCTTTTATATTATTTCCACACTGAATAATTTTCCTCTTACTACCAACTAACTTGTGTGTTACATATTCCCCTTAACCCCCCAAATTCCATCTCATTTCTAAGCCACCATATTTTTCTTTAATTTTTTACATTTCTTGAAACTCAGTGTCTCTGCCAACTCACAATTCATCAGTAATCTTCTAGCAACTAAAAACCAACTTTTGAAATCATTCTCTTTTTGATTTCTTGACAATGATACAATTAGCTATACATCTTGCTTTGAAGGTGTTGTTTGTTGCTTGTCTAATTCTACTTAATCTCCTAACTCCTTTTTGTGTTTTTCCTTACTAATTTTTCTTTCTCATCCTATTCACTATATCCCCTACTTCTTCAATTTCACTTTCCTCACATTTCAACTGTATCTTTTGTACTCTTCAATTCCATGCAGAAAGCTCAAGGTTAACATTCTCCAAGCTCCAGTACCACATTTTCAATATTCTAAGGGAATATTACCTGGCTTTAACACATGTCTAAAATTAAGCTCAATTCTATCACCATAATGAATTCATCATTTACATTAGTGGTAGCTCCATACTGTCAGTCTCAAACTCTTTGAGTCAAAAACATGTTCAGACTCTCACTGGATACCTTCAACATGAAGAACATTTTGATAGATACCCTCAAAAAATTTATACTTTCACACTGAGAAGGTCTGAGAAGACACAAGTGCAAATAATAATTTGATTTAAATAATGCTAAGTACAATGAGAATATAGAGAGAAATTATATATATATACTTTTTGATGGGTGGGGGGTTTACCAGGAATTGAACTCAGGGGTACTCAACCACAAGCCACATCCCCAGCCCTATTTTGTATTTTATGTAGAGACAGGGTCTTATTGAGTAGCTTAGCACCTCACTTTTGCTGAAGCCGGCTTTGAACTCATGATTCTCCTGTCTCATCCTACCGAGCCACTGGGATTACAGGCATGCACCATTAAACTGGGCAAGAAATTTCTCTCCTTTTTCTCCTTTAAGACCACAAATGAAAACTGAACTCTGTTTTTAAAGGTAAGCTTTATGTTTATCTAACATAAAGGAGGCTGGCTTTAGATTTAATCCTTAATAGTACCCCACCTCCAACTGGAGGGGGAAAGAAAAAAACACCAAAGCTTCAGGGTCATTATCTCCTTTAGGAAATCTTATATCTCTCCCTCCCAAATGACTGTAAAATATCCTCACTGGGCTTTCAATTATCTCTGCTTTTATCTTACATATTTCATCACATCACAATGAAAATACATACTCTTTTTTTTTCCCCAAAAAAAGATATATACTCATTAACTTTAGTTTCTAAAAGGAAATACAGCTATAATTTTTAAAAAAAAGAGAAATCCTAAGATAGTACATAATAATAAATACCTGGGCAATCACAGCTTCTCGTGTTCCATAATATTTAAAGAAAAGATGATCAGTTTGAATATAAAGCTGACAAGTATTTCTTTCAGCTGAAGTTGTACGTTTTTTCCTCAGGAGTTCTGGACCATTAGCAGCATGTTCTTCTTGAGGCGTCTATATGTCAAAAACAGTCATTTCTGATCATCAGCATGCTTCCCTACTATAACATTATAGTTAAGAATACATATACTAAACAATTTCTTCATAGTATGTGTCATATATAACACCAAAGGTATTTCCAATGCCATTACAAACAGAGGCCACTAGAGGCTAGGAAGGGAAGAGGAGTGTGAGAGGGTAGCTAATTGGGTACCAAAACACAGAGGAGAGGGAAGTAGTTCAAGTGTTATATGGCATGGTAGAGCAATGAAAGTCTACAACAAATATTATACATTTCAAAATAACTACAGAGATGAGCCTGAGGGTCCCCAAAACCCAGAAATGATAATATCTGAAGAGATGGAAAAGCTAATAAGTACTTTAATTTGATCATTACATATATCAAATTATAAACCTGTACCTCAAACATAACTTCAAATATTATGTCAGTATCTTTAAAAATTGATCGTTAGAATCACTTTTGATTGTACAATATTTTCTACATACATGATCTATTATTTATTCAAGAAATTTCTTCACCTTTTTTGAAAGAGTACCGGGGATTGAACTATCGGGGACTGAACTCAGGGGTACTACCGAGCTACATCCCCAGCCCTGGCCCAAAATAGTAGACAGTATTTTTTTAAACAATTATCTCTACTATTGAATTCAAACACTCAAATATGTGTCATCTAAAAACATAATTTCAAGTGAATTTTTATAATAAAGTCAGATAGGACCTGAATTAAATTCTAAGCCAAAATTCCAAATTTACATTCACATTTTATACCTTTCTTCTCCCTTGACAATTCCCTGTTTAACAAAGTTAAAATTTTGTATTATACAAAAAGGGGAATAACTATGTAAGATGATGAACATATTAATTTGCTTTACGATAATAACTATTATGTTTATCCCATAACATTGTGCTATGTCTATACAATACACACAATAAATATACACAATAATTGTTTTAAATTCACATTATACATGAGTACCAAAACTCAGAAAAAGCTAGTTATACAGGTCTAAATAATAATGCATTTGTGGAAAATGCCTCTAAGCATATTTTTCATACTATTTTGCTCAAGATTTTCATTTAGGTATGTCAACATTCCAGTCTGTACAGTTTGGTCACTTATTAAATTATTAAGAAAAATTTCAAGTACATATATATGTGTATGCAGTTCATATTTACAATCATGTTAGTCTATAAAAAAGGAGTTATATGTTAAACTTAGCTACTGCTGAAGTGGCAAATTTTTTTACTCCATAAAAATAATCCTGATTGCTTTAATATGAAAATATTTTTTAAAGAAAAGATTTAAATTAAGAAGTCAGTTTTAAATGTAAAATAGACTTCTAAGCAGAGAAATTAATAGAAAGGTGGTCAAGTTGCTTAATCAAGTGGTTCAGATCTCTCACACCTTTACTGGGTTTTATTTGTCTGACTTCTCTCTTCATTAACGAGAGGATATATTAAAGTTTCCCATCATGTAGTTTTTCTAATGTTTTTCAGTTTTGTCATTTTTGCTTTCTATACTTTGAAATTATGGTATAATGTACAAATTTAAGAGTGTTATAACATCATGGGGAACTGAACCTTTTATCATTACAACATACCTATGTTAGTAATTAATATATTTTTGCCCAAAATCTACTTTGACACAATTTTCATTAGAGTCACCAAATTTTATATCTTGTATAGTTTTACTTTCAACCTTTCTGGATTCTTACATTTTAGGGAAAGGATCTGTAAAAATCATTTATATAGTTTGTGTTTGTGTTTTGTGTTTGCTTTTTTTATACAGGGAATTAAATCCAAGGGCACTTTACCAGTGAGCTACGTACCTAGCTCTTTTTTTCTTATTTTTTATTTTGAGGCAGGATCCTTCCTGCTAAATTGCTTAGGGCCTCATGAAGTTGCCTAGAGCTTCACTAAATTACTGAGGCTGGCCTCAAATCTGTAATCTCCTGCCTCAGCCTCCCAATTTATTGGGATTACAGGCATGCACTCCCATTCCCTGCTGTTGTTTTTTGTGTTACATGAAGTTGACAATCATTATATTTTGGGGGTGGGCACATTACCAGGGATTAAACTCAGGGGTACTCAACCAATGAACCGCATCGCCAGCCCTATTTTATATTTTATTTAGAGACAGAGTCTTACTGAGTTGCTTAACACTTCACTTTTGCTGAGGCTGGCTTTGAACTCGTGATTCTCCTGCCTCAGCCTCCCAAGCCACTGGGATTATAGGCGTGCACCACTGTGCTCATTTGATCATTATCTTTTAATTTGTACATTTAATTCAATTATCTTTTAATATAATTACTGATATCACTGGGTATAAAACAATTTTATTATTTATTTCGTATTTGTCTTGTCTATCTCATGTATTCTTCTTTCTTTCCCATGTCCTCTTCTGGATTTTTGGTTTTTATTATTATAGCCATTTCCCTTTATTAGTTTTTCATTTTGAAACAGACTTGCTCTGTTGACCAGGTTGATCTTGAACTTATGGGTTCAAATGCTCCTCCTGACTGAGCCTCCAGAACAATTGGGACTACAGGTGCACTGTTGGGGTTCAAGTGTGCAGAGTTTAGCTCCTACAGGCCTGATAGGTTGCAAGAGCTGTGGCTGTGATTTAGGTCAGCTGAGGCAAACCTCAGTTAGGAGGAGAAAAAGTTCTCTTCCCCTTATCGCAAGTCACAAGTTCTGCATGGTTTGGCCAAGAGGAAGAAGCTTCCTGCATACTTGTCCTGGGAATAGTACATTCTAAAGAAACAAATGCATCTTCAGGGGATTAGATAATGTCTACAAAGAACTTTGGGAGGGTACTTATCAAATGAACAGGAACAATCTGAATTTAGCTCTGTGTACCTGCTGAGGCATGATTTTTGGGCAATGCAGGTAAAGTGTTACTAAAGAATTGCTTGCTTTGTTAGAAGAAGAATATAAAAGGAACTTGCAAATAAACCTCAGCATGCAGTTGCAATTGCTGCCTTTGCTCTGCATCCCATGTGTCCCGGTTATTTCGCGACCCTTACCCAGGGACCCGAACGCTCTAGACGTTCACAGTGCACATTACAAAATCCAGCTTTTTTTTAAAATAGATTTTTTGTTTTTGTTTGTTTTTAGTTGTATATAAACACAGTGCCTTACAAGTGCTAGGCAAGCACTCTGCCACTGAGCTACAACCCCAGCCTCAAATTCAGCCTTTTTATTTATTAGCCTTTTAGTTATATATTTTACTAACATCTTTAGAAGTTATCAAAAAGATAACAATATAGTCCTTGACTTATCAAAATCAAATGAATTAGAACATTTGCCTATTCACAGAAAATGCAACAATTTCAGAATATGTTAATTACATTTTCCTATTTGTCTTCCTCTATACACCCATATACAAAATGTATGGGCATATACAGTCCTATAAACCTTTTTATTAATTCTTCGAAATATACAATAAATATTCACTTAGAATTATCCACCGTGTTGTTCTTTATTCACTCCTACATCTTTAAGTTATCATCTGAGCCTATAATCTTTTCACTGGAAAAGAACAATTCAGTGTGTTCTGGTGTTTATGCTCTCAATTTAGAATGTCTTTATTTTATTTACCCATTTTCAGTGTTTATAGCATTCTAGGATGGCAGCTACTCTACTTCTGCACATTTCATTGTCTTCAGATTCCAAGTGTTTCCAACAGAAATGAACTGCCATTTTTACTGTTGTGTCTTTGAAGATGAACAGACGTTTTTCCACTGGTTATTTTTAAGAGTATATCTTTGGACTTCAGACTTTTCTAATAATGTGCTACAGTGGTGTTTAGTAATGTAAAGTAGTTATCCTGCCATAACTACAGGGCTTACTAAATTTATTTCTTGATGTCCCTCTGTCACATTTTGGATATTCTCAGCCATTAGCTGTCCTTATTTGACTCTCCTTTCTAGGTATACACTTTTTCAAAATCTAGGTTTCACAATTCTTCACAACCCTTTTATCTTTCCAATGCCTTCAAATAGATACATCCACATACACATACATGCAGAAACACATATAAATATAAAAATCATACAAAAACATACTTTTTGAATATTTGTATTTGTACTTTGAAGCCAAATTGATCTTTATTAGCTGTTCTAAGCAGAAGGAGTACTACTTTAAAAAAAAAACAAGTCTTTATTAACTTTATGCTTTATGAATATTTCTCAAAGTTCAAAACTTCTTTTCATTTTAAGATGTTTTTAGATTTTTACATAATGAAATATATCTTTTTATAGTCAAAGATTTTGTCTTATTCAAAGTGTTTCTTTACCTCAAAATTCAAAATAATTTTTTAAAATATTTATTTTTTTTGTTTTAGGTGGATACAATGTCTTTATTTTATTTTTATGTGGTGCTGAGGATTGAACCCAGTGCTTCATACATGCTAAGCAAGCACTCTACCACTGAGCCACCACCCTAGCCATGTCTAACTTTGTGAGGTTATCTTTCCAAATGCTTTATCTACTTTTTAACTGTGTATTTTTGACAATTATAAGGGTTTGTTACACATTCTGATGAGAAGCCATATATCAGGTACATGTATTGTGAACATTTTATCACAGTCTGTGGTTTGTTTTTACATTTTCTTAACAGTGTCTTTTGAAATGCAAGTTTTTAATCTTGATTAGGTCCACTTCACACATTTTTGGTAGGGCACTGTGCCATAAGAAATTATCTATCCCAAAGTCACAAAAATGTCTCCTGTGCTTTTCCCTATATGTTTTAGTTTTAACATGTAGGTCTATTAATCATTTTGAGTTCATTTTTTATATAAGGTGTACAGTGTAGGTGAGGCTCAAATTTTGTTTTATATGGATATCCAATTTTCCAGTACCATTTGTTTTAAAGACCATTCTTTCTTCCAATCACCTTGGGACCTTTGCAAAAATCAACTGACCAGACACATGACCAGACACGCAGCAAGGTGCTTTCTTAAAAAGAGCTGGGGGTGTAGTTCAGAGGTTGGGTACCCCTGTGTTCAATCAACAGCACCACCACTAACACCACCCCCACCACCACCCCCAAAAAGCAGCTAACCATATGAAGACTCTATTCTGTTCCACTGATCTACATATTTACTCTTAGATCAATGACACTATTTTGATTACTGTCACTTTGTATTAAGTCTTATAATCAGGTAGTATCAGTAAGTGTAAGAATTTGTTTTGTTTTTTCCTTAATTATTATGGCTATTCTAGGTTCTGTACATTACAAAATAATTTTTAAAATCAGTTTGTCAATTATTAGAGAAATCATTGCTGGAATTTTTTTATAGGGAGTACACCAAATCTACATAACAATTTGGGGAAAAGTGGCATATAAATATTGAGCCTTCCAGCTATGAATACATGTATTTATCATATTTCTCCATTTATTTAGATCTTTACTTTTTCTTGGTATGATGCCTGTAGTTCTTTCTCATGTACACTTATTGTACATATTTTGTTAATTTTATTCTAAGTATTTTATATTTTAGATGTCATTTTAGATTTTTAATTTTTTATTTTCTAGAGACTAGGGTTGTAGCTCAGTGGTAGAGTGCTTGCATGGCATTTATAAGGCACTGGGTTTGATCCTCAGTACCACATAAAAATAAATATATAAAATAAGGGATTGTGTCCATCTACAACTAAAAAACTATTTAAAATTTTTTTTCATTTTCTAAATGTTCACTGTAAGTATATATAATGCACTTGATTTTTGCATATTGACTTTATAGCCTATGTACTTGGTAAATTTCATATTCATTCCAGTATCTTTTCCAAGATTCCTTTGGATTTTCTAGGTATACCTGTCACCTGTGAATAAAGGCAGTTTTACTTCTGAATGTCCCTTCCCATCCCCTTTATTACACTGACTCAGACTTGGCATACAATGTTGGAAAACGTGAAAATGGCATCCTTTCTTTGTTCCTGATCCCAGAAAAAATAATTTGGTCAATTCACTATTAAATATTGTATCATCTATAAGGTTTTTATAGAAGTTCTTAACAGTCTGAGGAAATTTCCTTCCATTCTAAATTTGTCAAGTGGTGGTTGATTGTTGAAACTTTAAAAATACTTTGTTATTAGTCTATTTAGATAATTATAGGAGTTTCTTCCTCTATTATGTTCATACAATAGGCTTGCATTGATTGCTTTTCTAATATTCATCAATCTTGCATTTCTGGTTTAAACCTCATTTAACCATAATGCGTTACACCACTGGATCTCACTTGCTAATATTTTTTAAAGATATTTTACATCCATATTAATGAGGGATATTAGACTATAGTTTTCTTGTAATATCTTTGTCTATTATTAGAATTAAACTAATGTTGTTGGCCTCATAAAATATGTTGTTTCCCCTTCTTTATTTTCTTAAGGACTTACGTAAGACAGCAATTATTTCTTTTTAAATATTTGAAATTCAACAGTAATACATGGGTTTTAAGTTTTTCTTTATGGAAAATTATTAAGTATCAACTTAATTTTAGTCATACATACAAATATTCTACTATTGTTTGTGCTGTTTTCTGAAATTGTAACTTTAAGCTTTGTAATGTTTTGAACAACCAATAATAAAAAAAAAGTAAAAAGCTGGAATGTCAGAGACAAGCTCATAAAGAGCTTCTTTTCCTTTGATATTTGCCCATGTAACTAGGTAAGAAGTTCACAAAGCAATAGCAACCACTTTCCCCATACATGGGAAGTACAAATTAATTATCATGTAACTTTATTTTGTATGTTTTTTTAAGTTGAATTTATTTTAAAATTAAATTTAATTTTTTGCAGTGAAAAAAAAAGATACTACTGAATTTATTGGCTCAAGATATTCAAAATATACACTAAAACTATTAATTTCTACTGTATTATACAATCTTTCAGCCCAGATAATTTCTGTGTTCTCTTTATTTTTTTTAACCACATCCACAGTCCTATCTTCTCTTCATTTCTTGATTAAATTAGAAGTTTACCAATTATATTAATCTTTTCCATTGGCTTTTCTCTGCTTGTCTTGTATCTCATTGATAAATTTTTTTCTGTTGTTTTCTTCCTTCTACTTAATTAGGGTTTAATTTGTACTTCCATATCTAACTCTTAAAGATGAATGTTTATATAACTGATTTCTAAATCTTCTAACATGATCATTTAAAGCTTGTATTTCTTTTAAGCACTATGTTGGTTAAATCTCACAAATATTATTATTTTGTGATTTATATTATTTAGAAGTGTGTGATCTAATTTCCAAACATTTGGGGACTTTCCAGACTTTTTGTTGCAGATTTCTAATTTAATTCCCTTGAGACCTAAGGTACTATTTTACATTATTTCAATCCTTTCAAATTTATCAATATTTACTTTATGACCTAGTATAATTCAGCAAATACATTTTTCCATGTACATTTTAAAAGAATGTGTATTCTGTGCTACTGTACAAGAATTCTATAAGTGATAGTTAAACTGGTTTGACAGGGATGTTCAAGTGTTCTTATATTCTTATAAGTTTTCTGTTTACTTGTTCTATAAATCTGTTTATTCAGAAATGAGTGTGATCTTAACAATTTGTGGGATTTTCCATTTCTCCTTTCAGTTTTGTCAGCTTTTCCTTCATATGTTTTATAGCTCTATCATTAACTGCTGTATTAACTAACATTTAGAACTGTTATTTCTTCCTGGTAAACTGACACTCTTATCATTAGGAATTTCTTTTCTCTGTCTCTAATGATAGTGAATTCAAATAACATTTATGATTAGTGCTTATGTGGTGTGTTTTGCCATCCTTTTACTTTCCAACTCTGTGCCTTTATATTTTTATTAGATTTGAGCTTACTTTTTTAAGTCCTCTAACCATCTTACCTTTTAATTAATATACTTAGTCCATTTATATTTAATGATATCATTGATATGGTGATATTTAAACTCACCAAGTTGGTATTCATGTTCTATTTGTCTTATCTGTTCTTTGTTCCTCTGTGTCTCTTTTCCTACCTTCTTTTGGATTAACTGAGCATTTTTAATTACATTTGATTTTGTTGTTGTGCTATACACCCCTGCTCTTTTTTTTTCCAGTGGCTGCTGGAGGGCAGGCAATATTTCTGCAAATATTTTATTAAATATTTGACAGCAAATACTTAGATGATCACATCATATGGTCTCTGTCACAACTATTGAATTCTGCCACTGCAGTCCAAAAGCAGCCACAGATAATGCATTGAAGAAATGGATATAGTTGTGTTCCAATAAAATTTTATTTACAAAAGCAAATTCCAAGCCCACAGGCTAGAGTTTGCTGAGCCCTACTTACTTATATTCTAAGAAAGATACAACAATTTACTTCCATTTTTCTTTCTCTTGTCTTCTGTGCTATTACAATAAAGTCTAATTCTTAAGATTTTAGTCGTTATTTTAAGTTATAATAACTTGAAGAAATTTTCAAATGAGGAAAAAAGGCTTTTATATTTACCTACATATTTATTATTTTATGCTCTTTGCTCTTTTGTTTAGGACTGAATTTCCATCTGGTATCCTTTTTCTACCTGAAAAATATCCTTTAAGATTTCTTAAGGTACAGATTTCTTTAAAAAAAAAAAAAACCCTGGGAGGATTCTTTTTTTTTTTTTTAACTTTTTTTGTAGTTGTAGATGGAGAGAATGCCTTTATTTTATTTATTTTTATGTGGTGCTAAGGATCAAACTCAGTACCTCACCCATGCTAGGCAAGCGTTCTGCCACTGAGCTATAGCCCCAGCCCCTCTCCCAGGTTTTGTTTGTCTAAAAAGTGTTTTGGGCTGGGGATATAGCTCAGTTGGTAGAGTGCTTGCCTTGCATGCAGAAGGCCCTGGGTTCAACCCCCAGCACCACAAAAACAATAAATAAATAAATAAATAAATAAATAAATAAATAAATAAATAAATAAATTTTAAAAATGAAAAGTTTGATATTATTGTTACATAGGCCTTGGACTGCTGAACTCAAAGGAGCCTCCTTTCTCAGCCTCCTGAGTAGACAGGACTAAAGACTGGCAACACTGTTCCCAGCCTAAAAAGATCTTTAATTTGCCCTCACTTCTGAAATTTATTTTCATAGACTATACAATAAGGGATTTTCTTTCAACACTCTATGTCTTCTGACTTGCACTGTGTGGAGAAGTCCATAATTATACTTATTTATTTCCCACACGTAAATGCATTTTCTTTTCTCTAGCTACTTTACTGAATTTTCTCATTTTCAGATGTTTCCAATAATTTAATTGTTATATAACCTAGCATGTCTTTGTGTTTATCTTGCTTGAGTTTCATTGAGCTTCTTGGACCATGGGTTGAAATTTTTCTTCATATATGAAAAGTTTGAAGACTATTAATTTTTATATATTCTTTCTGCATCTTGGATTCCAATTATTTACTCTCTATGCTTAGATCAGAATAATTTCTATTGTTCTATTGTCCTCCCATCAAGTGTACTCTTATTGACTTCTATGCTAATTAATTTGCTCTTAACCTATCCATTAAAATTTTCACTTCAGATAATGTACTTTTAGTTTTAAAAGTTCCTTTTGGTTCTTTATATAACTTATAAAGGCTAGGGATGTAGCTCAGTGGTAAGGTGCTTGACTAGTATGTATAAAGCTCTGGGTTCAGTCCCCCAGCACTACGAAAAGGAGAAAAAAAAAATCATAATTTCTGTTCTCTCCTTTTTGTGCTCACAGCTTTAATTCTTTGAACATATTAACAGTAGTTGTTGCAAAGTCCTTCTCTGCTAATTCCTATAATTTTTGGTTCTGTTTCTATCTGAGTGGTTTTTCTCCTTTTTATGGATCACATTTTTTTAGTTTCTTGTCAACTGACAATGTTCTTTGAATGCTGGGATGTTGTGAATGATGCATCATTGAGTATCTGGATTTACTGTGTTCCTATAACAAGTTTACTGAGCTTTTTCTTCCCCTTGACAGACAGCTAATTAATTTGAAAATAACCTTGACTTTTTTTTTAGGCTTATTTTTCTGTTCAGTTAAGGCAAGTTTGAAATAGCCTTTACTTTAGGATTAGATTAGCCCTATTCCTTTCATGGCTTAGTTTCTCTTCCAAGTGTAATTTTTGATAATGGTTCGATTAGATTCCCCCCCAGTCCTTTTTTTTTTTAGTAGTTTCCTCACAGAATCTCACCCTGTGCAGGAACAGTTTAGTATTCAGTTAGATTCTCAAAGATCTCAATCCTGCATTGCCTATTCTCCAGTGTTTGAAAACAACCATTTCACATACTGTATTTTGTTCAGTTTTCTAGTAGTAATATCACAGGAGGCCCAGTTGGACACCAGATATTCTATCACAGCTGGAAAGGGAAATCTGTACTCTTAAAGAGTTTCAAAGTTTTCATGTTAGATATGCAATGCTTTGATCCCTCTGGACTTTTGTTTTTAAATATAACATGAGATAGAGATCCAACTTCACCTTTTTCCAAAAGAATATACATATTTTCTGGCTTCACTCAAATTGCTTACTACATTTCTTAATTTGATACAGATCAACAACATAACAAAGTTTAATAAATGTATGGGTTTGTTTCTAAGCCCTCAATTCTGTTCTAGCCACTTTGTTAATCTCTTCTAATATCACACACTTTAATTACCATAATAAGCCTTAATACCTGCCAGAGTAAATTCCTCTTTCCTGCTCACCACCTTTACATAGGTTCCTACTTCTTCTCAGTACTTACTTTTCCATGTAATGTTTTAGATTCACAAATTGTAATGTATATCACACTTGCATTTTCCATTAACATGGTACATTCCTCCATTTATTTAAAACTAATCTTCTTTTAATATTTCTTTATAAAGTTTTATGATTTTTATTATATACACCTTATAATTTTTTACATTTATTCAGCAATACATGATATTACTATTAACATGTCCCTTCTTTCATTGTATTCCTGGTAGTCTACTGCTAATATAAATAAATGTGACCTACTTTTGTATATGAATGTTATATCAAGCCATTCTGCTAAATTCTTCTGAGTCTTATCTTCTCTTTCCATATTGCTGATACCTTAGCACAAGTCACTATCAACTGAATAACTTAAACAATTTCTAATTAATTTCTTAAACTCTAGACTTGGATTCTCCCCTTAAATTAAAGATTCTTTACTGATCTTCCTGCCTTTCTGGCCTTTTTAATGTACTGTTCCTTCTGCCTGAAATATTCTTTCTATCTCCCCATGACTAAACCAACCCCTGCTTATTCTATTAGTTTCTGATTAATGCCCTCAAATATACCCCAAAATAAGTTACCTATTCTCTTGTGTGTGGAGCATTATCTTGTACTTAATCCTCTTCTGTCTCTTACACCCCTCAAGTGTTTCTCTGTATCTCTAAACTTTAAGCTTTCTGGAGAACAGGCCTTTATCTTACTTTCCTCATATTCCTAGAATTTACTACACTCTATGATATATAGTATATCTGTTCAGTGAATACAGAATAAAATCTCATGTAATATTCTTTCACCTGAAACAGAAATGCATATGCCATTGCAGATCAAGTAATAGATCTGAATATAAATCCACATAGCTCAAGAAACATTATTATATGCTACCACTTTTAGAAAATATGTCCAAATCATGTTTTATCACAAAATAAAACGTTTTTTACATTTTTCAACTTGTTTTGACAACTATAAATTTGTCACTATTACTAAAGAAAAAGGCCAAAAATAAAAATAAAAAAACAACACCCAAATGGCAAAAAATAAATAAATAAACAAAAACCTTACAATTAAAATATCAAAAGCATTGAGATTTTTATAAGGGTGAACAAGCATCATGTTTTGTCTAGGAACACAGGACTTTCAATGATAAAACTGGGGGACACGTAGGCAAATCAGGGCAAATAAAGGGAAAATCTGTACTCTTAAAGTACATATTTTAACCCAAATACAAATGCTTACATTTATATAAAATACAAGTTCAGATTCAACTTTAAAAAAAATATGATGAAACATGTAAAACAATATATTTTGGACACAGACTATAATGTTTTTTGAGTCATAGAGAATTGTTCTCAAATCTTAGCACTACCTCTTTAAGTTACCTGACCTCTTCAAACAAAAAATATCAATGTTTTGCCAATTATATGGTGAAGACCGGGATCTTTCAGAAATTCTAAAAAATACATTCTTAAATGAAGAAACAAGGGTCCAAGTTCACTTTTATTTCTTAAATGCAAACTAATGTTAAAATCCTTACCTGTGTTACTTCCTCTACGCCAGTCATCTGATACTTCTTCATCCTTTCAAATACTGAATGATCTGCACAGCCCCCCTGTGGACCATACTTATGGGGATAATCTAAAATGCAAAAAAGAAATATTGTTACTATTAAATGTTTAAATATATCCAATTATCTAGAAGTGAAAAACTATCATAATAAAAGTCATAAGTGCTAACTGAGCACCTATGAGAAAGACATTCTACTGGAAAACCTGGAAGATTCCTCCCTTAATAAAAACCACTGGTCTCCAGCTTTTTGTCATATGGGTAATTTATTAATTCTAAAACAGGATGACAACTACTTTTTATTCTAGATTTAACTTTCCTAACCTTTCCCATTTTAAATATATAGAGAGAGCATCTAAAAAATGGAATTTACTACTGGTGCATTCCAGTAATCCCAGCAGCTCAGGAGGCTGACGCTGAAGGATCCTGAGTTCAAAGCCAGCCTCAGCCAAAGCAAGGAACTACGCAACTTACTGAGACCCTATCTCTAAATAAAAAAGAGTTGGGGATGTGGCTCAGTGGTCGAGTGCCACTGAGTTCAATCCTCAGTACCAAAAAAAAATAAAGAAAGAATAAAATTTACCCATTTTGTGTAACATTCTTTTCAGATACATTAAATTCCCTATACTACAAATGCACAAAACTTCTCCAGGCTAATATATCATTTTGCTAGGCTAATATATTATTTTTGGCTTGAACTTCTGTGAACAACAAAGAGCCTCAAGGTAACATTACCTAAAAACATGTTCTGTGGGATGGTAAAAGTAGATTGAGTTGAAAAAAAAAAAAAAAAGATTTAAGTTTGAATTTACACAATGTATAATCCAAGTGAATGCTTTACAAACTAACGACTACTCTATCACTTGTCTTCCCTTCATAATTAGATTGATAAATTTATCCTTTAACTGAATGGTTACTGTTTTCAACTAACTATTCAACTTAAGTCACTTAAATGTTTATTCCACTCTCTCAAAATTCTATATACTTTTTTCTTGTTAAGGTTATCCTAGGGTTGGGGTTGTGGCTCAGCGGTAGAGCGCTAGCCTCACACGTGCAAGACCCTGGGTTCGATCCTCAGCACCACATAAAGGTAAATAAGTGAAATAAAGGTATTATGTCCAACTACAACTAAAAAATAAATATTAAAAAAAAGATCATCCTAGGTTCATGAACATAATTTATAATCCAATCTGGTAACAAAAACTAAGAGAGCTAACAAAAAAAAAAAAAAAAAAAAAAAAAAACACCAAAATGTGTATGAGAGAATGCATTGAAAAGTCCCTAAGTAATAATAGACTGGGCAATGCAATACACTGAAATATATAAAAACACTATGGGTAGTTTCTTAAGAAAATCCAAAACTTAAATTAGGCAATAGTTTTAACTATTTCATTGGAAATACTAGTTAAATAGTAAAACAGAAATATAAACTGGGAGGTAGGACAGGTAAGGACAACCTACCTAGACTGACATAATAGTTCTGATTTCAACTTTAATTAGTTTTTACCTTAAGTCAGGAATTTTAACAGCTATAAAAAAATCAGTCAATAAATGTGAAAGGTTGACATAATTAAAATTTTCATTTTACAACCCCCATATATACAAACTAATTTAAGCAAAGATCATCAATGAGTGCTGAAACCATCAGGTAAAAGTCATGAGGGAACACGATATTCATAGTACCATCCTACAGATTACTTACTAATTATAAAGGAAAAGATACTGTCAGACCAAAGAGATATAGTGATTGTCACTTCATTGACCAAGTGATCAAATTCTGCACTTGTTTTAAGGCAGCCTGATTTATATGCCTCCTGGTGTAGTACAGAAAGAAATGTCCAGTTTCACCTATGTAATATTCTTGCCAAATATAATAACTGAATTTAACCATGAGTAAACACTCAGACATACTGAGAATGAGGAACATTCTATAGATAACTGACCTAAACACAAGAAAGAAAAAAAAAAAAAAAAGCATGTCATTAAAAAATAGAAAAAGTCAGTAGTGGGCATGCAGGAGCCTGTTATAAATTAAGACACTAAAAGACATACAACAAACAAATAAAAAAAATAAGCTTTTACAAATGGAGAAAATTTATAGATTTCACTAAATTTTTATAGACTACATTAAATTATATTATGAATTAATGATAATTTCTACAACTAAAACATTATTACAGATATTTAGAAAAATGTACTTTGGAGAGACAAATTCATATATTCTTAAAATTTAGCAGTGAAGGGCTGGGGATGTGGCTCAAGCGGTAACGCGCTAGCCTGGCATGCGCGGGGCGCTGGGTTCGATCCTCAGCACCACATAAAAATAAAGATGTTGTGTCCGTCGAAAACTGAAAAATAAATATTAATAAAATTCTCTCTCTCTCTCTTTAAAAAAAAATTAGCAGTTAAGTTTATGATGTCTGCAACCTACTTTCAAAGATGTTTCCCCAAAAAATTATATGGGGGGAATGCAATGTGCTAAAAATTGGCAAATAGAGGAAAATAAACATGTTCATTGTATAATAACTCTAATTTTTTTGTAGGTTCAAAATTTGCAAAATGGACTTACATTTAAAAGATTGTAATATCTGAAACAAGTGAAAAACTAATCCTAATAAAGTCCTGGGCAAAAAAAACCCTGATATATTTATTGCTTTTTTTCAAGGGCTGGCCTTGGGAAGCTGAAAATACATACCATCCAGTATATGTTTAACAAGATTTTACCTCAAAGGCTAGCAAAGTCTTATAGTGTACTATACCAAGATTTTCAACTGGGGGTAGATTTAAGGTGTTGTTACCACAATGCCTTCTTCTGCTACTAGTCCCAGTTAGGCTTGCCCAGATTCTAACAGGATCCTGTTCGCCTGAACCACCAGCTAAAGTTCTTCCATATCAAGGATACTCAATTCAATCAACAAAACATGTATAGGCATACTCTTAGACACACACACACAAGTTCCACATTCCGTTGACAGACTTGATCCCTTAGAATTTTGCTAGTTGTTTGAACTATTATATAATGCCAAATTTATAGAAGGATATTAGTAATTTTGTGCTACTTTGCCCCAGTACTGGGATAGTCCAGTCTCTAGTAACTAAAAATACAGCATGATGCTTTCACTAGTTTTTCCTTAAGGCAAGGATAAGAAATCGTACTGTCTATTTTTTACACACACACCAAAAAAAAAATATGTATGATGATGAAAAAGCTGCTGACTGAGGCAGTGGCTAAGTTAAAAAAAAAAAAAATGCTCTCAGAATACTGACAAAAATTTTTTATCACAGAAAATGGATGACACTAATGCATATATTTTCAAAAATTTATTTTCATTTGTTTCAGTTTGATAAACAAGTAAATTATGATTCATTAGTACTTTATATTTGTTCTTAAAAAGTCAGTGTGCAGTGTGTTAATTTAGATTTGTTAAAATAAAGCTAATACTTAATAAAAACACATTTTAACATATACTTTAGGCTAATCTAACTTTAATGAAAAAAATATTTAACAACATTTGATAAAACTCTTACAGAATTAAATTAGACACCCTTCTCCAAGAGCTACATTTAACTACAGTTCTAAGATATCATGTCTCATACATAAATAAAAGTACAAAAAAATGCATGTAGATGATCCTACTCTCAAATGATTGAACAACTATTTAACTTAGACTTTCAAATAAAAAGCCCTGTGACTAAATTATTTATAGGCAGTTTTCAGATGAGCTTTTCCTAAATATCCACCGTACCTAGTTTCCTTACAATTCAACCACCACCAAACATTGGGGAGAAGGAGTGAATACTAGGGTGGGGTGGGTAGGAATTAGCAAGATACATACCATTTCAATCACTTAACCAATTCTTTTTTAAAGTTTTTAAATGTTCAAAGATTTGTTTGAAAAAAAATAATTTTAACCTTGGCACAGTTTGGTAGTCCCTGTCCAATCAGGTTCCTCATTATAATGGGCAAAATTCTAGACTAAATTTCCTAGCCTCGCTTCCAAGTTATATATAACACATAACCAAGTTCTAGCTGAAGGAATGTGAGCAAAAGAGAAGTAATTAATCAGGATCCAACAAGGTTTTTCCTTTGGAATGGCCAAGAGAAGATAACCTGGGGAAAGCAAAATAGTATAGGCACAAAATAAAGGAGCTTGGATTTCTGAATCATTTCTTGAAGAAGAGATGACTCAAAAGGAATACCTGCATTAGATTGTTCTACTGAGAAATTAGCTTTAAATGTGCTTTGCCAATGAATTTCAGGCCTATTTGATATTACAGTTCATAAACAATACAAAAGTATTTAGTAGCCTAGCATATCAGAAATACTTTTGCAATATTGATATGTATTTATTATTTTATTTTAAAATGTTTTTATTTATGGTTTTCACCATCCAAAGATACATTTGTCTAAAAGCTCATTGATCATATAGTTAAGATGAGGAATGAAACTCACAATATAGTAATTTTGTTCTCTTTTTGGGGGAAAGGGTTTTACTAAAGTGCTTTACCACTGAGCTACATCCCCAGCTCTTTTTCTTTTCTTTTTTTTATTTGTTTTATTTTATTTTTCCCCCAATGGACCTTTATTTTATTTATATGTGGTGCTGAAAATCGAACCCAGTGACTCACACATGCTAGGCAAGCACTCTACCACTGAGCCATGGCCCCAGACCCATTTGTTTTAATTAGTTACATGACAGTAGAATGAACTTTGATACATCATGTATAATGGAGTATAATTTCTCATTCTTCTGGTTGTACATGATGTTTACTTTTCATTTTTGAGGCAGAATCTCACTAAGTTGCTGAGGCTGGCCGGAAACTTTCAATTCTCCTACCTCAGCCTGCCAAGAAGCTGGATTTATAGGCCGGTACCACCATGCCCAGCAAGAGTATAGTAATAATTTCTAAAGACAGATACTTAAGACACTCTACAACACCCAGATTCAGTATTGTGTATACTTCAAGAAATACTTCAAATACTTTTTGGTCTCTGATTGCCTTGTGGCTGCATTGCTCTGGGAACTTCCCGAGCAAAGGTGCAGATCTAGATGGCCCAGTTGCTTTGGTTCTTACCAGCCCAAGGAGGTTCGGTGCAAAGGCACATACTTGTATGGGTCTAGACCTTGAGCTCAGGCACGAACTCTCGAGGATAGAAAATTCTGGGCATAACAAGATAATCTCGATGTCTCACAAGTTCCACTGTGATCTTCAAAGACTTGTCTGCTTTGCTGAAACTTTCTTACAAATAATATTTTAATGACAAAAAAACTATATAATAAACGTGCTGAGCTAGCTCTGGGTCATTCATCCCCCATCAAGGGATGATGAACCACTTTGCCTCAGCTTTTTCTCTATGTGTGTCTATCTCTCTTTTCTTCATCCTCATCATCCCTTGCCGGTTTTCTAAATTAATAGCCATGTTGGTCAGTTTTTTATTTTTTGAGACAGGGTTTCTGAGGGTCTTACTAAATTGTTGAAGCTGCCCAGCAATTTTCAATCCTCCTACCTCAGCCTCCCAATTCATTGCACCTAGCAAAAAAATCTTTAAAAGATATATGTTTACATTTTTAAAGGGTGATTTATTTGAAAAACATGAAAATACAACAGAATATTTAACAGGCCACTTTACACAATAAAATAGGCAATAAAATTTTTATTTCTGCAAGTATAAATATTCTTTATGCTTATGCTTTATTTAGCTCATCCTTCTGCAGAATTTCTCAAACATAGTTATCTATCACTTTCTGTACTGGGACTATTAGAACTATTTGTATAGTGGCAGGGCATGCAACTATACCACTGATCAACCCAACTTACTATAGGCATTTACTGCCCTTCAATCACTACTTCCCTATTTCTTATTTTTAGATCTTGACTGTCACTCTGGCATCACCCATAATTCTTAATGATTCCAACATCCATGCTGATAATCCTTCCAATATACTCAAGATTTTTTTTTAACCTCAGCTTCTCATTTCTATGGTTATATTTTGAACTTAATTTACTGATAATTCCATTATAATCTCAACTTCCAGTAAATGCCAGCATCCTACCTTCTATCTACTCTATCTTTTCAGCACATTCCCTCTAGACCCCAATAATCTTTCAACATCAGTAAGACCCTTCAATTTAACAACACTACCACCTTGTTCACTATCACTGGTTATTCTTTCTCCTCCTAAATCACTTCAAAATTTCATGGTCAATTATTATAATAATTGACCCACTGCATTCACCTTCAACTCCCTTATCCCTACACAACTCCCCTGGCTCTCAACCAAATATTGCTTAAATTCAAATCTCTACCTATACCCTTGGCAGGTGAATGGGGCTAAAGAAAAACTAGTAAGTATGACTATTCTCACTCAAAAGTCATGATCTATAATGTAAGGAGTTCTTAACGCTGCCTGGCAATTCCAGACCCATTAAAAAATCTTCTTCACCTATTTTAGCTTTGCCAAAATAGTACAGGCCATAAAACTGGCAAACTGAAACTATACCAAGTGATCTCAATAATCAGTAGGAAAAATTACAATTGTTCTGTGACTTTTAAAATATATTTTTGTTAAAATATTAAACTCTGTTATGGTTAAATAATGTACAAGGAAATGAAAAATAATGAAATTAATGTTTATTTATTACACTAATTTTAAATATTACCAACATCAATATTAGTGTTTAAAAAGATTGTGTTTTCTGCGGGGCTGGGGATGTGGCTCAAGTGACAGCGCGCTCGCTTGGCATGTGTGAGACACTGGGTTTGATTCTCAGCACCACATAAAAATAAAATAAAGATACTGTGTCCACCTAAAACTAAAAAATAAATATTAAAAAAAAGATTTAGTGTTTTCTTGGTAAACTATATTTTATATCAGAAATGAAAGCTACAAATTCCTTGTAAAGCCTGATATTTAAAGTTAAAAAAAATTCCAAAGCAACAAAACACTATTTATAATGTGCTTCAAATTCTGTCCATATAAAATTCTCTTAATTTAAAACGGGGGGGGGGGGGATCAAGTATAAAATTTTCCCATATACTTCAAAAACTTCTAAAAGAGCCCATTTTTCCTGGTCACCACATTAACTATAAAAATGGACAATGACATTTTCTCTCTAAAATTACTGACAATATAATCCCCATTTCTAGAAAAAGCTTTTGTTCACTAATGAATAAGCCCTCATTGAGATGCACAATCATAGGATACACTGTGGTTCCCCTGAAAAGGCCAAACAGCATATTCTTTCACAAAGAATGAGTCATGGGTGCAGAATATTCAGCCTCTTTAAAACAAAGATCAACTTTAGATCCATTGCCTTTCTTCCAGTTCCTTTGCATGCAAACCTCTTCCTTTTGTTACAGGAAACACAAATATAAATAATACATATATTGTGATACCTATCATCTCAAAGAGGAAATAACTCATTAACTCTTAATCATCCATTCCATGGGGGGCAGGTATTTACAATAGATTCTGTTCCTGGAACCATGTATAAAACACCCACTTCTTGCATCCTCACTACTCCAAGCAAGGTACCCCTCCCTCCATGTGACAGGCAGGTTAACAACTTGACTACAAGGTCCAAGGCCTTGACTATGAGATGACTCTGTAATAGTGAAAAGTAGGAGTGGGGATATAGCTCAGTTGGTAGAGTGCTTGTCTCACATTCACAAGGCCCTGGGTTCAATCCCCAACACTACAAAAACAAGAAAGAAAAAAAGTCAAAAATGGTTGTAATCTCTCCAATAACATGTTATAAAACAACAAATCCAATCAAACATCCAACTTTTATTATATTATCTGAGTTTAAAGTAGAATGATTCCATAGATAGATAATGCATAAAACTGTTAAGATCATATCTGAAGAATATCATGGGTTACAGTCTGCCTAAAACTGCTATTCATTTCCAAAGTTGCCAAAAATAACAAGAATGAAAATTTTTTATTTTTTTAAGCAGAGACGAAGTGTCTAGGGGAGAGAAGAACTTGAAGTGTTTATCTCTCTTCAAATCCAGTGGACAGGAGTCCTTTTCTTCCCATACTGTCAAACCCCCAGTTTCAGATTCTGCTTTGGGAGGGCAGGAGAGCATGAAAAATAGGAACACAGTGTGTCTAGAAGAAATTGAAGATAAATAGTTTCCTTTTCCACAAATACTCATACACTGATCTTCCAGGAAATAATGATGGGGAAGAGGGCCATACACTCCCCATCCAGTTTTTAGAAAGGGTTAGTCTGGCATTCAAGAGGATTGTGGGAGTCAGATCAAAAAGAATAATATTGTTTTATTATTCTGATCAATTACAAATAGAATTACTAGAATCTGAAGTACTAAAGGACAGAATCTTTGCCCTATTCACAGTAGCAAAAGAGTCTTGTCCTGATTACTCATTTAAATAATTAATTAAGAAATATATCAGCCAACGCCAGGTGCAGCAGTGCACATCTACAACCCCAGTGACTCGGGAAGCTGAGGCAGGAAGATTGCAGGTTCAAGACCATCCTGGGCAACCTAGTGAAAAACCATATAAAAGGGCTGGGAATGTAGTTTAGTGTATAATGCTCTGGGTTCAATCAAAGGGAGGGAGAGATGGAGGCAGAATGCTTGCCTAGTATGCATAAGGCCCTGGGTTCAACCCTCAGCACTGCAAGAAGAAAAGAAAGGAAAAAAAAAATCAGTCATTAAACCTGTTATATTTATATGGTAAAAAGATCTGTGATGCTAACAGAAGTGGTGGAACCTTTAGAAGCTAGAATCTAGTGGAAGGAGATCAGGTCACTAGGGTCATGCCATTGAAGGAGTTCCTGGGATTCCAGCCCCTTCCTGTCACTCTCAATTTGCTTCACAGCCACCATGAGGTAAACAGGTCTTTTTTTTTTTTTGAGAGAGAGAAAACTTCCCAATATTCATTTTTTAGTTTCCAGCAGACACAACATCCTTATCTATATGTGGTGCTGAGGATCGAACCCTGCCACGCATGCCAGGCGAGCGTGCTACCGCTTGAGCCACATCCCCAGCCCCAAACAGGTCTTCTTTACCATGTGCTCCGGCCACAATGTACTGTGCTTCCACAGGCCTAAAGCAACAGAACCAACAAGCCATGGACTCAAACCACGAGCCAAAATAAACTTTTCCTTTTTATAAGTTGATTATCTCAGGCATTTTGTCACAGCAGTAGAAAGTTAACACAAAATCTGTAAAACTTATAACTGAAATATGTAATATACTGATTATTTCTATTTGTTCAATTTGGGAATAAATGTACACCTATCCATTGCAGTAAATTGGTGGCACCATAACAAAGAAGATGCCAGTTTCTTTTCTTTTTTGAAATTCCCGAGTAGTGGCAGATAAAAGGAAATGTTGTTGCAGCCAGAGTAGTAGTTCCTGTCATTGCAGATTTTTTTCTCAGGCAGTCAAAAGCCTACCCACTTATCTTCCAGATTCAAATCAAATGCCAACAGCTCAGAAAGCCTAAATCTCCTTGAGGCTTCCAGGGTGTATATGACCCTAGTGCTTTAATGACATTTTTTGTTATGGCATTTATCACATTCTGACTCTCTATTACTGACTATTTGCACTCAAGGTATTTTTTAAAAACTCTTTTAATTTTTCCTGCACATTCATAAACCAATGAATTCTTATTGAATTTAATTTTTAGCCAACAACTGGCTTCATGCTTATTTTCAAAGGTCATCCATTAGCCAAATATTTGTAAAATGCTGGCTTACATAACCTCCTTTTACCCTTCATTGTATCATGAAAAACTAAAAATTGTCTACGAGTTTAAGTCGTTTGTGTAAGGAAGTGTGTTCTTAATCCTTACAGATTGACTATTACAGGGGTCATATTCAAAACTAAGGCCTGAATGCACGTAGATATCCTAATGGTACATCAATGTTATAATTGCATTTATTTACCAAACAATAAAAGGAAAAACTATCATTTAACAAATCCCAGGGATATAAAAATATATGACACAGAACATGCACCCTTGAAGAGCTTACAGTCTGAGGTATAAGACTTGTAAACAAGTATTAGATACAAGTATTAACTTGCTAAGTGATAAGATCTCTCTGCAATCATCCACAAGTTATTAAATGCTGGTTGAATTAATGCTTCCAACCAACAGCTGGTTTTTCTCCATGCACGTTCTATAAGGTCAATCACGACCAAAGACACATAAAGTACTAACTAGATTCAAAAATAAGGAGGACACACCAATATATATCATCAGTAAAGAAGGGATACCCGGAACTGTGAAGTGAGAAAAGGCTTTGAACAGATTATACCTGAGCTACACTTTAAATGATAAGTATATGAGTTTGGAGGAGAAAGAATCCATATGCAACTAAAATAAAATGAGCATTCTTTGGCTCGTTTGCTTCTACAAGCTTGTCTTAATTTTCCAAAAAAATCTCGTTAGAGCTTGGGCACCAAAGCTAGACCTTCTGTTATAGTTATGAGGTATCCCCCAGAAACTCATTTGTAAGACAATGAAAGAAGATTTGGAGATGAAGTAGTAAGATTATGAGGGCTGTAACCTAGTCAGTTACACTGATATGGATTAACCGGTGGTAACTACAGACAGGTGGGTTGTGGCTGGAAGAAGTGGGTCACTGGGGACATGCCTTCAGTTTTATATTTTGTTACTGGTGAGTAGGGCTCTCTCTGCTTCCTAGTTTCCATGTCGTAAGCAGCTTTCCTCTGCCATGCCCTCCCACCAGGATGTTCTTTGTGCCTCACCTTGGGCCCAGAGTCATAACCATACACTAAACCTCTGAAACTGTGAGCCACGATTAGTTTACCTCCTCTAAATTGTTCTTGCCAGATATTTTAGTGACAGCAAAAGAAAAGCTAATTAAAATCTTATTAATTCTTAGATTAACTCTTTGATTTATCTATTAATTCTTAGGTTTACCCATCCTTTTGCCTGTTTTCAAAGGTCATCTTCTCACACCTGTAATCCTATCAGCTCAGGAGGCTGAGACAGGAGGATCACAAGTTCAAGGCAGCCTCAGCAAAAGAAAGGTGCTAAACAACTCAGTGAGACCCTGTCTCTAAATAAAAGTACAAAATAGGGATGGTGATGTGGTTGAGTGCTCCTAGTTCAATAACCAGTACAAAAAAAAAAAAAAAAAAAAAAACACCTCAAAGGTCATCTTCTCTTGAACAAAACAATATTTGATGGGTTAATATCAAAAACATTACAATCTCGGGCTGGGGTTGTGGCTGAGCAGTAGAGTGCTTGCCTAGTACATGCGAGGCCCTGAGATCCTCAGCATCACATAAAAATAAATAAATAAATAGATAAAAGTATTGTGTCCAACTACAACTAAAAAATAAATATTAAATTTATTTTTTTAATTTAAAAAAATAAATTTAATATTTATAAAAACCAGACTATATTAAAAAAATACAGTCTGGTTTTTATTAACCAAGACCTAGAAACAACCTACATGTCCAACAGGTAAATATATAAACAGATTATGGTATCTATACAACAGAATAATACTCACCAATGAAAACAAATGAACTACTAATATACATGACATTAATATGAATCTCAAAATAATTATGCTAAGAAGCCAGATTTTTTATGATTACACAATGTAAAACTACATTTACATACAATTAAAAAAATACAAACTATCATTGCCTGATTAAAAACAGAAGGTAAAAGAGGGTAGGCAGGAAAAAAAGGATTACACTAAGAAGGAAGGTCTTGGGGATAATGAATATGTTCACCACATTGATTAAGGTAATAGTTTCACAGATTTATACATATGCCAACAGTTACTAAATGTTTACTTTATATATGAGCAGTTTGTTTGATGTTAATTTTTCCTCTGTAAAACTGTTTAAAAGTGGTACAATTAGGGGCTGGAGTTGTAATTCAGGGGTACAGTGCTTGCCTTGCACGTGTGAGGCCTGGGTTTGATCCTCAGCACCACATAAAAAAAAAAAACAAATAAACAAATAAAAATAAAGATATTGTGCCTATCTACAACTAAAAAAAAAATTTTTTAAGTAGCAGACTTAGAAATGTTGACAATCAAATGCGGTGTGTGAACCTAGTTTAAGTTTTGAATTTTTAAAAATTATGAAATATTTTTGTGGAGCAATTGAAGAAACACTCCTACAAACAATATATTAAGATACTATTGCCAAGTGCAGTGGGGCATGCCTGTAATCTCAGCAACTCAGGAGGCTGAGGCAGGAGGATCACAAGTTCAAACCAGCATCAGCAACATAGTGAGGCCCTAAGCAACTTAGTGAGACCCTGTCTCAAAATAAAAAATTGTTCAAAAGGGCTGGGGAATGTGACTCAGTGGTTAAGTACCCCTGGGTTTAATCCCCAGTACCAAAAAAAAAAAAAAAAAAAAAAAAAGATCATTGCTGGGCCAGTGGCACACACCTGTAATTCCAGCAACTTCAAGTTTCAGGCCAGCCTGGGCAACTCTGCAAGACCCTATCTCAAAATAAGGAATGTAGCTAAGTGGTAGAACACTGAACACTGAATTTTATATTTCTTTCAAATACTATCACTGTGCTTAAATAAGTTTAGTATTTAAGATAAATGCTAGGTTAAGCATGTAAATTAAATAATATAGTAGCAAGAATAACTACACTTATATACACTGTGAGAGTTCTGAAGTCATAGGTTCTTATAATCATCTCATTAAACACATTCAGTTTCGAACTAATTGTCAAACAGAGCACTCCATGCCTCAACCTTCCCAATTCTCCCATAGTTTGTCATAACTCAAAAGGTATAAGCAGATTTCCAAGCTCCAGAATGCACCTAGATATGACAAGGAGACTATTTTTTAAAGAATTTCATGTTATAAATTACATGCTTAATCTGATAATATTAGATATGAACTATGCTAGCTATTATCAATACTTTCTAATTCAATCCTTTCTTCAATCTATTCCTACTTCCCTTTGTCCCTCCTCCCCACAAAAAGAGTTGGAAGCCTCAGTATGTATGAAAAAACTCATTATGTCAACAACTCAAAAGCACAATACAGAGGTGGGCATGTTATTGCACACCTAGAAGCCAGCTATTTGGGAGACTGAGGCAAGAGGCCAGCCTGGGGAACTCAGTTAAAAAAAATAAAAGTACTTCTCTCAAAGTAAAAAACAAGAGAGAGCTGGCGATAAACCTCAGTTGGAGAGTGCCACTGGGTTTGCCACAGTACAGGGGGAGGAAAAGTGGCACAATATGAAATTAATTGATTTTTTTTAAAGATTTTAGAAGCAGCCGGGCATGATGGCACACACCTGTAATCCCAGTGACTCAGGAGGCTGAGCCAGAAGGATCAAAAGTTTGAGACCAGCCTCAGTAACTTAGCAAGGTCCTAAGCAACTTAGCAAGACCCTGTCTCAAAATTAAAAATAAATGTGGGTGAGGAATATAGTTTAGTGATTAAGAACCCATGGGTTCAATCCCAGGTACAAAAAAAGAAAAAATTAAAGCAATATCCTGAAATTTCCACTAATGAGTACATTTCTACAAGATTAAGGTCTCCATGTTGAAATGGTAAAATAACAAAATTAAATTAAGTACAGAAATTAGGGGTCTTTCCACTGAAGCACAAGATAAAGGAGAAACAAGTATAGCTATAAATAATACACATGTTAAAAAGTAAAAGTGTCCTACTATCGTGGGGCAAATTCAAGCTCCCTGGGCTTTCCTATACCAAATACAAAAAAATAAATAATAAATGTGAAACAAATCAGAATAAACCCAAATATTCAGCAGCTTTATGTATTTACCTTTGCCTCTTAGGTAGTAAACAAAAGGATGCAAGGGTGCATGCACTAACTACACAACTAATGACTTCAAGCTATCACAGTTCTATGACCTTAAAAGTGGTCCAACTTAAGATTATTATTATTATAGTTTACTGAACAGTGTTTTTCTGTTTCTTCAAAATAACCATGCTCAGAGACAGAGGATTAAGTGGTATTCTTACCTTGTCATAACTGTTCGCACTTCTATGTCCTAGAGAGTTCTTTTTATTACCTCAATACAGAATAGAACAAGTGTGAATTTTAAGCTGGTAACTATACATAGTTATCACCATCACATCTAACTCGGTATCATAGCATCTGGAACATGTTATTAAATATTTTTGCTAAAAACTGTCTCTGTGTTCTGGTACAGCTTCAGAAGCATTCCCTAAGGCTCTCCAGAATAGCAATATCATTTTCACTGAGGTTTTATACATTTATATGTACAGCTGCAAAAACAGTATTAAGAGGAGAGCAGTCAAATCCTCATCAGAATCCCTACCCAAGGTTGGTATATTTCCCCTACCACGTGTTTCTGAGAGTAACACATACAGAGATACCAAATCCATTTAGGCATATACAATGATATAAACAATCAAATAGTACTTCCATCATGAAAATAAATTACTGTCACTTATGTAAATTATATGAAAATAATAATATGTTAAAGGACAGCCTCTTTCTTTTAATTAGGTATAAAACAAAAACACCCATTACAAAACATATTTAGGAGAGAATTTGGCCTATAGCAGCACAAGATACAAATGTATGATTTGAGGGAGACTTACAAATTTCAGTAAAGCCCCAGAAATCCCTGGAATAAAGGACAATGAGACTTCACATTTTTTTCCCATGGGTGAAACAAAAGAGCATGAAAGAGCATGAAGTCCACAATCAAGTGACCTAAGTCTTCGAAGTATTCTTTTCCTCACCTATCAAGAAGGAATAATATGCATGTCTATATTTTGTAAAGATATGGTGAGGATGAAGTTAAATAATGCAAGTAAAGAACTTTATATCATACTAGGTACATATTAAGCAAACAACTCTCTTACTGCTAGTTTTAAAACCTTTAATATTCTAACACAGAGAGGCTAAAAGGGTCAATTAAAAGTAAATTGAGCTCTTCACCCCTAGAACAGTGGTACATAAAAACAATGTGCAAATAAGTGCTACTACCTGTTTTTGTTTAGCATGCAAGCTAGGATGGTATTTACAATTATAAACAGTAGAAAAAAATCAAAAGAATATTTTGCATCTTATGGAAATTGTATAACAATCAAATTTAAAATGTCCATAAAATTTTATTAGAAAATAGCCATACTCATTTTACATGTTCCTTTGGCTGTTTTTACACTATAATGGCAGGTCACTGCAACAGAATTCACATGGTCCTCAAAGCCAAAAATATTACTATTTATGGGCTATCTATATTATAGAATAAGTTTGCTAATATTGGTCTAGAATCAATTACTTCTGAAAAACTATCTGAAAATCTTGATGCATATCTATAATTCCTGCTACTTAGGAGGCTGAGGCAGGAGGATCACAAGTTTAAGGCCAGCCTAAGCAGCATACGAAGACCACACGTGTCTCAAAAAAAAGAAAGAAAAAACAAAATTATCATTATTACTTTTCTGTAAACATCGTAATTTCAAAACTATTCAAGGAAATTCTTTCCTGTGCTTTCACCGTCATATCACTACATTTCATTTACCAGGTAAGTGGCAAACAAAATCACTTTAAACATTCCTACTTGTTATGACCTGAATATGAGATGCCCCACCACCAACCAAAGCTACTGTGTTAATGCAGGAATTCAGAAGTGATATGAATGGATTATAAGAGCTGTTACCTGATCAGTCCATCCTACTTTAACTAGGCTGACTGGGAGGTAATTATAAACAGGTGGGGTGTGGCAGGAAGACCTGAGTGGCCCCTTTCCCCTTGATCCACTGCCTAAGGCCCACAGCAACGGAGTCGGTAATCTGTGGCCTAAGACCTCTAAAACCATGAGCCCCAAATAAACTTTCCCTCCTCTAAGTTAATTCTTGCCAAGTATTTTGGTCACAGCAACAAAAAGCTGACTTTAGTAGTTTAACACTACTTTTAAGTGTTAATACCACTACTGATATTTAATACTGAAAAGAACATCAAAAGGCCTTCTTACTGAACTTATAATATATATTATGTTATAAATACATAATGAACATATATTTACCTGAATGAGTATAAAAATAAGAACCAAAATTAATAATAAAGTTAAATAGCAAAAAGAAAAGAAAACTAATTTGTATCCAATGTCACTGATCCTCCAAGCTAACCCATCAACTTTGGGGAAAAAGAAATGTTAGCATAAATTAAGATATTTGAAAATTACTGTAGCATGAAAAATGGGGAGAATGTAATTACAAGAAATAAATGAAAGTGAAGAAAAAACAATGTGTTTGAACTCTGTACAAGTAGATAATAAGGAGGAAAACGAGAGAGAGAAGGCACAGTAATAAAAATCATAAGAGGCAGAACAAATAGAAGTACTAAAAAGTACTAAAGGGAAGTGTAAAACAAAGTAAAAGTATGATTATAGCACAATGGGAAGGAAAAAATAATCTGTCAAATTACTCTTCCTCTTAGACCTTTCCCTAAAAGGTCTTAATTTTGGAAAAAAAGCATTCCAGGGATAGTATTTCAATATTTCACTAAGCATTTATGAATAATCCACTGCACAGATAAATGGTATTTGGAATTTAAAGGAGCAAAAGAATTGGAGAAACTTACATACCTTGATAGTAGAGGTAAATTTACAAAAAGATTAAAATTAAGAAAATTACCAAGCAAGGCACATACCATGTGGATGAAAATTCTATTAACAGAAAGAAAGAAAATCCACAGAATACATATTCCTACTAATGCAAGAGGATTGTAGTTTGGAGGTTGAAGAGATACGCAGAGTTTGAAATACCAGGAGATAAAGCTGGAAGAGGACTCGAATATGGATGAGTGAAAATGCAGGCAAGCAGTGTTAATGAATTTATGGGTTAGTAAGTTGTTATGCTGTTTTCAATAGTAATTCAGCATCGGCAATAACAAGCAGTTGAACAGATGGAAGTACAGAAACTGTCAGAACTGATGGAGCAAAAAAAATTAAAATGGTTGAGGTTTACCAGTATTTTACTAGGAGTGAGAATGCAATTATTGATAATATATTCATGTCTGTAAGGGAAAAAAATAAAGCCAGAAGGAAGCTACCAAGTTAGAAAAACAGGCAAAAACTCAGAGATGAGCCTAATAACAATAATAAATAAATAAAATAAAGAGTATTATTTTATTTATATGAGAAACTTATATTCTTAGAGGAATATACATACGTGTGGGGATTATTTTGGTTTGGTTTTGGTTTTGTTTTTTTTTTTGGAACCCAGGATTGAACTCAAAGGTACTTACCCACTGAGCAACATCCCAGCCCCTTTTTATTTTTTATTTTGAGACACAGTCTCCCTAAATTGCTTAGGGCTCACTACTAAGTTACTGAGGCTGGCTTTGAATTTGCCATCCTGCCTCAACCTCCCTGTATCACTGGGATTACCAGCATGTGCCACTGTACCTGGCATGTTTTCTATTCTTAAAATACAGAAAAAGAATTCTCCAAATAAATTATCATTATATAAAGACCACAGAAGAGGACAAAATCCACGATTAACCTGGAATCTAACCAAATGTTATGGTTTGGATATGAGATGTCACCAAAAGTTCATATATAAGACAATGAAAGAGGGCTGGGGATGTGGTTCAAGCGGTATCGCGCTCGCCTGGCATGCATGCGGACCGGGTTCAATCCTCAGCACCACATACAAACAAAGATGTTGTGTCCGCCAAATACTAAAAAATAAATATTAAAAAAAAATTCTCTCTCTCACTCTCTCTTTAAAAAAAAAAAAAGACAATGAAAGAAAGTTAAGAAATGACAGGGGTTACGAGAGCCTTAACCCAATCAGTGAATTAATCACCTGATGGGATTAAGCTGTGACTGAAGGCAAGTGAGGTATGGCTGGAGGTGTGGGGGCATAGCTTTAGGGTGTACATTTGTAGCTGGTGAGTGGAGTTTCTCTCTGCTTTCTGATGGTTATGTGAGCTGCTTCCCTCAGCCACACTCTTCAGTAATGATGCCCTGCCTAATCTTGAACCCAAAAAAATGGAGCCAGCCACTTATGGACTGAGACCTCTGAAACCATGAGCCCCTAAAGAAACTTTTTCTCCTCCTCTACAGTTTTTCTGGTCAGGTCTTTCAGTCACAGCAGTGGGGGGGGGGGGGGGACATCAAACTGAGATCAAGTCATTATTTCAATATTCCAGAAAGACTCAAAGGATTTAGAAATCACAAAAATACCTAAAATGTTCCATAAATATTATACACACATGATAACTTATATAAGAAGATAATAATGTTATACCCTCAGTAGGCCATAAAAACACAAGTGTAGGCATTAGCCTGGCTGATATCAGAATATAGCATTCCCGATTCAACTGGATCTGACTGACTGACAGTTCACACAGAACTGGTTTTAAGCAGGAGTGATGTGGATTGACAAGAAAACTGACCCACTATATAGATGCATTATTCATTTAATTGAGACTTCGTAAAACTGTTTTCTAGCCTGATAAATGTTTTAGGAAAGAAAATAGCTCAGGCTTCATTTGTCTTCACATAGTTTTAACTATTCTTATGCCTTTTTGCAAAAAGTTACTACTGATAAAATTTAAGTACTTACTAATATCATCTTCATGATAAATGACAGAGTGAAATGGGAGAACTCGGTCTTTAATATATCTCTCTGCTGGCTCAACATAAAATGTTCCACCACGAGTCTGGATGAATCCTTCAAATCTTCCATCAATAACAGACCCATGGCTAAAACTTCCTTCTTCACCTATTAATAAAAACAACAAATTCCTCAAATTTTAATTTGCAAATGAAGAGTAAATTCATTATCCTTTAAAAATCAATTCTTACACATTTTTTTCAAAAATACTGAGTACAAATTTACTGGGGAAATTAATTTCCACATAAAAATATCAAGTTGAATTTGAGATATGAACAACAACTAGCATTTAGCTGAAACATATAATCACTAACAATAAAAAATAGAACATCAGTCTTTTTATTGGTTCTTTTTAGTTATACATGACAAGTGAATTTTTTTGGACACAATTATAGATGCAGGACTATAATTTGTTCTAATTCAATCCCGAGTATGTCTCCTTCCTCTTCATTACTCCTACCACCATTCCCTTCCCTCCACTCCACTGATCTTTCTGCTATTACTTATAGTTTGTTTTTTTCGATTTGTATCTTGTTATAAATATATAACTGTGGTATATTCATACATGTACATAGGAATATTAGGTCAGATTCATTCCATTGTCTTTCTTTATCCCATCTCTCCCCCACTTCCCTTCAATCCCCTCCTTTGTCTACTCCACTGATCTTACTTCTTTTTTTTAATTCTTCCTACTTTATTTTAGATTGCTTCCACATATAAGAAATAATATATGACCTTTGACTTTGCGGATTGGCTTATTTCACTTAGCATGAGCGCCTTCAGTTTCATTCATTTACCAGCAAATGCCACAGTCATTCTTCTTTATGGCTGAGTAATACTCCATTGTTTATATATACCACATTTTCTTTATCCATTCTTCTATTGAAGGGAATCTAGGTTGGTTCTATTGTTTAGCTATTGAGAATTGTGCATTATAAACGTTGATGTGGTGGCATCACTATGGTATGCTGATTTTAAATGCTTTGAAATATATACTGTGATATGGGGTAGCTGAGTCAAATCCATTCCTAGATTTTTCAGGAATCTCCCAACTGCTTTCCAGAGTGGTTGCACCAATTTACAGTCCCACCAACAATGTATGAGTGTACCCTTTTCCTCACATCCTCACCAATATTTACTATTACCTATATTCTTTTTTTTTTTAAAGAGAGAGAGAAGAGAGAGAGAGAGAGAGAGAGAGAGATAATTTTTAATATTTATTTTTTAGTTCTCGGCGGACACAACATCTTTGTTGGTATGTGGTGCTGAGGATCGAACCCGGGCCGCACGCATGCCAGGCGAGCGTGCTACCGCTTGAGCCACATCCCCAGCCCACCTATATTCTTGATAATTGTCATTCTTAGATGAAATCTCAGTGTTAGTTTTAATTTGCATTTCTCTAATTGCTAGAGATGTTGACAATTTTTTTTTTCATTTTTGTTGACCATTTGTATTTTTTCTGTGAAGTGCCTGTTCAGTTCCTGTATTTATTGACTGGGTTATTTGTTTTTTCTCCCATTCTATAGGCTTTCTCTTCACACTCCTGTTTCCTTTGCCATGAAGAAGCTTTTTAATTTGATGCCATCCCATTTACTGATGCTTTTATTTTACTTCTTGCACTTTAGGAATCTTGCTAAGGAAGTCTGTTCCTGAGCTGCTATGTTGAAGACTTGGGCCTACATTTTCTTCTAGCTGGGGTAGGGTTTCTGGTCTAATACCTAGGCCTTGATCCACTTTGAGTTGACTTTTGTGCAGGGTGAGAGATAGAGGTTAAATTTCATTCTAGTACATATGGAATTTCCCAGCACGATTTATTAAAAAGGCTATCTTTTCTCCAATGTATGTTTTTGGCACCTTTGTCTAGATAACTATATTTATGTGGGTTTGTCTTTGTGTCTTACATTCTATTCCATTGGTCTTCATGCCTGTTTTGGTGCCAGTACCATGCTGTTTCTGTTGCTATAGCTCTGTAGTATAATTTGAGGTGTGGTATTGTGATGCCTCCTGCTTCACATTTCTTGCTAATGTTAAGGATTGCTTTGGCTATTCTGGGTTTCTCATTTTTCCAAATGAATTTCATGACTGCTTTTTCTATTTCTGTGAAGAACATCACTGGAATTTTAGTGGGAACTGCATTGAATCTGTAGAGTGTGTTTGGTAATATGAACATTTTAACAACATTAATTCTGCTTATCAAAGAAAATGGGTAGTCTTTCTAATCTTCTAAGGTTTTTTTCAATTTCTTTCTTTAGTGTTCTATAGTTTTCATTACAGAAATCCTTCACCTCTTGTGATAAACTGATTCCCAAGTTTGTTCAGGTGGTTTTTTGGTTTGTTTGCTTGTTTTCCCTTTTCATTTTGAAGCTATTGTGAATGGGATAGTTTTCCTAATTTCTTTTCAGCAGATTCACCATTGTAGTGTAGGAGTGAAATTCATTTATGGGTGTTGATGTCATATCCTGCTACTTTGTTGAATTCATCTATGAGCTCTAAAAGACTTCTGATAGAGTTTTTTGGATTATCGCATTGGCAAGCAGATATAATTTGAGATCTTCTTTTACTATTCATAACCTTTAATTTCCTTCAATTGCCTAATTGATCTGGCTAGAGTTTCAAGGACTATGTTGAATAGGAGTGGTAAAAGTGGGCATTCTTGTCTTAGTTTTGTTTTTAGAGGAAATGCTTCCAGTTTTTCTCCATTCAGAATAAAGCCAGCCTTGGGTTTGTCATATATAGCCTTTACAATGTTGAGGTAAGTTCCTTCTATCCCTAGTTTTTCTAATGTTTTAAACAAGAATGGATGCTGTACTTTGTCAAATGCTTTTTCTGCACCTACTGAGATAATCATGTTATTTTTGTCTTTAAGTCTATTTAAAACATCACAGGCTTTTTTTCCCACTTTTTTTTTATTTGTTCCTTTAGATACACATGATAGTAGAATTTATTTTGACATGTTATACATACATGGAGTATAACTTATTCTAATTAGGATTTCGTTCTTGTGGTTGTACATGATGTTGAGTTTTGCAGATCATATATTTATATATGAGCATAGGAAAGTTATGTTCAATTCATTCTACTGCCTTTTCTATTCCCATCCTTTCTCCTTTCCATTCATTCCCTATTGTCTAATCCAATGAATTTCTATTCTCCCCTCCCCACCATACACACTTTAATGTTGTTAGCATCCATATATCGGAGAGAAAAATTCAGCCTTTTGTTTGGGGACTGGCTTATTTTACTTAGCATGATAGTCTCCAGTTACATCCATTTTCTGGTAAATGCCATAATTCCATGCTTCTTTATGACTCAGTAATATTTCATTGTGTACATATACCACTTTTTTTTTACCCATTCATCTATTGAAGGTCACCTAAGTTGGTTCCATAGCTTAGCTATTATGAAATGAGCTGCTATAAACACTGACGTGGCTGTGTCACTGTAGTGTGCTGACTTTAAGTCCTTAGGGTATATCCAAGGAGTAGAATAACAGGGTCAAATGGTATAGAACATCAATCTTTATGGCAATCATTCCTAGCATCTAGTCCAATACCTGGCATCCACATAGTAAATCATCTAATAAGTAACTGTTAAACTTAGAAGCAAGGAGACCCACTAGTAAAGTATACACCTTCAGAATAAATATACTCAAAGAATCTTTTGAAAATTTTGCTTTAAATATTGTGAGAAAAAAAAAAAAAGCTCTTTCCCACCTGACATACTAAACGTAAGTCTTTTGACTTCCTTGACACCTTGAGGTTTTTATAAAAGCATTTTAAAATGGAAACACGTTAAGTATTTCAAAAGCAATTTGAACAAAGGTATATCAACAATCCCTTTTAAGATATTGGACAAAGATTTATAATACTTTTCCATCAATTATAGTTTTATAGTGAAAGAAAATACTGGAAGGAGGGCTGGGGCTGTAGCTCAGTAACAGAGAACTTGCCTAGCATGTGTGAGGCACTGGGTTGATCCTCAGCACCACATAAATAAATAAATAAAATAAAGGCATGCTGTCCAACTACAAATATAAAAAAATAAAACACTGGAAGGATACTTTGAGATTTTAATAAAGTCACAAAATCTGAGCACCAAAATCAAATGATATAAAGGGGTGAGAAATAGAGAAAGAGGCTTTTACTTAATTTTTTCCATGCTGGGGATGGTACCCAGGACCTCAAGCATGCTATACCAGTATTTTACCACTGAGCAACACTCCCCAGTCCCCCTATTCTTTTTGGTTTTGTTATTGTTTAGAGTTAACTTCTAGCTATGTTGCCCAGATTGGCCTCAAACTCCTGGGCTCACTTTCCTTTGGGCTCAAGGTATCCTCTTATCTCAGCCTTCCTAGTAACTGGGATTACAAATGCACACCTTCTACCCTTAAGGAAGTTTTAAAAGTCATATTTACTGAAGCCAGGTGTGGTAGTATAAGTCCTTAAACACAGCTACTCAAGAGGCTGAAGAAGAAGGAGCAAAATCCCTTGAGACCAGGAGTTGAAAGCAAGACTGGGCAACATAGCAAAACCTAAAAAAAAAAAAAAGTCTAACTCTCATTAAACAGGCTTCCATGGGCCCTATCCCCAGTATCACAAAAAGAAAAGAATCAAAGAAAAAAACAGGCTTTCCCCATAATTTCTTTTTAGTTTTGTTTTATCCCATGCTGGGGATAAAACCCAAGGCCTCACACATGCTAAATACATGCTCTACCATTAAAGCTATATCTCCAGCCCCAGGCTTTCCATACTTTCTTGTTAGGGATAATTAGTTGACTTTGAATTAATTATACACTGAAATATAATTAGTTGACTTTGAATTAATTATATACTGATAGTAAGAGCCCAAGACACATATTTTAAATTATATCATTTTTATCTGCAAATTCATTTATACACTTTTACTTTTCTTGAACATCACACAGCAAAAAAGGGCAGAGACTACTAAGTTATTTGCTCACCAAGATAAATGATCAAGAAAGTAACAGTACACTAGATTGATATAAAAATACTTTCCTTTGGTTACAAAATTATAAGAGCACAAAAAACATTTAAAAACTAGCATTAGTCTATAAATAAGAAAGTTTACGTATAGAAACACCTCATTTACTTGGCATAATCAAAAATCTAAAACAGTTCTAAAAGCATTTATGTTCTCATAATTTATGATTGAGTGAAAATCTAATATATAGAAATAAATTTCAATTTCTCTTAAAAACTGGGGATCATCTTGAGTATTTATTAACGTACAGTTACAACACAATGACATTTTGCCCTCCCCTCCAGTACCCTAGAAGACTCCAACTGTTTTCAAAGTTATTTTATGACTTTTATAATTGTTCTGTTCTTCCCACACTATTTGTCATATGTAATTTTTAAGGTTAAGTGTGCCACTCATGCCTCCGAACAACTTTTGTTGTTGTTGTTGTTGTTGTTTGGTTGGTTTGGTTTTTGGTTCTGGGGATTTAACCCAGCCAGGGGCAGTTTACTACTGAGTTATATCCCTTTATGTATTTATTTATTTAATTAATTTCTTATTTTATTTTGAGACAGAGTCTTGCTTAACTGCTGAGGTTGGCCTTGCTAAACTACTGAGGTTGGCCTCAACCTTGCAATCCTCCTGCCTCAGCCTCCCAAGTCACTAGGATTACAGGCATGTACCACTGCACCCAGCTCCTAACAACTTTTTAAACTGATGTCATGAGAGAAATTTGTTAGAACTGAAGAAAATCAAACAGAATCTCATGAAGGAAGGACCTGGAAAGATTTTCAAATGAATGTCTTCATCACATTATTTTTAGCTAATATAATCTTTGTTCTGTTTTTGTTTTTTGGGGGGTTTTTCCCCCCTGTGTTCTTACAAAACACAATTAAGTTACTGTTAATTTCTTCCTTGGAAGATCAGAAAATCAAAAGTCATCAAAAAAAAATTTTTTTAAATACTAACAGTTTGTAACTATTAATAATGTCAAAATTTTATACATTTCAAAAAAATTTATACCTTTCAGAAGCTAGTTATCTCATAATTCACATAAACATATATGTAAAGACAAGTCCAAAGATTACTTCATTTTTCAAAAAACACCTACCCTTCACAACTCACTCATTCTCATCAGAATTTTTTTTTTTTAAACAGGATAAAGAACTCATAAAATTTACTACAGGTCTAAGGTATTAGCATATATTATGCTCAAAGAGGATCAAGGTAGATCACTCTTATTTAGGGATTATTTTTATAGGGGCTTGGTTTGGACTTCTAGGGCAAAGGCAAGTGCTTGCTCATTGTGTGGAAGGCTGGGAAGAAGAATGTGCAAAACTAGCAGGATTGTCTTGTGATACAGAAGAAATCTCCTAAGTAAGAATCACCTGTGATCATCTTTGTCTGAATCAGTTGTCAACACCTCCCAGCCCCACCATCTCTTCTTCCCTGATGTGAAGCCATGATTCCATCTAACATCCATCCCCAGGAATCATCCAAATCTGAACCAAAGATCCATAGCACAGGCAATGTAGCTGCTTTTTGAGTGTGGACTTCCAAGAGCAAGGGCCCCAGATGACAAACTGGCAGGGTTGATTCTTAAAGAGAATCTGAGCATCTGCTAGTACTTTGGGAAGCTAAATGGAAAGGTATTCTGTCTTTTTCACTGCCTCCAATAGTTTGAATTCTCAAGATTTGTATCAACTTTTCTGAAATATCTGCTATGCTTTGCTTTTCCTTTTTTGTTAACTGGAGAAAAAACCCAGGACCTCAAGCATGCTAGGTAAGCACTGTACCACTGAGCTACCTCCCTGCCCCTTATACTTTTCTTATGCTTTTTTTTTTTAAAATATATACTTCCTTGTGTTAAAAAAAAATAAAGAAAGGGATTATGTAAGGTTGAACTTACCATAAATATGTCCAGTGTAAATATGAGAGGTATCATAATCAAGTACTTTATTTGATGTTTCTACTTTAAATTCATCACTAAAAAGGGAAGTATCCCTCTTCATTCGTAGGTTGAAATGTCTGCAAATGGGATGGGAAGGGGAAAAAAACTGAAATTAAAAGAATCCAAAATGTAAACAATTATTTGTTATTTAAAAAAAAAATAAGTCTGGAAAATGTGAGCTGTGTCACACAATTTGTCAACTTGGGAAAGATACGGACCAAAATTTTCTTACAAAAGCACTGTCAACTTAGTGGTTGTGGTAGACTCTAAATCAAATATAATTAAAACAATATCTAGGATATATTTTAAAATAATGCTGATAGGCCAAATCTTACATAGTAAAACAAGACCATTCAAACAACAACTAAGTTACTGGTAGATAAAAATCAAGCATCATGACCCAATTACTATTATTCACCACTACTTGTACCCATCTTCTCTCTCCAGTAATCTGCAGTTTTAACATTTTTCCATAATTTTCAAAACTCAAATAAGTTAGCGTACAGCAAAGAGGCATCTATTTAAAATAATTAACATCTCTTCTCAGAAAAGCAAGTGTGCATGCTTTCTTTTACACAGACATCTCACACACACACACACACACACACACACACACACACACACTTTCAACTCCTTAGCCTTGGAGCTTCTAAATTCTTACAAGTTATAATTAGGCCTTCTTTAATTTGAAAACTAGAACTTCAAAAGACCAAGACATTGCCTGAAATCACAGCATTCTAATTGTCCACAATAAGGAGAGAGAAAGACTGAAATACCAAAGTGAACTAAATGACATTAGTCACTAATCTTTAAAATATGATAAGAACATAGGGGGCAGAATCAAACTTGAAATCAAATCTTAAGCCTGAAATTTATTAGCCTAAGATTCCTATGAAGACAATAAATTCTATCATCTTATGAAATTATTTTAAGGTTTAGAGATTATAATATATATAAAGTCAATATAATGGTTGGCACATAGGAGATGCACAATAAAAGGCAAAAAAAATGGCTATCATTGCTCTTTAAAGTATCATGTACTCTTTGAAGTATAACATGTCTTTTGTAATTGCTATAATAATCTACACATGGAAAATTTCTACTCAATGTTTATTGTGACAAATAAAAAAGAAGCATGAGGGTATACTATTTTATCTTACAAATATGTTCTGAAGAGTACCATAGAACCATTGTTTAAAACAACATAGATTTGCAACATATTGAGTGATATGAATAATAAACCAAGTCACTGCATATGTACACTTTTGAGATGAATAAACTGATACAAAATCTGTAGCAGGAAAACTGTTAAAAAATTAATTACAAAAGCACATAGCTGTTAATACACAAATTCCACGTCTAGAATTTTATCTTATGCATACCTGCACATAAGTTAAATTACTTTCATAATACAAGACTGTGATATAGGCCAGGCACAGTGGCACAACCTGTAATCCTAGCAGCTCAGGCAGCTGGGCGTTCAAAGCCTGCCTCACCAAAAATGAGGCACTTGGCAACTCAGTGAGACCCTGTCTCTAAATAAAATACAAAATAAAGCTGGTGATGTAGCTCAGTGAGTGCCCCTGAGTTCAATTCCTGGTACTCTTCAAAAAATAAATAAATATGTTTTAAAAAGATTATGATATAGTAAGAAATATATTGGCTTTTGCCCCCAGGTCCTGGCAAAAAGTTCCTAAAACCCTTGAATTACCCTGAAAGACAGGAATATCTTTCAGTCCTATTCAAAAGTCTGTTTCAAGCACATCTGAATTTATAATAATGAAGTGACAGAGGGTGGAACTCCTAAACAGTCCAAGAATGGAGCTGTTCATCTGAAAGACCAAGTGATTAGAGTGTTGGAATATCAGTCCCAGCCAAATCAATGCCTAGGGCTACAGGGAGAGTCACTATAAAGATCTACAACTGTTGGGGCTGGGGATGTGGCTCAAGCGGTAGCGCGCTCGCCTGGCATGCGTGCGGCCCGGGTTCGATCCTCGGCACTACATACAAAGATGTTGTGTCCGCTGAGAACTAAAAAATAAATATTAAAAATTCTCTCTCTCCCTCTCTCTCTCTCTCTTTAAAAAAAAAAAAGATCTACAACTGTTAAAAAATAAAATAAAATAAAATAAAATCTGATTAGATTCCAAAATGGAAAACACACAGAGATGCTGCAAAGATGATGCATGGAGAGGCATGGAAGCTCTGTGCCCTTTCCCACATACCTTATCCTTGGCATCTCTTCCATTTGGCTATGGTTATTCCTGAGTTGTGTCCTTTATAATAAACTGGAATTAGTAAGTAAATTATTTTCTTGAGTTCCATGAACAATTTTAGCAAATTAACTTTAGGAAGAAATGGTGGAACTCCTGATTTACAGCAGGTTGGTCAAAAGTATAGGACCTAAGACTGGTGTCTAAGGTCACAAAGCATTCTTGTGGAACTGAGCCCTTAAGTTATAGAGTCTGAGCTAAATCCAGGTAGTTATTGTTGGAACTGAATTAAACTGAATTGTAGAACACCCAGTTGGTGTCTGGAGAATCAAGAGAACTGGTTATTGGTGTTAGAAAACATCACATAAAGAATATTCATCTTACCACTGTGATTGGGAACTGAATACAGTGGTACACACCTATAATCCCAGCTACTCAGGAGACTGAGGTAGGAAAATCAGAAGTTGTAGACCAGCCTCTGCATCTTAATGAGATCCTGTCTCAAGACAGATAATAAAAAGGGCTGGGCATGTAGCTTAGTGATAGAGTGCTCCTGGGTTAATCCCCTGAGTTGGCCCCCGTATCACACACAAACAAAGGTTAAGATTGGGAACAATCAGGTTGGGATTATACCTCAGCAGTAGAGTGCTCTCCTAGCATGTACGAGGCCCTGGGTTCGATCCTCAGCACTATATAAAATTAAATAAATAAATGCATTGTGTCCAACTACAACTAAAAAATAAATATTTTTTAAAAGATTGGGAACAATCAAGCTATTTTGTGGTATTTCTATATAAGTATAAATCACAAAGCTGAAAAAAGAATATAAAATTTTACATGTAATGAAATCAAAGCTCCATAATTATAGTAAGATTTAAAGGGGGGAGAGAAGTACAGAAAAGGGACTAAGCCATTTCTTTGAAATGATCATAAGGGAAAGAATGAATATACCCACATTTTCTAACGAGACTATCTGTATGAGATACAGATTGTCAGAATGTGCATCCAATCTCCTGAAGGATGCCCAAGATAATTAATAAGAATGGCCATCTCTAGGAATGGGAAATGGTTACTGGGAAACAAGAGGGAAGGAGATTTTACTGTATACCTGTTTGTAACTTTTGAATTTTATATATGAATATATATGAATCTATTTCTTATTCAAAAAACATTCAACTTGAGATAACATCTTGATATATAAAAGGAAAAATTCTGCTTTTTATACAAAAAAAATCTATTTCAACTTCCAAATAACTGTGTTAGAAATAAACAGCAGAGAAGCTTTTACTGAACATGCCTTCTCATTTAAAAATACTGTTTTTGAGTGATACATGTGAAACAACTATTTTCAGACAATAGGCAATAAGCACTGAAGGCTGTGATCTCTGAACAAGGAAAAATAAACAGGATGAGCCATGTGATTGTTCCAGCTTTCTGCTTGGAAGAACTTTAGAGATGGAGTCTCGCTTTGTTGACCAGGCTGGCCTCCAACTCCTGGGTTTAAGGGATTCTCCTATCTCAGCCTTCTGAATAACTGGGATCACAAGTACCTGCCACTATGCCTCATTTGCCTGGAGGAACTTTCTGGACCATGACTTAAGAAAGAAGAAACTCCCTGGAGAGCACAGTGTCTTGCTAAGTCTCAGAGACAGAGGAGGCACCTAGATTTTGCAGGCAAAATAGGTGAAAGGAAGATGCAACATTGAAAAAGAGCTACAGAAATCTGCAAAGACATTCACCGTTTAGTCTTTAGCTGAATAATAAAAAGGATACATAAAGGGAGATTCCACATAAGCAGGCCAAAAAACAATTACTGGAAGCCATTAGTTGACCAATTGCTAGATTTTTTAAGGGATAGAGATAACTTTCAAGTTCTGATCAAGCACAGAAAGAACTGTTGTCATTTAGTAGACAACTAAGAAAGGCTATTTCTTAAAAAAATAGGGGCATGCTGGGGATATAGCTCAGTGGTAAAACACTTGTCTCGCATAAGTGAGGCCCTGGGTTCAATCCCCAGCACCACAAAAAAAAAAGAAAGGAAAAAAAAAAAAATTGGAGCAAACTAGGTCTAGAGTAAGGGCTACTTTTGATTTACCCTAACTTTAAAAAAAAAAAAAGCTTAAAAACAAGTCTCAAAGAGGGGCAAGCTGATTCACAAGTTACTATACTATTCAGCAAAACAAACCACACTTTAAAAAAAATCCAAACCCAGTTAAACTAAGGTACATCTTTATCAAGGAATAGAATTTAGTAAAAAGGAACAAACTACTGACAAACAAAACTACTTGTACAAACCTCAAAAAATTTATGCTGAGTGAAAAAGCCAATCTAAAGAAATGTGCATTGCATGATACCATTTATGTAACATTCCTGAATAATATAATTATGGAGATGTAGAACCAATTAATGGTTGTTAGCCAATTAACGATTGTGGCTATAAAAGGATAAAAGATTCTGTGGTGATAACAAAGCTGAGTATTTGAATTGTGGTGATATTTACACAAGGTTATATGTGATAAAACTACACTGAATTGCACACAAACACATGGAACTGGTAAAATCTGAAAAAGCTGTATACATCATACCGATATCAATCTTAGTTTTAAAACTCTATATTTGTGGGCTGGGGCTGTAGCTCAGTGGTAGAGCGCTTGCCTAACTTGCACAAGACACTGGGTTCGATCCTCAGCACCACAATAAAGACATTGTGTCCACCTAAAACTTAAAAATAAAATTTAAAAAAAAACTATATATTTGTATAAAGTTGTTAAAATTGGGGGAAACTTGGGAAAGGTGCCCAAGAACTTCCTATATATTTCTTTGAAACCTTCTGTGAATTAACAGTTGTTTTAAAAGAAAGAAGTTGTTTTAGGCCAGCTGCAGTGAGTGGCATATGCCTGTACATCCAGCAACCCACCCAGATACTCGGGAGGCTGAGGCAGGGGATCACAAGTTCAAAGTCAGTCTGGGAAATTTAACAAGACCCTATCTCAAAATAAAAAAGGGCTGGGGATGTAACCACCTAGTAGAGCAATTGCTTAGCAACTGGGTTCAAAAAGGCCCTGGGTTCAATACCTGGTACCACAAACACACAAGAGGGAAAAAAATCATCAGATATAAAAAGGAAAGAAATAAAAACCAAATAAGAGCAGGGGAAAAAAAAAAAAAAAAACACCACTCAGTTAAGTGCTGAGGATGTCTACATGCCTGAGGCCCTGGTTTGATCCCCCACACAGTCCAAAAAGAAAAAGAAAAAAACAAAAACAAAAAAATACCCTGATGATAGAATAAGCAGACAAGGATTTTATTGTCTATATATTGTAAATATGATTAAGAACATAAGGGTAAAACTTGAAAAACATGAGCATAATGAGGGGCGGGGGAAAGCTACAAGAAGAGAAGGGCAGAAATGGGGGGGGGGGGGAATGTATCATGATCAGGTGAGTTTATTCCAGGAATGAGAGGTAGGTTTAACATTCTAAAATCAATCAATATAACTCACCAATTTGAAGGGAAGAAAAACTACAAAATGGTCTCATTAGTTGTAGAAAAAGCAACTGATAAATTCTAGCACTCACTCAGAATAAAAAGTTCTCAGCAAACTAGGAAGACAAGAATTTCCTCAGCCTGATAAAATATACTTACAGAACACCAACCTCTAATATCATATTTAAGGACAAAGATTGAACAATTCCCCCTTAAGGATGGGAATAAGGCAAAGATGTTCACACTTGCCACTTCTCTTCAACACTGTATGAAATGTCCCAGTTAGTTCAATAAGCCCAATTTGGAAATGAAGGGATAAAACTGCTTTTAGTTTAAGACAACATAATCATCTATGTTGAAAATCCTAAAAGATCTATTGAAAAACTACCAGAAATACTAGGAAAAACTACTAGAAATAATTAGTTTAAAACAAAGTCACAGGAATAAGACTAACACGACAAAAATACAATATTTTATGTACTAACAACAAACAACAAAAATGAAATTTAAAAAGCAAACCCTACTAACAATAGCATTTTTTAAAAGTACTTACTAACATATTTAACAAAAGATGTACAATGCCTTTACACTGAAAATTATGAAACAATGTTGAAAGACACTAAAGAAGAAAGAAACTAAAGAATCTGAAGATTCAATAGTATTAAGATGTCAGGGTGGGGGTGGGACACAGTATAATATGCATTTAGCATTCATGAGGCACTAGGTTCAATTTCCATTCGTGGTGGGGGGGAGGTAAGAATGTAAACTATCTCCAAATTATCTATAGATTCAAAAAATTCCAGATTTTACTATAGACATTCACAAGGTAGCTCTAATATTTACACCCCACCCCACCCTGACATCTTATATACTATTGAATCTTTTAACTTACTGTGGGCTGGGATCATGGCTCAGTGGCAGTGTGCTTGCCTCACACATGTGAGGTACTAGGTTCAATCCTCAGCACCGCATAAAAATAAATAAATAAATAAAATAAGAGTATTGTGTCCATCTATAATATATATATATATATATTTAAAAAAGACTTACTGTAATAGTTATCAGTTCACTACCTCTGGGATCCTAATCTACACTACACTGCCTTCTTGGAACCTATAATCACTTCTCCTTTCCCAGTGGTAATAAGTTTTGTCAGCAGAGGGCTCTGAAGTAGCACTGCAGGGGCAAAATACCTTTCTTGCGGGTTCCAGCGTACTTTCTTTCTTGGCATGCACCTGGGACACCTGTGGCATTCACACCCAAGCAAAATTTGTTATCAGTTTTGATTGGTAACCTACATAACATCTGCCAATATTTGCCTACCATCCATGGACCAACTCTGACTCAAGGAAGAAGTTTCTCTGATGGGCTCCATATCCTTGCCATTACAGCTGAATCCCAATGGAAGAGACTCAACCTCTTAGTTAATCTCCCTCAGCTCCAGTTTTGTTTTCTTTTCTTTCTTTCATCCCTTTTTAGTAGCTAATTATTAGATAGTAATTCTTTATATTAAACTTTAATTCTTCAAAATATTCTATTGGTTTCTGTCTCCTAACTGGACTCTGTGGAGTATATTTAGCTACAATAATCAAAACGGTGACATAAAGATATGCACAGATCAACCAAATCAAAGACATAACAACAATACAGAAACAAGACCTCAACATGGAAATCAAGGCAATTAAATGGAGAATGGATAGGCTTTTCAAAGACTGCTAGTAGAACTAATCTCCATACCAAAAATATTAGTTGGTTCTTAATTTCTATCATACATAAAAATCAAACTGAACTGGATCACAGACTTCCATGAAAAAACTATAATAAAACTATCTAGGAGAAAAAGATCATGGCCTGAAGAGTCAAAGTATCTTAATATACAAAAGCACAATCATAAAATGGACAATACAAATTCAAAACTTCTGCTCCGTGAGAGGTAATAACAAAATGAAAAGACAAGCTACTGTCTGGGAGAAAACATGTAATTAATTTTATATATATCTGACTGTGAATTTATATCCAAAATAAATAAAAACATTTTACAGCTCAATTTGAACAAACCCTTCACAAAAGAAGAAAATTCTAACTAACAAGCACATGGTAACCTACATAACATCATTAATCAACATGGAAAAACATATTTGAACCAGAGTCACACACTACCATTCACCTCCCTAGAGTAACACTTCCAAATGCTTGTAGGATGTTGAGCACCTGGAACTCTCTCACACACCGCCAATGGAAATGCAAAATAGTACAACCACTACAGAAAACTGTTTGGCAGTTTCTTATAGTTATGCACAAAAACCCTATGACCCTACCATTCCACTCTAAGAGAAATGAAAACATAAAACATATGTCTACACAAACAATTGGACACAAATGTCCATAGCAACTTTACTTCCAGCAGCCAAAATCAGTAAATAACCTAAATGTCTATCAACAAGTAAAGAGACTGTGGCTTATTCATAGAATAGCAAACTACTTAGTATTAAAAAGTTCAAACACTTGAAAATAGGCACTTTTGTGAAGACACAAAAGAATACACAAAGTCAAAACCTATCTATAGTGACAGAAAGCAGGTCAGTTGTTGTGTGGGGTGGGGAGAAAGTAAGAGTAAATGATAATAAGTAGACTTTTTGGTATGATGGAAACATTCTGTATCTTGATTTGAAAGTTTCATAAGTGAAACTTACCCCACACTATATACTTAAGATGAGTATGTATTATTTTATGTAAATAGGGCTCAGTAGGGCATACTTACTAGCTTCCAAAATTGTGGCCCTTTTCGAACATTGTCTATTTCCTCTTGTCCTTAATTTCATGTCAATCTTGTCACCCTTTTAAGGGTCTACTCACTTTCCATTTGCCAAAAACTATCATCAAAAAAACTCCTAAGGCTTTCCAAGTGCCCAAGGACTGTCATGAAGATATACAAGAGCCTTAAGTTTCCAACCTACTGAAGGAAATCATCAACAAAACCAAACGCATCTAAGTGGGAATTCTATAAACAAAGTTTAAAATAGACTGTCCTGAATAAATAGGAATCTTGTCTGAACTCTTGTTGCATACAGGTCTCTTCATAAAATTACTTTGCCAACTGATAGACAACAAATTCTTGACCATATATAAGTACATGTATGGTTTTTTATAAAGGATCACAGTATTTTTTTAAAAAATCATTGATTTATCATTACATAAATACTTTTCTTTCAACTTACTACAAAAGTACTACCTCTAAAAAGATCCTCTAAAAGAGCATCCTTGTTAAATAGACTGAACATCCAGGGACTATACTGTTAGGAATTTATTATTCAGCCAGTTATTGTACCAGAAAAACATTGTGAGCAACAGTATTCCATATGGTTTCTGGGGGGTTTTTTGTTTTTGTTTTTTATTATTTTTTAGTAGTTGATGGACCTTTATTTATTTGTATGTGGTGCTGAGAATCGAACCCAGTGCGTCATACATGCTAGACAAGGGCGCTACCACTAAGCCACAACCCCAGCCCTCCATATGGTTTAAAAAAAAAAAAAAAAAAAAAAGAATAAAAGCTTCAGGAAGACATTTAAATTCAATTTCAATATAAGAAATCTATGCTAAACTTCCACCCCCCAAAATAATTATACATCACTTCCGTATCTAAGCACAAGATGGATAAACATCCTAGAAGGATAATAGAATTTAAGAACACTTAAAGTAGGGTCTTTCAATCTTCATATTGATTTCATAAGAAAATAATTTTATACATACAAAATATATTCCCACTGTTGATTTAAATTGGATTAAAACCATAGTCAAGCAGTAGTACAGATAATAAAATAATTAAGTTTACATCATGTCCCAAAATTCACTGCTTTTATTAATATAAAAATTAATTTGCATTAATAAAAAAAATAAAGGAAAGCCTGGAAGGTTGGTAAATGATAGAAATAAGACAGACAGAGCTGGGGTTGTGGCTCAGCAGTAGAGTGCTCGCCTAACACCTGCGAGGCCCTGAGTTCCATACTCAGCACCACATAAAAATGAAACAGTGAGGATACTGTGTCCAACTACAACTTAAAAATAAATATTAAAGGGCTGGGGATGTGGCTCAAGCGGTAGTGTGCTCCCCTGGCATGTGCAGGGCGCTGGGTTTGATCCTCAGCACCACATAAAAATAAAATAAGATGTTGTGTCCACCGAAAACTAAAAAATAAATACTAAAAAAAGATTCTCTCTCTCTCTTTAATAAATAAATAAATATTTTTTAAAAAAGAAGTCAGACAATTAAGTGTGTCACTATAAAATAAACTACAAATGAATTATCAGGAGTTGAACATAAATTTAACTAAGCCACTGGATTCCAATTTTCTAATTTTAATTCTTCTACCATCTGTTTGATAGTTCAAATCTTTATGCTATTTTATAGTTTATAAAATGCAAATTATTTACAGTATTCCTGTTGGAGTATATATTATAAAATAATAATAAAAGTGGCTGAGAGACAAACCACATACTACCTTCTTAATTTTTCAAAAAGTTCTCAATAAAAAACACTGCAAAACAGAACCTGATTTTTGTTTAAAGCTCTGGAAAAAGGATCAGAAAAACTACAGTGAACATTGTTGTATAAAAATCAACGTACTACAAGGGCTGGGGTTGTGGCTTAGTGGTAGAGCATTTGCCTAGCACATGTGAGGCCCTGGGTTCAATCCTCAGCACCACATATAAATAAATAAATAAAATATTGTGTCCAACTAAAAAAAAAAATCACTATGTTACAGAAAAAGAATTTGGTGGCTCCTCAAAAAGTTAAAACAAAGAATTACTATGATCCAGCAATTCCACTTTTAAGCATATACTTAAGAACATATCCTTTTTTTTTAAGTATATGCTTAAAAGTAGAATTAAAATTTTATGCTATTTTTCAAACAAATTGAAGCAGAAACTCAGATACTTGTATACCAGTATTCATAGCAATATCATTCATAATAGCCAAAAGATGGAAAAAAATAATGTCCATTTAAAGAAACATTTTAAAAGTATGTATGAGTGAGATATACACATATTATTATTCAGTCTTAAAAACTAATGAAATTCTGAAACTTGCTACAACATGGAGTAGGAGCCTTGAAAACCTGACCTAAGTTAGTGAAATAAGCCAAAACATTTTGGTAAATAAAATTAAATCATAAATATTCTGGTGCCACTTACATGTGGTACCTCAAATAATCAAATTCATTAAGACAAAAAGACGGATTGGAGTGTGCAGGGTGGCATATGTTTGGAGCCCCAACTACCCAGGAGGTTGAGAAGGGAGGATCACTTAGAGCTCAGGAGTTCAAGGACAGGTAGGAAACAAAACAAAACAAAACAACCATTTCAGGGTAAAAAAAAAAAGAAAAAAAAAAAGCCAGTTGAATGGTTGGTTGCTAAGGGCTGGAGGAAGAGAAAACGGGATCTGCTATTTAATAGGTATACAATTTCTGTTTGGGACAATGAAAAAGCTTTGGAAATAGTGGCGATGGTTGCATAAAACTGAATACACAAAATGTCACTGAATTAACTGTACACTTAAAATTCATTAAAATGGTAAATTTTTTGCTATTTTACTACAATGAAAAAAATTCTTAATGTTTAAAAAATCATTATATTCTGGGGCTGGAGTTATGGCTCAGCGGTAGAGCACTCACCTCATACATGCAAGGCCCTGGGTTCAATCTTCAGTACCATAATAAAAATAATTTTTTAAGACGGAGAGTCAGGGGTCCTCACTAAATTGCCCAGGCTGACCTCAAATGATCCTCCTGCCTCAGCCTCCCAAATCACTGAAATTATAGGTGGGCATCACTGTGCCCACTTCTGGTTGGCCACAATTCTTAATGGTAAAAGGTTTGAGAGATTTGGCTGAGATAATGGTACTATAAGAATGGTGAAATTATAACATTCTTATGGAATTTATCTAGAGCTCAGAACACTTTTACATATGCTACTTCATCTTATCCTCACAGTAACAGTGCAAAGGAGGCATGATACATATTTTTATCAAAGGGTCTGACTCAAGGTCATGAGATAAGAATTAGCACTAGAACTCCAGTATTTGGTTGCTTCATCTTACTCTTTCTACTATACTAAAAATGCTTCTTAAGCATACAATGAAAAAAGTCAAGCTAAGAAATGCTGAGTATTGCAGTAGTCTTAACATGATCACACTCCATCAAGCAGTCACATTTTAAAATCTAAACAAATGCAAATAAAATATATAGATGAAAATAATATATAAAATCCTTTGACTTTCACTGAAAATATGCATTACAACACAAGAAGTTCTGATTATTAATGCTAAAGCCATTTTCAAACACTATCACTAAACTGTCCCCTTTCATAATGTTTCTTTCAGTAAATTTTGTTCTTTTTATTGCTATTATATATGACACTATCATTAAAGATAGACCTTCAAGGAGGTGAATGACTCACATAAAGAACATTATTTGCAACTGGGAATATTCTTCTAACCGTACATGTATTTATTTACTTATTTATGTATTTTTGGTACTGGGATTAAGCCCAGGGGCACTTCACCATTGAGCCACATCCTTAACCCTTTTTATTTTTTATTTTTATTTTTTTTTTAAATTAGTTGCTCAAAACATTATTTATTTTTTATTTTGATGCAGTACATTAAGTTGCTAAGGCTGGCCTCAAACTTGCAATCTTCCTGTCTTAGCCTCCCAAGTCACTAGGATTATAGGCATGTGCCACCATGCTCAGCTACTCTCACATTTAATCACTGTACTGGATTTTATGGACCAATAGCATTTTGTCTCTCATCTTGATTACAGTAGTTCTATTATAATTTTTGTTGGCTTTCCTCAGTGACATTAAAGTAAAGAGTAAGGTGAAGTTATTAAAGGCAAAATCAGTTAAAAAAAAAAACAACAACAGCAATTTGGGGGAAAAAAAGTGATAATGATTTGCCAGTCTCAGTACTCTGAATATGCAATTGCACCATGTAGTAATAATAGCTGGCTTTCCTTTCTCAAAACTTTAGGAAAGTATTCTGTATCATAAGATAAGTAACAGAGGTAGTAGAACACTAATACACAACAATAAAAAAAAGTTAGGATATGATTCTGTAAGTTCTCTGGAGCATGATGTGCCTTCTATATCTTTATACAAAAAGGTACCTTTCTCAGTTGGGCATGGTGGCATACACCTGTAATCCTGGCTACTTGGGAGTCTGATGCAGGAGGATGGCAAACTTAAGGCTAGCCTTGACAACTTAGCAAGACTCTATCTCAAAATAAGAAATAAAAAGCTAGGTGAGGGGCTATCGCTGTGTCTCAGTGGTAGAGCACTCGCCTAGTATATGTGAGGCACTGGTTCAATCCTCAGCACCACATATAATATAAAGGTATTGAGTCCACCTATAACTAAAAAAAGTGAATATTTAAAACAAAAATCTGAGGGATATAGTTCAGTGGTATAGTGTCCCTATGGTTCAATCCCCAGTATTGCAAAAGAAAAATAAACAGGGGTACCGTTTTATAAGTCAGAACACATTGAATACAGAGTAAAAAGCAGTTGCCTTTTCCCACGAGACTATTATTTTAGCTCAAGATAGTGTGGCTTTAATTCTCAGACAAAAACAGCAGCAGATAAAGGGTGCATCCTTGTGCTGAAAATGATAGAATGAAAAGCCTCAACTACATGAAAGCCTCAACTACATCAAGTACCTTGGCAACAAAAGAGGAAGCTTAAGAGTAAATCTTGTTTTAAGTTCTACTGGAATAATCCAAGAGTCCTAGACACCAGGACTTTCTTGATAAATAGAGGTCTATCTTATCCAAATGGAGCAGGCTTATAGTAGGACTGGGTTAGCAACTAGTAGAATTAACTACTTCAGTAAGGTATCCCTGATGTCTCCAAATATTCATTTGCTCTCAACATTCACCTTCTTCTTAACAAAGATGCTTGAAAGAGTCTCACCATTCAATACTATTTTTCCCCCTCTGGTACTGAAATGAAACCCAGGGCCTAGTATATGCTAGGCAAGTGCTCTACTCTGGAACCACATCCCCATTTTGAAACAGGGTCTCACTAAAATCGCCCAGGCTGGCCTCAAATTCGTGATCCTCCTGCTCAGCTCCCAAGTGCAACTATTATAGGTATGTGCTACTAGACCTGGCCCAAATCCTTTCTGATGACAAGTTGCCAACATTAACACTAAGTATTATTATGAGTCCATTATTAAATTTACCTCCACTAGTACACTTTTTAAAATAGAAAAGCCCTTTTTTTCAAATTATGGTCCAGAAGTCCAATATTGGGGTGGGGGGGAGGTGGACAGCTCACGTGCATCCCACTGAGCCATACCTGAGGGTATCCTCCACAGAAATTCTAGGACTTCATAGTTTGAAAACTATAGATCCAAACTAAGCTAATAGGCTTGAGGCAGGTAAATTACCTCAAATAAGCAGAAATACATAAATAAGAAGATAAAAGAATTACCAAAGAAGATAAAAATGAAACTAAAACTTGAGCTAAAATTAATAACTTTATCCTAAGTAAGAAGACAAACAGAACAATGTTAGTCTTTCTCATATAAAAGAGATTCCACAGGGGGAAAAAAAATGCTATGAAAGCATGATTACACATGATTGAATGTATTATACATGATTGAAGATTAAAATTTATCGATTGAAGAGGAAAAAAAGATTTCCATAAGTATTTTCCAACTTCATGCAACTATCTAATTAAATAACTGACAAGCAAACTACTGTACATAAAGCACTGAAGCAATTACAGAATTTAAGAATAGGGGGACACTTCAATTATTCAGATACCCAATATAGAACAAATGAAAAAAATTAGAAAGATAAATCACCTAAATTTACTAATTTCACAAATCAGGAAGAAGGGTAACTTGACCAAGATCACACAAATAAAATCATAGTTTGAATTTGAACCAGTCTTCAACTAGCTAACCAAGGACCTTTCCACATCAAAGTATGGTTCCCTTCTTAGGACATATAAGAGAGTTTCAGGATAAAATTCAGGTCTTCTTGGTGCAAGACAAAAACAAAGGGATGACTTATAAATCATCATCAATAGGAATAAAACTAAAAGAAGCATGTGTCAACAGCATGTATCAACAGAAAGGAATTAATAAGAAGATAATCAAGTAAAACTGACAATGGAAAATGCCATCTAGTATTATTTGGACAAAGTGACCTATAAGATTTCTCAAGATAAAGAATATGAAAGATTCACTTGTTTGACAGATGAAAGTAAGCTATTTATTTAAAAAAAAACATTAAATTTTTGGGAAGTCACATATATAGGCAAGAAAATTTTACTATGAATGATTAGAATACATTTGTGCTTCATACAGCTAGGAAGAAATTAATCAAACCGTACTTAAAAAACAACTGGGTGCTTGAATCACCAGAGAATTAGTAAAGACAGTGTATTACACTCTAATAACCAAAAATGAATTTAACTTGTTTCCAAATTCAAATAATAACCAAACACCCCAAAATATACTGGCTGTTATAAAGCATTAAGAGACTCAAATAAAAAATTATTTCTTTACCTTTATATATAACTATAATATATCCAAGTCTGGACTATTCTTTGAAATTAGATCTAGTAAGAGCAAACAGAATTAAAGAAATTCAAAGAAGAATAAGTTACATGCACTAAGACATTAGGAATGTGGGGCTTGGGTTATAGCTCAGCAGTAGAGCACTTGCCTAGCACATGTGAAGCGTTGGGTTCAATCCTCAGCACCACATAAAAATAAATAAAATAAATATATATTTTTTTAAAAAAAGATATTAGGACTGTTAGGCACAGTGGCACACATCTATAATCCCAATGACTCTGGAGGCTGAGGAAGGAGGATCATAAATTTGAGGTCAGCCTGTGTAAAACTAAAAAATAAAAAGGGTTGGTGATGGGAATATAGCTCAGTGATAACATACCCTGGGTTCAATCCCCAGTACCAAAAAAAAAAAAAAAAAAAGATACTGGGACTGTTCAGTAGGATAGAAGCAAGAAGCAACAAATGACCATTCACCTCCTTGAAACACTTTTTTTTCTTGGCTTCAACGAAATCATGCTCTCAAATTTTCTTTTATTTTTCTTACCACTCTTCAGTCTCCGCATCCTCTCCACCATGAAACCCTTCAACTAAAATGCTGACATTTAGTGGAGCTTTCTCCTAGGCCCTCTTCATAAATTTCAAGTTACATGCAAAATTAAACTTATGATCTCTCCTTATATTTATAACTGTTCCAGTAAAAATAACTAATTATACCTGAACATTCCTTAAAGTAATTGTGTTCAATGAATGTTTAGTTTATTGGTCTTATTATAATATGCTTGTTTGGATTTATATCAAGTCCAAAAACTAAAAGAAGCATCAATGAAAGCTTGATACTAGTGTGATATTTTTTAAATGATGTTCTAGCTCAGAAAATGGACTCAGTAGTTACCTATTTGTTTAAACCAGAAAACAGTCTTAACTCCTCTTTATACCTTAGTACATATTAACAAGTCCTATTAATTCTCCCCTCAAAATATCACTCAAATCCATTCACCCTCTGTCATAATCTCTAGTTTATCTTTTTTTTAACAGTATATGAATTTAATTTGTTTCCAAATTCAAATAAGCAAGTTAGTTTACATTTAAAGGAGAATTTCATCATGATCTTGGTCTGTGGCTATGTGAATTTCATTTATTGTATCATCTTAATCTAAACCCCAACCTCCCACGAGGACTAGTGCCTCCTGACCTGCTTCAATGCATCTAGTCTTACAACATTTTTTTTTTCATACTGGGAATTGAACCCAGGGCTACTTTTATCACTGAGCTACATCCTCAGCCCTTTTTATTTTTTATTTGGAGACAAGGTCTCACTAAATTGCCTCAAATTTGTGATCCTTCTGCCTCAGCCTCTTAAATTGCTGAGATTACAAGTGTGCACCACCACATTGGCTATTCTTTCTACCTTCTAAAGTATTCTTCATTCTCAGCCAGAGTAGACTTTTTAAACCTCTTAAAGTTATAATTAATAATCTTCCATGGCTAATTCACCATGACTGACTTCCAAAGACCTGATTCATGTATACATCTCAAGCCTCAACTAAATATGCTCCCTTATATTTTAAACACCAGTCTACTGAAATTCCTTCAATTCCAAGAACAATCCACTTTTCATCTCAGTATCTTTGTCCAAAGCACACTTCCTCCCCTTTTTTGGTCAAAAACTCCTTCTTATCTAGTCATTATTCTGGTATCAGTTAAATGCCATTTCCTAAAGTAGCCTTCCCTGTCCCCTAAATGAGATGTTATCCCTCGCCTGCCATAGCAATCTTCTGAACATTCCTCTCTTAACCTTTTTCACAGGTATCATTGCTAAACCAATACTTATCTGTCTTTCCCATGAACCCAAAACCTCCACAATAGCAAGGACTTGTCTTGTTCGGCTACTCTATTCCTAATGACTACTAAATGCCTGAAATATAATAAATATTTAATAAAAACATAAAACAATGAATAGGTTAAAATAAAACATGCAAGTTGACTTAGTAAATTGTGACATAATAAAACTACAGAGGGGCTGGGGATGTGGCTCAAGCGGTAGCGCGCTCGCCTGGCATGCGTGCGGCCCGGGTTCGATCCTCAGCACCACATACCAACAAAGATGTTGTGTCCGCCGAGAACTAAAAAATAAATATTAAAAAATTCTCTCTCTCTTTCTCTCTCTCTCTCTCCCCTCTCACACTCTCTCTTTAAAAAAAAATAAATAAATAAAACTACAGAACATCTCTTAGAGCTCAAACTTAAAATTAATGGAAATATACAAAGTACTTGTTCATTCAATCCAGAGATTCTGTTTAATTTAATTTGTGGTTGAAAGCTTCTTTAAAAAAAAATAACTGACAACTCCTGCCACATAATACAAATACTGGTCCCACATCATTATTACTAAAATTCTTGATTTGTTGGTTCAGTACAGACTGTTTTGGAAATTTGCTAGCATAAAGTGATTGTGTCTTCAGATTTCAGAGATGCACACAAAATACAAATATCAAAAATAATTGTCAGGACTGGTGTTGTTGTGGCTCAGTAGTAGAGCGCTCACGTAGCATGCATGAGGCACCGAGTTTGATCCTCAGCACCACATAAAAAAATAAATTAAAAAAAAATAAAGGTATTGTATCCATCTACAACTAAAAATGAAATTCTTTAGAAAACATTTCAAAATTTTGTCACAGAAGTAGAAAAGTAATCAGTATTCAGTAATGATTTTAAAAAGGAACTATATGTGGGGGCTGGGATTGTGGCTCAGCAGTACAGCGCTCGCCTAGCACGTGCGAGGCCCTGGGTTCGATCCTCAGCACCACATATAAATAAACAAAGTTATTATGTCCAACTACAAGAAAAAATAAATATTTAGAAAAAAAAAAGGAACTATATGTGATTACCTAAGAAATGAAACAGGGCTGGGGTTGTGGCTCAGCCATAGAGCGCTCACTCACCTAGCACATGCGAGACGCTGACTTGGATCCTCAGCATCACATAAAAATAAATAAATAAAATAAAGGTATTGTGTCGATCTACAACTTATAAAAAAAAGATATAAAAAAGAAATTAAACATATTGCAGTTTGAAAATATCACACTACTACACAATTTTATTATACTATGCTTGTTTGAGTTATTTAACTAAACAACCCAAACAAGCATAGTATAATAAAAACAATAAATAAAACATACTCATTCAATATAGTTTCTATAAAGAATGTTCAGATGTAATGAAACAGGATAAATATTTAAAGAAATTTTAGATAAAATCCTTGCTATTTTAAGAAGTAGCACAACAACCTGACAAGGGGCTTAATCACTTAAAGAACAGGGAAAAGGGAAAGTTAGCTATAAACTTGGATTAAATCTGAGCTAGTTGAGTCTCACAAGACTCAACTGCAAGCACAACAGTTTAGTATGAAATATAATTTATAATTAAGGAAAATAATAGATAGGCTTTTCTACTATACATATGCCTTATTTTTGACATTCACTATCTAAGCTAACAACCCCAGAAACTCTGGAGTTAATAGCATACTGCTAATTAAGCTACTGAGTCAAGCCTGTTTGAAATTATCTTATAGAGGAAAGGATTATCCAAAGAACATCAGAAAAAAAAATGCTTTTATATTCTTTACTTCAATTCCTTTTGCAAAGAAGGAAGAAGAAAATTCAGTTGAATTTTTTTTTAATTATTTCCCTTCTTTTTCCAGGCAAGCCCTGGTTAGTGCTATCAAAACATGTACAAGAAAAATATTTCACATTAAAGTCATATCTAAGAAGCTAAACTCAAAGCAATGATCAGTTCCCAGTAACCAATAGTCATATAAAATTCATATAACCTTTAATCATACAAAATTTACATGAACACAGCTCAACTCTGGCTTTTTCTTATGCTTTGGAAATTCAAGCAGCCAGCCACCCTTCAGATATCTTTAAAAACATATTTACTAGAATTTCAATTTCTATATAAAGAGGAATCAGGAAAGAACAAAATATACTACATACATCCTAAAATATCCACTAAGACATCATTGTAAAATGTACTTAAACAAACAACATCTGCTATATAGTACCTGACACAAAGTAAGTACTAAAAAAATATTATTTTTTCTTTGGAGATTTTTGCTGATATTTGCTTAAATTGTGTTGGGATAAATATAATTAACCAAGTCAGTGTTTTACAGATTTTGTTTTTCCACATCCACAATAGCATTTTTACACAATTCAAGTTTATTCTCTACCCCTTTTTTAAAAGCAGGCATCCACCAATTGTGCTTTCTGGATTCTCATCTCTAGTTCTTCAAATGTGCTAGCTTGCCTTAAGAGGCAAAAGTTTCTGCTCATGGTACGACAGAAATAATGACCAAGATACCTCCAAACTAACTCACAGAAATATTGTATCATACTATTTTGAACTAAGACCTAAACAATATTAAACCTGGATTTTACAAAAATCACATAGGCAAAATTCCTCAAGCAATTATAGTTCACTGGTATTACAGCAAAGCTCAAATACATGATAGTCAAGCCAGGAATATACAATAGTTAAGCCAAGATATATGATAATTAAGGCAGGATACAACATGTATTTAAGAAGAATAAAGAAATACTAGTATTTAAGAAGACTAAAGGAAATATGGCTCCTACTAACATGTTCATAATACACTTTCTGCATGAAACAAGGACTGAGAGAAAACAAATTTTCTGAAATTATTACTAAAATTCTGACATAATATGATAAATCTGCCTACTACTTAGCAACTAAGAACAACTGCTGTGGAGCTGGGCATGTAGCTCAGGGATACAGTGCTTGCCTAGGATGTATAAGACCCCAGATTCAATCCCCAGCATGGGGCAGGGAGAGAAAGTAATGAAGAACACCAACTGCTGAAGAGGATGAGATATTACAGAGCATACAATACGCCAGTAGAAAACCTATCTCAGTGTACTTTATTATCTGCCAAATTAAATATGCCATGAGCAATGGATGGTTTACTTTTATTTCTGATTAAACTCTGTGATTAGGGCCAAACCTAAACAAAAATATTGGTTTTATACTTCCCCATCAGCAATTTATGCTTATAACTGTTATACCCTCTTCATCTTCCTTCCTCCTTCCCTCCTTCCTTACTTCCCTCAATATAATTTAAATGATTCTCATATACATAATAAAAAAGGTGAATAAGGGGCTAGGGCTGTAGCTCAGTGGCAGAGCGCTTGCCTAGCTGTGTAAGGCACTGGGTTTGATTCATAGCACCACATAAAAATAAACACATAAAATAAAGTCATGCTGTCCATCTACAACTACAAAAAAAAAAAAAACAGTTAATAAAACTCGGGCTTTGCATTTAAAGTTCATAATGAACAAAGGACACTGCTAATAAACAGTTATTATAAAATGTGATAAATGCTATAACTGACATACATACAACATTGCAGTGAGCAATATCATTTATCAGAGCTCATCCAAATGAAACCATTTCAGAAATCTAGAAAATTGATTCTTTATTTCTAAGCATAGGTAAGAGATCTGCTTTATTCTAGTACCTATTTTCAAAATATTTTGTTTTAAAATACCTTTCCTCAACAACTGTATCAGTAGCTCAAATAGAACTTTAATTTTCAAAAACTTTATTTCAAAAGCAATAACTTTTCATGGAATTCTTAAGACCTTGGGTTTGGAAGAATCTAAACATTTATTTAACATCTGTAAACCTGCAATATAATACATACTTTGTTATTTAAGAAATTTAAAAGCAAAGTTGAAAGACATCTGTTGGTTCATGTGCTTAGGTATAAAATAAACACAAAGAATTAGTTTAGTACTGGAACATACACAGTCTGGGCTAGAACTCAGAAATATAAGTCATAATTGTCTCAGCAGAACCTTTTTCAAGTACATTTGTCTTTGTATATCTAAGTTAACTGCACAATATTTAACATATACTGTAACTGATTAAATTGATTATCTGATTTTGGAGTACTAAGCCCTCCTGTGTGAATAGGGGAAACAAACTCTTTATATTTTTAAAAGGATGAAAAATAGATAACAAGTCTAGCCACAATACATAAGATAGAATGTATTTTATAGGTCAGGCTACAGCAGCTAACTACAGTCTTCCCTACACTACATTCATAAGAAATACAAATAAAATACAAAGCCAAGCACAGTGGCGCACACCTGTAATCCCAGGAATTCAGAAGGCTGAGCCAAGAGGATTGTGAGTTCAAAGCCAGCCTTGGCTACGCTGAAGCACTAAGCAACTCAGTGAGATCCTGTCTCTAAATAAAATACAAACAGGGCTGGGGATGTGGCTCAGTGGTTGAGTGTCCTTGAATATATCTGTTAAGTAAACAGATTTCTGTTAAAAGTACCCTAAGATGATCAATGCACATGAGACCAATTTACATGAGATTTTCTAGTTTCAGACTCTGCTTAGAGCCTCAGCCAGAAATTAGAACCTCCTTTAAATATCTATAATATTTTATCTCTAAAGCACCATATCACATTTTTCTCATCCAATGACTTGAGCACACTTATTGTACCTATCAGTTCTACATTTATCTGGCCATCATTCCCAGCCTAGACCAAGTAACTTTTAACTAGCAGTCAAAGATGTTTTAGATGACTAAGTAACAGCACACTTACTCTTTCTCTCTCTCTCATTTGCTTACACATATACAAAGAAGCTAGGTATATGATTTTGCAAAATATGAAATACGTGATAGATCTAATAAAAATCTAATGTTATAATAGGAATGTGATATCCAAATCAAAGGCAACTAGAAGTTTCTTTTAGTAATCAGATGACACGGGAATATAATATTAAGTATATTTTGAGAGATCACTAAAAACTTATGAAGGCTAATGACTACTTATTATTTCGTAGTACTAATAAAGAAAGGGTCATTTTAAAATATCTGAAGTGAAGTCATTAAATTTACATGAATTGCTATTGAAATATGGAAGATATGTTAAATTAAGTAATAAGCATTTCTATAGGCGAATACTTTGTTTCACAGCATTTCTAATTATCTGATTTTTTTTTAATCCACTAAAACCTTTTCTGGGCTGGGGTTGTGGCTCAGTAGAGTGCTCACCTAGCATGTGCAAGGCCCTGGGTTTGGTCCTCAGCACCACATAAAAATAAAATAAATAAAATAAAGGTATTGTATCCAACTACAACTAAAAAAATAAAATATTTTTTTAAAAAACTTTTCTGGGTATGGTGGTACATACTTATAATCCCTATAACTCAGGAGGCTGAGTCAGGAGAATTGCAAGTTCAGGGCCAGGCTCAACAACTCAGTAAGATCCTGTTTCAAAATACAATTAAAAAAAAAAAAAAAAAAAAAGGAAAGGAAAACAGAGTAGAGAGCACTGGGAATGGAGCTCAAAGGTTCAATCCCCAATAATGAAAAATTTTAAAAATTTAAAAACAAGAAAGAAAAATAAAAGAAAATCTTTCCTAAGCACCTGTATAACATATATGCAATATAACAGACAATAATAAATGGTAACCAGGGTACTTTCATATCAGAAACAAAAAACACAACTGTAGAAAAATAAATAATACACAAATGGAAAGGAAGAAAACAAATCAAATACCAATGGTACAGATAAGGAATTTTTTTTTTTAAAGAGAGAGAGAGAGAATTTTAATATTTATTTTTTTTAGTTTTTATTGGCAGACATAACATCTTTGTTTGTATGTGGTGCTGAGGATCGAACCCCAGCAGCACGCATGCCAGGCGAGCGCGCAACCACTTGAGCCACAACCCCAGCCCCAGATAAGGAATTTTAAAGTTCAGAGGAAGGGGTAAAATGTCTAAAAGGCAGAAGTTGAATTGTATGTTAAAATATAATCAGGATTTTTAGGTAAATGCCAGAGAAAAAACTGTACATATATAGCAAACACTAAGAAAATTCTGGGTAAAAAAGACATTTAATGTTAAGAAATGGAATAGAGTTTAGAATAATTGACTCTGATTAATTTCAGAGAAACCTTAAAGACAAATTAGGGAACCTGGCTAATAATCATTAATGGAAGACTGCAGCTCAATAAGCTGACATGAAAAAGGAAGCATGTAGGGAAGAGTCCATCTTGTAGCAGTATGCAGAATAGCTTTAACGATATAGTGGAAACTCTGAAAACTATTGGGAAGTAAATAATATAGCTCTCAATCCAGGTTACATCAATATAAAAAGAATATATTTGATAAAAAGAATAGATTTGATAATTAATGCAGGCAAGAGAGGGACCAACAAAGAGCTCAAGGATTTAATATCTAAGTATGCCAACAGAAAAAAGGGGAGGGAATTTTTTTAAAAAAAGCAGGGTTTTGAATATGCACTGTGTAAGTTAAATCATTTAAATTCTCTGGACCTTAGCTTCCTCAGATACAAAGAGACATTTACCTTCCTTAGTGTTGAGAAGATTAATAAGAGAAGGCATATAAAGCATTAAGAACACAAAAGGCACTCAACGATTTTTTAACTCTCTTCCCTAGCTGTCCTTTATCCCTTAAAAATTCTGTTTCAGGGGGCTGGGGATGTGGCTCAAGTGGTAGCGCGCTCGCCTGGCATGCGTGCGGCCCGGGTTCAATCCTCAGCACCACATACCAACAAAGATGTTGTGTCCGCTGAGAACTAAAAAATAAATATTAAAAAATTCTCTCTCTCTCTCTCTCTCTCTCTCTCTCTCTCTCTCTCCTCTCTCACTCTCTCTTTAAAAAAAAAAGTTTAAAAAAAAAATAATAAAAAAATAAAAATTCTGTTTCAGACTAAAGCCAGGTTAGCAAGTAATACCAGGAATTATTTTAGAACCTGATAAAATCGAATCAATGAGCAATTAAATGACTTATTCAATAGCATAGTTATCTTTTCTGTTGGCACAAGAAGATATGTATATTGACCATAAAACGTAAGGAGTGGTAGGAAACTGTGAACACAGTATCCTCTTTAAAGGTACATATCTTCTATAACATATAGAAAATCTGATTCATAATTAAAAAACATTTACAATTGGTTGTTTCCTTAAATGTATAAAAGGGCAGTCCATTTGAAGACATTTTTTAATATATATACCAAATTCCAAAGGTGGCTAAATTTCCATGTGGGGACCTTTTCTTTAAAGAAAAAAAAAAAAGAATATAAATTTCTTCTTTTAGATTGAATAAAGGGAAACTTCAGACACAGCAACAAACTTACTCACCTTCCATGGGCATGGAAATCTAGACGTAAAAACTGGTCCTCATGTGAGACTGCTCTTTTGGCACGCTGGTGTTTTTGGTGTAATGAATCCACGTTGTAAGATAATCCTTCATAATGTCTAATATATTTATTTAGAGGATTTCCATACTGACCTATACAAAAAAGACAACAATTTGAATTAGCATCATTCTGAAGGACCCTTCTAGTTCTAACACAATTACTAAAATATCTATGAATATGTATGAAACAATTAATTGTCTCACTAATTCCAGTACTAATATTATGAATCTTCTGCTAATATTATTCCACATTTTTAAAACTTACTGTAGTGTAATTTCAACTATACACAAGTTTGGGCTTTAGATGTAGGCTTGTCTTAGATGTCCTGTATTAAATGAAGAAAGTTCACTTTCAGACTTTGCAGATCAAAACTGTAAGATGCGGGGCTAGGGTTGTGGCTCAGAGGTAGAGAGCTCACCTTGCACACGCTAGGCCCTGGGTTCAATCCTCAGCACCACATAAAAATAAATAAGTGAAATAAAGATATTGTGTCTGACTACAACTAAAAAATTTAAAAAATTTTTAAAAAAACTGTAAGATGCTGGTTTATCACCTCTCTTTCTGCATCTATTTAGGATAATCTTACAGTTTCTTTTTAATTTGCTAATGTGGTGAATTAACTTTTTTAATGTTAAACCAACCTTGCATTCCTGAGATAAACCACACTTAGTCATATTTTTTTATTCAATTTGCTATAATTTTGTTTAGAAATTTTATTTTCCATGTTCATGAGAGATAATAATTTTTAGTTTTCTTTCAACTAAGTTTTAAAAAAAAACAAAAACAAAAAGAGTTGCAAATTATTCTTTCTTCTTCAATTTTTGGAACAAATTTATGCAAAATTTGTAATATGTCTTCCTTGAATATTTCTTAAAATTAACAAATGAAGCCATCCTGGCCTGGAGTTTTCTTCATGGAAATATTTTTAAATAATTTCAATTTATAAGTAGAAAAAAAGCTACTCAGACTACCCATTTCTTTGAGTGGACTCTGGTAAGAATTTCTCCATTTTATCCACACTGTTGAATTTATGGAAATAAAGTTATTCATAATATTATTTTTTATATCTTTTGAATCTATAGCAATGTTACCTCTCTCATTCCTGATATAAACTATTTCTATCTTTTGTTTCTGGATCAGAATAGCTAGAAACTTGTCAATTATATTGATCTTCTCAAAGAATGCCTTTAATTCCATCGATTTTTCTTATTTTTGTTTGTATTTTGTTTTCACTTCAATCTTTATTAATCCTTCTGCTTACAGTGAATTTAATTTGCCCTTCTTTTTTTACTTTCATAAGGTAAGTCAGCCAATTTAAGACTTTTTTCCTAACAGGTGTTTAGTGCTATAAACGTGTGTTCTTTATATACCGCATTAGGAGCAACTCAAGAATTCTATTATGTTGTATTTTCATTTTCATTCTGTCCAGCATATTTTCTAATTTCCCTTTTTTTGAGGGGGAAAGGGTACCATCGATTAAACCCAGGGGCACTCTGTTACTGAGCCACAACTCCAGCCTTTTTTGTGTTTTATTTAGAGACAGGGTTTTACTGAGTTGTTTAGCACCTCACTATTACTGAGGCTGGCTTTGAACTCTCAATCCTCCTGCCTCAGCCTCCTAAACTGCTGGGATTACAGGCATGCACCACCGTACCCAGCTTTACCCTTTTACTTTTAATTTATCTTTTCTTTATATTTAAAATGAGTTCCTGTAGGCAGCATATAGTTGGGTCTTGCTTCTTACTAAATCTGGCGTGTTTAGATGATTTATGTTTAAAGTGGTTCTGGCTGGGAGTGTTTTTCACTAGCAATTGTGAGGATTCCCAGAACCACCAAAACTAAAATGAAATGAAAAATAAAGTGGTTACTATATGATATAGGTTTAAGTCTATCATTCTTGCTATTTATTTTCTTTTGTGTCATCTGTTCTTTGTTCCCTTTTGTGCTTTTTTACCTTTTTTAGACTAATTATTGTTTTATTCCATTTTATCTTTCGTCAGCTTATTAACAACAAATTTTTGGCAATTTTAGCAGTTCTTTTAGAGTTCACAGTACAGATCTTTAACTTATCCCAAGTTCAATTCAGTTATAATACATGTGAGCATCCCCAATCCAACAATCCAAAACTTTGGAAGACATTAGGATAATATATTAAATCTGTTTCACAATTTTTGTACCTCAATCTTTGAGGGGGTGCTGTAAATTGAACCGGGGCTTTGCACATAAACTCTAAAACTTTCTGAACTCCAATGTAACAAGTGAAAAATTCCACATCTGACCTCACATGATGGGGTCACACTTAAAACATGAGAGCACTAAAAATACAGAATAAAATTACCAAGTTTTTGGTTTTTTGTTTGTGCTTTGGGTTTTGTTTGTTTGTTTTCTGATGTTGAAGACTGAACCCAGGACCACAGGCATGCTAGGAAAATGCTCTACCAGTAAGCATCCAGCCAAAAAAGTTTCAATGTACAATTCAGATAAAATATTCTGCCACTTCTGATAACTTAAAACAATAACTGTTTCTGTTCTAGTGAAAGACTTGTGATACAAGCTCAACTATTTACATGGATAGAACACTGCTAGAAAAGTTATTAAACAAAGTCATCTTTGTCCCACAGAAAATAATTTTATAAAGTACCTAATGTTCACTTTCACAGGCAAAGGTAAAAATGACAGTGCAGCTCTATGTAAGTCAAAGATTTTTTCTCAATCTTTACAATTGGGATAGGATATAATTAATGAAATTTAATTGAGAAAGTTAAAAATGCTATGTAAGAACACATGGCTACGAAGGACAGACACATCATTATCATCTTCTATAAGACTAATGAAAGTTTCTGTTAATTATATCTCAATATCAGTATTTAGATGATCTCAATAATGTGAAGAAAATGATGATAACATGTGACAACTGTTATTTTTATAATTTCTCCATCTCAATATTAATGACATGAAGAAGAGAAGGAGGAAATTATATAAAAAGCATTTCCCCTCCCCTCATACACACACCAAAAACAACCCTCAAGAAATGAAATCAAAGAAAATAACTAGTGTATGCTTGAGCTAGGTGACACAGGTAGGTCATAAGTACCAATTCCCTTCCCAAATCCATGCTTGATGATACTATGTTGATAACTTAAAATCAGCTACCAATCAGAAGGAGCATTTATAATACTAAAATTAGGAAAGGCTATAAATCAGAGAAATTTTCTTCTTTTTTCCAGAAGAACCAATATACTACTAATACAACACTGGACATAACCTAATGATATCATCTTTCAAACAAGGAGCCAAAAATACAGAACATTATAATGTAAATCTGAGAAAGCATAGCACACTGAACTTCTGACAATGCCCCTAACCTTCAGAAGCCATGCAATTCACATTTTTAAATATCTCAAAAGAGAACAGAACACTGGAATTCTCAAAAAGATTGTATATGATCATGATAAGTGCTGTGATGCATACTTGTAATTCTGGATACTGGGGAGACTAAGGCAAAAGGGTTGCAAGTTCAAGGCTAACATCAGCAACTTAGTGAGGCCCTAAGCAATTTAGCAAGACTCTGCCTCAAACTTTAAAAATTTTTTAAAGGGCTGGGGATATAAGCTCAGTGGCAGAGTGCTTACCTAGCATGTACAAGGACCTGGGTTTAATACCCAGAACCACAATTCATTCATTCATTCATTCATTCATTTAAATAAATATGTTTCACAGGCTAAGGAGCATACTGGAAAATAAACATGATGAGGGGAAGTGAAAAATATAACTAAACTTAAGCTAGTCAACACAATACAATAAGAATATAAAATCACACAAAAGTAAACCAAAGGGGGCTGTGATTATGGCTCAATGGTAGAGCATTTGCCTAGCATGTGTGAAGCACTGGGTTTGAGCCTCAGCATCACATAAAAATAAAGGTATTGTGTTCATCTACAACTAAAAAATTGTTTTAAAAAAGTAAATCACAGGCTAATGGCTGAAACCAGAAGACAAAAATGTGTATATTAATAAAATAATAATAAATTTAAATACATACATTAAAATGAACTATGGGTGGGAAATACAAAGGAAGCCAGAGAAAAAGATGTATAACATACAGAAAAAGAAGGGTAAAAATGACAGTGAAGCCCTATGTAAGTCAAAAGATGTTAAAGTGCTACAAAACTTTCTCAGCCAAAGAGTCTATAACCAGTGAAATTATCTTTCACAAATGAAGGATGGAGGAGGATGAAATGAAGCCTTTTTTGGACTTTAAATTAATTAATACTTAATCATTACTAGAAATGTTAAAGGAAATTCTCCAGTCAGAAAACACACTACATGGAAATCTGTACTGGCACAAAGAATAATGATAGAAATGATGTATGTATGAGAAAATAAAAAAAGATTTTTTCTTTTTTAATCTATTTAAAAGTGACCACATTTTTTTTTAAAAATGATGTACTGTGGCATTTATGACATATAGTATAAAAATATATAACAACACAATGGAGAAGAGAAATTAAACTGTACTTATATTGTATACGAAGTAGAATAATACTAAAGCTGGGGCCAGGTGCGGTGGCGCACACCTGTAATCCCAGCAATATAGGAGAATGGTAAATTCAAAGCCAGCCTCAGCAACTTAGCAAGGTTCTAAGTAACTTAGTGAGACCTGATCTTAAAATAAAAAATAAAAAGGACCTGGGAATGTGGGTCTGTGGTTAAGTGTCCCTGGGTTCAATCCCTAGTATGTGTTTGTACACACACACACACACACACACACACACACACACACACATATAAAAATACACACATACATGCTTTTTTTTTTTTTTAAGCTGGGGATGTACTCAGTAGTAGAATGTCGCTTAGCATGCATGAGGCCTTCGGTTCAATTCCCAGTACCCACACACACACAAAGTGAATAATATTACCTGAAAGTCTACAGTGATAAGTTTTAGAAGTTTTAGATTTATATTGTATACTCTAGGAACAACCACTTTAAAAAATGACAAATAGTTACATTACATAAATCTATAACATAAAGAGAGAATTTTTAAAGTAAGTCCCAAAGAATTCAGGAAAAGAGCAGGGGAAAGTAACTTATGAACAGATGAAAATAGGATGATGGTTTTAAACTCAGCCCCATATCAACAATTAAAAGTAAACATAACAAAGCCAGAACTATTGTTATTTGTCTTAAGAGGAAATATAAATGTATAGTGTCTAACAGACACTTTAAACACAAACTCAAAGTAGGTCAAAGTATAAAGAATGAAAAAAATTATCCAAACACTAACTGGAAAAAAGCTGGAGTGGCTACAGTAATATCAAAGTAAACTTCAAAATAAGCAAACAAAAAAACTGTGAGGAACAAAGAGGGACATTTCTTAATTTAACAAGCAAATCCACAGCCCTTCATGGTAGCAGTAAAGGACTGATGCCACAGACTCATCCCTATGACGACGATGTCAAAGCCCACCAAACTTGGGAAGGGAAAGGCAGAATTGGAAGATCACGTGATACTGGAGTAGAAAGAGTTTATCTTGGTGATATTTGGATATTGGTTCTATTGTATATGCAAAGCAAAGCAAAGAATCCAGGGGAAAATTTGTGGAAAAAATTAAAAATAAGATTTATATAAATGCACAAACTGTGATCCTGAAAGAAAACAAACCAACAGCAATCACAGCAACTAAGCAAACTTGAGCACAGAAATCCAAAACAAAACCCCGCTGAAATCAGTGTGAACAAAGTTGAGATAAAATATAGCCTGGTATGATGGTGCACTCCTGTAATCCCAGCAGCTCAGAAGCCTGAGGCAGAAGGATCACAGGTTCAAAGCCAGCCTCAACAATTTAGCAAAGCCCTAAGCAATATAGTGAAACCCTGTCTCAAAATAAAATATAAAAAAGGCTAGGGATGTGGCTCAGTGCTTAAGCAACCCTGGGTTCAATCTGCAATATCAAAAAAAAAAAAAAAAGTTGAGGTGAAACACAATATGTACAATAAGAAAGCTCTACAATATGTACAATAAGAAAGCTCTCAATTGAGTGAATAAAGCATGAATAAACTGCAAAGTAAAAAATAAGAGAACAAGGGTTGGGGTTGTGGCTCAGCGGTAGAGCGCTTGCCTCACATGTGCGAGACCCTGGGTTCGATCCTCAGCACCACATAAAAATAAATAAGTGAAATAAAGGTGTTGTGTCCAACTACAAATAAAAAATAAAAATATTTTAAAAAATAAGAGAACAAGATAATCCTACATCTGTATGTGCATAATAGAACTTTGAAGTATATGAAGAAAAACTTGATAGAACTAAAGAACTAAGCTAGGTGTGGTGGTACAAGCATGTAATCCCAGGTACTCAAAAATAAGGCAGGAGGATCACAAGTTCAAGGATAGCCTGAGCAATTTAGTGAGATCCTCTTTGTTATGATTTGGATATGAGTTATCCCCAAAAGCTCATGTGTGAGACAATGCAAAAAGGTTTAGAGGAGAAATGATTGGGTTATGAGAGCCTTGACCCAATCAATTAATTAATCCCCTGATAAGAGATTAACTGAGTGGTAACTGAAGGTAGGTAGGATGTGGCAGGAGGAGCTGGGTCATTGGGGGCATGCTTTGGGGGTACATATTTTTGTATCTGGCAAGTTGTGTGTGTGTGTGTCTCTCTCTATCTCTCCCCACCCACCCTGCTTCCTGACCATCATATGAGCTGCTTCCCTCTGCAACACTTTTCCACCATGAAGTTTTGCCACAACTTGAGCTTCAAGGAATGGAGCTTGCTGTCTATGGACTGAGACATCTGAAACCATGAGCCACCAAATAAACTTTCTCCTCTAAAATTGTTCTTGTCAGGTCTTTTAGTCATTGCAGCAAAAAAGCTAACTAAGGGGCTGGGGATGTGGCTCAAGTGGTAGCGCGCTTGCCTGGCATGCGTGCGGCCCGGGTTCGATCCTCAGCACCACATACAAAGATGCTGTGTCCGCCGAAAACTAAAAAAAAAATAAAAATATTAAAAAAAAAAAAAAGCTAACTAAAACACTTCTCAAAATAAAATCAAAGGGTTGGGGATGTGGCTCAGTGGTAGAGTGCCTCAGAATTCAATTCCCAGTCTCATCAAAAAAAAGAACTGAAAGAAATAAACAAATTTTTTTAGAGTTAGCCATTGCAACAATCTTTTCTGAACAACAACAACAAAAAAAGCTAAAAATCAGTAAGGATACACAAAATTTGAATACTATCAGCATCAATATAAATAAACTGACCTGACCAATAATTTACAGATCCAACAAAAGAATACATATTTTTCTCAAGGTGACACAGACACTCACCAAGACAGACCTTAATTCTAGGCTATAACACGTTTCCATAAATTTTAAAAGAAATCTTTGTCTCTGACTATAGTAGAATTAAACCAATTTAACAGATTTCCAGAAAAATTCCCCAATATTAGGAACTTAACACTTTCTAAATATCCCATTGGTCAAGGAATAAATCAAAGAAGAAACCAGAAAGTATTTTCATTGACTGTAAAGAGCACAGGTAACATTTTGGATATAGAAATATTCTGTCATGATTATATAGTAGTTATGACTATATACAGTTCTCAAAATTCACAGATTTGTACACCTAAAACTATTTTTTGAGCCAGGTGTAGTGGCACACTCCTGTAATCCCAGAGGCTCAGGAGGCTGAGTAGGATCACCATTTCAAAGCCAGCTTCAGCAATGGTGAAGCGCTAAGTAACTCAGTGAGACACCACATCTCTAAATTAAAAAAAAAAAAAATACAAAACAACACTAATTTTGAATTTTATCATATGTAAATTATACCTCAATAAAGCTGAATAACTTTTTTTTTAAATGTTGAAATAAGGTAGTAGGTATATGGGTTGGCCTTTCTTTCTACTTTTCCCTAATTGATAAAATCTTTTGTAATAAAAAAAAAAAAAATTCCAGAAGCCAGGCATTGGTGATTCACAACACATATAATCCCAGAGACTTAGGAGACTGAGGCAGGAGGATCACAAGTTCAAAACCAGCCTCAGTTATTGCCCTTCTCGGACTATTCCCTGAAGACCTTAAAAGAGCATGCTACAGGGATACTGCCACATCGATGTTCATAGCAGCACAATTCACAATAGCCAGACTGTGGAACCAACCCAGATGCCCTTCAATAGATGAATGGATAAAAAAAAAAATGTGGCATTTATACACCATGGAATATTATGCAGCACTAAAAAATGACAAAATCATGGAATTTGCAGGGAAATGGATGGCACTAAGCAGATTATGCTTAGTGAAGCTAGCCAATCCCTAAAAAACAAATACCAAATGTCTTCTTTGATATAATGAGCAACTATGAACAGAGTAGGAGGAAGAGCAGGAAGAAAAGATTAACTTTAAACAGAGACATGAGATGGGAGGGAAAGAGAGAGAAAAGGGAAATTGCATGGAAATGAAGGGAGACCCTCATTGCTATACAAAATTACATATAAGAGGTTGTGAGGGGAATGGGAAAATTAACAAGGTGAGAAATGAATTACAGTAGATGGGGTAGAGAGAGAAGATGTGAGGGAAGGGGAGGGGGGATAGGAAGGGATAGGAAAGGTAGCAGAATACAACAATTACTAATAGGGCATTATGTAAAATTGTGGATGTGTAACCAACGTGATTCTGCAATCTGCATTTGGGGTAAAATTGGGAGTTCATAACCCACTTCAATCTAATGTATGAAATATGATATGTCAAGAGCTTTGTAATGTTGTGAACAACCAATAAAAAAAAAACAGCCTCAGTAACTTAATGAGATCCTATCTCAAAATAAATTTTTTTTTAAAAAGCCTTGGGATATAGGTCAGTGGTACAGTGCTTTTGGGTTCAATCACCAGAATGAATGAATGAATGAGTAAATAAATAAATAGATATCTTGCACAAATAAGGGCCTGGGTTCCATCCCCAGCATCATAACAAAGAAAACAAAGACAATTCAAAATATTCCCACTTGTTCACTCCATAAAATAAATGAAATCAACATCACATTCACCTCCAATAAACTACCAGCCATCCTTTAATGACTCATTATTTCTAAATACTATATTGTGCTAACAGGATACAAGCAACAAAAGACAGGAAATAAAAGAATAAATGCTAACTACAGATTGCAGGTACCAAAAGAATAGCAAAGGAAACAAACATCAAGGGGGGGTGGGGGTGGCAAGGGGATCAGTTGGGAAAGTAGCAACTATTCCATTTTAAAGAAGTTCTTGGAAGATTGGAAGGTCCAACTCAACATTTAGGCTAAAAAACTAAAACAAATCTAGAAACCTACTATTCACCATGTGTTCAAATAACAAGACATTCATTAAATATTATCACAGACACTGGAAATTTGGATTTCTGGATGTTTCAGTCCTCACCCAATTAAATCTTTTAACATGTATACCATTTTCCATTTTCCTAACACAGAGACATTGCTGTTCAAACTGTTTCAGAGCCTAGCAGCATGAGTACCTCTGGGAAAATTCTTCACATAATAATATTGGGCTCCTACCCCATAAATCTATTGATCCTCCAAGTGACCCAGGCTCTACCCCCAGACTACCTAAGAGGAATATGGATACATATTAAAGTTTGAAAAGCACTGCAACTTTTCTTCATACAGAAATTCCCTTACTTCTACCAGTAGTTGTATTTTTTTTTCTACATCATGTTCAGCATTTAACAGTACATTACTAGGGCTAGGTACCACACCACAGGTGCTACCATTTAACAGCAATTAAAGTAGGGCAGTGACACACTGAGCCAGCAGCTTAGGAAGTTGAGGCAGGAGGATTCCAAGTTCAAAGCCAGCCTCAGCAACTTAGCAAGGTCTGAAGCAACTAAGTGAGACCCTGTCTCAAAAAATTTTTAAAAAGGGATGGGGATGTGCCTCAGTGGTTAGGCAACCCAGAGTTCAACCCCCAGTACAAAAAAAAAAAGATGCCTCAAATGATGTCTCAGGTAATGTACTGATTAGAGAAAGTATCCTATAATATAAGAGCACCGTCTCCAAACTATAACCCAAAGGATAGTTGTCAATCACCTGTTTTTACCACAGAGCAAAGCTCATTCATTTACACATTTTCTATCATTGCTTTCACAATAAAGTTGAATAAACATTTGATATCTGTTATCTAACTTTACAAAATATTAAATAACAGGTATCAAATCTTTGGGAAGTCACTTAACATTTGGTTTCATTAGTATTGACTGTTTATTATAACCCACCCTTTTATTTTCCTCTGTAATAGGAGTACTAACCCGAAATCAATAGACCTCTGTGATGGTTAATTTTAGGTGTCAACTTGACTGTATTAATGAATATCTAGAGAACTGGTTTGTTTCTAGGTGTGTTTCTAGGTGTGTCTGTGAGGGTACTTCCAAGAAAACTGCCATGTTAAGTCAGTGGACTGAGTGGGGAAGATGTGCACACTGATCTGATCAGTGCAGGTAAGCACCATCCAATCATACAAAAACATACAGAACAAAAAGGAAGAGGAAAAGCAAATCTATTCTCATTCTTTCATTCATTCATTCATTCTTTCTCTCCCTACTAAAACTAGGACACTTATTCTCCAGCCTCTGGACATGAGAACACCAGGTTTTCCAGCCTTTGGACTCCAGAACACACACCAATACTGTCCCCATCTCACACACCAATACTGTCCCCATCTCTAAATTCTCAGGCCTTTGGCTTCAGACTGAGTTATACCATGAACTTCACCAGATCTGAGACTTTGACTTGGACAGAGGCATACTACCAGCATCCCAGGGCCAAACAAATAGATCCTTGAATAAATATCCTCTATTGGTTCTGTCCCTCTGAAAAACCACAATACAACCTCTAAAGGGAGATCATGAACCTCTTTATTTTTATATTCAGAATTCTAAAAATATTCCTTATTTTGCTTCTAGGCATTTTGTTTCTTCTTCTTCTATTTAAATCTTTTACTTATTTATTTATAATTTTACCTCTCCATGCTAGGGATCAAACCCAGGGCAAGCATCTATCACTGAACTACATACACCCCTAGTGCTCTTTTCTTAACTTACTACACAACTAGGACTACCCCCAAATCATGCTGAATAACAGTAAATGAAGGCATTTTTAGTTTGCTCTCAACTTTAATAAGAATACCTTTAGTTTTTCATTGTTGTATTTCATATATTTATAAAATCATGCTAAGTCCAATTTTCCCATTTCTTTTTTAAAAATCTAGTATTCAAAAATTCAAATGAAAATTTGGCTAAAAAACACTAAAAAACATTTTCCAAAACAGTTTCATATTTCACATCTCCAAAGAGAAAAATTAAAATTCCAAACTGTTTTTTATTTGTAAAATTATTCTATTTTTTTTAAATGTACACTAATAGCTTACTATCTACAGAAAATACTATAATTGGATAAACATCTTATTTTTTTAATTAAATAATGCTTATTAATTAGATATAATAACTAAAATTTATCAACCACCTGCAAACTCCCAAACTTTGTACTGCTTACATTTTTTTCACTTTATCTACTCAATAAACCTATAGTAAGAACTATTAGCCAATTTTAAAGAAAATCAAGGCTGCCAAGCAAATAGGAGACAGTGCCAAGGAGATAATCTTGGTTACAGGGATTTCAAGACAGTTGGGCATGGTGGTACACACCTAAAATATCAGCTACTTGGGAAGCAGAGGCAGAAGGATCACAAGTTCAAGGTCAGCCTTGCCCAATTTAATAAGATCCCATCTCAAAAAACACTCTTGAGAGGATAGGCACCAAGATGCACACCTGTAATCCTGGTGACTCAGGAGGCGAAGGCAGTAGGATTACAAATTTGAGGCCAGCCTGGGCAATTTAGTGAGGGCCCTGTCTCAGAATAAAAAAGGTGGGATGGGGAAGGGCAGATACTGCTAAATTATATAGAATCCCTGGGTTTAATCCCCAGTACTGAAGGAGGTTGGAGGGGGAGGAAATGAAAGAAAGAGAAATAGCTGGGAATAGCTCAATGGTACAGCATCTGTGGGTTCAATCGCCAATACAGGGGGGAAAATATTTCAAGATAAACTAAAGCAATTCTATTATCTTCATCATAAATAAAGTCAGGGGGACTGGGGATGTAGCTTAGTTGATTAAGTGCTTGCCCAATGCACAAGGCCCTGGGTTCAATCCTGGCATGGATGGATGGATAGATAGATAGATGATTGATAGATAGATAGATAGATAGATAGATAGATAGATAAAGGTCAGGGGCTGGGGTTGTAATTCAGTGGAAGAGCACTTGCCTAGCATGTGTGAGGCACTGGGTTTGATCCTCAGCACCACATACAAATAAATAAAATAAAGGTCCATTGACAACTAAAAACTATTCAGTAAATAAATAAATAAAATCACCATTCATGTTTCTGAAGTAACTACAAAAAACTAAAAAGAAAAAAACATCAAAATACTTCACATGGCACAGACCTTTCAAAAACTAAACTGACATCTACGTTTAAGATGTAGAAAAACATGATGAAATACTAAAGAAGAATATACTTTTTATAAACCAAAAAATATATATGTATACCCTTGATTTCCACAGCTGGTAATTGAAATTGGCATGGTTCACTCCACAGGAGTCTGGGCCAATCCCCAACTCTTGTACTATTTACCTCAGTCAGACACCACAAAATTGCCTGTTCCCACATGCAGAGTCTGGACCTACTAAACTGAGGTCTATTCCTACATTTTAGCTACCAGTCAAGAGCTCAAAAGTAGAGACGGAACACAGTTCTGTCATCAAATTTCACTGAGAAATGTTACAAATTCACCCATCTCTATCTAAACAGGGCTTAGCCTCTGCTCCACTCACTTTGGAATAAGATCTCTCCTTATTACAGATCTTCCTGATTTCCCAACTGTCAAGTTGCTTAATTGTCTACTCCATTTCCTTATCATCTACTCTAGTCCAATCCTGGTTATATGCTAGATTTCTCTCTCAGTTCAGGTTCTATCAATTTATAAATATACATGCTCTGGTACTTACATTATCACTGCTTCTATAATATCAAGCAAATCAAGAGAAATCACAAATCTGAGGTGGGCATAGTGAAGCACACCTATAGTTTCAGCTATGCAAGAGGTAGAGAAAGGAGGATCATTTAAGCCCACCAGTTGGAGATCAGCCTGATCTTAATTGATTCCTACATCTCTCATGCAATAGTCTCTTCCTTGAAGTAACTGCTGACTGCTATTCCAATTCATTATTTATTTGAATACTGGAACCCTCCCCACTTGTATGTTCCTTTACACGACCCAGGTATCCATAGAAGCCAGTATATATCATAATTCTCCTTCAAAATATGAAAAAATATTAAAACTGTTCAGCGCCACTTTTATACCAGAAACACAACCTAAAAATAATTGGGGGCATGGGGGAAGTGTCATAAATGCCTAAAGGATGCATACTACTGCTAAAATTTCAGCAAGCAAACATGTCTGTTCACTTCAGAATCCATGCCTCCAGGGCTGATTCTGATCAGAAGTCCCCAGATCAGAAAAATAGGTTACATGCTTGTTTCTTAGGTGCAAATAGAAGTCTTAAGAATTGAATTAGGTTGATGAAACTCATAAGGCTGAAAATGTGCCAATCACAGCAATGTTCCAAAGTATCTAGACAGTCAAAGACCATAAAAAATGACTAGTCTCCTTTTAGCTTCCATTCCTGCCTCCTGATGGCTGTTCAAGAAAAGACATGTCACTCCTCTGCTCAAAACATTCCAAAGGCTTCCCAATTCAAAGTCCTAACTATGGCTTAAAGCTTAACATGCTCCTTATAAGGGTCTGCATTCTCCCACCCAACTTCCATACCTCTCTTATCTTATACCACTTTTCCCTTACTGTGTTATAGCCACATTAGTCTCCTTTTTTCCTCTTTATCTGGAATATCTTCCCACAAAGCAGAATTGACTGCTTCACTTCATTCAGTTATCTACTCAATTTCTCCTCCAAAAGTTTCTCTGATCATCCTATCTAAATGAGCATATCCCTGTCATCCTCATCCTAATATCCTGCTTTATTTTTCTTCATATCAACCCTAATTAACATATACTCCCAATACCATCACTAGAACATAAATTGAAAGTGAAGACTTTATTTTGTTCACTAATATGCACTCTCAGCACCTACACCAGTTAGGATGCAAAATAGATGCTCAAAAATATTAATATAATTAATGAATTCTCTCAACATTCTATGGTACATTTCCATTTTCATTTATACAGAAAGCAGCCTACACCTTGTTGATGGAGAGTCCTAACCCAATCATTAGAAAACGTGGTACTACGATTACTCAGCCAAGAATTATAATTTCAAAGAGACCTAACATTTACAATATGCAATTGAACATGGCACATGTCCGTAATCCCAAAGACTCAAGAGGCTGAGGTGGGAGGATCACAAATTCATCTCCAGCCTCAAAAATAAGCAAGGACCTAGGCAACTTAGTGAAATCCTGGCTCAAAGTAAAATAATCAAAAGGTCTGGGGATGTACCTCAGTGGTAAAGTACCCCTGGGTTCAATCCTCAATACACCCCCAAAAAATTACAGATCTATTCACCACATAAGGAAAATTAAATATTCTTTTACTGATGAAATAAATGCAGTTGGGCATTTGTCTCTGTAATTATCCATACAGTTTTCAACATTAGCATTTTTGGACAGACTTGCTACCTACTCCTCTGTGCCTGTTTTCCCATCTATAAAAATAGGTGAAAGTAGTACTTTGTGCCTAAGAGTGTTGTTATATGGATGGTTTATACATAAAATGCTTACAAGAGCGTATAACACATACTATGAAAGAATGCAATAAATTATGGCTACATTAACTAATGAATGCATTATCTAATTAAACTTTAAAAACAATCAGGTAAGAAAAGATAAATCTTAAGATGAGGTACAGAGGGTTTGTGGATATAACTCAGCAGTAAAAACACTTGCCTAGCATGAGGAAGGCCCTAGGTTCAATTCCGGGGGGAGGTGGGGAGGGGAGAATGAGGCACAGAGAAGTTAGTAGCCTGCCAAAGACTAGATCTAATTAAACAAAAATTGGGGGGTGGCTTTTAAAATTTGAATAATAATAACAGCAAAATTTGCAAGTTTCATGGGGTATAATCACATAATCATGGAGATACTCTGTATACTCATCCTTTATTTCCCTTTTCAGGCTAATTATTGCAGTGAATGACAATTTTTTTTCTTGTAGTTGTGTATGGACTGAATGCCTTTATTTTATTTATTTATTTGTACGTGGTGCTAAAGATCCAACCCAGCGCTAGGCAAGGGCTCTGCCACTGAGCTACAGCCTCTGCCCACAACCAATGTTTTCTAAAATAACATTTACAAAAAAAAAAAACAGGAACACAGAACTGAGGTTGTGGCTCAACTGTAGAGAGCTTGCTAGCATGTGTGAGGCACGGGGTTCAATTCTTAGCACCACATGTAAATAAATAAAGTAAAGGTCCATTAACATCTAAAAGAAAAAAAATTTTTTAAATAAATAAATTCAGCAAACTAGCTGGATATAAAATCAACACCCATAAATCAAAGGCATTTCTGTATATCAGTGACAAATCCGCTGAAAGTGAAACTAGGAAAACCACACCATACAATAGCCTAAAAATAAATAAATAAATAAAATACTTGGGAATAAACTTAATGAAAGAGGTGAAAGACCTATAAAATGAAAACTAAACACGCTAAAGAAAAAAATTAAAGAAGAACTTAGAAGATGGAAAGATCTACCTTGTTCTTGGATAGCCAGAATTAATATTGTCAAAATGACCATACTACCAAAATCACTGTACAGATTCTATGCAGTCCCAATCAACATACGAATGACATTATTCATAGAAATAGGAAAAGCAAATTTAAAATTCATCTGGAAAAAAATAAGAGAACCAGAATAGCCAAAGCAATCCTTAGCAAGACTGAAGCTGGTGGCATTACTATTCCTGACCTAAAACTATACTACAGAGCAACAGTAACTAAAACAGCATGGTATTGGCACCAAAATAGAATAGTAGACCAAGGATACAGAATAGAGGGCTCAGAGTCTAACCCACATAACTTAACTTATATTAGACAAAGGCAACAAAAACATACATTGGAGAAAAGATAGTCTCGTCAACAAATGGTGCTGGGAAAACTGGAAATCCACAAGTATCTCTCACCATCCACAAAACTCAACTCAAAGTGGATCAAGGACACAGGAATTAAACCAGAGACCTTGCACATAATGGAAGAAAAAGTAGGCCCAAATATCCTTCGTGTCAGTATAGGCCTCAACTTTCTTAATAAAACTCCTGTAGTGCAAGAATTAAAACCAAGAAAATGTGGTTTTAATTCAAACTAAAAAGCTTCTTCTCAGCAACAGAAACAAATCAGTGAGGTGAATAGAGAACCTACAAAATGGGAGCAAACCTTTACCACAAGCACATAAGATAGATCACTAATCTCTAGGATATATAAAGCGCTCAAAAACCTTAACACCAAAAAAAAAAAAAAAACCCAATCAATAAATGAGCCAAGGAACTGAACACACACTTCTCAAAAGAGGACATACAATCAATCAATCAAACATATGAAAAAAGTTCAACATCTTCTAGCAATTAGAGAAATGCAAATCGAAACTAAGATTTCATTTCACTCTAGTCAGAATGGCAGCTATTAAAAATACAAACAACAATAAGTGTTGGCGAGGATGTGGGGGAAAATGCACACTTATACACTGCTGGTGGGACTGCAAATTGGTGCAGCCAATCTGGTAAGCAGTATGGAGATTCCTTGAAAAACTGGGAATGGAACCACCATTTGACCCAGCTATACCACTCCCCAGTTTATACCCAAAGGACTTAATAAGAGCATACTACAGGGACACAGCCACTTCAACGTTTATAGCAGCACAATTTACAATAGGTAAATTGTGGAACCAACCAGATGCCCTTAAGTAGATGAATGGATAGGAAAACTTTGGTATATATACACAATGGAACATTACTCAGCATTAAAAGAGAATAAAACCATGGCATTTGCAGGTAAATGGATGGAGGTGGAGGATATAATGCTAAGTGAAGTAAGCCAATCCCAAAAACCAAATGTTTTCTATGATATGAGGACGCTGACTCATAATGGCGATGGATGGGGAGCATGGGAGGAATGGAGGAACTTTAGATAGGGCAAAGGGGAGGGAGGGGAAGGGACAGGGCAAGGGGTAGGAATGACCATGGAATGAGTTAGACATCACTACTCTAAGTACATGTATGAAGACACGAATGGTGTGAAAATACGTTGTGTACAACCAATGACTTGAAAATTTGTGGTATATATCTGTATTATGAAATGAATGGCATTCTGCTGTCATTTGTAACAAATTAGAATAAATAATTTAAAATTAAAAAAACAGGAACATACAGTAGTTAGAAAGCAACTTAGTTCCATTTATTCATTTATTTATTGGTACTGAGGATTAAACTCAGCATGCTCTATCACTGAGCTACAACCATAACACTTTTTATTTTATTTTGAGACAAAATCTCCCAATCTTCCTGCCTCCGTCTCCAGGGTCTCTGGGATTGGGATTACAGGAGTGTGCCACCGTGCCCCGTGAAACTTAGTTCTTGTAGAGAAAGTTCTAAATCAATAAACCTACCAGTACTGATTAAGTCATTAATCAGTACTGGGGATTGGACCCAGGGACACTCCACCATTGGGCTACATTTCCGGCCCTTTTAAAGTGTTCAATTTACCTCTGGTTTGTTCTGAACAAGCTTTTAAACAGATGAGACTGAAAGGGTAGACAAGAGAAGCAGGGAAAACAGCAGATTTGTAGATAACTGAAGATAGGGATGTTGACTTGTATCAAAAGAATAGTAGCAGTGGAGCTGATGATAAACAGTCAAAATCTGCATACACTTTGAAGGAGGAGTTGACACAATTTGTTATGCAGGATTTCTTGTGCACAAGGTATTAAGAAAGGAATAGAAGATAACTCAAAAGTTTCAACAGAAACTCAACTGAGCTTTCCTTTACTAAGATGGGAAAGACTATAAATAAAAAGGTGCCAGGTGATGTTATCAGAGGTTTCTGATTCTTTAAGTCTGAAATTCCTTTTACACATTTTAACTGGATATTTGGTCAAGCCAGGCAGCTGGGATACAGGGGTCTGGAATTCAAGGGAGAGGTCTGGAGTATAGATAAAAAATATGGGTGTCATCACAATACTAGTGGTTATTGAAAGCAAATAATAAGTACAAGCATAGAAACTACTTCCAAGTTTGTTGCCATTTTAATTAACATGTGATTTGTGGCCCATACAGTTTTCTTTTTTAAATCCTTTGTATACAAGATTTGTACCAAAGGAAATACAGCCTACAAAACAGGAGTAAAAACTAAACAACAAAAACAAACTAGTGTCAGCTCTAAATATAGATCTGAAGCTCCTCTGATACTATCTGATGCCTCACTCATGCAAAGGCAAAATGTTAAAACAGGAAGGACTCAAGGGAATGCCAATTTTTTGTTTTGTTTTGTTTTGTCTTGTCCTGGGAATTGAACAGGATTAAAAGTACTGTTTAGTAAACTATACTAAAAAACTGCATTCATGTAAAAGTAGGAAAAAAATGACCAGTTCCGGATGCAGAGCCAAACCGCCCGCAAGCCACCCACCATTGCGGCCCGGAGTTCTGGGGCAGAGTCACCCAACACCAGCACACAGAGCCACTCTGCGCTGGGGTTTCTTAATCACTAAAGCATGGCTGCACAGCCCAACATAAAGAAACATACAGGCTTGAGGCTGCCACCTCCACGAAACTGGAATATCACCACTTCCATCATGAGGCAACAGTAAGGACCTGGGAGGTATTGGTAACCTGTAGGCACACTATAAGACAATGGGGCAAAAACAGTAATACCTCAGGTCTACACAGAAAGAGAGGAAGACACACAGACATCATAAAAAAACAAGGGAGGAACGTGCCCCAAACAACAAAGACACTACAACAACAGAATCCATAGATAGTGAAGTAGATGAAATGTTAGAGAAGGAGTTCAGAATATACATAACTAACATGATTTGGGAATTATAGAACAACCTAAGTGAGGAGATACAGGCAAAAATCGATCACTCCAACAAAGAGATAAGAGAACAAATTCAGGCAATCATCAATCACACCAACACAGAATTAAGAGAGCAAATACAGGTTGAAAGAGATTACTTCAAGAGAGATTCTGGAAAAAAAAAAAGAAAGAAAGAAAGAAATCCTAAAAAATGAAAGAAACAATAAGCCAATTAAAAAACTCAATAGATAGCATCACCAACAGACTAGATCACTTGGAAGACAGGACCTCAGACAATGAAGACAAAATATACAATCTTGAAAATAAAGTTGACCTCACAGTGAAGATGGTATAAAATCATGAACAGAATATCCAAGAATTATGAGATACCATCAAAAGACTAAATTTAAGATTTATTGGGACAGAGGAAGGTTCAGATATTCAAACCAAAGAAATGCACAATCTCTTCAATGAAATATATCGGAAAATTTCCCACGCATGAAGAATGAATTGGAAAATCAAATACAAGAAGTCTGTGGGATACCAAATGTACAAAATTACAACAGATCTACACCAAAACACATTACAATGAAAATGCCTAGCATACAGAATATAAATAGAATTTTAAAGGCTGCAAGACAGAAAAATCAGATTACCTATAAGGGAAGACCAATTAGGATCTCAGAAGTTTTTTCAACCCAGACTCTCAATGCTAGGAGATCCTGGAACAACATATACCAAGCTCTAAAAGATAATGGATGCCAACCAAGAGTCTTATACCCAGCAAAATTAAGCTTCAAATTTAACAATGAAATAAAAACCTTCCATGATAAACAAAAACTAAAAGAATTTACAGCAAAAAAAGCCTACACTACAGAACATTCTTGGCAAAATATTCCACAAGGAGGAAATTAAAAACAACAATGAAAATCTGCAAAGGGAAAAACTACAATAAAAGAAAAGCTAACCAAAGGAGAAACCAAGTCAAGCTAAATACCAAAAATTTTAAAAAATGACCAGTAATACAAATCATATCTCAATAATAACCCTAAATGGTAAATGTTTAAATTCACCAATCAAAAGACAGACTGGAAGATAGGGTTTTTTAAAAAAGACCCAACAATATGCTTGCTGCCTTCGGGGCTGGGGATGTGGCTCAAGCGGTAGCGCACTCGCCTGGCATGCGTGCGTCCCGGGTTCGATCCTCAGCACCACGTACAAACAAAGATGTTGTGTCCGCCGATAATTAAAAAATAAATATTAAAATTCTTTCTCTCTCTCTCTCTCTCTCTTTAAAAAAAAAAAATATGCTGCCTTCAAGAGACTCATCTCATAGAAAAAGACACCCACAGACTGAAAATGAAAGGTTGGGATAAAATATATCATTCATGGGGCTGTGTCTGTAGTTCAGTGGTAGAGCGCCTGTCTTGCAAGTGTGAGGGACTGAGTTAGATCCTCAGCATCACATAAAAATAAATAAGGATATTAAAAAAAAAATATATATATATATATATATACACATATATACATACATACACACACACACACACACACACACACACACACACACCATTCATTGGGACTGGGATTGTGGCTCAGCAGTAGTGTGCTCACCTAGCACAGGCGGGACCGGGTTCAATCCTCAGCACCACATAAAAATAAAGGCAATGTGTTGTGCTCATCTACATCTAAAAAATGAATTTAAAAAAAAAATAAAAAGCTTCTTCTCAGCAAAAGAAACAATCAGTGAGGTGAATAGAGAACCTACAGAATGGGAGCAAACCTTTACCACAAGCACTTCAGATAGAGCACTAATCTCTAGGATATATAAAGCGCTCAAAAACCTTCACACACACACACACACAAAAAAATAACCCAATCAATAAATGGGCCAAGGAACTGAACAGACACTTCTCAGAAGAGGATAATCTGGAAAGCAATATGGAGATTCCTTGGAAAACTGGGAATGGAACCACCATTTGACCCAGTTATCCCACTCTCCGGTGTATACCCAAAGGACTTAAAAACAGCATACTATAGGGACACAGTCATATCAATGTTTATAGCAACACAATTCACAATAACTAAACTATGGAACCAACCTAAATGCCCTTCCGTAGATGAAACTATCCATTCATCTACAATGTTCCATTGTGTGTGTGTGTGTGTGTGTGTGTGTGTGTGTGTGTATCCATTGGTATATATATACACAATGGAACATTACTCAGCATTAAAAGAGAATACAATCATGGCATTTTCAGGCAAATGGATGGAACTGGAGAATATAATGCTAAGTGAAGCAAGCCAATCCCAAGAAACCATAAGACAAATGTTTTCTTTGATATGAGGACACAGATGCATAATGTCCTTTGGGGGAAGAACATGGGAAAAATGGAGGAACTTTAGATAGGACAAAGTGGAGGGAGGTGAAAGCAAGGGGTAAGGGGGTACAAATGATGGTGGAATGAGTGAGACATCATTATCCTAAGTGCATGTATAAGATAGGAATGGTGTGAAAATATTCTGTGTATAATCAGTGTCTTAAAAAATTATGTTCTATATGTGGAATATGAAATAAACTGCATTCTGCCATCATGTATAACAAATCAGAATAATTTTTTTTAAAATAATGACCAGCAGGTTCTAAGTAGAAAAAAACATAACTTAGACTCTTGCCACCAGAGAGGTTTATAATTTAAGAACAATATTTTTATTTCCTGCAATTTTTCTTTGTTATTATTACTCCTCCAGATTGAACCCAGGGGTGCTTAACAACAGATCTACATCCCCAGTCCTTAATTTTTATTTTTTTGAGACAGGGTCGTAAATTGCTGAGGCTGGCTTTGAACGTGCATTCCTCCTCAGCCTCTCAAATCGCTGGGATTACAGGCATGCACTACCATGCTCAGCCCTGCAAGCAAGGCCCTAAGCAACTTAGTGAGATCCTCTCTCAAGATAAAAAAGGGCTGGGGATATGGCTCAGTGGCTAAGTACTACTGGGTTCAATCTCTGGTACCAAAAAAAAAGAAGAAATTGTAGCCAGGTACAGGGGTGCATGCCTGTAATCCCAATGACTCAGGAGGCTGAAGCAGAAGGATCACAAGTTCAAAGCCAGCCTCAGTGATTTAGCAAGGCCCTAAGCAACTTAATGAGATGCTGTCTTAAAATAAAATAAAAAGGACTAGGTATGTAGTTCAATGATAAAGTGATCCCTGGGTTCAAGTTTTAATATGAAAGAAAGAAAAAAAGAATTTCACTGATGGGCTGGGATTGTAGCTCACTGGTAAAACATCTTCCTAGCATGTACCAAACCGTGGTTTAATTCCACAACACTGTAAAAAATATAAAATTTGTTCAGGATACAATTCATTAAAGTGTATATATACATATTTATGTATATACATACATCGTGTGTGTGTGTGTGTGTGTATAAAACTCCAATCAGTACCTGATATGTTATAAGTACTCCATAAATGCTAACCTTTATAATTATTTTTCATTATTTTATGAGAAATAAAAGATTCCTTCCCATGCCCTTGATTCTAAAACTTACAATCTTCTATTTCAATCTAAATTAAATACAGGAGAAGGGAAAAAAACAGAGTGAAAATGTCATTAACGTCAGGGGGAAAATACAAATCAGTTTACTGATGGTTGGTCAATATTATCATCTGTATGTGGTATAACAACATCACTTAACAAATAAACAATTCTTTTCCCATCTATATCCAAAAAAGTTGATTCTACAATCTTAAGAATGGGAGAAAAAATCTGTAAAACTGTTTTGGCATTACAAATCTTCCTATTTACAGAAAAACTCAATTACAATAAAGAAGAGGATGTGTAAGGAATAAGCTAGGTGTTATGGCACACACCTGTAATCCCAACAACTCAGGAGGCCGAGACAGGAGGATTATAAATTCAAAGTCAGCCTGGGTAACAGCAAAACCCTGTCTCAAAATAAAATATTAAAAGAGCTAAGGATGTAACTCAATGGTAGAGTTAACTCAATGCACCCCTGGGTTCAATCCCTGGAACCAAAAATAAATAAATAAATAAACTATGGCTTCTACTTTGCTATATTTCTATTCCTCAAAAAAATCACGTTGCCAGACACAGTGGTGCATGCCTATTATCCCAACAGCTCAGGAGGCTGAGACAGGAAGATCTCGAGTTCAAAGCCAGCCTCAACAACATCAAGGCACTAAGCAAATCAGTGAGAGACGCTGTCCATAAATAAAATACAAAATAGGGTTGGGGATGTGGCTCAGTGGTCGAGTGCCCCTGAGTTCAATCCCCAGTACACACTCCATTAAAATTACTTGTCATCAAGTTGTTACCAACAGACTTTTCACTTGTATAATTTGAAAATTAGGTACCAAGAACCTTTTTCCCAACATAAAACATAACTTAGACTCCTATTTGAGTCATCAACTGTACCTCAAGCATCATGTTTTAACCAATACTTCTTATATTTGACATATATTCACTCTGATCTTGAAGTACTGAATACCATAAAACTCTTCTCCCGTATAACAAATGTTAGCTTCCATAAATTATTTTGTCCTATATTTCAGAAATATACTTAAGTGACTTTAATGCACTCTTGGATAAGCTAATTCTACAGTGTGACTTCTAACTTAAGCCTATATACATTTCATTAGAAACCAAATAATCTTCTAGAAACAAATATCTACACCAAACAGTTACAAGTGAGAGTTCAAGATAGGAGGGTGTGCCTACAATTAAAAGCATATTTCAACACATCTAATTTTTGAAATAAACTAGTCTCTAAGAAATAATAAAGCTAGCTGGCTCAGAAGTGAAAGCAGCTCTTCTATAAATTACAAACTAAATCAATCACATAGGGACAAAACATGAATGATTAAAATATATTGAATGTGTTAAATTTCTACACTCACTTATGAAATAAAATTTTAAAATCCAAAACTGGAACTGTGTTCATTAATTTAGATTTGAAACTCTTTCATATGATTTCAAATAAGTATAGGCCCAAGAACAAATAATAATCCACATAAGGAAATATAATTTCCAACCTACCTACATTGCTCTCCTAAGTTACACACAAAAACTCCAGTCACAACTTCAAAATCTGCCTAGCCCACACCCTGCATTTCATCCTAAACCCACTCTATCTCACCATGCTCCCACATCACATTCCAAAACATCTGTGTCTACTTCCCTGTTGTACCACTACAGTTTGCTCTATACCTAAAAATGGGGGGGGGTCCCCCTACTCAATGGTCTACGGTTCCTAGGGATGCTAGGATTACTAAGAGATTCTTGCTATTTTTGTTGGTAAAACCGAATTATGTGGGTTCCCAGTAAAATTGTTATTTTATAACATTTCAACCAAACTTAAGTTCTTACTTCCTAACCAATTTATAAATTCAAATGACAACCTAGCTCCAAAGGTGGCACAAAAACTGTCCTCTACACTATGCTGGATTAGAATACCTAACCCTTATTATTACACACTTGGAATTCTGATAAAATACTATAATAATGGGAGGAGTCACTTTTTAATTTAGTATTAAATATTCAGAATATTCAGTTTTAACAAAAGTCATCATGACATTTTAGTTTCATATTATAAAGCTATCTCCATAAAATACCTGACAACCAGTACTTTAAAGGCTGCTTCACTTGACAACCTCTACTGAATGAAAATGGCTATATAATATGTAATTCAGAAGTCTAGCCAACTTCACAGGCAATGTATTTAACAATTCTGTGGTTTTAATAAACTTTGGGCCTTGTGCATGCTAAGCAAGCACTCTATCAATGAGCTACAATCCCCAATCCCTTTTTGCATATTTTGAGACAAGATCTCTCTAAGTTATTAAGACTGGCCTCAAACTTCAATCCTCTTTCCTCAGGAGGACTGCATGTAGCTGGGATTACAGACATGCACCACCATGCCTGACAATTAATGAGAACTGGGTGCCATGCCAGGTTCTAAAACACAAACAGTAAAGTTGTTTCCTTCATAAAATTCCCATTCTAGCAAAGATACAGATCATTATAAATATTTTTCTGCTTTTACATGCACATTTTAATAACATTAATTTTTAAAGGAAACAAAACTATACAAACATTATAATATAAATCCATAATAGCATTTTAAAAGACTGGATGATATAAATTGGGTTGGAGGAAAGAAATCTTCTTAAATTCTACTTTCTAATGTTTAGTAATGACATTATAGTATTTCAACTATTAAAAATGGATTCTATTTGTATTTGTTTAAAAGTTAAATCCAAAGTTCAAATGTTTGTGTCTATCTTTTGTCATCAACAATGCAAACAAAGTTAAATGGAAAAAAAATTTGTTACACAAGTTATATATGCCCATTTATAAATGCAAAGATTATTATTTTCCCTGATTTTTCTTTAAAACAGGAAGTTCAAGATTCACACAGAATCAAGAGTACCTGGGGCTGGGATTGTGGCTCAGGGATAGAGCGCTCCCCTAGCTCAGGCAGGACCCAGGTTGGATCCTTAGCACCACATAAAAATAAAGCATTGTGTTGTGTCCACCTACACCTAAAAAATAAATATTTTTTTAAAAAAGAGTACCATTTTTGAACTAAAGAGCCTAATTCCAACTTTAAAAAATCTTCAAACCAAATTTCTCCCTTCCACTCCAAATTCACGGAACTTCTATTATCCAGCTGTCTAGAGCAGTGCTTCTCAAAAAAACTAGCCACAGATTATTCAAGTTCTGTACAAAGTTTTAAACAGACCCCAATTATGAGCATGCAAATAGAATAAAATCCCAGGCTTTAATACCTATTCCAACATATAACCTTCTATCTAAACTCAAAATCCTAGACATATTCTCTCCAATGAAAAAGCCCCTAAGATCCAAATTCAACACAGAATAAGCCCTCAATAAATTTTGTTAGCATCACATTTAAACATGTGCCACGTTTTACCAGATTTTCTTCCAAGTCATTTCTTTTTATATGTTTATTTCTACAATAACTACTCTAAACCAATCCTCAATCACCTAATTCATCAAGCACCTAATTTACTTCTTATTGTATCATATCCCAACTCCTCAACATGGGCACCAATGAACATTCCACAATATTCTACCACATAGTTATCATAGCCAAAACCATGAATAATGAGACTCCAGGTTATCATGGCCCAACTAGCACTTACTAGCATCTTACTAGAGTACATGCCATTCTTTTTTACTTCTAAAAACCTTCCCTATTGGTTGATGTCTCTCCAGATTAACAAATTTCAGTACATAATTGGAACTATATATTTTGGCATTGCATCTGCTCTAACAAAGTATGTTTTTTACTTTTCTTCTCATTCAACACCGTGGCTTCATGAGTCCTACCAGTCACAGACACACAGGAAACCCCAGTGTTTTAACAACTGTGCACCTCTCAGACTTTTTGGTTGGAACTGTAACTTCAGAACAAATTTACCCAGTAGCAAAGGGGAAGGAACTACAAGACCTGTTCTCCAGTATTGAACTATAAAATAAATTTTAAAAAAGAACCCTGAAGTGTTTTACCCAAGCTAATCACACAGAATTGTCAGTCTGAAAAGCAGACCAAATTCAAAGTTGCTAATCAATTCTAAAATTTGGAATATATACATACCCCTATGATTTTTTTTAAGAGAGAAAGAGAGAAAGAGAGAGGGGGGGGGAATATTTTTTAATATTTATTTTTCAGTTTTCAGTGGACACATCTTTATTTTATTTTATGTGGTGCTGAGGATCGAACCCAGCACCCCGCGCATGCCAGGCGAGCGTGTTACAGTTTGAGCCACATCTCTAGCCCCACCCCTATGATTTTTGAGCTTGAGGGTTCAGATTTGAAAACAAGGTGTTCCTCTGTCCACAGCTTTCCTATTTAGATTCTTCTCCCCAATTAGTGTTTACACACGCCTCTCACAGAAACTTGGCGTCAGCAGCAACAGCCAATGCCTGCTTCACATATACAAAGTACAATGTTGGTACTCCATCTAGAATATATTTTAAACTAGTCCATTCCAAATATATATCCCCATGCAATGGTAAACACATGTACTTCCAGCTACTTGGGAGGTTGAGGCAAGAGGACCATTCCAGCCCATAAATTCAAGAATAGTCTGGGCATGGGACTGGGGTTGTAGTTCAGTGGTACAGTGCTTGCCTAGCACAAGTGAGGCACTGGGTTTGATCCTCAGCACCACATTAAATAAATAAATAAATAAATAAAATTAAAGGTATCATGTCCATCTACAACTAGAAAAAAAAAATCTTTTTTTAAAAAGGAGTAGCCTGGACAACAGAGTAAAATCCATCTCAAAAAAAAAATTACCACCAACTTTAGCAAAATTTTTCTAATCATTATAATGTAACACAATTAAAAGACAAGGGTAGTCAGGCACAGTGATGCACACCTGTAATCCCAGGTACTTGGGAGGTAAGACAAGAGGACTGCAAGTTTGAGACCCACCTAGGCAACTTAACAAGACCCTGTATCAACATAAAATAAAAAGGGCTAGAAGTATAGCTCAGAGGTAGAACACTCCCAGATTCAATTCCTAGCATCACAAAAAAAAAAAAAGAAAAGAAAGAAAGAAAAAGACAAAGGCGAATAGGTGTGGTAGTACATACCTACCTACTTGGGAGACTGAGGCAGTATAAGGCCAGCCTGGGCAACTTAGACACTGTCTCAAAAAATAAATACATAAAAATGGCAGGATGTAAAGTGGTAGAATACGTGCCTAACACTTACAAGGCCCTGAGTTCCATGCCTATTATCATCAAAAAAAAAAAACAAAAAAAAAACAAAGACAAGGGGTGGTAGCCCAGGGGATAGAGCACATGTTAAGCATATGTAAGACCACAGTTTCAATCTCCAGCGCCAACAAGAAACTGAACTTTAGCACAATTTTTTAAAAAATCACCCAAATTTTCCTAATCACCCAAAATATCACTAGTTACTGTAAACAAACAATAAAACAGTATCAAAAACCTGTTATCCTCTGTTACCTTTCACTTGAGACAATACTTTTTCTTAATTTACAGTTTATATTCCAGTAGAGAATATAATTGGTCATTTTACAGTATGTTTAGTACCAATAATCTAATACATTAGTTTGAAACTAGAGTGCTCATGATTCAGATCTAGGACATGATCCACTTGCAACTAAATGAGTGTACATTTGCTATGTCTTCCAGGTTACTCATCAGTTTCTTTCTCTTCAGTCTACCCTGCCTCACTTTAAGTAGCAAAACACATTAGTACAACATCATTCCACTTAATAAGTATAAGCAACTTCAAAATTAAACTCTACAAAAAAAAAAAAAAAGACAAAACTACCTAAACCCTGTGTACTTTATCTCATATAAGACTCAGAACTTATTTATTCCATGCAAATGTATCAACTATTGAGTTTCCCCAAAGTAGGAGGGGGGGGGGATAAAAACACCAAATTAGAAGGTGAAATCCTCAAGTTCTGCAAGAAAACCAAAACAAAACAAAACAAAAAAAAAAAACTAATCAAAAAGTTCAAATGCTGCTAAAACTAATTATTAGAACAGCTGGACATAGTAGCACACACTTATAAACCCAGCTACTCTAGAGGATAAGGCAGGATGGTCACCAGTCTAAACAACCTAAGGAGACTCTCTCAAAAAAGTTTTTAAGGAAATTGTTTTAAAGGTTGAGGATGTAGCTCTGTAATAGAGTACTCCCAGGTTCAATTCCCAGTAATGGGGGTGGGGGTAAGTACACTCCATTAGAAAAAACTTAGAACAACAATAAACTACCAAGCTATTTCAACAGCTTCTGGAAAATAAACTACAAAAGAGCTCAGAAAAATAGCAGTTGTTCTCATTTACTAAACCATAATCATTTAAGAAAAGGTTAAATTCAGTGTTTTAAAAAAACAGCAAACAGAAGGGGGATAGTAGAGGTTAGGAAAGGTAGCAGAATACAACAGTCACTAATATGGCAGTATGTAAAAATGTGATGTGCAACCGATGTGATTCTGCAATCTGTATTTGGGGTAAAAATGGGAGTTCATAACCCACTTGATTCTAATGTATGAAATATGATATGTCAAGAGCTTTGTAATGTTGTGAACAACCAATAAAAAAAATTAAAAAAAAAAAAAAACAAAAAACACGTAATAATACATTTTAGTAAAACTGCCAATAAAAACAGCCAAGGACTGGGGATGTATAGCTCAGAGGTAGAGCACTTATCTACAATGCACAGGCCCTGGGTTCAATCCCAAGTTTGGGGAGGAAGGGCAGGAGGAAGTGAAGGAACGAAGAAAGGAAAGAAGGCAGGAAGGCAGGCAGGCAATGATGAGTTCAAAGCTAGCCTCAGCAATTTAACAATACAGCAAGACCCTGTCTCTAAAAAAATATAAAAAATGGCTGGGGATGTAGCTCAGTGGTTAAGCACCCCTGGGTTCAATTCCTGCTACCAAAAGAGAGAGAGAGAGAGAATGAATTATAGGCTATTTTTATTTGCAGTGATGGGGATTGAACCCAGGGACTCATGCATGTTAAGCAAGTGCTTTACCAGAGTTACATCCTCAAACCCCAGCCAAAAATTTAAGTCTGTTCCCAATGACTTGTTATACAGTACTTTTCTCAACCTAACCCTTCTGAATCTGAACCTGTCTTCTCCCCAACAATATTAGAAAAATATGGCTTATTATTGAATTTATTGTTCTATTTTATTTCCTGAATTTCAAAAGAGTTGACACTTGTATCCCAAAAGAGAAAAGGCTAAGTTGGTTTTTATTTACTCAACTAATTTTTTTCAGTGGTTCTCATCCCAGAAGAAAAAAAAATGGTTTCTTATTTCTCTTTAAGATAAAGAGGTATGGGCTGGGGCTATGGCTCAGTGGCATGTGAGGCATTGGGTTCAATCCTTAGCACCACACAGAAATAAACAAATAAAGGCATTATGTCCATCTACAACTACAATTAAAAAAAAAAAGATAGAGATATGATGTGGGCTGGGGTTGTGGCTCAGCGGTAGAGTGTTTGTTTGCCTTGCACGTGTGAGGCCTGGGTTCAATTCTCGGCACCATATAAAACAAAATAAATGAATAAAACTATAACAAAAAAAAATAAAATATTAAAAAAAGAGATATGATGTGATTACAGTCATCATTTTTGGTTTTACTTAAAGAATCTCAAATTTTTACTACATGTTGAATATCCCTTATCTGCACTCCCTGAAACCAGAAGTGGTTCACATTTTGCCCAGGGGCAATGGCACACACCTGTAATCCCAGCAAGTCAGGAGGCTGAGGCAAGAGGATCAGAAGTTTGAGGCCAGCCTCTGCAACTTATTGAGACCCATCTCAATAAAAATGACTCAGGATGTAGCTTCCATGGTAAAGCACCCCTGGGTTCAATTTCCAGTATGAAAAAATGGGGAGGGAGTTCTTAATATGTGCAGAAGTCTAAAATCCAAAATGCTTCAATTTTCAGATTAGGGTAGTTCAACCTGTATTATGGAAACATGTATTTTAAAAATATCTAAAAGGGCTGGAGCGTAGCTCAGTGACAGAGCACAAGGCCCTGGGTTCAATCTCCAACACTGCCCCCCCCCAAAAAAAAAACAGAAAAACTAATAACCTAGTGCTGTATAAAAAGTACTATAGGTGTCATGATGTTTATTAATACATTTTAAGAATACAGAAAAATGAAAAATACAAAAAGTATTAAAAGTTGGATAAGAAGTCACAGTAAAAAGGACATTTTAAAATAATGCCATCTATGCAAAAATGAAGCTGAAGCAGATATGAACATGCCCACAGGACCCAAGCAGGTAACAAAAATGAGTAAAGTAGGCCAGGTATATCGTAAGCAGCAATGATGGGAACTACAATGACTGGTACATATATGCCCAGTTCAAAGAGGGCAGCTCTGGCCCTACTACTTAGCCCCAGACAATCGAAATATATAGTTCAGTAGAGTCAGGATTTCCAAAGGCTTCTCCAACAAATTCACAAATCCACAAATTTCACTGAGAAACTTTCTGATTTTTCAATGCTGATCACTAGTTGAAACTTAAAGACATGCAAAAAAATAATAAAAAAATCTCTAAGGCAGTTTAGTCCAGAGGTCACCTTTGAGCTTGTGTGAAACTACTATCAAGAAGGCATGAGGAAAAGATTAAGATGACATAAAGAATCAATCAAATACAAATTAATAGATGAGCAAAAGAAAGTCTAGTAGAGAAAGAAGAATAGGAGAGAGGAGGAAGGGGAGGAAGGGGAGGAAGAGAATGGGAGAGGGGAGGGGGGAAGAAAATAAGGGTAGGAGGATCATGAACTGAAAGAGATTTCCATGCATGTATGAGTTTTTTGGGGTGAACACAACTACTATGTATAATTACAAAACTTTAATAATAAAAAATAAATAAATAAATTATTTTTAAAAAGGCATGAAGGGGGGCTAGGGTTATGGCTCAGCGGTAGAGCGCTCTCCTCACACATGCAAGGCCCTGGGTTTAATCCTCAGTACCACATAAAAATAAACAAATAAAGTTATATTATTAAAAAAAAAAAAAAAAAAAAAAGGTGTGAGTGGCCAGGCATGGTGATGCTTGCCTAGAATCCCAGCGGCTCCAGAGACTGAGGCAGGAGAATCGCAAGTTCAAAGCCAGCCAGCCCCACTATGGCAAGGTGCTAAACAACTCAGTGAGATCCTATCCCCAAATATAATACAAAATAGGGCTGGGAATGTGATTCAGTGGTCAAGTGCCCCTGGATTCAATCCCCAGTAACAACAACAACAACAAAAAAAAGAGCATGAGGGAGCAATATATAAAAAAAAATTTTAAAAAGCTAGGCTTTAGCTGGGTGTGTGATATGCACACATAATTTCGACTCTCAGTAAGCTGAGGCAAGAAGACCTGGAGTTTGAGGCCAGCCTGAGCAACTAAGTGAGACCCTGTCTCAAAATAAATTTTTTTAAAAAATTGTGCTATAGAGCTGGGGCTGTTGCTCAGTGGCAGAGCACTTGCCTAGCACTTGTGAGGCACTGGGTTCAATTATTAGCACCACTTAAAAACAAACAAAATAAAGGCATGCTGTTCATCTACAACTACAAAAAAAGTATTTAAAAAAAAAAAACTGTGATATAGCTCAGTGGCAGAATGATTGTCTATTATGTGTGAGGCCCTGGGTTCAATCCCCAGTACCACAAAAACAAATAAATAAATAAGCAAGCTTAGGCTTTGAGGTCCCACTGGCTTGGGTATGAATGTCTTATTTCCACCACTTAGTGGCAGATGATGCTAAATGAACAATCTCTTCAAGCCTTTTTTTTTTCTATTGTAAAATATCACCTCCCCTAACTATTGAAAAATGAAAATACTAATAATTTCAGGCACATAATACAAAACAGACATCATAGAAACGTCCCTTATACCCTCTGCCCAACCCTCTTTAGGAAAATTTTAAAGAGTTAAGTTAATACACACCATTGAATGGCTTAAGTTATTAAAAGTACATCAGAAAACTGAAGTGTCTGTCATGCCTATCTCCCCTCAACCCCTAACAGAGGTCTTGTACTTACAGAACATACTCTTAATGTAGGACACATTGAAATGGGTTTTGTTAAGATGACAGAGCTAACTGGATTCTCAAACTCTAGTTTAAAATATAGAGTCAGAGCGCCTTAAAGACAAACACCTGTCTCTTTTATTAATCCCATAGACTCATTTGCTGGCAGAAGTCAGAAAACTAGCTTAAGCTTAAACTTTAATGCTTTTAATTCTTTTGCCCAAACTTCCAGAAAGCTTATTTTTATAAACTGTATAGTATAGAGCAAAGCACTTACACCAGATTTTTAAATATAAAAACATGTCACACTCCAAAATTCATTTCATGGATCACTTAATCAAGCCAAAACATTATGGGATTAATTTACTATTACAACTAAAATACCTTTTGACTTCTCAAACACACCATGAAATTTTTAAAGAAAGATGTTAACTCCCTGTATATCTGTGTTAAAAAAGTAACATGCAGCCTGATACAGAAGCACACGCCTTTAACCCCAGCAACTCTGGAAGCTGAGACAGGATTGAAAATTTGAGATCAGCCTAAGTAATTTAGCAAGACCTGTCTCAAAATTAAAAGGGCTGGAAATGTAACTCAATGGTAGAGCATGTGCAAGACTTGGGTTTGGGTTGTGGGGGCAGGTAAAAGGCTCCAACCTGCATTCCCTGCTACTGAGAAGGCTGAAGCAAGAGGAACAAAAGTCTAGGAATTCAAAGCCAATCTGGCACACACAGGCTCAAAAAAAAGTAATATTCACACATACATAAAAATTATTTGAGCTATAGCTAAACAGTTCCAATGAATTTCTAATGTGGTTACAAATAATTTAAAAAAGCATTTTTATGTATACATTTGAGTGCATGTCTACATATTTTGTGAACTCTAGAAATGTTACTTTATGGTCCTACAAATACAACACAGGATGAGATATGCAAGAATGGACAACATCAGGAAAGTTTAGGATTCTAAACACTTTTAATTCTCACTTTCAGCTTCCCACTTCTCACTTTCAGTCATATGTAGAAGAAAAATTTCACACATAACAGAGATTGACATACTGTAAAGGGGAAAGCAACTAGCAAGAGTTTATTAAGTACCTGGAAATGATTTATACTTTAAAGTTAAATCTGTATTTCCACTAACACTTCTAATTTTATACAAACTTATTTCTCCCCTATACTAAATCAAATATATATTCAATTTAAATGTAGTCTACAAATCAGATAAATATCTAACAAACTTGACCATATATAGCTCAGATCAATAGATAAAACTTGGTACAATAAAATCAAAAATATATCCATGTTCTCAAAAGTTACAATTTTGAAATTTTCAAAATAAAAATTTTCTTAGTTTTTTGAAAAAATTCTTAACAACATCAAAATTTAACATTTTAGCTAGGCACAGTGATAACTGTAATTACCTGTAATTCCAGCTACTCTGGAGGCTGAGGTAAGAGGATTACAAATTTAAAAGTTTAGCCTGGACAATTTAGTGGAACCCTCTCTCAAAATTTTAAAAAAAAAAAAAAAGGACTGGAGATACAGCTCAGTGGTAGAGCACTTGCAAAGCAAGGCCCTGCGTTTGGCATGGAAACACGCCTGTAATCCCAGCAACTTGGGAGGTTGAGGCAGGATGGAAAGTTACAGGCCAGCCTTGGCAACTCAGCAAGACCCAATCTCAAAAAATAAAATAAAAAAGGCTGGGCATGTAGCTCAGTGGTAAAGCATCCCATCAATCCAGAGTACCAAAAAATAAAGTGTCTCCCGTTTTGTGTTTATTAGCTCATAGAGAAGTGTCTTAACTCCTGACTACAATCACAAAAAGTGAGAACAGCCAGTCAAGTGATTTTTGTTGGAAGTCACATTTAGAACAGAAATACAAACGTTAAATGAAAACGCCCTTACAAAGGGTTTCCAGATTGAATCCTTTTAAAAGGTACACGTCTATTAGCAACTTTTAACCTAAAATGTACACCTAATAAACTACAACAGACGGCTGCCTACACAGCACCACTCTCAGACTAAGCAGAATATATGACAAATAAACTTATCCCTGCAGTCATTAGTGAAAGGGACAAAGAAAAGAAACAATTCGCTACAAAAAAAATATTAAGCTACAGATAGACACTAATCTAAAGCACTCATGAAAAGTTTTCATGCTTTTAAACATACTTTAAGGCTTTTAAGTATACTTTGGGACAAGTCAAAAAGCATACTAAAGTAAAGCGTTTTAAACAACAGAATAATGCCACTGGTCCTAGGAAATACTGGAAATAAAAATCATTGTCTTCAAAAACTCGAGTCATCAGGAAAGAGTACAGACTTTCAGCGAAATGTAACTCCAATTTGTACGGGGGAGGGGGCACTGTTTTGACAATCCACAGACTAAACAGTAAGTCTACTCCACAGGAGAGTTGAAGAAAACTCTTGGAGTTGGGTCACCCAGGATCTTCCTTGCATTCTAAGACACCCAATCCAGCCCACAGATCCAAGAACATCCCGAAACATACTACCCCTACCAAACCCTTTCCCTTGGGCGACAGAATGTTTTCACTGAAGCAAACACACCCTCCTGCGCTCTCTTCAAACACTAGGGCACTCAGTGCAGGGCAGTAGGGACAACCCAAATCACTCTTGCCGGACAAGCGGAAGATGACTGCTACACTCCACGGGCGGCCCCACTGCAGAACGGGGTCGGTCTGGATCGCCGCGCTGGGTTAAGAACAATACAAGAGCCCGACCGCAAACATCGCCAACTTCCCCGAGTCTGCGCGGCGGTGCTCCTCCGCGGAGCGGACTCCGGAACCGGCCACCCGGCAGGGGCTGGGGGCTGGGGAGGAAGGTGAGGAGGGTAGCGTTGAGCGAGGGCGGCGAGGACCGCCAGCCCACGGCAGCTGCCAGCGCCGGCGCCCGCCCGCAAGCAGGTTAGAAGGATGCAGCGCCGGCCTGGGCTCCGCAGCTCTCGCCTGGCGACCCGAATCTCCCGACTTCGCTTCTCTGGGAGGAGGAGACTGCCACCTCCCGCAACGCCGGGGCGGTGGGGGCGGGGAAGGCCTCGCCGGAGGCACCGAACCTCCTCGGCCCGCCACTGAAGGGAACGCGGTCGGGGCGCGGGGGACAATAGGGAGCCGGGAGAGCGGCGCGCCCGAGTGGCGCCGCCGGCCGGCCGGGCTGACTGACGCGCCCGCCGCACGGCGCGACTGGGCTCCGCTCAACCTGGCCGCCGCTCCGCCTCGCGGTCCGCTGTGGTCGCGGCGCCCCCGGCGCTCGGGGTCGTGCCTCACCTCCCAGCCCCGCCACCCAAGAGAGGAGCAGAATTGACACTCTCAGCAACACCATCTTCCGCTGCCGCCGCCGCCTCCTCACGGGTTAACAGCAGCACATCGATCCGGAGGGAGAAGCTGAAGGGGCTTGGTCCGGAGCCTCCACGGGAAGCAGGGACCTCCCCCGGCAGGAGAAACGGCGAAGCACCTCCCTCTCGCTCCACTTCTGGGGCCGGCAACGCTCCCAGCTCCACCAAAACAGGGACCTCCCTCCCCTCGCTTGCTTCCTTCCTCCCTTCCCCGCTTTCCTTCCCTCGCTCCTTCCCTCTTCTCTACCCCCCTCCCCCGAGTCACGGATCTCCGCCTCCTTCCTCACCACGTGACGCGCGGGCACCCAACAGGCTCGCGGGGCCGCGCCCCTACCTCCCGTCCCTCCCCCTCCCGCAGGCGCCCCAGGGGCGCGCGCATGCGCGTGCTGCCGGTTCCCGGGCTGCTAGGCCCGCCGCCGCTTCCTGTCCGCCGGCAGACAGCTGGGATTGGTCTTGGAAGGCGGGGCTTCCTCTGGTCCCGCCCCAAGACGAGAGCGCTCTCGCACGACTGGGCTCGGCTCTAACAGCTTCTGGGAAATGTTCCTTGGACTAAAACCCGAGAGTGAAAGGTGTAAAAGCGACAGCTTTGCCCTTAACTTCGCTAGTGACGGAGGTTTTTGTTTCCTCTTTTTCTGTCTCTCGTGATGCTTCAACAACTACCAAATAAATAAAAGTAGTCCCAATAAGCAGTAATCACAGGTGCGACAGCCACCAGTGATGAGAACGTAAATGTAAAGATACTTCAAACAGCAAGAAGACACGACACCATGCTAAGACAGTTTCCTGAGCTCTTTACAAATTTGTCACACTCTAGGACTTAGCCATTGCAAAAGATAGCAAGTTCTAAATATCCACCCCGTTGCCACTCTGTCCCATCTCTGAAATGAACTCTCCTCATATATCGTTACTCCAAATTCGATGAAGCTCACATTTGGTTTCTCGGTAATTCACTCTGATTCTTTACACTCGTATTTCATGAAATAGAATTTCTTGATGTCATTTAATTAGAGTTTCATATATTTGGCATCCTGTTTGAGTTGACTGAGTTAGAGGGTATATTACTGAAAATAAATTGAAATTCCTATAGTAAGCTCAAAAATACAAATTCCAAAACTATCATTAGAAATTATAGTGTCCATTAATTTCTAATATGATGCATAGACTCAACAGAACATGTTAGAAAATAGCGTGAATTTTTTTTTTCTTGAAAGATCCAATCTTAGGAAACAGTTACCTGCAGACATCACATTGCAAATCATAAGTTTTCTTGTGGATGTGCTGTCACGATGAGGTTTTTATTTCCTAGTTATTAGACTATCTTGTGGCATGTTTAGTGTTGTACAGTATTTTTTTATAATTAATTCCAGATATTAGAGGCAATGGGACTTTCTCTTTAAGTCAACTGGCATTCACCTGTAAATATAGCAACTCAGGAAGCTGAGGCAGGAGAATTCCAAGTTTGAGGCCAGCCTCAGCAATATATTGAGGCCCTAAGCAACTTAGTGAGAACCTGTATCAAAATAAAAAATAAAAAAGGCTAGGAATGTGGCTCAGTGGTTAAACACTCCTGAGTTCAATCCTCAATACCATATAATATAAATAAATAAATTCTGGAAAAATTCAAAAACTATATTTTATGTTAACAAAGTGATCACCACAAATTTGTTTCCCTCCAATGCACAGGCCGCACCACACACACACACACACACACACACACACACACACACAAAAAGATAGTATTTCTTTTATTTTTAAATCATAAATAGTATTACATACCAGCTCATAATGAATGGCTTTCTAATATTATAAGTTTGAACCACTATTTTGTTAGAAGTCATGGATAGTGGGCTGGGGTTGTGGCTCAGTGGTAGAATGCTTTCCTAGCACGTGTGAGGCGCTGAGTTCAATTCTCAGCATCACATATAAATAAATGAATGAAATAAAGGTCCAAAACAGATATTTTAAAAAGAAAAAGGAAGTCATGGATAGTTTGCAAATGAATAAAAAACTGAAGAAATTTGAGAATATAAAGTCCACATCTACACTAGCACAGACTGCTTGGGCTTGACACCTAGTTGTAGTTTTTATAAGCTGTGAATATAGCCAGGCTATTTTGCCATTCCAACTTCAACATTCTTTTGTAAAAATAAGAATATTTGTTTCCTGGTATTGTTTTATTTTGTTACTGGGGATTGAACCCAGAGACAGTTAACCACTGAGCTACATCCCCAGCCCTTTTTATTTTTAGACAGGGTCTCACTATATTGTTCAGGGCCTTGCTAAATTGCTGAGGCTGGCTTTGAACTTGTGATCCTCCTGCCTCAGCCTCCAGAGTCACTGCAATTGTACAGGTATGTGCCACCATGCCTGACTCCTGGGCTTGTTTGATAATTAAATTCAAATTACATAACATATGTAAAGCAATTATAAAAGTAACCATCAGATAATAATTACTATCCCAGTATTTGTTAAGTAAAAATAAATACTGCTGTCCTTCCATCATGAACACACAAACATCCATTCAAAAGCAGTAATTTTTTTTTTAAAGAGAGAGTGAGAGAGGAGAGAGAGAGAGAGAGAGAGAGAGAGAGAGAGAGAGAGAGAGAATTTTTAATATTTATTTTTTAGTTTTCGGCGGACACAACATCTTTGTTTGTATGTGGTGCTGAGGATCGAACCTGGGCCGCACGCATGCCAGGCAGTGCGCTACCGCTTGAGCCACATCCCCCGCCCCCAGTAATTATTTTAATAGCATTATTTCCTCAGCAATAATATACACAGTTTTTGATGGGAGGAATTTTTTTCAGTGCTGGGGATTGAACCAAGGACCACATACATGCTTGGAGGATTTCAAGTTCAAGGCCAGCCTCAACAATTCAGTGAGGCCCTAAGGAACTTAGTGAGACCCTGTCTCAAAACAAAAAACAAAAGGGCTAGAGATGTAGCTCGGTGGTTAAGCATCTTGAGTACTAAAAGTCTCCAGAAGTTAAAAAAAAAAAAAAAATAGAATAGAATCACCTTTGATGCTTCTTCCTCTTGTTTCTACCCTTAACTAGTCAGCGAGTCATTTTAATTCTTCCCTAGAAATATCTTCTTGTGCCTTTCATCATTCCCTTCACACTGATGTCACTCCAGTTCACACAATTATTTTCAGCTACTTCACCTCCCCTGCTCTGGTCTCCCTTACTTCTGGTCCTGCCCCGAACCCTTGCAACCCCAATACTAGGTTAGAACCCAGAGCCCTGCACATAATAGGCAAGTACTCTATTACATCCTGCAATTATTCTTATATTTTATTTTGAGATAGGGTCTCACCAAACTGTCCAGGCTGGCCTCAAAGTTGTGATCCTCCTGTCTCAGCCTGAGAACACAAGCATGTTGCTGTTCCAGCCAACTTCAGGTCCTGCTTTTAAATTTCACTTCACTCACTGAAATTTGATTCCTCCTCATCAGGACAAGAAAGCTACTCTTTCTAAAACCATTAAAGATCTGCTAGTTATCAATGGCACTAACACCTTCATTCCTTATCTTACTGGACCTCTCAGACAGCTAATATTCTCCTTAAATTTTTTTTCCCCTGCTGGGAATGTAGCTCAGTGTTAGAGCAGTTGCCTAGCATGTACAATCCACAGTAACACACACTTACACACACAATAAAAAATAACAGCCAGATAAGTGGTGCATTCTTGTAATGCCACCAATTTGGGAGACTGAGGGGAAAGGATTGCAAATCCAAAGCCATCCTCAGCAACTTAGTGAGGACCTAACCAACTTAGTGAGGCCCTGTCCCAAAATAAAAAATAAAAAGGAGTGGGGATATGGGGATATAAAGTGGTAAAGTGTCCCGGAGTTCAAATAATAATTAATTAATTATAATTAAAACAAAACTCACTCCTTCATTGTTTTTCAAGACTTTGCTCTCTCCAGATTTTCCTCTTACTTTAACTGTGCCTTCATCTATATTTCTTCCTTGGGGCTTTTTCTTCTTTACTGCTTAAATATTATTGCTCCTCAGGATTTTATCCTTGGTTTTTTATCTTCTCATTCTTCACTTGCATGATTATTTCTTACTACTCTCAGATGTGTATGATTTACTCAGCTATAAACTCCATGAAAACAAAGCCTGGATCTGCCTTGTTTTTAATTCTACACCAATGTCTACATTGACTGCAAAGTCAGTGCTTTTCCTGGATCCAAGCCCTGAACCTATATCCTCATTGAACCTCTTCCTAACTATATGACCTGGGTAAAGTAAGGCATCTATGCATTAGTTTCCAAATCTTTGCAATGTAGTACCTACGCCAGAGGGTTGCTGTGAGAGTTAAGTAAGTTAACAGATATAAAGCACTGAAACAAATGCATAGCACATAAAATTTTAGATATTGCTCTAATTATATATCTAACACTTACCAGCCATATTGTCCCTGGAGTTACACAACCATATCAAATTTAACATACCCCACTGTATGCAGTGTTACACACCTGTAATCCCATATACTGTGGAATCAGAGAGGAGGATGGCAAATTCTAGGCCAGCGTGAGCAATTTAGCAAGACTCTGTCACAAAGCAAAAACTTAAAAAGACTGGGGATATGGCTTAGTGGTAGAGTGTTCCTGGGTTCAATCTCTAACACTGTGAAAAATAATAATAATACATCCCCAACTGAACAAAACCCTACATCAACTTTCTCAAAACTTCTTTTCCTCTTAAATTTCCTTTTTGGGTTAATGTTACAGCACAAAGGCTTGGTCTGCTCACCACAAGGCAGAAGACAATTTGTGAATAGGCAAGGCAATGGTAAAGAACTTTATGGTGATGAACTGCCTGATTGAACATGGCTGAACTAATGTCCTAAGGACCATCTAAGCTGGGTATAGTGGTGCATACCTATGATCCCAGTGACTCAGGAGGCTGAGGCAAAAGGATTGCAAGTTTGAGACCAGTCTGGGCCACTTGGCAAGATCCTGTCTCAAAATTTTAAAAAATTTTAAAAAGGGCTGGGCATGCAGCTCAGTGGTAGATGCCTCTGGGTTGAACCCCTACTGAAACAAACAACGAAACAAAAAAACAAAAACAAGTCCTTGGTAATCTGGTCATTGCTTTCCTTCACAACTTCATCTTCACTACTTTCTTGTTTGTTTGGTTTTAGTTTTGCTTACTGTCTAGATTTGGTATTGGAGATTGAACCCAGGGTCTCACCCATAATAAACAAGCAGCTCTACCACTGATCTACATCCCCAACCCACCACTTCCTTTTCAATTAGAGTAACAAGACCCGGGGAGATATCACAGGTGAGATGACTTGCTTGATGTGCACAAGGTCTTGGTTCAGACCCAACATCTCAAAACAAAACAAAAAATTTTAAAAAGGAAGAAAAATAGCAATAGTAGCACACAGTAAGGAAATAGAAGTTTAAAGAATTTAAATAATTTGCCAAAAGTCAGAAAGCTCAAGAACCACAAATTCAACAACCAAAGTTAGATCTGTCCCCAGAGCATGTTGGCTTTAATCACTGCTAATTGTTCTTATTGTTTGTTTGTTTGTTTGTTTTGCTTGGATTTGTTGTTGTTGTTGTTGTTTTGCTTGGGGTCTTTCTGGTACTGGGAATTGAACCCAGGGGCACTTAACCACTGAGCCACATCTCCAGCCCTATTTATCTATTTATTTATTTATTTTTACTTTATTTATGTATTTATTTATTTTATATGGTGCTGAGAATTGAACCCAGTGCCTCACACATGCTCTACCCCTGAGCCACAAATCACGCCCTTTATTTTTTATTTTGACACAGGGTCTTACTAAGTTGCTTAGAGTCTCTCTAAATTGCTGAGACTGGCTTTAAACTTGTGATCCTCCTGCCTCAGCTTCCCCAGCAGCTGCACAACCACACTCGGCTTTTTTTAAAAAAAACCACTAAAACAAATCCCCAGCCTGTTTCATTTTTTATTTCAAGTAGCTGGGATTATAGGCATGCACCACCACACCTTGCTCAACCGAAGTTAGCTTCCCAAACATGTATCACTTCCTATTTCAATACCTTTGCCCATCTTATTCCTTCCGGAAGGAATGTCTCTACCATATATCCTACATATATATCCTACAAATATATATGCTACATATATATCCTCTGGGCTCAGAGGGTTGCTTCCCTCATTAACTTTAATGAAATTTTGGTTAGGATTTTGCTTTCGATTTAAAGAGGAATAAGAAAAGAAAGTATTTAAAATTCCATTTCCAGGGAAAAGAGAATAAGGACATATGATGTGTATAACTTAAAGCATTTAAAGTGCATGTAAAGAGTGTCAATTTCCTTTAAAAAGTAAAGAAATACATGTTGTTTCATAGATGGCTAAGGCTTCTTCCTTCTGAAATCTTTACTAACTTGTCCACCAGACAAAATTTAATATCCACCATTTCCATGCTTCTAATATAGCTTCATCAAATTGGATAATATTTATTTATTTAAAATATCTTACCTAATTCTTCTCTGTGTGGGGGGGGTGGGGGGGTGCGTGCGTGCGTGTACATGCACGCGCATGTGTTTTATTGGGATTGGAAATCAGGACGTTGGGCATATAAAATAAGTACTCTACCAATAAATAGATCCTCTGATTCTCTCTCTTATTTATTTATTTATTTATTGGTACCTGCGATTGCACCCAGGGGTGCTTAACCACTGAGACATATCCCTAGCCTTTTACTTTGAGATCTGTCTCACTAAGTTGCTGAGGTTGACTTTGAACTTGCAGTCCTCTTGCCTCAGCCTCCCAAGTCGCTGAGATTAAAGGCTTGTGCCACCACAACTGGCTGAGAACCCCTAATTCTTGTAAACAGGTGTGAGTCAGGTGTTATAAGAGTTTTAAAAACAGACACTCACAGTTTAGTAACTATGTATCCAACACGTGTTCATTGAACCTCAGTATTAACTTAGGCTCTATTTCAGTAGTTTGTTCAAAAACTAGGAATGACCTCTCAGTGCCTAAAACCCTGATAGCATCATTCAAAATGTTCCACAGAAACTCATTTGTCTAAACTTTTCTTTGCTTTCCTACTCCATTCAGTCAAACTGGTATATACTTGGTAACCTCAAAAGCAACTTTAATTTTTCTTCCTTCATGTGTTGTCCCCCTCATTCTTCCTTTTTATGCACTATTAATCTAGCCTTTAAAGCACAGGTCACAATCTGGTAACTCCTAAATGAAATTAGACTCACAAACATGTTTTCTTTAACCTGTAGTTAATTTTTTTTCATAATTATTCGCCAACAATCAACAATTGGGAGTGTTCATGGTGCAAATAAGATTCTAGATTTTCAGTGAAAACTGAAAGGTCAAGCAGACCTACATTCTTGCACAACATCAATTGCCAGGAATTGAGTAGAGACTGCCCTCTTTGGACTGGGCTTGTCTAATGTCACTCCAGCCAGCATTATCCCCGTCAGTATTTGAGTCTGTGACCACTGTTTTAAGAACTAGACCAAGTTCCAAATAGTCCTTAAAATTTTTTTCTACACTCCACTTGCTAGAGTAATCTCAATCATATTTTAGTAGAAAACACCTGTTATTTACATCCTTCATCTACGATGAATCATGGGTTAGCTTGTGGAAATGCTCATGATTATCTGACATCAAAGACAGCAGAGAGAGACTTTGAGGCAAAGCAAAGTACTAAAAACCTTACAAAGTGGCCATTATAATCATTGTTTATCAATTCAAGAAATATTTATTCTGTTCCTGCTGGAATTCCTAGTTTAACAAAACAATATTTCTGACATGCTGATGGGCATCTTGATTAGCACTTTATAAACATGATCCCATTTACTCTTTGCAACAATTCTAATAAGTAAACATACTGTATTTCTTTCTATAGATGAGGAAACTGAGGTATGCTAGGCTTCTAACCCAACTCTCTTTGACTCTGAATCTTTTAGTCTAGTCTTTTGAATTACTGGGTAAATCCATCCTTATTATTATTATTATTGTCATGGTCAAAAATCTGCTTTTTGTTTTTGGTGCTGAGAATTGAACTCAGACATTTGTGGGTGCTAAGTACATCCTCAATTACTGAGCTATGCTCACTCCCTTAATTCTTAGCTTTGAAAGTCCAGAGCTTGATTTTTCTCAATGCAATCTGAATTGATCAACTGACAAGGACTAATTCATGGAAATTCTCAAGGTAGTTACACTTTAAATGTCACTTTGAAATTTTACAGATTTTATGTTTATGTTACCAAATCAATATATTTTGAAAATGGCAACTAGGTGTAGTGGCACATACCTATAATCCCAGCTACTCGGAAGGCCAAGACTGGAGGATCACAAGTTGGAGGCCAGACTGGGCAATTTAGTGAGAAATTGGGTCAGAATAAAATAAGAAGGGCTAAGGCTGTACCTTGGTGGCAGAGCACCCCTGGTTTCAATCCCCAGTACCAAAAAAAAAAAAAAAAGGTAGGAAAAATTAAAGAAGTACCTGGTCATTGTCCTGCCTCCATTTTTCTAATGTACTATCTTTGGATTTTGTTGGTGGTGTTTTTTTCCCCTCTCCATCTTCATCTCATACTGAGAGTATAAACAGCCTTGGCACCAGTGTGACCTGCAAAGCCAGACTTGCAACATATGTATGCATATCTCCAGGCTCTACAGTTTTGTTCACCCCCTTTATAATCCTCCTACCTCACTTTCCTGAATTGCTGAGACTACATGCCTGTGCCACACAACCCAGCATCTTTTTTTGTTTGGTTGGTTTTTGGTTTTGAGTGCTGGGTATTGAATCCAGGTCCTTTATAATCCTGTTGGCAGTACAGGTAAGACAGTTTTCTAGACTAGCTATCTTCTTGGTTTGACCATACAAAAAAATTCCTTCCTTGGGCTGGGGATACAGCTCAGTTGGTAGAGTGCTTGCCTCAAATGCACAAAGCCCTAGGTTCAATCCCTAGCACCACCACCACCACCACCCCCCCCCAAAAAAAAAAAGAAAGAAAGAAAATTCCTTCCTTTCATCACCATTCTATCTCTCTTTGTTATTTTGACTCTAGAGGTAACAGATGACCAGACCTGATATCCCGATTCAGGCCTCTGGCCTACGTCTATCTTTATATATATATACTCTCCTCATGAGAAAGTGTATAGGAAAAAATGAACAAAACACTAATTCTAGAGGATTTCTGGGTTCCAAGATTGTGACAGAAAACATTGAATAAAGAAGGTTAGTGCAGAGCTGTTTATTATCTCTTGCTAAGGTTTATGTATTTGCAATAGAGGTGAGGAGGGATTGCTTCCCCTAATACTAGAGTAGTGATTCTCAAGCTCATTCATGTATCAGAATCATGGAGAAGATATGTTAAAAGACTGCTGTTTTGTTAAAATACAGGGTTCCTAATTCTGGAAGTCTACAATTAGACTAGAGGTCCCCCCCCCCCCCCCCCCCGCTCCAGGGATGGAGATAGAACCCAGGGCCTCGAGAATGCTACACAAGCACTCTTTTCCATGATTTACAATCCCTGCCCCAGGTATTTTCATTTTTAACAAGATCCCATATCATAGGTGATGGGACTATGCTTTGAGAAAATTGCACTAGAATTGACAGATATCTGGTCAACTGGTAGGTTGGCAGGACATAATAATTTTCCCCAGGACTATATAAATGTGAGCTATATCCACATTTTTAGTTTTTATTTTGAGACAGGGTCTCACTAAGTCTCCTAGGCTGGCCTCAAACTTGCAATTCTCCTGCCTCACCTTACCAAATTGCTGTGATTACAAGCTTGTCCAAAGCACCCAGCATGTTTTTGTTTGTTTGTTGTTTTTATTTTATTTTATTTTAAAGAGAGAGTGAGAGAGGACAGAGAGAGAGAGAGAGAGAGAGAGAGAGAGAGAGAGAGAGAATTTTTAATATTTATTTTTTTAGTTCTCGGCGGACACAACATCTTTGTTGGTATGTGGTGCTGAGGATCAAACCCGGGCCGCACGCATGCCAGGCGAGCGCGCTACCGCTTGAGCCACATCCCCAGCCCCTGTTGTTTTTATTTTTGAGTGCTGGGTGTTGAATCCAAGTCCTTACATATGCTAAGTAAATACTCTACCTCAGAGCACTGAGTTACATCTCAGTCCCTAGCAGAATAATTTTAATTTTTAAGGAGGGATATCTTAAGAAGGAAGCCGGCATGATATAATTGACCCAATGAAAAATGGGCATAAGATTAGGGGAGCAGGGATTATGAGTTGAAGATAATATATTCTTTAACTCATTCCTGGTACAATCTACGTCATAACATATTTAGGTCCAAATTTTAAAGTTGGAGAGAACTGTTGCACTAATACTAGAGAATATTAAGGCTAAATTAAAAGGGGAAAAGTTTATTTTCCCCCATTCACCATCATCATATATCTTTGACATCACCAGGACAGACAAACATCTGCTAAAGCAACATGGAGTAGAGGCAGCACTTGGTGGAATATTATTGGATTGGATTTGTTTCTGATTAGGTGTGAGACTCCTCTTGGGGTTTCAAGGAAATAACTGAGTCAGGGATGTGCTATGCAGGATGCTGGAGATTCTGCAAACAGTTAAAGGCCAAAGCCAGGACAAATTGAATTGCATGGAAAAACTTGATTTTAACTCAGAATTTTCTCATGTGTTGGATGCAAAGCTGAGTTGGAATAAAGGTATACATGCCCTGTACCCTTGCAATTTTCTGCTCAGAGTTGATATTGATGCAGCTAACAATAAAGAACTATCAATTCAATTTTAATAGTCCATTAAAATGATAAGAACAAGATTTTAAAATTATAGCCTTTATAGGTTTATGCTGAATAAGCTGAAGAAGAGAACATAAGCTGGGTAATAATTACAAATTACAGATATTATGTAAAGTGGTATAGAGAAAGGACTAGGAGTGGCCACAGAGGAGATAACAAAATCAAAGGGATGTGCCATATCAGCAACACTTGACAGATGAGCTAAAAATCAGCAAACTGGGGAAAAGTCAAAGATGATACCAAATTTTCTGTCACATCAGCTAAAAGTCATGATTCAACTAAGAAAAACAAATTTTTTTGGTGGGGTACTAGGGATTAAACCCAGGGGGTCACTATCACAGAGCTACATCCCCAGTTCTTTTTGTTTTATTCAAAACAGTGTCTCACTAATTTGCTGAGGCTATCTTTGAACTTGCAATCCTCCTGCGTCAGTCTCCTGAGTCTCTGGGATTAGATGTATATACTACCATGCTAGGACTAGAAAAGCAGAATTTTGAAAGAATAATCAGATCTGTGAATGAATCTCAGAAGTACAGCCCACGCTTAACATACACAAAGCTCTAAATTCAATCCCTAGTATCATAAAAATAAATAAGAGAGTAATCATTTTGATACTGGAAAATTTCTTTCTTTATTTCATTTTTAAAAAATTTTTAAGGGGCTGGGGATGTGGCTCAAGCGGTAGTGCGCTCACCTGGCATGCGTGCGGCCTGGGTTCGAACCTCAGCACCACATACAAACAAAGATGTTGTGTCCGCCGAAAACTAAAAAATAAATATTAAAAAAAAATTTTAAGCATAAGGCAATAGTCAGTCCATGACTTTATTTTTTTATTAAATTACTTATTATTCTAATTTGTTATATATGACAGCAGATTGCCATTCATTTCATATTACATATATAGACCGCAATTTTTCAAGTCACTAGTTGTACAAAAGTATTTTCACACCATTCGTGTCTTCATACATATACTTAGAGTAATGATGTCTAACTCATTCCATGGTCATTCCTACCCCTTGCCCTGTCCCTACCCCTCCCTCCCCTTTGCCCTATCTAAAGTTCCTCCATTCCTCCCATGCTTCCCATCCATCGCCATTATGAGTCAGCGTCCTCATATCACAGAAAACATTTGGCCTTTGGTTTTTGGGATTGGCTTACTTCACTTAGCATTATATCCCCCACCTCCATCCATTTACCTGCAAATGCTATGGTTTTATTCTCTTTTAATGCTGAGTAATGTTCCATTGTGTATATATACCAAAGTTTCCCTATCCATTCATCTACTTAAGGGCATCTGGTTGGTTCCACAATTTACCTATTGTGGAATTGTGCTGCTATAAACATTGAGGTGGCTGTGTCCCTGTAGTATACTCTTATTAAGTCCTTTGGGTATAAACTGGGGAGTGGGATAGCTGAGCCAAATGGTGGTTCCATTCCCAGGTTTTCAAGGAATCTCCATACTGCTTTCCAGATTAGCTGTACCAATTTGCAGTCCCACCAGCAATATATGAGTATGCCTTTTCCCCAACATCCTTGCCTACACTTATTGTAGTTTGTTTTCATAATAGCTGCCATTCTGACTGGAGTGAGATGAAATCTTAGAGTAGTTTTGGTTTGCATTTCTCTAATTGCTAGAAGATGTTGAACTTCTTTTCATATGTTTGTTGATTGATTATATATCCTCTTCTGAGAAGTGTCTGTTCAGTTCCTTGGCCCATTTATTGATTGGGTTATTTGTTTTTTTGGTGTTAAGGTTTTTGAGTGCTTTATATATCCTAGAGATTAGTGATCTATCTTATGTGCTTGTGGTAAAGGTTTGCTCCCATTCTGTAGGCTCTCTATTCACCTCACTGATTGTTTCTTTTGCTGAGAAGAAGCTTTTTAGTTTGAATCCATCTCATTTATTGATTCTTGGTTTTAATTCTTGCACTACAGGAGTTTTATTAAGCAAGTTGGGGCCTATACCAACATGATGGAGATTTGGGCCTACTTTTTCTTCCATTAGGTGCAAGGTCTCATAAGTGGATATGTCCTTGATCTACTTTGAGTTAAATTTTGTGGATAGTGAGAGATAGAGTTTTAATTTCATTTTGATACTTGTGGATTTCCAGTTTTCCCAGCACAAATTGTTGAAGAGGCTATCTTTTCGCCAATGTACATTTTTGGTGCCTTTGTCAAATATAAGATAACAGAAGTTATGTGGGTTAGACTCTGAGACCTCTATTCTGTACCATTGGTCTAAAGGTCTATTTTGGTGCCAATACCATGCTTTTTTTTTTTCAATTTGTTTTTATTGACAAATAGAAATTATATGTATGTGTGGTATAAAGCATGTTTTTTTTTATTTATTGTTGGTCGTTCAAAACATTACATAGTTCTTAATATATCATATTTCACAGTTTGATTCAAGTGGGTTATGAACTCCCATTTTTACCCCGTATACAGATTGCTGTATCACATCAGTTACACTTCCATTGATTTACATATTGCCATTCTAGTGTCTGATGTATTCTGCTGTCTATCCTATTCTCTACTATCCCCCCTCCCCTCCCCTCCCCACCCCTCCCCTTTTCTCTCTCTACCCCCTCTACTGTAAATCATTTCTTCCACTTGTATTATTATTCTCTTACCCCTCATTTCCTCTTATATGTAATTTTGTAAAACCCTGAGGATCACCTTCCATTTCCATGCTATTTCCCTTCTCACTCCCTTTCCCTCCCACCTCTCATCCCTATTTAATGTTAATCTTCTTCTCAAGCTCTTCTTCCCTACCCTGTCCTTGGTTACTCCCCTTATATCAAAGCAGTCATTTGGCATTTGTTTTTTAAGGATTGGCTAGCTTCACTTAGCATAATCTGCTCTAATGCCATCCATTTCCCTCCAAATTCTATGATTTTGTCATTTTTTAATGCAGAGTAATACTCCATTGTGTATAAATGCCACATTTTTTTTTATTGGTTGTTCACAACATTACAAAGCTCTTGACATATCATATTTCATACATTAGATTGAAGTGGGTTATGAACCCCCAATTTTACCCCAAATGCAGATTGCAGAATCACGTCGGTTACACATCCACAATTTTACATAATGCCCTATTAGTAATTGTTGTATTCTGCTACCTTTCCTATCCCCTACTATCCCCCCTCCCCTCCCCTCCCATCTTCTCTCTCTACCCCATCTACTGTAATTCATTTCTCTCCTTCTTTATTTTCCCATTCCCCTCACAATCTCTTATATGTAATTTTGTATAGCAATGAGGGTCTCCCTTCATTTCCATGCAATTTCCCTTTTCTCTCCCTTTCCCTCCCATCTCATATCTCTGTTTAATGTTACTCTTTTCTTCCTATTCTTCCTCCCTGCTCTGTTCATAGTTGCTCTCATTATATCAAAGAAGACATTTGGTATTTGTTTTTTAGGGATTCGCTAGCTTCACTAAGCATAATCTGCTCTAGTGCCATCCATTTCCCTGCAAATTCTATGATTTTGTCATTTTTTATTGCTGCATAGTACTCCATTGTGTATAGATGCCACATTTTTTTATCCATTCATCCATTGAAGGGCATCTAGGTTGGTTCCACAGTCTAGCTATTGTGAATTGTGCTGCTATGAACATCGATGTGGCAGTATCCCCGTAGCATGCTCTTTTAAGGTCTTCAGGGAATAGTCCGAGAAGGGCAATAGCAGGGTCAAATGGTGGTTCCATTCCCAGCTTTCCCAGGAATCTCCAAACTGCTTTCCAAATTGGCCGCTCCAATTTGCAGTCCCACCAGCAATGTACAAGTGTACCCTTTTCTCCACATCCTCCCCAGCACTTGTTGTTGTTTGACTTCATAGTGGCTGCCAATCTTACTGGAGCGAGATGGTATCTTAGGGTGGTTTTGATTTGCATTTCTCTGACTGCTAGAGATGGTGAGCATTTTTTCATGTACTTGTTGATTGATTGTATGTCCTCCTCTGAGAAGTGTCTGTTCAGGTCCTTGGCCCATTTGTTGATTGGGTTATTTGTTATCTTATTGTCTAATTTTTTGAGTTCTTTGTATACTCTGGATATTAGGGCTCTATCTGAAGTGTGAGGAGTAAAAATTTGTTCCCAGGATGTAGGCTCCCTATTTACCTCTCTTATTGTTTCTCTTGCTGACAAAAACTTTTAAGTTTCATTAAGTCCCATTTGTTGATTCTTGTTATTAACTCTTGTGCTATGGGTGTCCTATTAAGGAATTTGGAGCCCGACCCCACAATATGTAGATCGGAGCCAACTTTTTCTTCTATCAGACACAGAGTCTCTGATTTGATATCAAGCTCCTTGATCCATTTTGAGTTAACTTTTGTGCATGGCGAGAGAAAGGGATTCAGTTTCATTTTGTTGCATATGGATTTCCAGTTTTCCCAACACCATTTGTTGAAGATGCTATCCTTCCTCCATGGCATGCTTTTAGCCCCTTTATCAAATATAAGATAGTTGTAACTTTGTGGATTAGTCTCTGTGTCCTCTATTCTATACCATTGGTCCACCCGCCTGTTTTGGTACCAGTACCATGCTGTTTTTGTCACTATTGCTCTGTAATATAGTTTGAAATCTGGTATCGCTATACCGCCTGATTCACACTTCCTGCTTAGAATTGCTTTTGCTATTCTGGGTCTTTTATTTTTCCATATGAATTTCATGATTGCTTTATCTATTTCTACAAGAAATGCCGTTGGGATTTTGATTGGCATTGCATTCAACCTATAGAGAACTTTTGGTAATATCGCCATTTTGATGATGTTAGTTCTGCCTATCCATGAACAGGGTATATTTTTCCATCTTCTAAGATCTTCTTCTACTTCTCTCTTTAGGGTTCTGTAGTTTTTATTGTATAAATCTTTCACCTCTTTTGTTAGGTTGATTCCCAAGTTTTTTATTTTTTTTGAGGATATTGTGAATGGAGTGTTTTTCCTCATTTCCGTTTCAGAAGTTTTGTCGCTGATATACAGAAATTCCTTTGATTTATGCGTGTTGATTTTATATCCTGCCACTTTGCTGAATTAATTTATTAGTTCTAGTAGTTTCTTTGTAGACCCTTTTGGGTCTTCTAGGTATAGAATCATGTCATCTGCAAATAGTGATAATTTAAGTTCTTCTTTTCCAATTTTTATGCCTTTAATTTCTTTCGTCTGTCTAATTGCTCTGGCCAGTGTTTCGAGAACTATATTGAATAGAAGTGGTGATAGAGGGCATCCCTGTCTTGTTCCGGATTTTAGAGGGAATGCCTTCAACTTTTGTCCATTCAGAATGATGCTAGCCTGAGGCTTAGCATAGATAGCTTTTACAATGTCAAGGTAAGTTCCTGTTATCCCTAGTTTTTCTAATGTTTTGAACATAAAGGGATGCTGTACTTTGTCGAATGCTTTCTCTGCATCTATCGAGATGATCATATGGTTCTTATCTTTAAGTCTATTGATGTGGTGAATAACATTTATTGATTTCTGTATGTTGAACCATCCTTGCATCCCAGGGATGAATCCTACTTGATCATGGTGCACAATTTTTTTGATGTGTTTTTGTATTCGATTCGCCAGAATTTTATTGAGGATTTTTGCATCTAGGTTCATTAGAGATATTGGTCTGTAGTTTTCTTTCTTTGAGGTGTCTTTGTCTGGTTTCGCAATCAGGGTGATGTTGGCCCACATTTTTTTTTATCCATTCATCTATTGAAGGGCATCTAGGTTGGTTCCACAATCTTGCTATTGTGAATTGTGCTGCTATGAACATCGATGTAGCAGTGTCCCTGTAGCATGCTCTTATTAGGTCTTTAGGGAATAGACCGAGAAGGGGAATAGCTGGGTCAAATGGTGGTTCCATTCCCAGCTTTCCAAGAAATCTCCATACTGCTTTCCAAATTGGCTGCACCAATTTGCAGTCCCACCAACAATGAACAAGTGTACCCTTTTCCCCACATCCTCTCCAGCACTTGCTGTTGTTGGACTTCATAATGGCTGCCAATCTTACTGGAGTGAGATGGTATCTTAGGGTGGTTTTGATTTGCATTTCTCTGACTGCTAGCGATGGTAAGCATTTTTTCATGTACTTATTGATTGATTGTATGTCCTCCTCTGAGAAGTGTCTGTTCAGGTCCTTGGCCCATTTGTTGATTGGGTTATTTGTTATCTTATTGTCTAATTTTTTGAGTTCTTTGTATACTCTGGATATTAGGGCTCTATCTGATGTGTGTGGAGTAAAGATTTGTTCCTAGGATGTAGGCTCCCTATTTACCTCTCTTATTGTTTCTTTTGCTGAGAAAAAAACTTTTTAGTTTGAGTAAGTCCCATTTGTTGATTCTAGTTGTTAACTCTTGCGCTATGGGTGTCCTATTGAGGAATTTGGAGCCCGACCCCACAGTATGTAGATCATAGCCAACTTTTTCTTTTATCAGACGCCGTGTCTCTCATTTAATATCAAGCTCCTTGATCCATTTTGAGTTAACTTTTGTCCATGGCAAGAGAAAGGGATTCAGTTTCATTTTGATGCAAATGGATTTCCAGTTTTCCCAGCACCATTTGTTGAAGATGCTATCCTTCCTCCATTGCATGCTTTTAGCCCCTTTATCAAATATAAGATAGTTGTAACTTTGTGGATTAGTCTCTGTGTCCTCTATTCTGTACCATTGGTCCACCGCCTGTTTTGGTACCAGTGCCATGCTGTTTTTGTTACTATTGCTTTGTAGTATAGTTTGAAGTCTGGTATCGCTATACCGCCTGATTCACACTTCCTGCTTAGCATTGTTTTTGCTATTCTGGGTCTTTATTATTCCATATGAATTTCATGATTGTTTTATCTATAATACCATGCTTTTTTAGTTACTATTGCTCTGTAGTATAGTTTTAGGTCTGGAATAGTAATGCCACCAGCTTCACTCTTCTTGGTAAGGATTGCTTTGGCTATTCTGGGTCTCTTATGTTTCCAGATGAATTTCATGATTGCTTTTTCTGTTTCTGAGGACTATCATTGTTACTTTGATTGGGTCTGCGTTTGAATCTGAATAGTACTTTTGGTAGTATAGTTATTTTGACAATATTAATTCTGACTACCCAAGAACAAGGTAGATATTTCCATCTTCTAAATTATTCTTTAATATTTTTTCTTTAGCGTGTTGTAGTTTTAATTGTATAGGTCTTTCACCTCTTTCATTAAATTTATTCCCAAGTATTTTATTTATTTATTTATTTTTAGACTATTGTAAATGGTGTGGTTTTCCTAGTTTCACTTTCATCAGATTTGTCACTGATGTACAGAAATGCCTTTGATTTATGGGTGTTGATTTATATCCAGCTACTTTGCTGAATTCATTTTTTAGTTCTAGAAGATTTCAGGTGAATGTTTTGGTTCTTCTAGATATAGAATCATATCGTCTGCAAATAGTGATAATTTGAATTCTTTTCCTATATGTATCTCTTTAATTTCTGTGGTCTGTCTGATTGCTCTGGCTAGATTTTTTTTAAAGAAGAATTTTTAAATTTTAAATTGAGATGAACACAATATCTTCATTTTTATTTATTTCTATGTAGTGCTGGGGATAGAACCCAGGGCCTCACTCGTGCAAGGCAAGTGTTCTGCCACTGAGCTACAGCCCCAGCCCCTGGCTAGAGTTTTAAGAACTATGTTAGATAGAAGTGGTGACAGAGGGCATCCCTGTCTTGTTCCAGTTTTTAGAGGGAATGCTTTCAATTTTTGTCCATTTAGAATGATGTTGGCCTGGGGCTTAGCATAGATAGCTTTTACAATGTTGAAGCATGTTCCTGATATTTCTAGTTTTTCTAGCGTTTTGAACATGAAGGGGTGCTGTATTTTATCAGATGCTTTCTCTGGATCTGCTGAGGTGATCATATGATTTTTATCTTTGAGTCTATCGATGTGATGAATTACATTTATTGATTTCCATATGTTGAACCAACCTTGCATTTCTGGGATGAACCCTACTTGATTGTGGTGCACTATCTTTTTGATATGTTTTTGTATTTGATTTTTCAGAATTTTATTGAGATTTTTTGCATCTATATTCATTAGAGATATTGGTCTGAAGTTTTCTTTCTTTGATGTGTCTTTGTCTGGTTTTGGAATCAGGGTGATATTGGTCTTATAGAATGTGTTTGGAAGTGTTCTCTCTTTTTCTATTTCATGAAATATTTTGAGAAGTACTGGTGTTAGCTCTTCTTAGAGGTCTTGCAGAGCTCAGCTGTGTATCCATCAGGTCCTGGTCTTTTCTTGATTGGTAGACTTCTGATGGTATCCTGTATTTCCTTGCTTGAAATTGATCTGTTTAAATTGTGTATATCATCCTGATTTAGTTTAGGCATATCATATGCCTCTAGAAATTTGTTGATGCCTTCAATATTTTCTATTTTATTGGAGTACAGATTTTCAAAATAATTTTCAATTATCTTCTGTATTTCTGTAGTGTCTGTCATGATATTTCCTTTTTCATCATGGATGTTATTAATTTGAGTTTTCTCTCTTTTTCTCTTCATTAGCATGGCTAATGGTTTATCAATTTTATTTATTTTTTCAAAGAATCAACTTTTTGTTTTGTCAATTATTTCAATTGTTTCTTTTGTTTCAATTTCATTGATTTCAGCTCTAATTTTAATTATTTTCTGTCTCCTACTGCCTTTGGCATTGATTCGTTCTTTTTCTAGGGCTTTGAGATGTAATGTCATTTATTTGTGAAGTTTTTCTTATTTGACGGAATGAATTCCATGCAATGAACTGTCCTCTAGTACAGCCTTCATAGTGTCCAAGTGACTTCAATATGTTGTATCGGTGTTCTCATTTATCTCCAAGAATTTTTTAATCTCCCCCTTGATATCTTTTAAAAAAAATATTTATTTTTTAAATTGTAGGTAGACACAATATCTTTATTTTATTTTATGTGGTGCTGAGGATTGAACCCAGTGCCTCATGCATGCTAGGTGAGCACTCTACCTCTGAGCCACAACTCCAGCCTGTCTTCCTTGATATCTTTTGCAACCAAACGTTCGTTCAATAGCATATTATTTAGTCTCCAGGTGTTGGAGTAGTTTTATTTTTTATTTTATCATTGATTTCTAATGTCATTCCATTGTGGTCTGATAGAACACAGGGTAGCATCTCTACTTTTTTTGTATTTACTAAGTGATGCTTTGTGGCATAATATATGGTCTATTTTAGAGAAGGATTCATGTTCTGCTGAGAAGAAAGTGCATTCACTCATTGATGGATCAAATATTCTATATATGTCAGTTAAGTCTAAGTTATTGATTGTATTATTGAATTCTATAGTTTCTTTGGTTAGCTTTTGTTTGGAAGATCTATCCACTGGTGAAAGAAGTGTGTTAAAGTCACTCAGAATTATTGTGTTGTGATCTATTTGACTCTTGAACTTGAGAAGTGTTTGATTGATGAATGCAAATGCTCCATTTTGGGGGGCATATATATTTATAACTGTTATGTCTTATTGAAGTATGGTTCCCTTAAGCAGTATGAGATGTCCATCTTTATCCCTTTTGATTAACTTTGACTTGAAGCCTACTTTATTTGATATGAGGATGGAAACCCCTATTTGTTTATGTAGCCCATGTGAATGGCATATTTTTTTCTTTTTAATTTTATATATTTAGGCCATTAACATTCAGGGTTATTATTGAGATATGATTTGTAATTCCAGTCATTTTTGTTTATTTTATTTTTGTTATTTAGTTTGACTTGGTTTCTCCTTTGTTTGACTTTTCTTTTATTGTAGTTCTTTGATTTGCAGATTTTCATTGTTGTTTTTCATTTCCTCCTCGTGGAATAGTTTGCCAAGAATGTTCTGTAGTGCACATTATTTCATTGTCAAATTTGAAGCTTAATTTTGCTGGATATATGATTCTTGGTTGGCATCTATTATCTTTCAGAGCTTGGTATATGTTGTTCCAGGATCTCCTTACTTTGAGAGTTTTGGTTGAAAAACCTTCTGACATCCAAATTGGTCGTCCCTAATATGTAATTTGATTTTCCTCTCTTGTTGCCTTTAAAATTCTATCCTTATTCTGTATGCTAGGCATTTTCATTATAATGTGTCTTGGTGTAGATCTGTTGTAATTTTGTACATTTGGTGTCCTATAGGCCTCTCGCATTTGATTTTCCAATTCATTCTTCATGCTTGGGAAATTTTCTGATATTATTTCATTGAAGAGATTGTGCATTCCTTTGGTTTGAATCTCTAAACCTTCCTTTATCCCAATAAATCTTAAATTTGGTCTTTTGATGGTACCTCATAGTTCTTGGATATTCTGTTCATGTTTCGTACCATCTTTACTGTGAGATCAACTTTATCTTCAAGATTGTATATTTTGCCTTCATTGTCTGAGGTCCTGTCTTCCAAGTGATCTAGTCTGTTGGTGATGCTTTCTATTGAGGTTTTTATTTGGCTTATTATTTCTTTCATTTCAAGGACTACTGGGTTTTTTGTTTTTTGTTTCAGAATCTCTCTCTTTCTTGAAGTAATCTCTTTCTACCTGTATTTGTTCTCTTATCTCTTTGTTGAAGTGATGGATTTTTGCCTGTGTCTGCTCACTTAGATAATTCTTCAATTCCCAGATCATTTTAGCTATGTATATTTTGAACTCTTTCTCTGACATTTCATCTACTTTGCTATCTATAGATTCTATTGTTGTAGTGTCTTGGTTTATTTGGGGCACCTTCCTCCCTTGTTTTTTCATGATGTCTATGTGTCTTCCTCTCTTGCAGTATAGATCCGAGATATTATAGCTTCTGCCCCATTGTCTTATAGTGTCCCTGCAAGTTACCAATATCTCACCTTTAAGGGGGAAATCAATATTACAGCACTCAATGTACCCAATAAGCAGCCATAGATCAGCTTCTATTTTTACATTTATAGTTTTGTCACTATAGTAAAAAATGATGAGTTTGGTTATCTTTTACTATACAGTCAATAGATTTGTGTAATGGTTTATAGTTTCTTGCCGCAGCCCGGCTGGCTGGGCAAAATAACCAGGGGGTGACGAGCAACTTGTGTAGATTGATACAGCAGGAGTGGGAGCCATTTATTGTAGGACAGGAGAGGTATATATACATTCCACACAGCTTATCTTAATTAGCATAAACTAGATACAGCAGTCAACCAATAAGGAATCTCCACACTTAATGGCTCGCTGGCATTACTTCACAAACCACTCCCTCTGGCAAAATGCCAGGTGCCATCCTGACTTGTTTACAGACTCTAATAGTTTCTAATGGTAGAAGGGGGGCTGGAGGGTTGGCTGAGATGTTTATGAGCTAGGATGTAAGAATATAGAAGTATTAGATTATATGACTAGTGAACAGGTAATCATAAGAAGTTGGCTGTTTGTAGGAGAAACAAAAGTGATGCAACACCATGCAAGACTCTCTGTTACCTCAGCAACAGTATATCTGTTAGCACCCCTAGTAGAGATATCTCTGGTGCAGCTAGGTCCACAGAGTCCTTGGTGACTTTTTACCAGGTCCTTATTGTTGTCCCTTGATAGAAGCAGCACATATCCCAGTTTCGTGGCAGCCACAGTCTCAAGCCTATATGTACCCTGATGTTGGGTTGTAGAGCCATACTTTGGTGAATAAGGAATCCTGGTGCAGGACGGGCCTCTCTCTGGGTCATCAAGCTGATGACTTTATTTTTTTTCCTTTTTTTGTAATAAGGATTGAACCCAGGTGTTCTATACTCTGTATCAGCCCTTTTAATTTTGTAACAGGGTCTCAATAAGTTGCTGAGACTGGCCTCAAACTTGTAATTTTCCTGCCACAGCATCCCATATTGCTAGGATTACCAACATATGTCAGCACACCTGGCTCAGCCTATGATTTAAATTAGGAGACGATAGCTTAATTTGTACACTAAAAGATTTTTTTCCTCATTTAAATTGTTGTAATATTTACTGCTTTTACTGCTTGTTTACTTTTAACATTAAGAGACTTATTTTCTCAGTGATCACATTATGTGAATGTGTTATTTCTTTTTTTTAATATTTATTTTTTAGTTGTAGTTGGACACAATACCTTTATTTTTATGTGGCGCTGAGGATTGAACCCAGGGCCTCACGTGTGCCAGGCAAGTGCTCTACCTCTGAGCCCCAGCCCGTGAATATCTTATTTCTAAAAATAATATTTTCAATCCCAAAGACCAATGTTTTATATGTGTTGGATCCATATATACTCTCATACTATCAATAACTATATGTGAACTAAGCATACTTTACTGATGCATATGGTTTTCAGATATCCTTTGAGAAATATAAAGGAGATATTAAAAATTATATTCTATCACAGGAGATATTGAAAATGTTGTACGACAGAATGCCACTGAACAACAAAAATGAACTAAAAGGAACACTTGGAAATTAAACACATAAAGAACAAAAAGTGGCAGGCACCATGGCACATGTTTGTAATCACAGCTACTCAGGAGGCTGAGGTAGGAAGATGAAAAGTTCAAGGCCAGTCTGGGCAACTTGGTGAGATCCTGCCTCAAATAAAATAAAGGGTTGTGAGTGTACCTCAGTGGTACAGCATTTTCCTTGCTACATGCAAGACCCTGGGTTCAAGTCCCAATATTGGGGGGAAAAAGGAAGAAGAGTGCAATAGAGAAGAAATAAGAATTACCAAATGAACAAAACCAGAAAATTTTCCAGAACTGAAACTCATAAATTTTTGCATTGAGAGTGGTGATCAAATACTCAGTCTAATGAATATAGCAAAAACCACACAAGGAAATTTTTTTTTTTTTTTTTGGTAACTCAGAAACTGATGTGACTCCATTTAAAAAAAATAAATAAATAACAGCAGCTTCTACCTCAAGGCCTGTCCTAAGGAAGGCATGACCCTTGTCCTTGGAAAAACCCAGAGCACTCCTAAGCACATACCCACCCTGCTGAGTTGTTTCTCTGTAAATAACAGGAGAGGTCTGTGGTGCCAGGTGTCCCTGACTCAGGCTAGGTGAGGACCCATAGCAACCCCCCTAGCAACCTCCAATCAGCATGAGACAGGGAAAATACCTGGAATGCCAGATGACCCCCAAGTAGTTTAGAGTGGTTGATAACATGTTGGGAAACCATGTAATTTTAGCATGTACACCCCTCGTGGCCTAAACCAATCAGTTCAAACGAATCCCCCTCTTGCACTAACCAATCATCCCTACCCAACTTGTTCCCACCATTGAATGTGCTAATCAATGTTAAGAGTTGTTGTTTAATTTTCCCAAGGTATGGAATGATTTGCTGTGTGATGTTCTGACGCATAGAGTATCCCCCCAAAACCTATAAAATCTCACTGAACAAAGGACCGGGACTCATTCCCTGGGACCACTGCATTGGGAACAGTTGTGAGTCCAGGCTCGAGCTTGCAATAAAGACTCTTGTGTGATTGCATTGGATTCGGCTCCTGGAGGTCTATTGGGGTCCCACGAATCTGTCATAACAGTAACACCTTTATTAAATGCATCTTAAATTTTTATTATAGTTTTATAGTTACACATAGTAGCTGAGTTTATCTCCACAATATTATACATGCATGGAATCTGACCCATTCCATTTCAGTCCTTGTCTGCCCCCGTAACCCTTCACTCCATTGATCCTCCCCCTTGCTCAACCATTATCTAACCTTGACTGGTGCTTTCCACACACATATAAAGGTGTAATTCCCTGTGGTGCAGAATTTCTGTTTGCGACTAAAAGGCTCAGGGGTTACTCCAGTTGAACTGGGCTAACTGGGCTGCGGAAAATAATCACACAAGAGACACAAATACCTTTTTCTTTGGGGTCGCTGTGACAGCTCCTCTGACCTTAAGGGTCCGCAGGAAGAGAGAGAGCAAGAGCACTGCTGACCCCTTTTATTGAGGAGAAGCCATTCAAATGAGGCAAGGGGTCAGGTTTCAGGGAGCTGAGTCTATCTTCCTGTTGTCCACTGTCAGCAGGTTGACTGACACCTGGGTAGGCCACACCCAGGGGCACAATAAGAGAAGGGGGAACACACACAAGGCACTTCCATGGAAGATTCTATCCTAAACAAGGCAATACAAAGGAACAGGTATGTATAGCTCCACCCATGGGGCTGTAGGAAGAGGTGCCTAGGCAGGAAGACACAAGTCACTGGAATGCTAGAAGAGCAGGGCAGTCTAGCAGCATGGGTGCCTGACGCCACATCACCCAGCAGGGGAGTTAACTTAGTCACCTGTGAGATTGGTCTCCCACACTGTGGTATATTTATATATGTACATATCATGATTTTGTTAAATTCATTCCACATTTCCTCTTCTTTCTAATCTCTTTTCCTTCCCTATCTCCTTTTTCTACTCCACTGATATTCCTTATATCTTTATGATATGATGCCCCCAATTTCTTTTCCTTATTTTGTTTTATCTTCCACATATGAGAGAAAACAATTGTTTTACTCAGATTTTTCATTACTATGACCAAAGACCTGACAAGAATAATGTAGAGGAGGAAAGATTAATTTGAGGCTCACAGTTTCAGAGGTCTCAGTCCATAGACAGTTGGCTCCTATGGTCATGGGCTCAAGATGAGGCAGAATATCTTGGTAGAAGAGTGTGGTAGAGGAAAACAGTTCAGGACATGGCCACCAGAAAGTAGAGAAAAACTGCAGACTAGGGACAAAATAAAAACCCCAAAGGCATTCCCCAATGACCCACCTCCTCCAGCCATACCCTATATACCTATAGTTACAACCCAGTTAATCCGTTCAAATGGATTAATGCACCGATTAGGTTAAGGTTCTCATTACCCAATCATTTCATTTCTGAACTTTCTTGTATTGTCTCACATGTGAACTTTTGGGGGACTTTGTATCTAGGTCATCACAACATTCAACCTTTGATTTCTGACTTATTTCACTTAGCATGATATTTTGTATTTCCATTCATTTACTTGAAAATGCCATAGTTTTATTTTTTTATAACAGAGTAAAACTCCATTGTATATATTTTTCATCTATTGGGAGACATTTTCTTAATCCATAAATCTATTGAGAGACATCTGGGCTGATTCCATAATTTGGCTATTGTGAATTGTGCTTCCATAAACATGTAAGTGGATATTTCACTACAGTATGCTTATTTTAGCTATTTGGGGTAAATTCTGATGTGTGGGATAGCTGGGTCCTGAGGTAGTTCCATTCCTAGTTTTCTGAGGAATCTCCATACTGCTTTCCAGAGTGGTTGTAATAATTTGCAGTCCCACCAACAATATGTTAGTGTACATTTTCCTCCACATCCTCACCAGCATTTTCTATTATTTGTATTCTCGATAATTGCCATTTTGACTGAAGTGAGATAAAATATTAGTATAGTTTTGATTTGCATTTCTCTAATTGTTAGAAATATTGAACACTTTTTCATATATTTGTTGCTCATTTGTTTCTTCTTTTGAAAACTGTTTAGTTCTTTTGCTCATTTATTATTTGTGTTTGTGTGTATGTGTGTTAAGTTTTTTGAGTGTTTTTTAATACATAATGGATATTAATACCCTGTCAGAGGAGCAGCTGGAAAAGGTTTTCTCCCATTCTTTAGGCTCTTTGTTCACATCTGATTTCCTTTGCTGTGCAGAAGCTTTCTAATGTGATGGTATCTCATTTTTTGATTCTTGTTTTTATTTCTTGAGATTTAGGGTTCTTATTAAGGTGCCTACACCAATTTGATAGAGTGCTGACCCTATATTTTCTTCTAGCAGTTGCGAAGTTTCTGGTCTAATTTCATAAGTCTTTCATCCATTTTGATTTTACTTTCACAGAAAGAAATATTAACTACTGGGCATTGGGCTATAGCCCAGTGGCAAAGCGCTTGCTTAGAATGTGTGAGGAACTGGGTTTGATCCTTAGCACCACATAAAAATAAACAAATAAAATAAAGGCATGCTGTCCTCTACAACTACAAAAAAAAAAAAAAAAGAAAGAAAAGAAATATTAACTACTGAAATTTCAGAACATCAAGAATAAGAGGAAACTTTAGATAAAAGACATTTAGATACAGATAATGTAGAGGAGGAAAGGTTATCAGACTTGTCAATAATCTCTTAGAAGCTAGATTATAACCAATGACTTCAAAATGAAGAAAACATATTTGCAACCTTGAATTTTATACCCAAACTATAAACGTCTATTTTAAAAAATATCTTTAGTTGTAAATGGACACCACACCTTTATTTCATTTATTTATTTTTATTGGGTGCTAAGGATCAAACCCAGTGCCTCACACATGCTAGGCAAGCCCTTTACCATTGAGCTACAAACCAAGCCCACAGGGTGTATCTTTTTTCGAACATACAAGGTCTACAAAAATTTACCCATGCACTCTTTTCTCAGGAAGCTAATTAAGAATATGTTTCACCAAATCCAAGAAAGAAGATGACAGGAGATTCAAAAAGTAAAGGAATTAACATAGAAGAGAAAATGAAGGAATCTCTAAAAAAATTGTGAAGACATCCCAGAATGGTAGTTGTGCAGCAGGCCTATAAGATAAACAGTGGTAGGCTGCTTGTGATAGGCTGAGGCAGGAGAATCAAGGCCAGTCTGGGAAACTTAACAAAACCCTGTCTCAAAATTAAAAAGTAAAAAGGGCTGGGGATGTAGCTCAATGGTAAAGTGCCTTGGGTTGAATCCTGAGAACTCAGGGGTGGAGGGTGGAGTGGGGAGGGGGGGCCAGTCATGAAATAGCTGAGATGTTGAAACAAAGAGGAAAAATAGTGTGAGAAAATTAAATCCTCATTTTCATAGAGATAAAGCAATAAATAAAAAATATTTACAACATTTAAATGAAGAAATCAGTGTTTAATTGTGCTACTTGGAAATATGAGGACAAGGAGCCAAAAAACAGCTGTGATTTGAAAGGGATTACTTCTTTTTTTTTTTTTTTAAAGAGAGTGAGAGAGAGAGAATTTTTTTAATATTTATTTTTTAGTTCTCGGCGGACACAACATCTTTGTTGGTATGGGGTGCTGAGGATCGAACCCGGGCCGCAGGCATGCAAGGCGAGCGCGCTACCGCTTGAGCCACATCCCCAGCCCGAAAGGGATTACTTCTTAAGAACAGGATTCAAGCCAAGTGCAATAGTATATGTCTGTAATCCCAGTGGTTTGGGAGGCTGAAGCAGGAGGATTAAAAATTCAAAACTAACCTCAGCAAAGTAGCGAGACCCTGACTTTAAATAATATATATATAATATATATATATATTATATATAATATGGCTGGGGATGTAGCTCAGTGGTTAAGTACCCCTGGGTTCAATCTCCAGTACCAAAAAAAAAAAAAAAAAAAAAAAAAAAAAAGCAGTATTCAAAGATGTGGAGGAATAGAGCAGAGAAGCTATTTAACTTTTTAAGACTATTACATCTGTAACTTTAAAGACTAATCCTAAAAACTAGATTTGGTGACACAGACCTATATTCCCAGTTATTCCTGAGGCAGGAGGACTGCAAATTCATAGCTAGCCTGGGCAACTTAGCAAGATCCTGTCTCAATATTTAAAAAGAAGGCTGGGAATGTAGCTCAGTGGTAGAGTACCCCTGGGGTTCAATACTAAGTACTACAAATAATAATTACTATAAATTTGGGTAGTAACATTTTAACTTAAAAATGGTTTATCATATCTCAAAGATTAGGTAAAAATACATATAAAGCAAAAATAAGACATTACTCAGTTTATTGTTTTATTGTCTCTGGTATTCTCCTTAGATGCCATTCCCTACCTCCATTTAAAAAATAAACTATGTATAATTATTTCTCTTTTTAAAATTTTAATTAATTTTTTGGTGCTAGGGATTGAACCCAGAGCCTCTGGCATGCCTCTATCACTATGTACATTTTTATGAACTCAAATAATTATATATTTTCTTGCCAATCTTCATCTTGACCTATATAATTGTTGACTACATTGAAAAGAAAAACTGGTTCTGCTTTTTTTTGTTGTATACAAATTTTAAAATTATGAATGTGAACATTTGAAACATAAACTAATAAAAGTCTACCAGTATAAATACAGGTTTTTCCAAGTGGGTTGTTGTTGTTGTTGTGTTTGTTTGATACCGGAGATAGAACTCAGGGGGCTTTACCACTGAGCTACACTCCTAGTCCTTTTTATTTTTGAGGCAGAGTCTTACTAAACTGCTGAGACTGGCCTTGAACTTGCAATCCTGTCTCCTGAGCCACTGGGATTACATGCATGCATCACTGTGCCCAGTCCAAGCAGGGCTTTTAAAAAGTGCTGAAGGGCCATTATTTGAGAACTATGTTCCATGATTTTTGGATCTATGTGTAGTTTAATGGCCTATGTATGATTCTTCATTTATTTAATTTGTTCATATAACAAACCTTTACAGATCTTCTTAAATTTGAGAAACCATACTAAATTCTGAATTTCCTGAAATCTGTAATATTCTCAATTGTACTTCAAGGTTCTGTAATGTGCTTAATCCAGCAATATTGGGGGGAAGGGAAGGCAGTACTCAGGATCAAACCCAGAGCCTTCACATATTTAACACCGGCAATTCTTTCTTAGAGAAAAATTCAAATCTAACTACAGAATTTATTGCTTATTGATCAATATGGAAACCAAATGTACACAAGGTTCCTAAATTCAACATTCTGAAGAAACTTTATATTATCTTTCCTGATTTTTTTGCTTTCCAAAAAAATCCATCTTCTGCATGCTTCAGAAACTAACTATACTTACCGAGCAAGTATTAAAAGTATAGAAATAGCCAGATGCAGTGGTACATGACTGTACTCCCAGTGTCTCAGGAGGCCAAGGCAGGAGACTCCAAGTTCGAAGCCAGCCTAAACAATTTAGTGTGGCCCTAAGTAACTCAGGGAGACCTTGTCTCTAATACAATATAAAAAGGGGCTGGGGGCTGGGATTATGGCTCAGTGGTAGGCACTTGCTTAGGACCTGTGAGGCACTGGCTTTGATCCTCAGCACCACATAAAAATAAATAAATAAAATAAAGCTGTTGTGTCTGCCTACAACTAAATAAAAAATAAAAAATAAAAATAAATAAATAAAAGGGGGTTGGGAATGCGGCTCAGTGGTTAAGTGCCCCTGGATTCAATCCCTGCTACCAAAAAACCAAAGACCAAAAAAAGAAAGAAAGAGAGAAAAAAAGAAACAATTAGAAAACAAGGTCAAGGGACTGAAGATATAGCTTAGTTGTGGAGCACTTGCTTAGAAGGCCCTGGGTTTGATTCCCAACACTTACTTAAAAAAAAAAAAAAAAAAAAAAAAAAAAAAACCCAAACAGCAATTCCCATGAAGATAAGAACTCTGCGGACTACAGTGGCATCTGCAATGATAAAAACAGTACCCACCAATATACTTGGTACTAAAATGTGCTCAAGAATGAATAAAACAATACTTTGTAATGTTGGCTATATTCTCTAACCAATAGAATACGAATATATCATATTCTATTATGTGTCAGGGGTTTTTGTTTGTTTGGTGTTTTTATTTTTGGTGTTTCTGAGGATTGAACTCAGAACCAGGGGCATGCTAAGGAAGCTACATCCTCACCCCTTTTTATTTTAAGACCGTGTTTCACTAAGGTGGAGGGAGACAAGCCTTAAATTTGTGATCCCCCTGCCTCAGCCTCCAGAACAGCTGGGATTACAAGCAGGAGTCTGACTCAATACGTCAGATAAGATCTGTGTTGTAATTTTTATGTCCCCAGAGCTGGAGGAAAGGGGGATTTCAAGAGGGAGGGGTCACAATAAACCCGCATCCACCTTCTTACCAACAAAACTTTGAAAATTGCATGTTCTGAAGAGTAGTCAATTCTTATTAGAAAAAGACATTTTTCATTAGCAGGCGCTTCCCACTCCATGCAAAATGACGCCAAAACCAAAACCACAGACTTGGCTAATTCGAACGCAAGTAAATTTATTATTACTGGCCCAAATTACCCACTTTCTTTTGCTGCGCAGGCCAATATCCACAACCACATTGACGCCTCCTATAGGGCGAACGCCGCACCAGTAGCCGGTGGGAAGCGCAGCGATTCTCAGCCAGAACAGGGAGAATGAAATTTGTGCACTGCAGTAATCTAAACACCTCGAGTAGATCTCCGCCTTTAAAAGCTGCATTCGGTAAGAAATGCTGTGAATTTTTCATATTACAAGCTGGGGAAACAAGTCTCCCGAGCTCTTCTTCAAATGCTACGACCACCTCCAATACCCACCCCACCCCCGCTCAGACCCACATCCGATCCGGCTCTGAGAGGTCACAGCCAAGAGTTCAGACGCCTCCAGCGCGGGCCTTTAAAGCAGCGGCGCGCGGTGGGGCTGCCCCGGAGTTCAACTTCCGGCCACAGAGTGAGAGGATGTTTTCCTACTGGAGCTGAGGCCGCGGAGACGCGCCCTAGCCACGCCCCCGGCCACGCCCGCCACGCCCGGCTTTCGGGACTCAAGCCGGCACCCGCACGCGGGAGGGACGGGGCTACGTGGGCGGCTGCTGCGGGTTCTCCTTCGCCCGGCATAGCTCAGTCGCGCGGGGGCACGCCCCTATCGGGCGGAGGGCGCGGCAGCGGCGGCGCGCGCGCTCCCGGTGCCCTCCCGGGTGACGTGCCTGGCCAGGGCCGCGCTAGGGCGCTGTAACTGCCAGTGCCGCTGTCATGGCGTCGGAGGCGCTGGCTGAGGAGTGCTGGCCGCGGTCTCTATAGAGCCAGGGGCGGGCGGCCGGCCGGGTATGGAGAGCGGCCCCGAGAGCCTGCTGCCGCTAGAACACGGGGTGGCGGCCGGGCCAGGGCCGGGAACAAGTACTCCCCCAGAAGGACTACAGGAGACCAGGCTTGCCGCTGGAGATGGTCCTGGAGTACGGGCGGCGGAGAACGGCAGCGGGAATGGGCAGGGGGCGGCGACTGCCAGAAGCCCCCCAGACTCGGCTTCTCCCGCGGGCTCTCCTCAGACTCCTGGACTCTGCAGCTCCTTCCCGGGCTTGGACTTGAAAGAGAGCGTTTTGGAGCGTCCTGCTCCCGCGAAGGCGCCTCTGAGAGGGCAGCACAAGGTGACCGCCTCCCCCGAGACAGCCGAGGCCGTTGCGGGCCTTGGTTTGGGTCCGGCCGGAGACTCGGGGCCCCGCCTGGATCCTGCCGACACCTGCCGAGCAGAACTGGCGGCCGCCGGCTCCGAGGAGCCCCGCAGCGCTGGCGGCCTCAGCAGCAGTTGCAGCGACCCGAGCCCTCCTGGGGAATCGCCAAGCCTGTATTCCCTAGAGTCGTTCTCTAACCTGCATTCTTTCCCCAGTAGCTCCGAATTCAATAGCGAGGAGGGATCAGAGAACAAGGTTCCCGAGGAGGAGGAGGGCGCGGCAGTATTGCCTCGGGCTGCCCCTCTGTGCAGAGAGGAGGAGGAGGACACCGCTCAGGTGTTGGCAGCCTCCAAGGAACGCTTCCCGGGACAATCTGTGTATCACATCAAGTGGATCCAGTGGAAGGAAGAGAACACACCCATCATCACCCAGAATGAGAATGGACCCTGCCCATTGCTGGCCATCCTTAATGTTTTGCTTCTGGCCTGGAAGGTACATTCTGCAGCTTTCTACTTCCTACCGTTTCTGGGGAGGGGCAAAATGGGGTGAGGAAGCTATTGCTTGTCAGCTGATAGCTTCCTCCTTTCTTCATTCATCAGTCCTCTTTTCTTCTTGGATGAAATTCATTCCAGGAATCCTTTGTTGAAAGAATATTCATGTTCATATATATATGTTTATCATGTATGTGAATAGCATATACATGTCATATGTGTTGATCATACATATACATCGTGTGTGTGTTGTATACACACACATCTATCTCAGGAAGAATTGCACTTAACTTCAAATCTGTTTAGTAGTGTTTAAATAAGAGTTCAACATTCAGTTTAATGTTGTGGTTGATATACTGTACTTACAAACAAGTAGGGCTTAAACCGCCCTAAACATAAAGTTATTTTTAACCGATGTTTTTCCGTAGTATTGCTTTGTATTGGCTTTATAACCTAGGCAAAAAAAAAAAAAAAAGTGAAGAGTTGGAGAAGGTGATCTTCAGAATTTACCATCAATCCATGATATCATGGAATAAGTTATGATGGTTATGTTTAATCTATTTTCCAAATAATTCTTGCCCCATTTGGATACTTAAGGGAATGGTTATAAGGAAGATATGACCCTTTAGAGAAATTCTTCCTAAGTAAAAGAGGTTGGGACCTCCAACCTTGGCTAAAGGTCTCAACATTGATCTGAGACCTAATTACCATAATTTCTAGTTTTTCAAAGAATGATTTTATTTTATGCATGATTTTTACTTCCCTCCTTTCTTTGGCTCTACTTAAAAGGTTTGGCATTATTGTCTGTAATCATACATCAGAACGTATTGAAGGAGCTAAAACTATTAACAACTAAAATAAAATATATATCTAAGATAATGGAGCAAAAAAAGAGAAGGGTAAGTATGTTGAAGACTCAGAATGAGTAACCTGTAACCTGTGTCTTGTGTAAGTTAGCAGTTTCAAGGTGCTGAGGAATTGCATCTCACACCACTTATTTTATTTTCAAAATGTTAATTATATCTATAGATAAAATATTCCTAGGAAAATAATAGCTTGGATTATTCTGATCAGTTAGGAAGAAAATCAAGTAAAGCAGGTAATATTTATATATGCTGTATCTTCCTATTGCTAGCAAGGCTGATACAAAGGATGTAAGATTAGAATCCTTTCCATTATCTGGTTTTTAATGGCACTTGGATATTTTGAGTGAAGACAGGTGCCTGCTTTTTTTTTTAGGGAACTGGGTATTGAGCCCTGGGGCACTCTTTCACAGAGCTCTGTTCCCAGCTTTTTTTATTTTAATTTTGAGACAGGATCTCACTGAGTTGCTGAAGCTGATCTCAAACTTTTGATCCACCTGCTTCAGCCTCCCAAGTCATTGGGATCCTGGTGTCTAGGCAGTGCCTGCTCTAGAAGAGCTATCAAGATATTTGGGATTGCTGTGTTTATTTACATAATATTATTAAATAATACTAAATATTAAGTTATATGGAACAAATGGGAATGTACTAGATATTCAAAAAGGAGAAATTTTCCTTTGGTTTGGCACAGTCCCAGAAAGCTTCATGGGATTAATAGGTCTTGAACCAAGCTTTTAAGGAAAAAAGGATTTAGGATAACAGGGAAATGTATTTCCTAAAGGGGAGAATAATATAAACAAAAGAAATGCAAATAGAATGGATAGTGTGTCTGTGTTTGTGTGTGTTTATTAGAAATGGTGATGTTCATATTGCTAAGTTTATACTGAAGAATAATAAAAATGAAAAGGTATAGAAGACCTACTTGATGGAGGCTTTTGACCAGGGAATTAAAACTTGGTTCTGTGAGTCATTCTCTTTTGTAAGAAGGAATAATTATTAGTTTCCTTTAAGATTTTCTCTCTTCTTAGTTTCCATATAGTACTGCAGAACTTCAGAGGAAGAAGCAAATACTGTGTGGCCTGGAGTACTTGGGGATAGATGAGCTTTGAAATGACTCTGAAAGACTGATTTGAGTATATGATCACATCTTTGGGTTTCCACTATGTGTAAGGTACTATAGAAATGCAGAGAAGAGTATAAAACAAATTTTGTCTTTGTTCAAAAGAGGAGGCAGATATATAAACAGTAATTGCAGAGCAATGTGAGAAACTCTAATGTATTATGAAAATACAGAGAAAAGGTAATTGGGGATTCATGGGAAACCTTCATAGAAGAGAACCTTATGAACCATGTCTGTAGGATAAGTAAGAGAAAGCCTTCTAGGCAAAGCATACATTCAAAGACTCTAAAGCTTTTAGAAAAAGGTTTGTTCTCTTTGGGACCTCCAACCTTGGCTAAAGTGCAGTGTGCAGTGGAGGAAGGAAAGAGGAACAGCAGGAGGAAAATTGATAGGTCTTGTTAGGCTGTGGATCAGCAGGCATGCAAATGAATTTGAAGAGTATTTTGTAAAAAGGCAGTCTTTTTTCTTCATTTAGTCTATGTGCACAAAAGTCTGTCATCAGTAGTCATTGACTGATAGGGAGATGGATAAGAGAACCAAAGTAAAGCAGTATCTCAAAGTAAACCAGGAATTCTAGAGGTTGAAACTATCTTCATAATAATGATGTTATTTGCCTTTTTGAAGTTTTGGTGGAGTTTTCTAGGCTGCATGATTGGTGATAAGTTGCCAATTGCTCTGACAGTTAATGGAATGTTATCTACATATTCTTTTTTTTTTTTTTTTTAGAGAGAGAGAATTTTTTTAATATTTATTTTTAGTTTTCAGCGGACACAACATTTTTATTTTATTTTTATGTGGTACTGAGGATAGAACCTAGCGCCCCGTGCTTGCCAGGCAAGCGCGCTACCGCTTGAGCCATATCCCCAACCCCCGTCTATATATTCTTGTGTTTTAAATTTTTCTAAGTTTTGCCAGGCAAAACTATATAATCTCAGCAACTCCAGAGGCAGAGGCAGGAGGATCACAAGTTGGAGGCCAGCATTGTCAGTTTAGTGAGATTTGCTTATCCACTGAGCCTCATTCCCACCCCTTTTTATGTTTTATTTAGAGACATGGTCTCACTAAGTTGATGAGGCTGGCTTTGAACTTCCAATCCTCCTATCTCAGACACCTGAGTAGCTGGGATTATAGGCATGTGCCACTGTACCTGGCTTTAGTGAGACCCTGTCTTAAAATAAAAATAAGGGCTGGGGTTGTAACTCAGTAGTAAAGCAACCCCGAGTATAATCACCAATACTGAAAAATTTTTTTTCCCCTCAATTTTAATTTCTAATATGGTAAATAGTAACAGATAAAATTCACAAAGACAAAAACTCTTTGGGATCCTTAATAATTTTTAATGACTCTGAGGACACACACATACACACACTCATATACTCACTTTTTTTTTGTAGTGTTGGGGAAGGAACCCAAGGCCTTATACACGCTAAGCATGTGCCACTGAACTACATCCCCAGCCCCACTTTTTTATGGAATTCAGGGCCTTGTGCATGCTAAAGTAGGAGGCTCAACCACTAAGCTATGTTCTCAGCCCCAAGATTGTAGTGAATGTAATAGAAAAAATTAATAAGGATAGCTTTTTTGTTTTGTTTATTTTGGCTGTGCTGGGGGTCAAATCCAGGGCCTAGCACATGCTGGGCAAGTACTCTACCTCTGAGCTACATCCATAGCTCTAAGCGTAGCTTTTTTTTTTTTTTTTCCTTTGCTTTGCCTTTTCTCTTTAATGAAGGAAGGTACCAGTGATGAATTTATCACTAACTAGATATAAGAAATGAAGGCTGCCATGGGATATGCCTGTAATTCCAGCTACTTAGGAAGCTGAAGCAGGAGGATCCCAAGTTCAAGGTCAGCCTGGCAACTTGGCAAGACTCTGTCTCAATAATAAAATTTTAAAGAAGGCCTGCTGCTGTAACTCAGTGCCAGAACACTTGCTTAGCATGTGCAAGGCCCTGAGTTCCCCAGTACCACCAAAAAAAAAAAAAAAAAAAAAAAAAAAACAAAAAACAATGAAGGAGATGACATTCTTTTTTTTTCATATTTGGATAATACCTATTTGTTGGTCTTTCATAAGATAGGAAAGGTGTAAATGCAATAATTTTAGATGGGGAAGTTGATGGCAAAGTTTGCTATGTCAAGTTAGAAATGTCTAATAGAGGGACATAAAAATATTATGCCTCCAGGAGCATGGACTGGGTCTCAGGAAAGAGGTAAAAATTATAATAGAGACTGAATTTGGGGATTATTGCATAGATCTGAGTATGTATCTATGAGAATAAATGAATTCTCCATGGAAAGTGATAAGCTATAGTTCTCAATGTTTTTCTGCCTCAACATATGTAGCAATTAGAAACATCCTACCTACCTTGCCTCTGTTTCCCCAGTTCCTCCTTTACCCCATTCTCCAACAGGTAAAGAGAAAACAGGATTAAAGATTAAAAAGGTGTGTTAGAAGTAAGAGAATTGAAAAAAAATCACCACATGTACAATTTGAAATGTGGAATGAGAAGAAGAAATAGGACAGTGTCGTGAGAGTAGTCAGGGAGAGAAAATGAAATATGAAAATGGTTTGTTACCATTGTCAAATGCAGCAAAATCAAGGAACAGATGGAGTAGGAAAGATTTTGCCAAAAAAGGACCGGTATGGGGACAAGGTCACAGGGGACAGGAAATACAGGTCTTCAGAATAGATGGTACAGTCTCTAGAGAAAAGGAACACCAATTTCAGTTTCTGAAGGATTGGGACAAGGATGATACAGACTGGTCATATTAATATAGTGAGATAGATGGAGTGTGGAACGTCACATTTTCCATTGTGGCAGAGTAACTATTGAACTCATCAGTAATTAAGGAGAGAAGGAGAGACATTATAAAGCATTGAAGGGATAGATTTTAGGTACTTTGCATTTTAGAGAGGTTTCCTTTCTTTTCTTTCTTTTTTTGTATTATGGATTAAACCCAGGGGCACTTAACCACTGAGCCACATTAGCAGCCCTTTTTATTTTTATTTTGAGACAAGGTCTCACTAAGTTGCTTAGGGCCTCGCTAAATTGCTGAGTCTGGCTTTGGAGTTGCAGTATTCCTGCTTTAACCTCCTGAGTGGCTGGAATTTCAGGCAGGCACCACCACACCCGTTTTAGGTAGGCTTTAAAAGCTTTTGCTATGTCAGTTTTGCTTTTTTGTTGTTTGTTTTTTGTTTTTCTCTAGTAGTTCTCTTCTACCTGGAAATAGGACCAGGAAGAATGTCTGGTTAGTGTTTTCAGAGAATGAACTTTTCAAGGGTTGATTCACGGAAGGTAAATGAAATAAGAGTTTTAAGTGAAACAGTTGAGCCACTCGTTTGAGAGGATGAAATCATAAGATCAGTAGACTGAACACATATAGGAGGATTTGAGTGATTAAGAGGAAGTAAGTGCAGTGGTTCTGGATGAGAGATGACAGTTAATAAATTTGTTTCTGATGATAATGGCTTTATGTTATACATGTTGAAGCTGACTGAATGATGAATACTCGATAGTTGAGTATGTTACTACCTTTCTACCTTTGCACATGATTTAAACTTTAAAAGTTTTTGCCCTAATACTTTTATGTTTGCAAAGATATTTAATAATAGAGGGAGTCCCTATTTTCTCTTTCTTTCAGAAAGAATGTTATAGATTCTGAGGCCAACATACACAAAAACTTCAATGAACTATACTGTATTTTATGATAGAGGTCATATCATAGTATAATAGCTAATTATTATGTAGGTATTAGCATTTTAATAGAAGAATGAATTCTGTATTCTAATTTAAGATGCTGAAATACATAGCCTTTTCTCCCTAACCCTTTTGGGTAGGAAATTCTTTTCCTCATTTTCTCTTTCTTTGTTTAATGTGAGTTCAAATCTATAAATGATCTTCAGTTAAATCAAGGGATAAATGCCAAAGTTCTGAAGCAAGATTTTTTTTATGTTAAGCTGATTTCTTCACACATCAAACCAACAAACTGTAAGATGAGGTTTGATTCATTTGATTCTGTAAATTATTTTAAAAGCTTAAGGTTTAAAAAAAGAAAAAAATATATACTTACACACAAAAAACAACAAGCTCATCATAAATTAAATCAAAATACACATTTAACTGAGAGAAATATTTGCCAGATTGAATGTCTAAAGATTAATTTCTTAGTTTATATAGAACCCTTATAAATTATAAAAAGAGCTGGGTGTGGTGGTGCATGCCTATAATCTCAGTGACTTTAAAAGGTTGAGGTAGGAGGATTACAAGTTTGTGTTCACCCTGAACAACTGATCGACACCCTGTCTCAAAATAAAAAGTAAAAAGGACTGGGATATGGCTCAGTGATTAAATGCCCCTCAGTTCAATCCCTGGTACCAAAGTAAGTATATATATATATATATATATATATATATATATATATATATATATATGAAAGAAAAATATAAACAGCACAATAGCAAAAGGACCAAAAGGCCATTAACAGAAAATCTGAAGTTCAAATGGACATTTTCTCTGTCTCATTGTCACCTACAAAATGAGGCTCCATGGAGGTAAGTTTTTTGCCAGCAATGAGCTTTTGCCATAGTTCTCCCTCCCTCCCTCCCTTCTTTCCTTCCTTCCTTCCTTCCTTGCTTCCTTCCTGTGTGTGCAGCTACCTCTTCTTTCTTCTAATGCTTTGCTTTTTCCCTGACTTGTAGGAACATTGCAATCATACAAATTTTCTCATGTTCTGTTTCCTAAAGTAAGCACAAAACTCTCTTGAGGTTTTCCAAGTGTATTTATTACTTATAAAAGCAAAAACAGATGGTGAACCAAAGGTTCTATCTTAGTCTCTGCCCACTCTCTTTTAAATATAGATCTTGTGAGAAGAGATTAAAAACTTCACACAATGTGGGGTTTTGTTTACACAAATGATTTTAAGGAAAGTTTCTGAATCTTTCATTGCTAGTCTTTCTCAAGAATTAAAAGTAGTGTTGTATCTCTGGATTTGTGAGATAAAGTAGATGAGAGCTGATGATAGTATGATAGTAATAGTGCCAGTGGGTGATGTGTGCATTTTCTCCTCTGCCATTGATATTAGTATTCTTTTTTTTTTTTTTAAAGAGAGAGTGAGAGAGGAGAGAGAGAGAGAGAGAGAGAGAGAGAGAATTTTTAATATTTATTTTTTAGTTCTCGGTGGACACAACATCTTTGTTGGTATGTGGTGCTGAGGATCGAACCCGGGCCGCACGCATGCCAGGCGAGCGCGCTACCGCTTGAGCCACATCCCCAGCCCGATATTAGTATTCTTTCAGTGAAAATTCTTCCTTCTCCCCTTCCAACCTTGTCTGTTGAGGGTATAGATGGTACCAACAATCATAGGACTTTGAGTAATATTAAGTATTCAGTTAATTTTGTGCCCTCTTACTGTGTTATTATATATGCATTATATATATTTTCTCTTTTAATTTTTTCAAGTGTAAAATGAAATATTTATGTAGCTATTGTTTTCTATTTTGCATATACAAAAAATTGAAGCTAAATAAAGTTTAAATAACTTGTCCAAGGTAAGATTATCACCCACTCCAGAACCAGAAATCTCAATGGATATATTTGAATGGGATAAGATACCAGTAAGCCTTGTGGACAATAGGTCTGGGGCAGAGAAAGATAGGATAACCTGTGATAAAGAAGTAGAGATAGACTCTGTGATTTATTAGATCAAGTCCCAAAGATCTAATACTAGACTCATTCTGTTTTTTTGCCCCTTGTGCTTTATGTCTTTGGGAATATCTGACATTTCTTTTTTTCTTCTCCTTTTTTTTTTTTTTTTTTTTTTTTTGCTATACTAGAACTTGAAACTAAAGCCGTTTGCCTGTTAAGCATGTACTCCACCACTGAGCTACATCCCCAGCCCTCTTTATTTTTATTTTGAGGCAGGGTCTCACTAAATTGCTCTAGTTGGCCTTGAATTTGTGTTCCTCTTGCCTCAGACTCCTTAATAGCTGAGATTACAGGTGTGTGCCACCTTGCCTGACTAGTACATGACACTTCTAAGTTCAGATTTTTTTGGGGGGGGGGTTCTATGGTGAGTAAACTAGCCTTTGCCATCATTCAATAATTTCTATCTCTACTGCTACTACCCTTGAAGCTTTCTTTATCTCTTACCTGGACTACCTCAGTTGTCTTCAGACTGGTCTGTTATCTTACCTTGTTCTTGTTCCTATGTATCTTTTAAGCAATTAATGTGAAAGTTTCACTGTCAGGTGTTTTTTTGTTTTGTTTTGTTTTTTGTTTTTTTGTGAAGATTTTTTAGCATGGTAAGCTTGCTGAACTTCTTATATATGTAGTGCTGAGGATTGAACCCAAGGCTTCATACATTGAAAATGCTTTATTTTGCTAAAAAATCTCATTGTGAAAACATTCTTTATTGCTGTAAAACACTTTGAAGTGGGGTTGGGGATGTGGCTCAAGCGGTAGCACACTTGCCTGGCATGCGTGCGGCCCGGGTTCGATCCTCAGCACCACATACAAACAAAGATGTTGTGTCCGCCGAAAACTAAAAAATAAATATTAAAATTCTCTCTCTCTCTCTCTCTCTCTCTCTCTCTCTCTTTAAAAAAAAAACACACTTTGAACTGTCTGTAATTTAACATGTAATTTTTGTTGGTTTTTAAATAGGCATTTGTGTTACTTGGAAGAAGGCATCTATATTATGTTAAAAATTAATGATGAAAATGTTTCAAATTAGCCTGAGGTTGGGATTGTCTCATAAAAATTTTGTGATTTAAATACTGGTGGCAAGTAGAAAGCCCCCAAATAGATTTACTAAAGCGTTGAAATTTTATTTATTTTTTAAATTTTAAAATTTTTATTTATGCTGGGTGCACTGGTGCACACCTGTAATCCCAGTGGCTCAGGAAGGCTGAGACAGGAGGATGGTGAGTTCAAAGCCAGCCTCAGCAAAAGCAAGGTGCTAAGCAACTCAGTGAGCCCTGTCTTTAAATAAAATACAAAATAGGCTCAGTGGTTGAGTGCCCCCAAATTCAATCCCTAGCACTCTCCCAAATTATTTATTCATTTTCGAGTCAAGGTGTTTCTATGTTGCCCAGGTTGACCTCAAGCAATCCTGCCTCAGCATTACAAGTATCTGAGACTACAGGTATATACTATTGTACCTAGCTAACAATCTGAATTTTTAATATTTTTAAGTATAGTAATAAGTGAATAGTACATATAATAAATTAAATTATTATTAAAAATGATGTATAGTAGCTTACAATACATACATTTTATTTGCTGGAGCCAGGATTTAAGGCATGTTGAGAGGATCCATAAGTTTTTGAGTCTTATTTTGAAAAGAGAGAAGCCTACCTTTCTTTTCTTTTTCCCCACACTAATAATATTTCTAATATTTTCAGAAGAACAATGTCTTTACAATTTTAAGTCAAAAAATCATGAATATTGTAGATTCATGCTGAATACATTAATATGTGTGTATATATTGCATATTCAAAATTAGTGAAATTTGAACAAGAAGAAATTATATTATTAGTGATTCATTTTACTGTAAGTACTTTATTCCTAACTGTGGTGGATTGGATCCAGAACTCCCCAAAGATGCTCAAGTCTTATATAAAATGACATTGTATTTGTATACAACCTATCTGTGCATCTTCCTTCATACTTTAAATTACCTCTAGATTACTTATATTACCTAATAAAATGTAAATGCTGTGTAAAGTTGTCACACTATATTATTTTGGGAATAATGACAGTTTTAAGAGTCTGTACATGTTCAGTACAGATGACCTCCCCTTGAATATTTTCTATCTGGTTGATTGAATCTGCAGATATGGAACCTGTGTCTCTGGAGGGCCAACTGTAATGCAAAAATAGTCTATAGTATGGAAATCAAATAATTCATGAATGAATTAAAAATGTTATCTCAAGTTCCAGCTCAACTTCCTGTTTTTTTAAAATATATATTTGTAATTGACATATAGTAGTTGTACATATTTATTGACTGCAGTCTAACATTTTAATACACATATACAAATGGTTGATCAGATCAGGGTATCACCTTGGACATTTATAATTTCTTTGGAGAATATTTAAAACCTTCTCTACTAGCTATTTGATATATTTAATTACTTGGCAGACATAGTTTTCCTATTGTGCTATATAATATTATAAGTTATTCCTCCTACCCAACCATATCTCTGCACCCTAAATTTTTTAATTAAAAATTATATATATATATATATCTTTATGGGATATAATGACATGTTTCAATTCAAGTTTGTCATTCAGACACAATTCCAAAGTAGACACTATTTTTTTCGACAAACAAACTTATCTTCACTTGTCAAATTCCTTTTGTTGTTGTTACTAAGGATTGAAACCCGGGCACTTTATCACTGAGCTACATCTGCAGTCCTTTTTATATTTTGAGACAGGGTCTCACTAAATTATTGAGGCTGGCCCCAATCCTTTGACCTCAGCCTCCTGAATAGCTGGGAGCCATTGTACCCAGATCAAGTTTTCTATTTTTGATGATTAAATGTGTCACCAGCTAGCTGGGCTGGCAACAAAAAAAACACACAAACACAGAAATACCTTTCTCAGGGGTCGGGGATGGCTCGGAAACCTCAGGTGTCAGCTCCCATGCTGGAAGGCAAGGGGAGCAATGGGGACAAGAGGCAAGAGAGAGAGCATGCCTGAAATCCTCTATTTATTGGGAAAAGCCATTCATAGAATATTCCACCCAAATAAAGCAAGGGTGGAGTCTTGCTTGGTGATCTTGTGGTCAGTAGGTTGATTGACATCTTGGAAAGCCACACCCATCTCAGGTGCTGTGTGGGACCACAGGCAGAGCAAGAGGAAAGGCACACATGTGTCCCATGTAACACCAGTCCAATCCCCTCATAAGCTCAAATGAGCATAGCTCATACACACAGCCCATGGATGGCTCGTGACATACATAAATGGATCCCAATTTTTAGTCTCATGAGTTGATTATTCCTTTTCCATCATCCTCCGTTTTTGTGTGTGTGTGTGTGTTTTTTCCCCCCTGATACAAGAGGTTGAACCCAGGGGTGTTACCACCGAGGTATATCACCAGCCCTTTTTATTTATTTATTTATTTATTTTAAAAATATTTTTTAGTTGTAGTTGGACACAATACCTTTATATTATTTATTTATTTTTATGTGGTGCTGAGGATCGAACCCAGGGCCTCACACTTGGTAAGTAAGCACTCTGCTGCTGAGCCACAACCCCAGTCCCCCTTTTTATTTTTTATAAAAAAGTTTACATTCTATTGGTCTCAAACTTCATCAATTTTTTTTTAGTCATAGATGGACACAATATCTTTTTAATTTATTTTTATGTGTTGCTGAGGATTGAACCCAGTGCGTCACACTTGCAAAGCAAGAGCTCTACCACTGAGCTACAAACCCAGCCCAACTTTGTCAATTTTTGATGTAAAATATGTCTCAAGCCAGCATGCTAACACACACTTATACTCCCAGTGACTGTAAGAGGTTGAGGTAGGAGTGCAAGTTTGAGGCCACCCTAAAAAACTGATCGAGACCCTGTCTCAAATAAAATATACTGTTTGTTTGTTTGTTTTGGTACTAGGGATTGAATCCAGGAGACCTTAACCATTGAACCATATTCCTAGCTCTTTTTATTTTTTTTATTTTGAAATAGGGTCTAAGTTTCTTAGGATCTTGCTTAGTTGCTATTTGAATTGCTATTCTTCTGCCTTGGCGTCCCCAATTGCTGGCATTATAGTTGTATACCACCATGCTTGGCTGTCAGTACATTTTTTTTTTTTTTTAATGGACAGGTTATGTAGCTCAGTGGCAAAGTGCTTGTGTTGCATATGTGATACTCTTGGTTTAATCCCCAGTGCAAACAAATAAAATGTTTCAGTGGGTTTTTTTTTTGTTGTTGTTTTGTTGTTGTTTTTGTTTTGTGTGTGGTGCTGGGGAGTGAAGCAAGCACTGTACCACTGAGCTGCACCCCCAACCTTCCTGATATTTTACCTAAAATTTCATTGAATGTTTTTCTGTTTTATTAATTGATATTCTAATTAGATATTTAATAATAATCTATTGCTGGTCACTTTTGCTATTTGGAAATTTCAAGACTAAATTCTTGCCACAAGTTATTTAAACTCCTTATTTCTTAGTTATTGCTGACTCCCATGCATTTGCCTCCCCACTCAGAATATGAAAATTGTAGGTATCAAAATCTTGGCATATAATTTTTAGGACATTATAAGATTCTGATCAAGATTTAATTAACAACAGAAGATTTTGTTGTTTTTATTTATTTATTTAATTTTATGTGGTGCTGAGGATTGAACCCAGGGCCTTCGGTATTGATAGGTGAGTTCTCTGATACGGAGTTACAGCACCAATCCCTCTTGTCTATTTTTTTGGCTTCATTTGAGTCTATCCTCGAATATACTTCACTCTTTAAGAATTACAGAATAATTGGGCTCATCAGTAAGGTTTTACCTTAGTGGAACATTTGGAGTTGCAGTAGCTATTTTCTTCTAATGGTTGATAAATTTTTATTCTGATATTAACAATTTCTCAGGAAATCTAATTAATATAATAAAATCTTATTCATAGGACAGGACATTATCTATTTTCATATTACATTTAAACCTCACTTTATTTTGGCTTTATTAATTTGGATCTATGTGTTAATATATGCTGAGAGGATTTGTTCTTATTTTAGGAAGAATATTTAAACTATGAGAGTGGCTTCCAGATACCCTGTATAAGAGTACTTATTTACTTTTAAAAAATATGTTGAAGGTTACTATTAAAAGAGATCATACATCATTTATTTCACAGCAAAACTTAAAGTTTAGAAATTTAGAAAGATTGCCACAACTGCTAATTCTGTATTTTTAGCCAGCTATTTTATGACCTATTTTTTTCTTGAATAAATTCTAGAGACAAGTATATTTTAGGTCATTGACAAAACCCTCTGCACTTGTTTTTGAGGTAGTGATGGAGGAAAGCAAAAAAGCAAGCTTTTAGGAAGATCTTCATTTGTGGTTAAAAATAATATTTGGGATTCGTTTGAGGTAGACATTTTTTCACTTTTATACTCTTCCATAGTTTTAATGAACATACAGTATTTTATTAGCTATGATTCAGGAAATAGATCTATCACTGAGTATGCTCATAAAGAAGTGAGTTAAAATATTTATTCATTTGGTTAGGCATGTTGGTGCACAACTATAATCCCAGCTATTTGGGAGGCTGAGGCAGGAGAATTGCAAGTTCAAGACTATCCTGAAAAATTTAGTGAAACTCAAAATTAGAAAAAAAAATAGTGGAGGAGGGGAGCAGGGGTATAACTCAGTGGTAGAGTGCTTATCTAGCATGAGTTCAATCCCCAGTCCACAATAAAATAAAATAAAATATTTTAAAATTGTGTATTTGTTGGTCTCACTTCTAAAATCAGTATACAGGTTGTTGTTTACCATTTCTTGTGTCTGAAGCAAGATAGGGTAGAGGTTGCTATTTGGAAATTTCAAGACTAAATTCTCAAAACATCTGTTTGCAGATAACTAGGATTATAGAATATATTTCTAATATCCTTACCTTAATCACCCCACCTCCTGATGCTGGGGTTGAACTCAGAAGCCTCACACTTGCTAAGCATAGTCTCTACCTTTGAGGTAGATTCCCAGTCCCCTTGGTTTTGTATTTTGATAGCTTTATAGTAGGATGACAACATTACCCAAAGAGAATAGATAGGCCTTAATTTATTTAAGAAGCATTGTTAGGTGTATATGGAATTTTTTGATTGGTCTGAAACAGAAAGTTCCACTTTAGGATATAAATTTAGTTAATTTAAATATCAGATTTTTATTTTTTCCCTTGCAGTACTGGGAATTGAACTCAGGCCTGTGTACAACCAGACAGGTACTCTACTACTTAGCCATATCATTAGCCTTAAATATCAAATCTTAATTTTGAAACATCTTGATTAAGTATTATATTATGACAGTTAAAAATCTAAATTTTGGGGGCTTTCTGTACCATGCAGTCTTAGAGAAAATAAATTCTGACATTGTAGTACAAAAGCAGTCAAAGAATACATAAATAAGAGTGACTATGTTTCAGAAAAATCTTTGTTTAGAAAAACAATAGGCTACAATTTGCCAATGAATTTCAGTTTTAAAATATGCTGTGTATGGGAGGTCTCTATTTTCTGCTCAAAATCTGCTAAAAAAATCTTAATTAAAAAAATATATTAGTAAAAATAATTTAGGGGGTTGCAGTTGTGGCTCAGTGGTAAAGTATTTGCCTAGCATGCATGAGGCTCTAGGTTTGATCCTCAGCACCACATAAAAAAATAAAAATAAAGATATTGTATTCACCTAAAATTAAAAAATGAATATTTAAAAAAATTTAGAATGAAATAATGATCAAAACCTTCATGAGGAGCCAGGGTTGTAGCTCAGTGGTAGAGTTCTTACCTAGCACGTGGGGGGAAATGGGTTTGATTCTCAGCACCACATATAAATAAGTAAAATAAAGATCCATTGACAACTGAAAAATATTTTTTAAAACAACCTTCATGATATCTCTTTATTTCACTAAGTGGTAAATCCAGTAGATAACTAAATTATAAGTATCATCTGTCATATATGCTCTCAGAGGATCTCATGACAGGTTCCCCCCCACCCCTTGGTATCAGAGATTGAACTCAGGGGCACTCAACCACTGAGCCACATCCCCACCCCTATTTTGTATTTTATTTAGAGACAGGGTCTCACTGAATTTAGCATTTCACCGCTGTTGAGGCTGGCTTTTAACTCACTGACCCCCTGCCTCAGCCTCCCAAGCCACTAGGATTACAGGTGTGTGCCACCATATCTGGCCACCATTTGGTTTTATAGGGATCACTTATACAACTTATTTTACTCATTGATTAAAGCAAAAAAAAATTGTGACATGTCATTAATACATTTGATAACATAAATCTAGAACACCTCAGAGAATTGTTGGAGAAATTGTTGATGTAATTGATATCCTTGGTTAAGTAGAAAATTCCTGAGGAATTTTTGATTGCCTTGCTTTCATCTTCCTATCATTGATATAGTAATTATTTTGTTGGTGTTTCCCTCCTGTAGTATATATTTTCTCCTGTGAATATAACAGAATATGTTTGTGTCAGTTAAAATATTTACAATCATTGAGTGTAATATCCATGTACTGCATCTAACAACTTATTTGAAAAATTATTTTAGACAGGTGCTATTGAATTAGCTTGACTGCATTTTCTGGGGTTCAGCTTAACTATAATAAATGTATATCCTTTTAATCTTTTATTGTGAAACAATACAGAAAAGCACATCAGATTCCATGAATTATTATAGTTATTAATTAATTGATTAATGAGTTATTATAAAGAAAACATCAGTGGAACTACCATAACAAGTTAAGAAACAACATGGCCAGCACCCCAGAAGTCTCTCTTCCTTTCTCCAACTATATAACTCCTTCTTTTCCCCCAGGAATAACTATAAATCCTGATAACTATAAATCCTGATCCATTTTCTTACTTTTCTTTATAGTTTTACCATTTATGTGGCAAAACAATATAGTGTAATTTTGCCAGTTGTTGAACTTTACTTTTTTAAAGATTTTTAAAAAATATTTTTAGTTGTAGAAGAACACAATACTTATATTTAATTAATTATTTATTTAAAAAGTTTTTTAGATGTTGATGAACCTTTATTTTATTCATTAATTTATATATGGTGCTGAGAATCAAACCCAGCTCCTCACACATGCTAGGCAAGTGCTCTAACTCTGAGCTACAACCCTAGCCAGTTTTTAAAATTTATTATATTACAGATAGATTCTTAAGTATATTACTAGTACTTTAATACTGTATTCATTTTAGCCATTAAAAAAATGTTCAAGGTAAGCCTAACAGGTTCTCATTATATTACTTAAGGTCTTGCTAAATTGTTGGGGCTTGCTTTGAGCTTCAGATCCTCTTGTCTCAGCCTCCCTAGTCACTGCATTTATCTTGAACTTCTTCAGTATTTCAGTAAAACAGTTCCACAGATGATCTTGTACCTTTTCTTGCCCTTTAGATGAATTTTTCATGCAGGACTCTGTTGTAGGTACCTAATTAATAATAACTATGATGAATGGTGAAGGGTATAGCACTTGGCTTTGAAAATAGATTTCTCAATGTCTTTTATATCACCTTGTAAATTGCATAGTGATAGGATTGACTTCGTTATTTTTATAAATATTCTAATAAAAATGCATGTTAACATATATGTATAGTAGACACATGTGCACATAAATACTTTTGCTTCTGATTGCAATAAACACTTCAGTCATCCAAAGAATTGGATTTTATAGCACTAATACTTTCTTTTTCAGGTGAAACTTCCACCAATGATGGAAATCATAACTGCTGAACAACTGATGGAATATTTAGGTTAGTGTTGAAGAGTGGATGATTTTATATCTCTTCCAAAATAAAACTAAGTTTTCAAAGCTGATATGTTACAAATTCTTACCTTTACAAAGTACTATATTATACACTGTTTTAAAATTATACTTTTAAATCTGTTAATTAATTTTTTAACTAGTATGTTACTATTCTTAGATGTTATAGGCTTTTAACCAGCATTAAATTCTGCAAGGAGAATAGGTGATATCTAGAAAACAAGATGCATATAAAGTGTAATAAATTGCAGAATGGGAGATGACACAGAAACTCTGACATTGCGTGTAGAAGGTATTAAAAAAATATTGGATAGGTTTGGGTTAAAGATGAAGGAGATAGACTGGAGATATAGGTCAGTGGTGGAACATTTACCAAGTATATTCAGGGTCCTGAGCTCAATCCCCAGCACCACAAAAAAAAATAAATAAATAAAGGCAAAGGGGATGATTTAGGGTAGTGCTACTCAAAGTATGATTCATGATCCTGTGCCAGTTTATGAAGTATTAGTTCAGTCTCCAGTAAGATAGGAGCTTAAATCACGATATAAAACATTTACATTAGTAAGTACACTTAATTCATCCAAAATGTTTTTTATAGCAGAATTTTCTTGATGAAGGAATCAATGTATTGAATTGCATTTTTTCATAGCTTATTTCTAATAAAGTTTGTAAACCAGTTGTATTGAGTTGAACTTGTTTAGAGAGTAGGAGTTACACATCATACTGAGGTCTTTTAAAATTTTGGCAAATAATAATCTATGTATGTATTTATACTATTGCCAAATAGGAAACCTTAAACCATATTTTCCCAGGTTTTTTTTAGTAATTAAAATTTTATTTTTAAAAATATTGTTAGCTGATAATTTGGCTCCACCATTCCAGATAATTAGCTGTTTTTTTTTTTTTTTTTGGGGTAAGATATAGGCTTAGTAAAATAATTGGGATTGCAGTTTTGGAAGACCTTTTTCTTTATGTAATTCATATCATTTAATCCCTACTCACTGGTTAGGGACCTCATGGTTATAGATAGAATACCTACTTATCTGCAAATAGACTGGATTTTTTTCCCTTTTATTTTTATTTTTTATTTGGGGGCATGGTACTGCAAATTGAACCAGGGCACTTTGCCAGTGAGCCACATCCCTAGCCATTTTTATTTTTTATTTTGAGACAGGGTCTCACTAAGTTGCTTAGGGTCTTGCTGATTTGCTGAGGCTAGCCTTGAACCTGTAATCTTCATATATCAACCTTCCAAATTGTTGGGATTACAGGCATGCATCACAGCACCAGCTAACCTAAGTTATTGATCCTTACACTTAATGATTTCTAAATTATATATCATGGGGAAGACTCAATATGTTTGGTGCTTTGAGGAATATCCAGTGTGACTGCCAAGGAATGTGCAAAGGGAAGCTAGTAGGAGATGAGATTGCACATGGAGTCAGATCACATAGGGTCCAGTAGCTGTTATAGAGGCTGACTTTTGCTGTGAGTGAGTTAGGAAACCATTAGAGGATTTTGAACAGAAGACTGATATGATCTGACTTTGGATTTAATGAGAATTCTCTAGCTATTATGTTGAAAATAGACCTGGGGTAAGGACAGGAGCAGAGAGACCAATTAGGAAACTTACAACAAATGTGGTAGTAGCTTCAAACAAGGTAGAACTGGAGGTGGTAAGAAGTGGTGAAATTCTGAACATATATAGCTGACAGAATTTCCTGATCAGTCAGATGTGGAATGAAAATGGAGTCAAGGGTTACCCTGTGGTTTTGGCTTGAACAGTGAAAAGGATGGAGTTGTCATCAACTGAAATAGAAAAAAATGGAAGGAGAAAGTTTAGGGAGGAGAAATATCAGGATGCTTATATTTGGTTATAAGATGCTTATTGACATTCAAATTGGAGACATCAGGAAGGCAATTAGATATATAAATCCAGAATTAGAGAAGAATTCTAGATCATTGCTGTATAATATAACTTTTTGTGATGATAGAAATGTTCTGTATATATGCTTTCTAGTTTGTACCCACTAGCCCACATATAGCCCTTGAACTCTTAAAAATGTATTTGATGTGCTGGGCACAGTGGCCCATGCCTATAATCCCAGCAACTCTGGTGGCTAAGGCAGGACAATAACAAGTCTGAGGCTAGCCTTGGCAACTTAGAGTAACTCTGTCTCAAAATACAAAATAAAAAGGTCGTGTGTACATAGCTTACTATGGTACACTCAGTGGTAGAACACTCTCATATTCAATATTCAGTACCACACATACACACACACACACAATGTAGTTAATGTGACTGAGGAATGGATTTTTGGTTATTTGTTTTTTTATTTTTGCAATGCTAGGTATCAAACCCAGGGCATTGCTTGTGTCAGGCAGGTACTCTACCACTGAGTTATACCCTTAACCCCTGAATCTTTAATTTTAGGTAATTTAATTTGTATAGAAACATGGTGCTATAGATAGTACGGGTCTAATCTGTAAATTATATATTTTAAGATAAGATATATAAACGGGAGATTGGGTGAGTTCCTAAAGGGAATGAATGTAGATAGAGAAGGGAAAAGATTAGTGGACTGAATCCAGGGCATGCCAGTGATTAGCCAAGATGGAGAAAAATAGGAAATTGAGATTTCCTAAACTCCAAATGAAGAAGTGTTTCAAGGAAGAGTGAGAGATTAGGTAAATCTCAAATGCTGCTAATAGGTCAAGAGGGATGAATAATGTAAACTGACCACTGGTTTAGCCACAAGGATGTCACTGGTAGCTTTGTTAAGCATATGGAATGAAAACCTTACTGTAGAAAAGTGAAAAATTTAGACCTTCATACATAGACATAGAATATATAATAATACAGATAGTTTGAAAGGATATAGCAAAATCCCATAAACAGAGTCATATATACACAAGTACTGATAGCATAAAAGAATGAAATTGGTGCAAATAGGGCATTAATATTCAGAATATACCAAGAACTCAAAGAACTAAACAAACACTTCTCAAAAGAAGAAATACAAATGGTCAAAAAGTACATGAAAAAATGTTCAACATCTCTAGCAATTAGGGAAATGCAAATCAAAACTACATTGAAATTTCATCTCACTCCACACTAGAAAAACTAGGGATAGTAGGAACATACCTCAACATTGTAAGAACTCTATATGTTAATCCCAAGGCCAACATCATTCTAAATGGAGAAAAACTAAAAGCATTCTCTCTAAAAAACTGAAACAAGACAAGGATGCCCTCTTTCATCACTTCTATTTAACACAGAAACTCTAGCCAGAGCAATTAGGCAAAAGAAATAAATTAAAGGAATACAAATAGGAAAAGAAGAGCTCAAGCTATCCCTGTTTGCCAAAGACATGATTCTATATTTAGAAGACCCTAAAAACTCAACCAGAAAACTCCTAGAACTCATAAAAGAATTTAGCAAAGTAGCAGGATATAAAATTAACAACCATAAATCAATTGTGTTTCAATACACCAATGATGAATCGGCTGAAAGAGAAATTAGGGAATTTATCCCATTCACAATAGCCTCAAAAATAACAACAACATGAGAATCAATCTAACAAAAGAGGTGAAAGACCTCTACAATGAAAACTATAGAGCAATAAAGAAATTGAAGAAGACCTTAGAAGGTGGAAAAATCTGTAATTATAGATAGGCAGAATTAATATTGCCAAAATGGCCATACTACCAAAAGTGCTATAAAGATTTAATATGCAATTCCTATTAAAATTTCAATGCCATTCTTCATAGAAAAGGCAGTCAAGAAATTCATTTGGAAAAATAAGAGACCCAGAACAAAGCAATCCTTTGTGAGAAAAGTGAAGCAAGAGACATCACAATACCAGACCTTAAATTATACTACAGAGCTATGGTAATAAAAACAGCATGGTATTGGCACCAAAACAGACATGAAGACCAAAGGTACAGAATAGAAGACACATAGATACAGTTATCTCAGAACAAGGCACCAAAAACATACATTGGAGAAAAGATATCCTCTTCAACAAATGGTGCTGAGAAAACTGGAAATCAATATGTAGCAGAATGAAATTTAACCTCTACTTCTCACCTGCACAAAACTCAAAAGTGGATCAAAGACCTAGGTATTAGACCAGAGACCCTGTACCTACTTGAAGAAAATGTAGGCCCAACTCTCAATTATGTTGGTTTAGAACTGAGTTTCCTCAACAAGACTCCTAAAGCGCAAGAAGTAAAATCAAGAATCAATAAATGGGATGGAATCAAACTGGAAATCTTGTTCACCGCAAAAGAACAATTAAGAACACAAAGAGAGAGCCTACAGAAGGGAAGAAAATCATTGCCACCTGCACCCCAGATAGAGTATTAATCTCCAGGATATATAAAGAAATCAAAAAACACAAAAAAATCAAATAACCCAATCAATAAATGGGCAAAGGAACTGAACAGGCACTTCACAGAAGAAGAAATATATGAAAAAACTGTTCAACATCTCTAGCAATTAGAGAAATGCAAATTAAAGCTACACTGAGATTCCATCTCACTCCAAAGTGGCATTTATCAAGAAATCAAATAACAATAAATATTGGGAGGATGTGGGGGAAACAGTTCACTCATACATTGCTGGTGGGGCTGCAAATTGGTGCAATCACTACTATAGAAAGCATTATGGAGATTCCTCAAAAAAAATGGAACCACCATTTCACCCAGTTATCTCACTCCTCTGTATATACTCAAAGGACTTAAAATCAGCATACTACATTGACACAGCCACATCAATGTTTATGGCAGCACAATTCACAATAGCCAAATTATGGAACCAACCTAGATGCCCTTCAATAGATGAATGGATAAAGAAAATGTACACAATGGAATATTACTTAACCATAAAGAAGAGTGAAATTATGGCATTTTCCAGTAAATGAATGGAACTGGAGAATATCATGCTAAGTGAAACAAGCCAATACCCCCCAAATCAAAGGGTGAATGTTCTCTCTGATATGTGGATGCTAACCCACAATAAGGGGAGGGGGCTGGAGAATAGAAGAAGTTCATTGGATTAGACAAAGGGGAATGAAGGGAAGGGAGGGGCATGGAAATAGGAAAGATATTAGAATGAATTGGCCACAACTTTCCTTTGTTTATATATGAATACACAATTGTGAAACTTCGAATCTTGTACAGCCACAAGAATGGGATCCTAAATCATACTCCATGTATGTATAATATGTCAGAATATACTCTACTGTCATGTATATCTAAACAGAATAAATAAAATTTTTAAAAAATTCATTTTACTCAGTCAGAATGGCAACTATCAAGAATACAAATAATATCAAATGTTGGTGAGGAGGTGGGGGAAAAGGTACACTCCTACATTGTTGGTGGGACTGCAAATTAGTGCAACCACTCTGAAAAGCAGTATGGGCATTACTCAGAAAACTAGAAATGGAGGGCTGGGGATATAGCTCAGTTTGTGGAATGCTTTCCTCGAATGCACAAGGCCCTTGGTTTAATCCTGAGCACCACACACACAAAAAAAAAATTGGAATGGAATCATCACTTGACCGAGTTATCCCACTCCTTGGTTATACCCAAAGGTCTTAAAATCAGCATACTGCAGTGATGCAGCCACATAAGTGTTTATGGCAGTACAATTCACAGTAGCCAAGCTATGGAACCAATCTAGGTGCCCTTCAACAGATGAATGGATAAAGAAAATGTGATATATATACACCATGGAGTATTATTCAGCCATAAAGAAGAATGAAATTATGACATTTGCCAATAAATGGATAGAACTGGAGATTATCTTGCTAAGTGAAATAAGCCAGTCTCAAAAAAAGTCAAAGGTCAAATGTTTTCTCTCAATGTGGAAGCTAATCCAAAATAAAACAGGGGGAAGGGAGAATTTCAGGGACTTGAGTTGTGGCTCAGTGTTAGAGTGCTCGCCTAGCGCATGTGGGGTACTGGGTTCCATCCTCAGCACTACATAAAAATGAAATAAAGATACTGTGTCCACCTACAACTAAAAAGTAAGTATTTTTTTAAAAGGGAGAATTTCATCAAAATAAAGGAAAGATCAATAAAGTAGATGAAGGAGATTAAGGGGGAGGAAGAAGGGACAGGAAAAGGGAAGAACAGTGGAATGAATCTGATGAAATTCTGTACGTACATACATGAATATACCACAGTGGATCCCAACATCAAGCATACCCACAAGACACTAATAAAAAAAAAAAAACTAAATAAATTGCAGAAAGTTCTATAGAGCAGAGGGAGCAAGGGGAAGGTGGAGGAGGGGGAGGGGGGAAGTGCTGGGGAAAACAGTTGTTGGGATAGTGGCATTCTCTGACTTTAAAAAATTTATCTTTTGCTGAGCACTGTGGCACACAGCAGTAATTGCAGGGGCTCAGGAGGCTGAGTCAGGAGGATTGCAAGTTCAAAGCCAGCCTCAGCAACTTATTGAGGCCCTAAGCAACTAAGCAAGACCCTGTCTCAAAATTAAAAAAAAATTTAAAAAGGGTTGGAGATGTGGTTCAGAGGTTAAGTGCCACTATACTCAATCCCTAGTACCCCAAAATTTATCTTTTTAATTTTATCATTGAATATAAATATGCTATAAAAGTGGTCAGTGTTAAAGCATTTTAATTTGCCTAGAATTGACGAGATCACTTCTTTTGCAAATGTTCATTTGGGATAAAATAATTGCTGCCAAACTCATTCTCCCTTTTTTTTTTTTTTTTTTTTTTTTTGCCTAATGTAACTGTCATGGTTTTGTTCCTTGGCTTCTGTTTTTCTGGAATATCCCATTAATAGCAATGACTCCTTTCTTTGAAATTCCCTTTTCTATATATTAATACTTCACCATCTGATTTACTGCAAACTATCATTTTCTGCCCTCAAAGTTAGCCTCCATATCATGATACTCTTCCTAAAGCATCAATTTTATTCTTCACTCTATTTAAAGACAGAAACAGCTAGGGATATGACTCAGTGCTAAAGACAAGAACTTGCTAGCATGTGTGAGGCCCTGGCTTTGATCCCCAGCAATGTAAACAAAACAAACCAAAGCAAAAACATAAAGAGTCCCTATGATTTTTTTTAAAGGAGCCACATTTATCAGCACATTATTTATGATTTCCTATAATCTCATTGATTTATTCATGCAACTGGATTTCCCACTACTTTGCAACATAAATCCTGTGGATTAGTTTTATAAGCTACTCATATGAGATGATCTTTCGTTCTTTCTTTTTTAAAAATATTTTTTAGTTGTAGTTGGACAAATACCTTTATTTTATTTATTTTTTTATGTGGTGCTGAGAATCAAACCCAGTGCCTCACACGTGGTAGGCGAGTGCTCTACTGCTGAGCCACAACCCCAGCTCCTCCCAACCCCCTTCCCTGAAATGATCTTTCTTATTTGTGCTTCCCCCCCCACCACCACCACCACCATTGCTGGGGATTGAACAAGGGCCTTGCTCAGGCTATTCAAGTACTCTGCCACTGAGCTATATCTCGAGCCCTCTTATTTAGCTTTCTCTATCGTTCCTTTTCCCTCAAAACATGCTGTTTTCTTCTACTGCCTTTCCAAGTTCTCCCCATTTTGCTGAATTCAGTTTAGACTTCTCCCTTCACAGGATTTCTGAAGTTGACAGACTTGATCAATCTCTTTTCAAAATCACTTGGTATTTAAGCATTTATTACATTTTATATTATACTTTGTCATTATCTTATTCTGTATATCTTATAAGGTTTTTGCCTAACAAAATTATTTTTTTTAAACAGCAACATTTACATCCTAACATTTATTCTAACCCCTCACTAAACTTAGTAAACTTTCAAGAAATACTTTGTGATCAAAATAGTATTGTTGACCAAATATAGATAACAAAGGTTAGATCAGTTAGAGAAAATAGCACTCATTTGGGGGGGGGGGCGGTACTGGAATTGAACTCAGAGGTGCTTAACCACTGAGCCACATCCCCACCCCTTTTTATATTTTATTTAGAGACAGAGTCTTGCTAAGTTGCTTTGGGTCTCACTAAGTTGCTGAGGCTGGCTTTGACTTGCAGTCCTCCTGCTTCAGCCTCCTGAGCTGCTGGGATTACAGACATGCAGGCAAAAAATAGCTCTCTTAAGAGATTTTTTATATATCTACAATTGATACTTTCTGAAGATACTTCTTTAGAAACTCAAACTCAGTCTTTTTTTTTTTTTTAATGGTACTGGGAATTGAACTCAGGGGCACTCAACCACTGAGCCACATCCCCAGCCCAGTTTTGTATTTTATTTATAGACAGGGTCTCACTGAGTTACTTGGTGCCTTGATAAATTGCGGAGACTGGCTTTGAACTTGTGATCCTCTTGCCTCTGCCTTCCAGCAGCTGGGATTTTAGGCATGGGTCACCACGCCCAGCCTCAAACTCAGTCTTTTAAAAATATGATTTTAGGAGCTGGATATATAACTCAGTGATAATGCATGTGTAGCATGCACAAGACTCTGTGTTTGATCCCTAGCACATGCATGTGTATATACATATACACAATAGTCTCTTAAAAATATATCTGGGGGGCTGGGGATGTGGCTCAAGCGCGCTCGCCTGGCATGCGTGCGGCCCAGGTTCGATCCTCAGCACCACATACCAACAAAGATGTTGTGTCCGCTGAGAACTAAAAAATAAATATTAAAAAAAAAATTCTCTCTCTCTCTCTATCTCTCTCTCTCTCCCCTCTCACTCTTTAAAATATATATATCTGGTTCTCTTATTATGTATTAGTTATATAATGCTGTATAACATCACTCCAACATTTTAGTGACTTCAATCACTAAACATGTATTTATCTCACAGAACCTATAGATCAGGAATTTGGGTTAGGTTTAGCTAGGTCGCCCTAATTCAGGGTATAGTAGGGAGTTCCAGTCAAGGTGTTGACCTGGGCTGCAGGTTCAAATGAAGGTCCAGCTTAGGAGAATCGTCTTCTAATCATTTACACAGTTGTTGGCAAGATATAGTTCCCCATGGGTTGTTGGACTGAGGTCCTTAGTTCTTTCCTGGCTATTGACTAAAAATGTCCCCAGGTCCTTGCCATAGGAGCAGCTCATGGCAGCTGTTCCTTCTCAGGTGAAAGAACAGAACTATAAAAGCCACAATATTTTATATTCTAATTTTTAATGGGACAACTCATTTCTTCTGCCATTTTTAAAAATATATTTTTTAATTGTAGATGGACACAGTACCTTCATTTTATTTTTTATGTGGTGCTGAGGATCAAATCCAGTGCCCCACACATGCTAGGCAAGCACTCTACCATTGAGCTACAGCCCCAGCCCTCTTCTGTCATTTTATTTATTAGAATTGAGTTAGTAAATTCATTCTATGCTCAGGGAAAGAGGATTATACAAAGAAGTTGGGAAATATAACTCATCAGTAGAGTACTTGTATTGCATGTACAAGGCCTTGAGTTCTATGATCCCCAGCCTAGTGGGAGGAAAAAATAGTGGTAGAATAATACTTTTACTTTATTTACTTATTTTTATAAGGTGCTGAGGATCGAACCCAATGCCTTACACATGCTAGACAAGAGCTCTACCACTGTGTTACAACCACAGCCCCTTCAATTAAATCTTCTGTCAAAACCTCAACATGGGGTGGTTGTGGTTCAGTGGTAGAGTGCATGCCTGGCACGTGTGAAGCACTAGGTTTGATCCTCAGCACCTTATAAAAATAAGTAAATACAGTAAAAGTATTATTCATCTACAACTACAAAAAAATTTTAAATTAAAAAATAAATTAAACAAAACAAAACAAAACTCAACATGAAGTTGGGGATGTAGCTCAGTGGTAGAATATTTGCCTGACGTTCATGAAAGCCCTGCATGGGGCTTTATTTCCAGCATTGCCAAAAAGCAATACACATAATGTGCTGTGTAAAGACTCAAAACATTTTTTGTAAATTTACTTACTTATACATGTCCATCAACCCAATTAATTTAATGCTTTTGGAGTCCTTCTACATATGCAGAATGAAATATTGTTGGTTAGACTTTACTATCTTAAAGTTCTAATTGAAAGCACACAAATAATATATTAATGTTCATAGGAATTCTTTTGTGATCAGAGTTGGAAAGTTTAACACAGTACTTGATGAAGTCTTTAAAAGTTTATTTTGAATTAGAAAAATAAAGGTTATATTAAAGCAATTTGATTAGCTTGTTAGCAGTTTGGGAGGTTGGGTTAGAACTAGTTCCATATCTCAATGTTTCTTTCAAAATAAATAAGATAAATGAAAAATTTAAACATTAAAAAAAGAGAAGTGCTGGGCAAGTGCTCATGCCTATAATACCAGCAACTCAGGAAGCTGAGGCAGGAGGATCAAGTTCAAGGCCCAGCCTCATCAACTTAGTGAGACCATACCTCAAATTTTTAAAAAGGGCTGGAGATATGACTTAGTAGTAGGGCGCTCCTGAGTTCAATTCCCCAGACAATCAAAAAATTTAAAAATAATATTTTTTGCTGTGCACCTGTAATCTCAGCAACCTGGGAGGCTGAAGCAGGAGGATCACAAATACAAGGCCTCAGCAGTTTAATGAGGCTGTAAGCAATTTGGTGAGAGCCTTTCAAAATAAACAATAAAACTGGTTGGAGATAATGCTCTGCGATAAATTTCCCCTGGGGTCAGTCTCCAATTCATGAGGATGTGTAGTGGGGTAAGGAGTGAGACCAAATTAAAATACATATTTTTAAATATCCATTTTTTAATGCAAAAAAAATTTGGTTTTTCTGAGGTTTGGATATTTAACATACTTATAATACCCACTGTTAATTAAGTAATTAGAGGAATATTTGATTGATAGCAATAGAAGTTGTTACAATGTTTGGGAGTAGTAATATATAAAGAAACTCAAATGTATTATAAAATGGGAGATAAGAAAAATTTAATGGTATTTTTAAGTACATTGAAAAAAAAATCTGAGGATAGCAAACAGTTATTGCTTTTCTCTGGATAGAATTGAGGGGTCAACATTTATATCCTCTATTGATCTAGTGTTTAAAAATTTATAATTGAAAGCTTAATTTTATAAACAAAAAAATTAACATTTTAAAAAGGAAATTTCACAATTTTGTTTTTACAGGAGATTACATGCTTGATTCGAAGCCAAAAGAAATTTCAGAAATTCAACGTTTAAATTATGAACAGGTAATAAATGTGACTTTTATTATATTAAGATATTTAATTTTTATGTTATGAATATATTCATTGTTTTCTCTAGCAGTGACTTCCAGTCTTTTCTATAAAGGACTAAATAGTAAAAGTTTTAGGTTTTTATAGTAAATATTTAATAGTAAAATTTTGCAGGCCAAATATGGTCAGTGTCTGTCGCATATTCTTTGTTTTCTTTTTTCCTTACCCTTTAAATATGTAAGAACCCTTAGTCCACAGTCAGATTTGACCCATAGGCCATACTGAAGATTCCTGGTTTCTGTGAATACATATGCTATAGAGGATGACATGTCAATACTAGATGAGTGGGGAATAATAACCTGGTAATTTTTTGAAAAACTGACTTTCACATGTATGTGTCATTTCCTTTGCTTATATTTATTTTTCAATTATGTTTTTCTTTTTCTGTTCTTTCTTTTTTTCTTTCCTTTTTTCAGTGCTGAGAATCAAACCCAGGGCCTCCCAGTATTCTAGGCAGGCACTGTACCACTTAACTATACCCAACACCTGAAGTTTTGTTTAGGAGAAAATTAAGCAAGTAATGTTCCTGGTATGTCATTAGGACACATTTTGCTGCTTTGTAGTTTCAATATGTAGAGATCCTTTAGGAAGAGTTACTAGGTTCAAAATCATTAGAGCTGGAAGAAAGCAAGCAGATTTTGTTTTCTTCAGTATTCCTCTTTACTTGGAAAGAGAATGAGGAAAAAATTGCTTCATTTAGTGGGAGGAAGTCTCAACCAGGGAAGAAATAAACATTACTAGAACCTTCTTAATCACTTTTTAAAAAATATTTTTTTGTTTTAGTTGTAGATGGACACAATACCTTTATTTTATTTGTTTATTTTTATGTGGGGCTGAGGATCAAACCCAGGGCCTCACATGTGCAGGGCAAGTGCTCCACCACTGAGCTACAACCCCAACCCTGCTTACTCACTTTTTGTTTGTTTGTTTGTTTGTTTATAGACCTTTATTTTATTTATTTATATGTGGTGCTGCGAATTGAACCCAGTGCCTCACACACAGGGAAGTGTGCTACCACTGAGCCACCCCTCCCGCCCCCCTGTTTACTCACTTTAAAAGTATATTTTTAAATATACTTTCATTAGTTAAAAAGAAAGCAAAATCTGTTTCAGTATTGCAAAATTTTTTGGATTTTAATGTTCAGATAATTTTGTCCTAATAGAATTGAAAAGTCAACATCTTGAATTTCATTGTTATCCAAGATAGGAAATCTATATCTAAAGCCAAAAAAATTTGTATGCCAAGTAATTTGAATTTTGTTAGGATAGAACTGTGGAATTAGCTCATTGAAGCCCTAAGCTTAGTCCTCAGCACTGACCCCACCAAAAAACTTTTTGGAATAATTTGTAGTTTAAAGCAATGATTTCCAAACATTTTTAGGAATAGAAACCATTTGTCAAGTGAAATCTTTTTTTTTTTTTTTTTTGTACAGGGGTTGATCCCAGGGTGCTTTACCACTGAACTATATCCCCAGCCCTTTTTATATTTTTTCAATTTTTTTTAAGCTTTCTCTCTTTTATTAAATATTTATTTTTTACTTATTTTTATGTGGTGCTGAGGATCGAACCCAGGGCCTCTCACATGATAGGCAAGCGCTCTATCACTGAGCCACAGCTCCAGCCCCAAAAGCTTTCTTTTTTTAAAGAAATAACTTTATTTCATTCATTTATCTTTTCATGTGGTGCTGAGGAATTGAACCCAGTGCCTCCCATGTCATAGGCAAGCGCTCTACCACTGAGCTACCACCCCATCCCCTTTTTATTTATTAATTTTCAGACAGGATCTTGCTAAGTTGCTTAGGGCCTAACTAAGTTTCTGAAGCTGGCCTTGAACTTGTGATCCTCCTACCTCAATCTCCCAAGTTGCTGTGATTATAGGTGTGTGCAGTCCACCCAGCTCAAATGAAATATTATTTATATAAGCCCCTAATATATAAAACCAGTAAATGATACTTTATAAGTATAAGATTATAAGGTTTAATTTATATAATTGATTTATCAAATTTATATAATTTCTTATTGAAATCAGGCTTTTCAATTAATGACAGATTTAAAATTAGAAATTATGAATGATGATTGCAGTTTTCTGTCAACCTCTGAATTCATTTTACTTCTGTTTCACATTCTTGAGAAATGATTGACAGATGTTTTCAAATGATATTAGCATTTTGTTTAAGTTCATCTTGCAGTCAGTCTCAGGATACACTTTCATTACAATGATTTAGACTCTTAAAGAGTGGTTGGAAGTTTTGTCTCATAGTTAAGAGAAACAATATTTAACAACTGCTTGCATTTCCTAAAACTATCAGGCCAAAAGTACTCTTCACTTAAAATAAGCACTAAAAGTATTTATGAGGTTATTATTACACTACCATTAGTTTTCAGAATAGTATGTACCAAGCTGATATGCTGAGTCTAAACTAGTGTTTAATGTTCTACAGGCATGAGGTAATAGTGTTCTTTTTTTGTAATTTTATATGAGCAGACATGGTCAAACCTTAATTTTAGAAAAGCCAATGCAGAGCTGCCATCTTCCTAAGTTTTAACTTTTTACTAGAAGATGTAAATAAACGGGCTGGGGATGTGGCTCAAGCGGTAGTGCGCTCGCCTCGCATGCATGCGGCCCGGGTTCGATCCTCAGCACCACATACCAACAAAGATGTTGTGTCCGCCGAGAACTAAAAAATAAATATTTTAAAAAAAAAATGTAAATAAACAACGTGTTTTTTCAGTTTAATTTAATGTTAAACACCATCATAGTACAAGAAAACATGATATGCATGTCAACAAATTTTTTTTTTTTAAAGAATTTTTAATATTTATTTTTTAGTTCTTGGTGGACACAACATCTTTGTTTGTATGTGGTGCTGAGGATCGAACCCGGGTTGCACGCACGCCAGGCGAGCGCGCTACTGCTTGAGCCACATCCCCAGCCTCAACAAATTTTTAAATAACTGCAAAGACATTTTTTTTTAATTTTTATTTTTTATTAGTTGCTTGAGACAATACAATGATCTTGACATATCATACATTTGATTCAAATGGGGTGTGAATTCTCATTTTTCCACGTGTACAGATTGCAGGATCACGTTGGTTATACAGCCACATATATACATACAGCAATACTAGTGTCTCTTGTATTCTGCTGCCCTCCCTATCCCCCCTCCCCTGCCCTTCCCTCCCATCACTTGTCTTTACCCAATCTACTGTGACACATTTCTCTCTCTCTCTCTCTCTCTCTCTCTCTCTCTCTCTCTCTCTCTCTCTTCCTTCCCCATCACACCATCATATATGTATATTGTAAAATGATGAGGGTCTCCTTCCATCTTCCGTGCAATTCCCCTTCTCCCTCCCATTCCCTCCCACCTCTCTTCCCTGTTTAGTGGTAATCTTCTTCTCATGCTCTTCCTCCCTACTGTTTTGAGTCACCTCCCTTATATCAGAGAAGACATTCGGCATTTGTTTTTTAGGGATTGGCTAACTTCACTTAGCATAATCTACTCTAATGCCATCCATTTCCCTGCAAATGCCATGATTTTGTTATTTTTTTTAGTGCTGAGTAATATTCCATTGTGTATAAATGCCACATTTTTTTTATCCTTTCATCTATTGAAGGGCATCTAGGTTGGTTCCATAGTCTAGCTTTTGTGAATTGTGCTGCTATGAACATTGATGTAGCTGTGTCCCTGTAGTATGCTCTTTTTAAGTCTTTTGGGTATAGTCCAAGAAGGGGAATAGCTGGGTCAAATGTTGGTTCCATTCCCAGCTTTCCAAGGAATTTTCATACTGCCCTCCAAATTGGCTGCATTAATTTGCAGCCCCACCAGCAATGTATGAGTGTACCTTCCACCACCACCCCCAATCCTTGCCAGCACTTATTGTTGTTTAACTTCATAATGGCTGCCATTCTTATTGGAGTGAGATGATATCTTAGAGTGGTTTTAATTTGCATTTCTCTGATTGCTAGCATTGGTGAGCATTTTTTCGTGTATTTGTTGATTGATTGTATATCCTCCTCTGAGAAGTGTCTGTTCAGGTCCTTGGCCCATTTGTCGATTGGGTTATTAGTTTTTTTGTTGTTTAACTTTTTGAGTTCTTTGTATATCCTAGAGATTAATGCTCTATCTGAAGAGTGAGGGGTAAAAATTTGTTCCCAGGATGTAGGCTCCCTATTTACCTCACTTATTATTTCTCTTGCTGAGAAAAAACTTTTTAGTTTGAATATGTCTCATTTGTTGATTCTTGATTTCAACTCTTGTGCTATAGGTGTTCTATTAAGGAATTTGGAGCCTGACCCCACGAGATGGAGATTAGGGCCAACTTTTTCTTAAATTTAAAATATTTCCTCATTTTAGAAATACCTTGGGGAAGAGTTCTAAGAAACAGTTTAACCACTATCTTAAAGGATCCAGTAGTAATTTTTTTTTATGATGTAAGCAATCATCCCTCAAATTTATATTTTATAATATTAATTATCATTGTGAAATTAGGAACCAGGTGACAAAAAATTTATCCCTCTTAATCCTTTGTTTATAAATTTATTTTGTATCAGTTTTATAAATCTCTATAAAGATAATAAAACTATCAAATAGTACTATCAAATGCTATTCAGTTATTTTAATACTAAATAACCCATAATAAACATAGCAAGTATATGAAGATATAAGCATGAGCTCAGGAACCATGAGAAATTACACTATCCCCTACCAGGCATGGTGGCACCTGCCTTTAATTCCAGCTACTCAGGAAGCTGAGACAGGTGAGGACAGCCTGGGCAATTTAGGAAGACCTTATCTCAGAAATAAAAAGGGATGGGGATGTAGCTCAGTGATAGACCACCCCTGGGTTGAATCCCTACTGCCACAAGGAAAAAAGAGAGAGAGAGAGACAGAGACAGAGACAGAGACAGAGACAGAAGTAAAAGTAAAGAAATTATAATGTCCCCAAAGGAAGGTGGGTGATTAGCAGCCAAGAATTTAACAAAAATAGAAGAAAAATTTGGTGGTAGAATTATAATCCTTAGCTTGCTCAATATTGTTCACATTTTTTCAGATTCATAATTGTTGTGGCTTTAGAAAAGGTTTTACAACACTTAAGGGAAAAAATGTGAACTGAATGTTTTTAAGAGTTAACTTTTGGGAAGACTGAGAAAATATATTGTTTTAGGGTACTGTGAAGACAAAGTGTTATCCACTGTAAAAACCGTGTTATCCTATTTATAAATGTGTCATTTATACATTTAAAACATTTTACTAATTTGTTTGCAGTCTGTTCAGTTTCTTTTTTTTTTCTTTTTATTTATTTATTTATTTATTTTTTATTGTTGGTCGTTCAAAAGATTACATAGTTCTTAATATATCATATTTCACAGTTTGATTCAAGTGGGTTATGAACTCCCATTTTTACCCCGTATACAGATTGCTGTGTCACATCAGTTACACTTCCATTGATTTACATATTGCCATTCTAGTGTCTGATGTATTCTGCTGTCTATCCTATTCTCTACTATCCCCCTTCCCCTCCCCTCCCCTCCCCTTTTCTCTCTCTACCCCCTCTACTATAAATCATTTCTTCCACTTGTATTATTCTTCTCTTACCCCTCCTTTCCTCTTATATGTAATTTTGTATAACCCTGAGGATCACCTTCCATTTCCATGCTGTTCAGTTTCTTAAAATGGGATTTAATAAGTTATTTGGTAAAACCAGAACATTAATTTTATGACCTAAATTTGCCTTCTTTAAATTCCAGAGATGCTTCCTAACTTGTTGTTGTTGTTTGGCACCAGGAATTGAACCCAAGGGTGCTTAACCACTGAGATACATCCCCAACCCTTTTTTTATTTTTTGAGGCAAGGTCTTATTAAGTTGCTTAGGTCCCATTAATAAGTTGCTGAGGCTGGCTTTGAACTCATGACTCTTCTGCTTCAGCCTCCCAAATTGCTAGGATTAGAGGTGTGTGCCACCACACCCAGCCCTACTTTTAATATAAGAAGGGTTTATTTCATATTTATCCTTTCTACTATAAGCCCCTCCAGTAGTCCTATTTTATATCTACTTAAATACTACTACTTTTATGTCTTCTAGCATACTGTCTGATAAGCTGTAGAGATTCTGTAAAAGTTTATTAAATTTTATATATTTTTAAAATTTTTTCTATCAAATATGTCCTCCATACAGATATTCATATTTATTTTATTAAAATGTTTAGAAAAAATGTTTTAAAATTGTCTTCATTACTGACTTACATGATCACATTTACTGAGAACTGTGGACAGAATGACCCCTTAATTTGGGCAGTAAGTCTCTGATCCACTTTCTGCCTGGCTCTCAGACTTCATCTCTACAACTTTTCATCTCATTTATTTTAGTCTAGCATTGTTGGACTCCTATGCTGTAATAAATTCATTTCTGCATCAGAATTTGTGCACTACTGTCCACTTTGTCTAGAATGGTCTTTTCCCAGGGCTTCCCAAGACTTTCACTTTAGTCTCTATTTAACTATCATTTTTGAAGAAGCCTTCCTGTTTTCCTTTAGATTCAAGGCATTCACTGCAAAATTGAGTGTGGAAAGAGTAGGGAATTTCCATGTACCTCCTGTACTTCCATATACCTCATGTACAGCGTCCCCCACTATTAGCATCCCATCAGAGTTGTACATTTGTTATATCATTAATGCACCATTGTCACCCAAAGTTCATGGCATAGTTGTATTCACTTTTAGAACTATACATTCTTTGTATTTTGAGAAATGTATGATGACATGTGTTCGCCATTATGATATCGTACAGAATATTTTCACTATCCTAAAAATCTTCTGTGTTTTGCCTATTTATCTCTTTCTCTCCTTAATCCCTCACAACCACTGATTTTTACTATCTGTAGACTTGCCATTTCCAGAGTGTCATTTGAAATCATACCGTTTGTAGTATTTGCAGAGTGACTTTTTTCACTTAGTAAAATAATGTTTCTTCCATGACTTTTCATGACTTAATAGTTTATTAAAAAAACAAAAATTTCAAAAATTTATATTATGAAATTTATCCTTTTGATCATTTTTAATTATACAGTTTAATAGTGTCAGTTATACTCAGCATTGTGTAACAGATCTTTTTCATCTTGTGAAACTGAAATTTTATACTCATTGAGCAACAACAACTCTCCATTTCTCATCCCCTCAAGTCCCTGGAAACCACCATTCTACTTGTTTTTATGATTTTTTTATTACTGTAGATACCCCATTTAAATGGAGTCATAAGGTATTTGTACTTTTGTGACTGGCTTATTTCATTCCTCATAATGTCCTCAAGGTTCAGCCATGTTGTAGCATTTGACAGAATTTTTCATCTTTTTTTAATGCTGAATAATATTCCACTGTATTGTATATATCACTTTTTCTTTATTCATCAGACAATGGGCATTAGGACACTTCCACTTACCTTTTTTTTAATTATTTAAATCGGGGATTGGACACCAAGCCACATCCCAGGCCTTTTTATATTTTGTTTAGCGACATGGTCTCACTAAGTTGCTTAGGGCCTCACTAAGTTGCTGAGGCTCTCTTTGAACTTACCATCCTCCTGCATCAGCTTCCTGAGCCTCTGGGGTTACAGGTGTGCACAATCATGCCCAGCTCCACTTCTTAACTATTGAGAATATGTTGTAATGAACATGGGTCTGCAAATATCTTTTTATGTGTGTGTGTATGTGATACTGGGAATGGAACCCAGGGTCTTGCATATACTAGGCAAGTAGTCTGCTACTGAGCTATTTTATTTTATTTTATGTTTTGGTACTGGGGATTGAACTCAAAGGCACTCAACCACTAAGCCACATCCCTAGCCCTAATTTGTATTTTATTTAGAGACAGGGTCTCACTGAGTTGCTTAGGGCTTGCTTCACTGTTGCTGAGGCTGGCTTTGAACTCATAATCCTCCTGTTTCAGCCTCCTGAGCCACTCAGATTACAGGCATGTGCCACTGCGCCCAGCAAGCTATTTTATTTTTCAGACAGGGTCTCACTAAATTGCCTAGGTTAGCTTGAATTTGCAATCTTTCTGCCTCAGTCTTCAAAGTACCTGGAATTACAGGTGGTACAACCACACCTGGCTAACTTTAGAAATTATTTGGTTTGTTGTTGTTTTTCCAGTAACAGAACTAGAACCCAGGGATGTTCTACCTCTGAGTACAACCCCAACCCTTATTTTTAATTTTGAGACAGGGTTTTGCTAAGTTGCTGAGGCTATCCTTGAATGTTTGATTTTTCTGCCTTAGTCTCCTGAGACACTGGGATTACATAGAAATTCTTTTTACTTTAAACTTTCACATCTAAAATAGGTCCTTCACCCCTTCCACTCTGTACAACCTCAGTTTTTCTTACTAACACTTGACATTGTACTGTAAATTTACATGTTTAGAATGTTAGTTACATAAGAACAAAATTTTGTTTTATTCACCATTGTATCTTTGGAACTCATGAATGTCTGGAACATAATAGGTACTTAGTAATAAAAATCTATTGAAGAGGGGCTGGGGTTGTGGCTCAGTGGTAGAGCGCTCACCTCGCACCTAAGAGACCCTGGATTCGATCCTCAGCACCACATAAAAATAAACAAACAAAATAAAGATATTGTGACCATGTATAACTAAAAAAATATTTTTAAAAAATCTATTGATGAGCTGAATAAATTGGATAAAATGGAAAATTTGTTTTTAAAAATTAAAGAGACAACCGAGTCTTCCTGTTTATCCAGGTTGGCCCTAAACTCCTGTGCTCAAGGAGTTCTCCTGCCTCAATTGCCTGAATAGCTGGGACCACAGGGGTATGCTATTTTAGTTGCTTTTTTTTTATTTTTCTAAACTATATCTTTCCCCCTTTTTATTTTCAGAATATGAGTGATGCTATGGCAATTTTGCACAAACTTCAGACAGGCCTGGATGTAAATGTCAGATTCACTGGTGTTCGAGTGTTTGAATATACACCGGAATGCATAGTGTTTGACCTTCTTGATATTCCCTTGTACCATGGGTGGTTAGTGGACCCTCAGGTAAGTAGAAGAATTTAAATTATATAAATATAAATACAGAAAAAATATTAATTTTACAAATTAATCTTAATTTATATTTTCTGATGCTTATATTTTTGTGCTTTGATCCAGAATAAGCCAAATCTTGAGGTGAAGGGCATAGACTTCCAAACTATCAAATACTAAAGTCTGCCCAGATTTCTGATCCCACCCACAAGGAGTTAGGATCTAACTCCAAAATTAAACAAATTGTCCCCACAGGATTATCCTTACCTCTCACACCTACAAGTTCAGAGGTTTCCCAAGAGTACCCTCAGGTTTAATAATTTTCTAGAAAGATTCCCAAAGTCTGTCCTGGGTTGTGGCTCAGCAGTAGAGCACTCGCCTAGCATGTGTGAGGCCCTGGGTTCTATCCTTAGCACCACATATAAATAAATAAAATAAAGGTACTGTGTCCACCTAACTTTAAAAAAAAAAAAAAACACTGAGTTTAAAAAAAAAAAAAGATTCCCAGAGTCCACTGAACCTATGAAACTCACTGTTACAGGGAAAAGATATAGGTCAGCCAAGAAAAGAACTGCACAGGGCAAAAACTGGGAAGATTCCAAAAAAGCCTCTGTTGTCCTCCAGACATGTTATCTTTTTGAAATTGATATATGACAATATACATGGAATGTTGCCAATCCTGGCCTTCAATGTTAACTTTTTTTATTGAGATTTTATTGCATAAACATGATTGATTGCCCATATGGTTGAATTTAGTCTCCAGCTCTTCCTTTCCAGTGGGCTAAACTGAGTCACCTCATTAATATAAACTGCAGGGATGGTCCAAGGGACCCATTTCAAATTACAAAGTTTCTCCTATTACTAAGAAAATTCCAAGGGTTTAGAATTTGTTTCCAGGAGACAAACTTCTGGCATTTGTAAGGTCAGAACTCTCTTTGAGCAAGACCATATTCTTTATTGTACAGCTTTGAAAAGAGATTTTTTTAAAAGTTTTTGTTTTTTTAGTTGTAGATGGACACAATACCTTTATTTTATTTGTTTTTATTTTTATGTGGTGCCAGGGATTGAACCCAGTGCCTTACACATGTTAGGCAAGCACTCTACCACTGAGCCACAACCCTGGCACCTGAAAGAGATTTTTTTTAGATCATCCCAACATTTATTTTAAAAGCTATCTCATATTCCCATCATTCCTTTTTTTTTTTTAATAATATCTTTGTTTTATTTTTATATGGTGCTGAGGATCGAACCTACTGTCTCATACATGCAAGGCAAGTGCTCTCCCTCTGAGCCACAATCCCAGCCCTTCATATTCCCATCATTCAAACTGTTCATTTCTAAATATGCAGAGAACCTTGATATTTACTAGTTCAGCATTCCAGATTGTGCTTCTTAGCAAGTACATCAGGACCCTGATATGAAGTAGATGACACACCCAAGGATAATTGACAGAAGTTTAAGGAAGAGAGTATATTTATTTATAACGATGTGGTCAAAGTTGGGGAAACAAGTGAGGGATAATAAAGCATTGTAGAATTAACAAGAGCCAAAAACTATTTTTACCCTTAACTCTGAAGAGACTAGGAAAGGGTGTAATTAGTAGAACTCAGCCAGACCAATTGTTGAAACATAGGTCTCCAGCTGTGGCCCAGCAGGGGAAGGGTGAAGGTAATACTTAACTCTTTTTTTTTTTTTTAATTTTTTATTTGTTTTAATTAGTTACACATGACAGTACAATGGCCTTGACATTGACTCTCTCTGATTTCCTCCAATATCTCTCATTGGCCAATTGTCTGGTAACTGGAGAGTAAGAATTCTAGTTGCTTTAATCTGTAGAGATTGACCTCTTGGCCTGAGGATGTAGCTCATAATAGAGCACTTACTAGCCTATGTGAAGCCCTGGTGCAATCCCCAGTACCACACCAAAATAAAAAGAAACAATTTCTTTATTATATACTAAATTTTTCTATAGGCTTAGTCTTCTCTAGTCATTCCTTTAATCGGTCTTCTTTCTACTCCTATATTATTTTACTATTTTTATAGCTTATTTTTATAATTTTAAAATATAAGATAAAAAAATGTCAAAATATTATTTATTTGAGAACTTTAAAGAGAAAAAAAAAGGAGGAGTAGTCACAGCAGATGGGCTCTCACTAAGTTGCTTGAGTGTCTTGCTGAGTTGCTAAGGCTGGCCTTGAATTTGCAATCTTTTTGCCTCAGCCTCTCAAGTCACTCGGATTACAAGTGTGTGCCACTTTGCCCCACTACCTTTTATTATTATTATCATTATTTTTTTTTGAGAATTTTAATATTTATTTTTTAGTTTTCGGCAGACACAACATCTTTGTTTGTATGTGGTGCTGAGGATTGAACCTGGGCCCCATGCATGCCAGGCGAGCTCGATACCGCTTGAGCCACACCCCCAGCCCTATTATTATCATTATTATTAAACATTTAATTTTGAGATAATTGTGGATCCACATGCAGTTGTAAGAAATAATGCAGGGCAATTCATTGAACCTTTACCTAGTTTCTACTTTGCAATTTTACTTCAGTAAAATATCAAAACCAGGAAAATGATATTAACAAAGTGAAATACAGAACATTTTCCACCACCATAAAAATCTTGCCTGTTGCCCTTTCATAGCCACACCTACTTTTCTCCCACCTTCACCTTCTTCATCCTTGGCAACCACTAACCTGTTCTCCACTTCTATAATCTTGTTATTCAACAATAGTATATAAATAAAACAATATGGTATGTAATCTTTTATGATTTCCTTTTTTTTTTAACTCATCTCTGGAGCATCCAGGTAGTTGAATGTATTAATATTTTGTTCCTTTTTATTACTGAATAGTATTCCATGGTGTGGTTATGCCACTTTAACTATTTACCTGTCAAACTATTTACCTGTTTGTTTTTCTGTTTCTGGCTATTAAAAATAAAGCTGCTATAGGGCTGGGGTTGTGGCTCACTGGTAGAGAGCTCACCTAGCACCACATAAAAATAAATAAATAAAATAAAGGTATTGTATCCAACTACACCTAAAAAAAAATTTTTTTTTTTTAAAAAGAATAAAGCTGCCATAGGGCTGGGGATGTGGCTCAAGCGGTAGCGCGCTCGCCTGGCATGCGTGCGACCCGGGTTCGATCCTCAGCACCACATACCAACAAAGATGTTGTGTCCGCTGAGAACTAAAAAATAAATATTAAAAATTCTCTCTCTCTCTCTCTCTCACTCTCTCTCTCTCTCTCTCTCTCTCTCCCCCCCCTCACTCTCTCTTTAAAAAAAAAATTAAATTAAAAATAAATAAATAAATAAAGCTGCTATAAACATTTGTGTGCAAGTTTTTGTTTTAATTTCTCTGGATTAAATGTCCAGATGCACAACTGCTAGACCATATGGTAGTGATATGTGTATGTGTGTGTGTGTGTGTGTGTTTATGTGTGTAAGAGTCTGCCAAACTATTAATTAGCATGTCTGTACCAAAAGTGTATATTCCCACCAGTAGTATCTGAGTGACCCAGTTTCTCTGCATCCTTGTCAGCATTTGACATTGTCACTATTTTTTATTTTAGACATTCTTATGTAATCATGTTTCATTACTTTTCAGTTGCCTGTCTTAATCACTAATGATATTGGGCATCTTTTCTTGTGTGCTTGTGTGCTGTTCAGATCTCTTCTTCAATAAAATATCTCTTCATTTCTTTTTCCCATTTTCTAATTAGATTGGTTCTTTTCAGTTGAGCTTTGAGGTTTCTTTTTTTTTTTTAGAGAGAGAGAGTGAGAGCGAGAGAGAGAGAATTTTAATATTTATTTTTTAGTTATCGGCGGATACAACATCTTTGTTTTGTATGTGGTGCTGAGGATCGAACCCGGGCCGCACGCATGCCAGGCGAGCGCGCTACTGCTTGAGCCACATCCCCAGACCTTTGAGGTTTCTTTATATATTCCAGACACTAATTCTTTGTCAGATGTGTGTTTCACAAATATTTTCTCCTAGCTTAAAACTTGTTTTTTCATAATCTCAGGAAGATCTTCACAGAGCATAATTTTTTAATTTTAGTAGAGTTCAGTGTATCTGTTTTTGTCTTTATGTCTCATGCTTTAGTGTTAAGTCTAAGAACTCCCTAGCTCTAGATCCTAAATAGTCTCTCATATGCTTTTTATCCTAAATATTATATAGTTTTGTGCTTTACACAAAGTCCATGATCCATTTCGAGTTAATTTTGTATGAGGTATAAGACTTTGGGTTATTTTATTTTATTTTATTTTTTATCTATGGATGTCTACTTGCTCTAGCACCAGTTGGTATGCACCTACCACCTCAAGCAATTTTAGAACACTTTTATCATCCCCAGAAGAAGCCCTTTCCTGTTAGCAATCATTCTCCATTCCCCTTAACCTTCCCATTATATTTTCTGTCTAAAGATTTGGCTATTCTGAACATTTTATATAAATTAAAATATAATATTTATATAATATTAAATATTTATATAATATAATAAATATTTATATAATATAATATTAAATATAATATTTATATAAATTAAAATATAATATTTGGTCTTTTGCAATTAACTTCTTTCAAAGTGACTGTACCTTTTTATACACCCACCAGCAGTGTGTGAATGTTCTGTTTTCCACATCCTCATCAACACTTCTTAATTATCTCTCTTTTTTATTAAAACTATTCTGGCAGGTGTAGAATCATATCTCATTGTGGTTTTATTCATGTTTCTCATCTAATGATGTTGAACATATTTTCATGGGCTTATTAGCCATTTGTATATCTCCTTTGGAGAAACATCTGTTTAGATCCTTTGCCTATTTTAAATTGTTATTAGTCTTTTGTTATTAGTTACAAGAGTTCTTGTTACATTTTTACTACAACCCCTTATCAGATATTTATTTGGAAATATTTTCTGCCATTCTATGGGTTGTCTTTTTATTTTCTTCATGGTATCCTTGGAAATACAAAAGGTTTTATTTTCATGAAGTTTAATTTATCCATTTATTTATTTTGCCTCATGCTTTTGGTATCCTAAGATAGTTTTGCGTAACTGAAAGTTACAAAGGGGGCTGGGGATGTGGCTCAAGCGGTAGCGCGCTCGCCTGGCAGGCCTGCGGCCCAGGTTCGATCCTCAGCACCACATACAAAGATGTTATGTCCGCCGATAACTAAAAAATAAATATTAAAATTCTCTCTCTCTCTCCCTCTCTCACTCTCTCTTTAAAAAAAAAAAGAAAGTTACAAAGGTTTACTCCTATATTTTGTTCTTAGAGTTTTATAATTTTATTGCTTACATTTAGGAATTTGATCCATTTTGAATTAATTTTTCTGTATATCTTGAGGAAAGGGTCCAGTTTTATTCTTTTGCATGTGTTTATCTAATTGCTCTAGTACAACCATTGGTTGAAAAGATTATTCTTTCGCTGTTGAATTGTTTTGGCACTCAGAATTGTCTTTGCAAAATAATACCTTCCCCTTTATTTCCTTAAAAGTCTCTAGTGTAACTAAAATAAGATATGAAATTCTTAATTAGGATTTTTATCATGGGTTGTATGATCTAGACTCTGCCTGTCTATCCAACACCTCCTGTACTCCTTATACCTTCTCAATCTAGAGAACATTATCTCCTTCTCTGTCTCTCTCTCTCTCTCTGTCTCTCTGTCTCTGTTGTCATACTGAGGACTGAACTGAGGGGCATTCTACCACTGAGCTATTACTTTTATTTTTTGAGACAGAGTCTCGCTAAGGTGCCTAGGCTGGTCTTGAACTTGGGATTCTTCTGTCTCAGCCACCCAAGTAACTAGAATTATAGCTGTTCACCCAGCATCTTTAGCTCTTTTTTTGATCTTCAGACATGTCAAGCTCATTCTTGTCTCAAAGTTTTTGGGTTGACTGATTGCCCACTATATAATACTTGTCTCCTTCCTAACATGTATTGTCCCAGATCTTCACATTTCTGATTCTTCATTATTTAGTTCTTAGGTCAAATATCTCTTATTAGAGAACCCTTCCTGACCAGCTTGTTAAAATTCATTACCCTCCCTATCCCCCAGTCATTTTGCCCCCATAACCCTATTTTATTTTCTTAACCATTTGTCTTTTTTTTAATGAAGCATTTTTTTTACACAGTATCTTTATTTTGTTTATTTTTATATTGTGCTGAGGATCAAACCCAGTGCCTCACATGTGTGAGGCAAGTGCTCTACCATTTAGCCACAACCCCAGCCCCCTTTTACTGTTTGTTATTAATTGGAATTATTATTCTATTACCTGAGTAACTGTTATATCCCACTAGAATGCATGTTTTATAAGGGCTGGGCTCTATGTCTCAGTGTTTAGAACAGTACCTAGCACATCATAGATTCTCTCTTTTTCTTGTCTTTTTGCAGTACTGAGAATTGAACCCAGGGGCTCTCTGTCACTGAGCTACATCCCCAGCCCTTTTTATATTTTTTTTATTTTAATAAGACAGGGTCTCACTAAGTTGCCAAGCTTGCCTCAAACTTGGAACTCCTCTTGCCCCAGCATCCCTAATAGGAGGGAATTATAGATGTGTACCACCACTCCTGGCTACATAGTAGGTTCTCAATCAGTATTAACTGATGGAATGCTACTGAACTCATTTTTTTTTTTTTTGAGAGAGAGAGAGAGAGAGAATTTTAATATTTATTTTTTAGTTTTCGGCAGACACAACATCTTTTGTTTGTATGTGGTGCTGAGGATCGAACCTGGGCCGCAGGCATGCCAACCCCAGCCCATGAATTCATTAACTATAGAGAGGAGAGATCATAATAGTAAGAACATGGCAGTGCTTTTTCCATACCTGTCCATTCATAAAAGCAAATGGTATTCTGGACAATGGAAGGATAGCTTACTATAAGAAGGGCATCTGTGTCTTTACTGGTACTTTGCTTCTGAGAAGATCACTGAAAAGTCTTAACATACCCAACCATTTACGCAAAGCAAAATGGGTCGAGTTTGATCCTGGTGGATGGCAATGCCAGGTAGTTTTGATTATTTAGGTGAATGAGATGATAGCCTGAGGAAATTAAACTTGAGTTCTTAAAAAGTAAACTCAGATCATCTCTTTGACTTTATGAATAGCTGTATGTCATCCAGTAAACAGGTGAGTCCATATGCTTAAAGAAAAAGTAGAAAGCAATTATCAGGTTTTACTGGTTTAGATAGCAGTTTTTAAACTCTCAGAGTAGCCTCATGTCTGCTTTTTTTGCTTACTTTCTTTGTGCCAGAAGAATTCTACTGCTGGAAGAAAAGAACAAGGCAAAAGTTTGAAATCCATAGGTCTACACCAAATACATTTCGGAACTGGATGGTTCTTCTGTTTTTTGTAAATAACTGTTTTTCAAATAAATCCCTGCATTTGTTGTTGGATGGTGGGCACCCAAATTCAGTCATTGTAAAGGTATTCCCCAATTGTTAATTGATAACTAACTCCTTAATAGCAACTCTGGAGGCCAGATGATGATGGAGCGATATATTCAGTGTGCTGAAAGAAGAGAAATGCTAACTTATAATTCTGTTCTCAGTAAAATTATTACTTTTGTCTGAAGAAAAGTCATCTTTCAGATTAACTAAGTTAAGATCATTTGCTGCCAGTAGACTTTATTTTAAATTTTCTTTTTTTGCCATGATAGACACTGAGCCCCAGGACCTTAGAATGCATAATAAGCAAGCATTCTACTACTAAGCTACATCCCTAGTCATAGGCCATTATTAATTATTTTGGTCAGAAGGAAAATGATCCCTGATTGAAAGACAAGTTGAATGGAGAGAATATAAGATGATAACTACATGGATAAATCTAAATGATGAATATGCAAATAATTTTTTTTTCTTTGTTACTGGGGATTAAACACATGGGTGCTTTACCACTGAACTACATCCCCAGTCTTATTTATTTATTTATTTATTTATTTATTTATTTATTTGAAGAGTGTTACTAAATTGCTGAGGCTGGCAATACTCCAGCCTTTAACCTCCCAAATTGCTGGTATTATAGGAATGGGCCACTGCTCTCTGACACAAATTTTTTTTCTTTTTTTTTATTGGTTGTTCACAACATTACAAAGCTCTTGACATATCATATTTCATACATTAGATTGAAGTGGGTTATGAACCCCCAATTTTACCCCAAATGCAGATTGCAGAATCACATCGGTTACACATCCACAATTTTACATAATGCCCTATTAGTAATTGTTGTATTCTGCTACCTTTCGTATCCCCTACTATCCCCCCTCCCCTCCCCTCCCATCTTCTCTCTCTACCCCATCTACTGTAATTCATTTCTCTCCTTGTTTATTTTCCCATTCCCCTCACAACCTCTTATATGTAATTTTGTATAGCAATGAGGGTCTCCCTTCATTTCCATGCAATTTCCCTTTTCTCTCCCTTTCCCTCCCATCTCATGTCTCTGTTTAATGTTAATCTTTTCTTCCTGCTCTTCCTCCCTGCTCTGTTCATAGTTGCTCTCATTATATCAAAGAAGGCATTTGGTATTTGTTTTTTAGGGATTGGCTAGCTTCACTAAGCATAATCTGCTCTAGTGCCATCCATTTCCCTGCAAATTCTATGATTTTGTCATTTTTTATTGCTGCATAGTACTCCATTGTGTATAGATGCCACATTTTTTTTTATCCATTCATCTATTGAAGGGCATCTGGGTTGGTTCCACAGTCTAGCTATTGTGAATTGTGCTGCTATGAATATCGATGTGGCAGTATCCCTGTAACATGCTCTTTTAAGGTCTTCAGGGAATAGTCCGAGAAGGGCAATAGCAGGGTCAAATGGTGGTTCCATTCCCATCTTTCCCAGGAATCTCCAAACTGCTTTCCAAATTGGCTGCACCAATTTGCAGTCCCACCAGCAATGTACAAGTGTACCCTTTTCTCCACATCCTCCCCAGCACTTGTTGTTGTTTGACTTCATAGTGGCTGCCAATCTTACTGGAGTGAGATGGTATCTTAGGGTGGTTTTGATTTGCATTTCTCTGACTGCTAGAGATGGTGAGCATTTTTTCATGTACTTGTTGATTGATTGTATATCCTCCTCTGAGAAGTGTCTGTTCAGGTCCTTGGCCCATTTGTTGATTGGGTTATTTGTTATCTTATTGTCTAATTTTTTGAGTTCTTTGTATACTCTGGATATTAGGGCTCTATCTGAAGTGTGAGGAGTAAAAATTTGTTCCCAGGATGTATGCTCCCTATTTACCTCTCTTATTGTTTCTCTTGCTGAGAAAAAACTTTTTAGTTTAATTAAGTCCCATTTGTTGATTCTTGTTATTAACTCTTGTGCTATGGGTGTCCTATTAAGGAATTTGGAGCCCGACCCCACAATATGTAGATCAGAGCCAACTTTTTCTTCTATCAGACGGAGAGTCTCTGATTTGATATCAAGCTCCTTGATCCATTTTGAGTTAACTTTTGTGCATGGCGAGAGAAAGGGATTCAGTTTCATTTTGTTGCATATGGGTTTCCAGTTTTCCCAACACCATTTGTTGAAGATGCTATCCTTCCTCCATTGCATGCTTCTAGCCCCTTTATCAAATATAAGATAGTTGTAACTTTGTGGATTAGTCTCTGTGTCCTCTATTCTATACCATTGGTCCACCCGCCTGTTTTGGTACCAGTACCATGCTGTTTTTGTCACTATTGCTCTGTAATATAGTTTGAAATCTGGTATCGCTATACCGCCTGATTCACACTTCCTGCTTAGAATTGCTTTTGCTATTCTGGGTCTTTTATTTTTCCATATGAATTTCATGATTGCTTTATCTATTTCTACAAGAAATGCCGTTGGGATTTTGATTGACATTGCATTAAACCTATAGAGAACTTTTGGTAATATCGCCATTTTGATGATGTTAGTTCTGCCTATCCATGAACAGGGTATATTTTTCCATCTTCTAAGATCTTCTTCTACTTCTCTCTTTAGGGTTCTGTAGTTTTCATTGTATAAATCTTTCACCTCTTTTGTTAGGTTGATTCCCAAGTATTTTATTTTTTTTGAGGATATTGTGAATGGAGTGTTTTTCCTCATTTCTGTTTCAGAAGTTTTGTCGCTGATATACAGAAATGCCTTTGATTTATGCGTGTTGATTTTATATCCTGCCACTTTGCTGAATTAATTTATTAGTTCTAGTAGTTTCTTTGTAGACCCTTTTGGGTCTTCTAGGTATAGAATCATGTCATCTGCAAATAGTGATAATTTAAGTTCTTCTTTTCCTATTTTTATGCCTTTAATTTCTTTCATCTGTCTAATTGCTCTGGCCAGTGTTTCGAGAACTATATTGAATAGAAGTGGTGATAGAGGGCATCCCTGTCTTGTTCCAGATTTTAGAGGGAATGCCTTCAACTTTTGTCCATTCAGAATGATGCTAGCCTGAGGCTTAGCATAGATAGCTTTTACAATGTCAAGGTAAGTTCCTGTTATCCCTAGTTTTTCTAATGTTTTGAACATAAAGGGATGCTGTACTTTGTCGAATGCTTTCTCTGCGTCTATCGAGATGATCATATGGTTCTTATCTTTAAGTCTATTGATGTGGTGAATAAAATTTATTGATTTCCGTATGTTGAACCATCCTTGCATCCCAGGGATGAATCCTACTTGATCATGGTGCACAATTTTTTTTGATGTGTTTTTGTATTCGATTCGCCAGAATTTTATTGAGGATTTTTGCATCTAGGTTCATTAGAGATATTGGTCTGTAGTTTTCTTTCTTTGAGGTGTCTTTGTCTGGTTTCAGAATCAGGGTGATGTTGGCCTCATAGAATGAATTTGGAAGAGCTCCCTCTTTTTCTATTTCCTGAAATAACTTGAAGAGTATTGGTATTAATTCTTCTTTAAAGGTTTTGTAAAACTCCGCTGTATACCCATCCGGTCCTGGGCTTTTCTTGGTTGGTAGTCTTTTGATGGCTTCTTCAATTTCATCCATTGATATTGGTCTGTTCAAATTGTGTGTATCCTCCTGACTCAGTCTGGGAAAATCATATGACTTAAGAAATTTATCGATGTCTTCACTATCTTCTATTTTATTGGAATATAGTTTTTCAAAATAATTTCTAATTGTCTTCTGTATTTCTGTAGCATCTGTTGTGATATTGCCTTTTTCATCCCGTATGTTAGTAATTTGAGTTCTCTCTCTTCTTCTCTTCATTAGCATGGCTAAAGGTCTGTCGATCTTATTTATTTTTTTGAAGAACCAACTTTTAGTTTTGTTAATTTTTTCAATAGTTTCTTTTGTTTCAATTTCATTGATTTCCGCTCTGATTTTAATTATTTCTTGCCTTCTGCTACATTTGCTGTTGTTTTGCTCTTCCTTTTCTAGGGCTTTGAGATGAAGTGTGAGCTCATTTATTTGTTGGTTTTTTCTTTTTTTGAGGAATGACCACCAGGCGATGAATTTTCCTCTTAAAACTGCTTTCATTGTGTCCCATAGATTCCGATATGTTGTGTCTGTATTTTCATTTATCTCTAAGAATTTTTTGATTTCCTCTTATGTCTTCTGTAACCCATTGATCATTCAGTAGCATATTGTTCATTTTCCATGTGATGTAGGATTTTTACTTCCTTCTTTTATCATTGATTTCCAGTTTCATTCCATTATGATCAGATAAAATGCAAGGTATTATCTCCACCCCTTTATATTTACTGAGGGTTGCCCTATGGCATAATATATGGTCTATTTTTGAGAAGGATCCATGTGCTGCTGAGAAAAAAGTATATCCATTTGATGATGGTTGATATATTCTATATATGTCAGTTAAGTCTAGGTTATTGATTGTGATATTGAGTTCTATAGTTTCTTTATTCAACTTTTGTTTGGAGGATCTGTCCAATGGTGAGAGAGGTGTGTTGAAGTCACCCATAATTATTGTGTTGTGGTCTATTTGATTCTTGAACTTGAGGAGAATTTGTTTTATGAATGTCGCAGCACCATTATTTGGTGCATAAATATTGATAATTGTTATGTCTTGTTGGTGAATGGTTCCTTTTAACAGTATATAATGTCCTTCTTTATCCCTTTTGATTAACTTAGTCTTGAAGTCGATTTTATTCGATATGAGGATGGCCACCCCTGCTTGCTTACGAGGACCGTGTGCGTGGTATATTTTTTCCCATCCTTTCACCTTCAGCCTGTGTATGTCTTTTCCAATCAGATGTGTCTCCTGGAGGCAGCATATTGTTGGATTTGTTTTTTTAATCCATGATACCAGCCTATGTTGCTTTATTGGAGAGTTTAAGCCATTAACATTCAGAGTTACTATTGATATATGGTTTGTACTTCCATCCATGTTTGATTATTTATCGTTTTTTAAAAAAATTTAGTTTGTTTCTCCATGATTATCTTTCCTCTCGCCCTCTGTCTTTACAGAGGCACTTCCTACTGATGGTTTTGGTTATTGTTTTTCATTTCTTCCTCGTGTAGTGTTTTGCTCAAAATGCTTTGCAATGCTGGCTTTCTGGCTGCAAATTCTTTTAACTTTTGTTTATCATGAAAGATTTTTATTTCGTTGTCATACCTGAAGCTTAATTTTGCTGGATACAGAATTCTTGGTTGGCATCCATTGTCTTTCAGTGTTTGAAATACATTGTTCCATGACCTTCTTGCTTTCAGTGTCTGTGATGAAAAATCCGTTGTTAACCTTATTGGTTTACCCCTAAATGTAATCTGTCTCCTTTCTCTTGTAGCTTTCAATATTATCTCTTTGTTCTGTATATTGGATATCTTCATAACAATGTGTCTTGGCGTTGGTCTACTGTGATTTTGTGTGCTCGGTGTCCTGTATGCATCTTCAATTTGTATATCTGTTTCCTTTTTTATTTCTGGAAAGTTTTCTGTAATTATTTCATTCAGCAGGTTACTCATTCCCTTGGTTTGAATCTCTGTACCTTCTTCTATCCCGATGACTCGTAAGTTTGGTTTTTTTATGTTATCCCATAACTCTTGGATGTTTTTCTCGTGATTTTTTACCAGCCTTTCTGAGTTGGCTAGACTGTTTTCAAGATGATATATTTTGTCTTTATTATCTGACGTTCTGGCTTCTACTTGCTCCACTCTGTTAGTGATACTCTCAATTGAGTTTTTAATTTGGTTTATCGTTTCCTTCATTTCTAGAATTATTGTTTGATTATTTTTTATAATCTCTATCTCCTGATAAAGATGCTTAACTTCTTCTTTTATCTGTTTATATAATTCATTCTCAATGTGTTCTTTCGCTGCTTGAATTTGCTGTCTTGTATCCTCTTTAAGGTTCCATTCCATCTGTCTAAGGTGTTCCTTGAGTTCTTTATATGACCATTTTTCTGATGACTCTAGGTCCTCCTGAATATTTAGGCCTTCCTGCATTGTTTGTACTCCTTTTCTTCCTTGTTTTTTGAAGCTGCTCATGTTACTTCTTGTTCTGTTTGACTGATGAGTTACTGTTTACTCCTATAAATTTATTAGATGCTTGGGAGAAAAGGTATTAGAAGGGAAGGGAAGAAGTCACTAAAGAGAATGAGAGTAAGCAGGTAGAATTCAAGGAAGGGGGGATAAGATAATTGAAAAGAAATGAAAAGAGAAAAGAAGAAAAAAAAAGGAAATAAAAAAGAAAAAAAATTTTAAAAAATAATAAAAAAATTAAAATTAAAATTAGAAGAAAAAAAATTTTAAAAAAAATTTAAAAAAACAACAAGAAAGAAAAATGAAAATGAAAGAAAAACCCAAATCAAAAAAAAAGAGAAAAGAAAAAAAAAACTAATAAATGCCGTCTTAGAGTTTGATTAACTTCTCTTCCAGTAGGTGGCGCTGTGCCCACCAGGTCAAGTTTCTCCTGTCAATACGCGGGAACCAATCACTGTGCAGCAGCTCCTCCCAGACTGGGCGAGTCTCCAATCCTGAGTGTCTAGGGCCTCCTCTTGTGTCTAGTCACTTCCCACTTTTCCTCTAGCCAGGTCCCTCTCACAGGTGCCGCTCACCACAATACTGGCTACACGCCAGGTCTGCTGCTCCCGGGAGCCCTGTTTTCATGAACGAGTGAGCACACTCTTCCAGTTTGCCATTTCCTCAGACCCTAAGTTTGTAGAGCTTGGGGCTGAGAATCCTCAGCGAATTTTACTTGCCCTCCGGTAGCCACTCCCCCGGTAGCTGGTGCAAGAGACCTCACTGTCAGCACTGGTGGGAGCGGTAGTTCCGCGCCGTGGGTCCCGCGCCACCTCTGATTCCCTGGGTCTGGCTATCGTGCTCACGGGAGAGCTGGGAGGGGCCCTTAAGGTTTCCCCGATGTGTGGAGAGGGAAGGCTAGGGAATTACACACCTGTAGCCGCAGGTTTCAATGAAGTTATCTCCTCCGCCGCAGTCTGATGACGTCAGTTCTCTGCCATGGTGGTATCTCTTGCAAATGGTGACAGTTCGTTTCCCTTTGCCGGGCGACCAATGCAACGGGTGGGTCCTTACTGTCTCTCCCAAGCCCCGTTTCAAACCTGTGGCCACTGCCTATGAAGGCTCGGTAGGCATTTACCTCCGTAGGATGAGAAGGGCTGACCAGTTGTTTCAGCCGGATGGATTAGTGCTGAGTCACAGCTGTTTGTCTGCGGGAAGCAGGCGAACGGGAGCTTGAATTCAGCTGATCCGGGCTCAGAGTGTGTTCTGAGAGGCCCAGACTGTTTGCCCCAGATCCACGTCAGCTCAGCATTGCCTAGTGATCCTGTTATCTTTGTTATCTGTCACTTCGAGTTCATCTTCTGATTCATTAATAATTGTAATGCATTTTCTCAGCCAATTTTCCTCTCTCTTTTCACATGTAGAGATGCAGACAGACTGATCATTTCTTCCCATTCATTTTCATAAACTCAAACGCTCCCCAGGCAGCTGCGCGTCAGAAGCCTCTGACACAAATTTTTAAAAAATTATTTTAAAAATTCTGATAGAATATGTAAAAATCATAACAAATTTGAAGAATGATTAAATGGAATTGAAGTATTCCAAGGACCTAGAATGAATTATTAAAGAAGAAAATAATTAAGATGTTTGTTTTTCTTTTTGAGATGGGGTCTCTCTGTGTTGCCCAGACTGATCTCAAATTCAGCTTCCCAAGTAGCTGAGAATAAGGGTACCTATCCCGTGCCTAGCCTAAAAATAAATTTTTGACTTTGATATGGTAGGTATAGATTTTTTTAAAAAAATATATTTTATTTTTTAGTTTTAGGTGGACACAATATCTTTATTTTATTTTTATGTAGTGCTGAGAATCAAACCCAGTGCCTCTCGCATGCTAGGCTTGTGCGCTACCACTTGAGCCACATCCCCAGCCCCAGGATAGATGTCTTATAGTTTCTGTAGCATATCTGTTCAATATAGTAGCCATGTATGTCTATTTAAATTTAAAAATTTAGTTTCTGAGTTGTACTAACTACATTTTAGTTTCTCAGTAGACACGTGGGCCTCAATGGTAGAGCATTTAGCTAACATAAGCAGGACAGTTCAGTACCACAAGAAAAGAAATTAATAGCCATATGTGACCAGTGGATATTCTGTTGGGTATCATAGATTTGGAAAATTTCCATCATTGTTAAAAAATACTATTGGATAGTGCATTTCTAGAGTAACCATGAAAACCTTAGAAACATATGGGTAACTTTTAGATTAGTAGAAAAAGAAGAATTAGTATAAAAAGAAGGATAAAGGGAGAGACAAAGTAATATTGAACTGATGGGACAGACAGAATGGTTATATCTAATGAATTTAAATATATGAATAATAATCCATAGCCAAGAAATGGAAATAACCTAAGTATCCATCAGCTGATGAATGGGTAAAGAAAATGTAATACACATATATAATGGAATACTATTCAGCCAAAAAAAAGAATGAAACTGTCATTTGGGACAAAATGAGAAAAAGTAAGTGAAGTAAGTCAGGCACAGAAAGATAGATCTGCATGATTTTATGGGGAATTTTTAAAAAGTTGATCTGATAGAATTTAAGAGTATAATCGTGGTTATCAGAGGCTGGAGACAGTAAGGAATGATGGGAAACATTTATGGATATGTACTAAGTTACAATTAGATAGAAGCAAAAAACTGTTGTGTGCTGTTACACAGTGTAAATAGCAATAATGTACTTTACATTTCAAAAATCTAGAATAGATTTTGAAAATTTTCACCATAAAATAATGATAGTTTGAGGAGATAAATCTGTTTAACCTGATTTAAATATTATCCAATGTATTCAACACATTTTATCCCATTAATAACGTGCTTTGATATTTTTATGTAACAGTTAATAAAATAATAATTATTATTATTATTAATGGTACTGGGAATTATACCCACTGAGCTACATCCTCAGCCCTTTTTATTTTTTTATTTTGAGACAGGATCTCAAAAGGTTGCACAGACTAATCTCAAACTAGTGATAATCTTGCCTTGGCCTTCTGAGTAGCTAGGATTTTAAGCATGTACGACTGCACCTGGCAATAAAATTATTTCTAGAAGAAATAATTATAGTAAGTGTAAATAGGAGTAAATACTCTAAAAAAGAGTATTCTCAAAACTACACTGAGATTTCATCTCACACCAGTTAGAATTGCAGTCATCAAGAATACAAATAAAAATAAATGCTTCTATACTGTTAGTGGGATTGTACATTAATAAATCACTATGGGAATGAGTATAGAGGTTTCTCAAAAGAGTTTCCTGGAACCACCATATGACATGGCTATACCATACCTTGGTATTTATCCTGAAAAATTAGTCATCATACTACAGTGATACATGCATATCCATGTTTATAGCAGCACAATTCATAGTAGCCAAACTATGGAACCAACTTAGGTATCCATCAACAGATGAATGGATAAAGAAAATGTGGCATGTATACACAATTGAGTTTTACTGAGCTATAAAGAAAAATAAAATAATGTTATTTGCAGGAATATGGATAAAACTAGAGACTGTCATGTTAAGAAAAATGAGTCAAACTCAGAAGATCAGGAGTCATGTATTTTCTTTCATATGCCGAAGCTAAAAAGCAAAAGGAAAAGAAAGTTGGGGGTGGATATCCTGAAGATCAAAGGGAAATCAGTGGAGAAAAAAGGGACCAAGGGATGGGAGGTGGAGAGGGAGGAGGGGAGAATGCTAGGGAGTGACATTGACCAAATTATGTTGTTATATTATATGCATGTCTAAATAGGTGTCAACAAGTTCCTCATAATTCCTATAATGCACCAATAAAAATGTGGGGAAAAAATCACTGAAATAAAAAAGGAAAAAAAAAAGTATGCGGGGGATGTAGCTCAGTGGTAAAGCGTTTGCCAGCATCCTCAATACAAAAAGAAGGAAGGAAGGAGAATTATTCTGAGGCTAGAATAATTTGTTTATTTATTTATTTATTTTTTGCTGTTTACAAGACCTATATAAACAATATGGATATACAGAAAGATTACAAGGAAAAAGAGATGCTGTATAATTACTAATCAAAAGAAAGCTGGTGTGTCCTGTATTAATATTGGAAAGAGTAGATGTCAAAGCAAAAAGCATTACTAATGATAGAATTTTAATTTAATAAAAATTTAATAAAATCATTTGAAATTTTTGTGCTTCAGAAGATATCTGGAAAGTAGATAGCCTAAGTGACTGTTCATTCCTTAGACCCACAGGAACTGCCACAACAAATAAAGATCACTATTTTTATAATGAAAAGCAAAATTAGTGTGCATCACAATTGAGTACACAATTGAGTTTTACTGATAATAAGTGCATAAGCAAAATTTGACATTGTCACAGTGAAAGATTTTAATTACCTATCTATAATTAATAGAAACAAAAGAAAAAATCTAATAAATTTACATTCTTTCACAATTCTATTATTTTTGAACAATTTCAGATTTATAGGAAAATTGGAAAGATATTAGAGAGAATTCCTTAATGTTAATGTCTTATATGACCGTGATACATGTATGGAATTTCATATTGGTACATCACTATATTAACTAAATTATAATCTTCATTCAAATTTCACATATTTTTCCACCAATTTTTTTGTTGTTGTTGATGGTGTTCCAAAATCCAGGATATCATATTGCATTTAATCAGCCTATCTTTCTAGTCTTCTCTAGTGGATTAAATTTTCTTTCTCTGACCACAGTGCAATTTATCTAGAAATCAGTAGAAAAACAATAAATAGAAACTACTCGGGTCAAGAAAATAATAATGTAATTTAGAATATATTTTCAATTACATAGTAACTAAATCCATATTAAAACCTGTGAGATTTGGGCTGGGGTTGTGGTTCAGCGGTAGAGTGCTCGCCTAGCGCGTGCTTGCACTGGATTTGATCCTTAGCACCACATAAAAATCAGTAAATAAAATAAAAGCATTGTGTCCAACTACAACTAAAAAATAAATATTAAAAAAAAACTTGTGAGATTTAACCAGAATAGTTTTTAGAGAGATCTTTAAACCTTAAGTTCATATATTAAAGGAGAACACTAAAAATGAATGAGCTGTATATCCATCTTAATAAAGCAGAAAGTATCAAAGTAGGAAGTAAACATAAGGAAGATGAGCAAATCTAAAATTCTTTGAAAATGATTAAATGATAAATAGAAAGTGAAAATTTTAAAACATTATTTACATAGCATAAGTTCCTAGGAATAAATGTGACAAAAAGATGCACAAGACATCTATGAGAATAATTTTTTTTTAGTTTTATTTATTTATTTTTAAAAGACATTACCTTACTGTGTTGCCCAGGCTGGCCCTGAACTCCTGAACTCAAGCTATCCTTCCTCCTCAGGCCCCAAGTACCTGGGACTACAGGCATAGGCTACCTACCATACCTGGCTTTGGAAATAATTTTTATATTTGAAAGAAATTAGAGACCCATATAAAATACAGAGATATGGTGCTCTTAAATTTCAAGACTGGAATTATAAAGATTGCCGTTTTTCCAAAAAGTACAATCAAACAAAATTCCAGCAAACTGGGCGGGGGGGTGGGGGGGCGGTTTAGGAGCAGGGAGTTGTGGAATGCAACATTTTTTTTAAGGGGGGGGGGGGAGAGAATTTTTTAATATTTATTTTTCAGTTTTCAGTGGACACAACATCTTTATTTTATTTTATGTGGTGCTGTGAGAGCGTTACTGCTAGAGCCACATCCCCAGCCCAACATGTTTTTTTTTTTAATAACTTATATGAAAGTAGAAAAGGCCAGTAATCAACATCAAGATATTCTTGAAATAGAACAAGTAGGGAGGACATACTTTTCCATATATGAAATAGCTAATATTATAATTAAGAATTAGACCAGAGAATAGAGCCACCCCACCCCCCAAAAATAAACCACTATGCTTATGTAGACAGAAATAGGGCATTACAGAGCAAGAGGGAAGAGCAATTCTTTCAATTAAAGGTGCCAAGACAATTTGTTGGCCATAGTGGAAAAATGAAATTTGTTTTCCACAATTCACACAATAATGATTCTGTTCCATGTGCATTAAAGTTTAACTGTAAAAAAAATAATAAAACTAGGGGCTGGGGTTGTGGCTCAGTAGTAGAGTACTTGCCTAGCTCGTGTGAGGCCCTGGGTTCGATCCTTAGCACCACATAAAAATAAATAAAATAAAGGTATTGTGTACAATTACAACTAAAAAATAAATATTTAAAAAAACAAATATAAAACTAAATGTTTGAGACCCAACAATAGGGAGGAATTTCTAAACAACACAAATCCATTAACCTATAAAGGAAACGTTAGTAAACATGACTACCTTAAAATTGAGAATTTGAGTTCATCTAAAGTCATCCAAAGAGGATGTAAAAGCAAGCAACAGAGTACATGACTGCAACTTATAGAAGATTAATATCTAGAAGGTATAAATAACTCCCAGAAATAATTTTTTAAAAGGTAGACAACTCAGTAAAAAAAAGGATCAAACAGACATTTCACAAAAATGGATATCCAAATGGCCAGTGAACTTACAAATTTGTCATGAAGGTAATACAGAATGAAATAAAAATGAGATACCATTATAACCTTGTCAAGCTGGCCAACATGTGAAAGTCTAACAATATTGAATGCTGGAGAAGATTTCAACATTGTGAATTTTTAGATCCTGATAATAAGAATGGAAATTAGCCATATACTCTGGGAAACAATGATTCCTTCAACATGAGAACTTAGATGCTATTAGCAGTATTATATGCTATGGCAAATAATACTGCTATGAACATTCATGTACATTTATCCTGTTGCAGTATTATTTGCCATAGCCTCAAACTGGAAACAATTCAAATAACCACCAAAAGATGAAATAATTGTGGTATATTCATATTTTGGAATATTGTACTACAATGAAAATGAACAAACAGCAGTTACACACTACACACAACTACCTAGCAAATTATATATTTGTTTATTTGATCTATTGTTTGTTTTTTACTCTAGAATGTAATCTTTATGAAAACACAGACAGTTTTGTTCATTGCTGTGTGCACAGCTTCTCTAACAGCACATGTTACATAGTGGTATGTAATAGGCACTCAAATAAATTAATGAAGCATGAATGTAGATATTCTGCCTATAGAAATTTGAAATTTTGTATTATTTGTTGTTAGTCTGTTTTAAATTTAATTGGTGTTCATATATTTATTTTATTCTAGTCAGATTTTTGTGATTTTTGAACCCATGGATTCTTAATCACTGAGCCACTCTAGTCATATTTGTATGTATTTCTTAGAATTAAAACTTTAGATTCTTTGGGAAGACTTAATGGAGAAAAGTACTATGAATAGTCTTGAGAAAAATAAAGGTCTTGGGCTGGGGTTGTGGCTCAAAGTTAGAGTGCTCGCCTCCCATGCGTGAGGCACTGGGTTTGATCCTCAGCACCAGCTAAAAATAAAATAAAGATATTGTGTCTACCTATAACTAAAAAATAAATATAAAAAATAAAGAAAATTTAAAAAAATAAATAAAGGTCTTGAGAAAAATAATGACCATCCAAAGATATCATGCCCTTAAATTTTTAATTAAGCATCTAAGTTCTCATGTTGAAGGAATCAAAAATAGAAGTCATAGATATGTCTTTTTGTGTGTGTGTGATTTGCATAGAGTAATAGCCCAAGGATTTTCTCTCAAAGAAAAGATCTTATTTGGTTTTCCATCAAAAGACTGACAAGTGAATACATCTTTGTATTTTAAGTTAACATGAAATGTATAAGATACATATATAACATTTCCCACAATTTCCTGCTTTGGGTTTTTCTTTTTATTTTACTTTAATTTCTCTTATTTTATTTTATTGTAGTGTGTGGTAGTGGGGGTCAAACCCAAGGCCTCTTACATGCTAGGCAAGTTCTCTACCACTAAGCTACAAATCCAGCACTTTTTATTTTGAGACAAGGTCATCTAAGTTGCCCAGGTTGCCCTTGAACTTATGATCAAGTAACCTGAGCCTGGAACTTTTTTAGATCTTTTAAATTAACCCCCTTGTTTGAGAGGCACCATCCAGAGTATTACTTGCACAGATATATGTCAAGAACTATGATATTCAAAGAATAAATATTCAAAATGATCATTTAGATGTAGGAAGAAACATTTCTTATTTTTCGCTTATTTTTCTTTGCATCATTATTTAATTTGTATTTTTGTTTTATTGTGTGGTTAACATATTAATACCATGATGCATGTATATAATTTAAAAGTAAATATAAATGTATTTTTTAAGGATATGAAGATAATAGAAATAAGTTGTTTGGGCAACAGAAACTTTTTTTCTTCAATAGTCAAAGCAAAGAATAATGGAAGGAAAGTACAGATACCCAATTACATTTCTTAAAGCTTAAAAGTTTGAATTTACTTTCCTTCTATACCTGTAAAGACAAAGATTAAATAAGAATCCTGATGCAAATGTTGTTCTTGATTAATATATATTAACCTTCCTCCAGGAAAACAACATTAGTTATATATGTTCATATTTCCACTACACTTTTCTAGAAACTAAATAATAAATAAAATGGAAGGACTTTGTTAACCCTATGAATTAGGAAATTTATATTTGCCTTGCTTTAAATGTGAGCCATTTTTAGTTAAAATAAACACTGCAGTTTTTTTATTTTTCCTATTGAAATAAACCACATTTATTTTAATCACTTAAGTACATCTTTTTAACCCTAATAAATAAAGTTGTGATGCACACCTATAATCTCATCTACTTGGAAGACTGAGGCTGAGGAACCACAAGTTCAAGGCCAGCATGGGCAACTTAGAATAAATAAAAAGGACTGGTGGTATATCTCAGTGCTTGGGACCCCGGGTTCAATTCCCAGTACCTCAAAAAACAAACAATAAACAAAAAATAAAGTTGCATGTGATAATCTGATTTTATAATTTTTGCATAATTGAAATACAACTTTGTAGTATCTTACATAATGTATTACATCAAGCTATAAAAAAATTGGAAACTGTTTTGTGTTGTTTTCAGTGCTGATTTTCTTTTTCATAAGCATTACTTTTATATTTATTATTGTATTAGAATAAAAATCTTTAAAAAGTTATTTGGATTTCTTTTGTTATTGTTTCTAATTTACCATGATTAGTGAGATAGTCATTTGTTTTCTAGATTGATGACATTGTAAAAGCTGTTGGTAACTGCAGCTACAACCAACTAGTGGAGAAGATCATCTCTTGTAAGCAATCAGACAATAGTGAGCTGGTTAGTGAAGGTGGGTGAGTGTTGCTACTACTTGACTTTTTTATTCTTGGCAAAATAATTTGTCTTAAAATTTAATATCTTTCAAATTTCTTACATAGGACTTCTAAAAATACAAGTGATGCTACTTGTAGGAATTAAGCAATCATTCATAAAAGTGCCAGTGAAAGATTTTTTCCTAGAATCCTTTTTACTTGGCTTATAAAATCAGGTCTGGATGCTAAAAAGTCTTTGGAATCACTTGCAAGCTTTGGTATGGTCAATTACTCAGAGGTGATAATTACTTTGTTTAAAGGATTATTATCTGGGAGGACTGGGTAGATTTTATAATCTATTATGAGCACTTCAGTTGACAGAAATGAGTATTATGTTGCTTAAGTATTCTTTTTTAACAGACCTCTCCCTTATAAGACAGTATATTAAATCCCTATTCTGTATTAGAATATGTCTATGTATATTAGTAGCTCACTGAAATTACCAAATTCCTCCTTACAAAAGCAGCTTAATATTTTTTTCAGCTGTGTTCCAGTCAATTATGGGAGAAGCTGATTTAAAACCAGAAAGGCTATCAGGAACCACAGCACTTGGATATACCTTTCCTACCACATACTTCATTTTTTCATAAATAAACACAGATAATGAAGCTGCTATTTTTTTTTTAGAAGGATAAACAAAAAAGAAATCAAGAGAATCAAGGGATAAGTTTCATTCTGCCTCAGACACACTTCTTTTATGTAAGGTATAATAAAAATTGATACATCTTGGGGCTAGGGGTGTAGTTTAGTGGTAGAACACTTGCCTAGCATGTGTAAGGCCCTGGGTTCCATCCCCAGCACCACATAAAACTAAATAAACAAAATAAAGGTGTTGTGTCCATCTTTTAAAAAAAATTGATACATCTTTTAAAATCAAAGCAAATGACTACAAGAATATATAAAAGATGTGTACACAAATCCACATTATAGTAATTATCAGAATGCAACTAATTATATTATTCACTTATCCAGAAATTTGACACATTTATGCAGGTGTTAAGAAAATACATGATATTTAATTGCGGTTGATCCCCTGGTCTTTTATTTGCAAAAAACATATGGATCATTGACTTAGATGACAACTTTCACTAAAACTTAAGGCAAAAAACTTAAATTTTAAGAAGGAACAACAAAAACTGTTGTAAGAATGTTTGAATAAACAAAATTCAACTCACTTGAACTATATATTCATGTCCATGCTCTCATTTCCAAATATATATTCCTAAAAAGAAGCCCATAAGAAAATTTCTATGAAATCTGCTTTCTCTTTAATGTCCAATATACTATTAGAGTTATGCTATTCATTAGTAATCAAAGGAACTAAAGATTTAAAAAGTGGTAACAGACAGAATGATAGCCAAGAAGGGATGTCTGAGATTTTAGGGTAAGAAACTGCTGAGAAAACTGTGACAGTATTTTTCCCAAGCCAGACTGCAATGCTACAAGAATAGTACTAGTACACTAATTAACACAACAAATACCAAAAAATGAGTCCCTTCATTACTCCTTTTTCCTTAACTTGATGTTATACCTTTTATTTCTCTGACATTGATTCCCCAGGATAGTGAGAAACTATTGCTAAATTATGTAGTATCAGTAATTTGAGGAGAATGTCTTGGTAAAAGCAAGGAAGTAATCTCCCTCTATAGTGGCATATAATTTTCAGTTAATATATACTAAGCATATTTATTGATTAATTCTTTCATATACAAATTCATATACAAATTCTGTAATAGTGAAATTATGCATAATAGTTTTTTATATTAAAAAATAATTATATGTGGAATTCAGTATAATTAAAAAACTAAACTAGATTTTTGTTTATAAAAAATTACAAAAACTTCTATAAGGTGGTAAGAAATCATGCATCAGAAAGAAAAGACCACAGCCAGGCATAGGTGCACACCTGTAATCCCAGCAACTGGGGAGACTGAGGCAGGAAACAAGTTCTAAGACAGCCTGGGCAATTTAATGAGACCTTTTCTCAAAAATAAAATTGAAAGGGCTGGGATGTAGCTCAGTGGTAGAACATTTACCTAGCATGTATGATTTTTATTTATCAATAGCATTTATCTTTCCTCCATCATTTTTCTTCATCGTGTTCTCTTGGCATTAGCTTTTTGTTGATGGAATAATAAACTTAAGAAAAACAAAATAGAGGAGGAAAGATTTCTTTTTTACTCAAAGGTTTTAATATATGATTGGCTGGCTCCATTGTTTTCACCCAGGTGGGGGAAAGGATGGATGACGAGAAATAGCTTTCCAGGGACCTATCTCCTCCCATAGACCCCTACAGTTTCCCTCATCATCCAATCACTTCCCCAGATCCCCAACTCTGCATTTCATATCCAAGCCATAGCACTCTTGGATATATAGTGTTCTTTTTTTTGAATTTTTTTTTAATATTTATTTTTCAGTATTTGGCAGACACAACATCTTTGTTTGTATGTGGTGCTGAGGATTGAACCTGGGCCGCATGCATGCCAGGCGAGCGCGCTACCGCTTGAGCCACATCCCCAGCCCGGATATATAGTGTTCAATGAAGTAGTCTGCTTTGTTTTTCTATTTAGGCTTCAACTGTGCCTTTAAAAAAAAAAATTTATTTTTTTGCAGTTGTAGATGGACAGCATAGCTAGCTTTCTTTTCTTTCTTTTCTTTTCTTTCTTTCTTTCTGTCTTTCTTTCTTTCTTTCTTTCTTTCTTTCATTCTTTCATTCTTTCATTTCTATGTGGTGCTCAGGATGGAATCCAATGACACACGTGCCAGGCAAGCACTCTACCACTGAGCTACAATCACAGCCCTGTACCTTTCCTTTTGAATCAGTAAAATATGCCAGACTGGTTTGTTTCTAATTTTAAAAGCTTTGGTCATAGATGATAATTATTATTATTATTATTATTATTATTATTATTATTATTATTTTTCAAACATTTCATTTGTTATCAAGGTGCAGGGTGTAGGAAATACTTTTAGTAACTTTTTTTTTTAGGAAAAAAATGTTATTTAGCTGACATAGAATTAGAAGGTCTTTCAACTTCTTTTATATAATGTTCATTTTATTTTGGTGCTGACACTTTATAAGAAAAAGCATAGAACTTTTACGTGTACATAGAGTACATATTATTTGCTACTTCTTTCAAATGTCAATACTTTCTGATCTAGTTAAAAGGATGGATTGTGTCATAACACCAACATCAATAAGAAAAAAAAAATAGTACCTGCTGCCAGACTTCACTAGAGCTTGAATTTTAATTCCAGATACTCTCTTAGGAATAATTGTTTTTTTAAACAATTTTTCTTAGGATAATGATATGCTTATAAAAATAATTCTAGGATATTTGTTCAATTAATCAAAAATTTATTGAAACTGTATTATATGGTGTAAACACTAAATAGTGTAGATTGAATCACATTTTTTTATTAAATAATATTAGTTTCTTTTTTCTTCAGCTTTTATTTTTGAGAATCTCAAACTCACAAAAGAGTTGGGACAGCACAATGAACAATTATATTCACTTTTCTTAAATTCACCAATTATTATCATATTGAATATTTGCTTTTTTCTATATTTCTGCACACACATTTTTGCCCTAAAAATCATGACAATTAGTTGCAAGTATCATAGTACTTTTTTTTAACCCACCAGTGCTTCATCATTTGTCTCCAAAGAAAAAGGAATTCACCTGTTTAAAGTCTTCTTTATAATCACAATATAATTATCTCATGCAATTTAGCGTTGATACGGTATTACCTAATATAAGGTTAATATTCAGAATTTTTTAGTTTTTCCAATAATATCCCTTAAAGCTTTAATTTTTTTCAGTGTAGGCTCTAATCAAAGATCAATTAGTTGTCTTTAGTTTCCTATAATATAGAAGAGATTCCTAATGTTTTTCCTTTTTTTTTTCTTTCCTGCTTTTTAAAAAAAATCTACTGTGAAATTGACTTTTAATTTCAATAGTCCAAGCCAGTTGTTTTATAAAATAGCTCTTAATATGGATTTATCTGATTGTTTCCTCATAAGTAGGTTTAAATTATGTATTCTTGGCAGTATGCTGCATAGATAACATTGTGTTCTTCCTAAGGCATAAAATCAGGGGGCACATGGCTGATTATCCCATTATTGGTGATGTCTAATTTGATCAAGGTACAGGCCAAATTTTCATTGTACAGATTTCCTTTTTCCTTTATAATTAATAAGTAACCAGTGATGTTCTGCACTGAAACTGTGAATGTCCTGTTCTTAATAAATCATTTGCCCAGGAAATTGTGTATCCATCTACTCTTGCCTTAATTAATTATTTCTATGGTGGTTATGATACTTTTATTATTCTATTTACATTTGTTATTATTCTTTTGTAAAAGAAGGTTTTCTCTTTTCTTCCCCATCCCTCGATAAAAAATAATAATAATAATAATGATAATATCAACATAAACTCATGGATTCTTTTTTTTTATTTTTATTTTTGGGTACTGGGGATTGAACTCAGGAGCACTCGACCACTGAGCCACATCCCCAGCCCTATTTCATATTTTATTTGGAGACAGGGTCTCACTGAGTTGTTTAGCACTTTTTTGCTGAAGCTAGCTGACTTTGAATTCACAATCCTCCTGCTCAGCTTCCCAAGCCAGTCATGGATTCTTAATTAGGATGTTATAGTTCATTATTATTATAATTATTCTTTTTGACACTTAAATTGTTCCAGATGTGGCCATTAGGATGCCTTCACATTGGGTCCCATGTTCTGCTAAATCCTTATCATTTTTTGAGCCCTTTATTTTTTGGCACAATGAAATGTTCTTGTCTCCCTCCTGCTCCCCTGGGACCATATAAGTCTCCATCTTTTTATTTATATATATATTTGAGAGAGAGAGAGAGAATTTTAATATTTATTTTTTAGTTATCAGTGGACACAACATCTTTGTTTGTATGTGGTGCTGAGGATCAAACCTGGGCCGCGCTCATGCCAGGCAAGTGCGCTACCGCTTGAGCCACATCCCCAGCCCAAGGTCTCCATCTTTTTAAAGAAAATCTGAGCATTTGTCACATGAAAAAATTGTTTTGTGGCTAGATGTGGAGGTGGCTGTAATGCCAGCAATTCGGGAGGGTGAGATAGGAGGATGTTGAGTTCAAAGCCAGCCCCAGCAACTTAGCGAGGCCCTAAGCAACTTAGCAAGGAAAAAAGAGAGAGAAAGTGTTTTGCCTCTCCACTTGTGGAAAAAACACATTAATGTATATGATTTTTGAAATTTGAAATTACAAAAAGAAAATTAACAATTTATTTAAAGCTGTCACAGTGACAAAGTTCTGACCAAGCTTAAATTTGTCTTAAAAACAAAACTCTGATGCTTGTGTCAGCTTTATCCAAGCTTAAATTTGAATGCAAATCTCAGACAAGATTACATCTAGGCAATATTTTTAAGAATATAAATTGGGCTGGGGATGTGGCTCAAGTGGTAGCGCGCTCGCCTGGCATGCGTGCGGCCCGGGTTCGATCCTCAGCACCACATACCAACAAAGATGTTGTGTCCGCCGAAGGCTAAAAAATAAATATTGAAAATTCTCTCTCTCTCTCTCTCTCTCTCTCTCTCTCTCTCCTCTCTCACTCTCTCTTTAAAAAAAAAAAAGAATATAAATTATGTTTCCTTTCCTCCTATTTCTACTTTCTTTTCCTTTTTGCCTAATTTTAGTGCTTCTCTTCCTAACTTCACCTTCTAAGAGCATTCATATTCCCTAATAACTTTCTAGTAACAGAAAAAAATTGATAAATCTCATTTATGATTGAATTTCTGAATATAAGAAATATTTTTGAGTATAATGATCTTGTTAGGAAAAAAAAGTGATATTGGCCGGGCGCAATGGTACATCCCTGTAATCCCAGCAGCTTAGGAGTCTGAGGCAGGAGGATTGTGAGTTCAGAGCCAACCTCAGCAAAAGTGAGACACTAAGCAACTCAGTGAGACCCTGTCTCCAAATAAAACACAGTGTGGCTCAGTGGTTGAGTGCCCAGAGTTCAATCCCCATACCCCCCAAAAAAGTGATATTATGTTCATGTGAAAATGTATAATAACAAATCCTACCATTATGTACAACTATAATGTACCAATTAAAATATGGAAAAATAATTTTTAAGAAAGAGTGCTTAATTTAAATTTATTTTCAGTAATAATCTTTTAATATTATTATATTAGTGGCTTTTTACCTTTGGTATCACTATATCTATAAAAAGTTGAAATGTAATCTGAATGCTGCAAATAAACTCTATATTATTTGAAATGCTGAACTATTTGAAGCAATACATTTAAGTAAATACTATATAACATGGAGTTATATACCAACATTTGTTTAATTCATCATAGAAATTTGTACCTAGATTAGTCTTTTCAATACTCTACTATAACCACTGCTTTACAGATGCAGGAGAATTGGGAAATACTGTGTTTTGTAATTTTTAATAGTTATTGCTTTGTAATTTAAGGATCCATGTATTTATGATCATCTGCACTAAATCTTTAAATGTTTTAATAAGTCTCCTCGACTCCAGTCTTACCATAACTAGTTTAATGTCCTTGAGCAAGTCATTTATTCTCTGTGAGTCTAACTCCTGTTTTGTAAAAAAAAAAAAAAAAAAAAAAAAAATGTAGCTAAGACTTTTCTAACAAAGACCTTTCTAGCATTAAATATTTGAATTTCACACTAACATGAGGTTAATGTACTATATGTCCACTGAATTTTGTATCTGTATTTGGCAAGGGGAAAGGAGACTACAACACTTTACCACTGAGCTACATCCCCAGCTCTTTTTGCTTTAAGACGGTCTCACAAAGTTACTTAGTGCCTTGCTAAGTGGCTGAGACTAACCTCAAACTTGCAATTCTCCTGCCTCAGCCTCTGAGCCACTAGGATTACAGGCATTACAGGTGCTACCACACCTGGCTTTTTGTATCTTTTTTTTTTTTTAAGGGATTTGGAGAGAATGTATGTGAGTGAGCTGTGAAAGGAGCATTTAGAAACATGTTTCTGAAAGAAGCATTTATGGGGCTGGGTTGTAGTTGCAAGGCCCTGGGTTCGATCCTTAGCACCACATAAAAATAAATAAATAAATACAGGTTAAAAAAAAAAGAAGCATTTAACAATGTGGATATTATAGACAGGAGTGGTGTTTTGTAGCATAAACAAAATGCTTCATTTTAAAAACTTTATATATTCTACTTGGTAAAAGTTTGCAGTTATGCTATCAATTTCCTTTGATTGTAGCCTCCTTTAACTTTTGCACTTCCCTTCCTACCTTAATCAAGTCCTTGGGATAGTGTGTGTATTTTTAACATTTTTACAACCATTTTGCAGCTTGAAGTGCTATGGCTTGTTACCAAGGAATATACAGGCAGTTGAATAAATACATTACCTAGCCTTCTGGCCCTGCCAACTTTCTACCAGGTTTATTTATTTATTTATATATGACAGCAGAATGCATTACAATTCTTATTACACATATAGAGCACAATTTTTCATGTCTTCATACCTGTACTTTGGATAATAATGATCATCACATTCCCCAAGTTTATTTTCAATTTATTATTGAGGCATTAGTTTCTTATTACAGATTCATCTTTTTTTTTTAAGAGAGAGAGAGAGAGAGAGAGAGAGAGAGAATTTTTTAATATTTATTTTTTAGTTCTTGGCGGACACAACATCTTTGTTGGTATGTGGTGCTGAGGATCGAACCCGGGCCGCACGCATGCCAGGCAAGCGCGCTACCGCCCGAGCCACATCCCCAGCCCCAGATTCATCTTTATTCCCTATATCTGCACCTCTCAGCTTACTTATAAAACTCTTTAGAAGAACCTCCCCACTTAGTGCTCCTGAGACTTTTTTTTTCTACTAAAGGAAAAGAGGAAAAGGAGGGAAAGAGAAATACATGTTTCAAAAAATATTTATACAGTTGATTCTCATTGTTTGCAGTGGTAATGTTCTATGTTGAACAAGGAATTAGTGAACACTAAAGTATTGTTCCTAGGCAAGACACAAGATTAGGATTTTTTTTGGGGGGGAGGGCGTGTCCAGGTTTGGGGGGGGGCATTTAAGCACTGAGGCACATTCCTTTCCTTCTTATTTTTTATTTTGAGACAGGGTTTCACTGAGATGCTTAGGGCCTCACTAAATTGCTCAGTCTGGGTTTGAATTTATGATCCTCCTGCCTCAGCTTCCTGAGCTACTGTGATTATAGGTGTGCACTACTAAGCCTGGCTCGGTTAGATCATTTTTTGTCAACCAGTCAACAACCTTATTTTATGAGTGTTTCTGTTTTAAAATACTTTATTTAATAATATACTATTGATTCATTGACATTAAACTCAGAGCCAACAACACTATAATTCATGCCTGAACAAAGCTTATCTGACATGTATTTTCTCCATCACAGCCTTTCTCCACTTAGTACCAGCTATTACTTTAACCTTACACTTGAGTGACAGTTGGGTGGGGGCAATATTTCAAACAGAAAAAACACCAACAAAACGTACAAAAATATGAAAAACATGACACTAAATAGACCATGAAAAGGACACTTGTCTATGGTATGAGCTGAAATAACAAGGCAGAGTGTTGCTGGGCAATTCAAACTTTTTGCCTATCCTCAGATATCCCCAAATGACCATTGAAGTGCTGTGAGTATTGATTTTTAGGTTTTTTTTAAATATTTATTTATTTATTTTAGTTATCGGCAGACACAACATCTTTGTTTTTTGTATGTGGTTTTGAGGATCAAACCTGGGCCGCACGCATGCCAGGCGAGCGCACTACCACTTGAGCCACATCCCCAGCCCCTGATTTTTAGGTATTTATAAATAACTTTTAGCGAGTACATGAACTCATAACTTTGCAGTTAATGAGGATCAACTGTACCATATATCTTTTAAAATAAAATTCAGACAACTTGGGGCTGGGGATATGGCTCAAGTAGTAGTGCGCTCGCCTGGCATGTGTGAGGCACTGGGTTCGATCCTCAGCACCGCATAAAAATAAAATAAAGATATTGTGTCCACCTAAAGCTAAAAAATAAATATTTTTTGAAAATTCAGACAACTTCTGTATATTTCATTCTGTTTCAGAAAGAAAAGAGATAATATCTATTTCTAAACTTTGTATATCTACATAATGAGTGGCATGTGTTGGAGATTAGGATAAAAATGGCACCAACTATCCTACTGCTTTCTGTTGAGTTTTATGCCTACTTTTAGATTTAAGGAAAGAATTTAACAATTTACACTTGAGAATTATCTGGGATCTCTGTTAAAAGCTCAGGACTACTTAAGTAACAATTTTTTAGGCAATTTGTCTTAAGGTAATTTGTGAAGGCTACTTGTAATTTCTAAACATCTCGCCATTGGGGCAGTAGATGTTGGACATACATCTTTCCTACCCACATTTTAAATTGCTAACTCCTTGGTTTTTAATTTTAATTTATATTTAATTATATTTATATTTTAATTATATTTATATTTAATTTATATATATATATATATATAATTTTTTGTTGTAGATGGACATAATATCTTTATTTATTTATTTTTATGTGGTGCTGAGGATCAAACCCAGTGCCTCACATGTGTGAAGCAGGTGCTGTATCACAGAGCTATATCCTCAGCCCCATTTGTATTTGTTTTAATGGGTTTTAGTTTAATTAAAGTGTCTGTGTCTTTTATTGTAAGCTGTCACCTAACAGTTTATTTAGGATGGGAACAACTGTAGATATAACTTCTATACCTAAATTAGAAAGATGAATCTCCAATTTGGGGCCACCATCATAGGAAAAGTTTTATATTGATTGGACTTTATATATACTTGAACACAATATTAATAGAAAAGAGTAATTTTTTTAATTTTGAAATTCTTCTTCCATCTACTATTGTGCATCTAATATTATGCATTGGTTCCATAGGCTTTGTAGCTGAGCAGTTTCTAAATAATACAGCCACTCAACTGACATACCATGGATTATGTGAACTAACTTCAACCGTTCAGGAAGGAGAACTTTGTGTGTTCTTTCGGAATAATCATTTTAGCACCATGACCAAATACAAGGTATGATATAGAAATTGCTATTCAGTTATTATTCTAAGTCAAAGGAGCTTGATTTAGAGATATTGTTTGATTTTCTTCAAAATAAAAGATTATAGGATAGTATTCCTTAACCATCAAATTGTGAAAGTAATTATTAAATACTTTTAGGATGGAACGGATTAGCAATTGTTCACAGATTACCACATTAAGAAATATTTATTTTCTAGAAGGGGGGAATAATATCCTAGAAGTAGAAAGAACTAGGGTGATTTTTAATAATGGATGCTTGTGAAGTAAGCACTAAGATTTATCTGTGCACACCTATAATCTATTCAAGAGGCTGCAGTAGGAATATCATTGTGTTCAAGGCCAGCCTGTACAACATGGTAAGACCCAATATTTATTTATTTTTTTTGTTTTTTTTTATTAGCTACACATGACATTACAATGATCTTGGCAATTCATACATTTGAATTGTTGGGGTATAATTTCTCATTTTTCTAATTGTACAGATTGCAGAATCACACTGGTCATAGAGTCACCTATGTACATACAGCAGTCATAATGTCTATTCTATTCTGCTGCTCTTCCTATCCCCCCTACTCCTCCCCTCCCCTCCCATCATTTCTCTCTATCCAATCTAATGTGACACGCTTTTTTTTTCTTTTTCTCATCACAATATCATACATGTATTCTGTATAACGATAAGGTTCTCCTTCCATCTTCTGTGCAACTCCCCTTCTCCCTCTTTTTTCCTCCCACCTCTCTTCCCTATTTAGTGGTAGTCTTCCTCTCATGCTCTTCCTCCCTATCCCATTTTGAGTCACCCCCCTTATATCAGAGAAGACATTCGGCATTTGTTTTTTAGGGATTGGCTAACTTAGCATAATCTGCTCTAATGCCATCCATTTCCCTGCAAATGCCATGATTTTGTTATTTTTTAGTGTTGAGTAATATTCCATTGTGTATAAATGCCACATTTTTTTAATCCATTCATCTATTGAAGGGCATCTAGGTTGCTTCCACATTCTAGCTATTGTGAATTGTGCTGCTATAAACGTTGATGTGGCTATGTCTCTGTAGTATGCTCTTCTTAGGTCTTTTGGGTATAGACTGAGAAGGGGAATAGCTGGGTCAAATGTTGGTTCCATTCCCAGCTTTCCAAGGAATCTCTATACTGCTTTCCAAATTGGCTGCACCAATATGCAGTCCCACCAGCAATGTATGAGTGTACCTCCCCCCCCCCCACATCCTCGCCAGCATTTATTGTTGTTTGACTTCATAATGGCTGCCATTCTTATTGGAGTGAGATGGTATCTTAGAGTAGTTTTAATTTGCATTTCTCTGATTGGTAGAGATGGTGAGCATTTTTTCGTGTATTTGTTCTTCTGAGAAGTGTCTCTTCAGGTCCTTGGCCCATTTGTTGATCGGGTTATTTATTTTTTTTGTTGTTTAACTTTTTGAATTCTTTGTATACTCTAGAGATTAGAGCTCTATCTAATGTATGAGGGGTAAAATTTGTTCCCAGGATGTAGGCTCCCTATTCACCTCACATATTATTTCTCTTGCTGAGAAAAAACTTTTTAGTTTGAATTCATCCCATTTGTTGATTCTTGATTTTAACTCTTGGGCTATAGGTGTCTTATTAAGGAATTTGGGGCCTGCCCCCATGTGATGGAGATTAGGGCCAACTTTTTCCTCTATTAGGCGCAAAGTCTCTGGTTTGATTCCTAGCTCCTTGATCCATTTTGAGTTAACTTTTGTGCATGGTAAGAGAAAGGGATTCAGTTTCATTTTGTTGCATATGGATTTCCAGTTCTCCCAGCACCATTTGTTGAAAATGCTATCCTTTCTCCATGAAAGGAGAAAAAATAAAAATAAAAGAAGTGTGTCACATTAGATTGGGTGAGAGATGTGATGGGGGGAGGGGAAGGGGGGATAGGAAGGGCAGCAGAATAAAATAGACATTATTATTGCTGTATGTAGGGGCTGGGGATGTGGCTCAAGCGGTAGCACACTCACCTGGCATGTGTGCGGCCCGGGTTCGATCCTCAGCACCACATACAAATAAAGATGTTGTGTCCGCCGAAAACTAAACAATAAATATTAAAACTCACTCTCTCTTTCTATCTCTCTCTCTCTCTCTAAAAAAAAAATTACAAAAATTTAAAAAAAAATTATTGCTGTATGTATATAGGTGACTATATGACCAATGTGATTCTGCAACCTGTACAATCAGAAAAATGAGAAATTATACCCCATTTGATTCAAATGTATGAATTGTCAAGATCATTGTACTGTCATGTGTAACTAATAAAAAATAATTAATAAAAAATAATAATTTTTCATATTGATCACATATAGAAATTATACATTTTGTATGGATTAGGTTAAATAAAGTGTATGTTTAAATTTTAAAAAAATAAATAAATAAAATTTTTAAAATTCTGGATGAATACTAAAGCCATATTTTAAAAATAAGTTTCTGGGTTGGGGATGTAGTGCAGTAGTAAAAGCACTTGCCTAGCATGTGTGGGGCCCTGGGTTCAACATCCAGTATCATAAAAATAAGAAATACAAGGCGGATACAGTAACACATGCCTGAAGTGACTGAGATTGAGGCAGGAGGATTGCCAGCCTCAGCAATTTAGTGAGGTGCTAAGCAACTCAGTGAGACCCTGTCTCTAAATAAAATACAAAATAGGCTTGGGGATGTGGCTCAGTGGTTGAGTGCCCCTGAGTTCAATCCCCGATACCAAAAAATAAAATAAAGTTAAAAATACATAAATAAATAATAAACTTGTTTATTCTATTTTCTCTTTGACTAAGGCTAGGGTAGCAATTGTTTTCCCACCAACTGCTATATTTAAGTAAAAATTCATTAAATTTAGTTATTTTTAAAGTTGTTGTGTTAGTGATCAGATACCCATGAAAAACAATTTAGAGAAGAAAAAGTTTAATTTTAGGCTCAGTTTCAGAGGTCTCAATTCATGGTGGGCCAGCTTCATCACTCTGGGGCCCAAGATGAGGCAGAACATCATGGTGAAAGGGTGTGGCAGAGGAAAGCTGCTTTCCTCATGAAAACGAAATCAGAGCAAGTAAGATGCCCGGAATGAAATATAAACCCCAAAGGTATGCCCGTGATTTAATTTCCTCCAGCCATGCCTATACTTACCACAGTTAGTTCATTTATATTATTAATTTGTCAAATGAATTAAACCTCTGATTAGGTCATAGCTCTCATAATTTAATCATTTTATCTCCTGCATTAACCCAGGGGTTTTAGGGGGAAGCCTCATATTCAAACCATAACAGTGGTTGATACATTAAAAATTGTCACTTTCTTTTAAAATAAAGAGAAAGGGAGAAATGTGGAAAAAGGAAATTGATAGGATTGCATAGTAGCAAGAGATATATTGTCTTTTTCACTTATATAGAAAACAGAAGATAGATACAGAAACTGAGATTTAGGTATTTCTCATGAATACAATATCTTTGGCTTATTAAACAATTATGGGGCCTATGATGTAGTTCAGTGGTAGAGCTTTTGCCTTGCTTGTCCACACAGCAAACAACAAAGCAGTTATGTGGCTTGTACTGTATTAAGCATTTTACATTCATTATCTCATTTAATCTTTACAACTCCTCTATAGGGTGTGGATTTATTATTATTCTCACTTTATAGCCAGGAAACAGACCTAAAGATTCTAGCTTGCCTAAGAACACTCAGTTTGCAAGCAGCTCCAATATGACTTTCAAGTCAACAGCAATGCCTCACTGCCTCTCTGGGGAGCTATGTGGATGAGACTGATGTTTGTTAAGTAGCTTTATTAAAGTTTGTCTTTCAATTTATAAAATACCTTAGAAACTTTCTCAGAAATTTGGGGGCCGGTGATGTATCTCACTGATAGAGTCCTTGCCTATCAAGCACAAGGCCCTGGCTTTGATCCCCTAGCACAAAAAAGAAAAAAAGAAAGAAAAGAAAAAAATTATAAAATTTCAAATTATAAAAAGCATTGTGGCTGAGAATATAGCCCAGAAGTAGAGTACTTACCTAGCAAGTGGGAAGTACTGAGTTCAGTTCCCAGCACCACACATAAATATAAACTTAAAAATAAATATAAACTTAAAAATGTATAAAATACTTAGATGTGGGTAGCTCATGCCCATTATCCTAGTCACCTAGGAAGCAGAGGCAGGAGGATTCCAGGTGCAAGGCCAGCCTCAGTAGCTTAGTGAGACCCTGTCTCATAAAGGGTAGAGGATTGGGCTTCAGTTGTAAAGCATACTGGGTTCAATCCCCAGTACCAAAAAAATAAAAATGAAGAAGTAGTTTATAAAATACTTAGAAATTCTTGTCTTAGAATACCTCTATATCACTCATAAGAAAAGAAAACTAAGATCTAAAGATGTTGAGTAGTTTGAATCCAAGTTAATTAATCTAAAATATTAATGCAGTCTTCCATGTTTGAAAGACTGGAATTAATTTATTTGAGAAGTTTTTTTATCAATTTATAAATCTTTACAGTATTGTCAGATATGTTGTTAACACAAGTCACTACAACTAATTTATGAGGTTGTTTGGATAGGTTTTCATTCAGTCTTCTTTTGTAATACAATTGCCTATTTTTAAAAATTTGTTTTAATTTTTTTTATTTGTTCTAATTAGTTATACATGACAGAAGAATGTATATCATTTCATTGTACACAAATGGAGTACAACTTTTCATTTTTCTGGTTGTACACGACATAGAATTGCACCGTTATGCAATCATACATGTACCTAGAGTAGTGATGTCTGTCTCATTCCACCATCTTTCCTACCCCCATGTCCCCTTCCCTCTACCTCCTTTCCTTTGGCCAATCCACAATTCTTTCATTCTTCCCATGCTCCCTCCCCCGATTATGGATCTGCATTCACTTATCAGAGAGAACATTTGGCCTTCAGTTTTTTGGGATTGGCTTACTTTGCTTAGCATCATATTCTCCAACTCCATCCATTTACCTACAAATGCCATAATTTTATTATCTTTTAATGCTGAGTAATACTCCATTGTGGATATATGTGTAACACAGTTACAATTGCCTATTTTTAAGAAAAGTAAAAATTTTCTAGTGTTGTCTTTATCATTTTTATATGCATTAATAGGAACTTCTGTATTTTTTTTTAATATTTATTTTTTAGTTGTGCTTGGACATAATACCTTTATTTATTTTTATGTGGTGCTGAGGATTGAACCCAAGGCTTCACATGTGCTCTACCACTGAGCTACAACACAATTTTTTCTGAAATTGTGTTTTTCAGTATTTTATTTTATTTCCTTTATTTATTTTGTGTGTGCTGGAAATCCACCCTAGGGCATTGTGAATGTTAGGCGAACACATGCCCATAATTCCAGCCACTCTGGAGGCTGATGCAGAAAGATCTAGAATTTGAAGCCAACCTGAGCAACTTACCTGTCTCTAAAAATAAAACCAAGGAAAATAAATAAACAAATAAAAACAATGACTAGGAGTGTAACTCAGTGGTAGAGCTGCTTGCCTAGCAATATATGAAGCTCTGATTTCAGTCCTTAAAACAGCAACAACAAAAAAGAGAGACAGAGAGAGAATTTATTCTTAAGTACCATTTGGAGAAAAAATATTGACAAGATTATGGTTATCAAATAGCCAATAAAATAAATTGTAAAGCAAAGATATGGTGTAGTATGATGAAATTAATTATAAATATAAGAGACCATGAAAAAGTATAATTCTTGAACCAATGGTAAACCCTATGTTAACTATTATCTAGTGAGAACTATGAGCAAGTATCAAAAGGTCTTACTTTGGCAGATCTGACGAAATATACAGACCTTATGTAGTATACATAATATATAGATTTAACATATGATTAGAATCAAAACTAACACACATGAAAAATTAGTGGTCATTCTTTCATTGTGATTGTGAATGTAACTTATAGTAGGCCCAGCAATAGAGATTTAAAAATATATTCTAGCTATGTGCAGTGACTCATGTCTCTAATCCCAGTGACTCCGGAGGATGAAGCAGAATGATCACAAGTTCAAGGCCAGTCTACACAATTTAGCAAGACCCTATCTCAAAATAAATAGAAAGGGGCTGGGGGTATAACTCAGTGGTATAGCATCCTTGGGTTAAATCTTCAGTACCATAAAAATAAATAAGCAAATAAATGAACAAATAGGACTGAGGATATAGCTCAGTGGTAAAATTCCTTTGGGTTCAATACCCAGTATAAAAAATAAATTATATATTCATAGATCTGGAAATGTATGTAGGCTCAGTGGGTCCTGGATTCAAGCTCTAGTATCAAAATATAAAATAAAATAAAAATACAGTCTGGGGAATAAAAGGCAAGAAAACACAATCATAGTGCCAGGAGATTTGATGCCACAGTAGAAACACAAACAAAATACAACTGGTATACAAAGCAAGAGCAATAATGATACAGAGAAAAGAAAATTAGTGTAATTTAGATTAGTCATATAGGCTTAATTTACAAAATAAACAAAACCAGGCAATGTAGTATCATGTTTTTATTGCCTGATGTCTTTTTCAGGAATTTGTATAATATTTTTCTATTTTACAAAATGATATTACAAACCACACAAAGCTGTTTATAAATCATATGTGAGTATGCCAAGGGTTTCTCTTCATATTGTAGTGTGCTAATTATAAACTACATTCAAAGCCAGACATATTTGAACAAATAAGATAACTAGTTTATTTATTGTATTGTACAGAAATGGCTTATAGGAATAATTAATACTTTCTAAACATACAGATTAAAATTTTTCATTAAATGTAATATTAGTTTTGATTTTTTTAACACTTTTTCTTTTGTTATTTCTTACTAAGGGTCAACTGTATTTGTTGGTAACAGACCAGGGATTTCTTACTGAAGAAAAAGTTGTTTGGGAAAGCCTGCACAATGTAGATGGTGATGGAAATTTCTGTGACTCAGAATTTCATCTTCGGCCTCCTTCAGATCCTGAAACTGTATACAAAGGACAACAAGATCAAATAGATCAGGTAAGCTTATTTTGCCTTTTTTCATATTGTTTAAAATATTCTTTTCAAATGTCAATTTGGTTATCCAAATTTTTTGAATTAGATTCATTCTTAATTTCTTTTTTTTTTTTGATGTTGTAAAATCAAAGTACTACTTTATTAAATGAGTTATTTTACACAATATGAACATCAATATAATTAAAATTGTAAAAAAATTTTTATAACAAGGATGGACAGATTCATTCTTAATTTCTTTGTGAGGTTTTCCTGATACTTCCTAAATAGGTAAGTGATCATTCTATATGTACATTAATTATACACTTTGGCACAGAAGGCTTGATCATATTAAAATGTGAAGGTCATGATAAGGAGTTTGAATTTATTCCAATTGCAGTAAGGAAGCTATGCCAATTATTAAATATGAAAGTGACATGATCTACTGAATTTTTGTTTTATTATTTTGTACGGGGGATTGAACTCAGGGGGACTTTACCACTAAACTACATCCCCAGTCTTTTATATTTTTTATTTTGGGTCTTACTAAATTGCTGAGGGTCTCACTGAGTTGCCTATACTGGCCTTGAACTTTCCACCCTCCTGACTCAGCCTCCTGAATTACTGGGATTACAGGCTTGCTGCACTGTGCCTGACCTGGGTATTTTCACATTTTTAAGAAACAGAGGATGCGTAGGAAGGACAGGGATGTAAATAGAGACCAACAATTCAAGCAAGAAGAAATGAAGAGATTAAGCACATATTTGAAACATTTTGACTAATCAGGGCAGAAAAGAGGGACTTTAGAAGATAGCATATACTGGGCAAAGAGTAGTTAGGTTTTCTAAGAAAAGGAGGAGCAGACACAGCAGAGGAGCCCTAAGCAATAAACCTTTCATTTAGAACTGAAACAAGATTTTTGCCTGCTATAGGCGGGCAGTTTTGGAGCTAAAGTGTGTTTATTACTTAAAATATGACAATGATATTAATTCTTCCCTGCTGAGGCATAAATATGGTTATGTTAAACTATGAACATAAATTTTGATAATAACAATTTAAGTGCATAGAGACTGTTCACTTAGCTAATATTCAATGAGAAGTTGTATTACTGGAACTATAACTAGGTCCTGCAGATACAAAGATAAATCATAGCCAAGTGTGGTGTCGCTTGCCTGTAATCCCAGTGCCTTGGGAGTCTAAGGCAGGAAGATTGCAAATTCGAGTCCAGCCTGGGCAACTTAGCAAGACCCTGACTCAAAATAAAGAATAAAAAGTACTGAGGATGTAGCTGAGTGGTAAAGTGCCCATGGGTTCAAACTCCAGTGCATTAAAAAAAAAAAAAAATGGTGGGGCTGGGGTTGTGGCTCAGTGGTAGAGCACTTGCCTAGCATGTGAGAGGCACTGGGTTCGATTCTCAGCACCACAATAAATGAATAAATGAATAAAGGTCCATCAATAACTAATAAAATTTTTTTTAAAAAATCATTCAGTCCTGTCCTCAAAGGTGCTACAATAGCAGAGGGAGCAGAAATTGAACCAACTATTATTGTATATTAAGTTCTATAAGAGTAATTTGAATAGCAAGCTATGATGCATAGAAGAATATTTGATTTCAACCAATAACTTCTACATATATATTCTTCAATAAATATATAATATATTTAGATAAGTATATAATTATGAAAAAAATGTTTATTTGGAAAAAAAAGAATACTTGATTTCAACAAATGTTAATCTTCCTAGGACTTTTGACTTTTTTTTTTTTTTTTTTAAATAGCTTTGATAGTAAAGGTACTCATTTTCCTTCAGGTGCCATAAAGAATTATATAGCCTCCATATAGAGGCTTAAGTAATAAAGAGAAATGTGTGAAATTTTTGTAACAACTATATGTAAAAATTAATGGAGCAGAGGAAATGAATTTGTAAGGTCATTGTGATTAGTGTCTGTGGAAATAGCAAGAAGGGAGATTCAAAACTATGGGACTTGGTAAAGAGCAAGTTGGAAACTGAAAAAATTTTGAAGGACAAACTCTTAATATTAGTAAGATACTCATGAGTAAGTAGTATAAATTCTTCATAGGAATGACCTTCTACATGTCCTCTAAGTTACTTAAATTCTCGTTTTTGAGGGTAGATGATAGGTGCACAAAATAGTCAGTTTTCATTTAGCGCCAAAGTGGGTTTTAAGTCAGATAATAAAACTTTTTTTTTTTTTTAATACTGGGGATAGAACTCAGGGCACTCCATCACTGAGCCACCTCCCTAGCCCTTCTTTATATTTTATTTAGAGTCAGGGTCTCATTGAGTTGCTTAGAGACTTGCTAAATTGAACTTTTGATCCTCCTGCCTCAGTCTCCTGAGTCATTGGGATTACAGGCATGCACCACCACACCCAGCTTTTAGGGTTTTTAAAAAAGATTTTTTTATGACATTAAATGAAAAAGAAAATGTTGTAATAGAGGTGGGAGATGTTGAGTTTGTATGTGAACGTAGAAAAATATGGGGTTAATATATACTATTTATATATATGTATGTTTCTATATACTGTTAACAATAGTTATCTCTAATAATATTTTGGCCACATAAAATTTTCTTATCGTTTTTTGAAATTGCTAAATGCATGTGTTCCTTTTGAAAATAGCCGAGTTTTCGGGGCTGGGGATGTGGCTCAAGCGGTAGCGCGCTCGCCTGGCATGCGTGCAGCCCTGGTTCGATCCTCAGTACCACATACAAGCAAAGATGTTGTGTCCGCCAAATACTAAAAAATAAATATTAAAATTCTGTCTCTCCCTCTCTCTCTCTCTCTCTCTCTCTCTCTCTCTCTCTCTCTCTCTCTCTCTCTCTTTAAAAAAAAGAAAAAAGAAAATAGCCGAGTTTTTTCTTTTTCTTTTTTAAGATCTTTTCTACGTACTCCCCAAAGAACCCCAAACCCTGCATTTTTTTTTTAAGAGAGAAAGAGAGAGAGAATTTTTTAACATTTATTTTTTAGTTATCGGTGGACACAACATCTTTGTTTGTATGTGGTGCTGAGGATCGAACCCGGGCCACACGCACTACCGCTTGAGCCACATTCCCAGCCTCTTTCTTTCTTTCTTCCCTTCCCTTCCCTTCCCTTCCCCTCTCCCCTCCCCTCTCCCCTCCCCTCCCCTCTCCCCTCCCCTCCCCTCTCCCCTCCCCTCCCCCCTCCCCTCCCCTCCCCCCTCCCCTCCCCTCCCCCCTCCCCTCCCCTCCCCCCTCCCCTCCACTCCACTCCCCTCCCCCCTCCCCTCCCCTCCCCTCCCCTCCCCCCTCCCCTCCCCTCCACTCCCCTCCCCTCCCCTCCCCTTTCCTTCCCTTTCTCTTTCTTTCTCTTTCTTTCTTTTTTTCGGTACTGGGAATTGAACTCAGGGGCACTCAACCACTGAGCCACATCCCTAGTCCTATTTTTGCATTTTATTTAAGACAGGGTCACATTGAGTTGCTCAGCACCTCAGCCTCCCAAGCCACTAGGATTACAGGCATGTGCCACCCGCTCCTGGCTTTTTTTATTTAAAGCTTTCTTGAATATCTTTTTAAAAATATTTTTTAGTTGTAGATGGACACAATGCCTTTATTTTATTTACTTATTGTTTTGTAGTGCTGAGGATCGAACACTGTACCCCACATGTGCTAGGCAAGCACTCTACCACTGAGCCACAACCCCAGCCCTTTTGAATATCTTATTTATTGCTTCTAGAAAGAATTTCAAATGAGTTCCTAAAATATTTTAAACAATGATGACATCACTGAAATAAGTGCTTAGCTCCCCAAAGGAAATACTTGGCAATATAACTCATTTTAATATTTAAACTCTGATGGTTTTTTTTTATTGGTGCATTATAATTGTACATAGTCTGATACAGAGCTTCATGAACACAACATCTATATTCATTTTTATTAGTTCTTGAGTGAAATCTCAAAACTAAAAATGGTTATAATTTAATTCCTTAGGACTATCTTATGGCATTATCTCTACAACAAGAACAGCAGAGTCAAGAGATGAATTGGGAACAAATCCCAGAAGGAATCAGTGATTTGGAACTAGCAAAGAAACTTCAAGAGGAAGAAGACAGACGCGCTTCTCAGTACTACCAGGAACAAGAACAAGCAGCAGCAGCTGCTGCTGCTGCTACTACTACTACTGCTAATACACAGGCCCAGGTAAAAGCAGCGTTGTGATTCTTACTGGGGATATAGCTCAGGTGGTAGAGCTAGCCTCGCATGCACAAGCCTTGGGTTCAATCCCCAGAACCACCAAAAAAAAATTTGTTGCGATTCTTAGATATAACCATCACTTTAGCAATAAAAAGTCTCTGCTTGAGGTAATAAAAAAAAAGTTAATTAGGAACTGACTTTTGAGTTATGTTAGCATCTTAGTACCCATGGATTTTTTGACATTGTCCTAAATTTGTGGTTATCCTAATAATTTCTTATGTATAATTATTTTTCTGGAGATTCTGAATGCAAGATTTTTTTAAACTTATTTTTTAGTTCTTTACAGCTGAAACAAAACAAAACAAAAACCAGAAACCATTTGCTTTCTGTGAGGTAAATGTAGTCTGAGTTATTAGTGGAACCAGATAGTTGTTGATTTATATTTCCTGCTTATTTTTTCTCTTCCTAATTGCAATACCCTGGACAATAACTCTCTTAACCTCATTTTCCTTCTCTGTGAAATAAAAGATAATACTCTTAGATTCTGGTGAAGAATTTAAAATGTTAGCACTTAACCCAATGTCTATGACATATACTAAGTATTCAGTGTAAGTCAGCACATTTCTACTCCTCACTCCCTCAGTTAATGTTTAAGCACTGAAAATAAGATGATTATATGGGTTTCTAGATGTTAAATCTTATTTTATTCAATCAAAAAAGTACTCTCCTTCTTTTATATTATCTGTACCATGTCAGGACTGTTCCTTTTGATCGGGGTATATAAGAAAGCAAGATGGCCTTTAAGGTCTGATGAAACTAAATATAGAATTCTTCATTAGAATAAGTGTAAAATTGGGCCAGGGTTGTGGCTCAGTGGTAGAGTGCTTGCCTAGCATGCATGAGGCACTGGGTTCAATCCCCAGCACCACATAAAAAATACTAAATAAAGGTATTGTGTTCATCTACAACTTAAAAAAGTTCAAAAAAAAATAAGTGTAAAATTTATTTCTAGATCAAATATTGAGTACCCCAATCTTAATAACTAAATCCTATCATGTTATAATTAGTTTTCTTATTTCATAGACTATACTTATTCACACTCAATTCTCACAATTTGTTTTTTTCCTTTTAAAATCTGTTTTAGTATTTAATGAAGTATTGAAGAACTATTATTATAGTTAACCAAAAGGCTAATGTATTCTTATAGTTCTTAAATTAGAAACTTATGTTTTAGGAATTCCATTTATTTGGAATAATACATTAATTATATCTATCCAGAATGGTATATTAACCATGTTACAGATACCCTGTAATAATAACAAATTTGCGTACCAGGATGTTCTTTTCCCTTTGATGATGCCCTTCACTCTTGTGGCTATTCTTTCTAGATAACTGTGATAAAGCGCCTTAGAACAGTTGAAATAATTTCTTGGTGTGTGTTTTTCTTAAAGCTGGGCCAGCCGGCACAAGCCTCTCCATCAAGTGGAAGACAATCTGGGAATAGCGAACGGAAACGAAAGGAACCTCGAGAAAAAGATAAAGAAAAGGAAAAGGAAAAGAATAGCTGTGTCATTTTGTAACAAGTACTAGATTCTGTTGGAATCACCTATATGTGTTGAGAAACAAGACCACATGAGGAAAGGAAGAAAAACCGATAATACCGTCTGTGCCTGATTTCCCATTGGATTTTGTTCATGTTTTTCAGGGGAAAGGTTGTTACTTTGTTACAATCAGACTTCTTGAAATCACACAATATACTAATATACTCTTTATGAGCTGGAGTTTCATGTTACAAGTTGGAAATGCTGTGTTGTCATTCATGAAGAATACTGCACTTGTAGCCAAATAAGCAAATCACAGCGAATTTTGTGTCATAGTGACATTCATAATTCATATCAGTTAGTAAGCTATATCATCTTCTAACAATGAATGGAGGTATTTGATTTAGTCTGATTCCTTCCTGAAATCTAAGTATTAGCACAATAGTTTCTGAAATTTTTGCAACCTTAAATTATGATCTAATCCATGAGAAACCAGGGGTTTAATATGGAATTTAAAAAGAAAAAAATAAATAAATAAATAACAGGAATAAATGATCCTTAATTGTATATTGAACTAATTCAGCCCTTGAACAGCTTTACCTTTCTTTAGTAATGTACATTTTAGATATTAAGAACAAATAATGGAGCTTGGATTTAATTTAGATAGAAAAAAAAATAAAGATTTGTATTTCTTTTCCAATAGCAAAAAAAAAAAAAAATTATATAACACTAATACTTACAACCTGTCCAAATCACATATTAATGACTTTATAGTGTTGTGAAATTTTGAGGAATTTTTAAGTCGTTAAGTAGGTAATCTGGACCATAGTTACTATTTATTAACCATGTGACAAGTGAGTTTAAGGGGGAAACCACAGTGGATGCTAGGCCTTGTAAATATTGAGAGTGTAGGAAAGTAGATAGTTCAGTGTCTACCTTTTTTTAGAATTACCTTGAACCTTAAATTTTAAATCATGTTTATTACTAGAAAATTAAATTATTAAAACCAACAAAAAAAGCACATTTCTATAAGAAGTAAAAGATAATCTCTGAGTCTAGTGAAAAGACATTAATAAAAATCAGAGTAGATAAGAGTTTAGAGGAATTTATGTAAAAGCAAGCAGATTTTTTAACTTATGAGAACCAAATAAACATAAAACATAGTGTTTATAGAATTCAGAAAAAAATATTTATTTAACTTTATTATGAGGCAACACATATTTTCCTGTATTTCTAGATATAGTTTGGACAACTATCCTTAATAGTCCTTTTTATATGCTTTATATTTAAAGTTTGTTTTTAGTCATTTTTTTAAAAAAAATGCTGCTGTAAGTAGTATATAATTTACATTCTAAGCCTCAAAAAATGTGTTTATTTAGGAACATCATAACATGACCTGAGCATCCACTTGGAGAGTATTTCTTGTGGTTTGGGGTGACAAAATTTTGACTATAAAAAAAAGTGATCTAGAATTTTTTTTTAAAGTTATAGCATTAACTTTCTCTGTGATCCAAAACCAGTTATAGAATGACTCTATATGTAAAAAGTAAAGTCTTATTTATGGAAGGAATTATTCTGAGGGGAAATAAATCCAGGGCCAAGCATATCTTTTACATCCTTCTATTTTGCATGTCTATTTGTGTTACATAATTTGTTATTTCTTCAGATTTCCTATTCTAGAATGATAAATCATCAGAGAACCTGTTTGGGGTATAAAACTTGGATACTAAATATTTGGTGAGTCTATTGATTGTAACCCAGAATATCTGGACATTGGTAAAGTAATCAGATATACTATAGAACTCTACATTGGCTTAAACAGGTTGGTCTTAATCCGAGTTTACTCTTGATATCATTCTGTTGGTTGAAGGAGAAAACTCAAACCTCAAAGTTTGTTCTTCTCAGAATAAAGAGTAGTGACAGTGCATTATATTTTAATAAAAAAAAACTTGATAATTTACAAAAGTATATTTGAGGCATATTTTTCCATAATTATAAACTTAGCTATTTATTACCCTTGAAGAATATATGTGTAGAAGTTATTTTTCTGTTGTTTGTTCCTATCTTCTTAATTTGTTCCAAAGATAATACTGCCATTCAGCATTCCCTCTAGAAGAAAAAAAAAATCACTCAAAACCAGCAATGCTGCTATAAGATAAGTAGATGTCAATGTGTACTTACAAGAAAAAATTTTTAAAAATGCAGTGTTTGTTAATTCAGTCTTTTTCTATGTAATATTTACAAATCAAACTTTATTACATTCCTGGAATTCAGTTTGATATACCAATAGTAATAATGATTAAATATTTACTTTGATTACTCTGAGGGAAAATTAAATGTTCAATTCTATTAAAACAAACTTGTCAAAGAAACTGCTCTCCTTGCAAATATAACCTTAAAGGTTACAAAGAATCTAGAGCAATTATGTCTTTCTTTTATTTTGCTCCAGGTAACAAATTATACATTCAGGCATTTCATTGCTGGTTTGCATTCAGAAGAATTTGATGTTAGTATTTTAAAGCAGTTTTTTCCACAATATTTTTTAATACTTGAAATTGTTACATATACACTGCTACCAGAAATTAGAATTTAAACCTTTTTGATTTTAATATTTATAGAGTAGATCATGGGCACATTTGAATCAACCAAATCACTGTTAGAGCTAGTAAAAGAGGCAGATGAATGAATGGCTGTGGTCACCATTTTTTCCTCTTGCTTTTGAAAAGAGTATTCCTTACATTTTTATTGACAATATGAGCATTTTCTTGTCAAATCCCATTGCATCAACAATGCTGTGATTTACAGTAGTTTATTGATATTTACAAGCACTCATTGCATGTGCACATGTATGTGTATTTCTGAAGCAAGACAGCTTCTCAAAGCAATTTGGGAACTTTCCCTCAAATTTTAAAATCACCATTTTAAGAATATTTACACACCTGGACTGGGAATATGGCTCTACAGACTCTCTATAGACTGGGAATATAATGTTGGAACATGCATGAGGACTGGGGTTCAATCCCCTGCACTACAACAAAAAAGGAAAAGAAAAAATATACACACACGGACATAGACTGAACAGGATAGTATAAAGCAACTAAAATTGACATTAGTTATATGCCCATCCAGTGTACTTAGGTAAAGAAACTTCCATGTTTCAAGGTCAAGTTAGTATTTGAATGAAGCAGAGATTTAAATTTAGGATTAGCTTTTGGAATGTATCTTGTTTTTATTGTCTTATATTTCTTGAACTTATCTGCTTTTCCCATATTATGTTTTGATTTCTTCCTCATACATCTTGATCTTGCTTAACAAAGCAAGTTAATATCAGAGATTAACTGACTGAACTCAACATTAACCATTTTGTACTTACACAAAACCTTCTTAGTATTTTGTTTTCAATGAATAACAAACTAAGTTAACTTAAGAGATAAGAGATCTTTTTTTTTTTTTTTTAGAGAGTGAGAGAGGAGAGTGAGAGAGAGAGTGAGAGAGAATTTTTAATATTTATTTTTTAGTTCTCGGCGGACACAACATCTTTGTTGGTATGTGGTGCTGAGGATCGAACCCGGGCCGCACGCATGCCAGGCGAGCGCGCTACTGCTTGAGCCACATCCCCTGCCCCGAGATAAGAGATCTTGAGAGGAAAGGTTAGAAGGCAAACATTTAAGAAGAGAATAGTTGTGGTCCCTACATTAATGTTGGCGTATGCAGCAGATAGTTGTAAAATCCTGCTGAAGAAAAATTAAGGCAAGAATTTTCAGAATTGCCCTCAAAACATCTCATTTATTTAAATTTCCTTTTAAAAAGCAGTTTTGTAGTTTTGCTTAACATTCTTATTCATTGTATCAGTTATTTTAAAATATGATGGAAAGCTTATAGGTTTTACCTATCACAGTTCTTAGGCATGCTGGAAACTTACTAATGTTTAATAAAATGATCTGAAGGCCCTAAAGACAGTCCAAAATTTTGTATTTTAAGGAACTGGATATGTAGAATTCTGGATCATTTTGTATTTAAAAATCTAACTTTTTGTCTTGCCTTGGGCAAAGTTTCTGTGCCTCAGTTTACTCTTTAAATATGTAGAGAATGCCCTTTCTCACTCTCCTTCTCTCACTTTCTCACTCTCTTCTTTGTGCTTCACACTCCTGAATAAAGGGCATAGTATAAGCACAAAATATTACTTAAATTATCACAGATATTACACATCTTGGTTCTTGGATGTGCAGACTTTTTCCAATGACAAGTCCTTTTTTGAAAATACTGTCAAAATTTGTTGAATTATCTTGTCTTTGAGTATAGCATCATGTTTCCAAAATGTATTTTGCAGTTGCTTTCCTGTTCTGTAGACTAGTGTCAAAATCAAGAGTATTTGGGAACTATAAAAAGCATTTTAAAACCTATTTTTTTCCAATATTTTTCACAGATCTAAATGTTTAGATTATCTTTGCTTTTTCCTCTGTGTTATAAAATGCTGTCACATTGCTAATACATATAAAAGTTTTTTGCATGGGTGAAATTGATTTAGATCTTTCAAATACTATCATTTTAGGGATATTGAAGTTACTTGTGTTTTTTTAGTGTAATATGTGCATTTGAGAATGTGCAATTAAATTCATTCTGAAAGTGAAAATAGTAAAGAAACTCATTGGAATTTTAGAGTACTTAGTTTCTCTGATAGTTTGGTGTCTTTTGTTACTGATGTTCAACACTTCTAAAACTATTAGGAAAATATTATGAGGAATTGAAGTTATTTTTCTCAGGTAACAGTTTAAAATATACTAAATATTAAAATTAAAGGCTTCCTGAACAAAATATATTGCAAAATATAGGATGAATGTGAGGGCAAATTCATGTTTCTAGAACTTATTTTGAGGATCTGTGTAAATTTTAATTCATGCATGTCTCTTAGTTAGTCTTGATGTCTTTGCCATTAGAAAATAGAATTTAATAAACTGTTATATACATATATATTTTTACATGAAGGATTCTAGTTTCTAATTTCTTCTGATCTCAAAAAAAATCTTTAAAAAAAACAAAACAGGGTAAAATTTTCAAACTCTTGCCTCAAGTTCAGCTTTGTTCTGAGAAAGGAGGAAATTTAGACTTGTCTAACTAGGAGATATTTTTTAGGGCATGGTACCATCCCAGGTAGGGTGTTAAAATACTATGGCATAAATATAAAATCCAAGCTTTGAACTACACTGGATTTAAACAATAAAAAAAAGAAAATTCCACAGTAAATCTTCTACTTCACCTGATATTCTAAGAATTTCTTTAAACAGTTAATTTGTCACTGGTAGCTTTACAAACTTTATACCCATGAGCACTGTCCTTTGAGAGACAAGGATGCCATATAAATAAGAGGAGCGCAAATCAAAATTCTTTGGAAGGTGATCCTTTGGATAAAGTAGTTATTTTACAGTTTTAAAAAGAAAATCATGAAACTGAAATGCCCATTTAAATTCACAAATCAAAACCAATCCAGTTGTGCATTGTAGTTGAAGTAACTTACAAAGCAATTATAACTAATACAATGTGTTTTAAGACTGAGATTGGTATTTAATCTTTGAAGATTGTCTCAATTTTGTCAATGTTTTTGTTATTCTTTTTTACCTATTGTATGAAGTAACCATTTTTCAGAGTACATAGAATATCTTAGCTTTGTAGATTTTTTTTTTAAATGGGGATTTGAAAAGCCTCCATTGTCTTTTGTTTTGCTGTTTTCCTCAATAAAATGACAACTATTGTCAAAAATCCACATATAACAAGTAAGACAATACGACAGAAGATTGGTGTATCATTACATTCATAGTAGCAAAATCGATTATCTTTGCCTATTAAACTTTAGAGGTACTCCAAAAGTCATTTCCTAATGCTAGCTCATGTGAATCTTTTTTCTTGAATTGTGCAGAATAATTGAATTGAAAAATATTTAAGGGAATAGCAAGTGAAATGGAATAATGACTGAAGAAAAGTTGTAATCTTGAAATATAGCAAAAAAGAGAAACAAGTTTTCTTCTTCCACTTCAGTGTTGGACTAATTGGGTCAAAAATTTGTTATGAAGGCCTAAGGGTATGGCAAATGGTAGAGCACTTGCCTACCATGCACAAGGCCCTGGGTACAATCTCCAGTACCTGCACCAAAAAAAAAAAAAAAAAAAAATTGCCATGAGGAGCTGGTAGTAGATCAGTGGTAGAGCACTTGCCTACCATGCAAAAGGCCCTGGGTTCATCCCTAGTATCCCCAGTACCACACACACACACACAAATATATATATATATATAAATTTTGCTTTGACATACAGATTTTCTTTGTGCCAGGCTAAAATTGGCCAGTTGAAAAAGAGTTCCTTCTCAAAGAGTTTAAATATACATATTATGTTTGAGTGCCTTTTTTCCTCCTCCTTTCCCTTTCTATCTTAACACTTTTTCTGCTTTTGAAATAATTCATCTAAGCCTGGCCCAGGGCACACACATATAATCCCAGCTAATCTGGAGGCTGAGGTAGGAGAATCACAAATTAAAGGCCTGTATGGCAATTAGCAAGACCTTGACTCAAAAAAAGGGATGGGGATGTAGCTCAGTGGTAGAACATCCCTGGATCCAATTTCCAGCACTAATAAATAAGTAAATTTGTTTTGCTTTAATTCCAATTCAATAATAATAATAATAACCCTAGAAATTAATAGGAAAGAGCATCAGAATACATTGTTTGAATAAGGACACCTAAATGCATTTACCCAACTTAGTGTTGAACTGATTTCTATGAAATAAATGTATTGTTTTCAATGCTAATTATGCTAAAACTATTTAACTATGTTTTAACAAGTTTCAAAACTTCCATTTTTAGATGATACTCCTAAAAAAGGCATATTGTATAGGTGGGAAAGTATAAAATATTTATGACAGAATTATTCAGTATTATTCAACATTTAATTTCATGTCTGTTGTTGTACCACAAGTGTAGTGTTGTTGTTGGATTAAAATGTTGGGTGTTTTTGTTATTATGCTTAAAACTGTAACCAGTGAATAACACCTGTAGTATTTTTTATTATAGATTATATTTTATTTCAATAAACTTTGATATTTAGACCAAACAGTCTCTGCTGTGTATATTCATCTTATTAAGCTTGGAAGAATGGGGAGAGAAAGAGCTGGCTTATTGATTCGCATTTACCTGAGTTATTCCTTAGAATACTTGGACCAGTATTTGAAAAGTACAAGAGGTAGTAAATAAAGAAACAGTGGTGCACCATATAATACATAATACTTCAGGTAACTGTGAGCCTTTCAAAGACAGGGATAATATATTTTTCATTTTAATTTTCATGGTATTTGGCACTTAGAACTCAAATATCTGTTTAAAGGAAACTTTTAAATGCCTATATTATGTAGTTAGTTATACTTGCCAGTGCTTTACATAGTAAGATAATTAAGTAGGGTTATTAGTTTCTCCTTTTACATAAAAGTTATATAGATAGTATTCAGATCTTTAGTCCATAAGGCCCCTTCTGATTTTCCCTGGTTATCATCATGTCACCTTGTAGAGCCAATAAGAGAATAGTTAGAGAACAGAATCTTTAGTAAAACTGTAGCAAGCAGAATTTTTCTTTCCATTTTGTGCCAATCTTGTGGAGTCTCTACTCACTTTATATTATTCTATGAAGTAGGCATTTCATTTGTTGGAACTGTGATCTGAGACCAAGATGTCTGATCCAAGAGCCTGTACAAGCAAATTTATCTGCAAGGATTCAGATAAGTCTAGGCCATATCTATGTTCAAATTCTGACTCTGGACTTTTTAATTTGTATCTGTTTCATATTCTACAGGAATGTTCCAATTTAAGCCTACAGCTAGGTGTGGTGGCATGTGACTATAGTCCTGACTGCTGTGGAGGCTGAGGCAGGAGGCTCAGAAGTTCAAAGCCACACTGAGCAAATTAGCAAAACCCTATCTCAAAACTTTAAAGTGTTGAGGATGCAGCTTAGTGGTAGAGCACCCCTGGGTTCAAACTCAGTGTCACACACAAAAGAAGAAATAAAATCCTTCTGTTATTTTTGTTAAGCTTGTATTAAATCTATAGATCAATTTGGAGATAATTAACATTTAATCTCAATCCAATGAATATGATTATAAATTAAATTTCATCAAAATTTAAAATGTTCGGGGTTGGATGTGGGGAGCCATTCTCACATGTGACTGGGCGACTCCCGGTTTGGGTCTGAGGCACTCTGGCTGCGTCAGAGCTTTCCCGGCCCTCTCCTGATGAGAGAACCCGTCCGTGTGGGGGTGTGACTGACCACTAACCCAGGGGGCCCAATCACTGACCCTGACCTTGGAGTGTGGCCCCCCTCAACCTTCATTGGATGGAATTCTCCCCTGAATTTCTTGTTCCCCAATAAAAGGCTACTCCCTGGCGTGCTCTCTCTCTCTCTCTCTCCTGCTAGCCCTGAGTAATCCTTGCTGCCCTACTGGTGGTTCGAGGTGGGAGCCAGAGAGGGGAGCCGTCTCGGACCTGGTCATAGAATAAGATAACTGAGTCTGTGTGTTTTATTTCGATCTCGCTAGCTAACTTTTATGCCAAGAACCTCATTAATGAAACCATTGCGCTGGCCGCATGGTGGAATTGGCACCCATGAGGGGGGCATTCTAGATTAGCTAGATTGAGTGGGAGCGCGCTATAAAGATAAAGATAAAAGAAGTGGTGACAATTTAGGTCACAAAAGTACCTGGAGATATTGAAGGAAAGAGACGTTAAATTAATTAAAATGGGAAATTCAACTTCTACGGATAAGGAAATGTATCTGACTATTTTAGACAGTATAATTAATCAGAAAGGAAAACAGATAAAGAAAACTCAGTTATTATAATTCTTAAAGATTGTAGGTGAATATTGTCCTTGGTTTTGTGAAAAAGAGTCTCCAAATTTACTTACTTGGGAGAAATTAGGAAGGAAGTTACAAGAAGTTTGTCTTTCTAATGAATTATCTGGAGGCATAGAAAATATTCAGAAAATTTGGAAGGCTCTAGAAATTTGTCTTTTTGAATATATGGGCCAGAGTTTATGGCCCCCTGAAGACCTGTTAAAAGGCATTCAGAGAGCTGTTAGGTCTATTCAAATGGAAAATCCACCTGAGGCTAAGTTAATTCCCTTTCCCTTAAGCCATTTTAAAACAAAGGCGCTAGGGGCCAAACCAAAGGTTAAAAATGTGAATTTAAACTTGCAGGATCAGGCTAGCCCGCAGGGAGATTATAGAGAGCAGCATCATAGAGGAGAAACCTCCGAAGTCCTAGAAAGTCCTCCAGAAGAGGTAGAGGATCTTCCTGGAAAGGAAAATCTGGAAGAGATTCCTAGAGGGGCTCAGAGTTCTTCTCCGCCACGTGGTTTAGAAGCCCAATTTCAAAATGGCAACAGCACAGAGTCTGACCATGACTCGCAGTCTGAGGGAGAAGAATCAGACATTGAAATTCAGTACTTACAGAGAAATTTTAACAGGATGCGTTTAACACCGCCTGCCTAGGCTATTCGAATTCGGCCAGTACCTGCTAAAAGGACAAAATTTAACAGGTACGCTGGATTAACAATGACTTTTCTTACCCCAGTCCAGCGAGGTATTAAGAAGGCTCAAGAATCGGGGGAGGATACTAGCGGTTTTCAACTTTTTCCAGTTTTTGAGCAAGTAAATGAGCAAGATCAGAGAGTTAGAGTTCATGCTGTAATCCCATTTAAAACCATTGAGGAACTAAAAAGTGCATGTGAGACGTATGGTCCGAATTCGCCTTTTGTACAGAGCCTGATAGAAAATATTTGCTTACAGCCCCTTCCTCCTAGCGATTGGATTTCTTTAGCTAGATCCTGTCTGAGCGGGGGAGATTTCTTGCTCTGGCGAACTTATTGGACTGATTTTTGTACTGAACAGGCAGAAAAGAACAAAAGACAGAATATAGAAATGCCAGTAGAAATGTTTCTAGGAACAGGTGAATTTACTGATTTAGAAAGACAGTTAAATTATGAATTTGTAGTATACAATCAAATAACTGATTGTGCAAAACGTGCCTGGAGGCAGATTGTCTCTAAAGACCAATCCAATTTAGTTCTTACCAAAATCAGGCAGGGTGCCAGTGAACTGTACTCAGATTTTGTAGCCCGATTATACCAGGCTGCAAACAGGTCGATCGGAGAACCGGGGGCAAGTGAGTTTATTGTTAAACAATTGGCATTTGAAAACGCAAATAAGTATTGTCAAGACATTCTCAGGCCGCACCGTAAAAAAGGGACAGTTTCTGAGTTTATCCGCTTATGTTCTGACATAGACTCTACCCATTTGCAGACAGTAGCCCTAGCTGCGGCACTAAAGGAAACCTTGAGGCCACAGGAATTAGTACGAAAACCCCGCGGGAAATGTTCCGTTTGCGGGAGAAGTAATCATTTTGCGCGGGAGTGTCGCATGCGCAATTTTAAGTTCAGGGCTCTATCTACTGGTGATAATAGATATTGCAGGACTCAACCCCACGTGGCAGATCAAGATGCGGATGAGCCCGCCTTCTTGTCATCATTTCTGCCTAGCCGGAACACAAACTTCCGGTCAGCCCTCCCCCAGGCTGAGAATGAGGAAGTAGGTGGTCGTGCAACGTGACGTCATCGCGCCGACCATGGGGGCCGCCATCTTTAATTTTACTGGAGCCGAACAAAGTTTCCGTACAAACCCCTAATGATTTTCAAGACTTTTAAGAGATATTGTTTGGCTGAAGCCATCCTTAAAACTAACTACTTCTGAGTTAAGTCCGTTATTTCAGATATTACAAGGAAATCCCTCTCCAACCTCTCCACGTCAGCTGACCTTAGAGGCTAGAACGGCTTTGAGGAGAGTTGAACATGCAATTAAAAATGCACAGCTTACTAGAGTTGATCCTAAAGAAATAGTGTATTTATTAATATTTCCAACTGAGCATACCCCAACAGGAGCCATATGGCAAAGATTAGGAGTTATCGAGTGGATTTATTTATCCCACTCCCCTCAAAAAACATTAATTCCTTTTCATGATTCTATAGCTCAATTAGTAATTAAAGGTAGAACTAGGATTTTACGATTAATTGGATCTGAGCCTGATATCATAATTATTCCATTTTCTGTTCAACAGACTAATTGGCTTTTTCAAACTTCTAGCTCATGGCAGTAAGCTTTTGCTGATTTTCCTGGCCAGATAGATAGCCATTATCCTCGTGATAAGATTATACAATTTGCATCATTAACGTCACTTATTTTTCCAAAGATTGTGTGTGCACATCCTATAGATGAAGCTTTATCGGTGTTCACGGATGGTTCTAACTCAGGTAAAGCAGGTTTTTATAGTCGTGTTCACACAGAGGTAATACAAACTTCTTATACTTCTGCCTAAAGAGCAGAGCTTCAAGCTCTGATTTGTGCCTTAAATTACTTTTCAAATGAGCCTATTAATATTTATTCTGACAGCTTATGTACAGTTGGAGTTACCAAAAATATTGAAACTTCAGTTATTGGGTATACTTCATCACAGGAGTTATTTGAATTATTTCATAATTTACCAAAGACAGTGCTAATGCGAAAGTACCCATGTTTCATAGGACATATACGAGCTCATACTAATCTTCCAGGACCCTTAGTTTCAGGTAATGACAAAATTGATAAATTAGTAGCTTTTTGTCAACAGATGTCTTCATATGACTGTGCACTAGCTTCCCATTCCTTGCATCATCAAAATGCTTCTAGCTTACGTAAAAAATTTAGTATTACCAGAGAACAAGTTCGTCAAATTGTAAGCCAATGCCCTAAGTGTGTTATTCACACTCCATCTCTGCCATCAGGGGTAAATCCCTGTGGATTAAAACCAAATCAAATATGGCAAATGGATGTAACTCATATTCCTCAATTTGGTAAGCAATGTTATGTGCATGTCATAGTGGACACTTATTCTAGATTTATTTTTGCCACAGCACGTACTAAGGAAAATACTCAACATGTAATTTCTCATTGCCTAGCAGCTTTTTCTGTTTTAGGGTGCACTATGCAGATTAAAACAGATAATGCTCCAGCTTACGTAAGCTCTTCTTTTCAACAATTTTGCCAAGAGTTTAAAATTAATCATAAAACAGGAATTCCTTATAACCCCCAAGGTCAAGCCATTGTGGAATGAGCTCATTTATCTATTAAGCTTCAATTACAAAAATTAAAGGGGGGGAATAGGGTTGTGACTCCCCAAAATAGCCTTAATCATGCCTTGTTTGTTTTAAATTTTTTAAACTGTGACGCAGAAGGTCACACTGCTGCTGAGAGGCAAATGTCTCCCTCAGTAACAGGCCTTTTAGGCAGAGTTTTGTGGAAAGATTTACAGACCAGTCAGTGGAAAGGTCCAGATCCAGTGATTATGTGGGGCAGAGGTCATGCTTGTATTTTCCAAGAAAGTGCTTTTCATCCTATTTGGGTGCCTGAACGTGCTATCAGACATGGAAGAGATAGAACCCAGATTCAAGCGACTGAGGATCGACCCAGAGGAGTCCCTATCCAGAAGGAGGAGATATCGGAAAAGGATAAAAAAGACCAGATTGAACCAGCCAAAAAGCTGATTTCATGGGAAGACATCAAGAAGCTAACAACCCAGGCTTCCCGAATACTTCGACGCCTAGGAAAGAACAGGACCCCAGTGATGATGGTAGCAACAGTAATTGCCCTGCTGGGCTGTCAGGTAAAGGGGAATCAAGTAGACACTTACTGGACATATTTCCCAGATCCACCCCTGGTACACCCAGCTGTGTGGACTGGAGAATCTATTCCAGTATTTACTAATGACTCATTCATGATGGGAGGATTTACAGATACTCATATTACTCCCAATCATGTGACTAGATTTAATTATTCTGGCTACAGTGCCCAATTACCTTTGTGTTGGTCACACGATAAACATGCTGGCTGTCTGAAAGTATCATTTGAAGAAAAGACAGCGATTGGTAGACCTAGACTGACAAATAATTCTATTTATGGGGACTTAAAACCTTATACTAAATCAGTAATTAAGATGGGACTTTCCCATAACAAGCCAGTCATTTCTGCAAAACCTCCACCAATACCCCACTGTCTAAATAGTTCTACAATTGAGATTGGCACCTTTCCTAGATGGATGGATTGTGTAAATACCTTTCCTGTACAACATAAGGTATCTACAGATAGTGGGTATATTTTAGACTGGTCTCCAAAAATTGATAAGAGACAATTTCAAGAAATTCTGCTATGACACCTGCGGGATTTGTTAGTAATATTTTGACTTATAGTGAAGGTGGTGTTCAAAAGGATGTTTGGCGTTTAATTGCTGCCTCAGAATTCTTACATTTTACAGATAAGCCTTCACCAAAATTTGTCGGCAAGAACTGTAAAGAGGGATCTTGCTATGGCTTAAGAGCCTGTGTCCAATCTCCTTATGTTTTAATTATTGGAAATGTAAAAGTTAAATGGATAGATGACAGATATATTGTTACTTGTAATAAATGTAACTTAACCAATTGTATTACTAGGTATAATGGAGGAAAAGGAGTGCTGATACTTCATCAGCCCTCTTTCGTTTTATTACCTGCAAATATTTCAGAGCCATGGTATGCTGATGCTGGTTTACAAGTCTTACAGCAAATTCATGCCCAGTTAGCAAGACCTAAACGTGCTATTGGACTTATAATTGTTGGTGTTTTGGCGCTAGTCTCTTTTATTGCCTCCACTGTCTCTGCATCTCTGACATTGTCTCAGAATATTCAGCACACAAAATTTCTTAATAATTTAGCTCAAAATACTTCCAAAGCTCTGTGTAATCAAGTAAATATTGATGAAAGGATTGAAACTAAATTAAACGCCTTAGAGGCGACTGTTATAGACATAGGTAATGAACTTTCAGCCTTAAAATTTAAAGAAAGGCTTAAATGCCATGCTAATTATAAGTATGTGTGTGTTACAGCTGCCAAGTACAATGCTTCTCTCTGGGATTGGGAGAAGGTTAAAAACCATTTGTTAGGGATTTGGCAAAATAGTAATAATAGCTTGGATATTCTGGAACTTCATCACCATATCCAAGACATTCAAAATAATAGAGCTGATTTTTTGGATCCTTCTTCTTTGGCTAACCAAATATTAAAGGAGTTGAATGGATTCAACCCTGGAAATATTCTTAAACACTCAGCCTGGTACATTATTGGATTATTCTCTTTGCTGTTAATTCTCTTTTGTGTTGTAATCATAGGATGGTGAGTCTTCGGTACAAGAAAACAGAAACTCCAGAGAGTGAACCGCCGCTTCATTTTTAAGAAAAGAAAGGGGGGATATGTGGGGAGCCATTCTCACACGTGACTGGGCGACTCCCGGTTTGGGTCTGAGGCGCTCTGGCTGTGTCGGAGCTTTCCCGGCCCTCTCCTGATGAGAGAACCCGTCCGTGTGGGGGTGTAACTGACCACTGACCCAGGGGGCCCAATCACTGACCCTGACCTTGGAGTGCGGCCCCCCTCAACCTTCATTGGATGGAATTCTCCCCTGAATTTCTTGTTCCCCAATAAAAGGCTACTCCCTGGCGTGCTCTCTCTCTCTCTCTCTCTCCTGCTAGCCCTGAGTAATCCTTGCTGCCCTACTGGTGGTTCAAGGTGGGAGCCAGAGAGGGAAGCCATCTCGGACCTGGTCATAGAATAAGGTAACTGAGTCTGTGTGTTTTATTTCGATCTCACTAGTTAACTTTTATGCCAAGAGCCTCATTAATGAAACCATTGCGCTGGCCGCATGGTGGAGTTGGATATAAAGATCAATAAAATGTTGGGATTGGGTAGAGCGTTGCCTGGCATATACAAGGTCCTGGGTTCAATCCCCAGCACTACACACGCACATACACACAGAAATTATAATGTTTATGCTCAGTTAAGAAACTGAAAAGGCAAACTATGAACTGAAAGAAAAATTTGAAACATGTTTGTTTGAAAATGCTTTATATCAGCATACAATGAACTCTTAAAATTAATATGAAGGAAAAACAAAAAATGGCCAACGTGTGACAAATATGCATATGAAAAGATGATCTGCATCTTCAGTCTTTAGTGAAATACAAACTAGATCCACAACAAAATATAACCTACCAGAATAGCTAAAAAAAAAAGTTCAATAATAACCAAGTGTCAGTTAAAATGTTAAACAACTGGAACTTTCTTACATTGCTGATGTGAATATAAAATGACACGACTACTTTGGAAAACAATTTAGCAGTTTCTTTAAAAGTTAAATAGTGTCTCATGCCTATAATCTCAACTACTTGGGAGGTTGAGGCAGAAGAATTACTGGAACCCAGAAGTTTAAGGCCATCCTGAGCAACAGAAAAAAGGTAAACATTGGGGCTAGGGATGTAGTTTGGTGGGTGAATATGTGCTTAGCATGTATGAGGCCCTGGGTTCAATCCCCAGCACCTTCTCCCTCCAGAAAAAAAGAAAAGTTAAACATATACCTGCCATACAAGTCCATTATTTCACTCTCATTTACCCAAGAAAAATAAAAGCATATGGGCACACAAAAGACTTACACACAAATTCAGAACCGTTTCATTGGAAAGAACCTTAAACTGAAAGTAACCCAAATGTTCACTTCCAGGTGAATGCATGACACCAAATTGTGGTTCATCCATACAGGGTGGAGTGTTACTCATCAATTGAGCTGTCAATACTGGCAACAATTGGGAGGAATCTCAAAATAAGCATGGTGAGCTCAAAAGGCCAGATAAAAATGAGTGCATTCATATGGTTCAAGTTTCATTAAATTCAAGAAAATGCAAACAAAGCTATGGGACATAAAGTAGATCAAAAAGATGTATAAGGAAGCTTTTGAAAATGAGAGGTATGTTTAATTATTATGGTTTCATCAGCATGTGTTAGTGATAATCAAAACTTATCAAAATGCATTATGCAGCTTATTATATTGCAACTATACCTCAATAAAGTAATTTTAAAGACTTTTTCTAAAATTACAAGACAACTTTTGTTTCTGACCCTGATGGAGTAACAAGGGTCATGGTTGTCCCACTACAAAGAACTAGAAGTTCGGGCAAAACACACGAAAGAATTGTTTTCAAACAATGAATACCAGAGAGTACAAAACTATTATTCCTAAGGATGAAGAAATAAGTGAAGTTAACTCTATGGTTGCTCAATCTTTTTGCTTGGAAATATTTTGCTAATGGTGTGTGTAGGGGATTAAACACAGATCCCACCTTGCTGAGAATGAAGAGAAATTGGAGTTCACAGGGAAGCAGTTGGGGGTTAAGAAAGTTTCACAGAGGCAGAAGCTAAGCAGAAAAAGAACCTCAAGCAAATCCCTGTTAGCCTTTGTTTAGTATTGTGGGCAGTAATTGTAGGCAGATAGGGCATTGCTGGAAGAAATAGGTTTACTGGTGGTATTGAAGCCAGATTTAAAATTAGGCAGTCAGTATAGTTAGGTAAATCGAGTCTAATATCGAGTGAAATCTAAAATGGAGGCCATGTTGAGAATAAATTTCCGGAGAAGTTGAGCAACTCTTGAAATGTTAATGAAGTCCCAAGAAAAGCTCGAGGCCCAAAGTCCATCCCAAAGAAATGTTAATGAATAGCCCCAGCAGATTTGAAGATAGCCCATCCCAAAGAAATGTTAATGAAGTCCTTCCTGCCCAGATTACTTCTTTGGCCCACCTGTGTCCCACCCCTCAGGCCTTCCCATCACCGAAAACTATAAAATGGAGAGACAACCGCGCTTCCACGAATTCCATCTCTTGGGTCCCCTTCTTCCTCCAGAAGTCTTTTCTGCTGTCCTTTAATAAATTTGTAATTTTCCACTCTGACCTTGCCTCGGCGTGCTTCTCTGGTGTTATTTTTCAACATTGGGGAAGCAAGGACTCGTCACTGGTCAACAGCGGTAACAGTATGCCTTTGGAGTCCATATTTTGTCCCCGGTGAGCAGAGTGCTATCTTACCCTGCTTCCTGAATGTCATGTCCCCAGCCACTTTCCTCTACACCCTTACACCATTATGTTCTGCCTCACTCCAGCCCAGAGCTATGAAGTTTCTCATTGTGGATTAAACCTCTGATACAGCAGCTAAGATGAACTTTTCCTCCTCTAAGTTGTTCTTGTCACTTATTTTTGTCATAGCAAAAAAAAAAAAAGCTGACTAAAACATTCATGCCCCCAGACCTGCAGGGGTATGGTGGTTGAAAGCTTAGAGAACAATAGCCAATCTAAATGAGGCCTCTGGAGCAAGGGATATTCACCCTGTCCCTGCACCTTACCCCACCCCCCACACTTTCACCCCCAGAATACCTACTGAAGCTACTAAATTGTTTAAATAATGCAAAACTCCTCAGCACTGTGCTTGACTCTTAGTGATGCTGTGTAGCAATATGAGCATGTGGATCAATCACTATTGACTGAAACCGAAGTCACAGGACAGGCTTTCTTACTCCAAGGCAAAACTCCTGTAACCCTCAACTCTAAGTCCAGGTCCCTTGGAAATAGCCTGGGAAGAAATAGAGTTGAAAAGACAGTTGCATCCCAGAAAAGCTAGCCCTCCCCCCTTCCCATAACTGCCTAGGTTTGCCTTATTAGTTATCACAGACAGAAACTGGACACTCCCTCTCTCAGGAGAGAAAAGGCAGATCTGTAGTAGCAAATGCTTTCCATCTTCCTAGTTCTGGGTTGTGGGGCCAGCACTCCACTGCTGTGCCAACCTGCCTCTGTTGCAGCAAAATCCCTAACTTTCAGGATTGTTGGGGAAAGTATCCAGGTACTCTCGCCCATGCCCCACACAGGCGACGGGATTGGGGTCCTTCCTAGAGTGGGCTGGCTGTAAATATAAGCTAAGAAAGAGAAAAGAAACAAAAACAAAAACAAAAACAAAACAACCTCACAGTACATGGGAAGTAATTTTTTGAAAGTGGGGGCAGGAGATGGCTCTTTGATCTTAGGGATCAAGCTTTCACACTGGAAAGGCAGCGATGGACCCCTCGATTGCTTTATTTATATGGGGGAACATCAAAGGTTTTCGTTGGAAAGTTCTTGGCCAAATAAGGTAGGAAGTGGGCAGTCCTGTTCCCAACAGGTTACACCCAACTCCGGAGCTATGAGAGCTGTCTCACTAGTACAGTGAAGACAGAGATCTCAGGCCTTGGGCAATCTGATATGCTTGGGAAATCCGGGATAGTTCCCAAGGAAAAATCTAAGTCCCCATGGCTCAGTACCAAGTAAATACCCCTCAAGTAGCTCATGGGTGGCTCCCCACAAGGTACCCCTGTGGCACTGCAATGGAGTTAATTCAAACCTATTTACATCCAGGGTCCTTAGCCTGGCCACACAGCCATTGCTGTGAGGAATCGGATTTGAGGCTTTATAAGCCTGAAGATATTGATTTGAGGTTCTCTAAAGGAAAAACAAAACAAAACTGTATAAATGTGATCAGGCTGGAGACCCACCCCCACTTGCTCTAGTAAAGTAGACCTTCAAAGATGAAGCCTTATTAAATAAAACTTAATTAACAAATGGGTGATTGTCCCCACTGCTTCTCCATTTTAAAAAGAAATTTTGTAGATGGACAGCATTTTATTTGCTTGTTTTTATGTGGTGCCGAGGATCAAACCCAGTGCCTCACATGTGCTAGGCAAGTGCTCTGCCGCTGAACTACAGCCCCAGCCCCACTTCTCCATTTGATGGTCAAATTTTGGTTGTTCTTAAACCTGGAAGAATGCATGACCCTTTTCCATGGATCGTGCAAATTTCAAGCTGAGGTCCTATTCACTAAAACTGCCATGCTAATACTCAGCATTATTGAAATTACTAACTCCATCCAATCAGAAGCTGGTAATTCACTAGTATAGATTTGGCTAATATATTCAGTTCAATGCATATTTACACAGCTTCTCAGCCACAGTTTTCCTTTGTTTTTGAAGGGACACAATACAGTTTTACTAGGCTACCCACGGGGAATAGCTTGGCCATCACATAGTGTCTGCAGACAGTGCTTTAACTGCATCCATCTTTCTCCAGTAGCTCAAGTAGGACACTATACTGAAAATTCCCTTCTCTGAGGAGTCATGTGCGGTAAGGATATTCAAATCCAACATCATTTAGAACTTCTTGTGTTCTGCCAGCAACATAATCCTCATTAAGTTTTTCTTAATCTCACTGATGCTGCTATTTATAAGTCAACCCACCCCTTAAATGGGGTCCCCTTCAACAAAAGCTTCCAGAATCTATGCAAGTCATTCCTTTTAGTACCTTCAGAGACTCCTCACTATAGTGGCTCTGGCAACTTCCTTTCAACCTCCTAAAGTCTCTGAACCACTCCCAAGGCCAAAAGTTGCCCATAAACTGTTTTCTCAGGCTGTGCTGAGAGGTAAACAAATTGCTCACCACCCATGAGGACAGCCCAGAAACAAAACCTACACAGACTCTGAGCCTGTGACTCTCATTACTGCCCATTTTTTCGTGGGTCATAGAAATATTGTCCCATAGTGCAGTTGACTGCTAAGGCCTTCTTGATACAGGATGGATCCAAATCTGGGCTCTCTGTAGAACAGAGTGACTCCTTTGTCCCTGATCCCTTGCCAAATGTCACTCCTCCTCTAGGCCCCTTGGTTACCTGGGAAGCCCCTTGGGAATAAGAGTGGAAGCTCACAGACTGTGTGGACAGCATGGCCACCATCTTATAAACCAAGCCCAGTGGAATACAGCTGCTCTCCAACCCTCAACTGCCACGTTCCTGAAAAAGGATGGGTCCCAAGGGTCAGCACAACTGGCCAAACTTCAAGCAGTTGTCATAGCACAGGATGCCCTGCTTAGCAAAGGGCTGGCTGCCCATTTACAGATTGGTCATCACCTAAGAATTGTTCCCTCCTCTTCATGGTAAAGAATTCTGAGAATTTCTTGCCTTACAAAGATATAAAATATAAATCAAAGTCACACACATAGGCTGGGGTGGTGGCTCAATGGTAGAGCACTTGCCTAGCATGTGTAAGGCACTGGGTTCGATTCTCAGCACTGAATATAAATAAACAAATAAATAAAAGTCTATCAACAACTAAAAAAATATTTTAAAAAAAGTCACACACATGTCCACATATACTAAACCCAACATGCAAGGTCTCACCAGACATGCTCTATCCCTTCAGAATTCTAGACATTACCAAAAGCATAACTCTCACTTCTCAATATGCACAATGCTAGGCTTTTGGAAACTGCCTTCAATAGAACACTTCATCTCCCACAGATGAAGTGGGATGCCATGGTCTCTCCGAGTACTTTCTCCATTTCAGTAAAAGGACCCCTATATGGGTATCTTGCCCCAGGTTTAAATCTCTTTGTTGGACAACTCATCTTAAACCAACTTCTCTTTTCTCTTTTTTGGCATTGAGGATTGAACCCAGGGAGACTTTACCACTGAGCTACATCTCTAGCGTTTTTTTTAAAATTTGTTTTTTAGTTGTAGTTGGACACAATACTTTTATTTTACTTATTTATTTTTATGTGGTGCTGATGATCGAACCCAGTGCCTCGCATTTGCTAGGTGAGCACTCTACCTCTGAGCCACAACAACCCCAGCCACACACCCCCGGCCCCCACCCAGCCCTTTTTATTTTGAAACAGGTTCTTGCTAAATTGCTTAGGGGCTTGCTAAGTTTCTAAGGCTGGACTTGAACTTGCAATTCTCCTGTTTTGCAACTGCTGGAAATTACAGGTGGGGCCATTGCACCCAGCTTACACTAACTTTTGAAATTACTTTCCAACACATTTTTCCTATTTTCAAATTCTCAAAAAGGAGAATTTGAAGACTCATTATATATGAGGTCTATTAATGTCACCCCCTATCTTTGTAGTTTTCAATTCTAACCCCATCTTTTAAGAGCAAGGGACAGATCCATGGTACCTACTGGGACCTATTAACAGAGATTGTCTCATGGGTCAGATACCTGCCTCTTGGCCCCAACAGGGCCTGAATTTCCTCTACCCTCAAAACTGAGGTTGTAAATAGTGGATGGTTAATCCAAGCTCTTCCTCTGATTCTATAAAGGAAATAAAAGTTGGTTGCCCAGGGCTATTCACAGAGAGTATAGAGTACCAAGAGGGGAGATAGAAAACTCCACTTAGCGAAAAACCTATTCAAGAGATAATAAAATCAATGCCAGATCCTATAATAGGCCAGATAGTTCCTCCTTTGTAATGATACATACTAGAGGAAAATCACCACCAGGCAATAAAAGCCGGTCAAGCGCAGCTGCACACCGTTCCACTGGGTGTTCCTCTTGTTACTGTTGGTCTACACAGTGGAGGGACACACTTTCCAACCAAGTCATTGTTTCAACCAAACATGGCCTGTGTACTAAAGCAGGCTGCACATTTACAGATTGGTCATTTCCTAAGAATGGCCAATTCAAGCCCTATGGTCCAAGGCCTTGCCAGTTTGCTTGACACCAGTCAAACCAACACATAAAACAAAAAGCCCACAATTGGCTAAATTGGAGGGCCTGCCTATAGTTAAATGCTGACTCCTTGACTTCAGCCACGAGTCTTTTCACTGGCAGACTGACACTGAATTAACAGCATGTACCTAAAACAGACCATGTGATTTAAAACCTATTTGCTGTAGAACTCCACTCATTAACTATCTGGGCAAAACCTTGGATTGTGAGAGGCTTTTAGATTCAATCACGCTTAGTTAGGACTATAATAATGCCAATTGGGTCCTGGTGCTTCCATCCAATTGCTCAGTATCTCAGATGCCAGCATTGCTTTTGCTGGCAATGCACTCACAAAGCCCCTGGACTTAAAAGATATTTGCAAGTCAAACTCAAAAGCCCACCATTGCCTTCAACTTCTACAAACAGCTCTGTATTTTTTTTAATATTTATTTTTTAGTTGTAGTTGGACACAATACCTTTATTTTTATGTGGTGCTGAGGATCGAACCTAGGGTCTCGCACGTGCAAGGCAAGCGCTCTACCGCTGAGCCACAGCCCAGCCCCAGCTCTGTCTTATAATACCATACAGCCACAAAAACATGACTCATATCAACGTGAGTGGGTATCCATCTGAGAGAGATACATCAGTCCAAACCCCAGACATCATCCTGCTGACCAGGAGCCCACCACTGCAGATGGCATCTCCTCAGACACCACTACTGCCCCAGGACTTCAACCCAGGCACAGGATCACTGCTTATGCCATGCCCATGGGATGCTTCCCCTAGGCCTCAAGTTATACACAGAATAGTTATTGCTCTTCTTTAGATATGGGGGATTATGTTACTTTTCCTGAAATCAAGGTTTGCTTAGTCCATTATTCTAGAATCCTCCTTGCTCCTGGCAAAAATGTACACCCCTACATTCTCATGCCTCAAGGGAAATCTTGTAGATGTTATCACTACCTGTGTGTTTTATTTTGTTCAGGCTGGGTGGCTTACAAACAATATAAACATATTTCTCACAATTCTGGAGACTAGAAAGTGCATGAGCCAGGCACCAGCATATTTGGTGTCTAATAAGGGCCCACTTCCTCAAAAATAGCAGTCTTCTGGCTGTGAACTCACTTGGCAGAAGGGGCAAGGGAGCTCTCTGGGGTCTTATTTATAAGGGCAAATTTCTACCAAATTCCCAACATCCTAATAACATCACATTATGGGGGTTAGAATTTCAATATGAATTTTGTAGGGGCACAAACATTCAGTCTATAGCACTGTTCCATTCTATTTGGCAGTGGCAGGGGTGCTTTGGCTTGAACCCAGGGGCACTTAACCTCTGAGCCACATCCCCAGCCCTTTTTCTTTTTTGAGACAGTGTCTCACAAATTTGCTTAGAGCCATGATAAGTTGCTGAGGCTGGCTCTGAACTTGTGATCCTCCTGCCTCAGCTTCCAAGCTGCTGGTATTATAAGCATACCCCACCATGCCTGGTGGTACTGTTTCATTCTAAAAATTAATGGATATTATTCTTTCCCCAGGAGGCAACTGCCTCCTATTGGTTCAACTCTCAACTCCCTAAAGAGAAAACCTCATGCTCCCCACTACATTCTCCCCCTCACTCTTTTCCCCAATCTTGTCACATGACCTCCCTCCCTGTATCTCCAACCATGACCACAATGACCCCCCTTCTCCTTGGGTACAAACCAGCTATGAAAATTTACATATACCTTACTAAACTACGACTTCATACCCTCCAACAATAGAGGACTTGCCAACTTGACCTAAGGAATACACCAAGATATCACTGTCATGAAAAATATAGCATACTTTATAATATATTTTACAACTCGACCAGGAAATTGTTAGAGATCTCAAAAATTTCAGATGTGTAGGGGCTAGGGATGTGGCTCAAGCTGTAGCGCGCTCGCCTGGCATGCGTGCGGCCCGGCTTCGATCCTCAGCACCACATACCAACAAAGATGTTGTGTCCGCCGAGAACTAAAAAATAAATATTAAAATTCTCTCTTTAAAAAAAATAACTTTAGGAAAAATTTACTAACCGGTACTGTTGTATACTCCAATCTCAGTACTCCCTTTAAAAAAAAAAATTCAGATGTTTTTATGACTAACACCATATTGGTTATGGGCAGTTTATAAGGACCACCTATACTTCTATTGTTTTCCTCCCTTTTATTTTCATACTAAATGTTTTTAAGTGATTTCAAAACAAATTATGCTCTACTCTCTAAAATTTTCCCCTATTATTCAAAACAAACATCTTAATTACTGAGCTCAAAACTGATGTCAATCATGAAGCATCAACTGTAATATGATTTTTTTTTAAGTGCTATTTTGATCCATTTTTAAGGCCCTGGCTAGAGACTGGTTAATTTCTCCTATGAGTGGCTAAGTTCACACCCCAATTACTTCCTTTATTAGGCTCTCACACTTCAGGCCACTGTGTACCTATTCTGATCATCCCAGGAAAAGATGTCAGACAATCAGGGACAGTCATGAAATGAAATTATTCAAACTAGCCAATCTGCAGGGGAGTTCTGGAAATCTAGCTAACCTTACTCCCATTTGCCATACTTTGGCTGCCTTCAAAAGCTCTAGGTTGCTGCTGCTCTGTCCTTGAGTGCGACCCTGTGTGGCCCAGCATGGTGGGTTTTCTCCTATCTAGAATTGTATCAAAGAGTTCTGCCTTTCTTTTTTTTCCCCCATGTAAGCAGCAAAGAGGCGTTTATTGGGAGCTAGCTCTGTCCTCTGCGCGCACATAGCAACTGGTGACACTGAGAGGCCCTGAGCCCAGGGTTTGTATCAGTTTTATACACTCTTTGGGGAAGGCAGGGACTTCACATACATCATAGCGTCTCTTAGCATATCATCACACACAGCGGGAAAATCATAAAACAACTCTAAAATATGATTAACACATTCACTGGCGGGAACAAGTTGGGTAGGAGTGATTGGTTACTACAAGAGGGGGATTCGTTTGAACTGATTGGTTTAAGCCACTAGGGGAGTGTGCTGAACTACATGGTTTCCCAACATGTTGTCAACCACCGTAAACTACTGGGAGGGTCATCTGGCAGCGTCCCAGGTATTTTCCCTGTCTCATGCTGATTGGTGGTTGCTAGGGAGTTGCTATGGGTCCTCACCTAGCCTGACTGAGTCAGGGACACCTGACGTCACAGATCTCTCCTGTTATTTGCAGACAAACATCTCAGCAGGGTGGGTATGTGCCTAGGAGTGCTCTGCGGGTTTTTCCAAGGACAAGGGCCACGCCCCCTTCCTTGGACAGGCTTTGCTCTGAGGTAGAGGCTGGTTTCTCAAAAATGGAGTCACATCAGTTTCTCACTGTCAACAATCCAAATTTTCATGCACAGAAAATGTTGTTAAATCTGTAAAGCAGGAACCGACACTGCAACATAAAGGAGGAACTGCTGGGCTGGGGCTGTGGCTCAGTGGTAGAGCGTTTGCCTAGCAGGTGTGAGGCACTGGGTTTGATCCTCAGCACCACATAAAAATAAATAAATAAAATAAAGGTATTGTGTCCATCTACAACCAAAAAAAAAAAAAATTAAAACAAAAAAAGAACTGCTGATACACAAGTGACAAGGCCTAATTGCAAACTCTATAATGAGCAAAAGGATATAGACACGAAAAACATCACTGTGTGTGAGAAACTGATGTGACTCCATTTTTTAAAAAACCAGCCTCTACCTCAGAGCAGGGCCTGTCCAAAGGGGGGCGGGGACGGGGATGGGGATGACCCAGTGTTCCTAGGCACACAGCTACCCTGCTGAGTCATTTGTCTGTAAATAACAGGAAAGGCCTGGGGAGCCAGATACCCCTAACTGCAGTGACCAGACAGCCTTGACTCAGCAATGCAAGACCAAAGAATGCTTGAGACCTAATTTCAGACCATAGCAACAACCAATCGGAGTGAGATAGGGAACATATCTGAAATGCCAGGTGTTTCAGTGATTGATAACACGTTAGGAAACTGTGCAGTTTAGCATGTACACCCCTCACGGCCTAAACTAATCAGTTCAAATGTATCCACCACTTGAAGTCACCAATCACCCCTGCCCAACTTGTTCCCACCAGTGAATGTGCTAATCAATGTTGAGTTGTTGCTTGATTTTCCCGTGGTATGAAATTATTTGCTGTGTGATATTGTGACGTTTAGAATATCCCTCAAAAAACCTATAAATCCTCACCGAACGATGGACCAGGACTCATTCCTCGGGTCACTGCGTCGAAAATGGTTGTGACTCCAGGCTCGAGCTTGCAATAAAGACTCTTATGTGATTGAACTGGATTCGGCTCCTGGAGGTCTATTGGGGTTCCACGAATCTGGCATTACATGTGATTCTGCTTATATTAAACTCTAAGAAACGTAAAATCTGTAGTGACAGAAAAAAGTAAGTGATTACTTATGACTGGAGAAGTTGCTTGGGATGACTAGGAAAGGGCTTAAAGAAAATTTTCAGGGATGGAAATATTCTGTACATAGAATATGGTGGTGGTTACTTGGCTGTGTGTACCTTTGACATCATTTGTTAAACTGTACACAAAATGGGTGTAGTGTTAAACACCTGTAACCCCAGTTACTTAAGAGGTTGAGCCAAGGGGCTGGGGATGTGGCTCAAGCGGTAGCGCGCTCGCCTGGCATGCGTGCGGCCGGGGTTCGATCCTCAGCACCACATACAAACAAAGATGTTGTGTCCGCCGAGAACCAAAAAAAAATAAAAATAAAAATATTAAAAATTCTCTCTCTCTCTCTTTCCTCTCTCTCTTTAAAAAAAAAAAAAAAAAAGAGGTTGAGGCAAGAGGCTTGAAAGTTTAAGACTAGCCTGGGCAACTTAATGAGACCCTGTCTCAAAATAGGAATAAAAACAAAAAAGGACTGGGCATATAGCTCAGTGGTAGAGCACCCCTGGGTTTAATTCTTGGTACCAAAAAAAGAAAATTAAATAAACTGTACACTTAAATGTGTGCATATTATACATTGTCACAAGCTGGTCGGGCTGGCAACTAAAAAAACCACACAAACCCAGAAATACCTTTTTGGGGGGTCAGGGACACCTCCGAAATCTCAGGTATTAGCTCCAAATGCTGGAAGGCAAGGGGAGCAAGGGAGGCAAGAGGTTAGAGAGAGAGCACACACTGAACCCCTCTATTTATTTAGGGGAAAGATGGTCCAAAGAAAGTTTCACTCAAATAAGGCAAGGAATTGGGGTTCAAAGGGTGGAGTCTTGCTTGCTGATGTCTTGTGGTCAGTAGGTTGATTGACATCTTATAAAGCCACACCCATCTCTGGTGCTGTGTGGGACCACAGGCAAAGGAGAAAAGGCACAGCGCAATCAGGCAGTAATGTAAGGCCAGTCCCCTCAAATGCTCAGATGAGGGTAGCTCACATACATAGCCCATAGCTGGCTTGCAATAATATGTAAATTTTATTTGAGAATAATTTTGTGTCTATATAATAGCAATGAACACTCAAAAACTGATTTTTTTTAAAGAGAGAGAATTTATATATATATATAAACTGAAATATATATATTTTAGTTTCCAGTGGACACAACATCTTTATTTTATTTTTATGTGGTGCTGAGGATTGAACATGCCAGGCGAGCGCGCTACCGCTTGAGCCACATCCCCAGCTCGAAAACTGAAGATTTTAAATTCCATTATAATACCATCAAACAACATACTATGTTGAGATAATTTTTTGCAAAATATGCACAAGCCCTATATACTGAAAATTTAAATTTGAGATTATTTCACCTTTTTTAATATGATAGCTTGGAGTTTTACACTTAAATTTTTAAAATGCTGGTCAGTATGTATTGGAACAGTTATTTTTGCTTGGTGAATAAAAATTTTTGTTAATGCAAGAATGTTTTACTTAATTTTAATAATACCTTTAATTTTTTTTAACTGCTGGGGATTGAACTGCTTTACCACTCAGTTACATCCCCACCATTTTTATTTTTAAAAAATATATTTTAGTTGTATATGGACACAATACCTTTATTTATCTTTATGTGGTGCTGAGAATCGTACCCAGGGCCTCACACATGCTAGGTGAGCACGCTACCACTGAGCCACACCACTTGTGATTTTCCTGCTTCAGACACCTGAGTTGCTGGGATTACAGGCAAGCACAGCTGTGCCTGGTTTAAGTTTTTTATTTACTTTTACAATTAATTTTGGCATGGTAGTTTCTGACTTCAGTATCTTGCCCAAAATTAAAAAGACTGGGCTTTATCTTTCTTGAAGAATTATAAGCTTTCTGGTGTTTCTAAATCATTGATATTGTGGTGAAGCACTTGGATTGCTCATCAAGTACATGGAAGATATCAAATTTTCCTTTTTTCTTTTGGCCTGGAGGAGTCCATCTTCCTTATTTATTTATTTTTTAAAATGTATTTGACATTTACTACCACATCAAACAATGTAGATATCAGTGAAAACAATACAAAGTATTCTAATCATCTATCATTTTCTTTGCAGCTTTTTTTTTTTTGCTAGTATCTGGTGTGTGTTTAGTAATGAACATAATTAAAATTGGCCACTACAACTTCAGTCTTTCATTCTCAATGTTCTTTACCAAACATAATCCAAATGAAGTTTAACTGGCTTAAAGTAGATACATTAATTGGTAGTGTCTAGAGGAGCACTTCTAGAAAAGCCACAGTATTTTTCTTGAAAGTTTTTACATAAAACAAAAGATTCTCTAAAAATGTCCAAATTTTGACTATGTACTCTAAACTGTCTGAAGCCACACTCACAAGATATGCTTAATGGGTTTAAGCTAATGATCACACTGTTCTTTCCTAACATGGTGAAGATATAAACACCTTTGGGACTTAACAATGGTTCTTCCAGTTTATTATGTCACCTACCTTAACAGTGACCACACAATGTCATTAAGTCAACACGGCTAAGGATGCATTATGGGGTATTTCTATCGTTGTGAATTTCTTAGACTTCGTGTGATGACCAAATACTTTTTAAAGGTCAGTAACAGCTCTAGCTCATTCTACCAGGAAGTATAGATCTGTCCTAAAGATTAATTAGTTGCAATTGTAGCAAATGGCTCTATCCTTAAAAATCATCAAGACTTTCATAGGCAAGATACTTCACAACAAGTATTCTGGCTTTACAACAAGCATTAATGACTGCAAGGTAGGAACTGAGTACATGGCAGTGGGCTGCTTCTGGGAGATGGTAAGGGAAGGGCCTTTGGCCATCACAGGTACTTTGCCCAAGGGAATCCCTAAGTTAACATTAACTCAGCTCAATTAGTTCCTTTGGCCAGGCCACCTACAAAAGCCACTGTCTAGTCTTATATGCTTCTAGTGCAACAATAACAGCAAACCTGTCAGCACATAAGTATTTTTCGTTACCCCTCAGCCACTGGCAGGATTTCGATGGAGTCTGTGAAATAGTAATGCAGCTGGCCCGAGGTGAATCAGGGTTGGCAGGGCCCTTTCCTCCTCCAATCTTCCTGTTGTGGAAGGGAACCCTAGTGGTCAAGAGCCCAAGTCCTCAACTGGGTCTCAACCCCTGGGACGGCCTGGAGTCTGCTAGATCTGGCTCCCTTTACTCCAGGCCCCGAGAAGAGCTGTTCCCATTACCGCGCAGAAGGGGATTGAGGTTTAGAGCTACATAATCCTCGTACCAAGCACTATTTTGGGTTTATTCAAGTACCTAAACTTGGGGAGCACCCACCGTCTCTCATATCGAAGGCCTCCATCTTCCTTTTGAGAATCTCCCAATCTGTTTTTCACTATTGACTCAGCTAGCCAAATCTGCCAGATTTAGGTGTTCTAAATCTTAAGGATGATTGTCAACCTCCAATATTCAGTCAAAAATCTCAGGTGGTTTTTTCAGGTTTTTCAAAACATGAAAAAGCTATAACCATAGCAATGTGACAAAAAAATAATCACAGGGTGTCCAAAGTGACACTGTCTACAGCCCAGTGTCTGTTAAATGTTGTGCCCTTCAATATAAATGTAGAAAAGTCTGGCCTAATTCAAAGATTTTGGGTTGGGGATCAAACTCCGGGCCTTGTACATGCTAGGCAAATGCTCTACTACTGAACTACATCCCCAGCCCTTCAAAGATCTAATTTTCAAAGAGCAGATACCTTCTTAGATGACTATCTCAACAATGGGCAGGACAATAATTGTAACCTTTGGCTAGTAGGATTCTTTGGAGTATTAGGCAAGCAAATATACTTAAAATGTTTACATGTTGTCCAGCACATCATGTCTAGCCAATGCAGTCACTGTACGATAATCCCTTTTAAGAAATTCAGTCCTATTCTACAAATGAATATAATGGCATCACAACCCAAAGTCACAAAACAGAAGTAGGGTTGAAACTAGAGTTAGTTCACTCCTTATGAAATCCAAACAGCGCAAAAAGTGTCAGTGCACCAAAGGACCAAAGATCAGAGTGCTCTGGATGCCCACACCACTCCAAAGTCAGAGCCAGTCAGAGATGTCATGAGTATGACCATAAATACCCAGGAACAAACATCTATAAGAACTTTAAGGAGATCCCTCCTCCTATCAAGGGAAGGGCTTCAGAGTGACCCCTGGCTCCCATCTTTCACAATGTATCGACATGCAGAATGCTGAGTTTACCAAGAATCTAGACTGGATTACTCATCACTGATTTTTATGAATGGACAAGGAAAGATTTCATGAAGGAGGTGGTGTTCAGAGTTTACCTGGAAAGTCTTTCCTAGAAAAGACTTGGAAAAAGTACCATAAGAATAGTGGTAAACTTCCTTTCTTCCCTCCTTTCTCTCCTTTCCCTCTCTTTCTTTCTCATTCTGAAGACTGAACTCAGGGTCTTGCATGTGCTAACCAAGTATTCTATCACTACACATTTGACCCCTAGCAGTTAAAGTTTCTAATGAATTAAGAGAGTGTGCTGCTAGTACTGGGGTAGGGTCAGAGCTAGATCTATTTCCTAGAAACAAACATCCAAAGACTTCCTTCTATAGCTAGTAAGTTACTTTGTGGATCACACCAGAAAGGACTGGAGGACTAACTCCTAAAGAGCTGGAAACAAAGACACATACACTTCCAGGTGTGGATTTTTATTTTCACAAAAAGACAACAATGTCTTTCCACATACAAGTATTTACAAAACCCAACTGATTCACCAATCTAGAATCTGGGTTTTTTCCACTTCTCAACATAGTTGGGAACATGGAAACATTAATACCCACACAATTCCCAGAGATGGAATTTATCCATCACACAGTGCAGATTACCTAAAAGTGCACTTACCTGCACAACTCAGTCTAAGAACTTCGTGATACAAACCTTGGCCAAGGTTTTGTTAATCTATTTGGTTTCATACCATGCAAACCTGAACAAGTGTGCTGCTACACTAAACTGAAAATCAGTTCTCATTTTACAATTAAAAAGGTTCTCAACACTTTAGCAACTATACAGAATATGAAGGTTTATTTCAAAAAAGATTACATTTTTTTTAAACCAGGATACACAGATGCACTTAATGTAACAGTACCTTCTGCAAAAATAGGTTACATAATACTCAGAAATGCAAGGAACAATCTTATTCTCTAAAAATTAAGACAGCAGACTTTTAAGCTTAGACAGCCTCCAAAATGGAGCCTGAAAATGCTTGGTGACAAGAAGTAACTAGAGCCCGACACCGCAGAGGTAACGCTGCAAATTAAACCACTACCACACGGCTGCAAACTACTCTTCATATTCACACAGCATTAAACAAAACAGTTTCAATTCCAATCTTTTCAAATGTGTCTTGGTGCTGCAAGAAAAAAAGTTGAATGATACACAAAACTATTAAAAGTTACAACAGAACTATTTAACATCTTCTCTAAAATTGAGAAAAGCAATCATGTTAAATTTTTAAAAAAGAAAAAAAAGTCTGACAGAACTCTCAAGCAAGTCAGAGGTCCTCTTCATAAGTAGTCAAGTAAAGTTTACAGGAGATTTCAATAAATTATCTCAAAACCATGGCAGAGAGCTCATTTTCAAAATCGCCGTGGGGGTCCACCCTTAAATGGCTTAAATCCAGAGCCACTTCCTCTTGGCATGGAATTGCCACTGATCTGTACAATTCTATTAATTGGAGATGCATTACTGAAAGAGGTTTAAAAGAAAAAAATGTCAGAGAACAAAGAACAAATAATCACACAAATACCAACATAGAACATTTTATCAGACTTTGTTCTTTACTGTACTTTATCTACATTAAATCGATTACTCTTTCCAAAGCCCTATGAGGTATATATATCAACAGTAATCCTGATTTACTTGATGGAGTAATTGAGATCTTGAGATAAAGCAACTAATGGTGGAGTGTGAATCTGAATTTGGTCGTCTTATTTCTGTGTCCCTCTTCAGAGGCCATTTGATGGCCTACGTAAGAATGGACCCCAGATCAACAACATTAGCACCAACCAGAAGGTTATTAGAAATGCAAATTCCACCTCCCCAATTCTACTGTAGTACTAGGGACTGAATGCAGGGGCACCCTCCCACTGGGCTATATCCTAAGATGTCTTTTTGTTTGTTTTTAATTTGGAGATGGTCTAAGTTGCTGAATTCTCCTGTCTCAGTCTCTAGAGTTGCTAGAATTACAGGCATACACCACACTGTGCTATTAGAAATGTGAATTCTTTTCAGATTGGACCCAGGGGTGCTTAACCACTGAGCAAATCCTTAGCCCTTTTTTATTTTGAGACAGGATCTAGCTAAATTGCCAAGGCTGGCTTTGAACTTTCAATCCTTCTGCCTTAGCCTTTAGAGCTGCAGGGATAACAGGCATGCTGCACCACCATGCTCAGGTTAGAAATGTGAATTCTTAATCCCCACCTCAGACCACTGCAGGAGAAATTCTGGGGGTAGGACCCCCAACTGTCTGTTTTAATAAGCCTTTCATGAGATTCTGCTGTTCATAAAAGCTTGAGGAACCTATGTGTTATAATAAGTCACTCAAGAAATGTTTCTGGAATCTTTATATATAATGCAACTTTATGTATAATTGTATTATATATAAAGTAGTAAGTGACAAAAAAAGACCCACTCCAAAAAAACAATAATGAAACTGAGACAAAAATCTACAGTAATGGCTAGGCACAGCAGCACATGCCTGTAATCCTAGCTACTTGGGAGGCTGGGCAATAGGATCACAAGTTCATGGCCAGCCTAGGTAACATAGGGAGACCCTGTCTCAACCAACAATCGCACCCCCCCCCCCCCAAATAAAATGGTTTAAACAGAATAAAACCTATTATAAAAAGGTCTGAATTCCAGGCTGGAGCAAGTAAATGATATACCAAAATGGGAATTTCCAACAGTTAAGACCAAGATGACGTTCATGTTTTTCATGTTTTTCTAGTTGGAGAAAGTGAGACAGTTGCTCGCATTGGCCAAGTAAAAGAAGTTTCAGGCAACAAAAGGGACATGAGGGTTGAAACAAGAGAAAAATTTACTTGTGACCATGAATTGATGGAGATAGTTAAAGCATTTTCATGGAGGTGGCAACATACAGTTAACAATAAACAGCAGTGTCTACAGCTCAGTCATTGGAGGAGCCAGGAAAGGGAATCAAAAAGTGAAAAAATTATATAACCTTAGAAAATAGAAGACTTTAAAAATGAGGAAAAACAAAAGTGTAAAATAAAGCTTAACTATGTTAAGGAGCCTGAGAACTAAGAAAATTATCAAGAACAAGTCACTGGTGATCTTCAGACAGGTAGGGATTACAGGCCTACAACATCATGCCCAGCTAATATTCAAGTCTGATGATATAAGTGATCAATAGGACAGCAGTGATTGGGGTCACTCAGCCAAGCTAGTATCTTCTTTAAGACAAGGATATGGGAAATAAAGAATGACAAGAGAGAGATGGAGGTAGAGAGGCTAAAGATTGCCTGCTGAAGGGCAAAAGGACGATGATGTGAAGGTGTGGGGGAGGGAAGCAAAACAAACTTGCTTCTTCGAATATGAACAGGCTTTGGGTTAAATGTCCAAGAGTTTTGCTAGTTATTTGAAAGAGCAAGAAATAGAACATACCTTCAATTTCTTCTTCCTATGAATATTAGGAATGCTAGGTAGTGAATAACATGATGGTTCCAAAATGAGGTTAATGTTAATTACCCACTGAATTCTGACACACAGGCATACAAGTATCTAGATGAACTTGCCAAAATGCCAATCAATCAACTTCAATGAGGAATACAAACTAACAAATTAATATCAGTTGCCCTGCATGTAATCTTGTAGAGATTCTGAGTCAATAAAATGGGATATGTTTGGCAGACCTAGTTTTTATTAACTGTAATTTAATCTCAGAAACTATAATGACCTTTAAGGAAAGTATAAAAGTTTGGTTGTGTGATAGCAGAAAATGTCTTAACAGATTAGCTATTTACCTTGAATGTTGGCTTATCATGCCCGTTCCTGCCCGGCCATCACCCATTCGCCTTGTATCATGATAGCCAGGCCCTTGAGAAGGTGGACCATGCCACTCTTTCCTTGGTCCACTTGTGTCCCGTCCATGGCGTTCAACCACATGTCGTTCTTCAGGATAGTGCTAAAGAATAGCATATGAAAAGAAAAGTCACTGACATATTCAGTTTCATACTAATTTATTTATACTGTTGGATTTTTTTTTTTTTTAGTTGTAGTTGGACACAATACCTTTATTTATTTTTTTTTATGTGGTGCTGAGGATTGAACCTAGTGTCCCTGACGTGCTAGGCTAGCCCTCTACCACTAAGCTATAACCCCATTCCTAAACTGGTATGCTTTTAATACTAGAAGCAAAGTAATAAAGTACCCGAGAAGATCAAAAGGATAAGTGATACAACAGTATACAAAGAGTGCCCATCTGTTTTGTACTGAGAAGCTACTCAGGCTTCAGGGTAGGGTTTAAGGGAAAGGGTTGAGAACCTTAATTTCTATTTTTATAGCTTTCAGCACCATAGCATTTTTTGGCCCTAAGTATTTCAAATGCCTGGATCTATATATATTATATGAAGGCACATACACGCACACACTCAAAAAAGGTCAAAACCTTAAGACAAATCAGGTTGAGAGTATATGAGCAACCTATCAGGACAATGTGCAAATGGAACCTAGAAATAGGAGTTGTCATCTTCTTTTAAATTAATTATTTAATTTATTTATTTATATGCAGCGCTGAGGATTGAACCCAGGGCCTCACACATGCAGGCAAGTGCTCTACCACTGAGCCATAACCCCAGCTCAAGAGTTGTCATCTTATTTTACACAATACTAGTTAGTGCTATGGCTCTTCCAAGGTGCCACATCCATGACTACAAAAATACAAAGCAGTTAGCATAAAGAAACGGAAGCCATAGAACTAAAGATCTGAGGAAGAGTCAAGAGTTGTGACACCTAGCTTACAGGAAACTGAAGGTGTCCACAGAAATACTTAGAGACAACTTAAGGAGCAACATTGTGAAAAAGAGAATTTTCCTGGGATAATACAGGATCTCCTCCTTAAGATATGTTTTCTAAAAATACACCTGAAAGCAGGTGGTCAGTTTATGAGACTTACTTAAGTTTTACTCTAAATGAGGCAGAACATATAGACTACATACTCAGTCTTAAAAGTTCTGTTCAACCAACCTAGGTACCCTTCAACAGATGAATGGATAAAGAAAATGTGGTATAAATACGAAGTGAAATTAAAAAAAATGAAATTATGGCATCTGCAGGTATATAGATGGAACTGAAGATTATAGTAAAGGAAATAAGCCAATAATAAAAAAAAAAAAAGAAGAAACAAAGGCTAAATGTTCTCTCTGACATGTAGATACTAATATACAATGCTTGTGGTCCCCATCAACATTCACTGGATTAGACAAGGGGAATGAAGGGAAGGCAAGGGAGGTGGGAATAGAAAAGACAGTGGAATGAATTGGACATAACTTTCCTATGTTCATATATGAATACACCACCAGTAAAATGCTACATCATGTATGACCATAAGAATGGGATCCTCATTAGAATAAGTTACACTCTATATATGTAAAATAAGTCAAAATACACTCTACTGTCATGTAAATCTAAAAAGCACAAATAAAATTTTTTAAAAAAGAGAAACTTATTATAAATACTTGTCCAAAAAAAAGATCTGGCTGAGCACAGTGTTATATGCCTGAAATCCCAGAGGCTCCAGAGGCTGAGGGAGGAAGATTGTGAGTTGAAAGCCAGCCTCAACAACAGCGAGGTACTAAGCAACTCAGTGAGACCCAGTCTCTAAATAAAATACAAAGTAGGGCTGGGGATATTGCTCTGTGGTTGAATGCCCCTGAGTTCAATCCCCAGTTTAAAAAAAAAAGTTCTGTTCAAGATAAATAGCTCAATGAACCTGTCTATTAAACATTTTTACTTATTAGAAACATAAAAATTTATACAGCCACAAGGCCCAAATCTGTTTCATATATATGCTGGGTAAAATGATATATAATACTAAAAAGAATGCAAAAAGATTTTTGGCCAGATTCCTGGTCAAAAAATATTATTACAAAACCTAATATGTATGTATTCAAATGCAAAATGAAACACCAGGATATAATACAAAGACACACTTCAGAGGATTCTTTTTCTTTTTTTTTTTTGTAGTTGTAAATGGACAGAATGACTTTATTTTATTTGTTTATTTTTATGTGGTGTTGAGGATTGAACCCAGTGCCTCACGCATGCTAGGCAAGCACTCTGCTGCTGAGCCCCAGCCCCAGCCACTCAGGATTCTTTTTGATATTCAATTTTATAGAAGTATATTCTATTCATGCTAGTGTCAACTCAAATACCAATATTTCATCAATAAAATGAATTTATATAAGGCAAAAGTTTTTTGCCCATTCAAGCCATTAGGAAATCAAAACTTTCCTCTGCCTAGCTCATTAATTTACAAAACTTTCAAGTCAATACTGTCACAAGAATTAAGCAATTAAGGAGCTCGGTGGGATGGCACACACCTACAATCCCAGCAAGTCAGAAGGCCAAGGCAGAGGAGAACAAGTTCAAGGCCAGTGTGGGCAACTTAGTGAGACCCTGTCCAAAAGCAAAAATAAAAAGCACTGGGAATGCAACTCAGTGGTAGAACACCCCTGGGTTCACTCCTCAATTCCACAAAAATAAAAAATGAAAAGCAATTAAAATATATATTCTACTCATCTTCCTTTATTTAGAAGAGAACAAAAAAAGTTTTATTGCATTTCTATACTAAGCTACTTAATGAAGGAAAGGAGACAATTAAAATAAAGTCATCATTAAGAAGGTTCATTTACCAAATGTAATAATTTTCAAATTATAGCAGTAAGCTTAATAAAAATGAAATAAATATGTCAAGGTTAGTATCCTACTTTTTTACTACTGATGATTACTGACAGTTCAACTGAGAAAGAGTTAGATTTTTTGAAAGAAACAGTCTCTCGGTCATTTCAATCTAACTAATTTAGGCCACATTATAATGATACTCCATATTTGCAGAGTATGAGTTTCCAGTAAATCATCCTCAGCATTTACCTGGGCTCCACTCCCTCGATCTGAGATGATTCCTCTGTCTCCTTCTCTGCTTCCATAACCTGTGGCATTACTGCGATTTCCAGGGGGAGCGCCTCTCACGCTGTGTCCTGATACTTCTCTACCGGACCGTTCCGGCCTTTCAACTCTATTAAATAAACCACAGAAACAAGATATAATCAAAACTTCATTATAATTTTTTTTTAAATCCAAATGCATTATATACTGTTAGAAAGGTGTTAAAAGTACACAAATACCTTGCCTCACGTTTATCTGCAGACATGCTTCCTTCACTTTTCCAGGAGGTTGGTCTAGGATTGGGCCCTGCTTCTCGAGGATGTCTAGCGTGAGCAATATCAGGCCTGTCATGAATGATCACTGTTCTCCTCTCATCTCGTTCCCCTCGTACCTCTCGTCTGTCTGTTTCTCTAAGTTCGTTTCTTGGTGGTGGAGGCTCATTTCTTCTGGAATCACTGAAATTTTTGGGATACCTTTCAAAGCTTGGATCTTCTCTTCGTGCAGTTGGTCGTGCTTTTTTCCCTTCACTCGGACCAACAAAGCGTTCTCGCCTGTTGTGGAAAAACAACGCAGGTCCTAAGTAGTACTCACTTTGTCTTCTTCTGAACTTTACTCGTATAACCTGTAACTTATGCCACCTTCTTTTCAAAAAAACTAAAGGCAAGACCCACCAAAAAGCTAACTTTAAGAATTTTCATTTAAATTTAGCTAAATGGGGGCTGGGGATGTGGCTCAAGTGGTAGCGTGCTCGCCTGGCATGCGTGCGGCCCGGGTTCGATCCTCAGCACCACATACCAACAAAGATGTTGTGTCCGCCGATAACTAAAAAACAAAATATTAAAATTCTCTCTCTCTCTCTCACTTTAAAAAAAAAATAATAAAAAAAAATAAATTTAGCTAAATGTCTGGCAGGATAGTTGTTTTTATTTAGAATAAGGAGAAATAATGTCACTCAAATCACTAGCAACTTTAAGAATATTTTATTGTATGTAACAACTGAAGTACTTGTTAAGCTATGCGTTCCCACTCAGTATTAAAGGTAGGAAGATAAAGCCAGCCAACCCACTTAACCTTGCTATAGTGGCCTATTTAACTAATTTTGAACATTGAACCACATCCCCATTAACAAAAAGCAAAATTATCAAACACATTTTGATCTGAACATTCACTTCTGGCTTAGTACTTCTTTTTTGTGTAAAACCCAGGATTTTGCACATGCTAAGTGTTCAGTGTTCTCCACTGAGCTATACCCCAGTCCCATGATTCAACACTACTTAATTAATATTTTAATAGAGAACCAGAGTTAGCAATAACAAGTCTCAATTTTTAACATATCTACCTACCTTTCAAAAGATGAAGACTGTACAGCTGAACTCTCGGGAAACCTGCCCCTTTCCCGGTGATCAAAGTCATTAAATCTGTTCTGTTGCCGAGAGTAGTCAGATCCATGACTGAATCGTGCATCTGTATCTAGAGACAACTTTTTATTCTCGCTCCAGTAAGGGTCATCTCGCCTTAAAGAGAAATTTTTGCTCATTTATATGAAATGACTTTTACAATAATCAAAACCCACTCACTTGGAGTCATACATACCATGTTAGAACTGTGGACACAAGAAGCTACTAAACTCAAGACACAACACAATTTAGTTAGGAGTGCAAGCTAGCAAGGAATTAACTGCTAAATTCTGTAAAGTCATATAATGTTAGAGGAATTTAAACAGAAGAGAAAAATAGTCTTAAAAATCTGCCTGTTTTAAAAATCATTAAATGGAAAAGACAGATAAAACACTTGATGCAACGTTATAATAAACTCTAACTAGCAGTCCACAACCTTTGCAGTTATCTTTAACTTTGGAAAAGCAAGTCTCAAGCACATTCATTCCACCTAGTTCTTCACACAATCTACTAAAGCTCACAGAATTTATATTAAGATAATTAAATGAATATATTTATATTTTAAAATCTATTATTAATGAACACAAACACAAAAGAATTCAGTCTTTCCTAGTTTATGACTTATATTTTTGAACTATCTGCATTACTGATAAAAACTTTCAAAATGGGTCTGAGTTTGAGAATCATTATCAAAACCTACCATGATTACATATTTTCAATCATAACAAAAAAATCATTTGGCATTAAAGAAGGGGAAAAGGGAGAGAAAGAAAAGCAGACTATTCCTACTTGATACTGCACTGGGTCCATTCCAGTACTGAAATCCTTCCCACCCCCACTTGGCCATGACCTTTTATTCCAGGGACAGGAGCCTGTACTTTTTAGTTCTTTAGTCTTGGTTTGATAGGAATGATATAGCAAGTAAGGAAGAAAGTAAACAAATACCTATGATCTACATCATGTGGGCGTTTCAAAGAATTCCTTTTTTCTTGTTCATAACGTAGCTGCTGCTGCTGCCTTCTGAGTTCCTCTCGTTCTCGAGCAATCCGTTCGGCTTCCTTACGACGTTCCTTTAGATGACACAGAAAGAAGAACCAGCCAATACAAAATGAAGATAGAAGGTAAGCATATATGCAACTGTGTTTTAATCCAGTCAGTAAAAACCCATCATAGGCTAGTGCCAAGCAAAACACACACCTGGGACAAATAAATTTGATTTCAATAATCTATGCTACATGTAACTATTGTTCTGCAACATTAAATATAACAGGGTTGATTGGTGAAAGCTGGCAAGTATTTGGGAAGGTCAGATTTAGTTCAATCATTTGACTAAAACAAAAGCACTTAAAAGGGAATTAGATATAGAACTCTTAATATGTAGGAAACTAAGTGCCTTAAAACCCTGGATTGCAATTGTACAAAGAGAGGCATTATTTCCTTCCATCCGTGGGATTTTATTCCCACTATCATATGTAAGAAAATACTTATTGTTTTCTAAGATTGGGATAGTGACAGAGCCTGGATTACAACTACTCTGGACTCAGAGTCCTATGCTCAGACTATTAGGCTGCCATTATATTGCAGAGCTAGAGTTATTACCAATTATCTAGAACAGAATTACTATTAAACGTATTTTGAACTAGTACCTAATTCATTGTTATCTTTCAGGGATACTTAAATGTTCATTAGTTTAACTCAATGTATAAAAGCTTTACAATAAGTAAAGCAAATTTTAGGAAAAAAAATCACAGTGTTTGAAAAAGGTGAGTTATTTAAGATGAAAAGATTTTCTGACTGCACCTGTTCAATACGAATGCGTTCCCTTTCCAAGCGTTCGCGTTCCATTCTCTCTCTCTCTAGTTTTTGCCTTTCAATTTCTAGGCGCTCTCTCTCTCTCTGTAAGCGTTCCCGTTCTTCCCGTTCACGAATTATTCTAATGCGTTCTCGCTCTCGACGCTCTCTTTCTGCAATCTCTCTTCGTCTAACAAAAATCAGTATTTAGAAATACTTAAATTATGCTAGCACTGTGTGAAAGAGAATAGCTGTTGAATTTTTCCTTGAGGTTGTCAATTTTAAACTTCAACTTAATCTCAGTCGTTTTAATGTAATTGGAAAGAGAACTCAAAATAAAACTTTAAACAGATTCCAATATTGTCACTTTTTTATAAGACTGTCAACTGAACGCTAAATTTTTATAGAATCGTTGCCTTTTAGATGATTCCTGTTTAAACAAAAACCCCACTGAAATAGCCCACTAATTGTCATTTTAAAAAAAGATATTCTATAATATATAAATTTATAAAAACTACAAATTTGTCTAACATATATTCTATCTCCTTAAATAATTTATGTACTTTATTCTGATGACTTGGAATTATAACTAAAAACATCAATTATAGCAAATGCTATATATTAAAAAAAATGGTGCTCAAGAGTCCCGTTTGGTGTATTTAACAGATGGCTCCAGGTAACATGCTTTCTGGAGTCAGAGGTAGCTCAATCATTTAAACTAAATTAAAACACTATTTATACTTTTTATAGTGTTTTTGTCTTTCCTCACTCTCAGGTAGTCAGCATACTTTTCTGTCCCTCATCATGTCTTCCTCTAGCAACCTAGTGGTTCTCTCATTGAGTCAATGTTACTCCCATGGAAGCTGAAGGGGCACTTTAAATGACCATGGGGCTGTTCCTAGAATTTAGTAGTTGGGGACCAAGAACTCTAAAAACCTTATGATGCATGAATTGTCAAGAGTAATCCTACACAACAAAAACCATCCAACATGCCTTTCAAATGCTACAGTGGATATTCATGTCATTTATAAATCAAAAGCCTTAAAATAACATCTGAGTCTAGAACCTAACTTCATTTTAATAAATGCTAGTCTTGTTTACTTACTTTTACATATTAATATGTAAGTATTAGTTTTACATATTAAATTTTTTCAGTAATGAAACTCCATGTAAACAGAGGGAATATAATGCTTCTTTTGAGAACTTCACCAAGAGTTGTTCACCATTTCAGAAATCACATTATAATGTAAACACCACTCCTGGTATTTGACTCACCAATCAGTCTGTATTTGCAGTTTTCACATTCACAGTGAGTCTAAGGTACAAACACCTGACTACTCCATTAAGTCTTCTAGGGAGTCATGCCTAAACATTCATATCTGGAATATATATTTTATTATAAATTATTTATTTCTCATTTAGAGTTAAATCATTATGTTAATTCTCTGGAAATTATTTGTATAGGTGGATATGTTATGCATCAATGTCATTTCAGGCAAGTAAGAAGGGCATCTGAAATAGTTTTTTATTTAAAAAGGAGCATTTCGGCTAGGTGTACTGGTGCAGGCCTTTAGTCTTAGCAACTTGGGAGGCTGACAAAAAGGATCCCTTGAGCTGGAATTCAAGGCCAGCCTGGGAAACAGTGAGTCTCTATCTCAAAAATAAATAAAAAAGGGGTATTGGTCTAACAGGTTTGAGAATCCCTGTCCTACCAACTCCTCACTCCTTCTCTCCTCAAAACCTGTTAATTAAACAAACAGGAAGCTAAGCACATTGTGACTTCATCTAAAAAGGAAAAAAGGTTTTAGTGAAGCTGTATGGTAATGACTGTATTACTTAAGTTGCTAAAAGTATCTCTGGCAAATGAGTAGATGAAATCCCATAATTGACCTCTGGACAAGATAGTTTAGCATTTGGAAAAATATATTAAAAAACACATTCACAAGAATATTTCAAATGCCATCCAAAAATTGGTAGATGAAGGTAAACTGGAACTCATGATTATCTGTTGAGGTATCACCACTAGAAACAGAAACAAAATTTTTTGTTTTCAGTCTGATTTAAAAAAAAAAATGCCTATGTAGGGATGGAATTTGAATACAGTAACATTTATTGGTTGAGCAAGTCTTCCCTCACTTGGGCAATAACAAACTAAAGAACAATATATTTTTATTGATGAGTTTTGTGATAAAATTTAAGCACAGCATTTAAATACTGTAACTTACTTTGAAACTATCTCAAAAATTTTTTCCTTTAAAGTCTTTTTTTTTTTTTTTTTTTAAATGGCAGCAGCTTTGGAGTACAGGAAAGAGCATTGGACTTGGAGTCAGAAGACTTGGATCTGAGTCCCGACTCTGCCACTCAATAGCCATGTGGTTTTAGAAGAGTCATTTAGCCTCTCTGGGCCTCCACGTTTTTGTATGAAATACTGCACATAACTAACCTTAATAAATTGTGATTGGAGATAACAGATGGGAAAATGCTTTCTAAAATTTTGTAAAGTGCTATGAAAATTTAAGAAATCATAAATAGTACTACATTTCTTTAAAGTGGCAAATAGTCTTCTGCAGGACTATAGTTTCCAGAAATCTGGCTGGTAACTAGAATTAAAGATGTACTAATATAAAACAAGTATAAAATGGACTCTTTCCTACCTTCGGAGGGAAATTGCTCGTCGCAGTCTTTCAAAACGAACTAAATGTTCTCTCAATCTTTGTTCCTTCATCTTTTCAAAAGGCAAAATCTCTTTCCTTCTGTAGTCTTTGTCCCTTTTTTTATCTAGGCTAGCTCTCTCCTTTTCCTTGCTTCTTCCATGAATCTATCAGGGGGGGAAAAAAAAGAGGATTAAAAGTTAAAATTATATTGGGTTTTATTTTTCAAGTTTAACAGATCAATTAAAAAGTTCAAATGCTTGAGTAACATTTTTTCTTAGGTTTTTCAGCATGAACATATACAAAAATGGTTACACAATTATCTTCTTTGGTAAACAACTGAAAGAGTCTCAAAGACTTACTTTTTCATATCTTCCTCTTCTTGATGGCCTACAATGATCTCCCTTAGTTTTGTCTAATATTACCATGTGTCCTGGACTCTTTGAACCTAAAGAGAAAAAAAATATACAGGTAAACAAACATCTAAAAAATATTTTGTTGAAAAGAATATATACACGTAAAAAATGCTGAATTCTTATACAGATATTCACAAGCCAATACATGAAATAAAAAAGTTTCTTATTCTGAGAAATTAAATGGGAGATTTTTAAACAGTTCAACCTGCTAACATAAATAATTTCAATGAAACTAAAAGATCCTAACTCAATATTATAAATCAATGATCATTTTAAGACAGCTTAGATTTTTTTTTTGCTACATCCCTAGCCCAAATCAGCTCAAATAGTTAAAGAGAAGACAGTTAGTCCTACTAAAACTTCTTCTCTACCACAGACACCTAACAACAAAGCTTAAATATTCACCTGGATTTGTAATCTCAGGTTTTCCCTTCCACTGTAAAAAGTAAGTAGTAGATTGTATTAGAAAGGGATTGAGAAGAAATATACATAGCATACTTATTCGCTTCTTTTCTTCACTTTTTTTAATCGATTCTGAAGTTTGGCCACTTCCTCCATTATCATTCTTCTCATCTTTACCTTCTATTTTCTTAGCATCCTTGCTCTCTTTTTTTTCAAATTTTTCAGATGACCTTTTCTCTTCTTTTTTGACAGAGGCTTGTATCCTGACCATATCACCCCAGACAAGAAAACAGAATGAGGACTACTTCATTAATGTACCAAAAAGTCTATATGTATATTAAAAACAAAACAAAACAAAACAAAATGTAACCTAGCACTAAATAAAACTATTATGGTTTGGATATGAGGTGTCCCCCAAAATCTCCTGTGCTAGTGCAGGAATTTATAGATGAAATGATTGGATTGTGAGAGGTATAATCTAATCAGTCCATTCTTGTTTGAATGGAATGATTGGATGTTAACTGTAGGCAGATGGGACATAGTTGGAGGTGGCAGGTCATTGGGTTGTACCCTGGAAAAGTGTATTTTCCCTGTTATCCCTTCCCTCTCTCTACTTCCTGACCCCTCCATTTGCTGAGCAGCTTTCCTCAGCTGGGGCCTTCCTTCATGATGTGCTGTCTTGCCTTAGGCACAGAGTAACGGAGTCAAGCACCTCCAAAATGAGACCTCTGAAACCGTAAGCCCCAAATAAACATTCTTCTCAGGTATTTGGTCACAGTGAGAACCACTTCACTAATGTACCAAAAAAGTCTGCTTAATAAAACAAAACAAAATAAACCTGAACCCAGCACCAAATAAAATAAATAAATCCTTACTTGCTACTTCTATCACTCATATTTTTTTTATCTCCAGAACTTCTTGAACTACTCTTTTCATCATTTTCTTTCTTCATTTCTTTCTTAGAAGGATCACCTTTTACCTGAAAGGTTTAAACCAGAAAAAATATAAATCTTTAAATTTTAAAGTTACATTACGATTATAAAAAGTGTGTTGATAGCAGAAAACTTGGAAAACACAGAAAATTATTTTTATAAAAAAGTAAATTAAAAAGTGAATGCAGGGTCTGGGGTTGTGGCTCAGTGGTAGAGTGCTCGCTTAGCACGTGTGAGGCACTGTGTTCGATTCTCAATACCGCATATAAAAAAATGAATAAAATAAAGGTTCATCAACATCTAAAAAATATAATTTTTTTAAAAAGTGAATGCATAAAAATAAAACTCACTCTGATATTACTTCCTGCCCGTATCATCCTTAAACTGAAAATTACAGATTGATTATCTCTTCTGAAATGCTTAGGACCAAAATGTTCCATGTCTGAATTTTGGAATATGTACACAGGCTTTACAATTTGAGCATACTAATTCTGAAACTCTAAAAAATAAACAATGCTCTGAAGTTTGAAGCAGTTTAAAAGAGTTTCAGATTTTGGATTTTCAGATTTGTGATTTTCAACCAGCCTTTGTCATCACATTAATCTCCTTCTTATGAACAATTAGGCAAACTTACTTTTTCAACAGAAATCAGCTGACCATGCAGCTCAGTGCGATGAAGATGTGCAATACATCTGGCCACCTCTGTGCTTGATGACATAGTTACAATGCCATAGCATTTTGCCCCAGGACTTCGAGCATTTGTAACTACCTTTGCACTAAGAACCTATAAAATGAGATTATACTTTAGTAAGTTTTATAATTTAACAACTAATTACACATTTCAAAATAGATAAAACTTCAGAACTGAGACTATTCAAATTAAAGGATATAGTGAAGACATTAATTCAAGACAAATTCTGTATATGTGCCATTCTGTTTCAAGCTCTTATGATCAATATCTGCCTTATCAATATGAACTTAGTGTTCACGGGAAGGTAAGTGTTAAAAAGCAATTTAAACTACTTTTTAAATTTATTTATTTACTTATTCTCCCACTCCAAAATGTACCTCCAAACAACTAGTCATATCAACAAAGTAATGATATGATTCACAAAAGCAAAGTGACCAGATACGTTTCTAGATTATAGTTTTCGGCGGACACAACATCTTTGTTGGTATGTGGTGCTGAGGATCGAACCCGGGCCCAGCCCCCGTTTCTAGATTATAGACAAATGTTAACACTTTCCTATGAGTCACTTTGTATTTCAAAAATGAATAAAGAACCAGTCACTTGTTTTAAAAAAAAAAAAAGCAAGACTTAAAAATACATCCTTGGGCTGGGGTTGTGGCTAAGTAATAGAGCGCTTGCCTAGCATGTATGAGGCACTGGGTTCAATTCTCAGCACCACATATAAACAAATAAAGTAAAGGTTCATTGACTACTAAATTTTTTTTTAAAAATCCTAAAAATATATATATTCCCAAATTTAAAAAACAACACCTATATAATTTCAAAATATTTATTAATACAAAAATGACAAATACTTTCAATTCTATAGAATGGATAGTTAAAAGAGACAAAGCAGGTATGGATGAATGAGAAGAAAAGTGAAAACAATAATTCAGTGCTGAGCAAGGAGGAACAAAGACACAATGCCAGGAAGAGGTAAACAGTTAATTTAAGAGGTTTTACAGTATGGGTGGCAAGAAATTATCAGGTTTTATTGTCCCACAACAATTTAAATTCTAAGTCCAAGGTCCTATTATATCAAATAGATATATCCTTATATAGGTTTAGTCCTAACAAATACCAACATTCAAATATTGCTTTTACCTAACAATACATTACTGAAAATAGAAATATATACCACAGTTGATTAAGGTACTACAATCCTCAGTGTCCTAAATCTGATACCTCAAGAACCTCATTTGCTCAGGTTACTCTCTAATGCTGAAGAAAAAAGCCCTCCTAAAGTCAACAAGACAGGTTTTTGCAATATTCATTAATGGCTATATACCAATACTGGCTATTCATTTAGTAAATATTCAAACCCTGTCATATACAAAGTACAGTAGATAAGGCTCCTGCCCTCAAAGAAACACTGATGTAAGCGAAAAACTTAATTTAAGGAAAAAAGTACTTTGTGCCTTAAGAGATACACACTGCAGTCCAATGCCACAGGAATACATTGACTCTTCTTTAACCACTACTTCTTTTTAGTTTTCCCCTTAAATGCCAGAGAAACATTTCCTAACAAATGAGACACCCCTCCCCCACTCTGAACACTCCAGTGTCTTCCTTCCTCACACTCAGAACAACTTCTGATTATTTAAACACACACACACACACACACACACACACACACAGAGAAATCCCTAGAAATATATATCCAGTTTTACATTTTTCCGTATCACTGGAATGGAATCTCTGTAACAAATCATATTTGGGGTTTTCCTCCTCAAAATACATAACTCCTATTACCTAATACCAGCCTGGTTACATTTGCAAGATGACCAAATTAACCTCAGCAACGTGCTAGAGCCCATGCTAAATAAAGTACTAGAAAAAATCATGACGAATAAAACTCAGTCCTTTTAAGCTTTGGAAAATAAAGATCATCAGGGCTCAAAGTGAGATAAAACACCATTCAACCCTTTACCCCAATCTATCATTACCTCAGTATTCAATAATTATACTTGTAATCATCCAAAGAGATACAAAAATGACAACACATTTATATAATATTGTTTTGAATATAATCTGTTTCAACTGCAGATACTAGAAAGATGGATAAGAAGGTAAAAAGAATGTACCTTTCCATATTTGCCAAAGAGGTTCTTCAAATCAGCAGCTTTGGTATTAGAAGAAAGTCCACTAACCCAGATATTTTTAGTTGAGCTTCCACTGCTACCACTAGTACTACTTGTACTTCCTAGAATAGATTTAATATCAGATGTTTAAGTATCTTACTCAGAATTTTTTTTTTCAAAAATTAAAAGGGCCATGTTCTTTCAAAGTATCAAATCCTTTCATTTCAATTGATAATATGATCATACTATATGCAAAATCCTATGAATCTGCTAGTATTACAATCAACCAGAATAACTTACAACATAATTAGTAAGCAAAGAAATATTATTTGTACACTTCCTATAACATGAATGTTACGTCAAAGTGGGTGAAAATCGAATGTGTGTCTTGGACCTTTTCTGTTCAGTTTTAATAATTTAAACACTATTACTGCACTGAACAAGACAAACAATAAACAGTCATCTGGAATGAACAGACTGCTTAATTCCTTATCTGTTGGGGGCTTTAGATTTTGAGAAATTGTAGTGGAAGAGGGATAAGTCAGAGCAAAGGATAAAGTGTTTTCAAGTATCTAAATGGTTAATAACAAAGCCTAAGACTAACCGATTCATCACCTTCATAGTCTTTCAGAAAAAGGATAAGAGAAAATGGGAATTATAGACAGTTAGATAATACTGGATCCATGATTCATACATATACATTATATATGAGAATACAAGCCCAGTCAATCACCCTTTAATGCTTTTCTTCAAACATGCCACAATAGAACAATTTTTATAATTCCATGCTACTATATGTAGAAAGAGTAAATTTTTCAATACTTTAAAGAGTTGCATGACACAGGCAGTTGAAAAACTACTCAGTGTCCACTTATAGGAGAGAGACAATGTATTGATTCAAATATTTTAAATATAAATGGCTTATGCTTTTCTAATTTTAAGAATAACATTCATCAAAGAATCTATTTTATCTTATGAAAGGTTAGAAGTTTGTGTATCTTTTTTGTTACTAGTAACATTTTGGGTCACATATCTTATTACAAAAAAAGAAAAGAAAAAGAAAATAACAGGAAAAATAAAAAGCACTACTTAACCAAGAATCAAGCTTCTACATTTAAAGGATAATTTTATGAACTTTTTGTATCTTATTCATTAACCTAAACTATAAGAAATGTGAGTATTCCAACTGTCAATTAGTGAATCAAATCACTATAATTTCTAACTATTAAAATATACTAACAAAATGCACTAAATAAACCATAAAGGAGGCATATGATCCTCCTTTAGACACTAAAGAGGTATTTTAGGACTTTGTATTATCTAAATGGTAGATTTACTCTAAAATGCTTTTATTAGAAAACAAACATTTTTTCAAGTAGACACAGCGTTATGTACAAGATGATTTTTTTGTATGTATTATTTACAAATAATATGTATTATTTGTAGCTTGTGACCATGAGATAACCAGTGATTTTCCAAAACAAAAAGCAATCAAATATTACATCTTGAAACTTAAAAGACTTTTTTAAAAAAATTATTTTTCCACAAAGTAAGCCAAGTTAGGAAGTAAATTCTAAAGCATTACAATCATGTAAGCAGGTTATATTCATAGACGTATGCTCTGATTTAAAGAATGAAGAAAGTAAAACCAAAGTGTAGAGACTAATTATCTTTTAAAAACTTGACTCCATGAATTCACACAAATAATATTTATTATTTACATTTCCTTCTCAAGAGAATGGGAAAATGAATGTGGTCCATGTACAGTGGTTACAAATAACTGCAACTAAAGATAAAATACTTCTGAAATTATAAGCATGAAATATCTATTAATGTTCAATACAATTGCTTAGAATACAATCGATAAATTTCCCTAGCAAATGGTTTTTTAACATACTCATACCAATTTACAAAGTAATTAAATAATAATACTTTATTCATAGTTACACAAAGGCAAAATTTTTAGTTAATAAAAATTATAAGAACTGAATATTAAAAAAAATAACAGACAACTATTACTTTTTAGTGAAATTATGCAATGCTATCACTGAAATAGGAAAAAATCCATTACCTTTGTCATCTTTAGTTGATGTCTTGCTGTCTTTAGATTCCTTTGAAGAGCTAAAGAGGCAAATCATCAGAAGAAAATTGAAAACAAAAAACAAAAACAAAACAAAAACCGAGCAGTTTGATATTGACTATATTGCAAACTAGTGCTATTCATACAAATTAACAATTCCAAAAGCCTAGAATAGGTTATTTGAACAAATGACTCCCTTAGGATTCTTGCACTGATTTTCCCCAAGATGCCTGAAGATCTAGATTTTCTGATAATTCTATTCAGTGGATATATGGCCATCTTCTCCAGATTTCAGGACTGGGACTTGACTTCATTTTGTGTTCTTAGAACTGATAGTTGTTCATTAACCATCATCACAAGGATTTTAAAAAATAAAACACAAAAAAATTGTCAATTTGAAAAACAAAAACAAAAACAAAAACAACCAAAAAACCAAATATATGCTGACAATTCGACAATGCAATCAGTAGGACACACTGCATATTATGAAGGTCTTGAATTTTTTTTAAAAGTAACTTATGACGGTCAAAAATATTATAGGCAGGATCATAAGATACTAATTACTGTACATGGTCTTGAAGCCACCCCCTTAATGTAGAGTGATCTGCTGGAATTCAGTATCGTAAAGAACTGACATAGAAAAACAAACCTCTTTGCTTGACCAGAGGCCCCAGTAGACGAGGGCCCTTTCTTCAAAGTATCCTTTTCTTTTTCTCCAGATTCTGCTTTCTTAGAACTTTCTCTGGCTTCCTTCTCGACAGGATCACCCTTCACGCAGTCTTCCTTCTTACCATCTTTATGGTTCGCATTCATCTCATAATCCTTGGTTTCCTTCTCCGGGCACTGTGCAATGGCGTCCTGCCCATCTTTTGGCTTACTTGCTTCAGAATCTGTAATTTTCACATTTTTACCTGTTTCTAGGAGGTCATCACCATCAAAATCCAGAGTGATGGCATCTTCAGCCTGGATTGTGACCGAGATGTTGTCATCCTCAGCTTCTTTCACAGTCGCATTAGCTTCCATCTCTTCATGAGCTGTGTGATCAGCCTCAGCTAGGTTCCCTTCTGAAGGAAGAGGTTTAGATACTTCTTGTGTACCATCACCAGAACCTGCTATATCTAAGAGGATTTAACAGGAATAAATATGGCAAAACAAGAAGTTTAAACAATTTCATATTCATAAGCTAGAAAAGGACCTAGAAAATATAAAGCCAGTTATTAGCACTGATGGAAGGTTAGGGAGAAAAAAAAAACACAAGGGTATTAACTAACATAAACAATCCTTTACCCAGGATCACTTATTCTTCACGGAAAAAATGATCTCTACATACAAACATCAAACAACAATAGTGAGAAAATGTTCCATCCTGAAGATACCAGTTCTTCATTTCTGGTTAGAAGTTAATGACATGTGGAAGATTTTTTTTTTTCCCCTCCATGGGATAGTGACAAATGTGTAGATTTGTTTTTTAGTGTTCAAATCATCTTGGGATTTAACCCTCTGACCTTCAGAATTCCCAGAGTGACTTCTTGGAAGGTCACAGTCTGAGGATATCAGTCTTCAAAGTGTTTCAGGGCCCCATCTTTTTCATTCTTCAATTCCTGGTAGTCCAGAATCGAATGGAAAACTGCTACGGAGGGCTCCGATGATGCTCCTGCTTCATAACGTCCAGGAAATTGGTTATTTCCAGTCTTCATCCTGTCCAGCCAGTCCGCAATTACCATTTTTCAAAGATGTCTTGCATTCCCAAAAAATAGAAAGGCCTCAGGCATGTGTGATTTTCAGTCAGTAGCTTGATTTATTCATCATTACTTCTAGGCTGTTTATTCTGCCTTCCTTAGAAGCCTGCTCCATGTCCTTTCTAGTCCAAAGTAGGATCCTTTGTGACTTCTGTCCAAGAATTCAACCTCATATTGATCACAAGAATTGCTACTGATGTCCCTGTAATTGTATTGGATGATATAGCTCTCCTAAACTACTAAAACTATTGAAATACTATATGAAAATTTCTTTAAACAACAAACACAAAGTCAGTTTCCTGGTCACTCACCATTTTTAGAACTAGTTGCAAAATTCATTATGAGTTATATACCAGGACTCCAATAAGCACATATGAGTTACTGCAGTGTTGGTCTTAAGGACACAATCAACTTACCGTATGGTATGGTAGAAGTTATCTTTAAAATAAAGTACAAAATGGCATAGTTCACTTACAGTAACTGATATGTACTATTAAGATAGAACATATCTTAAGTGGTCAAAAGAAAATTAAAATCAATTGAAAACTTAAATCAAGACGCTAACTTAATTCACTAAATTGGTAAATTTAAAAATAAATTCATTTTAAAACTAAGATTTCATTAATAATACCGTTTTATGTAATTTACTTTTCTAAATGTTAGCAATTTTTACACTCTACTTAGCATCAAACATACCTTTCTCATTTTCTTCTTCCTCACCATCCTGAAATTTAAAGAATAATCGAATGTAAAATGAATTTATATAAAACTAGATTTTAATAAGAACACAAAAATCAGTTAAGTTAAACTGGTGGATAATTTAAGAAAATTAATGAGGGATAGCTATCACTAACAAATAAATATAATATTCCAGTCAGAACCAGGGCCCATTTAGAGCGATGTAGCACAAGCTTGGTATATGCAATTTTAGAAAAGAAAAGGGAAATCTGTCAAAAATTACATCAACAAACGGGGAATATTTAGTTTCATTATTCAAAGTAAGTTCATGTAACCTAAATCTTACTCATATCAAAGAACTGCCAATAAAAAGACTGACCTGATTATTTTATGTCACTCAGTTCACAGGTACTCAGTGCATATTATTCAAAACAAGTACTAGAAAGCATAACCTGTAGATATATACTTTCAAGAGCTTGAATACACATTAATATATCAAAACAAATAAAAATACTCCCTCATTAAGCATTTCAGACATAAGAAGGATGACTGAGTAGTAGTCAGTTTCATACTACTCATTTTATTATTTAAAAATAAATTCATAACTGTCACATATACTGGTGGCTGACCAATTTAAAAGTGGTACTGGTGTTATGGGTAATTTTAAAATATTTAACATGTTTACTTAATCTAAAATTAAGAATATGCTATCTTGAAAACAAGAATGAATGTTGGAAAGGGAAAAGTTTTTTTATTCTATTAAGAAAATATTGCAAAAATCACTGAAGTGATCCACAGAGATACAACCAACATTTCCCAAAAAATAAGACCATAAAGAAAAGTAAAAGTAATATGCATTACAATCTCAAATGAAAAGAATTTTAAGGATTTTTTTTTGAGGGAGTACTGGGTATTTTTAATTTTGAGACAGGGTCTCATTAAGTTGCTTAAGGCCTTGATAAGTTGCTTAGGCTGCCTTGAACTTGCAATCCTCCTGTCTCAGCCTCCTGAGCTGCTGGGATTATAGGCATGTGCCACCAGCATCCACCATCAGGAATATCTTGATTTTTATTTATAACTCTTAAAATTAAGCTGAGTAGAAAGAAGTAGATTGTTATAGGCCAGGTAATATGCTACCATGTTCAAAGCCTTAAAGCAGTGGTTCTCAAATTTCAGCACATATTGGAACCCTATAAGGCTAATTAAAACAGACTCTGGGCACCTACCCCAGTATTTCTGTTTCAAAAAGTAAAAGCAGGGTTTGAGAATGTGCATTTCTAACAAGCTCCCAAGCGATGTTAATGCTGCTGGTCCAGAAAGAACACTCTGAGACGAATACTGTCTTAAAATGACAGCTTCTTGGAGAAAAACTTGAACCAAAAACTTAAACTAAATTACCATATAAATGTCCAGATCAAGGAATGAGTCATTATTTTATATATTCAAGAAACATGAAGAAAACTAAAAATACTTCCAACCCCATACCACAAGTGTAGGAAGTAAAAATAGGCCAGAACAAAGAAATCATTAATTGTTAGAAAAGTAAATCCCATTATTACATAATTATACTATATTTCATTATAAGAATTTCCTTTCTTTCTTTTTTTGGTTCCAGAGATTAAACCCAGGGCGTTTAACCATTAAGACACATCCCCAGCAATTTTTCTTTTGGGTGCAGAGCACCAGAGATTGAACTCAGAGGAATCTGACCACTAAGCCACAACTCCAGCCCCATTTTGTAATTTATATAGGGTCTTACTGAGTTGCTTAGGGCCTCACTTTTGCTGAGGCTGGCTTTGAATTCATGATTCTCTTGCCTCAGCCTCTTGAGCCATTGAGATTATAGGCATTTACTACCACGCCCAGCCTTCCCTAGCTCTTTTTATTTTTATTTTCTGATAGGTTCTTGCTAAATTGCTGACATTGGCATTGAATTTGCCATCCTCCTGCCTCAACCTCTCAAGTTACTGGGATTACAGGTGTACATGTAGACGTCCAGCAGAATTTCTTAATAAAAATCTATATGAATTTACTTTCAATTATATCTCTAATCTGCAACATTTTAAATGTATTTTTTAGTTGTTGAAGGACCTTTATTTTATTCATTTATTTATATGCAGTGCTTAGAACTGAACCCAGTGCCTCACCCATGCCAGGCAAGTGCTCTACCACTGAGCCACAACCCCAGCCTCTCTAATCTGCAAGATTGGAAAGGAAAAGAAAACACTTTTATTTGGGTGAAGTGATAGGCAGTGGCAGCAAGAAAAAGATGAATTGGACAAATATTTTCTTTCAAACTCTTTTTTAACACAATAATGGGGACTGGACCCTGGGCCTCTCACATGCTAGGCAAGGATTCTACCACTGAGTTACATACTCAACCCCTTTTATTTTGAGACAAAGTCTTGCTAAATTGCCAAGGCTGGCTTCAGCCTTAGCCTCCCTAGTAGCTGGAATTACAGACTTGAGTCACAGCACCCAGCTCAAACTCTTTTAGTAATCTCATTTTTTTTTCAGGGAGTGGGAGTGGGGGGTGAGGGGTGTTACTGGGGAGTAAATTCAAAGGCACCGACCACTGAACCACATCCGTGGTCCTATTTTGTATTTTATTTAGAGCAGGATCTCACTGAGTTGCTTAGTGCCTTGCTTTTGCTGAGGCTGGCTTTGAACTCACAATCCTCCTGCCTTAGTCTCCTGAGCCGCTGAACCCAGCCTCTAATTTATCTTGAAAGAGGGCAAATAAACTGAGACACCTTAATGTTTACTTGAAAGTAGAACAAATGAACTTAAAGAATGCAACTTGACTCTCCTTTATTTACCTGTGATGTCAACAGCACACCTCTTCTGCATTATTAATTAATTAATTAATTTGTGGTACTGGGGACTGAACCATGCATACTAGGCAAACACTCTACTACTGAAAAACATCCCCAGCCCTGCATTATTCTTTTAGAGCTGTATCATTGATTAGGTTCAACAAAAGGATGACCAAATTATTTGCTAATATTTGAAAAAATAAAAACTTAAAATACTATGATATAAAAATCAAAATTCTTCCTGTAGTTCCTGCCAATTAAAAAATGTTATTTCTAGTTGCTAAAGTAACTGGTAAAGTCTGGCTTACTTTGCTGAAGAATTTTTAGATATTTATCTTAATAATTCACCATATCTTCTGTAAGATCTCATAACTTCAGTTTCTCTATACAATGGTTATATTAGCTTTATTACAAATTCTTAATGTCTGTAAGAAAAGGGCCTAACAGAGCCGTCAGGAAACAAAACTAACTACAATGGAGATGAGGCACAAAAACAACTGATGTTAGTACAAAAGATGAACCACAAATGTTAAGTACATATTCATTTTATTGTGTAGTACAGTAAGCACAGCACTACTCAGGTTAAGCAGAAATTCTAAATAAGCTCCAAATTCCTTGTAATAAGGAAACAAACCAAGAAATAATATGGGAAACTTTTTCCTCTTTAAATGATATAATATGCTATGCTGAAAGATTTAATGCAAAGCTCTTCTAACTTTTATTTCATCCTAGCAGCAGCAATGACTACTAAGAGACAAAAGGCAATACCTAAAACTTATTTTTCAGTTATCAAGTATTTACTGTGTACCCATTATACTACCTCCTCCTAGATACAGGGTGATATAGGTACGTATATGTGCTATATATGTGATATAAGTCCAGGTACATGTATTTGCTATAAGTACATATGTATTTATGTGCTAAGATGATTCCCCTTCTTCTGACCTGTATTCAAGTTGACTGAATAAACCTTTAAAATAACCTTAAATCAGTAACTGCCTGACATGTATTTAGCTATATGCTAAACATTATGAGAAATACAAAATGCTTGGAATATCATATACAATAAATATTTGTTGATATGAATTACTGACTACATGTAGTACAAGATACTGATGTTTTTAAAGGGTTTAACTTCAACATTAAGTACATACAATAGAACATTGACTAGTGAGGGGTTTATCTAGTGACAAGAATACCCAAAGACTAGGCATTATGAGTCATAGTTGTTTATTCTATCACTATTTAACTAAAACAGTTTTACTTTGTGTTATATCATCCATCTAGACAAATTTAACTGTAAAATAGCAATCACGTGTGATACAAGATGTATCAAGAATTAAGATGGATGGAAAAAATTCTCTGTGTATAGTAAAGCACAACATAGACAGACATTAGAGAAAACTTTATGAAGATAGAGGACAGTCTGGCTTTGAAAGGCATATTGATGTCATTTGACCAAAAAAAAAAAAAAAAAAAAAAAGTCACTTCAGGTAAGTGAAACATTAGGTAGGGCCAAAGGCAAATAGGAAAAGAGATACACATATTGTGATCATTGAAGATTGAAGAGGTTTTTAAGTCAACATCAAACTTCTAAGAATTAAAGCACAAGCAAGCAAAAACATCTTAAAGAAAAATGTTCAGAAAATTCTCAAGTAATTGATATCTTCCAAACTAGTAAAACAATACTATAAATAAGTACTAATTGCGAATGCTCTATGTGCCAGGATCTAGGATTAATCCTTACACCAATCTAGCAAGGTAAAATTTACAATTTTCACTTTATCGATATAAAAATTGACTAACAGAACTGGTCCAAAGTCACAAAATTAAACTAATAGATGTAGAATCTGAACCAAAGTCTACTAAGCACTGCACCTAGAAGTTAAAGCCTAAGATTTAAGCTTCAAAGTCAAAGCCTGAGAACTAGTTGTAAACAGAGATATCCCTATACAGAACCACTATTTATTTATATTTTTAAAGCAAATAATAGAAAAATAAATCATGAAGTTTTAAAAAGTTACTAATAAGGGGACAATAGGGGCTGGGGATGTGGCTCAAGCGGTAGCGCGCTCGCCTGGCATGCGTGCGGCCCGGGTTCGATCCTCAGCACCACATACAAACAAAGATGTTGTGTCCGCCAAAAACTAAAAAATAAATATTAAAAAATTCTCTCTCTCTCTCTCTCTAAAAAAAAAAAAAAAAAAAAAAAAAGGGACAATAGGGAAGCAGACTACCCTCCCCCAAGTTTTGGGCATTGAACCAGGGGCGCTTTATCACTGAGCTATAGCCTCAGTCTTATTTATTTATTTATTTATTTAGAGACAAAGTTGCACTAAGTTGATGAGGCTGGCCTCAAACTTATGATCCTCCTGTCTCAGCCTACAGAGTCACTGAGATAAGAGGCGTGCACTGCTGTGATCATCTAGGAGACTAAAAATATTGTCTCATGATTTTGACTTTATAGCTTTTGCCTAAAACACATTAATCTGTTCATCCCTAGTGGGGTACATCATTATGACAAATATAACTTAGAAAAAAAATCCTTAAATTATGTTCAGTAATTTGGTGGTGGTTTTATCATTCTAAGACTGTTGTTCCTGGGTGTACTACAAGATGCAGGAAATGATTAACTTGGAAGTACCCATATAAACTAAAAATTGATGTTATTTTAAAAGTAAACACAAATGAAAATGGACAAAACCCAACACATTCCATTGCTCTATACATTCAAAAAGCCTAGAAACAATGATCAACTCAGTAACAATGGACACCCTTAATAATGAGATTGTTGTCCTGAAATACCATTTACCACTAAAAGGAAGAATTGGCTACCTGTAGGTCTGGAGGAGGAAATGGAACATCTTTACATAATATCAGAAAATAAGAATCAAACTACAAAAATCATGTTGAAAGGATTCAAGAGCCAACTTGAAGAGGCTATCACACCATTAAGATGGAACACTTTGAACATTATGAAGGATAATAATGGCAATAGACATCAACTTAGAAGGACATTAATTATACATCAATTATATTCAATTCTTGAGTTCAAAATGAAGGGGAAAAAAAAAAAATTCAAAACTCACTGGTCACTGTTGGAGATGTTAGTAACCAGATCATTATTCTGAAAATTGTTAAGTAAAAGGAAAGAATCAGACATACATCCTAGCTTTCCTTTACAAATTATACTTCTGGGTAACCAAACAGACTAGGGGGTGGTTTTTCTTTCTAGAAATATCCCAGCTAATAAATAAAGAAATGATGGCATTAACACATTACCATTTTGTAATCCTTAATGGGATATGGATCAATAATGACTGATATCACCATCACAAAGATACAACCAGATATTATGTGTATCTAAAGAATACAATACTACCTATAAAATAGTTATTATTTTTTTTAACAGGAATAGACAAAATTTGATAGAAAGCCTTAGATCTTACCAATTTACAGTACAACTAAACCACACTAGATGCCTGTTTTTAGAAATATTTTTATTAAAACACAGTCAAGCCCACTATTTACATACTGCCTATGGCTGTTTTCATGCTACAATAGCAGAGTTGAATAGTTGTGACAGAGATCATATGGCCCACAAGGCTAACATATTTACTATCTGGTCCTTAGAAAAACTGTGAACCCCGACTCTATAGGATAAACAGATAAATTTTATCAGTAAAATAGTGGAAAGAAATAAAATGGAGAGAAAAACTAAAGATTAAAATGCATAGATTTTATTTATATTTGGAAGAGGGCATGGCTGATTGAATGTTTAAATACTAACGTATATTTAATGGTCTAAATAAACATTTTTATATTAGGAATTATATAGAAAGGAAAGAGTTCTCCTTTAGAGATACATACTGAACTTTTTTTTCATACTGAACTTTTTCAAGGGATAATATATCTGTTTCAAAATACTGCACAAGGGGGAAAGCGAATAGAGGTATACAGGAAGTAAGATTGACTATGAGCTGATAACAGCTAAAGCTGATAAATGGGTACTCTTCATGTAGCATCACTTAATGCACATATTAATATATTCAGGAAGTGTGTGTAAAAGCATTAGATCATGGTGGAATCTAGATACACTTGCATGTTTCTTGATGTTCCACTATATATTGTTTATAACGAAGAAAAAGATTATTTTACTTGAAGAAAACTCAAAAAAGATGTAAGGTCCCTTTTTTTTGATACAATATAATGAAATCTCATCCTCTGCAAAGAAATAATTACTCTTTCACTATCAGGATGGAATGGTAACAAGGCCATCTTTATCCTACAAAAATTTGTAGAAATTAGAAAATGATACCCATTTCTTAAGATACTTTATATCCATTTGTTTAAAAAGTTTATAATCAATGGTCTACTATGTAAATGGGGATCCTTAGATATGATTCTATCACACAACCTGCAACCTGTATAACTGAAGAAATGGTGCTTAAATGGGAATTGACTAGTAGTCAAAAGAATATAAAGAGCTCAATTTCTCCTTTTTGCAAATAAGTAATCTAGGAAGGGTTCTCAAACCAACTTGAAAATTAATTTTTCTCATATGTTATTATGCAGAACTGAACACATTTGTGGATAGGATGGATAACAGTCCTATTATTTCCCTCCTGAATATTCCAAACAAAGGTATTTCTTCTTCTCTACTGCAATAAATACAGCCTCTGTGTATCTGGGGCTGTGTATAAAGGCAAGAGAGCTGTATTAAAGAAGGCATGACCAGAGGCAATGAGCTAAGCAGTCTATGAATATGAACCCCTCTAAATACTGGTTACTAGTAAATACTACAGAGAAGAAATAACAGACCGGAACACTATTTTTTCTAAAGCATATAAACTTGGAAACTCTTGTTTAAATATACACAATGTATATTACATATAGCAAAACCAATTTTATCACACACTGAAGTACAACCATACACACAACCAAGTAAATGTCTAGCACAGAGAGTTTTAAAATCACTTACTTTAAGCTCATCCTAGGAATGGTAAATTAACAAAACTTACATAAGTTTAAAAAGGATATTGATATTTTAAATAATTAGTTTATACCAAAGTTACAGGGGTGGGGAGAAATCAAGAGGATTTCAAAAAGAACGACACTTTTAAATTCGGAAATAACAGAAACCTCGTAACTCCCAATTACATTTGTGGCAAGAGAAATTTTAGCTACCAAGAATTTGTATATGCCACATAAATAACTATTAAATTTAATGCAGTTTTTTAAATCAATTAAAGAATTATGTAGTCGAAATAAGATTCTTTTTCCAAGCCCTTCCACCCACAATATCAAATTCATAGGACTAAATGTAAACTTACTTGGGCTGTTAGAAAGGTATCATCTTCACCTTCTTGAGCTTCAATTTCCTAAGTAAAAGGGTATACAATAGCTTTGCTTTACAAAACATCTGGGAAACATGAGAATTCTTTTATGTTTATACCAGATTATCATTTGCCTCATGTTATGATACTGTGGGTACTAAGTCAATGCGTAAGATTCAGACTACATTTTTTATACCAACATAAAAAATAAGTCACATTGCCACAGAATTAGAAAAATTTTGAGCCCTTATTCACTAGGTTAGGAAGAAAGGAAGTGTTTTAAGTATGAATATTAGTAGCAATGACTTCCCTAACCCATTGATTTTTCTTAAGATGTACTAATGTAACTTCAAAGCAGGAAAAATATGGCAATTTCAAATGAAAGATCTGAAAAATTATCTGCTTTAAATTTCCCATCCTTGATATTAAACTAAAAAAATGCACATTAAATTAGCTTTTTTATACCTACTGAAATAGCAAAAAGTGTTGCGGGGTTGAGAAGAATCCACCACCAAATAATGTTGACAATATCAGAATGAATTGGTATACTCATTCATAGTGGCATGGGAAAAAAACTGAAAACTTAATGCCAAAATTACAGGAATAGCTATTAGACACACAGAAAGCAGTCTAATAAATTATAGTATAACACATGGATTATGAAGTCATTATGATATGTTATGTGAAAGTAGAATATAGAATAAATAGCAACTTTATGGCATGATAACTGTAAAAATTTATGTGCAATAAGCAAAAATTAAAAGATCACCTTAGGTGGTAGGATTCTGGTTAATTTGTAAGTAACTTAAAATTTCTTTCTTTCTTTCTTTTTCTTTTTTAATTCTGAGACTTCCAAATTGAACTAGAAAAAATATATATTACTTAAAAATTTATTGGTGTCATATTTTAACAAAACTGGCTAAAGACCTGACTTTCGATGTCCTCTTTTTCTATATCTTCTATTGCTTCTGCCTCTATTAATTCATGAGCTCTCTTGTTTTCTTCTGCAGAAAGTAACTCCTTGGAATGCACACAGTCTTCTTCATTTTCACCAAATTCTTCAGAGTCCTTTAGTTCATCATTTCCGTCTTGTTCATGTGCCTCTTGATTCTCCAATTCACAGTCCTTTTAATGGTAAGAAAATTTGGTACAACTAGAGGCAAAGTAGTGTAGGCTATCCACCAAAAGTTTTTGGTAATTTACATCTCTAAATGTGTCAGTTTGATCATATTTTGATATTATTCCCAAAGTTAAAGCTCAGTAATTTTACCTTACATATTAACCGTGTCTTTAGAAATACAGGTCTAATATCAAGATCATTAAACAATAAATCTGAGAGATCACACTGAAATGCACACTAACTGAATTGCTACTAGAGATATCTAGGTTCCAGTTATTTAATATTTACAAGCCACATTCTAAAAGCACTCCAGAGATATGGCTTCAAAGGGTTGACTTAATTTCTCCATGTGTCATAGTCTGTTTTAATGTTAAAGTCCCTGGAAGTCTTATATATTGAAACAAAGTTTATTTCTATCAATGGCTCTTCCTGAAAAATATGCCAAAAAAAAAAATTATGTTTTGGAAGCTCTCTGTGCAACAATTCAAATTAGGTGGGCAGGGGGGTTAATATATATTGGAGTAGCTCTGTAAAGGAAGGTCTTTGTGCCCTTGAAGTTTATGTATTTTGGTAGAAACAAAAGTAGCCATTTGCTTACTTTCATCTTTAATTAACTGTAGAGAAAGGGTTGAAAGCAATGAATATTTCTTCCTCCTTTCCTATTTTTACAGTAACTGGCGATAAGAGAAAAGGTTTCTGAGTTAAAAGGCAGAAAGGGCAGGGTAGGGGCAGGACTACTAATTACTCAAAGCTCAACTGCTGTGAGGGAACAAAAATTTCTTAGCAAGGAAGGTGTGCATGGAGGAATATGACTGTTTGGGGGTATGGATTGCTTAAGGAGCAGGGCTCTCTGATTTGACCAACCTCATCATAGAGTAGGGGAACACTGGAGGTTGAAATGGTTTAGAATATGAGGGGGAAAAAAAAATCAAAGGAATTTAACAAGGGAACTTCAGGTATTCTGAAGTGGCAAATTTGACCAGTCTCCTCACTTATTTACAGAACCAATATACTTCTATACTATCTATTTAGGCAGTAGGTGATGGTTATTCACCACTATTATATAAATTTCAAAATTATCAACTCTGGGACACAAGAAAATAAATTCATTTAATTTCTGTCAAATGCATCACATATATGCTGGTTAATTTGTAACTTAAAATTGAAAAAAGTGAAACACCTCCAAAGTGAAAAAAGAAATACAAAGAAACTGAAGATATATTCAAATCAGATTTTTAAAAAGCTCTTTTGCTCTTGTAGGCATATGACCACTTTCATTTAATAACACAAAGGCATCCTTTATAGCACATATAAGAGGCAGTACAATTATTCTTCCAAACAAGTTATGTCTCCTTGTAACATTTCAAATGACTAACATTTTTATAAACTGAAGAAACTGAAACACATTTGAAAATTAAAAGATTTTTTTTACAAAATCACAATGTTTTTCCAGTTTAAGAATAATATTTGCTTAATCATACACTTACTAGTGAAGACAACTGAAGAAAAGAAAGAAAATTTGACCTAATGAAAGGTATACCACAAGGATAACAGAATACAGAATAGTTCTTAAGAGTTCAAACAAAAGCTGATTATAGACATGCAATCATTAATTTAATGATCCCTGGGCAATACCTGCTTTCATGGTTAACTATTCAACCAAACACTTCTTTTTTTCCATGCCTCACCCCAAGGTAAAAGGAGCAAAAGTGTGGGCTGTGTGGTGTGTGTGTGGAGAGGGTAAGGTAGAGAGCTATGAGGTAGGAAAGACAGGTGGGTGAATGGATATGAGTTGACTTCATGGTGGAGCACATAAACACTCAGAGACATTATGACAATATGGACTAACTACACAAGGAAACAAAATATATGGGCATAAAAGTGTACATAATTTAAGAGAAACTATGCTCCTTAAATAATACCTGCAAATGCCACATTATTTAAGACCTAACAACGAGTAAGTAGATCATTTTTCATTAAAATGAAACAAAATAAAAATCCCAAATACAATTTAAAATAACTTGTTTTATATCAACATTACACAGAACTGCCACAGCCCCAATTATAACTACATAAGTTTATTCTTCTGGCTGGTCAGTTTTGAAGTATATTCTTTTTACACCAAAAGGACCTGGCTTGCTTATCTTTGAAGGGCAAAACTAGTTTCTTAATTTGATCTTTACCAAGTAGCAACACATCAGCAATTTCCTCTCTCCATTTTATGGTCTACATTGATCTAAGTCCTGTAATATTACATACAAAAGCTAAATACAATGAGCAAATAAAATATAAATCACCAATATCCTTCACAGTGGTACCCTGTTTAGGAACTAGCATACTAATTTTCCTAGAGCTGTTCCCCTGGTCCTTATTTCTCAGATTTCTATATAAAAGATGGAATAAACTTAGTATTATTTTAGCTTTATGTGTCATCTGACTAAAGTAAGTTATTTATTATAATTCTCAAATATAATTGACAGAAAATGAGGTTGACAATATTCCATAAGTCTCCATTTTTATTTAACCCACTTATTTCAGTGTCTATTATTCAAGTAAAATGCATGAAATTCATCATGCAAAATACAAGGCTCAAAATAAACAACTTAACCTGAGTAATTAACACTTTACCTTGACAAAAGCATCATCTTCCACAGAAGCATCTCCACTCAACTCATCTGCTTCTTGTTTTTTACCTGTGAAAGAAGGAAAATGGGCTAACAACCAATATTTTACCACTTTAAGAGCAAAAACCATTCCAATTTTACTCTGCAATTTCACTCTCCACTCCAAAGTCAGGTAACAAAATTAATGCCAACTGCTTATAAACCATCTGGTCACAGCTGTCCCCCCTCCAAAAAATAAAATAAAAAACAACCAACCAAAACTATATACAAATCCATGTGGTCTTACTGAATGAAATAAGCTATGCCAACAATTCTACATATGAACCCAACATCTTAACTGACTTAACAGATATGGTATATTTTCCTTTACACCACTTGAATTCTCTATCTTCATTTCTCTCAGAAATAGCAGTACCTTTCAATGGTGTTCTATCAAGTATATATAACCAAATACCTGCTAGCTAATTAAGTTCAAGACTTGTATTACCATAAATAATCTTCAACAAGGTTTCTCTAAAATAAAATTCTCCCACTTTAATCTCCACCTTTCAATCCAACTTGATTATGTATTGCTCTGTACTGTTTATAGGACATTTTGCTTCCCAACACAGAAAAGCAAGTCCTCAAATACAGTGACTGCTTTTATGCTAATTTTATGCATTTCTCCAAAAGCCTTAGTATGAATAGTGCTGGTCACTTAACATAATGACTGATTTAACTGACTCAAGAAAAGTAGAAATTATTTCAAAATAAACTGTTGATAGCTTCCAGATGGACTAGACTTTCTCTGCCCAGCCCACATCTCCAAAAGTTTGCAATTTGGTTTAACTTTAAATATGTTATCCACATTTCAAAAAGCTTTTCACAGAGTCAATGCTAAAAGTTTATTATGTCTTCAATCTAGTCCATAAAAACCTACTTAGAAATCAGCAAAATGCCAGAAACGTGGCCAAAAAGCACAGCTGCTGGAACTGTAGTATTTAAAACTTTAAAAAAATTTTTCTGTTTCTTTTGAAATATGAATGGCCATTCTTTCCTGAGACTAGCAACTAATAATAAACTTTCCCCCACTTTGCATATAGCAGGCACTGACAGTGCTACTACCTAGTTCAGGCTTCAGTGACCCCTAGGGTAGAGAATTTAGCTGTTGGGGTAAATTTTTTTTTTAAAGTTAAGGAATATCTCCCTTTCCCTTGTCCCACCCAACCTCTTTCACCTATTCCCAATTCAAAACCCTTTCCATGAATAAGTGATAAAAGGGAAACAGGTCACTGCCCTTCCAGGTATGTTAAAAACAAGGTCAGGAGCAGAGATTTTTCTTTTACTTGAGTAGTACCCAACAAGTTGTGAGAACCAAATGAGAACCAAAAGTGTGGAGTTTAGTGTTGTATGAACTTCCTATTTAGAATAATTTTACAATTATTGTCTTCATTCCCTGTGTCATCAAGTTTAATTTCTATGTTAGAATTTCACACAACCACCAAAAAAATCTGTTATTCTGTCCAAAAGTCTAAAATCAGTCTCAAATTAGAAGTTACTACAAGGGCAACCGCTAAGAAAATCTATTCATCATCAAGTGTGTATCAGTTGGGCTTAGTGGTACATGTGTGTAATCCCAGATACTTGGGAGGGTGAGACAGGAGGATGGAAAGTTTGATGCCAGCCACAGCAATTTGGTGAGACACTGTCACAAAATAAAAAAATAAAAAGGTCTGGAGCCATAGCTCAGTGGTAGAATACTCCTGGGCTCAGTCCCCAGTACTGCAAAACAAGGGTAAAGGGAGAAAAAAAATAAAGAAAATGTTTAGTAATCCATTAAAGAAGAAGGAAAAAAAGTAAAGCTGTCCCTTTCCTGTGTGTGTGTGTGTGTGTGTGTGTAGGGGGAGGGGAATGAGTACTAGATGAGAAAGAGCTCATTATATTCTTCTTTCTCATTAGAAGAAAAAAAATCATAATAAAAATATCTTAGATGCTATCTTTTGGGAAAACAAACTTTTTTAAGAATCTGGAAGCCAGGAACAGTGGCATATGCTTATGATTCATGAGTTCAAAGCCAATCTCAGCAATTTAACAAGGTACTAAGCAGCTCAGTGAGACCTGTCTCTAAACAAAATATTAAAAAGGGCTGGGGATATGGCTCAGTGGTTAAGCATCTCAGCGGTTAAGCATCTCAGCATTCAATTCCTGGTACCAGAAAAAAAACCTCTGGAGCTCTTTCCTCCATAAATGTACTATCAAATAACCTATAGAACAGAGCTTTGGGGAGAACTCCTTAGATCATTCACAGATGCTAAACCTACTCCTTGCAATCAAAAACTGCTTTACAATTTGCAAAGCATTTTTTTTTAAAGTGCACTTCATTTTACCAAATACCCTATGGTACATGGAGCAGCTTATCACAATTTTACAAAAGTGAAAATCAGTCTCAGAGGTTAAATAGCTTGCTTCTAACTAGCAGAGGAAGATGAGGTCTCTCAATTCTAGTCCTAAATTCTTTTTTACTACATCTTATGACCTGCTTAAAAGACATTATTCTAGTAAGGAGCGGGTAATAAACACAACTCATAGACATTATCTTGAAAAGGCAGCCCTCAGCGTAATGACAAACTATATAGATTATGTGCACTCCATGGTGAGTCCCACTTGCTTTACTTAAAGGAAAATCAAATTACACTCTAGCAACAAAAACAACAGCAGTCACTACTACAGCTTAAGCTGCATCTACAGGCCAGGCACTAAGACATATGCTTTATATATGTACATGTTTTCATAAAAGAGAATATGGAGGTTGAAAAATTAATAAAGATTACAAAGCTAGTAAATTTAAACCCAGTCTGTTTTCACTCCTGGAAGCCAATAGTGTTTTCAGGGGCTACAATGTATCAGCTGCTTAAATGTTATCTCTTTTGCTGAACATAGAGGTTCCAAAAGCCACATCTATAAAATTTTAAAACTGTGAGATTCAGAGAGATGACGCAACATGGCATATGACACACAGGTAACAAGAGGCAGAGGAAGGGTATGCAAAAGGTCTAACTTTGCTACTCCATACTGTTTCTATAGGCCATATAACATGAAAGCACTAGATGTTTAATGTTATCTGCTTATAAACTTAAATACCATGAGCCAGGAGGACAAGATTTCCAAACGCACAGTGACAAAACTGGAGCAATAACCTGATAGGTACAGAGTGTTTTAAGAAAACTGAAATTTTACACTAGCTTCCATAATCTAACTTTGGGCTTGTTTTGTACATCACGATTGAGAAACTACATTGTAATTTCTTCTTTTCTGACAGAAATAATATCCCTCCCCAACTAACTCACTTTTGTTTTTTTGTTTGATTGGTACTGAGGATTGAACCCATGGTTGCTTAGCCACTGAGCCATATCCCTAGCCCTTTTTGTTTTTTTTTATTTTGAGACAGGGTCTTGCTAAGTTGCTTAGGGCCTCACTAAATTGGTGAGGCTGGTTTGAACTTGTGATCCTCCTGCCTTAGCCTCCGGAGATGCTGGGATTACAGGTGTGTTCCACTGTGCCCAGCTTATTGTTAAAATTTATGATGTGCATCATCCAGCTGAGAACCCAGTACAACACAAAAGAATGAGGAGATGCTCAACATTATTTATTTCTTGGAGTAAGTCCTAGGTTGGACACTATATTAGGCCCAAGGCTTGGACTTCTACCTGCTCCAACTGGTCCAAAGTAAACAAGGTCTGGACTTCTATCAGGACCAAATGGAACAAAGGTAAGAGGTGATACAACAGTCAAACTACCCTCATGTGCAACCCCATCCTATCAGCAAGATTATATACTACTAACTTTCATGATGCCGCCAGCATCTATAGGTCCCTATCATTTGTGAAATCACACAAGTGATGACTTAAAGAAAAATCAAATTCCTTCTACAATCCAACAAGTAAAACTACTTTTAGCACACTTTCATATAGTTAGTGTTCCATTTAACCCTGTGCCTGCTACCAATTAATCAACAAACAGCTCTACCTCTTTTGTTCTTCAAGGAATTTAGCCTAAGCCATAGAAATGTGAATTGGCCCAAAGCAACATGATCACGATGAAGAGGCTAACTGAAAGTTTAATGTAGACCAAGCCTAACTTAATGCTTTGAGGAACAAAATTAGAAAATATGAAAACATTGTCTGAAAAAACAAAATACAAATGGAAGCAAGATTAACCTCCCACATATTTTTAATTGTAGACAGACATAATACCTTTATTTAACTGATTTTTTTTATGTGGTGCCAAGGATTGAATCCAGTGCCTCACACATACAAGGCAAGCGCTCTACCACTGAGCTACAACCCCAACCCTAACCTACCACATCTTAAGGAGTATAGTAGTATCATAGCAACAGATGACAATTTTGAAGTTACATAAAATTTATTTAAATGTTCTTTGCATGATTTTAGGGTCTGAAATAAAACAGCAAAGTAAAACCACATACCAAAGTTTTCACTAGAAACATACCTTAACAAGTGAATTCCTACAGGTCCACAGAAAGTGAGCTGCTAGGGCCAAGACATGTTTCAGAGCTCAGAATTCTAGGATTTTAAATTAAGTGAAACCTCCCAGTGCCTGCTAGCATAGTATTTCAAGCAATCATATAAACATTTAGGCAATGAAATATATGCATAGTCACATATCAATTAAATGCATGCATATTCATATCAAATGGATAAATCACTTTATCCATCACTTTTGCCACCAAATGTAAGAAAAAACTTTCCTGAACAAAGGTTTTCAGAACTTTTGTATTTCAGGATTATAAATAAAGGATTATGGATCACCAATTGATTTTTCCCTTCAAAGGAAAACTGGTTCTTCATCTAAGGGTTTACAATTTCCTTTTTTAAATTTAGAAGTACCTCCCAAAACAAAATTCATTTATTAAGTAGATTTTTAAAAAGTAATTTTGCCAAAATATTCTGTGGCCAAGTAACTTTACTTTTTAAATATTCAAGATGCTACTATGAAATGCTTAAAAAAATAAGCTTAGTCATAAGATTCAGAGAATAAGCCCAATGAAACAATATTAATGCTTCCATCTACAACCTCTCCCGAAGTGCATGCAGTAAATATCCTAAAACAATCAAAGACAATGCCTTGTGTAAACTGCTTGTGTTTTAGCTTCTATTACAATGGCATTTTAGTAATGGAGCCATATTTCTAAAGCAACTTGTACACTGTCTTAAATATAGTCATCTAATAGTTTATTTTTTCAAAAAAAAATTTACTTATAATTTGAGCAGTAACCCACACCTGTAATCTCAGGAGGCTGAGGCAGGAAGATGGCAAGTTTGAATGCACTCACAGCAACTTAAGAAGACCCTGTCTCAAAGTAAAAATAGGGCTGGGGATATGGCTTAGAGGTAGAATGTCCCTGGATTTAATCTCTAATACCACCACCACCACCACCAAAAAAAAAAAAAAAAAAAAAAAAAAAAAAATCTACTTTTAGGGGAATGTGGGGAAGAGAAAGAAAGAAAGAAAAAATACATACTATGAAATAGTTTATATTCATTATAATAAATCTGGAAATACCAAAAGTATAATTTTAAACTCTCTTAAATGTATTATCTAAAGATAACCAGAATAAGCAATTTAGTGAGACCCTATTTCAAAAAAGGGGTGTGGGGGAGGGACTGGGGCTCGGTGGTAAAGTACCCCTGGGTTAAATCCTCAATCTGTGTATGTGTGTGTATGGTGGGGTGGACCAGGATGAACATTTCTGGCATTCACTCATACACATAGGAGATTTCTTTTTTAATATTTATTTTTTGGTTAGATACAATACTTTTATTTTGTTTATTTATTTTTATGTGGAGTTGAGGATCGAAACCAGGGCCTTACGCATGCCAGGCAAGGGCTCCACCGCTGAGCCACAACCCCAGACCCCCCCACATAGGAGATTTTTGAAAGGTGGTAAAAACTGGGTTCCTAATGGGTTAACTTTTATATCTATCAATTTTTAAAAGTCCTGCTTAACACTCAGAATAGTTGAAAGAATCAAACAAAGCAATGTAGAAGTTTTTTGAAAAATGTGAAGTATAAAAAATACTTTGGAAACTGGTAGGGGGTAAGAGAGATGAATGGAAATGATGTTAAATTTCAAGCTTTAATCTAGAACAGTCAATAGTTCTTAACTCTAGTTGCATTTGAGAATCAATGCATCTAGAAATGACTCCTGGGCCCACAACAGGGAAATGGAAATCCAATCTCAGTGGGGACAGATAAGCCTGGTGTCTCCTGTATTTTTTAAAAGTTCAAATGACTCTCTGCATTGCAGAGTGTAGAATACTATTTAGATGATTGAATGTAACTAAAGAAGCATAAAGAAGGATATCATTTTCAGATTCTCCAGATAAGAGAAAAAAATTGAATTCTACCATTAATAAAACATGTATATAGTATGAAACTATTCTAGTTGTTGAAAAGTGGGAGGGCAGTGTTTAAAATAAACTTCCTACAAGCACTTATACACACACCTACACACACCTTAGAACAACAAATCGTTACTCTTATGACAAATTAAGGGTAGCAGAATTAAGAGCAATTTTCACTTTTTTTGTATTTTTCTGGACCATCTTATTTTTAAAATAGAAACATTTCACTCTTATAATATGGAAAACATTACCATAAAGGTACAATGCAAACTAGTACTGTGAGGTAGTAGGAATACCATATAAAGCTACTCAGGCTGTGAACTTTACAATGTGAACAGTTAACTCCTGGAACTACAAAACACCAAGGCCCTTATTATTATAGTCAAGAGTATAGTTGATTAAATCAATCAATAAATTCTACCCATAAAGTCTAAGCCACTGTTCAACATCTTCACTAAAACCTTTTCTTATGTCATCAACAAATAATACATATATATATATATATATATATCCACCCCCCCCCCATAGTGCTATATGCCTGTAATCCCAGCAACTCAGCAAGCCGAGGTAAGTTTGAGGCCAGCCTCAGCAATTTAGTGAGGCCTTAGAATTTAGTGAGACCCTGTCTCAAAATAAAAAAATAAAAAGGGCTGGGGATTTAACTCAGTGGTGAAGCACTCCTGGGTTCAATCCCCAGTACCAAAAAAAAAAAAAAAAAAAAAATATATATATATATATATATATATATATATATATATATTTATTTTTTCTGTAATTCCTGCAAAATCAACATTTTATTTTACATGAGTTCATAAAAAAGAGAATAAAGACTAAAAAGTCTTCCTCTGTCTCTAATTCAGAATACCTAGAAGATGACTGATTCAGAAAAAGTACTGCAAGAGAAAATTTTAACTCTCTACCAGGATTCTTGATAAATACCATAATTGATATTTTAAAAAAAATGAAAAAAGTATCAAAGTGCTTTGGTGATAAATATATTGTAAATTAGTTTCAACATCGGTAAACCCATTATATATAATTCTGAATACTATACTGATTAACCACATAACTTTTGCTGAAGTTTATAGGTAACTTTAAAAGTTAAAAATCTAAACAAAAATAATATTGCATTAACAGATGAACCAAAAGGCTTTATAATCTCTACAACAAGCTAATGAGGAATTAGTTCTACCTGTTTAACTGCTTTCTTGACATACGCCCACATAATTCAACAGTAAATCTCACTGGGTAAAACTTTCATCTAGGTTACTTATTAAAAGGCTCCTAGCAAAGAAACTGTAAAAAGACTCAGAAGGGAAAAACAATCCAAGACACAAACTGTTCAACTATATTTACTACATGTAAACAGATTTTATAAATGTTACTATAAATACCAGAACCCACTATAACATAATCAACACTTATTACAAGTAAGTGTTTATAACTGCATTTAAAAAAGTTCCACAGTATTCTTAAGTTGGGTGCAGTGGCACACAACTGTAATACCAGGATTGCAAATTCCAGGCCAGCCTCAGCTACTTAGCAAAGACCTAAGCAACTCTATCTCAAAATAAAAAATAAAAGGTCTGGAATGTGACTCAGTGGTTAAGTGCCCCTGGGTTCAATCCTCAGAACAACAACAACAAAAAAGTAGGTTCCTTTTAACATGTCTAAGCACAATCATTTTAACAGGCTTTCTTTGTGTGTGCACACGTGAGGGTAGGATTGAACCCAAGGCCTGAACCCAAGGCCTTGCCCATTGAGCAAAACCCCCAGCACATACAACTTTTAAAAAAGAAAAAGCTACCCTATATTTATCTTCTAAAAGAATAAGCTCCATGTTTCACTAAAGTAATTTTTCCAATTCCATGAAATTTCTTTCTTGCTTTCTTATCATTTAACTTTTATTTGCTACCTTAAAAATATCATAAGGATTACTTTTCCAGATAAGCTATTATTTATGTATATATTTTAACAGAAAGTGCTTTTGTTCTTTCTTCTGATAATATGTAAGTATTAAATTTCAAAACTAAGAGTCTTATAAACTAGTAAAATTTCCAATTTCACAGTAAAAGAAACAAACTAATTGAAGGGGGAAAAATGGCATGACCAAGATGAAATTATTTTCTTTTTTTTTTTAATTTTTTTTTTTTTAAGAGAGAGTGAGAGAGGAGAGAGAGAGAGAGAATTTTTTTTTTTAATATTTATTTTTTAGTTCTCGGCGGACACAACATCTTTGTTGGTATGTGGTGCTGAGGATCGAACCCGGGCCGCACGCATGCCAGGCGAGCGCGCTACCGCTTGAGCCACATCCCCAGCCCGAAATTATTTTCAATATAGATACCACAAAGTAATAAAATTTGGGGAAAATAGTTCAATGTAGTAATTTAGCAACTAGACTGAAAAACTGACACAATGGTAAAAAGCCAATACTTAATTGTTTGTAAACTTAGTTTTAAAAATACATTAAATATCAATCTTGATCAATTTTCCTTATAGAAGTTTGATCTCTAAAAAATGTTTTTCAAACTTCTTAATTAAAACAATCTTAGGGAGCTGGCAGATTAGCTCGTGGTAGAGCACTTGCCTAGGATGGGTGAGGACCTGGGTTTTAGCCCCTGTACAACAAAGTAAATATAAATAATAATCTTATCTACAGGTACCTTAATTGTAAATTAACTCAAACTAAGTTCTGATTTGGGGTTTTACACTATGCTCTCTGTAATTTATACAATATTCAGAATAATGGTAGGTGAAATTCAAGAAGACTAGAGCTATTTGTCATGCATGTCCTAGAATAAGGCTTATTAATTAAGTACTCAGTAGTCTGTACAACTTCTAAAGACCTTAAAACACCTTAACATTAAAGTTATGGAAAAAATAAAGTTCAAGTATCTTATAATCTTATTTTTAAAAAAATATTTATTTATTTTTAGTATTTGGCTGACACAACATCTTTGTTTGTATGTGGTGCCGAGGATCGAACCCGGGCCACACACATGCCAGGCGAGCACGCTACCGCTTGAGCCACATCCCCAGCCCTCTTTATAATCTTATCAAAGGAAAAAATAACACACTGACAAAAATAAATGCTTATTCTTTAAACAATACTGATACTGAAAAATTCCTTAAGTATACTGCTGAAATTATTTCTAAGGGTAAGATAAATGAAGTTTCTAATAAAAAAAAAAAAAAAAGAGGGGGGATATAAAAAGAAAGTAGGTGAGGACTGAATAAATCAAATGAAATTTACTCTAAATGCTAAAATCATTAATAGTCAACTCAAATAACTTGGAACTGTGATTAGTACACAGCATCTGTCATATTATCACAACATGCCAAATAAAAGATATGAATCAAAACCCTAAGAAAAATGGCTAATTCTTAATATACTTATTTTTTAATTTTTATACTTCTCCATTTTAGAAGATCCATTTGACTTCTCAGCAGAGGAATCTTGACATAAGCTTCTCTAAACACAGAGTAATGTATCTTTCAAGGTGATACAAATGTATCTCTCAAAGGGCTACACTGAGTCCCCATTACATTAAAAGCCACAGCCCTTCTTACTCTTCTAAATTCTATCTCCACCTCTGCCATTCCCATCTCACCCAGGAAATGCTTCTTAGCCCTTTTCAATTTCCTTTTGACACAAACAGGGGTCTCTCCAAATAGTGAGTTGGACTAGTCCAGATGCTGTTTTCCTTAAGGATAAAGTTCAAAGTCCCCTCTTTTCAAGATTAACCAATTCAATTATTTTTTTCTAATTATAATCACTCAGTAGTAGTAGTATCATTTGATCACACAAAACAGTAAAGAAAGTTATGATTACAAAACAAAATGCTTTAGATGTCATGACATATTCTGCATGGAAACTATAGATAGCTACCAGGTTAGGATACAGATATAAGTCATGTCCACCCTCTGCCTGTCCTTTGAAGGGAGGGATTTGCAATTATTCAAATAAAGAGTTTACTCACCAGATGCATCAAAAAACACCTAAGTGTTATCAAAATGTTTATTCAGCTATATACTAAATCACCATATCCTGGAAATATACCTAGCCTAATTTAGAAGTTATAAAATAAAAATCTTTAACATTCCTATAACTTCAAACTTTTTTTTAAAGCTAATTAATCATGATTTTTTCCCCCTACCTTGTTAGTACAATTGGTGAGGTCTCTTTGAATTTCACTGAAAATTATTAGAATGTATAATGGCATAAATGCAAATTAAGTTCACCAAGTCAAACAAAATACTAGCATTAAAGTTACAGAATTTAAAAAAAACTAGAGAGAACAGCAAGGAGCCAAGGTGAAAGATTTGGTAGGAATTCCATCAATACTCTGCCAATTGTGGGGCAAGGTAGACAGTATTAAAGTGGATTTTATTCTTCCAAGTCTTCACACTATGAAGAATCATTACGCAACTTGACTTTATACTTTTGTATGGAAGCAATAAAGAACTGTTCTAACTTTCTGATCAGCTTCAGCCGAATCTTAAAGGATACAAGTTAGTTACACAGAGCCTGGCAACAGTAACTTTTCTTCCTTGACCCAAGAAGGCAGAGTGCCAGAGGGAAATAGCAAAGAGTAGCACTATATAAACAGGGCAAGTGGCACAAGAGCAGAGGCAAGTTATATAACCAAAATATATTTTAAAATATGTTCATAACTCGTAACAACCTTTGCCTTTGGTTGGTTTCTTGTTTGGAGTATCAGTTGAAACAGTTAATTCAATATTATCTGGATCGCCTCCTTCCTCTTCAATAGCCTACATTAGAAAGAGAAGTTAATATGCTACACAATCTATCTAAACTTATTTTATAAAAAAAGAAATGAAAAAAATTAGCAAACCTCAAGCCTCAAGACATTAGAATTGCCAGTTATCTCATAAACCGACTTCAAAAATTAAGCTACACCAAAGAGTGAAGGAAACTTTCAGGGGAAAAATATTAGGTATCAAAATCACATGGAGCTTTAAATTCTACCGAGTCGATAATTAAATAGCATACATCATTGTACTGAAGAAAAATCTAAATATGCTCTATTGCAGAAAAGTTTCTAGCTACTAAAGGAAATAACTAGGTTTTTTTTTTTTTCCTTGATCTCTAGAGCGCAAACTTACTGCTCCTCTACTACAATTCCACCGCTCAAATAAACCAGAAAGCTAATCAGGGATGAAAACGGTTATTATACTGATACAAAAACTAAAAGCCCAGTGGAAAACAAGACCTTTTTCTCACCCACCCATCAACTCCCACTACCAATTACCCCAAGATGGGAAGGAAACGGTTGGGCACAATTAAACGGTAACTTCGCAGAAGTCACCAAAGTAACCATTCCCTTCGAGCCCAAGAAATGCACACGCTCACCATGGCTAAAGGCTGGGAATCCAGCGCCTCCCAGGTCTCCACGATCGCCCTTGGGAGGCCGCGCCGGCCGGCCGCTGCCCTCGCAGCCCGGCGGGGACGTCCCGGGGGAGGCGGGGCGCGCTCGGCTGCGGCGGCCGGTCCCGGGTGGCTCGCGGGCCCGTCGCAGGCCCGGCCCGGCGCGCGGGGGCGGGGGCGACACGGGAGGGTCTTCGCCCTCCTTACGCACGCGGGCACCGCCCGGGGCCTCCCTACAGCGCTGCCCCGCGGGTCTTGGCGGCTGCGGGCAGCCAGGGTCTGCGGCGGAAGGGGGGCGCCGAGGCGCGGCCTAAGCTCCTCTTCGCGGATCTCGCCGGGCCTCACCTGCTTGAGTCGGGAGACCAGCACAGTCTTGACTCCGGTGATGTCTAAGTTTCGCCGCTTCAGCTCGGACTTGAGATCGATGACCCGCAGATCGGTGATCTTTTTACCTTCCGCTTGACCCGGGGCAGCCGAGGCTGCCACAGCACCGGTAGCGGCAGCCATCTTAGAAGAGCAGCGCGCTGCCGAGGCAGCGAGTGGGCTGCAGGGCGGCGGCAGCAGCGCCAACTTCCACCCAGGCCTCGGCGGCCGGCGGCGCCGCGCAGCGCTGCGCACAATGAGCCGCTGGCCCCGCCCCCGGTCCGCCACCCCGGCGCAACCTGCAGCCGCAGCCGGCACCCGGATGACGGGCGCGCGTGCGCAAACTGGCGCGGGGATCGACGAGGCGCGCTCCGCGAAGCTGGCTGCGGCCACCTGGGCGGTGCGACCCCGCTGCGTGGGCTGCGAGGTTAGCCACGTCCAACCGCACCAACGTCCGTTGCGCCGCGGTTCCCCGCGGCTTCGTTAGCCATTTTCTTGCAACGTCTCGAGTTTTGAGCAACAGCAGTGGGCTGGACGCTACCAGGCATAGATAGTTCGCTCGTTACTCAACACAAACGAAGGGGGCGTGTGCACGCGCCGAACCTCTCCCAGGGAAATACTTATTCAGTTCTGCTGAATAATCGAAAAAATGTGGCCAGTGGGCACTAATGAACTGGGGTCCCCGAGTTCCATTCCAAAGGCCTCCAAGGAAACCTAGGGCCGTCCTGTGCGACACTGTCTGTCTCAGAGAAAAATGTCATGCTTTCAACCCACTAAAGCTTACTTTATTTCAGGGCTCCCCCTCCTTGCTTGAAAACCAGGAAAACTTCCACTTGTTACGTGCCTCGGTTTGCCATCCTCCATAGTGGACCCGACGACTTAACACGAAACTGTTTACTGAATGAGGAAATCAGTTTTCAAATACTTGTTGCCATAATCATATGCGATGTTCACTGTTTTGTCCCTCAAACTTTGGGATTCCAAGAACGGTGACCTTATGGAAGACCGATCAGAACAAGTGAGTACCTATTCCTAATTTTAGCCAGTATAGTTAATTATCAACACATTGATGGAATGAAACTATAAGTTCTATAAACTGAGTATGATGCACAATTATATAGTCTGGCATTTCCTGCCTCTCCCCGCTCCCCCCACACCCCCTCCCCCAATCATTTCCTGGTTTTAAAACTGAAATTGATGAGGTCAGGACTCACTTTAGGTTGCTTTTAAAAATTTTTTTTTATCGAATAATTAGCTCAAAAGGAGGAAGACTTTATAAAATAATTATTGTATAAATAATTATAAATTATAATTATAAAATAATTATGTTATTTAAAATAATTCCTGACGTTCAAATAGTTCTTCACGGTTTCTAAGACACTTTGACATACAGTAACCCCCTTAATCCTTCCCAACTCTACGAGGTAAATCTCTCCAAGGCTTAGAGAGATTAAATGACTTGTCCATGTTCACACAGCTGGTAGGTGGCATAGCTGTGCTCCTGATCCCAGCCTCCTGATTCAAAATCCAGTTCTATCTCTACCAAAACATTGGTTTCACAGTTATGAGTTTTAGAATTCAAAGGCTCTTTGGAAATTTTCTGGCCCAATCTCTTCTCCCTCTGTCTCATAATTTGGCTCACTCCCCTCCACTCTCATGTAAATAAAGATTTTAAAAGGTTTACTAAGGGGCCAACAACTAACTATTGGCCCGTTTGCTTTAAATGTCAGATTTCAACCCAATGTCTTTCTCACTCCTCCTGCGGACACTTTATTTATTTATTTATTCATATATTTAATTTTTGGTACTGAAGACTGAACCCAGGGGTGTTTAACCCTGAACCACATCCCCATCCTTTTTAATTTTTTTTTTTTTTTTTTTTTTTGAGACAGGATCTCACTAAATTGCTGAGGCTGGCCTTGAACTTGCAATCCTCCTGCCTCTGCCTCTCAAGTCTCTAGGATTATGGCATGGCCACCATGCCCAGCTACTTCCTGTGTATACTTTAGAAGCAGGAATGGGGGTAGGGTGTGTTACAGCAACCCAAAACTAGCAGTATGTTTAAAGGGAATGGATTTTTATTTGACTGTCTTTTAAGAAAACAAAACAAAAAATCTATAAAGAAGTTACCTTAAAATAGGTATCTATTACTTCTGATCTAATGCACTTGAGGAAGCTATAACATCACTAGCCAAAATGCTGAGAGTATTTAACCTGAATCTGATAAAGACAATCAGACAATTGTAGTTGAAATAACCGATCTTCTGGACTCTTTAAAAGAGCAGTATTGTGAAAATGAAAGCAATAGAATTGCTGTAGAATAAAAATGACTAGCTGGGGATGTAGCTCAATAGTAGAGCTCTTGCCTACCATTGTCCTGGGTTCAGTCCCCAGCATCGAATAACAAATAAACAAAACCCCCAAATATTCAAACTGTTAGAATAAAAATGACTAGACAGCTAAATTGAATGTGTGATTTTGTTTTGGATCCTGAATCAAAGTGAGGAGGAAGGTGGCTACCAAGGGGACAATTAGAAAATTTGTGATGATTGGGAGTCTTGACATATTAGAATTTGTCATTATACCAATGTAAAATATTTGGAGTGTGATATAATTATGTAAAATGTCCTAGTTCTTAAGTGATGGATGCTGATATTCTTGGAAGGTATTCTGTCATTCTATCTGCAGTTTACTTGTGATTGGGGGAAAGAGAAAAAGCAACTGTGGCAATATGTTATCAATCATTAAAATAAATGTAGCAAATTGTTACTAATTGGGGGGATATAATAAATTTTATAGTGCTTAAACATTTAAAAAATAGATTTGAAGTTACTCATGATAACTTGTGGAGGAGACCCATATACAAATCTATGGGTTCTTTTGTTTGTTTGTTTGTTTGTTTTTAGTAGAGAAAATATAAAATGGAGAAAATGTCACTTTTAACATAGAATATTTAACTTTGCCATTTAACCTATGAGTATTATTTTTAAATAATTCACTTTTCAATGAATGTTTCTTTGGTACAATTTTTTGTTACCATATTTTAGTATCTTAAGTTAAGAAATATGAGAGTTTTTTCTCAATATTCAGCTTATTGTTTGGATATATTCCATTTCATTTTTCCAACAGTTAATAGTCTTATCTCCCATTCTTTGCAAATGCACTAGACAGTGTTATGGATAATACCAATATTTGACCTGTTCTAGCTACAACTATTTTATATACATATTTATATTTTTTTCTATGTAACAAATAATCTTCAAAAAGCAATAAGAACCTACATTTTTTTTTGTATAAACCTCTCACCATTTGAGTTTTTGGCATTCATGTTATTTTGATTCTATAAAATCTTTTTTTTTTTTAAGAGAGATTGAGAGGAGAGAGAGAGAGAGAGAGAGAGAGAGAGAGAGAGTTCTTTTTTTTAATATTTATTTATTTTTTTAGTTCTCGGCGGACACAACATCTTTGTTGGTATGTGGTGCTGAGGATCGAACCCGGGCCGCACGCATGCCAGGCGAGCGCGCTACCACTTGAGCCACATCCCCAGCCCAATTCTATAAAATCTTATTCAACAAGTATCTATTGAGTATTCGATATCTTAAATGTATCTTAAATCAACTGTGGGAAGGTAATGATTACCTTACCTACCTTGTTTATTATGTATGAGCTCCTACAGAGTGTACACTCAATTCTGATTACTTTAATGAAAACAGAAACTGACTTGCCCTTATGAAGTTTACACTCTGATGTTAAACTGAAACATTAATCCATCATAAAAACATGTAAAATTGCAACTGTAGCTAGAGCAATGAAGAAATAGAACATAGAACTCTGAAAGCTTATAATAAAAAACCTTTAGGATTGATCAAATGATGGTTATTTTATGGAAGTAAAATCTGGCATTAAAAATGTCAGTAATTGGGCTGGGTTTATGGCTCACTGGTAGAGAGCTTGCCTCACATGTGTGAGGCACTGGGTTCAATTCTCAGCACCACATATAAATAAAGGAATAAAATAAAGGTCCTTCAAAACTAAAAACTATTTTTTAAAAAATGTCAATAATTACTCTGAGAGCACAGGGTAAGTTGAAGATCGAGAATGATTCAAATTCATTGCCATTTTAAAATTATGACATCTTGTTTTCCATCAAAGTTTATTTGCATTCCCAAAGAGTTTTCTTCCTTCGTCCTAATGCTAAGTCCCAATCTTATACTGTTTATTCCATTGTTTATTTCATTATTGTATGAGCTTCTATAGAGTGTACACTCAATACTGATTAATGAAAACAGAAACTGACTTGCCCTTATGAAGTTTACACTCTGATGTTAAACTAAAACATTAATCAGTTTGGGGGGGCACTGAAACTCTGCTAACCATTTTCCTGTTCAACACCATCATTCCTTACTCCTACTTTGGAATATACTTTTAAACATTTCTTATCTTGCAACATCTTTACTTGACCCAGCTGTTTCCTATTGGCAACAGTTGAATTATTGTGTTCTTCTCTTAATGGAAAGTGCATAGCTTCTGGTTATGCCAGAGGTAGTAAATCATATACAAAATTCCTAACCAAATATGTATTTTTAAAATGTACATATCAAAAGCATCAAAGGGGCTGGGGATGTGGCTCAAGTGGTAGCGCGCTCGCCTGGCATGTGTGCGGCCCGGGTTCGATCCTCAGCACCACATACCAACAAAGATGTTGTGTCCGCCGAGAGCTAAAAAATAAATATTAAAAATTCTCTCTCTCTCTCTCTCTCTCTCTCTCTCTCTCTCTCTCCTCTCTCACTCTCTCTTTAAAAAAAAAAGATGTTGCCTCCTTTATAAAATAAAAAAAAAGAAAAAAAAAGCATCAAAGAACTAACAAGATAGTGATAAATTACTGGGCAAAAAATTGAAAGAAAGCAAAATCGAGTGAGAGGAGCCCATCATTTGGAGTAGAAGGAGGTATTTGCTAATGTTCTAAAGCTGTTGAGATATTGAACATCACATTTGAATGATTTGAGAGTCAAAGATACAAAAGGAAAAAAGAAAATCTCTTCATGGTACTAGAGATAGAACCCAAGGGTGCTTTGCCATTGAGCTACATTCCTAGCTCTCTTTATTTTTTATTTTGAGAGGTCTCACTAGGTTGCCCAGGCTGACATCCTGCCTCAAACTCCTAAATTGATGAGATTAATATATAGGTGTGCACCATGGCACCTACCCAAAGGTACAAAATTTGAAGACCAGGATCTGCTAAAGGAAGGAGACCATTCCAGGCTTTGTTTTGAGACATTACAGGGCTCTCTGTGGAAGAAAAGATAAATTTGTAGAAAGGAAAACCTGCATGGACTTCAACTATGCTTGGCATCACACAGATAACATGAAGTCATATCCCAATACCTATGTCACATTAGTGCCATTGCTACGCAATTATAAATAATCTCTAAAGGAATATACAGAAAGGTAAACTATGTCCACAAATATTTCTACAAATATTTAAAATATTGCATTGTCTAGCATTCACTCAGTCTCACAAGGAGACAAATCCCATGAATAGAAACTACCACAAACAACAAAAAACAGGTCCTAGGTTCTGCAGGTAGTAGTATTACCAGATACCTATTATGAATAAGCAAGTAACTACAACTTGAAAAATTAAAAAGTATCATCACAGAATCAAGAAAGAGTCAGTAGAAATTCTAGAATTGAAAAATGATATAAATAAAACCAAGAAATTGGTTTATGGATTCTTCAGTATATTAGACACAGCTGAGATAGATTTTATGATTTGGAGAGTGAATCAGAAGAAAATCATATAAGGGCTAGAGATATAACTCAGTGGTAGAGTCCTTGCCTAGCATGTGTAAGGTCCTGGGTTCAATCCCTAGCACCATAAAACAAACATAATTAACCAAGGAAAGGCAAAAAGATGGGAAGTATAGAAGAAAACATATTAATTAGTGTCTTAGGAAAAAGATTAAAAACTGGAATTGAATAGGTCAGGTTTTTTAGTTTGTTTTGTTTTTCCTTACACTGGGGAAAAAGCCTAGGGTACTCTATTGCTAAGTCATATTCCAAGTCCTTTTTCTTTTTTCTTTTTTCTTTTTTTTAAAGAGAGAGTGAGAGAGGAGAGAGAGAGAGAGAGAGAATCTTTAATATTTATTTTTTAGTTCTCGGCGGACACAACATCTTTGTTGGTATGTGGTGCTGAGGATCGAACCCGGGCCGCAGGCATGCCAGGCGAGTGCGCTACCGCTTGAGCCACATCCCCAGCCCCCCAAGTCCTTTTTCTATTTCTTTTATTTATTTATTAGTTTTAGGTGGACACAATATCTTTATTTTATTTTTAGTTGGTGCTGAGAATCAAACCCAGTGCCTCATGCATGCTAGGCGAGCACACTACCACTTGAGCCACATCCCCAGCCCTCTATTTCTTTTTTCTTTTCTTTCTTTCCAGGGATTAAATCCAAGGGCACTTAACCACTGAGCTGCATCCCAGTCCCCCTCCCTTTTTAATTTTTTTTTTTTTAGTTGTAGATGGACACAATTCCTTTATTTTATTTATTTATTTTTATATGGTGCTGAGAATCAAACCCCCCAGTGCCTCACATGAGTTAAGCAAGTGCTCTACCACTAAACTACAACCCCTGGCCCCTCAGCTCTTTTTATATTTTATTTAGAGACAGGATCTTGCTGAGTTGTTTAGGGTCTGGCTAAATTGCTGAGGCAGGTTTTGAACTCGAAGTCCTCTTGCCTCAGCCTCCTGAGGTGCTGGGATTACAGGCTTGAGCCACTGTTCCCAGCTCTATTTGTTATCTTAAGACAGGGTCTTGCTTAATTGGCCAGGCTAGCCTCAGATGTGGGATCCTACTGCCTGAGCTTGTGGAACATCTGGGATTACAGATGTGTACTACTGCACCCAGCTCAACCCAGACAAGTTTAATAAAGGATTATTTCATTTGTTTTTTACAGTGCTGGGGATCAAACCCAGTGCATTAGGTATGCCAGGCAAGAGCTCTGTGAACTGAGTTACATCCCTAGCCTAATAAAGGGATTATTAACAAAGCTGAGAGCAAGGTTTAGTGAAATCACAAAAGATACTATGCTTGGGTTAAAACTATTGGAAGCTGTTACTAACTCTAAGCCTCGTAAGCAAGGAATTAATAAATTATTAAAACTCAGAAAAGATAGCCCTATGCGAAGGACTGTGTGACAGGCCCATGGCTCTAATGGGGGATATAGCCATGGTGACTTCATAGCAAGGAAGCCATGGGATCGTGGTAGCAATAAATACACCAGCCTCAACCTAGATGATATTATCTATTTTAAAAATTGTTAGAATTTATGAGATAGTTTAGCTTAGTTTCTGGACACAGTATCAATTTCATTTCTATATAGCAGTCATTAACAAAATGAAATATTAAAAAATCTCATTTAAAATTATTAAAAGTCAATCAAATTTAAACTGGTTATATATTTATGCCACAAAATAATAATATATTTACAATAATATCAAAAATATCAAGTGCTAGGCTGGGGTTGTAGCTCAGTGGTAGAGTGCTTGCCTAGCATGTATAAAGCTCTGGGTTCAATTCTCAGCACTACGTATAAACAAAATAAACTAAAGGTCCATCAACAACTAAAAAAATTTTTTTTAAATATAAAGTTTCTAGGAACAAAGCTAATAAATATATGGAAGATTTTGTATAGAAAACTATACAACTTTCTGAGGGAATTATGAAAGACCTAAATATATGGAGAGATATCAGGTTAAAGGATTTAAAAAGCTCAGTATTGCTGGGTGTAATGGTGCATGCCTATAATCCTTGCAATTTGGGAGGCTGAGGCAGGAAGATCGTGTTTGAGGCCAGCTTGGGCAATTTAGTGAGATCCTGTCTCAAAAAATCACTGAGGATGTTGCTTAGTGATAAAGTGCCCCTGGGTTTAATTCCCAATACCACAAAAATAAATAGCTCAATATTGTAAAGCTATCAAGTCATCCTAAATTGATATATTTATTCAATGGAGTGTGAAGCAGAAAACTACCCTATTTTTGAGTAGAATTAGAGAAATTCATTCAGATTTTATGTGGAATGCAAATGATTAAGAATAACCAAAACCCGGCTGGGGTTATGGCTCAGTGGTAGAGCGTTCGCCTCTCACGTGTGAGACCCTGGGTTCGATCCTCAGTACCACATAAAAATAAATAAACAAAATAAAGATATTGTGCCTATGTATAAATAAACAAATATTAAAAAAAAGAATAACAAAAACCTTTTGTTTACTTATTTATTGAGTGCTGGGATCAAACAAAGAGCCTCACACAGGCTACCAAAAACCTCTGAAGAATGAAAACCAGGCATCAGCACTTGTGTGGTAGGTCAAGCATTATTTTAAAGTGTGGAGTTAGCAAAGAGATTGACAGACCAGTGGGATAGAATAGAGAGATCAAAAATAGATTCAGGGGGCTGGAGTTGTGGCTCAGTGTTAGAGAGCTCCACTGGCACGTGCCAGGCCCTGGGTTCAATCCTCAGAACCACATAAAAATAAATAAAAAATAAAGGTATTGTTGTTCAACTACAACTAAAAAATAAATATTAAAAATAAAATAGATTCATGAACTTGTTTTTTTCCCCAATCTAGTACCCCAGAGCAGTGGTGTGAGGACAGTTTTGTTTTTGTTTTTGTTTTTTGTTTTGATAAATTACGCTGGAATTGCTCCTTTACATCAAACACTAGAAATCAATTCCCTGTGGATTGTAGATCTGAATATGAGAGGAAATAATGTTTTTAGAAGATTATCATGCTGAGAACACAATGTCACAGTGTATAAATATAAAATGAAAAATAAATGTGGGGAAATATTCAAGGTAAGATGTAAGAAGACTACACACAATGAACCATGAACCAAGAAAACTAATAGGCAAGGACATCATCATGTTAAAGCTTTGTATTTTTCTAGAACAAATGCAGACAATAATGAGGGTTCTGTATAGTTTCCTGACCCAGGAAATGGGTGGTTGTTGTTATTGTTGTTTATCTTATTTTGATTTTCCTTTTTTGCAATGGAGAATCCTTTGGAGTTCAGTCTCTAATATCAGCTAGATTTTCCATTGTGTTAAGTTATTTGAGGGAGAAATATAACACATCAGTCCTTAGATTTGTCTCTTCAAAGATCAATTAAGAGAATATTGTCAGGATCTTGGATTTGGAAAAAATTTACTTGTAAGTACACAAAAAGCACCAATTGCAAATGAAAATATGTTTTTATTTATTTTTCAGTTTTTGATATTGGGGATTGAACCCAGGGGTGCTTTACCACTGAGCTCCATCCCCAGCCCTTTTTATTTTTTGAGGCAGGTTCCCACTAAATTGCTGAGACTGGCCTTGAACTTGTGATCCTCCTGCCTCAGCCACTTGAGTCACTGGGATTAAGGCATGCATAATGGTGCCCAGCCAAAGGAAAAGACTGATATAAATGACTACATTAAAATTAAGAATTTCTGGGTTGGGGTTGTGGCTCAGTGGTAGAGTGCTTACCTAGCACATGTGAGGCACTGGGTTTGATTCTCAGCATCACATAAAAATACATAAATAAAGGCATCGTGTTCATCTATAACTAATTTTTTTTAAAAAATTAAGAATTTCTGCTTATGAAACAATAGCATTAAAGAAAGAATACCGCAGCCAGGCACAGTGGTACAGGCCTATAATTCCTGCAATTCTGGAATCTGAGGCAGGAGGATAATAAGTTCAAAACCAGCCTTATCAACATATGAGGCTCTAAGCAACTTAGTGAGACCCTATCTCAATAAATAAATAAATGAAACAGGCTGGGGATGTGACTCAGTGTTGAGGCCCTCTGTTCAATCCCTGGTACCAAGCCAAACCAAACCAAACAAAACACACATACACACAAAAAAGCTGCAATACTAAATCCACACACCCCAGCATAATGCCTAAAGCAGAGAGCTTAATAATATACACGTTAGACAAGGATACGTAGTAACTGGAACTCTTTTAACAGTGAGAGAAAAAAATAGGTACAACTACTATAGCAAACTACTTATAACTATCCAAGAAAATCACATTACTTCATATTATTTGGCCCATAAATTTACTTCTAATGTAGGCTCTATAGAAAAAACAAATATAGTCATGTGCCATATAACATTTCAGTTATCACTAAACTGCATATAGATGGTGGTCCCATTAGATTATATCACCTCATGACATTGTAGCCATCTTAGTTTGTATAAGTACTCTGTATGATGTTCACACAATGACAGAATCACCAAATGATGCAATTCTCAGAACATATCTACATCATTAATCAGCACATGGTTTTGCAGTGAGCAGCAATATTTATAATAGCCACAACCTAGAAGCACTCCAATATCAATTAACAGTAAAACGGGTAAACAAATTGTGATATAGTTATACAATGCAATACTCTACAATAATCTGAAGCAATTGTAATTTCATGTTGCAATGTGGATAAATCTAACAAAAAGTGATGTTGGAAGAAACCAAATATAAAAGAATATAGTTGGCCCATTTATCTGATTGAAATAAATATAATATTTAGAGATACATATCAAAGTGGTAAATCTATAAAGGAAAGCAGCTAGTGATTGCTAGACTGCGGGTATAGCTCAAGTGGTAGAGTGCATTCTTAGCATATACAAGGCTATGGATTCAATACCCTAGCACCAAAGAAAGGAGAAAAAAAAAAGAAAGAAAGAAATAGAAGAAAAAACATGAATGAATGAAGAGAAAAAAAGAAGAAAATGATTCTATTAGAAAATGAAAGTGATCAGTGAAGCTCATTATTATGTATAATTTTAATGTACCGAAAATTATCTTAAAAAAAGAATGTGCCATAAAAGTCCGGATAATGTGTAATCTTTGTTGGAATTGGGCAGTCTTGTGCAGGGCTTCTGGAATGATAATAGGATTCTACTTCTCCTGCCCACACCCTTTTTTTTTTGGTACTGGGGATTGAACCCAGGGGTACTTAACCACTGTGCCAGATCCCTATCATTTTTTCATTTTTTATTTTTGAGACAGGGTCTTGTTAAGTTGCTTAGGGTCTCACTAAGTTTCTAAAGCTGGCTTTGGACTTGTGATCCTCCTACCTCAGCCTCTTGAGAAGCTGGGATTATAGGTGCCACTGCCCCCAGCCCTATTGTACTTTTTTTTTTTTTGGTACTGGGGATTGAACTCAGGGGCACTTGACTACTGAGCCACATCCCCAGCCCTATTTTTTATTTTATTTATGGACAGGGTTTCACTGAGTTGCTTAGCACCTCGCTGTTGCTGAGGCTGGCTTTGAACTTGTGATAAAGTTATTATGTCCATCAGCCTCCTGAGCTGCTGGGATTACAGGTTACAGGTGTGTGCAACCTTGAAGGGCTATTATTGCACTTCTTGATACAGATGTTGGTTACATGGTTGTCACCCCAATACTAATTGATCAATATGTTTGTTTTCTAAAATTTCTGTATGTATATTACATTTGTAATTTACAAAGGTTAAAAATTGAAAACATGGATTTTTGGACCATATAAACATGAATTTAAATTTTACTTTTGAAGTTAACAGATGGTGATATACTTTTATCTTAAAAACTCATCTTGCTAGGCATGGTGCTGCATGCTTGTAATCTCAGAGACAAGAGGCTGAGGTAGAAGGATCAAACATTCAAGGCTAGTCTGGGCACTTAGTGAGACCCTGTCTCAAAATAAAAAATGAAAAGGGCTAAGGGTATAGCTCATTTGTAGAACACCCCTGAGTTAAAACCCCAGTACCACAAAAACTAAAACAAAACTCAGAAAGCCAAGGTAGGAGAATCACAGATTCAAAGTCAGCAACTTATTGAGGCTGTAAGAAACCTAGTGAGGCCCAGTCTCAAAATTTAAAAATTTGAATAAAAGGTGTGTGTGTTGTGGGGAGGGGGAGGATTTGGCTCAGTGGTAAAGCACTTGCCTAGCACATGTTAGGCACTGGGTTCAATCCTCAGCATCACCTAAAAAACAAATAGCTAAAATAAAGTTATTATGTCCACCTACAACTAAAAAAGGGGGGATGCTGGGGATATGGCTCAGTGATTAAGTGCCCTTGGGTTCAATCCCTGGCACCAAAAAAAAAAAAAAAAAAAGTGCCATGTAATGAGGACTTAGTCTTGTTACTTCTAATTTCCTTCTTATATCTTTTAAACCCACCAAATAATAAATGCCTGTATGATAATCTCCAAAGAGGTTATTATGGTAGTCAGCCTCTAAGTAGCTTCTGCTATTCACACCATCAAGCAGTCTTCTTCCATATTGAATAGGGCTGAACTGTGCAACTAAAAGGATACTGAATGAGTTGAATTCTAAGACTAGGCCATAAAAAGGTTGTGGCTTCCATCTTCCCATCCCTTGGATCATTTGCTCTTGAGAAATTCATTGCTGTGTTGTAAGGATACTTAATTAGTCTAAGGAGAAGTCCACATGGCAAGAAACTCAGATCTCTTGATAACAACCTGTATCAACTCACCATCCTTTTGAGTTAGCTTTCTTGGAATGGGATCCTCCAGCCTCAGTCAAGTCTTAAATAATGCAGCCATAGCTGATATCTTGGCTGAAAGTTTATAAGAGATTCTGAGTCAGGATCTCCCCATTCAAGCCACTCCAAACTTCCCCTGACACACAATTACTGTGTAAAACATTTTTAAAATTTTTATGTTATACTCTTACATGATTTTTATGAAGTAAAATGAATTATGCAGTAATTATTATAATACAATACAAAGGAGCAATAATGTAACAAACAGGAATTTGATTTATTCTGAAATTTGTCTTCAGGAGAGATGATTTCTAAGAGATGGACTAAGAAGGAAAAAAAGAAGGAAAAGGAGAGTGCATAGAGCTAGGATGGGCAAGGAAAGGGCTGTGTATTGAGGTAAAAGTCTTTACTCAACAAATAAAGCAGCATTTGTTTTCAAGATCTGTTATTGGAATGCCAATTCCATGCTCTGCATGAGTCAATAGAGAGAAAAAGACACAGGAGACCCTAAAGGATATACAGTCTAGTGGAGAGACAAACAAATTAACATTTACTATTCAATATAAATACTGAACTACTTTAAAATGATGGAGATAGAGAGTGCTATGGGAATCAGGAACAGTGACGCATGCCTATAATCCCAGTTACTTAGGAAGCTGAGGCTGGAAGAAAACAAATTTGAGGCCAGCCTTGGCAACTTAGCAAGATCCTAAGAAACTTAGTGAGATGTTGTCTCAAAATAAAATAAAATAAAAAAGAAAGAAAGAAAAAAGAAAAAGAAAAGACTAGGGATGTGGTTCAATTAAATCCCCAGTACCAGTAAAAAAAAAAAAAAAAAAAAGGATGATCTATGGGTCCTAAAATAAATTTGGTATACTTTCTAATGAAGGTGATATCTGAGCTGAGGTTTTGAAAGATCAGAAGAATGGGAGAAGTGGTAATAAAGGAGGCCGCATATAGGGCAACAGGAGACATGAGAGAGCCTGTTGCAGTCAAGAAATTGCAGGTATGCTGCAAGGGGAGACTGGTGGTGAGGAATGAGCCTGGAGAGGCAGCCTGGAGTTTCCCACATGTACTGTAGTAAGAAAGAAGGCAGAAAGACCAGTTAGGGAGCCATTGATGTATTAAGGTGGAGTGGGAAGGGATGAATTACAAAAGCAGAATCTATAGGTCTTAGTCCTCAGATGGATATAACATAATGATATTCACTGAGATACTAGAGAAACACATTCATAGTGAGAAAGGGATTAGAGTTGAGTTTAAAGTTAGGAACATTAAAGTTAAGAACCTTAAGGCAACAAGCTGGATATGTGGCTTAGTGGTAGAATTTTTGCACAGTATGGGAGAGGCCCTGGGTTTGATCCCTAGCACTGAAGAGGGAAAAAAAAAAAAGTGAGTGATGAGGAGGAAAAGACTGAAAAGGAAATTCTGAATTTTCAATCTGGTCTTTTCTTTTATAGTTAAATTTTCCAGAAGATGTGTCTACTTTTGCCATTTCTTCCTTCCTCAACTCACATTTCCTCTTAACCCACTTTGGCATGACCACTGTCTCTACTAATTGCAATGAATTTGCTCTTCTTAGATTTGTCAGCAACCTATTAACTGCTCTATTTAAGTATATTTTAAAGTTTATGTCCTATGTTCCTACCTACCACCTCTCATCATTTCATGTGGACACACTTCCTGTTTAAAACTCCTTTCTTGCTGTTCCACTTTCTTCCTACCTTTGTAAATATACTGTTTTCTTTGTAGATTCTCTTTATTTCTAAGACAGCATCCAAATGTCCCAATTCTCAGGTTCATATGATAGATACTAGAGGTTGACTCAATTAACACTCCTTTCAGTCCCCCTTTTCCTAGCTTTGTTCTGCTATAAAGTTTGGAAAGAAGAAATACTCAATTCTTTATCTTTCCTTGAAGTTAGGGATGTCCATGTGACATAGTTTAGGACCATGAGCTACAGAGAGAAATCTCAGGAGAGTTTCCCCTTCCCTTTAAAAAGACAATCTGGTAGAAGTGGGAATGTGGCTCAGTGATAGAGTGCTTTCATAGAATGTGCAAAGCCTTAGGTTCAATCTCCAGCACTGAAAAAGAAATTAATTTTAAAAAGACAATCTGAAAAAAGAGTTTTTTCATCCTTTTTCCTTTCTCTTGCCTAGAACATGTATTTAAACTTGTGATCTTTGGATCATGAGAATAAAATCTACATGACAAAGATGGTTTAAGAGAAAAATTATGTTTACTTGCTGGTATCTTTAAGCCATATGGACAATGAACTGCCTGCCTCCAGTCTTTTTATTACATAAGTAAACTTCATGTGTTTAAATTACTCATGGTCAAGTTAAAACCCTGATAAAAGTTTGTGTTCTGGGCATTTTGTATCCTTTTCCATTACTCTTCAAGGAAATCTTGTCTACCACCTTGACTTCAGTTATCATCCATACAGACTTGACTTATAAAAATCCATATCTCTGAGTGTCAGATGAAAATATCCACTTGCCTATTGGATATTTACACTTAGATTTCCACCTCAGTGAAATTCAATACATTCACATTTTCTTATGACTTTCACCTTAAAAGAACAGATATTTTCTTAAGCATAACAAACACCTTAAAGAATAAACATACAGAGGTTATTGCTAGACAAAACACTAAAATGATATTCTAGATCCAATTTTTACTTGTCTCCAAATTTATTCTAAGTCTTCCCATGATTATAATCACTCACTCAACAATGATGGTGGAAATTTGCCATCTTAAGGAAGCAGAAATTTCTGGGTTGGAGAATATATGACTGTGGAGTAGTTACAGCTGAAAGTTCAGATTGGAACATGAGATCTAAGGACTCCATTCTGGAATGAATGATTCTACCAGACTCCCAGAGGGTAGACTGTCCTTTCTTATTATTGCTATCGGAGTAAGGAGCCTTGAGTCAACACATTTCAGTTAAGATTTTTATCATCTACCATTTTGGGATAGAGGTATGGCTCTGCTACAACTCTATTGCTATTTTACTAATAGTACATTTTTTAATATTTTAATTTAAAACATAAAACTTTTCACCAGTTTTCTGATGTATGGTTGAACTAGTCTGGACTGAAAGGATTGTCTAGGTTCAAAGATTACTGAGAGGTCGCATAAATGATTCACTATTAAACCTATAAAAAAAGCCGTGAACAAATACATAAAAGATCAATGATATGAGTAAATGTGGTTCCTCAAAGCCTACCTTTATTCTTCATGATGGTCAACAGTCCAGAATGGTGATGGAAATGACAGAAGTCTTCCAGGCCAGAAGTGCCAGGTCGAAGAATTAGCTGCCTTTTGTGTTATTTTAAAGCTGCAGTGAAGTGAGGTGAGGCAAACACAGCTGTGCTCTAATACACCCTATTGTCATATGGGGAAATCCTTCCTGTGCCATAATTTATTACTCTTCGGTTTCCAGTTCAATGGCGTACTTGAAGTTTCAGTGCATCAGGTCTTGCTATGGCTTTTCTTTCCTTTTTCTTTTCCCCTCCCCACTGTGGTACTAAAGATCAAACCCAGGGCACTGAGCTTGCTAGGCAGGTGCTCTAGCACTAAGCTACATCCCCAGTCTTACTGTGGCTTTTCAAAAGGATAAAGAAATTTCTTTGAATTTTATAACTCATGTTTCTTGGACTTGAGTAATATTTAATTAAGTTACATAATTAGAATAACACATGAAACTGGAAAAACAGGTTTTGGAACAAATGTGTCTGACTCATGGTAAGCAGACAGCCTAATTTTTTGACAGCAGACATGCATGATCATTGTAGAGAGTAGCCAATTAGCTTTAAGAGTTTGATATGCCCTGGGTATCAGATAGCATATTTCACAAAGGGAATAGTGAATATGGATTATAGTGAATATAGATTAGGATGATGAGTTGGGTAAGAGAAGGCCAGTCAAGAACATTTTTATTCAATATAAATATGTAGACAATTTGGATTTGTTCTATGTTAGAGTTTAGGAGGATCTCTTCATTTGTCCATATTTTCTTTAATTACTTTCTGTAGTTGCCATATCCTTCAAGGCAAGTTCTTCAGTTGTTATAATAGATTCTTCGTCAATAACTTTAAATGGATCCCCATGCAAAGGTAATGCTGTATTTACTTTCATCTTCCTAGATGCCCAGGTAGTTATGTTGTAACCTCTATAGGTTACAACCTATATGGCCAATGGAAATTGGGTGGAACTGATGTAAGTCATTTTTATGCCTTGCCTTTCAAAATAACTTGGGCAATCTTCCAGTCTTATCTTCACCTCTGTTACCTTGAAGGCCTCATGATCCAGGTAATATACCTACAAAATGGCATAGGTTCACTTGAACCACAAGAACTGGCACAGAATTGAGATATAAACTTTGTCATATTAAGTCACTACAATTTGGGGGTTTGTCTGTTGTGGCAGATAGTGTTGATTCCTGTTTTTAATACAACAGCTCACATAATACATGAAATTGATAAGATGGGTTGCCCATAGAGCACAACTAGATGATTGCAGGACAATTGTGGAATGAAAAACTTTCATGACACACCCTTTTGCAACAAAAATATATAGTCATATTTTGCTTAATGATGGAGATATATTTTGAGAAATGTGTTATTTCATTATTGTGTGACCATCATAGTATGAACTTAAACAAAATAATTGACTACAAAGTCACTAGGCAAAACAGTTTTATGGGACAACCATCACATATGGTGTTCATTATAGACCAAAATGTTGTTACGCAGAACATGACTGTATCCCTGTGTAAATATACGTGGATCAAGACACAAAACATTTTAAGGGGAGTGGTACCAGGGATTGAACTCCATGCTTGGCAAGACACAAAACATTTTTAGCATCTAAGAAGATTCTTACACTTCTTTCCAATTAATATCTACCCTTTTCAAGATAACCATGATTCTGACATCACATGATCCATTAATTTACTCATTCCTCTTTCATATAAGTGGATTCATGTAATATTTACTCTTTCTTTTTGGTATCCTTTTATACAACATCTGTGAAATTAATCTATTTTGTTGCATGTATCGATAGTTCTTTTTATGCAACTTTATTTTTAATTAATTTTTTTTGTGGTGCTGGGGAGTTCTTTTTATCTTACTGTGTAATATTACATTGTCTGATTTTACCACATTTGTTTATTCATTTTCCTCTTAATAGACATTTGAGCAATTTCCAGTTTGGAGCTGTTATGAATAAAGCTAAGAAATAAAGCTATGATCCCAGCGGCTTGGGAGACTGAGGCAGGAGGATCAAGAGTTCAAAGGCAGCCTCAGCAAAAGTGAGGCACTAAGCAACTCAGTGAGACCCTGTCTCTAAATAAAATACAAAATAGGGCTGTGGATGTGTCTCAGTGGTTGAGTGCCCCTGAGTTCAATCTCCAATGTCAAAATAATAATAATAAAATAAAACTATGAAAATTCTTGTATATATCTTTTGCATATGTATGTACTCAGTTTTTTAAAATACTGTTTTTCTAGAAGTAAAATTACTGTGATTAAAATAGGCACATGTTTAGCTTTACTAAATAGTTTTCCAAAAGGGTTTATGACTTCCCTGTTTAATCTCCCTCCCTCCCTCCCTCCCTCCCTTCCTTCCTTCCTTCCTTCCTTTCTTTCTTTCATGGTAGGGATTGAACCCAGTGCCTCGCTTATGCTAAGCATATGCTCTAATACTGAGCTACACATTCAGTGCTTGTTTACTCTCTTAAAGATATATTTTGATGAACAGAAGTTCTTAATTTTAAGGAAATCGAATTTAGCATTATTTTCTGTATGGTTAATGTTTTCTGTGAACTACTTAGGAAATTTTTCTACCACAACAACATGGAAATTTTTTTCCTATCTTCTTTTGTTTTTTCCTATCTTGTTTTGGATTTTTACATTTATAGATTATCCAATCATAATCTATGAATTAATTTCTTATATGGTATGGAGTGGGGAATCATTATTTTTTAATCCATTTGAATATACAAACTGATTCAGTCCCATTTGTCAAAAAGATTACTCTTTCTTCATTGAATTGTAGTGGCATCTCTATCATAAATCAAGTGATTGTATATATGTGATTCATGGCAGAGATTACCCAGTCTTGGGTATTTGCTATAGCAGTGCATACATGCCACACATACACAATCACTTGATTTGCTATAGTAAATATTCAAGAGTAGGTAATTTACAAAGAAGAGAATTTTATTTCTCACATCTCTAGAGGCTGAGTCCAAATCAAAGTGCCAACAGGCTGTGTCTGAAAAGTGCCAGCCCATACTTCTAAGACAGCTCCTGCAAATGCCATGATATCATTCTCTTTTATTGCTGAGTAATATTCTATTGTGTATATATACCACATTTTCTTTATCCATTCATCTACTGATGGGCATCTAGGTTGGTTCCACAGTTTAGCAATTGTGAATTGTGCTGCAATAAAAATTGATGTGGCTTTGTCCCTGTAGTATGCTGTTTTTAAGTCCTTTGAGTATAAAACAAGGAGTGGAATAGCTGGGACAAATGGTGATTCCATTTCAAGTTTTCCAAGGATTCTCCATACTGCTTTCCATATTGGCTGCACCATTTTGCATTCCTACCATCGATGTAAGAGTGTGCCTTTTTCCGCACATTCTCACCAACACTTACTGTTGTTTGTATTTTTAAAAGCTGCCATTGTGACTGGAATGAGATGAAATCAGAGTAGTTTTGATTTGCATTTCTCTAATAGCTAGAGATGTTGAACATTTTTCCATATATTTGTTGATTGGTTGTATATCACCTCTGAGAAGTGTCTGTTCAGTTTGTTGGCCCATTTATTGATTGGGTTATTTGTTTTTTTGGTGTTTAGCTTTTTGAGTTCTTTATACACAGAGATTAGTGCTCTAGCTGATGTGCACATGGTAAAAATTTGCTCCCAAGCTGTAGGCTCTCTATTCATCTCACTGATAGTTTCTTTTGCTGAGAAGAAACTTTTTAGTTTGAATCCATCCTATTTATTCATTCTTGATATTAAATATTGCACTATAGGAGTCTTATTAAGGAAGTAGGGGCCTAATCTGAAATGATGGAGATTTAGGCCTACTTTTTCTTTTATTAGATTCAGGGTCTCTGGTTTAATTCCTAGGTCCTTGATCCACTTTGAGTTGAGTTTTGTGTATGGTGAGAGATAGAGGTTTAATTTAATTTTGTTGCATATGGATTTCTAGTTTTCCCAGCACCATTTGTTGAAGAGACTATCTTTTCTCCAATGTATGTTTTTGGTGCCTTTGTCTAATATAACTTAAGTGGGTTAGTCTCTGTGTCCTCTATTCTGTACTATTGGTCTACCAGTCTGTTTTGGTGCCAATACTATGCTATTTTTGTTACTATTGCTCTGTAATATAGTTTAAGGTCTGGTATAGAAATGCCACCAGCTTCACTCTTCTTAATAAGGATAGCTTTGGCTATTTGGGGTCTCTTATTTTTCCAGAGGAATTTCATGATTGCCTTTTCTATTTCTATGAGGAATGTCATTGGGATTTTGATTGAAATTGCATTAAGTCTGTATGATGCTTTTGTTAGTATGGTCATCTTGACAATATTAATTCTGCCTATTCAAGAACAAGGGAGATCTTTCCACCGTCTAGGATTTTTTAAAAATTCTTTCTTTAGTGTTCTGTAGTTTTTGTTGTAAAGGTCTTTCACCTCTTTTGTTAGTGAGTCCCAAGTGGTTTTTTTTTTTTTTTTGAGGCTATAGTAAATGGGGTAGTTTTCCTAGTTTCCCTGTCAGAATATTTGTTACTGATATACAGAGAATAAAATCATGGCATTTGCAGGTAAAGGGATGGAGTTGAAGAATATAATGCTAAGTGAAGTTAGCCAATCCTAAAAAACCAAATGCCAAATGTTTTCTCTGATATAAGGAGGCTGATTCATACTTGGGTTGGGAGGGGAGCACGGGAAGATTAGACGAACTCTAGATAGTCTAGATAGGGCAAAGGGGAGGGAGGGGAAGAAAGGGGGCAAGGGGTGTAAAAACGATGGTGGAATGAGATGGACATCATTACCTTAAGTACATGTATGAAGACTCGAATGGTGTGAATACACTTTGTATACAACCAGAGATTTGAAAAACTGTGCTCTATATGCTGTCATATGTAACAAATTAGGAATAAAAATTTAAAAATTAAAATAAAGGCATTCTGTAAAAAAAAAAGAAAAAGAAAAGAAAGTGAATTGGGGATGCAGCTCAGTGATTAAGCACCCGGGTTCAATTCCTGGTACCAAAATAATAATGATGATGATTATGATGATGATTTTAAAAAAACCAAACTTTTCTCTGTTTAAGACAAAAAAAAAAAAAAAAAAAAAGACAGCTCCTGGTTGCTATGCCCTTCAGAGGAAACAAACACTGTCTTCACATGGAGTAAAGGATAGAAGGCAACAAAAGGATCTTGCTAGTTCCCTCCAGCCCCTTTCATAAGGTACTCATCCCAAAGGAGAGCTCTCCCTTCATGGGCCAATCAACCCCTAAAAGCCCCATTTCCTAATATTGTTACATCTGGGATTAAGTGTGAATGTGAATTTTGGAGAAGAACAAACATTCAAACCATAGCAATGTGGGTCTATTTCTGGAGTATGTTCTATTCTACCAGTCTTTTTTGTCTTTCTATCAATATCACACTATCTTAATTTCTATAATTTTATACTAAGTCTTGTTATTTGCTAGTGTAGGCCTCAGCTAATCTAAATTCTTGGCATTTCTTATCCCCCCTATTCATCCCTAACAACTTGCTGGGATTTTGAGTGTCTTTGATCTATATATCCAGAGTCACTAGGATTTCAGGTATGTGCCACTGTGTTGGTCCCTGCTATGACATTTTTAAATGCTGTTGTATATGGTATTATTTTAAAGTTTTAATAACAAATTGTTGATAGTTTCTACAAATATATTGGATTTTTGTTTGTTAATCTCTTATTCAGCAGCTTTGCTAAATAAATTAATTATTTTTCCAGTACTGGGGATTGAATGTGGGGCACTTTACCTCTGAGCTACATCTTCAGCCCTTTATTTTTTTACTTTTTATGTTTAGACAGGGCCTTGCTAAATTGCTGAGCCTGGCCTTTAACTTGCCATTCTCTTGCTTTAGCCTCCAGAGTTGCTGGGATTATGGATATGCAGGACTGTATTTGGCTACTAATTATTAATTCTTAATTTAGATTAATTTTGAATTTTCTACTTTTATAATCATGTCATCTATAAGTAAAATCCATTTTTCTTCTCCTTCAATCTTTATACCCTTTATTTATTATTCTCTTTTTCTTCTTGGTATGGGGATTGAATTTAGAGGCCCTCAACCACTGAGCCTCCCCAGCCCTATTTTGTATTTTATTTAGAGACAGGGTCTCGTTGAGTTGCTTAGTGCCTTGCTTTTGCTGAGTCTGGCTTTGAACTCATGATCTTCCTGTCTTACCTTTATTTCTTTTGCTTGCCTTATTTTACTGACTAGACCATCAGCATAATGTTGGATAGAATTAATGGCAATGGAAATAGTATCTTATTTTTGACATAATAACCTTTTTTTCCCCTGAAGATTGAACCCAGGGGTGTTGCATTCTAGGCAAGTACTCTACCTTTGAGTTATATATCCAATGGCAGTGGATATTGGTGTCTTCTTTTCAACATCCTGAGAAAAGTATATAATATTTTTTCTTAGAATAAGGAAGTCCCTTTATGGGGCTGAGGTTGTGGCTCAGTGGTAGAGCGCTTGCCTAGCATGTGTGAGGCACTGGGTTTGAGTCTCAGCACCACATATAAATAAATAAATAAATAAATAAATAAATAAATAAAATTTGTATTGACAACTGAAAAAAAATGTCTGAAATTAGAACACAAGTTCAAAACCCTTCTTTAATCTGTTTATAAGAGCATACTTAAAATGAATTACTAGAAATATTGCAAATAAAAGGAAGAGAGTGTGTCTCAAACATGACCATCATCAATTTCTTTTCTTTTTATAGACACACCTCACTCTCTCCCATTATGATATGGCATCGGGCTTGGATTGTGGTTCAGTGGTAGAGTGCTTGCCTAGCACAGGCGGGACCCGGGTTCAATCCTCAGCACCACATAAAAATAAAGGCATTGTGTTGTGTCCATCTACACCAAAAAATAAATATTAAAAAACGATATGGTATTTTTTCTCCACTTTCTTAAATCTGAGCTGGCTGTTACTGTTTGATGAAGAGACTATGACAGAAATGACAATGTGTCTATTCTCAGCCTAGGTTTTAAGAGGACTGTAAATTTTTACCTCTTTTCTTGGAACACTTGCTCTAAGAAAAGACAGTCACTAGGTAAGAAGTCTGACTACCCTGAGAATGCCATGTCATGGAAAAATCCAAACTAAACACATAGATTGTTTACATAGAAAGAAAGATTTTTGGTTACCCCGCCCCCTGGATTTTTAAAAACTGAAGTATAATTAAAATGCATTAGCCACTAATAATTTTTAAAGTGTGCAATTTAGTGACACTTAGTATATTCTCAAAGTTGTACAATCATCACTTCTTTCTAGTCAAAAGAAATTTCCCGTGTCCCAAAAAGAAACTCTATAACCATTACTCAGTAATTCTCATTCCCCATGTCCTTCCATCTCTAGCCCCTAACATGTCTTTCTGTCTCTATGAATGTTAGTCAGTTTTTTGTCACTGTAATCAAAATACCTGACAGGAAGGGCTGGGGATGTGGCTCAAACGGTAGCGCACTCGCCTGGCATGCCTGCGGCCTGGGTTCGATCCTCAGCACCACATACAAACAAAGATGTTGTGCCCGCCAAAAACTAAAAAATAAATATTAAAAAAAAGAAATAACTGCTAGATTTAAAAATAAATAAATAAACTTTAAAAAAATACCTGACAGGAACAACTTAAGAGAAGGAAAATTTATTTTGGGCTCAAGGTTTCAGAGGTTTAGTTCATGATCAGACTATTCCATTTGAGTATGAGGTGAGGAAGAACATCATGGCAGAATGGTATAATGGAAGCAAGCTGCTCAGTGCAGGGCAGCCAGGAAGCAAAGACATAACACGAGGAGCCTGGGACAACATATATAATCCCCAAATGTGCCCTCAGTGACCTGCTTCCTTTAGCCATGCCTCACCTGCCTATAGTTACCACCCAGTATTCCATTTAAATAATCAGTCCATTGGGTGATTAATTTAATCATTTACTTCTGAATATTACTTCACTGTTGACATGAGTTTTTTGGGGGGACACTTCACATTTCTTATCATTGAACTTACCTATTCTATTCTATTTCATGTAAATAGACTCAAAGGGTATGTGATCTTTTGTATTTGGCTTCTTTTACTTAGAATAATTTTTTAAAGGTTCATCTACACCTATATATATTTAACCATTCAATTCTGCCACCATACATGTGGATTGGAAGATCCAGCCCATTCAAGTCTTTAGGTGACTCTCACCTTAACTATCTCTGATTATAACCATATAAGAGACCCCAGGTCAGCCCCACCTGGCTGAGTCCAGGCAATGCACAAAAAGAAGAGGAATAACTAAGTTTTATTTTAAGCCACTAAGTTTGGGAGGGATACTGAGCTTGTTATAATAGTTAACTGAAAGAAAGAACAAAAGTATTTAAGGCAAATGTAAATGAACAAACTTAAGTAGTTCACAGGGTCTGTGAACTTAATACCCAATGAAATTTAATAAGAAATAAAATAGACAAAAATAAGAGCATTTATAGTTGTCAAAAAAGGAACAAATCATAATCAAACTCCATTTTAAAAATTATTTTTAGTTATAGGTGGACACAGTACCTTTATTTTATTTACTTATTATGTGGTGCTGAGGTTCAAATCCAGTGCCTCACATGTGCTAGGCAAGTGTGCTACCACTGAGCTACAACCCTAGCACTCAAACTCCATTTTTTGAACATTTTATGTACAAAATAACATAGCGTCAACATTCTTAAAGAAAATTCATCAAGAAATATGAAGAGGAATAAACTTAAATGGATTTTTAGGAAATTTACCCAAATTGATACCAGTAGAGACAAAATTTACTTTTTTCACTTCTGGAGATTGAACCTAGAGGATCTTAACCACAGAGCTACATCCCCAGCCCTTTTTATTTTTTTAAATTTTTGGATAGGGATAAAGTTGACCTAAAACTTGTAATCTTCCTACCTCAGCCTCCTGAGTCACATAGATTATAGACATGTGACTGTAGCCTCTCTCTTATTTCTATTTTTGCCTTAAATTCTATTTTGTCTGGTATTATTTACTGTTAGCTTTCTATCATATGTATTTCCTGTTACTTATTATTCCATCAATATATTTTAAATATTTCTATGTTATTTTGCTTTAGAATTTTCTCCTACAAGTACTGAGTTGTTGGATATTTTTAATTTGATGTTTTAATTATTACTTAATGGGTAAGTTCAATGCATTAACACTTTTGATTTATATGTGTATATTTCGTGATTCTGGCACTCTTTTTTTCTCTTTCTCTGTTTTATGTTAGATTACTAAAGTTTTTTTTTATAATTTCCCTTTGTTTTTCCTGTACTAATATGGAAACTATATGCTTTATTTCTGTTCTTTTACTCCTATCTTAAATGTTTGACTTACCTGTTTGTATCAGTTATCTATTGTCTAAAAAAGTACCCCAAAACATAGAGGCCCTAAGACAACAATAAGAATTTATTATCTCACAATTTCTGTGGGTGGTAAGTTCAGGAGTGGCATAGTGGGCTGGTACTGGCTATGGGTCTTTCATGAGGTTTGACAACATTCATTTGAGGCTTCACTGGGGTTAGAAGAATTCACTCTCAAGAATGCACATAGGGGCTGGGGTTGTGGCTCAGTGGCAGAGTGCTTGCCTAGCATGTGTGAGGCACTGGGTTCAAGTCTCAGCACCACATATAAATAAATAAAAAATAAAGGTCCATTGACAATTTAAAAAAATTTAAAAAAGAGAGAGAATGCACGTAGATGGGAAATTGTCATTGAAGCAGAAGACTGAGCTCCTCACCACCGTAAACTTTCATGGGACTATTGAAGAGTTCTCATCACATGACATCTAGCTTCCCCTATAGCAAGGTTTCTCAACCTCAGTACTACTGGTACCTTTTGTATTACATAATTCTCTGTGGGATAGGGGCACACTGTTCCATGCAATTTAGGTTATTTAATGGCATCCTTGACCTCTACCTACCAGATACCAGTTGTGACAATCAAAATTGTCTTCAGATACTGCAAATGGTCCTCATATTGGAGATGGGGACACAACCATCCCTGAGAGCCACTGCCCCAGAGCCACTGATTTAATAGAGCAACCAGGATGGAAATTGCTTCATTTTTATTGAACTAGTCTCAGAAGTCAAAACTGTCAGTTCAGTTATTTTTCATTGGAAACACTGGTCAGACATAGTTGAATCATATGAATTCCTGGAGGTGAGAATAGTAGGAGGTACTGTTGGAGGCTGGCAACTATATTGCTTAATTATAAATTTTTCCAAAATATAAAGCTCTTTGGTGTTTCTTTTTTTTTAAGAGAGAGAGAATTTAATATTTATTTTTTTAGTTTTCGGTGGACACAACATCTTTGTTTGTATGTGATGCTGAGTAACTCGGGCCGCACGCATGCCAGGCGATCGCGCTACCGCTTGAGCCACATCCCGGGCCCCACTCTTTGGTGTTTCTATCCTTTGCATGCTGAAGTCATCCATTGAACATTCATTGAACACTTCTGCCTACCTTCTCATTATTTTTGTCCAGGGTGTTAGTTTAACTTTGAATGTTTTTTTATATTTAACAATCAACATGTGAAACTCTTGTATTTTGAATTCCACTCCTTTTAATGGTTGCTGTTCTAATATGCTGTAGTAAGGGTGAGGTGAGTGAGAGTCAGAAGAGAATAATCTATTTTTTGTATTTTGTGGGGATTCTCATCTTAAATGAGAGCATAACCACATATAGATTTTCTTTCAGCAATTTAAAGCAAGTTATTCCATGAGTCTAATGATTTTTTTATAATCTTTTTTTGGGGGAGGTACTGGGAATTGAACTCAGGGGCACTCTGACCACTGAGTCACACCCCCAGCCCTATTTTGAATTGTATTTAAAGACAGGGTTCCACTGAGTTGCTTAGTGCCTTGCCATTGCTGAGGCTGGCTTTAAACTCAGGATCTTCCTGCCTCAGCCTCCCAAGCCACTGGGATTACAGGCATGTGCCACCACGCCAGGTGATTTTTATAATCTTAAAGATATAAGCACTTTTTATAGACAATTTCTTGGAGTTAACAATTTCTTTTTATGGTATGTTTTTGATGTTCTTCAGTTCTGCTTATAAAAGTGTAGGTTTTTCATTATTCTGTGAAAATATCCTTTAAATTTGAAAATTCATACATTCTTTCTATTCTTGAAACTGTTCAGCTATTTTCTCCTTGAATGTTGTTTTTCTATTTCTTTTATTCTCTACTGGAACCTCTATTATCTGTGTTTGAGGAGTCATGCAACTCCTATTAATTGAACATCACTTTTTCTGCCTTGTCTCATATTTTAATCTATTTTTGAGATGTGTATTGAATGAATTCCTTGGTATTATCTTCCTTGGTATTATTCATTCACTAATTATCTCAACTTTGTCCAGTCTTAATTTTACCCATCTTGTTTATTTATTTATTTATTTGTGTGTGTGTGTGTGTGTGTGGTACTTTGGAATTGAACTCAGAGCCTTGTGCACTCTACCACTTAGCTACACTCCCAGACCCTCTTTTAAAAATAGTATCACTGAGTATAACTTATATATCATTAAGGCTGGGGATATAGCTCGTTTGGTAGAGTGCTTGCCTTGCATGCACAAGGCCCTGGATTCAATCCTCAGCAACACACACACACACACACACACACACACACACACACAACAAAACAACCTTACATATCATTTAAAATGTACAATTTAATGATTTTTGTAAATGTATGAAGCTTACATTTTCTGGTTTGTTTGAGACAGGTCTTGCTATGTTGCCCATGCTGGTACAGAAGTCCTGGGCTTAAGTGATCTTCTTGCTTCAGCCTACCCAGAAGCGGGGTCTACAGGCACATTTCACTGTACCCAGCTAAATTTGTGAAGTTGTACAGTTGTCATCACAATCCAGTTTCAGAACATTTCTATCACACCAAAATGATCCCTTATGCCCTTCTGTAGTCTGCTTTTGTTTTCCCTCTATCTCCAAGTTACCACTAATGTACTTTGTTTCTATACATTTGCCATCTCTGTATACTTCATATAAATGGAATTAAATGTTTGTTATATAAGGTTTGTTTATTATATACTTGGCTTCTTTGATGTTCATCTATTTTATAGCCCGTATAAGTTGTTTGTTATGAAAGTATTTCATTGTACAGATACACCACATGTGTTTATCCTTTCACTACTTGATGGATCTTTGTATTGGTTCCATTTTTTAGGTGTCATGAATAATGTTGATGGTAACATTCATGTACATATCTTCATTGGATATGTTTTCATTTTCTTCGGTAGATATCTTGGGTAGATATTTACAAATATTTATATTTTTGTAAATATTCATACATTTACAAAAATCATCTTGATGATATTGTAAATTTATATTATTGTTTAAGAAACTAGCACCATTTTCCAAAATAGCTGCACCGTTTGATATGCCCATTAGAAAGAATGAGAGTTCTATTTCTCCACCTCCTTTCCCACACTTGTTATTTTCTTTTTCATTATAGTCACACCAGTGGATGTGAAATCATATCTCACTGTGATTTTATCCTTAATGACTAATAATGTTGAACATCTTTCCATGTGCTTATTCCAGCCATTCATTTATCTTCTTTGGCAAAATGTCTATTCCAATCTTTTGCTGTTTTCAATTGGATGGTTGTTTTGGGGTTTTCTTTAAATTTCTATTACTATTTTTTATTTCTGAAATTCCTAATTTGTGCCTTTCATATCAGTCTGCTCTTGTTTTATAGTTTCTAGTTATTTTTTATAATTACTTCTTTGTCTCTTTGAGGATCTTCAACCTAATTGTATTTTCTTTTCTTAGTTTCTTATTATGGAAAATTTTAAATTTTAAACACGTACAAAAGCAGAAAGAGAGTACAATAAACCCTAGTGAACCCATCACTCATCTTAATATATTTCCCATTTCTTAAGGCTGATTCTCTAAAAATCTTTATCCTGTGCTACTCCAGACATATCTATTGAAATCTTTTCCACACAAGTTTTTCCAAACAGTACTGTTGGAATTTTAGTGTTTGTTTATGGTATGGAACAAATGGTCTCATTATGACTGGGTGTCAAATGTTCTAAACTCCGTGGCCTTTGTCTTACCTAGCCTTTGGAATTGAGACAAGTTGTACCAGCAGCACAGGAGGGAATGGTATACAGGAGGATATACCTATAGAAGAACTCTTCTTTCAACGCTCCTATTTTGACTTGGTAAGAAAGTAGATAGTCTTATACTTTCCAGAAGGTTTTTATAGGAAAAAATTATAAAGGGATTTATTACCAGATTCATACTCTTTTTTATAGATTTAAATTTAGGGGCTGGGGATGTGGCTCAAGCGGTAGCGCGCTTGCCTGGCATGCAAGCGGCCTGGGTTCGATCCTCAGCACCACATACAAACAAAGATGTTGTGTCCGACGAGAACTAAAAAATAAAATAAAACATTAAAAATCTCTCTCTCTCTCTCTCTCTCTCTCTCAAAAAAAATAAAAGAAAGAAAGAAATGGAGAACTGTCAGGGCCTAGGGATGGGGGAAGGGGAGGTGTTATAAGGTATTGTTTAGGGAATCATGACAAGAAAAATATCTGCTTATGTTTAAGACAGAGACAATTAAAAAAATTAGTTGACTAATCTTTCTTAAGGAATTATAGACAGATCTTACCATGGTATAGGTCTCCCTAGTTCCTTCTTTTGGTGAAACCCACCAAAATAATTATCTTAGAGATATGTTATAAAGGTTGATTGCTATTACACAGTGTCCCTTTAATGTTGATATTTTTTCAGATATCAATGTAAGGAAAGTTTATGGTCCTTCTGGGACATATTATCTCGTTGACATGAATCTTGTAACTGACTGCATTTCACTGTTGGCTTTGGCTAAAAGGAATCCAAAACTAAAATGGTCACTCCCATCTAGAAATTATCCACAGTTCTGTGGTATGTATTACTGTGTCATAATTACCTCTGGCTAAGATTTTGCTATTTTAGCCTATTTTCCTTTTTTTTTTCATTCTAAAATCTTTTCCCTTTTAAAATGTAGAGTTCTGCCCCAGTGATTACATGTGCTCAGGTAAGCTGTCCTTTTGCTTAGAGAACAGGGCTAGGGGTGTTTGCATAAATAAACAAATATTATAAAAGGTGATTCATTTAAAGTGGTACTTGTGGCAAGGAACTGGTGAGTATTTGACATTTTAAAATACAAGAATAAGCTGGGCATGGTGGTGCACACCTACAATCTAGCGACTGGAGACTGAGGCAGGAGGATCACAAATTTGAGGCCAGCCTCAGCAACTTAGTGAGACCCTGTCTCAAAATAAAAAATAAAAAGGACTGGTGAAGTAGCTTAGTTGTAAAGCGTCCCTAGATTCAATCTCCAATACCAAAAACAAAGCAAAAAAGCAGTTTCAGATCTTCAGATTGCATTGCTTTTTTTTTTTTTTTGTACCGGGGATTGAACTCAGGGGTACTTAGCCGCATTCCCAGCCCTTTTTTGTATTTCATTCAGAGACAGGGTCTCACTGAGTTGTTTAGGGCCTCACTAAATTGCTAAGGCTGGCTTTGAACTCCCTATCCTTCTGTCTCAGCCTCCTGAGCCGCTGAAATTACAAGCTTGCACCATTGTACTGGCTTCAGACAGCACGTCTAAGCTCATTTTCTCATTGTAAAAACTTGGGTTAATGTTGCACAAACCAAAAGTGAATTCTTGGGAAATAGTCTTGCTCCAAAGATAAAAATGTTTTTAATGTGAAACTTTTGGTCTTTTTCTATTCCTTATATTTTAATATTATATTAATATGCCTAGTATTTTAATATTGGCCCAAGGAAAATATTTCAACCTTTCTCATCTATAATTTTCTCACTTATAATGGGAATGAAGTCTAATTTACTTAATGATTAGTTCACAGAGATAGTTTCTTGTTAGAGCTGGAGATGTGACTGAGTAGTAGAACACCTACCCAGCATGAGCAAGGTCCTGATTTCAATCCCCAGTACTGTGGGGTAGGGGAATGGAGAGGAAAAAAGACAGTAAGATAGTACCTTGCTAATGAAAAGACATGGTTAACTTACTGTGGTATATTGGACAAATTACTAGACTTCTTTGGGGATAGCTTTCCTCTAGTGGAAAGTAGAATGATTGAACTAGATGAATGTTAACATAACCTACAACTTTTTTTCCCCCAGTGCTGCAAGATTGAACCTAGCTAGGATGCCTTAGCACTAAGCTACATCCACATCCCTTTTTACAATTTTGATACAGGGTGCCACAGTCTGGCTGGGCACAATTCAGGAGCCACTTATCAAGCAGGAATGAACTTTATTTTTAGAACACACATGCCACACCACTGGAGCTCTTCAGGAATTCCCTCAGAGCCCAACTGCCACTGGTGAGCCTCTCAACCCACACTTCTCCTTCTCTTGAGGCCGATTGCCTGAGTCGTGTGGGCGGAGCCAAAAGAGTCCCCCAATGAGTAGCTCCGTGGTCTGAAAGGGCGGGGAAACAGCCCAATGAGCATCACCACAGAGGAGCCAATCAGTTGTCAGCTGGAAGTTTGCTGGGGCCTTGGTGAGCCAATCAGCTGGAATTTTGCTGGGGCTGCTGTGAGCCAGTCAGCTGGAAGTTTGCTGGGGCCCCTTCGGCTGTAGCTCTCAACATCTCCCCCTCTCTGTTTAATTAAAAAACAAGCATATGGCTTAGAGACTGTGCCTGCCTTAGGTTGTCCAATAGTGCATATGGTCCTTACCCGTCATCGGATGAACTGACCTCAAGGTGTCAGCCTCCTGTGTTAGGTTGGTACCATTGCAATTGGATCTTACCTGTCATTGACTACCAGTCCAGCATACAGCCACACATGTGGATAGGCCTTTGTACCAGTGGAGGGGGTGAGGTTCTATGCCTCACCTCTGTTGGCCCCCAAGTTTTAGCTGAATGACCATTAAAAGCAGAAGGGAGGAGGATACACCAAGCCAATTGACGGCTCCTTTTGGAAAAATTGTACCACTGATGACTGCCACAGTCTGGCTGGGCACAATTCAGGAGCCACTTGTCAAAAGAAACTAACTTTATTTTTAGAACCACACTCGCCAAACAAAACAGCTCCTCAGGAAAAACCCTCAGAGACCAACTGCCACCACCGGCTTTCCACAAGCCTCTCACACCAACACAAGCCTCACCACTTCCCACAATCCTCCTGCTCTTGAGGCTGATTGGCTGGGTCGTGTGGGTGGAGCCAAAGAAGTCCCCCAATGAGCAGCTCTGTGGTTTGAAAGGGCAGGGAAACAGCCCAATGAGCATCACTGCAGAGGAGCCAATCAGCTAGATGTTGTTGGGGCCACTGTGAGCCAATCATCAGCTGGCAGTTGGAAGTTTGCTGGCAGCTGGAAGTTTTCTGGGGCCCCTTCGGCTGTGGCTCTCAACATCTCCCCCTCTCTGTTTAAACAACAAGCATGTGGCTTAGGGACCATGCCTGCCTTAGGTTGTCCAAGACTACATATGGTCCTTACCTGTTATCAGATGAGCTGACCTCAAGGCGTCAGCCTCCTGTCTTAGGTTGGTACCATTGCAATTGGATCTTACCCGTCACTGACTACCGGTCCAGTATACAGCCACACCTGTGGAGAGGTCTTTGTAACAGCGGGGGGGGGGGGGTGTGAGGTTCTTTGCCTCACCTCTGTTGGCCCCCAAATTTTAGCTGAACAATCATGACAAGCAGAAGGGAGGAAGATACACCAAGCCAATTGACGGCTCCTTTTGGAAAAATTGTACCACCGATGACATCATCAGCAAAAATACCCCAACACTACCACAAGTCGCTGCACCCACAGATAGTTCACAATGCATAGTCCAGGCAAGTTCTGCAAGCAGTTCAGTGATGGCTATTGCAGAAGCTGTAGATTGGTTTTATCTTTGTCTTCACCGGCACTGGGATGCAGATAGGAATTCTGGCAATAATGGCTAAAGAAAAAATTATGTAACATTCCAGAAGGCATTAAAAGAAAACAATTTTCTTAACAATTTACATTATCTTGAAGAGAATTACTAAATATAATGAAAAGGAAAAGTGAAAGTAAACAAACAGATCTGTTAACCTCCTTTTTTGTTCACATATTAAAACAATCCTCAACAGTTGTTTACCCAATTTAAATTAAACCATTTAAATCACGTGAATAAAAAAAAATATTTGGATCCATTTTTTCATGAGCGCTCATCATATATGATATATGGACAAACGTACATTCAAACATATAACACAAAACACAAGTGTGCACACATAATATAATACATACAACACATAACATAATAGTAAAGGCCTTATAACTTTTTACAGGTGAAATCTCCATTGCAATGTTTAAAAACTCTATAGTCAAAAAATAGAACTGATCAGCAAAACATTAACCTAGGTCTGTATGAGCTCAAAAAACAAAATAGAACTTCATGATATGGGAAAGGGCAATAATAAAATAGATATTGAAAAAAGCATCCTGGTTCTGTTGCAGATGTAAGAATAGCCAAATTGGAGTTTTGGATATCAGTTGTTACGGATTTGAGCTAAATCATCTTCTTTTTGGTCTGTAGAAATCGCTTTAGTTAATCTCTCTGGAATCCAAATCGGCTGCTGTTCTCCCTGTGGAAACACACAAACAGACCCCCGATTCCAGACAATTACTGGGTCAGGACCTTTCCATTGTCCTGTTAGAATATCTTTCCAAAGTACCTTGGGCTTATGTACATTTTTTGGACACATATACCTTTCCGCAGCACTAAGTCCTGATGAATCCAAATTTAAAAAGTTTAGAGTAAAAAGGGTTATTTTAAGTTTATCTTTGGGGAATATATACCCCTTCCCAATTCCGTCTTATTGCTTTAATAAGTACATTTTAATAGTTTGATGAGCTCTTTCAACTATGCCTTGTCCCTGTGGATTGTATAGGATTCCTGTTATATGAGTAATGCCAAATGATGAGCAAAATTGTTTAAAACAGGTAGAAGTATAACCAGGGGCATTATCTGTTTTTAACTGTTTTGGAACGCCCACAGTGGCAAAATTTTGTAAGCAATGAGCTATAACATCTTTAGTTTTTTCTCCAGCATGAAGGGAGCCCATCAAAAATCCAGAAGAAGTATCAACTGTAACATGCAAATATTTTAATTTTCCAAATTCTGGCAAGTGTGTGACGTCCATCTGCCAAATATGGTTAGGTATCAATCCTCTAGGATTGACTCCAAGATTAACTTGTGGTAAGAAGGTCACACAATTTTGACATTGTTTTATTATTTGTCTAGCTTGTTCCTTAGTTATTTTAAAATGCTTTTGTAAAGTATTAGCATTGACATGGAACCTTTTATGAAAATTTATAGCTTCTTCTAGTGTAGAGAAAACATGTATGTCATGTGTAGTTTTATCTGCTAAATCATTGCCCAAACTAAGGGCTCCAGGCAATCCTGTATGTGCCCTGATATGTCCTATAAAGAATGGATCTTTTCTGTCCCAGATTAGACTTTGTATAGTGGAAAGCAAAGAGAAAACAGTAGAGGAAGGGGAAATCCTACCAGCATCTTCAAGGGATACTATAGCATTAGCTATATACTGACTATCGGAAAATAAATTAAATACAGAATCTTTAAACATCACAAAAGCTTGTAATACTGCATTAAGCTCTACCTTTTGAGCTGATTGTTTGGGTACTAAAAATGTAAAAGTTTGATCAGGTGTAACTATTGCTGCTGTACCATTATTTGACCCATCAGTGAATATATTTGGAGCATTCATGATAGGTGTTTTTCTTGTCATTTTTGGAAAAATTACAGTATGAGATGACCAAAAAGACAATAAAGGATTAGATGGTAAGTGGTTATCAAATGAAACATTAGATTTGCACATGATTATTGCCCAAGTATTTAACTCATTAGCTAATTCATCAATTTGATTCATAGTATATGGAGTAATAATTTTATTGGGAGAAATTCCAAACACTCCCTTTGCTGCTTTTATTCCTTTGAGTATTAATTGTCTTACAGCCTCAGGATACCTAGTAAGAATAGTGTTCGGAGAATAAGATAAATGTATCCATAATAATGGACCTTCTTGCCAAAATACTCCTGGAGGAATATTTTTTGTTGGTAGTACAATAAATAATAAAAGCAAACTTATATCAATTCTATCCAAATGCATATTTTCCATATATGTTTCAATGATTTTTAATGCCTTTCTTGCTTCAGGCGTTAACATGCAGGGTGAATTTGGATCTGATTGACCTTTTAGGATATCAAATAAAGGTCCCAACTCTCCTGTTGCTATACCTAGATAAGGCAGTTAGCTTTGGTCTCCCTGTTCATCTGTTGTATTTGCTTTCTGGGTCATTCATTTCTACTTTTTTTTTTTTTAAATCTGAAACATGGAAATTTTATTTTTGTTTTCCAAGGAAGAGCTCATGTTATGAATATACATTATACAAAGTACATAATTAACACCCAGTGTGTAAAAAGTACACATCACACAATATATACACAAAGTTTACATTATACAGTACTGACTTCTGTGGGAGCTATTGCTCCATGTCAATTGAACCCCTTCAAAACAAGTTAATCAGTAGAGAAGTGCTTCACTAACTTTCTCCAAAACTTCTGTAATAAGTCATGCTGATTACTTTTTTTTGCCACCTCCTCTCTCTGTCTCCAATTTCCCTTTTCTGGTTGTTCATATTAATATACTAATATGTGTTTCTAAAAATACACATCATCATCCAGATCAACTTCACATATTCTTCCCAACAGGTAATTCTTTAGGGCAATATTGTCACTGATAAAGGGTTTTGCTTTCTTTCTCCTTTTCATTTGCTTTGTTAATTCAGCCTACATGCCTTGTTTTATTGTTTCCTTTCTTCTGTTTGCTTTCGGTTTAATTTGCTCTAGTAATTTTTTAATGTGGAAGCTTAGGTCACTGATGTTAAAGCTTTCTTCTTTTCCAATATAAATATTTGATGCTATAAGTTTTCCTGAGAATATGCTTTAATAGCATCCCACAAATTTTAAATAGATGTGGTTTTATGTTCATTCAGTTAAAAATATTTTAAAATTTCTTTGATCTTCCTTGATCCATTAGTTATTTATAAGTGCTGTTTAATTTCCAGTTATTTGGGCAAGGTTTTCCAATTATCTTTAAGTTATCTAATTGAATTCATATTGAATTCATATTGAATTCATATTCATATGGATTCAATCATTCTAAATTTATTAAGATTCGTTTTATGCCTCAGAATGCAGGATAATTTGGTAAGTGTCCCACATTCCTTATTGATGAAAATAGTATTATGTTGTTATTGGACATAGATCAAGTTGATTAATACTGACTTTTCAGGGTTTCCATATCCTTGCTGATTTTTAAAATATACTTGTTCTGTTAATTATAAATAGCAGAGTGTCAAAATCCTCTAACACTAATTATATATGTATTTCTCATTTAAATTCCTTTTTTATTAACATATTTTAAATCTCTTATGAAATGAATACACATCTAGAATTGCTATTGTCTATGAATTTGTCCCCTTTCTCATTATGAAATGAATTTCTTCTTCGATAGTATAATTTGCTTCTCTGAATTCTAATTATCACGTATAGCCATTTCAAGTTTCTTTCCATTAGTATAAGTATAGTATATCTGCTTTCATCCTTTTACTTTTATCCTAACCATCTTTAAGTTTAGAGTAGAATTTTTTTTTGTATGCAGCCTATAATTGGGCCTTGCTTTTCTATCCATTCTGACAATCTCTGTCTTTTAAAAAGAGTATTTAGAACATAGACATTTAAAACAAATGTACTATATGATTGGGCTTAAGTCTACCATCTTTTGCTTATCTATGTTTGGTGCTGGAGATTGAGCTCAGGATCTCTTACATGCAAGGCATATATTCTACCACTGAGATACAGTGCCAGCACCTATTTCATTTTCTTTTTATCCCATATAGTCTTCTATTTGTCCTATCTGTCCTTTGTTCTTCTTTCCCTGAAATCTTTTGATTGATTTTTAGTATTCCATTTTACCTCCTTTATTGTCTTGGCAGCTATTGCTTTTATTTTTGTATTTTTACTGGTTGATGTAGGGTTTACATATGAATATTTAAAATCACAGTCTACCTTCAAATAATATTAAAACACTACATAAACAGAATAAGAACTATTAAGCAAACTTTTACTTTTTGTTGGGGGTGGGGTATGGGGGATAGAACTCAGGGACACTCAACCATTGAGCCACATCCCCAGTCCTATTTTGTATTTTATTTAGAGACAGGGTCTCACTGAGTTGCTTAGTGCCTCATTTTGTAGAGGCGGTTTTGAACTTGTGGTCCTCCTGCCTCAGCCTCCCAGGCTGCTGGGATTATAGGCATGCACACTGTGCCCAGCAAACTTCTTTTTATCTCCTATCCTTTGTCATATGTTTAACTTGAATGTGTAATAAGCTATATGATATGTTGGTAATATGATTTTTGTTTTTTTGGTGCTAGTGATTGAACATAGGACCTTGTACATGCTAAGCACTCACTCCACCATTGAGCTACATTCCCAACCTTATTTATTTTCTCACTAAGTTGCTACTGTCTCCCTGTGTTTCACAGGTTGGCCTCAAACTCTTGGGCTCAAGCAACCTTCCTGCCTCATCCTCCCAAGGAGCTGGGACTACAGGCATGTGTCATTTCACCCATCACTACTAGTACTTTAGACAGCAAATATCTTTTTAAAGAAAAATTTTAAATATTTTATATTTGCCCTTCTATTTATCATATGTCATGCTCTTCATTTCTTTATGTATATTCAAGATTCTGTCTGGTATCATTTATCTTCTACCTAAAGGATGACATGAACGTCTCTTAGAGCACTGTCTTACAAGATGATGACTTCTCTCATCTTTCACATATCTGCAAAAGTTTTTATTTTTCCTTAATTCTGTGGGAGAGATTTTTCTGGGTATGAAATTCTTAAATTACATTTTTTCCTTTCAGTACTTTAAAGATACAATCCCTTCTGCTACTTGGCTTGCATTTTTTTTAAAGAGAAAATTTATTTATTTATTTATTTATTTTTTACTGAATCTACTGTGCTTTACCACTGAGCTTCATACCAGCTTTTTAAAAATTTGTTCTAATTTGTTATACAAGACAGCAGAATGCATTTCAGTTCATAGTACAATTTTTCATTTCTCTGGTTGAACATAAAGTAGAGTCACACCATTTGTATCTTTATACATGTACCTAGGGTTATGATGTTCATCTCATTCCACCATCTTTCCTGCCCCCATGTCCCCTCCACTCTCCTCTCTCCCGTTTGGCCTATCCAAAGTTTCTCCATTCCTCCCATGCTCCCCCACCCCACCCCCATTATGGATCAGCATCCACTTATGAGAGAAAACATCCCACCTTTGTTTTTTTGGGATTGGCTTACTTTACTTAGCATGATATTCTCCTGCTTCATCCATTTACCTGCAAATGCCATGATTTTATTTTGTTTTAATGCAGAGTAATATTCCACTGTATATATATACCACAGTTTCTTTATCCATTCATGTATTGAAGGGCATCTATGTTGGTTCTACAGTTTAGCTATAAACATTGATGTGGCTGTGTCACTGTAGTGTGCTGTTTTTAAGTCCTTTGGGTATAAACCTAGGAGTGGGATACCTGGATAGTTTTCTAAAGAATCCCATACTGCTTTCCAAATTGTTTGCAACAGTTTGCAGTCCCACCAGCAATGTAAGAATGTGCCTTTTTCCTCACATCCTCGCCAACACTTATTGTTGCTTATATTCTTAATAATTGCCACTCTGACTGGAGTGAGATGAAATCTTAAGAGTAGTTTTGATTTGATTTCTCTAATTGCTAAAGATGTTGAACAGGTTTTTACATATTTGTCAATCAATTGTATTTCTTCTGAGAAGTGTCTATTCAGTACCTTAGCCCATTTATTGACTGGGTTATTTGTTGTTTTGGTGTTAAGTTTTTTGAGTACCTTATATATCCTGGAGATTAGTGCTCTATCTGATGTGCAAGTGGTAAAAATTTGTAGGCTCTCTATTCACCTTAGTGATTTTTTTTTTTTTTTTTTTGCTGAGAAGAAACTTTTCAGTTTGAATCCATCCCATTTATTCATTCTTGATTTTCTTTCTTTCACTATAGGAGTCTTGTTAAGGAAGTTGGGGCCTAGTCTGACATGATGAAGATTTAGGCCTACTTTTTCTTCAATTAGGTGCAGGGTTTCTGGTCTAATTCCTAGTCCTTGATCCACTTTGAGTTGAGTTTTGTGCATGATCAGAGATAAGGGCTTAATTTCATTTTGCTGCATATGGATTTCTAGTTTTCCCAGAACCATTTGTTGAAGAGGCTATCTTTTCTTCTCCAATGTATGTTTTTGGCACCTTTGTCTAGTATGAGATAACTTTATTTATGTGGGTTTGTCTCTGTGTCCTCTATTCTGTGCCATTGGTCTACCAGTCTATCTTGCTGCCAATACCCATGCTATTTTTGTTACTGTTGCTCTGCAGTATAGTTTAAGGTCTGGTATTGTGATGCCACCTGCTTCACTCTTCTTGCTAAGGATTGCTTTGGCTGAGTCTCTAATGTTTTCAGATGAATTTCATGATTGCTATTTCTATTTCTATAAGGAATATCATTGTGATTGGAACTGCATTTAAATTGAATTTAAATGGTTATCTTGACAATATTAATTCTGCCTATCCAAGAACAAGGTAGATCTTTCCATCTTCTAAGGTCTTCTTTAATTTCTTTTTTTAATGTTCTGTAGTTTTCATCGAAGAGGTCTTTCACCTCTTTTGTTGATTCTTTTGTTGATTCTTTTGTTGATTCCCAAGTACTTTATTTTATATTTTTGAGGCTATTGTAAATGGGGCTGCTTTCCTAGTTTCTCTATCAGAGGATTTATTACTGATATACAGAAATGCATTTGATTTATGGGTATTGGTTTTATATCCTGCTACTTTGCTGAATTCATTTATTAGTTCTAGAAGTTTTCTGATAGAATTTTTCAGATCCTCTAAGTATAGATTCATGTTGTTGGCAAATAGTGATAGTTTGAGTTCTTCTTTTCCTATCCATATCCCTTTAATTTCTTTTATCTGTCTAATTGCTCTGGCCAGATTTTCAAAGACTGTGTTAAATAAGAGTGGTGAAAGAGGGCATCCCTGTTGTGTTCCAGTTTTTAGAGGGAATGCTTTCAACTTTTCTCCCATTTAGAATGATGTTGACCTTGGTCTTAACATATATAGCTTTTATAATGTTGAGATATGTTTCTATTATCCCTAATTTTTTTTGGCGGGGGTACTGGGGTTTGAACTCAGGATACTCAACCACTGAGCCACATCCCAGCCCTATTTTGTATTTTATTTAGAGACAGGGTCTCACTGAGTTGCTTAGTGCCTTGCCATTGCTGAGGCTGGCTTTGAACTCATGGTCCTCCTGTCTCAGCTTCCTGAGCCACTGGGATTAGAGGCAAGCACTTCCATGCCTGGCTCTACCTAGGTTTTCTAGTGTTTTAAACGTGAAGGGGTGCTGTATTTTTTTTTTTTTTTGCATCTATTGAGATAGATGCTTTTTTCCTGCATCTATTGAGATGATCATATGATTCTTACCTTTAAGTCTATTGATGTGATGAATTACATTTATTGATTTCTGTATGTTGAATCAACCTTGCATCCCTGGGATTAAACCCCACTTGATCATGGTGTACTATATTTTTAATATGTTTTTTGTATTTGATTTGCCAGAATTTTACTGAGAATTTTTGCATCTATGTTCATTAGAGATATTGGTCTGAAGTTTTTTTTTCTTTGATGTGTCTTTGTCTGGTTTGGGAACCAGGTGATATTGGCCTCATAGAATGAGTTTGGAAGTGTTTCCTCTTTATTTATTTCAAGGAATAATTTGAGGAGTGTTGGTATTCTTCTTTGAGGGTCTTGTAGAATTCAGCTGTAAATCCATCTGGTCCTGAGCTTTTCTTGTTTGGTAGGCTTTTGATGATGTCTTCTATTTCATTATTAAAATTGATCTTGTGTGTACTGTTCTGATTCAGTCTGGGTAAGTCATATGACTCTAGAGATTTGGCAATGCCTTTGATATTTTCTATTTTATTGGAGTAAAGATTTTCAAAATAATTTCTAATTATCTTCTGTATTTCTGTAGTGTCTCTCATGATATTTTCTTTCTCATCATGGGTTTTAGTAATTGGAGTTTTCTCTCTCCTTCTCTTTGTTGTCATGGATAAGGGTTTATCAATTTTATTTATTTTTCAAAGAACCAACTTTTCATTTTGTCAATTTTTCCAATTGTTTCTTTTGTTTCAATTTCACTGATTTCAACTCTGATTTTAATTATTTCCTATCTTTTACTTTTGTTGTTGATTTGTCCTTCTTTTTCTAGGGCTTTAGGTCATTTATTTGACTTTTTCTTCTTTGAAGGAATAAATTCCATGAACTTTCCTCTTAGTATAGTCTTCATAGTGCCCAGAGGTTTTGATATGTTGTATCATTATTTTTATTTATCTGTAAGAATGTTTTAATATCCTCTTTGGTGTCTTTTGCAACCCATTGTTCATTTAATAGCATATTATTTAGTCTCCAGGTGTTGGAGTAGCTTCTATTTTTAATTTTATCATTGATTTCTAATTTCATTCCATTATGATCTGATAGAATGCAGGGTAGTATCTCTACTTTTTTGTGTTTTGCTAAGAGTTGCTTTATGGCATATATATCATCTGTTTTAGAGAAGAATCCATGTGCTTCTGAGAAGAAAGGGTATTTGCTTGTTGAAGGATGAAATATTTTATGTATACAGTTAAGTCTAAGTTATTGATTGTATTATTGAATTCTATAGTTTCTTTGTTTAGCTTTTGTTTAAAAGATCTATCCAGTGGTGAAAGAGGTGTGTTAAAGTTACCTAGTATTATTGTGTTGTCGTCAGTTTGACTTGAAATTGAGAAGAGTTTGATGAATGTAGATGCCCCTTTGTTTGGGGCATATATATTTATAATTGTTATGTCTTGTTGATGTGTGGTTCCTTTAAGCAGTATGAAATATCCTTCTTTATTCCTTTTGATTAACTTTGACTTGAAGTCTACTTTATTTGATATGAGGATGGAAACCCCTGCTTGCTTATGCAGTCCATATGAGTGGTATGATTTTTTCCCAATCTTTCACCTTCAGTCTATGGATGTCATTTCCTATGAGTCTCTTGAAGGCAGCATATTGTTGGGTCTTTTTTTTTTTAATCCAATCTGCCAATCTGTGTCTTTTGATTGATGAGTTTAGGCCATTAACATTTAGGGTTATTACTGAGACATTATTGTATTCCCAGTCATTTTCATTTATTTTTGGTTTTTAAATTGACTTGGTTTCTCCTTTGATTTTTTTTTCTTTAGTGTAATATCTTCCTTTGCTAATTTTCATTGTTGTGTTTGGTTTCCTCCCCATGGAATATTTTGCTGAGGATGTTCTATAGTTCAGGCTTTCTAGTTGTAAATTCTTTTAACTTTTGTTTATCATGGAAGGTTTTTATTTTGTCATCAAATCTAAAGCTTAATTTTGCTGGATATAAGATTCTTGGTTGGCATCCATTTTATTTCGGAGCTTTGGGGGTCTGGGTTGAGAAATCTACAGAGATCATAATTGGTTTCCCTTTGTATATAATCTGATTCCTTTCCCTTGGTGGCTTTTAAAATTCTGTCCTTATTTTGTATGCTAGGTATTTTCATTATAATGTGCCTTGGTATAGATCTGTTGTGGTTTTGTACATTTGGTGTCCTGTAAGCCTTTTTTATTTGATTTTACAATTTATTCTTCATGTTTGGAAAATTTTCTGATATTATTTCATTGAATAGATTGTTCATTAATTTGGTTTATAACTCTTTGCCTTCCTCTATCCCAATAATTCTTAAATTCAATCTTTTCATGTTAAGCCATAATTCTTTTTTAAAAAAATATTTATTTTTTAGTTGTAGTTGGACACAATATCTTTATTTCACTTACTTATTTTTATGTGGTACTAAGGATTGAACCTAGGGTCTAATACATGTGAGATGATGAGTGCTCTACTGCTGAGCCACAACCCAGCCCTAAACCATAATTCTTGAATGTTCTGCTACTGGTTTCTTACCATCTTCACTGTGTGGTCAACTTTATTTTCAAGATTGTATATTTTATCTTTATTGTCTATGGTTCTGTCTTCCACGTGATTTAATCTGTTGGTGATGCTTTCTATTGAATTTTTCATTTTGTTTATTGTTTCTTTCATTTCAGGATTTCTGGTTTTTTTTTGTTTGTTTGTTTGTTTAGAATCTCTATCTCCTTATTGAAGTAATCCTTTGCTTCCTGTATTTTCGTAGCTCTTTATCGAAATGATCTTTTACTACCTAAATTTGCTCTCTTATACCATCCTTTAATTTGCAGAACATTTTAATTATGTTCATCCTGAACTCCTTCAAGGACTTGACTCTATGCACTCACATGTTCTGATGTTTTCCCCATTCCAGCTGATGGAAAAAGAAATATATTCAGCATTGTGTGAGCTCTGGAGATGCTATGCAAACCTATACATTTTCAAGGAAAATCAAAGAGAGATATTGCCAACAACAGGTCACTACCAAATGATATGTAACATGATAGGTAATATGATGAACAACAGATTGTTCATTATGTAAAAATGAAATCATCTTGCAAGAAAGTTTGAAGGTGCAGAAAGTTATGAAGACCAAAGAAAGTGATAATTATGGGAACAAATCTAAATCAGATTGACTGTAAAAATAGAAAGGTATGCAACATAATAATGAATTGTAGGATTTAAATATTATAGAATCACAATATTTGACAAAATATATTAGGGATCAGAGAAATACAAACTAAAACTTTGGAGATAACATTGATCTTAATGATCACAGTAATTGAATGAATAATACCTGTAAAATCATTGACACATAGGTAAAAATATAATTCTGCACATCTTGGGCTTAGGGTTCTTATGAGTCATTAAATGGAAATGTAGACTAGGCAATTGAACATATATGTCTGGTGCAAAGAAAGACTTGTGCAAAAATATAAAACTATGAGATATCAACATATTTGTGAAGTAGCATATGAAATGACTTAGGGAGAGGCAACTAAAGGAGTGAGGACTAAAAGGGGGACCCTAAGTCTAAACCTTGAAGGCAGGACATCTAGAATTAAATTATGATGGACTAAATAATTCATGGCTACATTTTATTTAAGATAACTAAAGAAATCAAAATTATCTATAAATCAAAAAATCATGAAATAGCTTGTAATTTAGGGCAGAATGTCAAGACAAGATATGGTATAGGACTGGGCCCCAGAGATGAGCCATTAAGAAACATGTACCAGGCTGGGGTTGTGGCTCGGTGGTAGAGTGCTTGCTTCACATGTGCAAGTCCCTAGGTTTGATCCTCAGCACCAAATAAAAATAAATAAGTGAAATAAAGGTATGGTGTTCAACTACAACTAAAAAATAAATATTAAAAAAAAGGAAACATGTACCAATCCTGGGGAGACAAATGATAAACTAAACTGCACTTTTAGTAGTCTTGCTGGGCTGAAGGAACTAGGATTTTGGAATATGAGGATTAGCCCCCAAGGATGGCCACCTGCCTCCCAACTTTGGACATGCCTTGAAGTTCTATCATCTGAAAGGATATGGATTGCGGTCGTCTCTCACACCAGGTGATGGTGCAGAAAATTAGAGTCCACTCCTGCTCTGCTAACCAATTTGAGCACCTGGTGTAACCAAAAGCCCTGCCCTCGTCCTCAACGCCAATCCAGTAACAAAGACAAGATCTTGAGAAAAGGGAAAAAGAAGGTTTATTGCTTTGTTAGCAAAGAAGAAACACAGGGACTCCTGTCCCAAAGGTTGTGATTCTGCCTGTCTGTAGAAACAGGGGGCTTTTATAAAGGTGATTTAGAGAGAGCAAGATTAGGGAGGAGATCAGAAAGGAGAAGTTTAGAGAAAAGAAGATCAGGAAGGAGAAGTTTAGGGAAAAGAAGATTGGGAAAAAGGAAAAAAAAAAAACCATGTAAGTTTCAAAGGTACAAGGGGTATAGTCAAAGCATCAGTGAATCCCTGTTACACTAGCAGATACAAATCAGTCTTCTCTGGAGGAAGTTAACATCATGACAGCTCTCGAATGATGTCTATAAAGTAATTTCAAGCACTATGTCCTGAACTCAAAGATAAAGAGGCTCACAAGGAGACAAGAAGCCCGTGAGTCAGAAATTGGAATTGTCAGACGCAAACTGTATAAAACAATTGTGATACCTGTGTTCAAGGGACAGAATCAAGCTTGCAAATTGCAGCAGAGGACTGTGAACTATAAAAATTAAAAAGCACCGTAGATTTGAGGGAAAATAAGAAAGTTCAAAAGTGATAAAACATTGGATTTTAAAAAATGGGATCAATAGATTAGTCACAACTGAGAGAAAATTGGGTGGCTAAAATAACATAAAATTCAGGAAAAACTATCCAGAATGAAGCAAAGAATAATTTAATAATGGATAATATAAAGACTAGGTAGAGTGGTAGCTCAGGGTGCTTGGCTAGCATGTATGAGGCCCCAGGTTCAATTCCCACCCCCCAAAACGTTATATAGTATATAAGGGTAAGAGATATACTAGATACAATAAGAAGGTCTAATGTGTTTAATTGAAATGTTATGGAAAAAAAATGGATCTGAGACAATATTTTGAAGATATAATGTCTGATAGTCCATTGATTCAAGAATGATATATTTATGGGCTGGCATTGTGGCTCAGTGGTAGCCCGCTCGCCTAGCAAGTGTGAGGCCCTGGGTTCGATCCTCAGCACCACATAAAAACAAATAAAGGTATTGCGTCCAACTAAAACTAAAAAATAAATATTAAAAAAGAATAATATATTTATTCTGCTATAAAGCCCATGCAGAATAAAAATAAAATAAATACATCAAAGTAAAGCTTTAGTAGATCAAGACAAAGAGCAAAGTCTAAGATAACCAGAAAAAAGGTTAACTTTGAAGAAGCTACAGTTAAACTTAAAATAGGCTTCTCAGTGATGGCAGAGGCTTCAACAGACTGTGACTTACACCTTCAAGAAGTACAGGGAAATACTGCCACTCTAGAAATACTTCAGTAGTGAGAGCCAATCCTTAAGTTTCAAGAAAAATCAAAGTGAGATATTTCCAACAATAGGTAACTACCAAATGATATTCTGGAAGTTGTTCATCATGTAAAAAAATTAATAATCTTGCAAGAAAGATAAGAGGTGCAGAAAGTCATGAAGACCAAAGAAAGTGATAATTATGATGAGAACAAATCTAAATCACATTGACTGTGAAAATAGCGGGGTATGCAATGTAATAATGTTTTGTGAGATTTAAATGTTATAGGCCTGGGTTGTAGCTCAGTGGTGGAGTGCTTGCCTAGCATGTATGAGACACTAGGTTTGATTCTCAACACTGCATACAAATAAATAAACGTCCATTGACTACTAAATATTAAATAAAGAGACTGTCTAAAAAATGTTATAGAATCACAGTATTTGACATATAAGTGGTGAGAGTATAGGTATATGTGTCAAATGTTGCTAACTCATTTATTTGAGATAAGATCTTTCATATTCCTTTATTTTCATATTCCTTTTCTTGGACAAGAGTTTGCTAACTATATTTTGATCTATTTTTTTCAGCCTTTCTATTGAATTTTAATTTCATAAAACATAATTTAAATTTTTAAGCACTCTTTCTTGCTTTTTTTTATAATATCATTTCCCTGATATAAGAATGCAGTATCATTTTTAGTTTCTGAATATATGAGGTTAAAAATATTTTCCCCCTATTTGATGATATCTTCATTCTTTATTATAATTTTAAAAATGTTTATCTTGGTCCTTCATATGTTACAGGTTTTCCTCAAATATTTGGCATTTCTTGGTTATCAATAAATATTTACAAATGCTGTAATATAAAAACTGAGCGTTAAGTCTGAGTAAAAGGGCGCTGCCCACTGCCAGGCAGGTATAGGCAGGTGGGGCCTATTAGTGTTAGAATGGGAAACATTCATTGCAGCTTGTCACACCAGCTACTCTAGTTCTCAACTAGTTCAATCTGTTTCTTTGCAGAACAAACTCTCTGCCCCTGTTTTTATCCTAGGACTTGAAAGACCTTCTAGATGCCTAAAGAGAGGCAGAGAGGAAGGTGGAGAGGTCTGTCCCAGAGAGACTTACAATTGCTCTCTTTTTATTTCACTTTTTTGCCTCCCTTGCCTTTGGCCTGAGTTCCTATCCTCTCTTGATTCTGCAAGGTAGAATCACTTGCTTGTTGATGCAGCCTAATCTGACAATAGGTTATGGTATAGCTCTTTGTCACTCAGCTAAATAGTCACACGTTCTCTGATTTCTATTTTTCAGACATTTGATGGAATAAATTGCTTGCAAATATGACCTCCCATTTTCTTGTTGTTTTGGGTTTGTACCTTTTTAATCCCTTTATTATCTTTAAGGTGATGTTGGTAATGATAAACACATGTGGCTAGCCTCATCTTTTAATGAAGGGGAAATTTAGTAAAAATATTTTCTGTATGAAAATCCTCTTAAATGTACATTTTTAAAAGAAAAAAATCCCTAAATCTCAGCTCTTTTTACATATTCTGCAAAATCAACTTAATGTTGAGATGTTTAAGAAATTTTGATTCAGTAGGTGGCACTCTTTCCTAATTTAACCCAATCCTAAATTAGCGTTTGAAGGGTTCAGAGTGGAAAGCTTTTATTATCTGTATGATTCATATAAATAAGTTTTCACAGTTTGGTCATTAACTTTAATCAATTGATTAAAAGTCAAGAAAGCCAAATGAGGTGGTACACACCTATAACCCCAGCAATTTGGGAGACTGAGGCAGGAAGATAGAAAGTTCAAGACCAACCTCAGCAATTTAGTGAGACCCATTCTCAAAATAAAATTTAAAAAGGGCTGGGGCCGGGCATGGTGGTGCACGCACGCCTGTAATCCCAGTGGCTTGGGAGGCTGAGGCAGGAGGATCAAGAGTTCAAAGCCAGCCTCAGCAAAAGTGAGACACTAAGCAATTCAGTGAGAACCCTGTCTTTAAATAAAATTCAAAATAGGGCTGGGGATGTGGCTCAGTGGTCGAGTGCCCCTCAATTCAATCCCCAGTATCAAAAGAAAAAAATCAAAAGGGCTAGGGATGTAGCTCAGTGTGAAAGCACCCTGGGTTCAGCCCCCAGTACAAAAAAAAAAAAAAATCAACTAAAATCTCAAATAATTTAAATTGATTAAAAACTAATTACAATCTCCAAATTATCTTTCCAAATTTCTAAAACATTAGCGTAATAGTGACTTATTGCTCTTATCAAAAGTTAAAAATATTTTAACTCTTATCAGGATCCCAGAGTACTAATGGCATTCAGATCCAAGTTGTCAAGTAAAAAAATCTGCTTTTAGTACATGGGGCAGTTTAATTTCATTCTCTTCTTTCTTCTTCTATGTGGTTATTTCTGAATACTTTCCAAATATATTAGTCTTTTAAAGCTACTAATAATTTTTTTTAAAGAGAGAGTGAAAGAGGAGAGAGAGAGAGAGAGAGAGAGAGAGAGAGAGAGAGAGAGAGAGAGAGAGAGAGAGAATTTTTTTAATATTTATTATTTTTTAGTTCTCAGCGGACACAACATCTTTGTTGGTATGTGGTGCTGAGGATCGAACCCGGGACGCACGCATGCCAGGCGAGCGGGCTACCGCTTGAGCCACATCCCCAGCCCGCTACTAATAATTTTTAAACAAAGCACAGTCTCTGCAATCCTGTAATCCCAAATCACAGACAAGATACACTTTATGCAATTAAATTAATACTAAGGCAGCTGAGTGAAACTCTTAATGTTTCTGGAAAATTCTGCATGACCTATAAATAATGAAAAGCAAATACACAGAAGCATATTTACTTCCTATTTTGAATTTGCAAAAAGTCAAGCAGTATATAAATCACACTTGAAATTAGAATACTTCCAATTTCCACATAACTTAATTAATTCTCAAGCAAAACAAAATTTTAGAACTATAAAGGACTTTGGAGAGGCTATCCAGTTTAACTTTTTAACAATCAGAAACTTGTGGATGTTTTCCTTGTTGCTGACAAAGTTGAACACTTCAGAAATTATGAATTTCAAAAATAGTATTGTGAAATCATTCCAGAAGAATTAAAGCAATAATGTAAAATTTCAATGGTAAGTCTGTGATTAACTTAGACTATAAAAATATTTGTGATTAACAATAAGTTATTTTCTGAGAGTGATTTCTCAGTTGGTACTCCTCAATTGTGATTCTAGCCATATATCGCCAATGATTGATGATGGCTTTCTCTTTCATCTTTCTAGTTTTTTTATTATTATTTTAAATAAACAACTTGTAGTGGACATATAATACCTTTATTTTTATTTGCTAGTTTTATGTGGTGCTGAGGATTGAACCCAGTGCCTCATGCGTGCAAGGCAAGCGCTCTGCCACTGAGCCACAACCCCAGCCCCCTAGTTTTATTTTTAAAATATACTTTCATATAATTAGATGGCCTCAAACATGCCTATAACTTGACCTAATAACCAGAAACATTTTAGGATACCTAAGATTTCAAATGGTCATCTGCAAAATTCCAGAAATTCTGTGCCCCTCATTAGACCATAATTTGTTACCTCAGTTATTCAGGAACTGAGCCCCACAGATAGCACATTGATAATTTAAATATATTTTGAAGGTTGCATTCCAAATAAATTAGAGAATCATAGAGTTTGATAAATATTCATCAAAATTGTATATTGAAATTATCCTCATACCAAATAGCTCCTCACATTTTTCAAATCTATGATTCCACTGACTTTGAAACAGTTTAAAAGAAATAAAGGCTATTGACTACCTTTTCCCTCTGTCTCTCCCTCTTTGTACAATAAAGATTATACGGTACTATACATAGTTCATAAGCTAAACATCATCTCTGTTTACAGTAATGTAAACTGAAATCACATTTATATATAAACAAAATTTTAACAAGGAGCTGAGCTACTTTAACCAAATGAACAGTTATGGAATTGATTGAATTATTTCAGTTTCAATTTTCAGTGATATCTTTGTACATCAATAAGAAAGCAAAATATGAATTGCTAAGTATTCTCACTAGTACATCTCTGAGAATCCTTTTAATTCTTTCCAAAGCAGAGGAAATAGTTTAGTAAATACTTTCAATGAGTATTTCCCTCTCTCATTGCATTAAATCTTCAAACTTTGCTTGGTTTTCTTCAATTTGCTTCCTTTTTTCACAAAGCTGATTGCACAATTAATTACTCTCTATTGCAAAGTTTATGCAGTTGTGAAATATGCAATGGATTGTGTGCATCCCAGTCTTTCCTTCTGACTTTGATAATTTGTAGAAGTTTTCTTTTTTTCCTATTTATTTTAGGTGATTCATTAATTCAGTTTAGTATTTCCATTTTTAGATATAACTTCTCAGATCCCTGCTTGGCAGATAGTTAGTCACTGCTGGCCCATCTATGCAGGCCAATTTAGTAATCTTTATTTTATTGCAGTTTCAGGAAAGCAGAATTTGCCTTGAGTATATTTGAATAATCCTGATCTTTCCACAAGTAACTAAAGTTAATTTTCAGAGATTTCAAGTGATTGTATTAAGATTAAGAATTTATTAATGGGTGTGGTGGCACTGCCTATAATCCCAGTGGTTCAGGAGTCTGAGGCAGGGGGATCACAAATTCAAAGCCAGCCTCAGCAAAATCAAGGTCCTAAATATCTAGGTACAAAAAAAAAAATTGTGGTTTCTTTTTTTGGGGGGAGTGGGGAGAGGGTACCAGGGATTGAAATCAAGGGCACCTGACCACTGAGCCACATCCCCAGCCCTATTTTGATTTTATTTAGAGACAAGGCCTCATTAAGTTGCTTTGTACCTCGAAGTTGCCGAGGCTGGCTTTGAACTTGTAGTTCTCCTGCCTTAACCTCCTGAGCTTCTGGGATTACAGCCACCATGGCTGGCAAATTTGTGGTTTCTTAGTGGCAAAATTGAGAATGGAATCCCAATCTCCTTCAGTACGTATGGTTCAATAAATATTTATTGAATGCTATTTTTCTGCCAAATAGATAAAGATATTTTCTTTGATTTTAGTGCTTCGGAAGAGACAGGTGTGTATGTAAATAAGTATAATACTTATAGTAGAAGTGTACACATATATTGAAGAGAAGTATACAGAAATGGAAGTAATTATTTCAGGAAGGGGGAAAGAGGCAAGGAAATGCCCCTGGGAAGACTTAGAGGAATGGGTAAGTTTATTAAGCAGGGCTGAGGCTGTAGCTTGGAGCACTTTCCTTGCCTGGGGGAGGGGAGCTTGGGTTCAAATCACTAGTACCCAAAACAACAACAACAACAACAACAACATCAAAACTTTTTAAGCAGATGATACATGGATGAAATGTAAAGGAAAGGGGAAGGTATTTTGAGACAAAAGGGACAGTAGGTGCAAAGGCAGAGCAATGGAAAAAAAAGAGACACATATCTAGCAGAGAGGGTGAAACTTGAATCCTCTTGGTATGTTGAAGGAAAATATCCAATAGAAAAAGAAAGGTAAAAGATAACGGAAATAAAAGTAGGCTTACCTGAGTGAGCAGTGAGATTGAAAGTTCAGATGAAAAAATTAGCTTTGAATAGAAGAGATATCCCTTCTTCTGAAATAGGTAAGAAGGGATTGTACAAACAGAATTTGGTTTGTTAGCTTCCAAGGGCAAATCCAAGGGTTGTATTGGAATAATACTTTAAAAAAATTAGACAAGTAAGAGTTTGAGAAGTCCACTGAAGTCTAAGCAGGGCAGGGGCAGGATGGTGGGAAGAGGTGGTATGAAATGACCCTGGAATATTCTGGATTTTGAAATACTTTATTTGCTAAACTGAGGATTTAGGACTTTAACCTGAAGGTGATGGAGGGTCACTGAATGATAAACAATTTGGTATCTCAGTTTCTGCCACACCCTCACAGTGGTTTAAGTTTGAATTAATGGTGGTGTGACCAAAAGAAGCATAGCAATCAGGAAACAATTATATGTGATTGCTATCTCCCACCCCCTTGCAATCTCAATCCACCCCTTTTCTGCTCTGGATCTACTGCCTTATATTTGTTGTTTTGTCTGCCATTATGTCAATAACTATTGTAATTTTTTATCATTCTCTGCTGAGTTATTAACAAACCTTCTCTCTAGGTAGATGGTCCTATCTCATGTTTCAGAGGAAATCAAGATCTTTAAGGGAGTAAACTCTTGATTTCTTCCCCACTGATACCATACCTGAAGCTAACAAATCTAATTCTGTTTGTACAATCACTTCTTCCTTCATATTCACTAGCTCTTCTACTATCCAAGGCAAATTCTTCCATATGATCTTTGAATCTCATTTCCTCTGCTCCTACAGGAATTTTTTTTACAGTGAGCATCCCTATATTTACCTCTCTTCTTCTACTCATTCTTTCACTTTAACATGACAAGAGGATTTAAGTATCACTCTTCTTGACTCAAAGTTCTCGTAGGTATGTCCCCCTTTTTCATTTACTACCAATTGCACAGAATGGTACTAGTCCTTGACTGACTACACTGTTTATTTCTTTCTATACTAGGACTTCTCAACTGAGATATTACTGACATTTTGGTCCAGCTGATTCTTTGTTGTGGGGCACTGTTATATTCATTGTGGAATATTTAGCACATTCCTTTAGATATCAGCAGCATTTCCTTGGTTGTGATAACTAAAAATATTTCCAGTTTGTCAAACAATCCCTGGGAATCAAAATCACCCCTAGCTGAGAAACCCTGTTTTAAAATATTTAAGACAATGAATGTGCTCTTGTTTACACATATCCTTATTGATAAATTAATAGATATTTCATGAGTGTTTGGTTACCCAATTCACTGTTGAAACTCTTTCCCCCTTTGACTTATTTTCTGTATCTCTTTGTTGTTGTTATTTTTTTTCCCTCTTGTTCTGGCCCATCATCCATCTCCTCCTGGAATTTATTTTCATTCTAAACCTATAAAATATAAGACTTCTCTGGGTAACTGTCTCCTTTTACTATACTTTGGGTGACCTCATAAAAATTATTGCTTCAATTATCACATGTAAGGTAAAGGAGTCTAAATCTCTAGCTTTAATCCAGTGCTCCCTCCTGACCTCCAGACCCATATGTCCAACAACCTGCTGGAATCTCCACTTTGGGAAAATCAAATTATACTTGTCCAAAAAAGACAGGTCCCATCTCCAATCTAAAGTCCCATGAACCCCACAAGTTGAGTTTTGCCATACATTCTTTTTCTTGAATGGCATCACCACTCCACTATTTACCTGTCATCATAAATCTGGAAGCCTCTGACATTCTTTCTCCTTCTCCATATATACAATTGGTCATCCAGTATTCCTATTTTTTTGTATCTTTCTGTTTCTTCTCATTCTCCTTTCTACAATCCTCATAAATTTTATCTATCATTCATTTGGTCTCCCTCCACTATTCTTGCCCGGCTCTGACCCGTCTCCTATTCTGCTTATATAATGGCATCTGTAATAGTCATATTTGATTGTTATTGCTGATTCATTTCTTTAATGACTTTTCATAGTTTTAAGTAAAAAAAGTTAACTTCTTTCCCTAAGCCAAAAAAAGCCTTATTTGATCCATTTATATCTGATTTTCTTCCCTCATTTCTTGATTTTTCCACATATGACACATTCAGTAGATTTTCATAGATAATTTCACTCATGCTTTTTCAGATACAGAAGATCATATCTTAGCATATATTGATCTTTCTGCCTAGAATATTATTTTTCTTTTGATTTTATTTAACTGCCCTCTCTCATGATGGAAAATTTAGTTCAAACATCACTTCCTGTAGATTTGTCTATAGTGTACCATCTTTGTGTTCTCTGAGAAAGAACTACCACGTCATCTTAACCCTTCCACATTATAGTGTAAATAATGGATTTACTTTCTGGATTTTGTAAAAACACTGGAAGTAGGGTGGCTATACTATATTTAGTACTTTCTGGGTCTCACATAATGTCTAACACAGTAAGTGCTTGATAAATGTTTACTGAACAAATAAACATTAAAGATACTAAAAGGCCTGGATGGATGAAGAATATGTGGAGGAACAGAGGGATTTGATGTATTTCAGAGGCAAAATTGGAAGGGTTTTATTGATTGATTAGAGGTAGGAAGCAGGAAAGAAAAGTCATAGATGACTTTTGGATTTCTAGTTTGGATAACCTGGTGCTATTGACTGAGACAGGAAAGAATAAGTTTAATAAAGAATAAGTTTAATAAGTTTTAGGATAGGATGTAAATGCAATAAATCTATATTTATTCATATCCATATACTTATGGGTAGGAAGTATTAGAAATGGCTAAGCTCAATAGATATATAAGGTGAGCTACAAATATGATTAATCTTCTAGTAGCCATATTATTTTTAAAAAAAAACAAGTGAAATTAATTTTGACAATATTTTTTTATTTAATCCTGGCTTTCAACTCTACTATTAGTATTTTGGGCCAGGGAATTCTTTGTTGTGGAGGCTTATCATGTAAGGGTAGAATGTTTTGCAGCATATCTGGCCTTTATCAAATTGATGTTCATAGCTACCCCATCATCCTTGAGTTGTGGCAATCAAAAATATGGCCAAATGTCATTAAACGTCCCCTGGGGAGTGGGGAGGAATAATCCCATCTTGAGAAAACTAATTTAACTCAATACATTCCAAATATTATTTCAAGATGTAATCAATATTAAATGGCATTAAAAATTTCATAATTCTTTTAGTGTACCTTTTATAATTGAATAAACTTTTCACTTAAGGTGAAAATAAAGGGGCCAAAGTATCCAATATTTGGCTCTTACCCTCTAAGTCAGCCTGAACCTCGGACAGGGGAAAAAGCTTTGCAACTCCCGGCCACATAACCTCCCGATAAGGGAGATTAATGAGACCAATGGAGAACAGAAAGCCAATGAGTGTACATGCTGCAAAACAGGAGGATCTTAAGTGAAAAGGATGATGGGGTAGCTATGAACATCAATTTGATTCTTGGGGAACCCGTGAGCAGCATTTTAGCTCTGTTAGTGTCATCTGCATTAGGATGGGTCAAGGTCTTGGTGACCATATGGCTTCCCTTGGAAGCATCAGGCATGTCTCCTTTTTAAATGACCCTCCTGTTTTGCAGCATGTACACTCATTGACTTTCTGTCCTCTTATTGAGGACACAAGTCAAGAACTTTATGAAAAAAGGCTAGAATTGGAAATAAGGCTTGAGAGGTCATTAGGCTCTAGCAGTTAAAATCATGAAAATAGATGATACAGGTGAAATATGATATTTAGAGTGAGACCACAAGAGGATTGAGGAAAATCCTGGTCCAATGTGCTTCCAGTTTCCCCTTGTTTATAAATTTAAAATATTTTCTTCATTGAATAATATGGAGAACATAAGTGAACAGAAGAGTACTGAGAAAGATAAGCTGATGCAAAAGGAGAGAATTAATGTTTATGGAATGTGAAATTGGTAAGCAATGTTTGGAGCATTATATAAATTGTTACATGAGATAAGAACATTTTGAGGCAAATAATGTTATCCCGATTTATTGGAGATTTATGAAAGTTTAATAAATCAGACAGCTGCTAAGGGATATCACTGAGTTTTTGAAGGGAAGTCTGTCTGACTTATGTCAGAATATATGTACCGTCCCTACAACGTCCTGGTGGACATAACGAAACGTTTGCTATTTAACTGATTTTCATAATATAATTAAGAAGCCTCCTACGACTGTACAGCCAGAGTTCCCAGGATATTTATTACCACCTTTAACTCAATTTCGGAAGTAAATTCACAACACTGAGATGTGATCTTCATGTCATTAGCGCGTAATGATGATTTGGGTTTCATTCATTGTGAAAGACATTAAACCATGTTTTTGTTGTAAGTGTACGTTAGTTAATTTTGTAGTTGTAATTTTTAGTTAGGAAAAACTTAAATCAAGATACAGTCAAAATTATGCTGAAATACTGAACGCATAATCGTTTAAGAAAATAAAATAATGAGCTTTGTAACATCAGTTGGTTTCAACAGATTGTTAAAACGACTACAAAGGGGCAGGGCCGGGGAAAGGGGGCGTGGCCGTCAGAAACAATCTGAGCAAGCGCAGAAAGAAACAGCTGTTAATGGAGGCGTGAAGGCTGGTGCGCTGTTGCTTTCCGAACTGTCGTAAAGGCCCCCAAGTGTCGCGCTCGCCCTGTAGGAGAGGGATTGGTTAGGCGGCGGCGGCGGCAGCAGGGTAGGAGAGCGGCATCGGCGACGGTGATGGTGGCGAGGTGTTCTGTGTGAGCAGCATAGAAACACCCGTAGTTTCGGAGAGGAAGTTCCTGTGGGATAACATTAAGCACTCGGAACCCAAGCTGGGTTAGCCTGGGCCGAATCCAGACGCTGCCGCACGTATAGTTCTGGTGGCGGTGACAGACGCTGCGCTTGACTACAAGGGCCTCTCAGGCTGAGTTCTGAGGCGCAGATCACTGGCTCTCGACGCATCCTCTTCCCCTCCTTACCTTTCCTGTCTTCCTTCCTGGATCTGTGCTTCCCGGACCCTGGGAAGAGGGTGGCTAATGATTAAGGTGAGGGAAACAGGGGGGAGGGGAGCGGCTGAGGCCGCGCGTGCGCGCAACGGGGGAGGGGCCGGCCCGGAGGGGAGAAAGAGGAAGGGCTGCGGCCGCGGAAGACTGGGGTCGGCGACCGGCCGCTGCCTGCTGTCTCCGTAGTGACTCAGGGTCCCGTCTCAGCAGAAGATTTAATTGTGTTTGGGTAAAGCTTTTGCCTCCCGACACACCCACAGCCTACAGTGCTGGGTTGGGGGCGACGGGATTTCTTTCCTCGTTCGCCTCTCGCTAGTCTCGGGATGGGGGCTGAGGACTGAGGCGTGGGAGTTCGATTTGACAATGGAGTGATGAAGGTAACCCGGACCCGGGGACTTGGAGGGCGCTAGGTCAATCCTGACGGTTAGGGAGTTGCCTTCTTCTATGATCAAGGAAACGTAGTCGGCCGAACAGCAGAGAGATAGACGCGTCAGATTTTGTGTGGAGTTGGTTTGTTGGTCATTAAAAAAAGAAAAATATTTCTAGTATTGCCTAAAATCAGTCAGTAGCAGTGCCGTTGTGGGAATATTTGTTCTGTACTGCAGCAGTAAAGGTTTGCCCCCATAGTTCTTAAATAGGTTATAGTAGCGCCTTACAGATATTTCTTAACGCAAGTGTAAGTTTTAGCGTTTAAAAAAATACCAGGAAGTGTAAGATATTCATTTAATTTGTTCATGTTTGTGGTGTGGGGTGACTCCATTGTATTGTTGTAAGCTTTCCTGTTTCTTGATTTATATGCAGTATGAATTTAGTACTCTGAGTAGTAATGTGCAAGCGGACATAGACTTCCTTGTAGGAGTTCTTACAGATGTTGAACCTGATAATCCAAACTTTATTTCATTTGGTTTTATTTTTCTCTTATTTTAAGGATTTCTACAACCAAAAAGAACAGACTGAGAAAAAGATAAGCTAAGGTTCCATTTCCTTTCCCATTGTGTGTGTGTACGTGTGTGTGTCATTGCTTGCAAAAGCTTGAATGTGATTTTGAGATTATATAGAAATTCTTTCCGTAATACTGGTTTTACTTAGTTTTTTTTTTGTGTGTGTGTGTGTGTGAAGATCTCCGTTTGATAGTTTGTTACCTTGTATTTTTTAGTAAAAATGTTCATGTCAGTTGAATAACTGTTAAACAATAATTTTTGGTTACATCTGTGAGGCAAAAGAAATGAGAAGGAAGCTCTTTTATTCTGAAAATAATTTAAATTTATTTAAGCTTTGAATTATTTTACTTTGATCAATCTTACCATTTAACCTTGAACAAATGACTTTATCATCTATTGCTCATTTGTTTGACACTTATGATTTACAGTATTAGTCAGGAATTAGCCAGGGTGTTCATGAATTGGTCTGAACAATATTTTAGAAACAATTATGAAGAGTCTCCTTGATTATCAGAGGTACTAGCTTATGTGTGTGGATCCTTCTGTCTCTTTCCCTTTTGGTTGCTGTGTGTTGGTCCCTGTTTGTTTCTAGTTGTTTCACTAGAAATAGAGTTGATTTCTTTTTCTTTTCCTTCTTTTCTTTCTTTCTTTTTTTTTTTTTTTTTGCTTTGGGGGTCTTGCTGTATTGTCCAGGCTGGTCTCGAACTCCTGGGTGCAACCCATTCTTCTACTTCAGACTCCCCGACTACAGTTGTGTACCACTGTACCCTGGCTTAGAGTTGGTTTGAAGAAAGGTATAGTAAAAATAATCTCATTTCAGTGAAAAATGTTAATTTCACTTTGGTACTGTATTTCTACACATAACTGAAACACAGCTGTATTGATCTTTAAAGTAAGAAAACAGCAGATTAAGTGTATAAAGCAAAGAAATAGTCATTTTGGATACTCCTAAGAAGTTATTTTTATTTTCAAATAAAAACTGAAGTAAAAAAACTCACAAAATTATAAATCCTTTAGATTGCTAGACATTCCTTTTATTTTTGTTAGACGGATTTTGGTATCATGATTTACTTAAATATTTATATGTGCCCCTGTTTTGACCCCCAACCTTATGCTAGGACTTCAATAGGTAGAAAGATGACAGTACAAAAAATGATAGTAATTAAAATATGCTATAAATTGACATTAACTTTGGGAGTGACATTGTCTTATGAAAGTGTAGAACTAGGGCTGGGGTGGTAGCTCAGTGGTAGAGTGCTTGTCTCGCATGTGTGAAACACTGGGTTCAATCCTCAGCACCACATAAAAATAATAAATAAGATATTGTGCCCATCTACAGCTAAAAATAAAAAAAGTATAGAACTAGAGACAGAAATCAGAATTTTTTATTCATTTTTGAGATCTAGAGTTTAGATTTAGGTTTGCTTGCTATACATTGGATCTTTTGAGTTTATTGTTAAAGCTTTCTTGGTCTTCATAGCTTTCTCAGTTGTTGAAAAGTATAGGACAGGTAATTCTGGTTTATTCTAGATCCCAAATTTAATGACTTGTATTTTAGGTGTTTGGGTTATTTAATCATGATCAAATTACCAGAAAGAAATAATATCTATCTCCCCATCTAATCCCTCCCAGTCATAGAGGTTTATTTAGGAAAGTTGATACATATTCAAGGGAGAATGGAGGTGATCTGGAGAGAAAGGCCTTTGGGGTAAAGCAAGAAATATGCTTTCAAGGGAGAATGTGGGCTATCTCTAGAGGGAGAGACAGCCTGTATATATTTTACATATGTATAAAACCTATGATGAAGCTATGTTTGTTGTTCTAGGTAGTAACTGTTTTTAGATCATTGTGAATAATTTTTCTTTCAGAAACCTGTAATTATTGTTTTAAAGTCTAGAATTACATTTGAGTGTCTGACACCTCTGTTCTTTCTTAAATCCCATAGATTTTTGGTAACAGCTTGCCCAGGTTGCTACAGGTACTCAATTTATACCATTAGATGAAGAGAGCTACAGATGTTTAAAACCAAATGCTTTCCTGAATTTGCATTTTAAATTGAGATACTATGCTTTTATGTCTCTCAGTAAGTATTTATTTAGTATCTCATATTCTAGGCACTGTCATTGGTCTTCAGTAGAAAGGCACTCTGCCTTCATGGAGTAGACATTCTTTTGGGCAGAAACAAAATACACAGAATAGTTTCAGGTGGTGGTAAGTGCCAAGAAGAAAGTAAGATCACAAAATAAATAATGAATGGAAGATGGGGTTCTACTATGAATTGAGTAGTGAAGGTGGCCATTTTTCAGGGGTAATAATTTTGATTTTTGACTGGAAAGAGTCAGCTGTAGTGACAGTCTAGAGGAAGAGGGCTGTAGATGACAGAAACAGCAGATACATTAGATTGGATTATTCTGGAGAATTTTCAAGTGTAAATTAATTGCTTGGTTTGTCTTTTAGACTTTTCATAATTGTAGATATAAATAGATTAAAATTATTTTATGTGTAGCAAACTGATATAAATTGGCCTTATTTAAATCCAGACTCAAACCAATTGTAAAAAGTCATTTTTGAAACACTTGGCGGACTCTATATGTGAATGGTATTAGATGATATCAAGGTGTTATTGTGTATTTTTTGATAAGGCTGTTAATGACATCATATTTTGTAAGAAAATGCCCACTTTTTTTTTTTTTAGAGATGGAAATGGAGGCATGAAGGAGAAAAATGGTAAATGTCTAGTATTCGTTTAAAAATAAATACTTTTGTGCAAAAAAACTGGGGATGAGCTAGATGAAACAAATAATGACAATATTTTTTTTTTTAAGAGAGAGGGAGAGAAGGAGAGAGAGAGGGAGAGAGAGAGAGAGAGAGAGAGGGAATTTTTAATATTTATTTTTTTAGTTATTGGCGGACACAACATCTTTGTTGGTATGTGGTGCTGAGGATCGAACCCGGGCCACACGCATGCCAGGCAAGCGCGCTACTGCTTGAGCCACATCCCCAGCCCCCGACAATATTTTTTTTTAACTGGGGATTTAACCCAGTTGTGCTTTACCACTGGGCTACATCCTCGGCCCTTTTTTATGTTTTATTTAGAGACAGGGTCTCACTGAGTTGCTTAGGACATTGCTAAGTTGCTGAGGCTGGCCTTGAACTTGGATCTTCCTGTCAGACTCCTGAGTTGCTGGGATTACAGGCATATACCACTGCCCTCAGCTTATTCCAAGTAATATTTTGAATTTATTAGTGAATCAATTGCTATTCATAAATTGTTTTAAAAGTCCATATCAAAAGGCTTAAAATGGGGGCTGGGGCTGTAGCTCAGTGGCAGAGCACTTGCCTGTCATGTGTGAGGCACTGAGTTTGATCCTCAGCACCATATATAAATAAATAAATAATAAAGGTACATCAACAATTAAAAGATATTTTTTTAAAAAGGCTTAAAATGAAAAACATAATTCCCCCCATGCTATTATTCTTTTAATTCCCTAGTTCTCCATGAGTGGAAACATGCCTTTTAAAAACTATTTTTCTAGGGGCAGGGAATATAGCTCAGTGGTACAGCACTTGCCTATAGCCCTAGGCCCTGGGTTTGATCCCTAGCACCTCGTACTGTATTTCTATTTGGAAGGCAGAAGTGCTGGGAATTGAACAGAAGGGCTCACATCCTCACATGCTAGGGATGCACTCTACCAGTGAGCTCTCCACCCTTAGCCCCTACCTTCATATTTCTTAGTAGTATGCTTCCTCCTCCTTTTTTTTTTCCCCACTTGGGATCTTGCTTTGTTGTCTATTTACTTTTGATATCAGTTTACATTTCTAATTTTTTAAAGAATTTTTTTTAAAAGAAAAGAAGGTACCAAATTTTCAAAATGGAAAGAATGTACAGGGAAAAATGAAGCTCCTTGCCATCTTTATCTTTCTACTATCCAGTTCTTTATCCTAGAGATATATTTTCTCTTAATATTTTGTATGTGTATTCAGATCAGCAGTTCTAAAATTATAGTCTGTGGACTCTTGAGGAGATCCTGGAATGTTTTAGGAAGTTTTCCAGGTTGAAAGTATTTCATAATACTACTCAGTTCTTATTTACTGTGTAACTGTTGTCAACATTAGTTGACCATTTGCACTGATGGTGCAAAAGCAGCTGTGGTATGAATCAAGATACTGGCAAAAGTGCACTCATTATTATACTCTTCAGTTATAAACGTAAACTATATGTTTGCCTTAAAAATGCCAGTTTCATTAAAAATGATCTTTATAAGCAGGAATATTAATTTTGTTAATTTTGAACCTTGTTCACAAGTCTTTTTAACATTCCTTTGGCAAAATGGAAAGGATGCTATAAAACACTTCTGCATTTCAAAGTATATTTGTCTTGAGGAAAAGAACTTGTGTGATGGAGTTGCCTTTCAAACAGCAAAGTATCACTTTTTTTCATGGAACATTTTTATTTGAAAGAATGGTAAATTTATAGTTATGTAAACTTGGGTATTTGCTCATTTTCTCAAAAGTAAGTGAGCCTGTCACTTCAAGGAATACAACAGACACAATTTATTGACTAGACAAAATTTATTTTTTGAAGCAAATATTACATTTTGGAAAACTTATCTACCACTATGAGCTTGGCAATTTCTTGGGTCTTTCTGATAAGATTCGAGGTGATAATAACAAATGTGTTTGTGTGTTTTGTTGTTAAATAAAATGTGTTCTTAGAAGATGTGCATAATTCAGTATTTTTGAATGACTAGTGCATAATATTACAAAACTATGGATAGGTGAAAGATTTATATAAAGTATAAGACAGAACAATAGATTTTTAATGAAATGGTATGAAAAGTTTTATTATTATAGTTTTGAATTATACATGGCAACTAACCTTTATGAACCTCTAGTCAAGTTTTGAAACTGGTCTCTCTTCCCAGTTCTTGGTGGTAAAATCATATTTAAATAAATGAACAAACACAGTTTTTACATATTTGGTGAATAGATTTATTTTGCAAGACGAGAGTCTACTTGAACACCTATGTTCTTTAATACAGAATACCTTAGTATTGCTTGAATTCACCATTTTATTTTTATAACCCATCTTCCTTCCATTCCTCTGATATGATTTTATTTTTATTGTTCACTTAAGGACTCATCTGTTAAACTTTGGTTTCATCTCTGGAATCAATAGTTATCCCTTCTGTCTTCACATAGTATTTAGCTAGTACTTTATCTTGTAGCAGTTACATTCTATTAGACCTTTAACATTCTCCTGCTGTGGAGTCCAAGTTTCTGGAAATGTCTGTGATAAATACTAGAAATTAGGGTTGAGTAATATAATAATCTTATATAAAAATAAAGTTATAGGGGCTGAATTATGAGCAAAACTCTTGAAACCATGCATTCAATTTTAAGAGACAGAGAGAGAGATAGGGAGAGATAGATACATCAAAGCTAGTAAATTATAAATCCAGTCTTTTGTTGTCAGGCCACAGGCAAGTTGTTTAACTTATGCAATCCTCAGTTCCCTGGAGAGAATAGTGTTTTGTTTTGTTTTGGGGTACCAGGGATTGAACTCAGGGGCACTCAACCACTGTACCCCATTCCCAACTCTTTTTTGTATTTTATTTAGAGACAGGTTCTCACTGAGGTGCTTAGTGCCTCGTTGTTGCTGAGGCTGGCTTTGGACTCTTGATCCTTCTGCCTCAGCCTCCAGAGCTACTGAGATTACAGGCATTCTCCTCTGCTTCTGGTGAGAATAGTTTTTTAGTAAGGATAACATGAAATAAAAACATGGCATACAATTCTTTATAGGCCCTGGACTACCTCTGAGCCCATTTCTCTTTCTTCCACTACCCCCATCCCCCAATCTATGTTAGACTTGTAATAGATCTTTCCTTACTTTTTCTTCTTCCAGTAAGTAAAACCCTCTCTAGAACTTTGGCTTTCCCTGTGGTTAGTTTTTCTTATGATTTAGTTTATTAGCTTGAGAGAAACTTGTTGATGATCAGCCTTTACCATTTATTTCCTTAAGAACACATATTTTTCTCCTTAATTATATTTTGAATGTTTGTGTCTACTCATTTGTATGAAATTTTCATGAAAACAAGGACTATTTTCTTTTTTTTTTGAATGGTAGAAGATAGAATTCAGGGATGCTCCAACACTGAGCTGAATTCCCATTTTTAAAATTTTATTTCTTTTATTTATTTATTTTTTTTTTAAAGAGAGAGTGAGAGAGGAGAGAGAGTGAGAGAGGAGAGAGAGAGAGAGAGAGAGAGAGAGAATTTTTAATATTTATTTTTAGTTCTCGGCGGACACAACATCTTTGTTGGTATGTGGTGCTGAGGATCGAACCCGGGCCGCACGCATGCCAGGCGAGCGCGCTACCGCTTGAGCCATATCCCCAGCCCTATTTCTTTTATTTTTGAGACAGAATCTTGCCAAGTTGCTGAGGCTGGCCTCAAGCTTGCAATTGGCCTGCCTCAGTCTCCTGAGAAGCTGGGATTTCACGTTTGTATCACTGTTTCCAGCTGAGTTCTAGATCTTGTTTGTAGCTTAGCCCCAGTACCTAGAATAGTGCCTAACTCATAGACTTGATATTTTTTAAATAAGACTGATAGCCTTGCACATGTTAGGCAAATGCTCTACTACTGACCTATATCCCCAGCTCCTATCTTCTAGATCCCTATTTTTGGTTCTTTTTTTTTTTTTTTTTTTTGGTACTAGGGATTGAATCCAGGGGGCACTTAACCACCAAGCCACATCCACAGCCCTTTTAAAAATATTTTATTAGAGATAGGATCTCATTGAATTGCTTAGGGTCTCACTAAGTTGCTGAGTCTGGGTTTGAACTTATGATCCTCCTGCCTAAAGCCTCCTGAGTCATTCACTGGGATTACAGGTGTGCACTATCGTGCTGGGCTATTTTTGGTTCTTGCTACAAGAATTTTCACTTTATGTTCCGATTACACTGGTCCAAGGAAGCAAAAATGGCATTTAATCACAAATAACCTTGGAAATCTTGAAGTTGCCTATAAAATATAAATTATAGACATACAGTCTCGTAATGTCCAACAGTTCAGTTTTTCCTTCAGCCTTGGAACAAATCACATTTTCATTGTTAAAAACCAGATGAAGTAGTGTGTTGGCCCATGATGTGGGGAAGCTAAATGGCACTAAACATTAGAGTCTGATGGCACAGGAAGATGCTCCTATCATGAGAGACATATGAGAAATGAGACCAACTAGAGGATAGCAAAATTTTATATTCTATTGTGCGAGATTTCAGGCATATAATTAGTGAGTAGAAGGGCAAACACATGTAGTTTAAATGGTTTAAATGTTTTCTTCTTCATGTAGTTGAGTTTATTCTATAGGTATGATTTCTATCCAGAGGTATTCTCCCCAGTTTTCAGTATGGTTTTAACTTCAGTCATTACAATGTTAGTATTTCTTCCTGTTTTCTCTTATAATTATGTTCTCTAATTAATATTATCTAGGTTACATATTTTGACTGACCTAAATCATATACACAGAACAAAAACAAATTTTATCTAAATAAGGTTATAGTACTTTTGAGAGAGATTGTTTCCTTGGGCAGTTTTGCTCCCCAAGGTAGAGCCTACATTAGGACAGGTATTCAGTTTTCTTGTTTTGTTTTGTTATTCTGACCTTTGCGTTGGCTTTAACAACTCAGGGGTTTGGTCTTCTAGAGGGATTTGATGTTTACTCAAATAAGAAGGTAGACTAGGGACTGAGGTTGTGGCTCAGAGGTAGAGCGTTCGCCTAGCACGTGCGAGGGCCTGGGTTCAAAAATAAATAAAATACAGATATTGTATGTCTAGTTACAACTAAAAAATAAACATTAGAAAAAAAGAAGAAGGTAGACTAATCTCTAATCTGAGGTGGGTGTTTCTAGAGAATAGAAGGTCTACCCTTTGGGGAGGGGGAGAAACTCAGGGGAACGAAGCTTTGTGGACTTTTTTTTTTGGCCTGGATTATTTCTAAAAAAACTGATTAGCTCTTCAACTTTAAAAGCAACAGTAGAGGGCTGGGGTTGTGGCTCAGCCGTAGAGCACTTGCCTAGCATGTGCAAGGCCCTCAGCACCACGTAAAAATAAATAAATAAAATAAAGGTATTGTGTCCAACTGTAAATACAAAGTAAATATTAAAAAAAATAGAAGCTATCATGTGCATGTATATTTTGTGTGCTCTTTACAACAACCCCCTTTCAGTAAATATTTCCATCTGTCAGCAAATCAATTTAGAGGGTTAGTAACCATCACAACAGCTATAGGATTGTAGGGATTTAAGTCAGTAAGTTTTGAGTTACCTGAGTAAAGAATTCCAGTATTCAGAAATTCACTATTTCTCTGTTGCTTTCTAAGGAAAACAGTAAGGTTTGTTTATTTAGTGGTACTAGGGCTTTTATGCATGCTGGGCAAGTGCTGTACCATTGAGCTACTTTTCCAGTCCAGGGAAGAGTATTTATTTTTAGTGGACATAGCCATTATCAAAAGAGAGAATAGAGCTGGGCATGCGCCACCAGTGACTGGGGAGGCTGAGGCAAGAGGATTGTGAGTTTGAGACCAGCCCAGCAACTTGTTGAGGTCTTGTGCAACTTTGAGACCTTGTCTCAAAAGAAAAAATAAAAAGGGCTGGTGATGTGGCTTAGTGATTAAGTGTCCCTGGGCTTAATCCCTCATATCAAAAAAAAAAAAAAAAAAAAAAAGAAAAAGAAAAAGAAAAGTGGGAGGCTGAGGCAGAAGGATCGCGAGTTCAAAGTCAGCCTCAGCAAAAGCAAGGCGCAAAACAACTCAGTGAGACCCTTCTCTAAATAAAATACAAAATAGGGCTGGAGATTTGGCTCAGTGGCTAAGTGCCTCTGAGTTAAATTCCCAGTAACACCTCCCACCCCCTCCCCCCCAAAAAAAAAACTTGGTGATTTTTTTATTTGGGTGGTAAAATTAGGGGGAATTTAATTTTTTTTTGTGCTTTTCTCTACATTCCTGATTTTCTGTAGTGAATTTATTTAAAAATCAACTAAATTGGGCTGGGGATGTGGTTCAAGCGGTAGCGCGCTCACATGCGCGGAGTGCTGGGTTCCATCCTTAGCACCACATAAAAATAAAGAGGTTGTGTCCACCGAAAACTAAAAATAAATATTAAAAATTCTCTCTGTCTCTCTCTCTCTCTCTCTCTCTCCTCTCTCACTCTCTCTTTAAAAAAAATCTCTCTCTTTCTCTCTTTTAAAAAATCAACTAAATTGATGCATAATTTATATAAATTATGAGGCACCTATTTACTGTGCAGTTTGGTGAGTTTTGACAAATGTATGCATCCATGTCACCTTATTTAGGAAGTAGAACTTTCCATTACCCTAGAAAGTTGTTTTTTGTTCTTTGACATCATTTCCTCCATTCCCAGGCAACCACTGATCTGATTTTTGATACAATAGATTAGTTGTAAAACTATATATGCTAGGCATTAATAAAAGGGGATGGGGGGGCTGGTTATGTATCTCATGGTAAAGTGCCCTTCAGTTAAGTCCTCAATATCTGAATAAATAAAAATAAAACTTATATATATATATATAAAATATACTTTTGCTCTTATAAGTAAGTCATCTTTTTTTCATCAAGTATTTTCCCTTTAGCATTTTATTATGAAATATTGCAAACACTAGAAAAATTGAAAGAAATTTGCAGTGGATGCCTGTTTCCCTCCCACCCACATTCTACAAGTAATAATTTGCTCTTTTTTGCTTCATTACATTTTTAGTCATCTACGTTCCTCTAACCATCCATCAATCAGGCCTTTTAAAAATTGATTTTAAAATAAATTTTAGGTGGCTGGGGTTGTGGCTCAGCAATAGAGCGCTCACCTACTACGTGCGAGGAGCTGGGTTTGATTCTTAGCACCACATAAAAATAAATAGATAATTGGTGGACATCAATGCATTTTACCTGCAAAAACTATAACTTTAGTTCATTAAGTGGAGTTGGATATTTGTTCATAGTTCTTTGATTTTAAAGTAAATTTTACATTCAGTGAAATGTACACATTAAGTGTACCATTTGTTGTTTTGTTAAATGCATGCATTTGTGTTACTCAGATTATTTTTTTTCTGTATATATTTTTAATATTTTTAGTTGTAGATGGACATAATACCTTTATTTAATCAAGTGCTTTACTACTGAGCTATAACCCCTGCCCTCCATATTTTTTTATAGGTGCATTTTTGGATTCATTGTTACATGTTCATACCTGGACACAATATATTTGGTCAGTTGTGTTATCCAGATTCTAATGAAGAAAATTGACCATAATCATCACCTCAAAAAGTTCCCTCATTCTCCTTCCTTATCAATCTTTTCCCCTAACCCTTATTGATACAACCATTGTTCTATTTTCTTTTTCCCCTAGTTTAGCTAGTTTGGCTTTTTTTTTTTTTTTTTTTTTGGTACTGGAGATTGAATCCAGAGTTGCTTTACACTGAATCACATCCCCAGCCCTTTTTAAATTTTTTATTTTATTTTGAGACAGGGTCTCACTAAACTGTTTATGGCCTTGCTAAGTTGCTGAGACTGGCCTTGAACTTGTAATCCTCCTGCCTCAGACCCCCAAGTGGCTATGATTACAGGCATGCATGCACAACTGTCTCTAATTTCTTGTTTTTGAGGTTCCATACATATTATAACATGTATCAGTAGTTCTTTATCATTGCTATTTGTTTATCCAGTCACTTGTTGAGGATTATTTTTCCTTCAGTTTTGGCTGTCATGAGTAAAGCTATAAATTCATATACAGGTCTTGCTGGGAATGTAACTTGGTGCTGTAGCACTTGCCTAGCATGTGTGAGGCCTCAGTTCAATCCTCAGCTCCATAAAAAGAAATCAAAACAAAACAAATATATAGATTTTTTTTGTAGACATATTTTCAGACCTTGGCATGAATTTACTGGATACTAGATTAGATTTATGTAAAATTAACTTTATTAGAAGCTGCCAAAGAGCTTTGTGTGGAGTTCTAATTACGACATGTATTTGCCAACATCTAGTGGTTTTTGGTTTAAAATTTTTACTTTTAGCCTTTTGTTGGGTATGTAGTGGTATCTTTTTTTTTTTTTTTTAAGAATTTTTATATTTATTTTTTAGTTTTCAGCGGACATAACATCTTTGTTTGTATGTGGTGCTGAGGATCGAACCTAGGTCACACGCATGCCAGGCTAGCGCGCTACTGCTTGAGCCATATCCCAGCCCTGTAGTGATATCTTACTATGGTATTAATTTCACATTCCTCTGATGATTAAAGATACTGAACATTTTTTGTGTACCCCTCCCCCCCTTTGAGAAATGGTCTGCTAACATCTGATCACCTTTTTCAGATTCGAATATCAAAGTTTTCTTTCTTGTCAGATTTTAAAGATTCTTTATAAAATCATCATCTCTGGTCACTTCTGTAAAAAGCAGAATGGGATAAAGTTAGTTCTCTTAGGATCTTGCCTCACTTTCACAAGGATTATACTCCCAGAATATGAACATAGAAATGCTTTGGAGATAATGACATGTAAAAGTAAAATGTATGATGATAACACAAAGGACAGGAGAAAGTAGAATTATATTGTTTTTGTTTCTTATTACACATGAATCAGTCTATTAGAACTGTACCAGAGTTAGAGGATTTTTGAGTGTCTCATAATTGGATGCTTTGAGTCTAGGCAAATTGATATTCAGTGATCAAACAAAAAAACTAGTAAACCCCCCCCCCCCCAATATGATGTGTGTCCTCTTTCCCTTTTTCTGTCTGTCACAGAGAGTTATGTGTGGCGGGGAGAACTTAGTTATAGGGCAAACCCAGAAAACCCACCCCCTATTATGTGTGTCCTCCCTCCCTTTTTCTGTCTGTGACACAGAGTTGGGGGGGGGTGCAGAACTTAGTTGTAGGGCTTTATATTAACATTTTTATTTTAAAATAATTTTATTGATTATTCTAAGCCTTTATGATTATTTTCATGTTCTCATTTTGTTATTCAGCTTATATGCAGCCCTTTTTCAGCATTGTATCATTTGAGAATATAGTGAACCTTCCATTTGTTCCCTTACATGATATCATGTCTAAAACCAAATTTTGGAATACATGTTATAATTAATTTTTAATTAATATATTACTTGATATTGCTAACTATGCACTTCTAGACAAGATTAGCATTGTTAATGTTTGTCTTTTAAGAAATATATCATTTTAAAAAAAGATATGTCATTTTTGAAATTAAAAAATAAACCCATGAGATTTAAATGTTTTATGAAAACAGTTATTTTTAAAAACTTACATCATGAAGAATTGCAGACTGTTTCTCTGATCATCAGGTTTTATCTTTTAGTCCTTCAGGTAACTTGTTTTATACATTTTTATGTGTACTTCATCATTAAGTGTATGGTTTCTTCAGTGAACCTCTGCCACAGAGAATAGGCCAATCAAGTGTTCCTTCTTCCCATTTCATTTTGTTCTTTTTTTCTTTCTGGAAACCTTTTTGTACAATTTCACCTTCAAAATTAGATTAGTTCCGGGCTTCGGCAGCAAATATTCTAGAATTGGAACAATAGAAGATTAGCATGGCCCCTGCTCAAGGATGACACGCAAATTTGTGAAGCATTCCATATTTTTTTGAAATGCATTCTGCTGTCATATATAACAAATTATACAATTAGGCTCTACTCCTGTTTGTTTTGTTATAGTGCGTATATCATAACACTTAGTATCTAGTGTATTTTAATTACCTACTGATATGTTTCCCTAATTGCTAGACTATTTAACTTTAAGAAGTTAAGATAGGGCCGGCGATATAGCTCACTTGGTAGAGTGCTTGCCTCACATGCACAATGCCCTCGGTTCAATCCCCAGCCCCACAAAAAAAAAAAAAAAAGTTAAAAGACAGGTCTATAGCTTATAGCTTATTCATCTTTGTGTTTATATTACCTGGAACATTCTAGAATATTTAAGGTATTCAGAAAGTGTTTATTGGACAGAGTATTAATTTGTTTGGGGTTCTGTAACAAAATAGCACAGACTAAATAAGTTCTGAAGGCTATAAGTCCAAGATCAAGGTATCAGTCAGTAGTTTAGTTTCTCCTGAACCTTTCTCACCGGTTACAGATGGGCCATTTCTTGTGTTGTCTTCACTCAGTCTTGTCAGTGTGGAGGCATCCCTGGTGTTTCTCCAGTGTTTCTAAATTTCTTCTTATAAGGACTTTTTTCTATCTGTGACACAGAGTTGGGGGGTCGGGGCAGAACTTAGTTGTAGGGCTTTATATTAACATTTTTATTTAAAAATAATTTTATTGATTATTCTAAGCCTTTATGAATATTTTCAGGTTCTCATTTTGTCATTCAGCTTATATGCAGCCCCCTTTTTCAGCATTGTATCATTTGAGAATACAGTGAACCTCCCATTTGAACTGAGGGCCTTGTGCATGTCTCAGTGGGTTCAACCCATCCATTTGACCACATTTAGCATTGGTTACTTCTTGAAAGGTTTTATATCCAAATATAGTCACATTTTGAAGTATTAGGGGTTAGGACTTCAACATATGAATTCTGAGGGACACAAATTAGTCCATAACATATCAGTACTTAGATTTAGTGTATGTTCCAGCTGAGGTTGATTTCTTATGGTTCAAAACCAAATTGAGGTTGTCAAAGTTAGGACCAAAGAGTCTTTGCTGGTATAAGAAATGGTTTACTTCTAGTGTTTTGTCTTAATTCCCACTTAGGTAAGTATAGTTCTTAATGATTAAGACCCTATATTGCCTTTAGTACTTTGAAGTACTACTAAGGTGTTCTTGTTTAATAGTAAGCTTTATTTTCCTCTTCATGTCACAAAAATATAGATAAAACACATATACATATGTACATTAGGGTATATGTATACTTTTTGTACATACTGGCTTTTTATTCATGATCGCTAAACATTTTAACCCCAGAAATGTGTTGATTTGCAAAATTGTCAGTGGTAATTAGAAAGGTGACACAATTCAGTAATTTTCCTATAGCACTTCCCTGAATTATATATAATTTCTTGATGTAAGCAGATAGATGCCTGGCTATCCTGGTGGTCCTTTCTTTTCCCATGGTAGCCCCGGCTTCAGATTTCCATTTTCCTTCCGTGTAATAAGACTTTTGGAAATATTGGCAGTAGTGAGGGAATGGACATAAGATCGGAGAGCAAGATAAACTCCATAGTTGTTCATTTGGCTCTTACCTTTCAGAGTGATTGGGGGAACTTTATAAATACTGTAGTGCTCTTTGTCCCCCTTTGTAAAAATTTTATTTTGCAATTGATTTGCATTTATATCACAAAGATAGTACCAGAATTCCTCACCTGGTTTCCCTTATTGATAACCTCTTACCCATTGCATGTCTGTCACTACTGAGAAACCAACATTGGTATATCACTACTAATTAAATTCCAGATGTTATTTGAAGGTATTCTCTTGCGGTTTCACAATTCTGTCTTTTCATAACTAACAGTTTTGAGGAATGCTTGTCTGATTTTATAGACTGCCCCTCAAATTGATTTGTCTAGTGTTTTTCTTATGGTTTGACTGGGATTATGGATTGCAACCCATCCATTTGACCACATTTAGAAAAATACCTCAGAAATGAAGTACCCTTCATATCATATCATATCATATCAGGGGAACATAGTATCAACACGGCTTATCATTGATAATATTAACTACAATTTTTGGTCAAGGTGGTATTTGCCAGGTTTCTCCTCTGTAAAGTTACTGTGTCTTCTTGCCCACTTGAGTTGAGGTCAGTGGATGAGTGGTTGGGTGCCAACTTCTGGAAGGACAAGTATCAACATAAATAGTTGAAATTCTTCTGTAAGCAGATTTATTTATATCAGTATGGACTCATGGATATTTTATTTTTTACTTTGGACTAGAATTCAATACTACATTATTTATTTTTTTTGTTAAATTGTTTCAGTTTTGGCCATTGGGAGCTCCTTCTGTTTGGCTCCAGCGTCCCTTTGACATGCACCATCCTTTTGTTTTTTGTGTTTTTTCACTTTCTGGCACTTAGAGATGCTTCAGGCTCATTTTGGATTTTCCCTGCCCAGCCCTAGAATCAGTCATTTCTCCAAGGAGCTCTTGTTCCTTTTATTGGAAAATGGTATTACAAATCAGAATTTGGCCTAGGTGCCCTAAAAAGTTAACTTCTCTGTTCTTATGCAGAATATCTGGAAAGTTGAATCTGAGTATTTGGATGAATGATGGAGGGATTTTAGTATCACACACTTATATATATTTTTTTTTTAAAGAGAGAGTGAAAGAGGAGAGAGAGAGAATTTTTAATATTTATTTTTTAGTTCTCAGCGGACACAACATCTTTGTTGGTATGTGGTGCTGAGGATCAAACCCGGGTCGCACGCATGCCAGGCGAGCGCGCTACCGCTTGAGCCACATCCCCAGCCCCTACTTCCAGCCCTTTAAATTTTTATTTTGCTACAGGGTCCTGGTAAATTTCCATGGCTGGCCTGGAACTTTAATCTTCCTGCCTCAACCTCTGGAGTAGCCAGGATTACAGATGTGTGCCACCATACCTGGTTATGTTTTTCTTTTTCTCTTAATTTTTTTTTTAAATAGATTGTCAGGGGAGCTGGGAGTTACTTTCCAATTTTTTTAGTTGGAGTTTGGTTCTACTTAATGGAAATTAGAACTTTAAATGTGTTTCTGCTTTGTAACTTTCTGAAACATTTCAGAAAATGAGGGCCTTGTTTTAGGAAATTTATTGCTGAATTCTCTTTTGCAAAACCTTATTTGAAACAGCAACCTAAGTTTTAACAAAAGGTTTTGATCAGAACACCAGTTTGTCCTTATTAAAATAAGAGCTCACAGGGTTTTCTGAGCTTCATAATTGCCATTTAACGATTTGTAGCTAAGTCTTTGATAGCCTTAGATTTTAGGATTGGCATGCACTTAGAAACCCAACTTGATTTAAAAAAAAAAAAGTCCGCCTTTTATAGAGATATTATCCATCATGTATTTGCAAATATTTTGCATATTAAATTTGATGTATTTTTACTCTTATGAATTTATGTACAGTTTTCTTGTATTATTGAAGTTTTCTTGTACACTTTTAATAAAAATTGAGGGATATAAGTCACAATTGGCATATTAATCTGATGAAACTCTTTAAACTGCTCTTTTCCTCAATCTTGCAGATCTTTTTTTCTCCCTATAGTCTACTCATTTTAGCTCCTCAGTTAAATCTCCTTAAACTATGTGAAGCAGAAACATGTAGTTCCTCATTCTTTAATAATTTGACCCTAGCTTATTCTTCCCCAGTGGTGGGGGTGTGGGCAAGGAAAACCCACGTCTCAAACATTATAGTATTTTAGATGCTGCCATTTCTTGCCTTGACTAAGCATTGTTTGAAATGAATATTTCTTCCATCACTCATACATTTTTCATGGTTTGACTTGGATATCACCTTCTCTATGAACTAATTTCCAGAGGCACAAATTGCTACATCCTTTGTGTTCCTACAGAGAGTGATTTTATTTTATAGCACCTGTAGTTTGATCGTTTGTTTTGCTTGGTTAATTATTTATTTCCTTAAATTCTGTTTGATACTATATTGTGAGCTTATTAAAGGATAGGATCCTATGTCTTACTTCTTCTGCTTACAATCAAGGATATAGTTTTTGTACTGAAGATTGCTTGCAGGGGTGCTTTAACATTAAATTGTGTCCCCAGTTCTTTATATATTTTTTGAGATAGGTTCTTGCTAAGTTGATGAAGCTCTCATTAAATTGCTAAGGCAGGCCTCTAACTTGCGATCCTCCTGCCTCTCCAGAGTTGCTGGGCATGTGTCACTGTGCCCAGCTAAATTACTTTTTTTGTTTTTGGTATTGGGGATTGAACTCAGGACCACTCGACCATGAGCCACATCCCCAGCCCTATTTTTTGGTACCAGAGATTGAACCCAGAGGCACTTGGCCACATCCCTAGTACTGTTTTGTATTTTATTTAGAGACAGGGTCTCACTGAGTTGCTTAGCGCATCACCATTGCTGAGGCTCGCTTTGAACTTGTGATCCTCCTGTCTCAGCTTCCTGAGCCTCAGGGATTACAGGCATGCACTACCATGCCTGGCCTATAGTTACTTTTTAGTCATTTGAATAATTGAACATACATGCAGTCAAATTTTTCATCTTGATTTTTTTTTTTTAGCCCGCTATACTTTGGTTCCCACCTATTTCAAACTGTACATTCTATTTCTTGCTGCTTTAGTGAGATTGTTCACCTTAGAGTCTTGTGTTTATCACAATAATTATACTTTTTCTGTGTTATTTTGAGTTCTTCCTTCCTTAACATTTTTTTTAGCATATGTGACAATACTTATTCATAAGAAAAAGACCAAACTTTCTCTTTTTTTGTACCAGTGATTGATTTTAGGGGTGCTTAACTGCTGAGCCACATCCCCAGCCCTTTTTTGCATTTTATTTAGAGACAGAGTCTTTCTGAGTTGCTTAGGGCCTCGCTAAGTTGCTGAGACTGGCTTTGAACTTGAGATCCTCCTGTCTCAGCTTCTCAAGGCACTAAGATTACAAGTGTGTGCCATTGCGCCCGGCTGAAACTATTTATATTATTATCAAAAAGTAGATCCAGATTAAGTGTGCTGCTGTAAAGTCTACAGATTTTATTAGCTATATGGTTTAATTCCACATTACTTATTTTTTTTAGTATTTATTTTTTAGTTTTAGGTGGACACAATATCTTTATTTTATTTTTATGTGGTGCTAAGAATAGAACCCAGTGCCTCAAGCATGGTAGGCAAGTGCGCTACCACTTGAGCCACATCCCCAGCCCTCCACATTACCTCTTAAAAATTGTTCGCTGTTATAGGCTTGTAGGTATCTTTCTATATATTATAAAAATAATGATCATCTTTAAGTTGGTTACTACTTTGAAAAAGAAAGAACTCTTCTCTGAGTGAATTCTAATCTGAAGAAAGACTGAGGCTCCTAAAAGTTCAATTTTGGAGCTGGAAATTATTTAAATAACAGAAATCTCTAAGAGTAATTTGTAAGTTTGAAGCTTTGAATGTTGGCAGATTGATTAAAGAATATGGAGGTTTGTTTTCCTTGCACATTTTTGTTTTTTGAATTCTCATTGATTCTTTTCAGTTAACTCAACAGTAAATTATACTCCCCTCCTCCCCATACTGGGGATTGAACTGGGGGTGTGTGTGGGGGGAGTGGGTGAGGGGAGTGGGGAGTGGGTGGTGTGGGGGAGTGGGGAGTTGGTGGGGGGGGTGGAGAATGGGTGGGGGGGGTGGAGAATGGGTGGGTGGGGAGTGGGTAGGGATGGGGCAGGGTGCTCTACCACTGAGCCATATCCCCAGTCCTCCTCAGACCTTTTTATTTCTTATTTTGAGACAGGGTCTTGCTGAATTGCCAAGCTGGCTCAAATTTGCAATCCTTCTACTTCAGCTTCCTAAATAGCTGGCATCACAGGCATGAGCCATTGTATCTGTCTTGATTATTATACTTTTACTGATGACAGATTTTGTGAAATAGTTTGATGATAAATTATTACTTTCCAAGCATTAAAATTTATAAACAAAGGTAAATTCAGAAACCATAGGCTACTTTTAATAATGAAAAACAATCAGCCCTCAAGTTTGACAGCTGCATTCAAACTTGCCAGCAATCAAATGCCCTCTGTCTACTGGTCTTAATTAACAACAGTCATGACTAGAGCAGTAGACACTTCATAGCATATTGAACTCCACCCAGTTTGTGTTGATAAGGAGACTTAAAGAGGTGTTGTATGTGTATTTTTTGATGACTAATACTTAGGGATTTTAGAAAACTTAAGACAAATGAGAAAATCATTAAGTTCATAGAGAAATAGAAATCAATAGTGTGACAGAGATTTCTTTTTTTTTTTTTTAAATCAACATTTTTTTTTTTTGGTTGTAGATGGACACATTCCTTCCTTCCTTCTTTCTTTCTTTCCTTCCTTCCTAACCTAGTGCCTCACACATGCCAGGTGAGCGCTCTACCACTGAGCCGCAACCCCAGCCCCTAGAGATTTATTTTTTTTTCAAAAGCAGAATGTCTGGTATTAAAATTCAGAAAGCTAAAACTTCTAGCTCCCCAAACCTCATTCATTCATAATAGAGGGGAGTATATAGAATTCTTGGCTTTCATAAATTTCATATTAAAAAAATTAGTCATTTATTTCTCTACTTCAGAGTTTTGAAGGGACACTTGATTTTATGCCTTTCTTGTCCTCAATGGTTTCATTTACTTTTTAGGTTATAAGAAAAGGTGTATAGCCTTATGTTGTCTTGTATGTATACATACTTCTTTAGAAAATAATAACAACCATTATGCCTCATGCTCTGCTAGGTACTCTTATCATTATGATAATTTTATAGGATAGGTACTATTATTATCCCAGCATATAGACTGTAAACAATTTTAGAGAGTTTAAGTAGTATGACAGAGATTATATAGCTAGCCAGGGGCAGGGTCAAGACTTGAACTCAGATTTTTTTTTGTATCAAAGTGAATTTCACTTTCCTTTGCTATTTACCAGTCATCTCACTTAAAGATGGAAATTTGTCTTCATTGTCACTGAGTATCCATCATATGTTTTGTTTTCCATAATGTTTTCCCATAGTTCTGAGAATTGCTTTAGCTTTTGGTTATTATAAGGCTTTATATTCTCTAACTTCCTGGAATATTTTAAAAATATTTTAAATATTACTTAGTCTTGAAATTTTCCCTTTGGTGGTTTTGATCATCAATTACTTCTCTACTCTTTAAGTCTTTTCAGGTCAAATTTATATTCAGAAGGAACAAAGACTTGCTTTATTCAAACTAAGCCTTAGCTGAAAAAAGTCAACCCATGTGTAAGTCTATCTAAGTGCCATCATGGTGCTATCTGTGCACCTCAGTTCATTTTTACCTTTTCAGAAGAGACATGTATCCTAGGCAGACCTCTCCATAAAGTGATTTACATTTGACTTTCTGAATCTGACCGTCCTAAACTTAATTGTTCTGTATCTTCATTCCTCTTAATAACATGAGAAATAATGTCTAGAGCAACATGAATTGAAGGATGATTCTGAATCCCCTTGTGTGAATAGTCCTTGTCCAGTTCCTCTCAACAGGTTAGTGTTTCTGTGATATCTGTTTAGCTTAAGGAATAGAATGAGCATCTTTAGATCTAGGTTCCTGTGTTGTTGTCAGCTTTCCATTGCTGTATCAAAACTTGAGATAAATCAATATAAAGGAGGAAAGGTTTATTTTGACTCACAATTTCAGAGGTTTCAGTCTATGGTTGACCCAGTTGCTTTTGGGCCTGTGGCAAGGCAGTACCATGGTGGCAGGAATGTGTGTAGGAGGAGGTTGCTCACTTCATGGTGGCCAGGAAACAGAGGGGTAGGGGGGGAAAGGGTCTGGGGTCCCAATGTCCCATTCTGAGTTGCACCTCCAGTGATCTTTCTTCTTTTCACTAGGCCTCACCTCCTAAAGGTTCCACCTCCTTCTAAAGGTTCCACCACCTCCTAATAGCACCATTAGCTGGGGACCAAGTGTTTCAACACATAAATCATTGGGGGACATTTAAGATTCATTCAAGAGTTTTATACTCTCTTCACACTACATATAAAACCATTCTTAATCCAGAGACTTAGATGCAACCAAAGGAGTAACCAGAGTGACTCTAGCAAATAGTAGGAAATACTTTATCATGTCATCATAGAACCATTCAATAAGGAAACTCCCTGTTCTTCTTCCTCTGTATTCAGAGGGTATCTAGATTTACTTCGGATTTGAGAAAAGAAGAAATTCTGAGCTATTTAACACTGAACTACAAACAGATCTAGTATTCTGGTGAGTTATGGATGACAGAATCTTTGAAGATGAGGATAAATAGCTTGCTGACTAATTCTGTTTTTAAAAAATTGAAGAAATTTGTTGGGTACAGTGGCACTCAACCTGTAATCTCAGTGGCTCAGGAGGCGCAAGGTAGGAGGATCATGAGTTTAAAGCCAGACTCAGCAATTTAGAGAGGCCCTAAGCAACTTAGTGAGATTCTGTCTCAAAAAATAGTAACTGGGATTGTAGCTTATTGGTAGCGCACTTGCTAGCATGTGTGAGGTACTGGGTTTGATTCTTGGCACCATGTGTAAAAAAAATAAGGGTTCATTGACACCTAAAAAAAATAGTAATAATTAAAAAAACAAAAAAATAAAAATAAATTTGCATAATCAGTCTCATTATAATTGTTTTCATGTAGGTCGTGCATTTCTCTTATTGAACTTGATAGTAGCTATTAAATCTTTTCAAGTCTGTTGTGAGTGGTTTGTATTTTGTAACTAGCTTCTCTATTTTTATAAAGTCACTGATTTTGGAGTATTAACAAACCTAACTGGCCTATTTTCAGTGGTGTTCCTGTTGATCTCATTGGTAAATAATGAAAAAATTTATCTGCTTTTTAATATTTATGCCCATTCATTTGTTTGAATGACTTGATTTGCATTTTAAGAACAATATTATATACCATGAAGACCATTTTTTCCCCTTTCTTATTTTAATGAGATTGCCTACAGTGTTTCACCATTCAATCAGCAGTTTTCCCTTCTGAATTGTGCAGGACAGACAAACCATGTCTGTGAGCTGAATCCAGCTAGTTTTCTGGTTTGAAGAGAACTTTGTAACTTTGAACCTTTGAGATTTAAAGGATGTGAAAAGAGATCTTTATAGGGTTTCTGAAGGATACAGTTATTTTTCTGCTCAGTATTTATTATGCATTAAAGAAGTAGCTTGTAGAGGCTGGGGTTGTAGCTCAGTGGTTGAGTGCTTGCCTAGCATGTATGAAGCACTGGGTTTGATCCTCAGCACCACATTTAAAAAAAAATTAGTGTGTCCATCTACAACTAAAAATAGTAATTAAAAATGTAGCTTGGGGCAGGGGTTGTAGCTCAGTGGTAGCACGCTTGCCTAGCATTTTGTGAGGCACTGGGTTCGATTCTTAGCACCACATACGAATAAATAAAAGTTCATCAACAACTAAAAATTATTTTTAAAAAAGTATCTTAATGCTTTTATAGAGAAAATATGTTTCCCTTCTTGTCTTTTCATGCTTTCTCTATTTTAAAGGCATGATTGACAGAAATACAGAAGACAATTAGAAATTATTTTGAAAACCTATATTCCAATAAAATAGAAGATAGTGAAGACATCGATAAATTTCTTAAGTCATATGATTTGCCCAGACTGAGTCAGGAGGATACACACAATTTGAACAGACCAATATCAATGGATGAAATTGAAGAAGCCATCAAAAGACTACCAACCAAGAAAAGCCCAGGACCGGATGGGTATACAGCGGAGTTTTACAAAACCTTTAAAGAAGAATTAATACCAATACTTTTCAAGTTATTTCAGGAAATAGGAAAAGAGGGAGCTCTTCCAAATTCATTCCATGAGGCCAACATCACCCAGATTCCGAAACCAGACAAAGACACCTCAAAGAAAGAAAACTACAGACCAATATCTCTAATGAACCTAGATGCAAAAATCCTCAATAAAATTCTGGCGAATCGAATACAAAAACACATCAAAAAAATTGTACACCATGATCAAGTAGGATTCATCCCTGGGATGCAAGGATGGTTCAATATACGGAAATCAATAAATGTTATTCACCACATCAATAGACTTAAAGATAAGAACCATATGATCATCTCGATAGACGCAGAGAAAGCATTCGACAAAGTACAGCATCCCTTTATGTTCAAAACATTAGAAAAGGGCTGGGGATGTGGCTCAAGTGGTAGCGCGCTCGCCTGGCATGCGTGCGGCCCGGGTTCGATCCTCAGTACCACATACAAACAAAGATGTTGTGTCCACCGAAAACTAAAAACAAACAAACAAACAAACAAACAAACAAAAAAAACATTAGAAAAACTAGGGATAACAGGAACTTACCTTGACATTGTAAAAGCTATCTATGCTAAGCCTCAGGCTAGCATCATTCTGAATGGACAAAAGTTAAAGGCATTCCCTCTAAAATCTGGAACAAGACAGGGATGCCCTCTATCACCACTTCTATTCAATATAGTTCTCGAAACACTGGCCAGAGCAATTAGACGAAAGAAATTAAAGGCATAAAAATAGGAAAAGAAGAACTTAAATTAGAAGAAATATTTGCAGATGACATGATTCTATACCTAGAAGACCCAAAAGGGTCTACAAAGAAACTACTAGAACTAATAAATGAATTCAGCAAAGTGGCAGGATATAAAATCAACACGCATAAATCCAAGGCATTTCTGTATATCAGCGACACAACTTCTGAAACGGAAATGAGGAAAAACACTCCATTCACAATATCCTCAAAAAAAATAAAAAACTTGGGAATCAACCTAACAAAAGAGGTGAAAGATTTATACAATGAAAACTACAGAACCCTAAAGAGAGAAGTAGAAGAAGATCTTAGAAGATGGAAAAATATACCCTGTTCATGGATAGGCAGAACTAACATTATCAAAATGGCGATATTACCAAAAGTTCTCTATAGGTTTAATGCAATGCCAATCAAAATCCCAATGGCATTTCTTGTAGAAATAGATAAAGCAATCATGAAATTCATGTGGAAAAATAAAAGACCCAGAATAGCAAAAGCAATTCTAAGCAGGAAGTGTGAATCAGGCGGTATAGCGATACCAGATTTCAAACTATATTACAGAGCAATAGTGACAAAAACAGCATGGTACTGGTACCAAAACAGGCGGGTGGACCAATGGTATAGAGGACACAGAGACTAATCCACAAAGTTACAACTATCTTATATTTGATAAAGGGGCTAAAAGCATGCAATGGAGGAAGGATAGCATCTTCAACAAATGGTGTTGGGAAAACTGGAAATCCATATGCAACAAAATGAAACTGAATCCCTTTCTCTCGCCATGCACGAAAGTTAACTCAAAATGGATCAAGGAGCTTGATATCAAAGCAGAGACTCTGCGTCTGATAGAAGAAAAAGTTGGCTCCGATCTACATATTGTGGGGTCGGGCTCCAAATTCCTTAATAGGACACCCATAGCACAAGAGTTAATAACAAGAATCAACAAATGGGACTTACTTAAACTAAAAAGTTTTTTCTCAGCAAGAGAAACAATAAGAGAGGTAAACAGGGAGCCTACATCCTGGGAACAAATTTTTACTCCTCACACTTCAGATAGAGCCCTAATATCCAGAGTATACAAAGAACTCAAAAAATTAGACAATAAGATAACAAATAACCCAATCAACAAATGGGCCAAGGACCTGAACAGACACTTCTCAGAGGAGGATATACAATCAATCAACAAGTACATGAAAAAATGCTCACCATCTCTAGCAGTCAGAGAAATGCAAATCAAAACCACCCTAAGATACCATCTCATTCCAGTAAGATTGGCAGCCACTATGAAGTCAAACAACAACAAGTGCTGGCGAGGATGTGGAGAAAAGGGTACACTTGTACATTGCTGGTGGGACTGCAAATTGGTGCGGCCAATTTGGAAAGCAGTTTGGAGATTCCTGGGAAAGATGGGAATGGAACCAGCATTTGACCCTGCTATTGCCCTTCTTGGACTATTCCCTGAAGACCTTAAAAGAGCATGCTACAGGGATACTGCCACATCAATGTTCATAGCAGCACAATTCACAATAGCTAGACTGTGGAACCAACCCAGATGCCCTTCAATAGATGAATGGATAAAAAAAATGTGGCATCTATACACAATGGAGTACTATGCAGCAATAAAAAATGACAAAATCATAGAATTTGCAGGGAAATGGATGGCACTAGAGCAGATTATGCTTAGTGAAGCTAGCGAATCCCTAAAAAACAAATACCAAATATCTTCTTTGATATAATGAGAGCAACTATGAACAGAGCAGCGAGGAAGAGCAGGAAGAAAAGATTAACATTAAACAGAGACATGAGATGGGAGGGAAAGGGAGAGAAAAGGGAAATTGCATGGAAATGAAGGGAGACCCTCATTGCTATACAAAATTACATATAAGAGGTTGTGAGGGGAATGGGAAAATAAACAAGGAGAGAAATGAATTACAGTAGATGGGGTAGAGAGAGAAGATGGGAGGGGAGGGGAGGGGGGATAGTAGGGGATAGGAAAGGTAGCAGAATACAAAAAAATAAAAAATAAAAAAAAAAATAAAGGCATGATTGACCCACAACCATAAGATAAATGTCTTTTGGGATGCCAGAGCTCCTGAAATTGAAAAGTTGGCAATGGCAAATGTTCAAGAAATCTTAGATTATTACCTAATTTTGCCATTACTATTGTTTTTAGTCTGCATATTCTCTTTTTCTTTATAGTCTTAGTTACTCCAGTCAAAAATGTATCATTTTTACTCCTTTCCTTCTACCCATTATACAATTTAAGAAAACATGTATTAAGTACCCATGTGCAAGACAGCTATTTTAGTTGCTAGAGATCAGGCACTGAACTGGATAGATGAGGTTTCTGCATTTTTGGAACTTGCATTTTAGTGAGGGGGCTCTTATAATAAAAAGGCCAACAAAGTTATTTCAGTTAGTGGCAAGTATTTTACAGAAAACAGGTTGTGACAGAGAGCGACTAGGAAGAGAAGCTGATTAAACAGGAGTGTGTGTCCAAGTCCTCCGAGATGCAGATGGGATTAAATGTGCAAGGATTTCTTTTCCTTTTCTTTTTTTTCCGTAATACAGCATGTGTAGCATAAAGTTTATCATTTTAACCTTTAAAAAATTTTTTTTGTAGTTGTAGATGTACCGTATATCTTTATTTTATTTATTTTTATGTGGTGCTGAGGAACGAACACAGTGCCTCACATGTGCAAGGCATGCGCTCTGATACTGAGCTACAGCTACAGCCCCCTACCCCTGCCTTTTTTGTTTTTTTTTGTTTTAAGAGATAGGTTTTTGCTGTATTGCCCAAACTGGTCTCGAATTCTTGGGCTTACATGATCCTCCTGTTTCAGTTTCCTAAGTAGTGGGGAGTACAGGCATGTACCACTGCAGCTGGCTTATTTTAACTATTTTTAAGTGCACAATTTGGCATTTAAGTTCATTTGCATCTTTGTGCAGCCCTCACCACCATTTATCTCTGGAAGTTTTTCATTATCCTCTACTGAAATTGTTCTCATTAAACACTAACTCCCATTCTCTTCTTCCCCAGCCCATTGCAGCCACCATTCTACTTTCTGTATACGAATTTGATCACTCTTGAGTACTTCATGTAGGTAGAAACACACAATATTTATTTTTGTATGTTTGTTTTATTTCACTTAACATAATGCCTTCAAGATTTCACCCATATTATAGCATGTATCAGGATTTCCCTTTAAGGCTGAATTATATTCCATTGTAGATGTGTATCACATTTTGTTTGTTTGTCCATTTTCTGTTGATGGACATTTTGATTGCTTCCACCTTTTGGCTATTGTGAATAATTCTGCCGTGGTCATGAATGTACAAATATCTGCTATGGACCTGTTTTCATTCATTTTAGATATAGGTCCAAAATTGAAATCACTGGATTATGTGCTAATTCTTTCATATATGTACCATTGTACAGTCCCATCAGCAGTGAACAAAGTTTCTAGTTTCTCCATGATCTTTTCAACATTTTCTTTGGGGGTGAGGCAGTGGTTACTGGGGATTGAATACAGGAGCATTTAACCACTGAACCATATCCCCACCCTTTTTTGTATTTTATTTTGAGACATGGCCTCACTGAGTTGCTTAGGGCCTCTCTTAAGTTGCTAGGGCTGGCTTTGAACTTGTGATCTTCCTGCCTCAGCTTCCTGAGCTGCTGAGGTTATAGGTGTGTGCCATCATGCCTGACTTGTTTTATTTTTTGATAATAGCTATCCTAATGGGTGTGAAGTAGCATATTATATTTTTTATTTGCATTTCTTAATGATAAGCGATGCTATTGAGCATCTTTTCTTGTACTTTTTAGTTGTACATCTTCTTTGGAGAAATGATAATTCAAGTCCTTTGCCGCTTTTTGATCAGGTTGTCTTGTTGATTTCTAGAAGTTCTTTATGTATCCTGGATATTAATCCTTTATCAGATCAATGATATGCAAATATTTTCTATCATTTCTTGAGGTGCTTTTTCACTTCATAGTGTTCTCTCATGTACAGTGTGTAAGGATTTTATTAGGGGAAATGTCTGGGAGAGAAAATGAGAAGGGAGCCAGAGAAGACGTGAGAGGCTTTCAGATCATATTGTAAGTCCAATCCTGAGTGAAGGAAAAGAGGTAAGAAGTGGAGTTGGTGAAGTCAAATAAGTAAGTTTCAGCAAGGTCATCAAGAGTTTTAGAGCCAGTATTACATCAAAGGAGTCCTGTGTTTCCAAGGGACAGGCCTAATTTAGTATCCTTGTGTCAGTTTTGGACAGAACAGCCAGTGGGGAAGTGTGACCTTGGGTAAAGGCAGTGATGGATTTCAGAACCTTGATCAGTTAAGCTCCCTTTGGAGCCCTTGATCAGTTAAGCTCCCTTTGGTTGGAAATCTATAAGGCACATTCTTGTAGCTACCATTGAGGAGTCAGGAAAGACCTCTCTAAAAGATGACACTTAAGCCAAGACCTGGATCTTGAGAAGCTAGGTGGCCTTTCAGAAATCTTTGGGAAGATCCTTGTAGTCATGGTGAACACAAAGTGGAGACCTCTGAACCATGGTAAAAAGACAGAAAGTCAGTTTGGCTGTAGTCTCATGGTAAGAGATATAGATATGGACATGACATCAGAAAGGATCCTATAAGGTATGCCAAAGAGTTGGGATTTTATTTTTGGAACATTTGGAAACCACTGGAGGAATTTGAATAGAGACGTGATATGATCTGATTTGTATTTTTAGGGTAAGCTCAAGTATATAAAAAGGGATTATTAAGAAATAAGAAAACTAACATAGGTGTCTGTTGCAGTAGTACAGGCAAAAGATTATAATAATTTGGACTAAGATGATAACATATATTTGCTATCCAAAGGTTACCAAAATCCTGTTGATGCATTCATTATCTTTGGATTTTATGCTTTCTCTTCTAATTGATTTCTTATTGCTTATCATTTTATTTCCTCACTTTATATAGTAGTAACCTTTTAACTTTTTTTTAATGCCTCCAGTTTTAGCTACTTTGGATCCTTTTTCATATTATATTATCACATGATTTATTCATTAATGATTTAATTTTCCAGTTTAAGATTTTAAAAAAATTCTAGAATTATTTGCGTCCTCTGCTTCATCTGTCCTCTACTTGTACTGTTGTCCTCTTCCTGACTCTTAATTACAGGTATGTTTCAAACTATGGATTTCTTCTCAGGGCCTTCCCAGTAGCCATCTCTCCTATATCCTTGCAGTATCTTCCCTTTGGTGCCTTGTAGTCTGCATTTGTTTCTCTCCTTAGGCTGTTCTTTGAAGTTTATTCCTGTGGAGCTCTTTTGGGTTTTTTTGCTTTAGAATGTTGGTAAGTTGATGAGTGTCTCTTATAGTTCTTTGTATGCACTGTAGTACCCCTGCTAGAACTTTTGCTTCAAGTGCAGTTTTTTTGTGTGTGTTTTATGATTTATCTTGGAAGTCTCTTTGTTCTGTTTGTTTCTGTGTTGTGAAACTATTTTATCTAAACTCTAAAAAAATTATTATAAGTAAAATATCTATAATTGTTTATTTCAGTTTGATTTTTGTGGCCAATATGATCTGCATGTTTTTTCTTTATTTTTTGGTACTCCACAGTACCAAAAAACCCCAGGGAACTTTACTACAGAGCTACATCCCCAACCTCTTTTTATTTTTTTTATTTAAATTTTTTAAAAATTTATTATTTATTTTTGGGGCACCAGGGATTGAACCCAGAAGTGCTTTAATCACTGAGCCATGCCTCCAGCCCTTTTAGTATTTATATAATTTTTTAAAATTTTGGGACACGTTCTCACTAAATTGCTAAGGAAGGCTTTGAACTTGCAATCCTCCTACTTTAGCCTCCTGAGGCACTGGAATTAACAAGAGTGTGCCACCATGCCTGGCCATCCCCTTTATAATTTTTTCTTTTGAGACAGGATCTTGCTAAGTTGCCATCCTCCTCTTACCTCAGCCTTCAAGTGGCCAGGCCAAATGAGTCTTGATTCTAGCTAACAGTATGTTTTCTGAATTTTATTGTCTGTTCAGGGTAGGTTGCCAAGATCATTGATCTGTTTTTATGTTTTAATTTTTGATGTAACCTATAAATAAACAGGTTTCTGAATATCACTTCCTCTTTTTCTTTTTTTAACCTGGTATTAGACTGCAAGTTAATTATTTGCTAATAAGCTTAGCAAGGTTCTCTCCCTCTTCAAAATAGAGAACAATTAGATTTAGGTCTGATTTAATTTTTGCTAATGTAGGTAAGAGTCCATAGTGATGACTTTTAAGGGGAAATGCCATTCTTTTATTTTTAAATATTGTTTAGTTGTTGATGGACCTTTATTTTACTTATTTGTATGTGGTACTGAGAATCGAACCCAGTGCCTCATGCATGATAGGCAAGCACCCTACCACTGAGCCACAACCCCAGCCTGGAAATGCCATCCTTGATAAGGAAATTTTGACTAGGAAATTTTGACTATTTAGAATGTATAACAAAGCATTTTGTCTCCTTCATCTAGATATGAATGCTGGTAGTTTTAAAGCGTTCAAGTAGTCGCAGAGGGAGTATTGGCATCAGGCAATTGATTTAATATACTTAGGTTAAAAATGTTTTCACCTAATTATATGAAAAAAGATAAATGTTAAACATATTGCTTAGTTAATTTTCTGGTGATTTCTGAAGCTTTTATGGAAAAATTGTCAAATCAACTATCCCTTTTTTAAAATCTTGTTTTTATAGTCAAGTAAAATAAATAATCAAATTTTTATTTAAACTTGAAACAAGTATTTAGCTGAGTGAAGTGCCATGTACCTGTCATCCCAAACTTATTTAGGATTGTTTGAGCCCAGGAGTTTAGGTCTCCCCTTCCCCCATGAAAGGGAGTGGGGGGACAAAATTTTACATTTATCATTGGTGGTGAAAGGTCATACTAGTAATAGCGTATGCCAATTTATAAGTAGAATTCCTCAAAATTGTAGGAGTATTCTTAATGGATTCCTTCCTTTGGCCCACATAAGTTTATTTGTAAACTTGGCAAATCCTAACTAATTTTCAGTCTTTTTTTTTTTTTATTGGTTGTTCAAAACATTACAAAGCTCTTGACATATCATATTTCATACATTAGATTCAAGTGGGTTATGAACTCCCATTTTTACCCCAAATACAGATTGCAGAATCACATCGATTACACATCCACATTTTTACATAATGCCATATTAGTGACTGTTGAAAATTAGCAATTTTTAGCTTTCATGTATTTTTAGAACAAAGTTTACTAGGGAATAATTAGTTATTCGGGAGTAAATAATATGTGGATGGGATCAAATCAACACAAAAGAGGGACAGGTATTTTATGGTTTTATTATTAGAACTAATATTCGATTTGCTATATTTCATAATATTTGTCTCCTTATTCGTAACTTAAATCAGCCAGTAATTTTTTTTTTTAAAGAGAGAGTGAGAGAAGAGAGAGAGAGAGAGAGAATTTTTAACATTTATTTATTTATTTTTAGTTCTTGGCGGACACAACATCTCCGTTGGTACGTGGTGCTGAGGACAGAACCCGGGCCGCACGCATGCCAGGCGAGCGCGCCACCGCTTGAGCCACATCCCCAGCCCCCAGCCAGTAATTTTTTATAGAAATTAAAGACTCTAGGCTATGATTTTATTAAATAACAAATAGCTCAGGACATCTTTTATTGCTCCTTTGTTATTTTTGATGGCTTTTGAGTTTACAAATGCATTACTGGTATTTATTTTCATGAACTAACTTACATTTTCTCAGTTCAAAATAGAACATAAATTTGTGTTACCTTAGTGAGAACCTCTTAGTTAATGGGAATGTTAATTTTGCTATTAATGACTGAGTGTCTTGGTAACTCAGAGAAAAATTACTGGTTTACAGACATACAGCACATCATACACCAAACCACCCCTCCTTTTTTTTTTTTTTTTTTTTTTTTTTTTAAAGAGAGAGTGAGAGAGAGGGGGACAGAGAGAGAGAGAATTTTTTTAACATTTATTTATTTTTTCTTAGTTCTCGGCGGACACAACATCTTCGTTTGTATGTGGTGCTGAGGATCGAACCCGGGCCGCACGCACGCTAGGCGAGCGCGCTACCGCTTGAGCCACATCGCCAGCCCACCACCCCTCCTTTTAACTACCCCTCAACCCTGCCTTGTTGGAAAGACCAGAACTGACCAAAGACCAGAGCAGAATTAATCACAAAGAGTTCATTGTTTTGTGCATAAAGTGATAGAAAGGAAATTGAGCTTAGTAAATTATGTTGTGAATCAACTCTTTGCAAATTCATTTATGGATCCGTGTTCTTAGACTTCATCTGTCCTTTTTGCAAATTTTCATTGCCTTTGAGGGTCTCCATTCCAAGACCTTGAGAGTGACTCAGTAATTAATGATGAAGAGTCTAAAATGGCCATTTTTTTCTTTCGCAAATAAAGACTATCACCTCAGAGATCCAACCTAGTAAAACTCCTGGGAGACTTGAACTTCTGGATGAATCCTAGATCTTTCCAAAAGATCATGACTCTTTTGTTCCTGATGGGGTCCATAATTATGGGATATGAAAGGATTCCTCTTGACTTTTTGACAAGAGCTTATTGAGATTACTCTATTTCAGTATATTCATGAATTGAATAGTCATTACCACAATTTTAGTACATTGTTAGTTCATCAAGAAGAATCCTTATAGTTTTTGGTTATCACACCCTATCTCCCTTCATCCTCAGTTTTAAGCAACCACTAATCTACTTTATAGCTCTATAGATTTGCCTATTCTGGACATTTCATATAAAAGGAATCTTACCCGGCATAGTCTTTTATGATTAGTTAACATAATGTTCTCCCATTAAAATGAACTATGTAAATGTTCATCCATGTTGTAACTTGGATCATTATTTTATTTCTTTAGATTACTAAATTATAATTCTTTTTAAAAAATATTTATTTTTTAGTTTTAGATGGACACAATATATTTATTTTTTATTTTTATGTGGTGCTGAGGTTCGAATCTAGTGCCTCATGCATGCTAGGGGAGCATTCTACCACTGAGCCACAACCCCAGCCCCTCTGCCCCTTTTTTTGGTACTAGGGATTGAACCCAAGGCTACTTAACCACAGAGGCACACCCACAGCAAACTAAATTATAATTCTTTGTATGGATTTGTTCATTCATCATTTGATGGAATTCATGTTGTTGCCACTTTTTGGCAGTTATGATTTTGTACTGTATCTTCTCATTTCTCTTGTTTGTAGGTCTAGGAGTAGATTTGCTGGGTCCTGTGATAATTCTTTAATCTTTTTTTTCCCCTTTGGTGCTGGAGATTGAAGTCAGGTCCTTGTGCATGCTAAGCTAATGTACTACCACTGAACTACATCCCCAACTCTTAGTTTAGTCTTTTGAAGTACTGCCTAACTGGTTTCCAAAGTGTCTGCAGCATTTTCCATTCTCATCAGCAATTTATGAGGATTGCAGTTCCTTTACATTTTTTCTACCACATATATATGTTTTTTATTGTAGCCATGTGCCTTGTCATTGAGATTTGGGTTTTCTTGCCTTTGAGTGTGTTGATGATTCTTATCTTACAGTCTGCCTCCTGTAATTTGCTTAACTAAATGATCTTCAGCAACATAAGGCTCTAGTCCTTATCTAAAATTGAAATGCAATAGTTGTGCCCTATGGTCTATCAGAATTAAGATTCTTATTAGAGAATAAAGTAGCATGAAGAGAAGAACTATAGGAAAGATAACTTATTAATATTAGTTTATTATTTATAGCAATCCATCTAATGTTACATTCAGATGTACAAAAATTAATACTTGTAAAAAATATAATACTTTTAAAGTCACCCCTTAAAAAGTTATACCAAGAGAAAAACATGTTGTGTAAGCAGTCTTTTTTTTTTTTCCCCGTACTGGAGATTGAATCCAGGGGGCTTAACCACTGAGCCACATTCCCAACCCTTTTTTATATTTTATTTAGAGACAGGGTCTCACTTAGTTGCTTAGGGCCTTGGTAAGTTGCTGAGGCTGGCTTTGAAATTCTCAACCCTCCTGCCTCAGCCTCTCAAGCTACTGGAATTATAGTTGTGCACCACCACACTTGGCATAATCAGTCTTCTGAATTCTTTTTTATACTTTTTTAAAATTTAATTTTTAAAAATTGTGATGTTCTGATACATGTATACATTACATAATGATTAAATAAGGTTAAACGTATCTCCTCAAACATTCATCATTTTTTATGGTGTAAATCTTCAAAATCTTTTCCAGCTTTTTGAAATATACATTACATTATCATTGTCTACAGTTACCTTGTGCATTAGCACAACAGAACTCCTTATTCCTATCTAACTATAACTGTACCCATTGATGATTAACCTCTCCCTATTCTTCCTTCCCCAGCTTCTGGTGACCAATATTCTTCTCTCAACTTCTGTGAGAGAATCTTTTTTTGGATTCCACATATGAGTGAGATCATGAAGAACTTGTCTTTCTGTCTGGTTTATTCCACTTAACATAATCTCCTGTTTCATCTGTGTTGTCACAAGTGATGGAATTTCATTTTTTATGGCTGAATAATATTCCATGGTGCAAACAACACATTTTCTTTAAGTATGCATTAGTTGATAGACACCTAGGTTGTTTGTTTCTTGGTTATCATGAATAGTGCTGCAGTAAACATAATAGTACAGATGTCTCTTTGACAAACCAATTTTGTTTCCTTTGGATTTATACCCAGTAGTGGAATTGCTGAATCATATGGTCCTGTTTTGAATTCTAATCCTTTTTTTCTACTTTTATTATGTAAGTTTTGAAGAAAGTATTTGATTATAACCAAATCATACAGTAAGATTAGTTTTTTTGTTAATACAACTTTTCCAAGTAGGCCAATGTTCTGTGATAGCTTCTGCATTTCTAAAAATTGGGGCCACAAGCAGAAGTGTCACAGAAAAATGTTTTATAGGAACAGTAAAATGACTCGTGATGGCCATATTGAATCCTGATAAGGAAAAGACAGTTCTGCCATATTATAAGGGATGTTCTTAATGGAATTCAAGAACTCTTCAAATAAGTAATGTGATAAAACCTGTTAAAAGTCTTTAAAATATCTTATTGTTTCTTCTAGGCCTACCTTAAAGTTTCCCATGTCTCAATGGACTCCTGAATATAACAAGCTTTATACCTTAAAAGTGGATATGAAGAGTGAGATTCCTTCTGATGCACCAAAGACACAGGAGAGTCTGAAAGGGGTCCTTCTACATCCAGAGCCCATTGGGGCAGCCAAAAGTTTTCCTGCAGAAGTTGAGATGATTAATAGTAAAGTGGGGAATGAATTCTCTCACTTGTGTGATGATTCGCAAAAACAAGAGAAGGACAGGAATGGTAACCAGCAAGAACAAGAAAAAAGTGTTGTTGTGAGAAAAAAACGCAAAAGCCAGCAGGCTGGCCCTTCATATATGCAGAATTGTGTGAAAGAGAATCAGGGAATATTAGGATTGAGGCAACACCTAGAAACACCAAGTGATGAAGATAATGATTCCTCCTTCAGTGATTGTCTTTCTTCTCCTTCATCTAGTCTGCATTTTGGAGACTCTGATACTGTGACTTCGGATGAGGATAAAGAAGTCTCTGTAAGACATTCCCAGACCATTTTGAGTGCTAAAAGTAGAAGTCATAGTGCACGTTCCCAAAAGTGGCCTCGAACTGAGACAGAATCTGTGTCGGGATTGTTAATGAAAAGACCTTGTTTTCATAGCAGTTCATTAAGGAGACTTCCATGCAGAAAGAGATTTGTAAAAAATAATTCCTCACAGAGGACACAGAAACAAAAAGAGAGGATATTAATGCAGAGGAAAAAACGAGAAGTGTTAGCCCGAAGAAAATACGCATTACTACCCAGTTCTAGTAGTTCCAGTGAGAATGACCTCAGCAGTGAATCCTCTTCCAGTTCTTCAACTGAAGGAGAGGAGGATTTGTTTGTTTCTGCTAGTGAAAACCACCAAAACAATCCAGCTGCTCCCTCAGGTAAGAATGTTTTGGTAAAACATGAAAAGTATTGCATTGTATTTATACTTATTTTCTTGGTTTTATGACTTAGGGTTATGACTTAACAGCTTTTATTATCTTTAAAGAGAATATAAAGTTCTATTGACTTATTTTTAAAACCACATAAATTACCAACTATAATATTATCTAATTCCAAGAAAAAAATAAAAAATATTTCTATGACAAAAATAAAATCAGAATTGGTTGCTTTTTTCTTTTTAGATTAATTACTTATACCATTTTGGATAGAATTAGATTATATTTTAGGTGAGTTGTTGATTTATGGTACTAATATTTTTTCCCTGTAGTACTTTAGTATGTTTAACTTATGTGAATATTTTTCCAGACACTGTATGATGGATTTTTTTCTCATTTAATCATGCAACAACTTTAGTCACTAAAAAAGACTGCTTAATAGTTCTTTTAAGTACATTGTTTTTATTATCCATTGTCACTTTGTCATGTCAAGCCGAAAAATACTTTGAAGTTTTTGGTAGCTTATTTAAATATTAGGGCTTATAAACTTTTGATTATGACAGTGCTCAGCAAAGCAGATGATGGAGGAATAGCACTTGCATATGTGCTTTCATGCACTCTTGCATACAGAATAGATATTATATTTAAGTGCACTAAGAATGCGCAGATAATTCTGAAGTATAAGTATTTTTCATGTATACAGACCATCCCAATAGAATGCATCATTTCTGTACTTGTAATTTAAAGAGTTGTATTGGAATGAATATTAAAGAGCTAAGTCTTCACTGAGGGAACTAGATTAATTTCTTTTGAATTTAGGGAATAAGGGAATTGGGTCATAGGGAGAGCTTTTCAAAGGACTAGGAATACGTTTTCTAAGACTGATGCAAAGCTGTCCCAGTTTTTGCCTGATGTTCTGTTTGTCAGGGTCAAAGCCTATTACTCTACTATCCATATGTGTCATTTTCCTTTTCTTGTCTCTCTCTCCTTCCATATGAGTATCTTCCTTTTTCATTTTTGTTTTTCTATTTTTTCCAGAACCCTAGAATCTGTAACCTTGTTCTTATTTGGCCATATTTAGTTCATTTTTTTTTTAAACTATTTGAATATTTGTTTTAAGAAGACTTCATTGAGATCACTTGTAACTGGGAGAAATGTATAGCAATTGCTTCTTGAGGTCTCTTGAGAAAGAAGGAGGTGAAAAAAAGGACTTGTCTTGCTTAGTTGTCACATTTTTTTCATATGGTCAGGATCCGAAGACTCTAGTGTTAGGGGAGGGAGCGTTAGAGCCCAATTTCTTGAAATTAGTGAGGCAGAGTGGTTGATAATTGGAATAGAAGTTTCTAAGGAGTTGATATTTGTAGAGGAGTGAGAATATAGTAAATGAAGGTCTGTTTCTGGGAAGGAAAGGGTTTTTATATTCTTAAGTATTCAAGTTTAGTGCAAATTAATGCATTTTAAAATCTTGTTTAATACTTATTATAGCATTTAAAAACCATGTTTCTTGGTAGAATTAAAGTATTTCAATTACATTATTTTTATTTATGTTTTGGTTTTTGGGAATTGAACTCAGAGGCATTTAACTACTGAGCTACATCCAGGGCCCCCCCCCCCTTTTTTTGGTTGTGCTGGGGATTGAACCAAGGGCCTTGTGCTTGCTAAGCAAGCACTCTACCAATTGAGCTATATCCTCAACACCCCCCACCCCCCACCCCACCACCACCAAACCCTTTTTAAATTTTTATTTTAAGAGTCTCACTAAGTTGCTGAGGCTGGGCTTAAACTTGTGATGCTCCTGCCTCAGCCTTCCAAGCTACTGGGATTATAGGTGTGCACCACTGTGCCAGGCTCAACTACATTATTTTTTAGACATTACCCTTAAATGTTTATTTCTGGAAACATAAATCTAAAAAGTTTAAATGAAGTACCTTTGATGTTTTCTGATTTCTAGACAAGTATTTTGTTTTGAAAGCTTTTTTTTTTTTAAATAAAGATTTAATAATAGCATTCACATGGTGTGGAATTTTAAAGTACTGAGAAGATAAGATGTAAAACTTATCTCCTTTTCAAAGGGTCCAGTCTTTATTATCCAGAAGTAATCTGTGTTGGCAGTTTCTCATTTCCCTCAGAAAATGTGGAAACATATGCAAGGAGAAGTGAATACTGTAGGTCTTTCAGCATGTGGAATTATCCATACAAAGGGAACTATGCAACATTAAAAGCTATTCACAAAATGACACATACTATGTAATTCTATTATGTGGCATCTAATGTAGTCATATTCTCTGAAACAGTAGAATGATGATGGCACTATAGGGGGATGGGTGGGCATAATGGGTATAGCTTTAGATTGGCATGATGAAAAGGTACTAGAGATGTTTCATAACATTTCAAATATACTTAATGTTGCTAAACTTAAAAATGGTTAAAATTGTTAAAAAATAAAAGTTGTGTTTTTTTCTTACTGGATTTTTCACAAATCTGAAAGGATTATCACCTGATGATTTTTTTAAAAAACATCCTCTGTTACCTGATAATACAAATGTCTTGATAAGAATGTTCCCACAATAAGAATATTAAGAGTAGAAAACAAGGGCTGGGGATGTGGCTCAAGTGGTAGCATGCTCGCCTGGCATGCGTGTGGCCCGGGTTCGATCCTCAGCACCACATAAAAACAAAGATGTCCTGTCTACAGAAAAATAAATAAATAAAAAGATTAAAAAAAAAATAGAAAACAAATTCACCCACTTTATTTAAAGTGTATATTTCTGATTTGCAAGCACAAACTCTGTGTCATGTACAATATCCTGAATGTTAAGCCCTATTAAGAAACTGAAGCTTCTTCAATAATTCTAAAGACTTGCCCAGGCACACAGTAAACAGTATTTGTAATTCAGACCTAATTCCAATTCAGAGTTCATATTTTTTACATATATTAAGTACAGTACTGTAACTACTCAACATGTAGGTGCTAGTTAACTATCAAAAGTATCTTTTTGCAGCCAGTTGCTTTTGTTTCTGCTCCTTGCATTTGTAGTCATGCTTAAAATTTCTGAAGTCATAGCAGAAATTGTCTCTTCTTTTGAGTAACTATCCAAAATAAATTACTATACAATTCTCCTTTCATCATGAATTTCATAGTCTTCAGGTAAAAATGAAAATTTCTGCCTTGTAATTAGTTAACAAATGGATGTTCTTTAAATATTTTGTTTGTTTGTTTGTTTTCAGGAAGTATTGATGAAGATGTTGTGGTGATAGAAGCTTCCTTCACTCCCCAGGTCACTGCCAATGAAGAAATTAATGTTACCTCAACTGACAGTGAAGTGGAGATTGTAACAGTTGGAGAAAGCTATAGGTGAGATTTTAATTCTTAGTTGTATATTTGAAGTTATCAAAATAATTACTTAAACTTGATTAATAAACTTACTATTTAAACTTGTGCTACAGATAATTTTTTTCTTAGAGACCTAATTTAAGCATGCTTATACTAGATCAGTCATTTTCAAACCAGGCTGTGTTTGACTCACCTGGGAAGATTATAAAATAAAGATATATTGTTGCCTACACCTTGTCCTAGACCAACAGAGCTAGAATTTGGTGCTCAGAATTTTTTAAAGTAAGCAGTGAGAGCCTAAGAGTCATTGCTGTAGGTAACCAATAATTTTACTTTATGCTTTATAAAATTTGATTTATTTTATGATAAAGAGAAGTAGTGAATTCCTTTGAAATTTAAATGTGAATAATACACAAATATTGGAGATGGACTAATTTTTTTTTAAAAACTTTTGTGGTATTGGAGATTGATTCATTTTAAAATTTGGACTCAAATTTTTAACTCCTGGGCTGTATAATTTTTAAGGGCATTTTTCATCCCAGTTTGAAGTTTGGGGTTGTTTCCTGAGTATGCAAACTCACCACCCTTGATGACATTGTGTGTTAATGGAGTTGGTTCAACTTTTTCATACATGCTGATCAAATGCTTTTATCAGTTTTACATTCAATTTGGGCAGGAGACAAAAAATAAACTGCATAAGCACTTGTGTTCTATTGGCCCCACCTTTCTAAAAGCAATTTATTTTTTCTTCTGGGCCTTAGGATTGTATCATCTACATACTATACATGTATACATTCAGTCTAGAATCATAGTCAATCCTTTAAAATATAAGTGTACCTATAAGTAATTAAGAAGAATACTGTACCATATAATTAAAAGGTGAAAAACAAAAAAGGTTTAGGGTTTGTGATCGGATACTTTATAAGGATAAAGCAGCTCAGACAAGTGATGCTCTTATGGCTATCAAACTATAAACTAGCCACACAGTGTCTTTACTTATGCTAACCCCAGGATATCTCTCTGGTGTCGGTTATATTCTCTTAGGACAATACCAGAAGCTTAGCATCGTTTAGGGTTACCAAAATTGTGTTTTACAAACCCAGCCTGGGCTAAACATACAAGATATTGTGGACATAAGTGTGTATTTTTTTAAAATTAAATTTCTTTATTTATGGTAAGTAATTTTGAGTTAACCATAAAATGTAAATAGTTAATTATAATCAAGGTGAATAGTCAATAATAATAGTTGAAGAGAGCAATGTTCTTGAAACAGAATCCTGTATATTATACTATTGGTCCAACATAGTATTTCTTTTTCTTTTTTTCCCTACCCTGGTATTGGGGATTAAAGCACAGTGCTTCATCCTAGCCCTTGTTATTATTATTATTTTTTTTTAATTTTGAGACAGGGTTTGCCTAAACTGCTGAGGCTGCCTCATCCTCCTGAGTAGCTGTGATTACAGGTGTGTGCCTGGCTCTAACATAGCATTTTTTACTTTTTTTTTTGGTCAATTGGTGATGTATTTGTTCAGCAAAGTTTATTAGAGTGCCAGGCATTATCCTAGTCATTATTTTTTGTTCTATTTCCATTATTACTTTGGAGAATTCTTGCATTAAGAACTTGTTTTTTTAAAAGAAGTGATTTCTGGGGTGACTAAATTAATTCTTTATTTATTAATTTAATATTGATGTCATTTAAGGTCTCGTTCAACCCTTGGACACTCCAGATCTCATTGGAGCCAAGGTTCAAGTTCTCATACAGGTCGACCACAGGAGCCACGGAACCGAAGTAGGATTTCTACTGTTATACAGCCCTTGAGGCAGAATGCTGCAGAAGTTGTGGACCTTACTGTTGATGAAGATGGTAAGTTGGAATAGTAATTGTAGAATTATGAAGAATTATGAATTGTTTTTAAGTGGGAATATTGGGCACTGAACTCCGGGGCTTTCCTCCTGAGCTATGCCCCAGCTCTTTACTTTTAATTTTGAGATAGAGTTTTTCTAAGCTACTGCTTAGGCAGGCCTTGCTGAAGCTGGCCTTGAATTTATGATCCTCCTGCCTTAGCCTCCCAAATTGATGGGATTACCACCATGCCTGGCAAAATGAAATATCTTAATTTTTTGGCTTTATCACTGAGACACATCCCAGCAACGCCCCCACTTCTTTTTAAATACCTTTTTTTTTTTTTTTTTAATGTGGTGCCAGGGATTGAACCCACTGCCTCACGCATGCTAGGCAAGCACTCTATCATTGAGCCACAACTCTGGCCCATCCCCAGCCCTTTTTAATTTTTTATTTTCAGACAGGGTCTTGCTAAGTTGCTCAGGTCCTCACTACGTTACTAAGGCTGGCTTTGAACTTGCGATCCTCCTGCCTTGGCCTTTCAAGATGCTAGGATTATAAGTTCATGCCACTGTGTCTGGCTCAAAATGAAATAAGCAACCATTTTATATTTATGTTTGAAATTTAACTCATTTGTATTTTAAGTTTTATTAAAAAGTCTTAATGAATATTAATATTAGTAAAGATTTTAATTTTCCTTTTATCTGTGTGTTTTTTTTACATTGATAAAAACTTGAAAATATATAAACAGGCATGGAAAGTAAAATTAAAATAGATATTAAAACCCATAGCTAACGTTTATTAAGGGATTATCTATGTTAAAGCATTATATGAAGGGTATTATATGTGTGATCTCAGGTCATCCTAACATTTCTAAAAGGAAGAAAATTCTATTACTTTTCTAGTTTTACAGATGAGGAAGTGGAGACTAGTAAAAATAAATTATCTACAGTCATACTATGGTGGTGAAATCAGAATTGCTGTCCAAACTGTCTGACCTTGGAATTTACTGTGCCAGGGGAAGTGCAATTTGTGTTTTGACAGCCTATGACCAAGTGTACAGGCATGGCAGAAGAACTCTTGTTTTTCATTTACTCTTTTCTTGTTTGTGACAAATGAGAGAACTTAGTAGTTATCTAAAAACCTTTTCGATAATCTAAATGCATGTGTGTTACAGTTTTTAAATGCAATAATATTTTACTCAGTTTGATCTTGTGGTTTAGCTTTATGAATTTTTAAAAATATTTTTTAGTTGTCAATAGACTTTTATTTTATTTATTTTTATGTGGTGCTGAGAATCGAACCCAGTGCCTTGCACATGCTAGTCTATCACTGAGCCACCACTTCAGCCCCTATGAATGTTTTCTTTATGAAAGCTTTTTCTTTTTTTCTTTTTTTTTTTTAAATAATAAGCGTCCATTTTACTGATTTTAAAGATACTGCAATTTTTATACACTTCAATGATTTTTCAACATTTTGCAGCTGTTTGGCTTTGCAGCACAGCAATTCATAAACTATACTGTACAAAATTACCAGCAAGACTGGAATGATGTATTAATAGAAGGCACCATCATGCTTATTACATTACCAGAGAACAAAAATACAGGAAAGACAATTTCCACTGTACACAGCTTAAAGAAAGGAAAAGGGAGGAGGAGTGTTGTGTTGAGCAGCCAGGCATCCCTGTACTGAAGAGGGGCAGGTAGAAAACTCTTATGGAGCTACTAAATCTGGTCTAATATTCAAGACCATAACATTTGAAGTTCTGATTTGTTATTTAGTTCACAACTAAATGATTTCCTTCTGGAATATTTCTGTAGTCTTGTTAAGGTTTAAGAGTACACACGCTGGTATGAAAGCTTTTTCTACATAAAATGTTTTTTTAAAAATATATTCCAAGAGAGTTTATGTTTTTAATCTGTTTTACTTCAGTAATTAACAAAAAGATGTTAGCATGGATTAAAATATAACCATTACTAATCTGTTGCAAAATGTTAAGTAGACAAAAAATTTTATTTTATAGAACCTACTGTAGTACCAACCACTTCTGCAAGAATGGAGTCACAAACTACTAGTGCTTCCATTAACAATTCAAATCCATCTACCTCTGAGCAGGCCTCTGATACTACATCAGCTGTCACCAGTAGTCAGCCTTCCACAGTATCAGAGACTTCAACTACTCTTACAAGCAATAGTGCAACTGGTACTTCTATAGTAGGTATGTAAAAAAAAGTGTGTGGTGGCATGGTGGGGGAGGACTTTTGTCGTTTTGTTTTTGTTAGGGAAAACATTGTTTTAAATTTAAGTTTTTAGCTATATTAGCAAGTACATGTTATATATCCTTTTCTTTTAGTACTGGGATTTGAACCTAGGAGCACTTTATCACTGAGCTACATCTTTAGCATATTCTTGTATTTTAATAAACTTCCATATGTGAGCAAAATAGTATTTATTAGAATTAGACTATGATTTCATATTTGAATTTGTGTACTGTATGTGACCAAAGTATTATAGCATAACTAAATGAGCTTAGGGAAAAGTAAATGACTGACACCCAAACACATGAATGAGCAACAAAAGAAAACTAGGTAAATTGAACTTCATCAGAATTTAAAAATTTTGATCCATCAAAGACTATCAAGTTTGTGAAAAACATTGTATTGAATGCAAGAAAAATACTTGCAAATCATATCTGAATAAGGGTTCTAATATCGAGAATATGTAAAGAACTGTGAAAATTAAACAAAAACTATCTAGTTTAAAAATGGGCAAAAGACTTGAGTAGATATTGTTTCCAAAGAATCACATGTAAAAGTGTTTAGCATCGCTAGTTATTAGTGAAATACAAATCAAAACCATAGTGAGATATCACTTAACACCTACTAGGGTGACTGTAATGTAAAAACTAGAATAACCAGAACTGGTATGATGCAGAGAAATTGGAACCCTTGCAAAATGCGTCTAAAGAATACAAACAGCATAGCCGTTGAGGAAAACACTTGGGCAGTTCCTCAAAAAGTTTAACATAGCAGACAGGCATGGTGATGCAAGCCTGTAAAACCAGCGTCAGCAAATCAGCGAGACCCTGTCTCAAAATAAAAAAACAGACTGGTGATGTGTCTAGTAGTTAAGAAACCCTGGGTTCAATCCCTGGTAACAAAACACAACAAAACAAAACAAAAAGTAAACAAAAGCAGAAACAACATAGCCTGGTGCAGTGGTTCATGTTTGTAATGCTACTTGCTTATAATTCCAACTATAAAGAAGGCTGAAGCAGGAAGATCACAGGTTGGAGGTCAGCTCAGGCAACTGAGTGAGACCCTCTCTCCATAGATAGGTAGACGAATTGCAGATATAGCTCAAGAATATAGAGCACCCCTGGTTCAAGCCCCAGAAACAAATAGAGATAACATATGACTCATCAATTTCACTCCAAGATATACACTCAAAATAATTGAAAATGAGGGTGTAAGTTTTAGTATTTTGATGATGCCCATTTTCTCTCTGTTGTTGTTTTGGCATTGTATCTAAGAATCTGTTATCTAAGTAGAATGAATTGGACATAGCTTTCCTATGTTCATGTATGAATACACAACCAGTGTAACTCCACATTGTGTACAACCACAAGAATGGAAAGTTATACTCCACGTATGTATGATATGTCAAAATACACTCAACTGTCAAGTATGTCTACAAAAAAGAGATTAAAAAAAAAAAGAGTTCTTTGTTAAAAACAACAACAGAAAAAACTATGGCAATAAAGACTGGAGTGGGGGTTATTTAGACAGAAATATGGCTTGAGAGGAGAATGTGAGAAACTTCCCAGGTACTAAAAAAATTTTATATTTTGATCTAAATATTTGTGTGCTTAATATTTGTGCCTACTGTGTGTGTATATATCTATATGTATGCTTACCTGAACTTTATTTATTTATTTATTTTTAGAAAGTTTTCTCATTTTTTAAAAAATATCTTTTAGTTTTCAATGGACCTTTATTTTTATTTATATGAGGTGCTGAGAATTGAACTCAGGGCCTCACACATGCTAGGCACGTGCTCTACCACTGAGCCACAACCCTAGCCCCCATATCTTAACTTTTTTTTTTTTTTAATATTTTTTTAGTTGTTGATGGGCCTTTATTTTATTTATTTATATTTGGTGCTGAGAATTGAATGCAGTGTCTCACACATGCTAGGCACGTGCTCTACCACTGAGCCACAACCCTAGCCCCCATATCTTAACTTTCTTTTTTTTTAATATTTTTTTAGTTGTTGATGGGCCTTTATTTTATTTATTTATATTTGGTGCTGAGAATCGAATGCAGTGTCTCACACATGCTAGGCAAACGTTCTACCACTGAGCCACAACCCCAGCCCCATACCTTAACTTAAAAAAAAAGACAACAACAACAAAAAACTTGATACAGCTGTAAATGCAGTAAACACAATTAAATACAAATAAAAAAAAGAGAAATGATTGTCTAATCCAAGGTCACAAAGATTTATTCCTTTGTTTTGTTTTGCTGCTGGGTTTTGAACCCAGGGCCTTTTACATGCTAAGTATACACTCTTATCATTGAGAGCTATACTACCCCTGAAAAGTTTTATAATTTTATGTCTATTGCAAGTTATTTCTTGATTTTCACTTAGAGTTATATTTCTAGCCCTCTTTATCAGCTGTTTAACTGAACCTCAAGGTAACTCTCTCTTTTGGACAATAGTATAGAGATGGGAATTTGTTAGCTGCTTATTAAGAGAGACAACATAGGGCTGGGGTTGTGGCTCAGTGGTAGAGCGCTTGCCTAGCATGCATGAGGCATTGAGTTTGATTCCCCAGCACCACTAAAAAAATCTAAATAAGCAAAATAAAGTTATTGTGTCTATTTACATATATATATGTATATGTATATATATAAAAGAGGGTCAACATAGACCCTGTAGCAATTCAGATTGACTGAATCACCATTGTTGATGAAACTACCTTATGATTTATGATTTCTCTTCTTTTAATAATATCTCATTTAATTTTATGCTATTCTTATAACTTGCATTCAGTAAGTTGGAAAATTACTTGTGGCTGGATTAGGGAAGTACTCCTTTCTCTGAAAAACTAATAGCAGAGTTTAGATTTCCTAGGGATATTTTTTAAATACTATGTAAAGAAAAATGTAGGCAGAAATGAAAATGGGCTTTATTTCTTTTATTGAGTATATATTCTTTCCCTCAGTACTTCGATGTTATTTTACATGTTATCATTTAATCCTTTAAAATTTCTTGGTATTGGCATTACTCTTCTCATTTTACAAATGAAGAAATCTAGAAATTTGAATACCTTGATGGAGGACAGTAATCTCCGAGACAAGGATTTGAACTTTTCTCATTCATTCTGTCTCCTGGTAGTTTTATGTAACTTTATTCTTATCTACTTTTTATGTCACATAGACCCAACTTTATTTCAAAATAGTCCCAAAGCTTTCATTTACATATGTCTTAATTTATATCAAGATCTCTGTTTACTTACAACTCACATTTAATTTTTTAGGTAATAATTTCTCTACCTAAGTTCTAAATAAATGACTTTTTTTTTTTGAAAAAAAATTTTTAAATTGGATTTTTTTTTAAGTTGTTGATGTTTGTTTATATGTGGTGCTGAGAATTGAACCCAGTGCCTCACACATGCTAGGCAAGTGCTCTGCCACTGAGCCAGAACTACAGCCCCGGAATGACCCTTTCTTGATATTGCTCCATGCTGATGACTGTCTTTGAGATAGACTTGTTCATGTTGTATTTTTACATCAGGACAGCATTGTCCCAAGCCAGATTGGTAGGCTGCATAAACCTGGTACAAGTCAATATAAGTTGTCAGACTACATTAAATATACACAATACAGCTTTCTTTGTTTCCTTCCAATACCATATGCATCAGTTTAACTATTTTCTCCTAAAACTTGCCCTCTCCCACTTTTTACATATTTTCAACTTTGAATCACTTATGCCATTTAGTTTTGCCATTATCCAAAGTCCTAAATGATTCCCATAAAAACGTCCAAGCAGAGAGGTGCCTCTATCAATTTATAGTATCTAGTCTTGGACTTTCAGTGGTAAATATTTCTTGATCAGTTCCCTTTCCTTCCCCTCAGTGGCTTTTCCAAAACTCTCTTCTTTTTCTCAAGGCTTTCATCCTCTAGGAAGAAAGAAAGAAAAAATGAAGGTTATCAAACATGAACTATGCAACTTCCAATTCCTCCATAATAACTTTTGTATATCTATACCTATTCTTTCCTAACTCCTGGTCTACTAACTCCTTTCTTGGTCCTTCTTTTAGCTGTGCTCTCTCTCTTAGCCCTTCTCTTGTCATTGCTTTAACAATTATATTCTCTGTGTCTTTAGCATCTTCACTGATTCCGTTTTTATTGCATGTAAAGGTATACTTGTATTATGTCTGCGTACATTTAAAGTGGATTTTCTTTACCAAAACTCTTTGCTTTGTGCTTCTGACTCCTTTCTGAATGAACAAACATGGTCTTTAAATTCTGGTAATAATCTCTGTTTCATATTCATTTTCTTCTCAGTTGTGTTCTCATCTCTTTTTTTCATTGGCCCATCTCATAAGTGCAGGTGATTTTACAAACTATCACCAACATGCTGATGTGATGATCCTCCATTTGTCACTGTGTTTTAAATTTTCATATCTAAGTACCTCTTGAATATCACCTTGGACCATAGTGCACTCATCTCAGACTCATCTGGCTCAAAACTGCTCATTTTCTGACCTCTGCATGTACTTTTTGAATTATGCATGTGTAGGTTTATTTTCATTTGTATAACAAATATTTACGTATTATGTTATCAGGCATTGCTCTAAGCATTGGGAATAAAGCATAAATTCTTGTCTTATTAGAGCTTACATTCTAGTGAATGATATTTTTTGCAACATTCCTCTATGCTATGCTAGAACCTAGTACATCTTTACAACTGGTTGATTTATATTTTAATTTTTTTCCATGGTTGATAATGAGCTCCTTACAGGCCAAAGAGCAAGTCTTTTTCTCCTTGCCAAAGTTGAATCCTAGGAGGCAGAGCTTTTAAGCCCAGTCTTCATTTTGAAGCCATACTGTTAATCATTTTACCCCTTAAATACATGTTTAGCCTCAGAATTAGTACCCAAGTCCACTTGACTCCATGCAGTTACCTCCACCATTTGACACTAGTTTTCTAGATTATTATAAGACACACACTAATATCATTTTTTTTATACTGTTAGTCTTCTGTTGGTTCTAACTTTATAGGCCAAAAGGAAAGGAAAGAATGTTGGCAGTTAATAAGACTCAGTCAGATTTTGGGTTCTGGTTTACTGTCTGGAGACATTTTAAGTACATAGCAGTATGTATTACGTGAGAATGATGTGGTTTTAGGTATTCCTGGGATTCAGAAGATTCTTTGCTTTGTAGCATTTAATGGAAGAATTCACATGATATTTTGGAATTTTTACAATGCAATTTTATTGGTAACTAATAATTCACTATGACCTAGAAAAAAATGATCTATTGCCAGATTTATACATCATGGTAAATTGTAAATATGAATCTTCTCAAGAATTTATAGACATTTAGGAAAATCCCAGTGAATCCCATTGCTCAAAATTATATCAAGTATATATTAAGAATGTGACACAATAGCATTCTTATTTATAAAGATTTAATTTACCAAATATTTGTTAATTATGTATACATAGTACTTATTTTTACACAGTGATATTTAGTGATTCAATTATTCTTTGCATTTTCTGTTTCAAGATGACTCGAGGAGAACTACATCTAGTGCTGTAACAGAAACTGGCCCTCCTGCAATGCCAAGGTTACCTTCCTGCTGTCCTCAGCATTCACCATGTGGAGGGTCATCACAGAATCACCATGCATTAGGACATCCGCACACAAGTTGTTTTCAGCAGCATGGTCATCATTTTCAGCATCATCACCACCACCACCACACTCCCCATCCTGCTGTCCCAGTTTCTCCTTCTTTTAGTGATCCTACTTGCCCTGTGGAAAGACCTCCACAAGTACAAGCACCCTGTGGAGCAAATAGTAGTTCTGGTACCAGCTACCATGACCAGGTATGGAATCTGATGAATTAATCTTTCTTTCCCCTCCCTCCTTTCTTCTCTTTTATATAGCATGATGCCTTCAACAGGAGGTAGAAAAATCCCCTAATGATAACTTTTGCATGCAGAAATGGCCTAATTTAGTGGTCTGTGAAATACTTTAAAGTTTAATTTTTTTAATGTGATCTAAATTGTTGAACATAATTGAGGGGAATAAGAAAATGGAAAATTAGAAGTGATAATGTAAAAATCACTTTTTAAATTGTGAAATGTTTAAAAAATATTTTTTTAGTTGCCAATGCACCTTTATTTGTATTTATTTATTTATATGTGGTGCTGAGAATTGAACCCAGTGCCTCACATGTGCTAGGCAAGCACTGTACCACTCACCTGCAACCCCAGCCTGCCTGAAATGATTTTTGATATTTTTAGAGTATAGGTAAAACATCTTTGGCATTTTATTTCAAATAAAGTGTTGAGATATAATGTCCCTAATTAATTAATGAGAAATTGGAAAAGTCTTAAGGTTTTTTTTTTTTGTACCTCCTATTCTAGAGCTCACTATAACTTCCAAGCAACTAGAAATAAACAACTTTCTCAGGTGCAAACATGTAGCAAAGTTTCTCAGATGAGATTCTTAGTTTTAGAGAATTAAAATATGTCCCTAGCAAAAAATTATAATTAAGTCAATTGGTTGATATTATTAGTTGAGTGCTTAAAACGTCAAATGATATTAAATTAGTATTGATGGTCACATGAGTAAATGAAGCCAGGTATTATATTGCTACTTTAGCTTTTGCTGGGTTATTTCTGTATAATGTTTTATAAATTGTGGGTATTATATGCTGTGAAAAAACAAAAGATGTAATTTTAGGGAATAGTTCTAACTTCGACATGTAATATGGTGGGAAAAAAGTCAAAAAGAAAATTCAGAGCAATTGCTTTTCTGTATACTGACCTTTCTTACCATACCTGATTCATCTCTTTAAATTTTGATGGCTGTCTGTTTTGGGTCTGACCAATTAAAAATAATTAAGAAGGAGGTTTTTCCCTTAAATGAAGCTACCGTCAGTTATGAGGAGGAAATTTGGAAGTGTTTAGCAGAAAATATGATTGAGATGTTAGATTTTTTTTTTTTTAAGAGAGAGCAGGAAAGAGAGGAGAGAGAGAGAGAGAGAGAGAGAGAGAGAGAGAGAGAGAGAGAGAGAGAGAATTTTTCAATATTTATTTTTCAGTCTTCGGTGGACACAACATCTCCATTTTTATTTTATGTGGTGCTGAGGATCGAACCCATCACCCTGCGTATGCCAGGCAAGCGGGTTATCGCTTGAGCCACATCCCCAGCCCCTATGTTAGATGTTTTTGGTTGTGGTTACAGTTTAAGTATTAACTAATAATCTGGACTGTTCCATTCTTGGATATGTGACTGGTAGCATCAGGAAAAACTTCAGTGAACTGAATGAAGGGGTCTGTTGAAAAGTAAAGCTTACTTTTACTAGAAAATTTGGGTTCAAAGAATGTTTTATAAGAATTGCAGAAAAATTATTCAAACATGGGTATACTAGTTTAGTTTCTCCTGTATTTGTTAAAGAACTGTTAAAAGATGAGTCTGTCACTCACAGAATTTTCTGTTGTTCAGTTAATGAATAATAGAGTTGGTTTGAGAGATCCGTTGCATACAAAATGTTTTCTTTCAGCATGAGATAATTATTATGGGTAGAATCTCTTTCAGTTCTGTTTAATAGATGTAACCTATCTGGCCATCTCTAAATAGAGGTTAGATGGACTGCAAATAAAGCTTGAGAAGAATTAGCAGGATCCCAGTTATTCAGTGGATATAATGGGTATTATGGTAAACAGAGTGAGATTTTGAAGATAACCAGTTTGAAAGCTCAAAATATATGTAGGATAGCTTCTGAAATTAGCCATGTCCTCATGAGATATAACTTCATATAGTATCCAGTTGAAGCTTAGTTAAGAAATAGAAGAAGCTAACAAGCAATCTGAGGACTTGTGATTGTGTAGATGTCTTATGACTGAGTGCCAGATTATGGTCAGGCAACGAAAATTTAGGCTGTGACTCTATTGAGAGAACTTACTACTCTCTTACATATGGCTTTCTCTTTTGAGCAATAATTGGTATGATACATCCTTTATAATCAGTGTAAAGTAATATTTCCCATCTCTGAACCCATCTTGTGTACCCTCTTTTTCTTTCTAGAATAAGAATTGTGAAGAAGAGGATTCTCACTATTGTTTTTTCCTTCTTTTAGTCTTTTTAAAAAATATTTATTTTTTAAATTTTAGGTGGACACAATATCTTTATTTTTATGTGGTGTTAAGGATCGAACCCAGCGCTCCACGAATGCCAGACGAGTGCGCTACCTCTTGAGCCACATCCCCAGCCCCCTTCTTTTAGACTTTACTTTTTAACTTTACCCTAAGTTCCCTTGGAGGACGACCTTCACCCTACTTTATTTTTGAGGGATTATCTTAATGTTTGAACAGAGATTAAGACAAGCTCTTGGTGACAAAATATTCGTCACTTTCTTAGGATGATAATATTCCATTTCATTTGCCTATTTTAATCTAAGTAGTAGGGCAGTAGGTAAAAGATGTAAGTCATAAACAAATTCACTGTCACACAATATTATTCTTAAACCCTATTTACCTGAATTGAGGACATAAATTGCATTTGCCAACTCATTGGTAAATACAGTGAGTCAGACATTTACTTAATAGACTGTGTGCACATAATATGGAGGAGAGAGTCTTCCTTTTCTCCTTCATACAGCTTCTGCTTGCACCTTCACTCCCCCTTCCTTTTTAGCATTTTTGTTTTTGTTGTCCGTGATTCTGGAGCCCTTTTAAAGTGAAAAGACCTTTATCATTCCTCTGAGGACTGTTGGGTGACCTCGGCCTCTGACAGATCATTACCCTAGCTTTTATCTCTAGTACCTCAGCTTCCAGTATTGAACAGTTCATATATAATTCATATGTAACATTGAATCTTTATTTATTTATTTTAATATTGTTTTTAGTTCTAGATGGACACAATACCTTTATTTTATTTATTTATTTTTATGTAGTGCTGAGAATGGAACCCAGTGCCTCACACATGCACTCTACCACTGAGCCACAAATCCGGTCCTGAATCTTTTGATCACATTTTGAAAACCACAGCAATACTAAACCTAAGAGTAGGCATATATTTAAAAATACAAAGAAACAATTGTTTTTTTTTATAATCTTCTTTAGATTAAAGGTTAAAAGTGTAATAATTAGGATTAAAAATTTTAATGCATACATATTTGTACATATTTATGGCATGTACTACAATAATTTTGATAAATGTATTCAGTGTGAAATGATCAAATCAAGATAATAAGCATTTCCATTTCCTGAAACATTCATTTGTACTTGTTGGGAATCTATAGATTCTTCTACTTTCTATTTTGAAGTATAACTTAGATTGTTATAGACTAGAATTATTTGTGTATTTCCAAGTACTTTTTGGGGAAAAAACTTATAGTGATTAATGAAGATGGGTTCTGTACTCTAGTTTAATTTTCCAATTTAGTAATCAGGACTTTCCCACAAAATTATACGCCTGATAAAAAGAAGCATTGATTTAATTTTAATTTAATTAATTAATTAATTGTTATTTTTTGTGGTATTGGGGATGAAACCCAAGGGTACTCTACCACTGAGCTACATCCCCAGCCCTTTTTATTTTGAGAGGAGTGCTAAATTGCCCAGGCTGGTTTTGAACCTGTGATCCTCCTGCCTCAGCCTCCCAAGTAGCTGGGATTACAGGTGTGCACCATCACACCTAGCTAATTTATAATTGTTTGTCAAGTGAGGCAAAGCTAATTCATGATTTAGCCTGGATAATCTTATGCCCTTTGTTTCTTTGGGATAATGTAGATTTGTTTGTACTATTAATAGTTTCAGTTGAATAAGCTTGCTATCAGACAGTTTATAAACTTGGGACATGTGAGTTTTTAATCTAGTACCTTAATGTTTTTAATGAAAGGATATGTTTTCTAAATTACTGGTCAGAATGTGAAGGTAAAGGAGAATATATAAATAAGATTTTTAAAGTTTCTCTTTTTCTAAGATGTGGATAATGTAAGAGAAATAGATCTTAAAATAATATACTAAACTTTTGTTCATCTTGTGGTAATTTCATGCTTGATTTTTAAAACTTGATTTTAGATTTTGGGTATAAACTCACTATTTGCACAGTCCGAGTTGTGCTGTATTTTTCTTGGTGTTCAGTAGGTCCTTACACTTAGAATCACCATTTTCAAATAAATTCAAAGATTTTATTTTTCTAGGTTGTTTTAGGAGTACTTTTAAATTATAACATGAAATAATGTTTTGACAAAACTTTAGAAAGATAAAATGTAGTTCCTCTTTATATAGCAGGCATTGCCAGTAGACCTGAGCAACAGTGGTATCAGAAGTCATGGAAGTGGTGGTTTTCACGGAGCATCTGCATTTGACCCCTGCTGCCCTGTTTCTTCTTCCCGAGCTGCAATCTTTGGCCATCAGGCTGCTGCTGCTGCCCCAAGTCAGCCATTATCAATAGATGGTTATGGATCAAGCATGGTTGCACAACCCCAGCCCCAGCCCCCTCCACAACCCTCTCTCTCATCATGTCGACATTATATGCCACCTCCTTGTAAGTATAAATTTAGTGGGCAAAGAACCTAGAGGCATATAAAGGAAGCATTGTACATTCCTCTGTGAAATAATCTTTCATCTTTCATAAATCCTAATTTATAATTTTAAATATTTATTTGACTTAAGAGTGGGGTGTTATTTTTCCCATTTTAATAATTCTGAAACTGAAGGGACATTGAATGACAACCTTAGATTTCTTATAAAGGAAGTTTTAATGAATTTAGATTTATTCTATAGGAGCAACTGAAGAAATGTGAAAGTTAGGTAGTATTTCTAGGCACTATAAAGTACAAAAAAAAATTCTCAATGGTTAACTAAGGCATATGAGAGAATTCCTTGACAGAGTGCTTTGCCATTTGGGAAAGGGTTTTTTGGGAAAAAAAAAAATTGTAGTTGTAGATGGACAATATGCCTTTATTTTATTTGTTTATTTTTCTGTTCGAACCCAGTGCCTCACACATACTAGGCAAGCACTCGGCCACTGAGCTACAGTCCCAGCCCCTGCCCCTGAGAAAGGGTTGTTTGGTGTAGGCAATTAAAACAGAACTGGGCACAGCTTTTCTATAGAAATTGAAGTCTATTAGATATCTTAAGGAATTATAAATAACCTTAGGCTATTTAATATTTTGTTATATCATAAGCTAAATAGTCAAATGTAAGCTTAATAAATACTTTGATAAATGAACCAAGAAGTAGATAAGAAAATTTGTCTTTTGTTCTAATTATATTGCCAGTGATAATTTTTCAATTATGTATATTTTTGAATTTCTTCTTCCACTCCAATAATTTTAAAGATCTGTAGACACAGCTGGAATCAGCCCAAAATTTATACAGTGAAACTGTTGATATATTTATTTACCTCTTCTTAAAATATAAAGTGTAAGTTGGAAAATAGGTTTAGAAACAGTGCAAAGCATTGACCAATGGGCAAATTCTGTGTATGAACACTGGTGTGATAATACAGGTGCTGTTTTGTTATAATTATTCATCTTTAATTGGATGGATCCTCTTTTATTAAGAATGTTATATGTGTGATTTCCTTTTTCTCCCTCTAAAAAATGATAACACTGAAGCAATATATAAATACATTCCTTTTTAAATGTCTCCATAAAAAATAAATACTTCAGACTTAAGCTTTTTTTTTTAACTTTTAAAGTAACTTGTATACATCCTAAAAAGTTCAAATATTGCAGAATGTTGTAAAATGACAAATGACCTTTCTCCCTACCTCACGAATTTTTGTTTTTTAGAGGTAGCAACCTTTATAGCTTACAAAAATTCCAGAAATTTTTCTTTGTAAATATGAATATACATGTCTCTTCTAACAAAAACCTCACAGAACCATATCAAGCATACATATTATTCTGCTTTTTTTATTTTTAAATTTAACAGTATGTCTTGGATATATCCCATATTAGCACCTAAAAGTCAGGCTTAGCTGAGCATGGGTGGCACATGTTTATAATTCCAGCAACTTGGGAGGCTGAGATAGGAGGATCACAAATTCGAGGCCAGCCTCAGCAGTTTAGCAACTAGGCCCTAAGCAACTTAGTGAGACCTAGTCTCAAAAGTAAAAAAATAAAAATGGCTGGGGATGTGACTCAGTGTTAAGTGCTCCTGAGTTCAATCCCCTGTACCCCCACCCCCAAAATAATAATTGAGCTCACTGGTATTCGTTCTTTTTTCATCCCCTTTCCCTTATTGTTTTTTTTTTAATGTCCTCATAATATTTTACCATGTATTAAATCAGCCCTCTGTTAATGGATATTTAAATTGTTTGTAGTTGTTCCTCTATAGGATTAACTTCTAGGAATGAGATTGATGTGTCAAAGAAATACACTTTCAAATAAGTACTGTTAAATTTCTCTTCAAGGGGTTATACCAGTTTATAGTCCTCATTGGGAATCTGTGAATGAGGGTGAAGGTAGAAATTTGAATTGTATTCCCTTTTGTTAGGGACAATTGACTGATAACCCTCTAGAGTTCTTTTCCTAAGTTTATTTTTACATATACACATATATTCCTCTCCCCATATTTCCTTTCCTAAACCTTTCCAATATACTTTAATTCTTGTGTGAAACAACATATAGTTCATTTAAATTAAACTGGGGTAGACAGTGAGGTTTTAGAGAACTAGCTTTAAAATTAAATAAATCTGAGCTGACCTTGCAGTTCCTCTGTTTCTTCACATTGATAAAACAGGAATCATTCTAACTGGCTATGACTTGTGAAGCTTTGACCCAAGTGAAAAGTTCTCTATTTCAGAAGTACATTTACATTCATACCAGTAGTACTAGTGTCATAAGAAAATGTTTTCTTGCTTTTGAAAAATATATAATCTTGATGAAGTGATAAAGCTACTGTCCTTGAAATGGTATCTTTTAAAGTTTTGAATCTTATTAAGGTGAACTGAGAAGATATATTAATAAGACTACTTATTATTCATCATTAAGTGACTAGTGTGTGCTGTAAGGTTGTAAGAATTTAGTGACTGTAATGTTGGAACAGATCATAATAATGCTTCTGCAAGTGACATGATGAACTTTTATGAACAATATCAAGACCATTTAAAAAAATTTTATGTGTAATTGACAATTGTGTATTTTATTCAGTTTTTATTTTTATTATTTTTATTTTTATTTATTAAAGAGAGAGAGACAGAGAGAATTTTTTAATATTTATTTTTTAGTTTTCGACGGACACAACATCTTTGTTTGTATGTGGTGCTGAGGATCGAACCCGGGCCACACGCATGCCAGGCGAGCGCGCTACCGCTTGAGCCACATCCCCAGCCCTTATCCAGTTTTTAAAAAACTAGCAAGAGCCTTCACAAAATTGAAAGGGAAGAAAAGTGGTCAGTGAGAATACAGAATATGTCAATTCTCTACTGGTTAGCAGTCTGTTTTGTTTAAATGAAAAGTGAATTAAAATGTTGACTGGAGTTAAATAAATCTATTCAATCTGAATCAAAACTTTAAGTTTGTGCAATATTTATGAATATTGTGTCTTGTTTATTATGATTATAGAGATAGAAAAGTTCATTTGAAGTTAAGTTGGAAAAAATGCTGTGAATTTAATAAAACCATGACTTCTGTTTTTATGATCATAGTTATTGAGCATTGTGCCTTCCTGAAGAGAAAAGCATTGATTTGAAAACATAATTTTTAGAAAATTGGTTTAAAAATTAGCCTTACAAGTTGGATTCAAATTAATGAAAGTTTTCTTTTATAATGCATGCTAACAAGGCTTCCTTTGAAAATATGGTTGAGGGCTGGGGATGTGGCTCAAGCGGTAGCGCGCTTGCCTGGCATGCGTGCGGCCCGGGTTCGATCCTCAGCACCACATACCAACAAAGATGTTGTGTCCGCCGAGAACTAAAAAATAAATATTAAAAATTCTCTCTCTCTCTCTCTCTCTCTCTCTCTCTCTCTCTCTCTCTCTCTCTCTCTTTAAAAAAAAAAAAAAAGAAAATATGGTTGAGTTATGGTTACCTAACTTTTGCCTCTGCTGAGTGAAATAGAAGCATTAAAAATTTAAGAAAACCCTTTTGTATAAAATTAGAAAATTGCCATCCCTCTGTATCAGACTATCAAGAATGTTTCCCAGTGAGATCCAACAAACATTTTTTTTTATCATGTCACATAGTTGGAGAACTCTTAAAAGAGATGACTATTTCTCAGAAATCTTTTAATAATCTCTGAAAATATAAAGATTTGGAATGAAGAAATGAGAGGAACTATCTATTTTTTAAAAAAAGTTTTTAATCAGTACAATATAGTTATACATAAAAGTGGAATTATTGTGATATATTTATATATGCACATCACATAGTTTGGTCAGTTTCATTCATATGTTTCTCCCCTTTCCTATTCCTCTCCTCCCCTATCAGTTTCCTTTATGTACTCCACTGTACTTCCTTCTATTTTTCATGAAACCTTCTTGTGCCTCCCTACCCCCATTTTTAAAATTCCTTATTTCTCTCTAGCTTCTCCATATGAAAGAGAAAGAACATTCTGCTCTTAACTTTCTGAGTCTGGCTTATGTCACTCAGCATGATGTTCTTTAGTTCCATTTATTTACCAGCAAGTGACATTTCATTCTTATGGCCAAGTAAAACTCCATTGTGTATATATATCACATTTTCTTAATCTGTTCATTTATTGAAGGATTCCTAGGCTGGTTCCATAAATTGGTTGTTGGGAATTGTACTGCTTTAAACATTGGTATGCATGTATCCCTATCATATGCTGATTTTAATTCTTTTGGAGAAATAATGAGGAGTGGGATAGCTGGGTCATATGGTGTGGGTACATACTACTTTCTAAAGTGGTTGTATTAATTTGTAGTCCCAGCCACAATGCATGAATTTAGCTTTTCCCCAACATCCTTAGGAACCATTGTATTTAAGATGTAACTTCAATAGCAGTTTCCTGGCAAATATGCCTCCTCCATCTTAATATAGAGCTCAGGAAAAATGACATGGAGTGGCATGGGACAGGGAAATATCGGAGTAGCAATTAAAGAATTCTTTTTATAGATATACCCAAGAGTTTTTGGGTTCTTCTCTGCATCACCCTATAACCAATAACTCATGTATTTTTATAAAATAACAGTTGTTAAATTTTTTTTTATTTGTGGATTTTATGGTTTCCTCCTTCCCTCCCTCCCTCTGCCTACCTGCCTGCCTCCCTCCCTCCCTCTCTCTCTCTCTGTGTGTCTGTCTGTCTCTCCCTTTCCTCCTCCTCCTCCTCCTCCTCCTCCTCCTCCTCCTCTTCTTCTTCTTCTTCCTCTCTCTCTCTCTCTCTCTCTCTCTCTCTCTCTCTCTCTCTCTCGGTTCTGGTAATCAAACCCAGGACTTGTACATGTTAGGCGAGTGCATATCTATCACTAAGCTATTTCCCAATCCCACAATTTGACTATGGAAAACCAAAAAATTTGTGTGTGGCAAAAAAAAGTAAAAGGTAGTTTGTAAAAAATGTTTACACTCTTTCTGACAAAGCTTTCATACATACAGAGAATACTGATAAATGGACTAAGAAAGGGTGAATAACACCAAAGACTAAGAATATATGTATAGATAAAGCTGAGAAGAAGAAATGTAAGTGGTCCATAAAAGATTTTTGTCAGATTCATATTTATTTAAAAATTTAATGATAGTGCAGAGATAGTAATACATTCCTGTGGTTGATGAATATATTAATTGTGTAACCTTAAGGACTAATATTTTGTCAGCAGGCATCTGAATTTGATATTTTCTCAGACCCATCACTGCTTACAGTATTTTATGCTATAAAAATGGTGTGTGAGCGCATTTGTATGTATATGTGCCTGTATATGAAAGAGTGAGCACAAGATGAATGAACACACATAGAGGCCTACTGCAGTATTCTGGTCCTTCCAGTTTTCATCAATGGGATTTCTTCAGAAAGTTTTGATATATTCCTGTGATTAGTGTATCAGAGCTGTGAATGAAAGTAAAATTATATGGCCAAGCATAGTGGTGCATGCCTATAATCATAATTGCTCAGGAGGCTTAGGCAGGAAGAGTGAAAGTTTGAAGAGAGCCTCACAAATTTATGGGGATACTACCCAAGTAAAAGGCCTGGGGAGGTAGCTCAGTGGTAGAGCAACTTGCTCAGCATGTACGGGGCATTGGGTTTCATCCCCAGTACTACTAGAAAAGAAAGAAAAACCCTATGTATGTATTGACATGAGAAGATATCCAAGATTATTCAAAGATGAAAATAGTCTATTTTGTGAATAGACTTAAGTGACCGATAAAGTATTCATGAAGAAGATAAAAGTCTGTTGCATGAATAATAGACTTGGCCTCTGATAAAAATATTCAGAAAAATTAGCTATGTGTTAATGTGTTCATAAAATAGCAATGCAAGTTCTTCTGCATAGTGCCATTGTAACATACCTGAATGTTTTTCTTGCAGATGCTTCTTTGACAAGACCACTTCACCATCAAGCTTCTGCTTGCCCTCATTCTCATGGAAACCCTCCTCCTCAGACGCAGCCTCCACCTCAAGTGGATTATGTTATTCCTCATCCTGTACATGCTTTCCATTCTCAAATATCTTCTCATGCAACATCTCATCCTGTGGCACCCCCACCCCCAACTCATTTAGCCAGTACAGCTGCGCCGATCCCTCAGCATCTTCCTCCTACACACCAACCAATTTCACACCATATTCCAGCCACAGCACCTCCAGCACAGAGACTGCATCCTCATGAAGTGATGCAGAGGATGGAAGTTCAAAGGAGGAGAATGATGCAGCATCCAACGTATGTTCTATGTTTTTAAAAAAATCATGTTTGCTTTTCCTCCATTGGTCTTTAAAACTATGAAAAATTTCCCCCATGGAGCTGAGAATCAAAACCAGGGTCTTGCATCTGTTAGGCAAGTAACTCTATCACTGAGTTACATTCCTGCCTAAACTATGAAATCTTTAGAAATGATATAATTATGTTAAATCCTCATTTCATTAGGAAATTAATTCTTTTTGGTCTTTTTTTTTTAGTTTCTGGAGGTTGAACCCAGGACCTTGCAAAGTGCAATATCACTGAGCTGCATCACCAGCCCAGGAATTAATTTTTTTACCAATAGTAATCTTTCTCTGCTTTATCCTGAATTTTATTTATTGACAAAATGACTTTATATATCAGTCTTACTGAATGAAATCAGACCACTTTCAGTGTATGACTCTTCATTCTTTAAGCAGGCCAATCTCTAATTTGTCTGTTTCTATAATATATCATGGTAAAGGCTGATGTTAAAATTGATCCATAGGAACAAGATCTAAAGGTATCAAAAATTTAATTTGATTTATTATATGTGGAGGAGAAGAAAAAAAATAAAAATTTTAAAAATCTATATTTAAAGTCTTCTTTATAAATCTATAAATTTCTTATAGAAATTATATTTATAAATCTTTTATATAAAAGTTAAGACTTTGAGAATTAATGAAAAGACTACAATGAACTGCTTTTCTTTTGAGAATTCTGAATCTGAGTTTCTAATTTCAGGACAGCAAACTCTATTGATTTACTTCTCCCTGCCTGTTTTCATAAATAAGATTTTATTGAAAAATAGCTACATTTGTTCATTTATATATTGTCTATGGCAGCCTTCACACAATGAAGGCCTAGTTGAGACCATATGGCCTGTAGAACCAAAAAAAAAAAAGTACCATTTGTTCCTTTATATAAAAAATATTTATAAAGCTCTTAATCTAACCAGTGGGTTAGCATTCATGTGAATTCTTCCTTTGGTTCAATAATTCAAGATGCTATCCAGAATTTATATTACAATAACAGTATTGCTGTTATTGTAATATAACCCTTGATGTAGAAAATTGCTCACTTAACAGTTATATCCTCCAGGACCTAGAGAATTATTTGAATGCATTAAGAGTAAACATTGAAAATTTGCAAGTATGTTAGAGATCGTTTTTGAAATACACTATGAAGATGAATCCTGAGAATGAACTCTTTTTTTTTAAATGAGTCTCCTTTGTTTAAGAGTTTATGTTCATTTGTATTTGTCAATTTGATAGGAAGTGAAAATACAGTAACTGAGATGCAGAACATAGTGATCTAAATTTCAATGTGTTTTAGAAGATGTGTTTTAGAAAATGTTTCTTAAACACAATGTGTTTTAGAAAAAAAAATACATGAGGTTAATAACTTCTCTCTTAAGATTTTATCCATTAAAGTGGTTGAATGTTTTATAATGTAAGTGAAGCAAGATAAAAGTTTCTTTTTTCTTGCTTTATGCTTATTATAAAATAGTTTGTGCATGCAACATTTGCTGGGATAATTTTTAAAAATTTTGTTTCCATTCAATTCCTATTGTTCTCCTAGTTAAAATACATGCTGTAAAATAGGTTTACAAGATAATAAAATTGCCCTTTTCCTGGAATATTTGAATTGGAGGTATGGGAATAAATGAGTAGGTAGAATTTGTGGAGGTGATTATGGTTTCTTGACTTATTATTAAATAATTTTATATCATGTTTATAATTTATTGCTATAAATTTTATGACTGATCTGTAAATGTTCAAATATGAATAGTAGAATTTTTTTCTATATTAAGAAGTAACCAATTATTCAATTATTTCCAGTGGTCTTTTTGTGTTCTGTGTTTCCAGGCGGGCACATGAACGCCCCCCACCCCATCCACACAGGATGCACCCAAATTATGGTCATGGGCATCATATTCATGTGCCTCAAACTATGTCCTCACATCCTCGTCAGGCTCCAGAGAGATCTGCCTGGTTAGTATCTTGTTTATTTCAAAGATATGCCTGGCAGCTTGTGGTAAAGCTATGGGAAAAGATGTTTTGTAGAGGAATGCCATGTTAGAAGGGTAGTGTGGGAAAACAGGATTTAAGTTTAGTTGTGAGGCACTGCCCCTATGTGAGTGGAGTCCTAAAGAGGAAAGAATAAGAGCTTGAGGTCTGGGGCAAGGAACTACCACAAGCAGGAGTAAAGTTTTTTTGTTTGCTTAATGTTTTATTTAATTCTTAATAGACAAAATAATTGTGTGTGTTTATGGACTGTGTAATATTTTAATAACCTATGCATTGCAGAATGATCAGATCAGGCTAATTAATTAGCCCATCCATTACCTCAAATGCCATTTTTTGTGGTGAGAACATTTCAGACCCTCTCTTTTAACAATTTTGAAATATACAGTGTGTTATTTTTAACTGTAGTTGCCATGCTATGCAGTAGAATGCCAGCATTTAGTCCTGAGTTTGTACCTATTGACCAAGGTACAAACTCATTTTCTCCATCTACCTTCCTCTCTCCATCCAAAGCCTCTGGCTTTCTCTTTGTATAGTTTGACTATTTTGGATCTCACATGTAAATGAAAGGAGTAGAGCTTTCTTTGTTTTTTCATGAGTGCCTGTCACCAAGGTTAACTACATAATTACATCCTACTTTCCCCAATTTCTTTATTCCTTACCTTTGTACTCAGATTTGCTGTAATATCCCCAGCTTCTGCCAAGGGAGAATCCAACCTGCATTTCCCTAGGCTTAAGGTCTTTCCTAAAGAAATGGAAGTAGATTTGCATTAAATTTTTCTTCTGAATCCATTTAGTATAGGCAGTCATTGAGATCATGATTAATAACAAAAACTTTTAGAAGCAGAACATAAATTAGACTAAATAATGAAGATTTAGAATATGTTAATTTTTACTCTTTCTAAAATTTGTTTACTCTTGTTTTATAAGGTATAGAAGAGTTTGCTATTCTAATTATCTTTGATGCCAACAACCCAGAGATGATAATCCAACAAACAAAAGCCCCAGGAGCATCTGTAGCATTCAGATAAACCAAAAAAGTAAACTGTTTTGTATGCTCCTTCAACAGAATCAGGTTTTTGGATTGGAAGGGACCCCAGGAGCCATCTTACTTTGTAAGATGTCAAACCAAGTACAGATGCTTTGCTTCTCGTGGTGGTCACAAAATTGAGTTTTTGAACTTTCATTTCTATAACGAATTTGAAATTATTGGTAATATCTTTGGGGCTAAATTATCTTTTTTCTGGCCTTTATTAGTTAAGAAACTTTAGATTATTTTTAAAATGTAAATGTATCCACTCATTTCTGTTGATTAGAAAAAGACTAACTGTTTGTGTCCTTTATCAGGGAATTGGGAATTGAAGCTGGAGTGACTGCAGCTACTTATACACCTGGTGCATTGCATCCTCATTTGGCCCATTACCATGCACCTCCTCGACTTCATCACTTACAATTAGGAGCTCTTCCTTTAATGGTAAAATGGAAATTTTTCAAAATTCTGACATGTTCTTCTAAACTAAATATTTTTTAAAATTTTTTAATATATTGTTATTTATGTTTTAGTAGAATTTGAGAATGATTCTAGATGAAATTGTGCTATAAAAAGTTATTAGATATGCTGAAATTTGTGTTTATAATGTGCATTGTACTCTTAATATACAAATTAAATATAAAAAGTGGTTTTGGGGCTGGAAATGTAGTTCAATTGGTAGAGTGCTTCCCTTGCATGCACAAGGCCCTGGGTTCAATCCCCAGCACCACAAAAAATAAAAAAAATAAAAAATTCTAAAAAGTGGGTTTGCTTTTATCTATCAGTAAAATCATGATCTACTGTCACTAGGATGTGTGCTTTAGTTAACCTGCCATGAGTGGTAATGACTCTGTTCTGCTGCATTTACACTTTTTTTTTTTTTTTCCTTCTTTAATCTCTGGAAGAACAGTACTTCTCTCTACTTCTGATTTAGGTTTTGTTGATAAGTTGTGTGCTAAAAAAAGTTTAGTAAATATTTATTGAGTTTGCTCTTTGTAATACATACCAGTTATAGATGTGGTACAGAAAAGGGAGTGATTTTATCTTGGTGAAGAAATAGATTCTGCAGAGGTTTCAGAGAAGCTTATTGTACATGAGACTGCTAACCAGGCTATGGACTTTGGCATGGTACTGTTGAAGAGGTTGTATCATGTAAAGAGTTATCAAACAGTATAAGCCCTAGGAACTCCAAGTAAGTTGGTGTTTTTTTGGATCTCAGGGGTGAGGATTAGAAACCCTAAAAAATTAAACTGTAGGCTGCGGGGCTGAGGCCTTGGTTGCATCCCCAGTGCTAGAAAAGAAAAGAATAAAGAGAAACTGGAACTTAGGAACTGTTGAAGGGGGAGAGTCTTGTTAATGTTTATGCTTTAGAGTGATTTAATTAGATGGTAGTTAGAAAAACCACACCTCATGAGTTAAATGAAAAATAGATTTTACAGGCAGGGAGAAGGAAACTAATGTGGGCTTTTTGTAGAAGAGGTAAATGTTGATAAATGCCTGAACAAAAGCAATGGCAGTTATCATAAAAATGATAGGCCACATTTGAATGATACTTAGGCTGATTACCAAATTTCTTTTTTAAAAAATATTTATTTATTTATTTTTAGTTTTAGGTGAACACAATATCTTTATTTTGTTTCTATGTGGTTTTGAGAATCAAACCCAGTGCCTCATACATGCTAGGTGAGCATGCTACCACTTGAACCACATCCCCAACCCGTGATTACCAGATTTCTAGCTTGAGTAAAAAGGTATATAGTAATGTGCACTGTATTGGAAAAGAGTAGATGATTTGGAGTAGTAGTTCAGTGAAATAGGTCTTGGACATATTGAATCTGAGATAACTGTTAAGGCTGAATGTCCAATGGAAAATTAAGTTTATGGTCTGGACTTCTACAAGTATCTGGGTTAAGGACATGTTTGTGATCTGGCAAATCTAGTGGTAATGAATATAAGGAAGAGGATTAGATTTTGAGGGAAAAGGTATAGTAAATGACAAGAGAGTGGAATCGAATACAATATGGATATTTAAATGAAAATATTATACTACAATGATACTGAGAATTGGCTCAAAATGTTGAAAAAGTTAGAATAATGTCAGAAATTAATATTGACCATATATTATGGCATATAGTGTCTTATATATAATGAGATATACCATTAGTTTCTCATTATTAAAAGATGTTTGGAAAGTCTTGAATGCATTTATTGGTGGCTTTTGTCAGAGTGGTTTAAATAATGGTCAGAAATGGAGATGAGGCATTTTTCCCCCATTTCTTTCTTTTCTTCTTCCTTACTATATGGGATTGAACCCAGGGCCTCTTGCATGCTAGGCAAGTGCTCTACCACCGAGACACACTCCCAACTCTTGGGGCATTTCATATATTACTGTTAAGAATGGTGGAAATTTGAAGACCGTGAATATTGACTACTTGATTTATATCTTGCCTGTGAAGGGAAAATGAGAAATAGGATCGATAATAATTCCAGTATTAAGGAGAAAATTTAAGTTTGGAGAAACAAATTCATTAGAGAGGGTGCTTGTTCTTTCAAAGAGAGAAGTGAGGAATAGTTAATTAAGCATAATCCAGGTTGGGGAGAATGGAAGCCATGTTGGAGGTCTGTTTATGAAGATGGAAGTGTAGTGGTGTATCCCATAATCTCCCTTTCCTAATATAGTTAGCCTTTTTTTTTTTTTTTTTTGGTACTAGAGATTGAAACTGGGGGTACTTGACTACTGAGTTACATCTCTAGCTCTTTATTTTTATTTTGAGACAGGATCTTCGAAGTTGCTGAGACTGACCTCATATTCGTGATCTTCTTAGTGACAGGGATTATAGGCATGTGCCATCATGCCTGATCAGTTGACAGCTGATCTGTGTATAACCTTGTTTTATGTGTGTTTTTGTTTAAAGACAATTTATTTAATATTGTCGGTTCATTAACATTGAATTGCTTAGCCAATAACACTAAAACTAATAATGTCTGAGCAAAACTTACTTAATACATATTTTCTCCATAAGTCATATCACAGGTTCCTTGTTTTGGAACACTATAGATAGCACTGGAACACTATGCTTGGGTGCCATTAAACAATGAAATCATGAACAAAAAGAACAAAAATATGAAAAGCATGATACTAAATATACTACAAGAAAGATACTTGTTTGTAATTGAACTGCAACAGGAAGGTAGAGCATGTCTACAAATGACTCTGAAGCTTAAGTGTTGATTTGGGGTCATAAGTAAGTTTTTAGATTGTAGGCCAATTCACAAATAATGAAATCTACAAATGATTCTAACAAAAAATTAATACTTTCGTGGACAGAATCAAGACAAAAAGGTGGAGAGAAGGGGATATGATTCCTTTGGTCAGGAACTTAGAGGAAGTGAGGGAAATAAAATTTATCTTTGAGTTAAATTTTGTGGGAATATTCTGTATATCTATTATACATTTGGGGGAGGGAGCATGCGGGGATTGAACCTAGGGGGGTACTTAACCATTGAGCTACATCCCCACCTTTTTTATTTTTTACTTTGAGACAGGCTCTTGCTAAGTTGCTTAGGGCCTAGTTGGTAAGTTGCTAAGGCTGGCCTTGAAATTGCGATACTCCTACCTCGGCCTCCTGAGTGTCTGGGGGTTACGGTCGTGTCAGTCATGTCCAGTATTTCTATGTATTTTTAATACTGTTTAACAAAGCTTTCTGAAGTTGGAAGATCTTATGAAAATTTTATTCCAGTTTATGCTACCAAGAGCATTAAGCTTAAGTTTGAATATTTTCTACAGAGTTCTTTTTTTTTTCTTTATTTTGAGACAGTGTCTTGCTGTGTTACCCTGGCTGGCTTGAACTTCTGGGATCAAGCAATCCCCCTGCCTCAGCCTTCTGAGTAGCTGGGAAGGTGGGCTTGAACCAGCACACCCAGCTCTAATATAGAATTTTTAGTGTAATCAAGTAGAAGAAACTTGTTAATCTCTTGAAACAGCTATGTTTCTTATATTTCTTCTGACTATAAGTTATTTTATGAGATTGTATTTTTAGAGGATCCTAACCTGATTACAGAATGCTTAGCTGGTGTTATGTGTACTTATTAAAGCTGAATTTTATGAGTTAAATGCAGAACTTGTCTTGAATTATTCAGTATTAACAGTGAAACACGAGTCTATTCTTAATTGATTTAGCCTATCCCTTTTTAAAATAGGTTCCTGACATGGCAGGCTATCCTCATATCCGTTACATTTCATCAGGATTGGATGGAACTTCATTCAGAGGTCCTTTCAGGGGAAATTTTGAGGTATGCAGTAAAATAGATGAAGATATTTTATATAGTACCTTCAGTGCAGAGAAAGCATATATACACAATTAATAATCGCAGTTGTATAGGACTGCTGCAGTGGTCAGGAGTGAGCAGTACAATGTCTGATTTTTTTGATATTACTTCTGGGGTTGCAGAAATATATATAAGCAAAGTTAATCTTAGTTTCAGAAGTTTCCCAAGTATTTAGAAAAAGAGTTGATGAAAATAGTTAATATGAAAGACTTTTAAAAAATCCATTAAATTCATAATAAATATCAGAATAAAGAGCTGTACTATTAAATGGAAGTGCTTAATGCTTTTGAATGAGCTTAATTTGTAGAAAAACGTTGCTGAGAAAAAGAAACCTAAGTAATTTACTTTGTAGCTAAATTTCTTCTCATTTGAACTTTCAGGAAGAACAAATCATTTAAATATTGTTTAAAGTTTGTGGTGTTTCAGTTTGGAAGGTTGAAAGTGGTATGATTTAGAATTACCAATTTATGTTTTCTTAATTTAATAGCGTGATTTCATTTTCTACATGTATACATACATAGATTTATAGTACCAGCTAGTAATATTGGTGTCCTAATATATATCCTTATATACAAGGATATAATATATATACATATGAGGTGTGTGTGTGTGTGTGTGTGTATAATATATATATATATATATATATATATATCAGTTGAATGAGAAAAGATACATATAAAGCTATTTTATATATAAATTATTTGTCTTGTCATTTTTAATCATATTTGTATTATAGATTTATAAATATGGAAGTTTATTACTTTTGTAAGATTGATAATACATATTATTCAAAGAATAATCATCCTGGCTTTTAATACTAGTTTTCTTCATTTTTAGGAACTGATTCATTTGGAAGAAAGATTAGGAAATGTCAATCGTGGAGCATCCCAGGGGACAATTGAAAGGTGTACATATCCACATAAATACAAAAAGGTAAGGATTTATTCTGTGAGACTTCTAGAATGTTATTGAATCACATAAAATTTAGTATTATAGACCTTCTTTGAATTTGTAGAGTCAAAAAGCTACATTATTAATTATTAAAACGATTACATGTATATGGTTAAAAAAAATGTAAACTGAAAACATACACTCTGCAGTTTCTTACCTTGTGTACCTTAGTCTTTCTTCCCCCAAATGAAATCATAAGATTTCATAGATATTCTCCTAGATATTTTTGTGCATTTCATAGTAATATACATATGTATGTATTTTTCCTCCATTTTTAAAAAGAACGCAAGAGGAATGATAGGCACGGTTTGCATGTTGCCATTCATTGAATGTTAGTGCTCACAGATCCACCCATATTCTTCTTTTTTTTTTTAATTTTTTTAGTTATAGATGGACACAGTACCTTTATTTTATTTATTTATATTTTTATGTGGTGCTGAGGATCGAACTCAGGGCCTCACACATGCAAGACAAGTGTTCTACCACTGAGCCCCAACCTCAGCCCCAACCCATATTCTTTTTACTAACATAAAATTTCATCATATGGTATAATAATTTTTTAAATTAGTCATTCATTTTGATGGACATTTAATTATCTGTATTTCTTATACTCTACCCTCCAATCTTTGTTTGTAGTATTATAGCTGTAAATTACAGAGTAGAAATATCAAATAAGTTTCTTACAATAAACAACTAACAATGCTTTATGTTATAAAGTAATAATAAATTGTGAAAATTACTGTATTTTTTCCCTTTTCATGTTTTCCAAGAGTGTCAATGAAGTATTACTCTTCAATTTAAGTCATTTTAGCCATCTAAGCTAAATTGTATAATTAACTTTAATTTATATGGATGTTATTTGAAACATTTGTTAGTAAATGAAAATTTCTTTACCTCTGCTCATGGTAGGATTGAAATAGATTTTATGTGGTGTATCATTCTCATTGTGGATTAAAAATATTAGATTTCAGACTTAACGAATTTCTGTTAATTTGATTTTGCTTTTGATGCTGATTATATGTAGAAGGTCTTAAAAGAATAATTGATAGTCACATAATGCATCTGTTAATTTATGACAATTTTACCTGGGAAATAAGTTGTGTGTGAATATGTGGTATTGTTTTGTTTTGTTTTTAAATAAATGCAGACTTTACTCAGTTGTTCAATAATGTCATCTCTGCTAATAAGGTAACAACTGATTGGTTCTCACAGAGGAAACTGCACTGCAAACAAGATGGGGAAGAAGGGACTGAGGAAGACACAGAGGAAAAGTGTACTATCTGTTTGTCTATTTTAGAGGAAGGTGAAGATGTGAGGTAACTAGATATTAATTATCTAGAATCCACGTCAAAATGTACAAGGGATTTTATTTTAAAGAAAATTAAATTTAGGTTACTCCTGGCATACTCTGTTATTACCTTCTGACTGATTTCTTATAGTGAATCAAAGAAATTAAAGGCTTTATATTACCAGCAAAAGAGTGGGGGTGGGAAATATATGTTAGGGATGCACCAAAGTTTGGCTGGAGAAATTTTATGGTCAGAATTGTCTTCTGAAAATCTTGAAGAAATGAGAAGGTTTTGAGACTTAGTAATATTTTCTCTATAGTTTAAAGAGGGGCTAACATTAGTTCTATGGTGCTTGCTTTATAATCTTTTAAAAATTGATTTTTTCCCCCTAGAATTTCTTCTTAACTCAAAGGATTACACCCTTCTCAACTTTTGCTAACCCAGTATTACTTATACATATTTTCATTGTATAATCTCTGAAGTAATTGTTTTATTCTTGTTCTGTTTTATCCACCTGTAATATAATGTCATACAAAACAAGTTCTTTAACATGTATAACCGAATCATATAGCATATTGTTGCCCTAGTTTTTATAAAGTCTGTTTATTATACCTCTTCAACTGAGAGGAAAAAAACAATGAACTATTGTCTACTGTATCACACAATAAGGTTTTTTGTACACTATTTCCAATGAAGGTGTATAGATATGAAAGTTAATTGCTTATAGTATTGGTAACTATTCAAGGAGCAATTGGAGCACCTGCCTTTTTTTTTTTTTTTTTTTTTTTTTGGTTGGTACCAGGATTGAACTCAGGGGCACTCAACCACTGAGCCACATCCCCAGCCCTACTTTGTATTTTATTTAGAGACAGGGTCTCACTGAGTTGCTTAGCACCTTGGTGTTGCTGAGGCTAGCTTTGAACTTGCGCTTCTCCTGTCTTTAGCCTCCCAAGCTGCTGGGTTCACAGGTGTACACCACCTTGCCCAGCCATGGAGCACCTCTTTTTAACCTACTATTTTTACAAAATGTAAGGAAATTTGAAGGTATGAATGATAATAGAAGTAGAAATGGACATTTGAATTAGTAACCTTTATCCCATTCTTACACTTAGATTTAATGTTGTCCTATGTCATCTGGAAGCTTTCTTTCCCAATTTGTAATTAATAATTTGATATGATGTCCAAAAGTGAACATTTTTTTTAACCTACCTATGAAACAGTAGTTTAGTATTAAGTAGATATAAAGTTATTCCATAAAAACAATATTATTGACTCCAGTGAATCATGTATTTAAGTAAGGGGTATAAAGATCCTCTAGGCAGAAAATAATTTTATATTAAGACATTTTTAATGAGGACAAAATAGCTACTGTATATTTATAGCATAAGATCTAATGTTTTTGAAAGGCCATTAAATGAGATAATATAGTACATTGGTCACTCATACAAAAAACCAAAACTGTAATAATTGCCAATGTAATTTTTGTTTTATGGTTTTTATGATCTTATATAATTTGTTTCCTTAGCTGCGATACTTAATTATCTTGGTCACTTATGCATTATATTGACAGAGTACTAATTTAATTTACATGTAACTCCTTAGGGTGTTTGTTTGTTTGTTTGTTTTTTCTAAAGAGAAGGAGGTCTGGTTATGCCTTCTTTTTTTTTTTTTGAGACCCACTAATTTCAAAATGCTGAATTATTGCATTTATAATTTGTTTAAAAATAAATTTCACATGTAGTCATCATTAAATTAATTTTTGCTTTCTCTCTTTTGCCAACGTTAGGCGTCTTCCATGTATGCACCTTTTCCACCAAGTATGTGTTGACCAATGGTTGATTACCAATAAGAAGTGCCCAATTTGCCGAGTGGACATTGAGGCCCAGCTGCCAAGTGAAAGTTGACACCATGTTTCAGAAACTCTTGCCCTCCTTCTCATTCCCATCCTTCCTGGTACTGCAGTCAACCAAAGATGGCATGACTTACCTGCGCAGATTTGGAAGCATTGAACTTAGAGTGCTGGCTCTGCTATATGGTACAACTAATGCTAGACCTACAATTTATGTATACAGTTGATTTTGATGTATTTATAAAAGCATTTTTTTTTCTAGATTTGACATTTTTCCTGTATCATTTTACTGTATTTTTGCATGGTTCCTTGTATTGCATTTCTTTGCACATATTATGGGCTTGTGACCCTAAACTTGCAGGCAAGATTAGCTGCTTTAGTAAGTAGAATTTTGTGGTCTTTTTGTTTTTTACGTAGTACCAAGCCTTGAAAATTATGACTTTTTTTTTATCCATTACTAACCTTTAATTTAATCAATCATGTGCTTTAGTTTAATGTATAAAGATCCTCTAGAAAATGATAATATTGTGTATTAAGACATTCCTTAATTAGGACAAAATGGCTGCTGTATATTTACAACATGGAGTTCTGAATTAAATACCATCCTTAATACTGGGGAACAGAATACAACCCATATTCAAATCAGATGCAGGTGGTATTCGCATCACCAGAGTGATCAATATAAATTTTATTGGTGTATCTTTTCCTTCCAGCACAGTGCAGATAGAGTTGAATATTGATATCATACATTTAGACTGCTGTTCTGATTATATTTATCTTTTTCTACATTGTTTAGAACTTTATTTCCCTGATTGATTTTTTGCTGCTGTGAAACAGCTTTGATGAACACTAAATATTAATTTCAATTAGCTGGATTGTACATAATTGCAGATTTAACAAAATTTTAGGGAAATTGAAAAAGACATGTAGAATTTTGTTCAGTCTTCTACTAAGCACGAATAGTTAAGATATCTGCTTACATTAATTTTGTAAACACATTTCAGTCAAGATTTAGAATTTCAGTCAATGGCAGGTATCTATGCATTCATAGAACTTCTAAAGGTCCCAGGATCACTTTTAAGGGATTTTTATTAGTTTAAAGGTAAATAAAGTGAGCTGAATCTACATGTCTCTTGTTTTATTTCTCTCTAAACTTGAAAACAATAAATCTGCAAATACTGTGAGGCACAAATTATACTGTCAACCTACTGTTGCTATGGTTATAGACTCCCACTTCATACATTACCAAGAGTCGATCACTGATTTAAAATTTTTAATTTCTATAGTTAAGATTTACTGCATAATATAGAGTATAAAGTTAAGTTAACATACTAACATTTCTCCTTTGGAGGAATTTTAATCCACTTCAAGATGCATATTATCGAGATACTTTTCATATACAGGATAGCCTAATTTTATTTGTTTAAATATGCTTAATATGCCCCAGATTGCAAATGCATCCAGTCAGTAATATCACTGTCTGTATGTGGAAGACATGTTCCCATGGATCATATGTGAAGATGTCAATAAGCTTGCATTAAGCCACCTGCTTTGTAAGTGGATTGATTAATAAATAACTTATATTTCTATTGTCTTTGTGTTTCATAATTAGTTTTTAAACAATATATGTCTTTGAATTCAAAAATAGTGGTCTCATTGATATTTGTGTAATTTGGTGTTTGTATTCAATTATGCCCTTTTATATTAGTAAATGTTACATAGTAGTAATTGCCAGTATCAATATGATTCAGCAGATGGAAGATGTAGATTATTGTTAGGAAATAGGAATAAAAATGTTATCTTTTATAGTATACTTGATGATTAAGATACATTTATAGAAAGGGAAGAGTGAGAGACAGAGTGATGCAGGTCTGATGTCTTATTGAAGAAAGGAGCAAGTTGCCTGTCGTTATTCCTGTCATTCTTCAAGTAGCCTGTGATCCACTGGCAAATGCTAGGTCTGTACCAAGGGATTGAAGACATATAAGAAAGATGGGAAGAATTTTATACCTTGGAATCTTCTCAATATTCCCCAAAACACAAGACAAGCCAGAAATACATTTCTCTATTTTTAAATATTACTTGAGATCTAGATGCACAACTGCCTGTTGACCCATTTTATAATAGTTACTGATCTTTTAAATCCTGATAAAGCATATATATACTTAATTTATTTAATGCAAGTAATTGTGGTATAAACCTGAATTGTTAACACAGGAGATCATTAAGCTACTGCTGCTAATTATAGAAAAACATGATTAGTAATGAAATAAATAAGGAAGAAAATGATTATGAACATTTTTTACTTTTGTACTTTGTTTTGGTGTCTTCCATATTTTGCTGCATCTTGTCAAAACAAACATTTCAATGATAGCTGTCCAACTCTTTTAAAACTAAAATTCTTTTGTCAGCAAATCCTTATTTTTATTATTGTTAATATTGCAAGTGATAAACTAATATTTGAAACTTTATTTTTACTCTGGTTACTTTATCTTAGCTACCAGTGCCCTTTAGCATTCAAACCATAACAACTGACAGAGAAAACTAGTTTTGTTTTTATAATTAATGTTATTTGTAAGTACTTCTAACACTGAAATTATTTAAATTCTCATGGACATTTCATTATTAATGTTCATGAATGGGAAAGTTTAAATCTATAGAAAACACAATCAAATTTCTAATTTCCAAAAGTTCTGGGAATGCAGTATATTTTTATTTATTGAAAATTTCATGTTAATATTGGATATTTCAAGGTTGAAGTATTTTCTCAGGTTTTAGGCATTTTCTTCAGTTAAGAATTAGATTCAAAATAATCATTGTTTAGTAAGAAAAATGTTATTAGATTTTGGCATTGGGCATACTGAGAACCATCTTTCCTCTCCTGTATTCTTTACAAATTTATAAGCCACATGAGTTTTTTTGGAATAAATAGTCAAAATAAACATAGACTTTGGAATTAGTCAGATTTGGGTTTTGAATTGTGCAGCTTTGAACAATGTAAGCTTTCTGAGCCTAAAGTTTCTTGTCCCCAAAATAGAAATAAGAACTACTTTTTAGAATTGCTCTTAGGATTAAATGAGATAACGAGTGTGAAGGGGTTTGCTCATAGTATATATACATATAAGTTCTTCCTATACTTGCTTTATCTCACCTCATCACACAAATACTTTCATCTTTGATAACAGATGGTAACATTTGCAAAGTAATGAACAATAGACAAATTTTTGGTGCTAACATTTTTCTTGTATTGAGTATAACTGTCTGATTACCAAATAAGAAGAAATAAGCCTCCTTGGCCCTTACCTCAGGGGTTGGAGTTTTTCTTTTCTATTAGGATGAAAGATTTCCAGCTATGTGCTTTTTCTTCCTCTTCCTCTCATAATCACAGTAAGAGGATATGCAGTTGCCCATCAATATTGTTCATTCCTGTAATTTAGGTAGCTACTGCCAGTGCATCAGAATTGGCATAGGATATGCAACCATTTACTCTCTCTTCCCTAAAATTATTTTTTAAATGGAGAAGTTAACATCTAGAATTTCCTGTTCTTTTCTAATTTTTCACTCCACTAACCTCTGTTATGTGGGGACCTGGTACCATTAGAGTTTGGGGATTGAACTCTGAGGGATGCTTTACCACAGCGACAAATCCATCCCCAGTCCTTTTTATTTTTTCTTTTGAGACAGGTTTTCACTTAGTTGCCCAGGCTGGCCTCAAACTTGTGATCTTTTTTCCTTAGTCTCTCAAGTAGCTGGGACTACAGGCATTTGCCACTGTGCCCAGTCTATTAAGGTTTAAAAAAATACATATTACTGAACTGCTTATGTTGTATTTTAGCTGCTTGTAAGCTCCCTCTTAGGTGATAGTCATGACTAAAAGCACATGGAAACTGTAAGCTTCCAGGAGCAGTTTTGTTTAGCCCAAACACATTGCTGGAATCCTTTGCCATCACCAGAGAATGGATTAGATTAACTAAATGATTTTCATTGTGGGCTCTGCTATATCAGTTTTGCTTTAGGTAGTAATACTTGATATGGAGTCGGGGGGTGGGAACTCTTGGGAGTATAAAATTCTAGAGATTATTACTGATTCAGAAAGTAAGAACTTGGTTTCTGCCAAGGTTTGAAAAAGCATAACTCATGGTACTTACATTTCCAGCCTGCCAGTTCAGGGATGACCCAAAGGCCAGCAGCTTAAACATTGAACCATCGGTTTCTGTGGATCAGGCATTCAGGAACAGACACTCAGGAACAAGCTACAGGAACTAAACTGTAGCTCAGAGTCTCTCATGAAGTTATAATTAATGTGATAGTTGGAGCTGCAGCTGGCTGAAGGATTGCACTGGTCTGGTAAAGCTGTTTTTAAGATGGCTTGCTCACAAAGCTGTTTCAAAAACCTGTCCCTTGCAGGTTTTTGGCTAAGAGACCTTATTTACTTGTTATGTGGGCCTCCTTAGGGTTACTTGAATGTTTTCATGACAGGATGGCTGGTTTTCCCACAGTGAATGTTTCCAGAAAGATTGCCAGGAGGAAGCTTTTTTATGACCAGACTCAGAAGTTATACTCTGTCACTTCTGCACCATTCTATTAGAAGCGAAAGTCACTAACTACAGTGTATACTTGAGGAAGTAAAACTAGGTTTTACCATTTGATGGAAGGTTCAGTCAAGGATTTGGGTATGTATTTTTAAAATAGTAACTTTTTAAATCCCCTGTGTCAAGACTCTGCTTCAGACAACTGGTTTTCTGTAGGCAAAAATTCTATCAGACTGGCCTCAGCGCTTCCCAAGGCTCTGAATTACATATGAATCATAGTTCCATACCAGATAAACATGGTTTCTTGTGCCCTTGGGAGATAACCAAATGCCTAAATGTCTGGAAATGGAATGTGCTCAATTTTCCCATGCAAAATATACTAGGATGGCATTATTGAGAATTCAGGAGTTTACAAATGATTGTACATTTCAAATACTATATACTGTTTTCCTAAACTAAGAGCCTATGAGAAGCCAACATGACAAGACTATACTAGAAAACAAAAGGCTTATTTGGTGTATAGGGATCAGGTGGTGTTCCCCAGGTAAGTGTATCTGTTACCTATTTTGTAACAACTGCAAAGCTTAGTTGCCTTAAAAAAATTTATTTGCATACATGCAATTTGTGCAGGACTGGGTGGACATAGCTCATCTCTCACTATAGTAAGACTGGTGTTGCTCATGTAGCTACCTACATTCAGCTTGGGAATTCTACTGGAATAGAATGCCCCAGTATGGCCTCCCTTACATACCTAATGCTTGGGTTGGGATTGTAGAAACAGCTGATGATTTGCTGGGCATTTCAATGTCATCTCTCTAGCAAGGGATAACTAGACCTATTTACACAGTGGTGGCTAAGTGCTTCAAGGGAGAAAGCAGAAACTGCCAGACCTTTAAGAGAAATGTCCAGAGCAACATCACTTCTGCCACTCTGTTGGTCAAAACAACAAAGTCCAGATTTAAGGAGATAGAAAATACACCTGTTAATAAAGGGTGCTGTATAAACAAGTTGTTGTTGTTATTATATAATTATTATTTGTGGTGCTGGGGATCAAACCCAGGGCTTTGAGCATGCTAGGCAAACATTCTACTAACTGAGCTATATCCCCTGTCCAAGTTGTAGTCATTTTTACTCCACCAAAGTAAGTTTTGTAAAAGGAGCTCCATTATTTTATTAGAATGCTTAGCACAGATTTCTGAACACATTTAGTTTCCCCGCTCCTAAACCAATACTTACCATGAGGAGAGAAGCCTATATACAAAAATTGATCTTTGTTCTCAAAGATAATTGTCAGAGGAATCAGCAGTGAAAAAAACATCATTTCCTCAGGCTGATATTTGAGAAAAAGAAATTCATGGGATGAAAATAAGTATTTCTGGTCCTTTTCTATATCTTTGTGCAATTTAGATTTTTTCCTGCAGTTTTCTTGATAGTTGAGTATTGTGATAATGCTTATGTGCCAACTTGACTGGCCATGGGGTGACCAGACATTTTGATTAGAAATTCTGGGTATGTCTGTGAGGATGTTCTAGATGAGATGAAAATTTGAATTAGTTGTGTGTGGTGTTGTGCACCTGTAATCCCATCTTATCAAGGTGAGAAGAATGCTTGAGCCCAATTGTTTGAGTCCAGCCTTGGCAACATAGTGAAATTGTGTCTTAAAGAAATTGAGTAAAGCATTTTGCCTTCCCCAGTGTGGGTGAGCCACCTCCAGTCAGTTGAAGGCCTGAATAGACAAAAATTCTAGTCCTCCTTTGAGTAAGGGGGAATTTCTGCTGTACAGCTTTCCCGCTGGGACATTGTCTTTTTTCCTGCCTTCAGATTGGGATTGGAAATGTGTGATGGCCAGCAGTTAGGATTGGGGCAAAGGAAGGAATTTAATTCTGAGTAGTTACATTATTATTAACCAAGTACATGAGAAATGAACCAAAAATTGTGAGAAATCTTGTTCAAATTCTTAGATGGATCCTTCTATCTAGTCACATTCCATTGCCTTTGCTGTGAGCATTGGGTTTTTCTTTTCCTGATTTTTTTGGGGGAGGGGGGCCAGGGGCGATGGAGGGTACCGGGGATGGAACTCAAGGGTACTAGACCACTGATCCACATCCCAGCCCTATTTTGTATTTTATTTAGAGACAGGGTCTCCTGGAGCTGCTTAGTTCCTCGCTGTTGCTGAGGCCGGCTTTGAACTGAGATCCTCCATCCTGAGCTGCTGGGATTACAGGCGTTTTCCATCGCGCCCAGCTGCCTTTTCCTGGTTTGTTTTTGGGATGCTAAGGAGTCAACTCAGGGCCTCTTGCATGTGGCTTCAGCACTGAGCCACACCTCCAGCCTTCTTTTCCTGTCCCTCTTGTCTTTTTCAGGACAAACAATAGATCTCTTGGGATTTTTGTTCTCCCACTCTAATGCTGAAGACTGGGACACGTATTGTTTTTCATTTAAAAATCTTAACGAACGTCACAGGATTTTTTTTTTTTTAGTACATTTTCTTTTTTTTTAGTTTTAGATGGACACATACCTTAATTTTATTTATTTATTTTAATGTGGTGCTGAGAATTGAACCCAGTGCCTCACATGTGCCAGGTAAACACTCTACCACTGAGTCACAACCCTAGCCTATCACAGGATTTTTTATTCAGTTAATATTTATCGGCCCTGACCAGATATCAAACAATACTGGATGCTGGGAATACAACGGACAAATCATTTCAACCTGTATTATTTTTAATTTGTGTCTCATGGGAATCATAATCTAGTTTACGCCCCAATTCTCCCAATTTACAAGTTTGAGTCTCAAAACAACAGCGCTAAGCAACCTAGAAGTGCCTGTTCCCAGGCCAACCCAATCTCTACTTGGACTTGATATTTCTTAAAAGGAATGAGGGTCAGATGTGGAATGCCAAGGGCATTTCCTAGATCCTACTTCTGCCCACTCAGTACCAACCTCAACATATCCATGGTGAGATCTTGGGGAGGGAAGGAGAGAATGAGGAAGAGCCCAGCGTGGTGGCTTTTGCCTGTAATCAAAACGACTGGGGAGGCTGAGGCCAGCCTTAGCAATTTACCGAGGCCCTAAGCATTTTAGTGAGATTCTACCCATAAGTATTGTGGCTCAGTTGGAAAGTGCCCCTGAGTTTAATGCATAGTACTAAAGAAATTTTTTTTTTAAAGACTAGGCTAAAACAGGTCCACAACCGAGCACGCACATCCCCCTTCCCAGTTGTTACGACAACCAAACAGGCTGGGAAAATTCATCCAATCAGTGTGCGGGAACGTCTCCTGGTTTAACCAATGAGAAGAGCGCGCGGTGCGTAAGGCCACCCAATGGGGACGCGAGAGGTGCGGTATTTGAATCCTAGAACAAGGAGACCTCGCCGAAGATTCCAGCGGTGCGGGCCTGGAGTGCAGGCCCAACGGCGCCGCAGACGCTAGCTCCATTCTGCTTCGGTCCGTGTCCCTCCCTGGGCCGGGCTGGCACACTTGTCTTTCTCTTCCCTCATGGCGCTGCTCCGACCCCCGACGGTGAGTGTGCCCGGTCACCTCTCAACAGGGACTGCAGCTTGTGACTTGCAGCCCCCATCCCTCCTCTTCCATCCGCCTCTCGCTTCCCTCTTCTGTTTCTTGCTTCTTCATTCCAACTGGGGCTGCATTTCCTTTCTCCGGGGCTCACGGAACCCCTGGCGTTCCTGGCCATATAGCAGGTCCTTTCTGGAGGGCCTCTCGGTCTCAATTAAGCTTTCTGGTTTCCGCTTCCTCCTTCGGGTGGAAGAGGTGTAGGAAAGCTCCTGGGAGGTGCCATCTGTCAGGGGAACCTCCCCATTATTGGGCCTGTTACTCGGCGAGTGGTCCTTGTTGTTAGAGAGATGTCTAAATACAAGTTCTTGGGATTTCCTTCCCCTTTTCTCAAAACGCTTTGCCAACTAAGGCTAGTCTTTGGTGGGGGTGGGGAGAACTGGAAGAAATTCCATAGTTGGTCAAGGGTTATGCCATGACTGTTTTTCAGATTTTTCACCTTTTGCTTTGTATGAATTTCCCATTTCACTGATGTATGGTTTTGTCCTCTTAAAACAATAATTTCTTAAGTGTAGAAGTTTCGCATATAATTTGAACCAGTATTACATACTGAAAGAGTCCAAATAATTTATTTATATTTGCACAAATCAAAGTATTATTAGTGTTTAATATTGCTCCTGTGGGCTTGAATTGTACCTGGATTTACTTTTGCTTTGCTGAAAACTAGAGGGACCTGACACAGCTGAGTTCCATCCTCCTGGCTACAAGGCTCTAGTTAAAAGCTGCCAGTTTTCCCTTCCAGATGAATTTAAACTTAGTCACATTACCGGGCTTCAATCCATGAGCATTAAATTTTAAAACACTTTTTTAAATTGGCAATCGATGCTGGAAAAACTGAACCAATAATTTTTTTTTTGTGGGGGGGTCTACTTTATCCTATAAACTTATAGTCGGGTTCTTTCTGCTCAGGAAGGGCTATAGTTTTCCCTGGCCTTTCTGTCTATCCCGGTAGGTCCACTCAAACCTCCTATAGGATTCCCAACTCTCAGGGATTTTTTTTTTTTTTCCTCATGAAATATTTATCATTTTTACAATAAAAGTGGTATGAACTGCTTTTCCTAGCAAATTTTGTTTCTAAGTATGTTCTGAATAAAGCTGGTTAAGCTGATAATTTTTTTTAATTTTCCCAATTTTTAAAATAATTTTTATACCTTTATTTTATTTATTGATTTTTATGTGGTGCTGAGGATCGAACCCAGGGCCTCGCACATGCTAGGGGAGCACTCTACCGCTGAGCCATAACCCCAGCCTCTAAGCTGAGAATTTGAGAGCTAAAAGTGTTATACCCAAGGAAACTATTTCCATTTTAAATATCCTTAATATAAGAGAAAATCTACTTTATGACCACCATATTTTTGAAAGCTATATTTCTTCTTTTTTTTTGTACTGGGGATTAAATTCAGGGACACTGGACTGCTGAGCTACATCCCCAGTCCTATTTTGTATTTTGTTTAGAGACAGGGTTTCACTGAGTTGCTTAGCACCTTGATTTTGCTGAGGCTGGCTTCACACTCACAATCCTCCTGCCTCAGCCTCCTGAGCCACTGGGATTACAGGCATGTGCTACTGTGCCCAGCATAGCTGTATTTCTAAGAGATATTTTCTACGGGAACATTTCTTATTTCTAGAATGGTATACTAATTAAAGGTTAGGATTTAAGCATTGGGATTTTAAATAGCCAGAACTACTATTAAATACTGATGTTACAGCTTTTAATAATTCATCTTGAATGCACTTATTATTCATCTCTGTAAAGGAAGAATTTTAACTAAATAAATATAGGTTTTTAATCTATAGGGATCTCTAGCATGTGACATGGGTGCTACATGAGAAATAATAATTTTATTTGTGAAGCTTTGAAGTTCTCTTACAGACCCACTTGAATACTCAAAATAGTTTTTTCGAGGTTAGTGAAGGATCTCTATTATAAATGAGATGTATGTGGAACAAAAAGTAACTGTTGTTATGTTAACCACCCTATTGTGTAACCACCCACTGAGTATAAATCTCAAAAGAATTTCCAGACCTGGGGTCCAGAGATTTTGTTAGCCCCTCTGGACTGATGTAGCTTAAATAAACTTGCTTTTCAAAAAAAAAAAAAAAAAAAAAAGATGTATAATGATGTGCCTAATTTAGAGTGATGTTATTAATCTCAAATAGCATATTTAGGCTTCCTAACATGTACCTTTTCCTTTCGCAAATGGATCCCAGCATATTCACCTTTCCCAGAGCAATTCTAAAATTGAATATCTGATATTAGTTAAATATTTTCAATCATTTTAATGCCTGATTAACTTTTTGGTTTTTTTTTTCTTTTTTTTTTAGTTGTCCACTGATTTGGAGAATATTGACATAGGAGTTAATCCTAAAGCCAAGAGTCATGTGACTATCAGGCGTGGGGTTTTAGAAGAAATTGGAAATAGAGTTACAACCAGAGCAGCACAAGTAGTGAAGGTAACAACCATTAGGCAAAAATGTGCATTAGAGGCGGATTTTGTATAGACCTGAGGGACAACATGTACTGTCTTGCTCTATCCTGTATTTTCCTTGTAGAAAACTCAAAACACCAAAGTATCAGTTCAGCCCACCAAAGCAACAAATGTCAACAAACAACTGAAACCCACTGCTTCTGTGAAACCAGTACAGATGGAAATGTTGGCTCCAAAGGTAGGAAGTTCTGAATTTACAAACACACTTAGTGGAGTAGCCTAGTCTAAGTTAGACTGCAATTTTTGAAGAACATTCACAGGTAGATCTCTGCCTTGGTATCCCAATTTAATATTATGATCTTGAATAATGTTTATTACTTTAATACCCAAATATATCTAGTGGTCTTAGTGAAATTTGGTGGATTTTATTAAAATAATTCACTAAAAGAATGATCTTGTAGGGGTGGGATTATGGCTCAGTGGTAGAGCACTTGCCTCACATGTGTGGAGCACTGGGTTTGATCTTCAGCACCACATAAATAAATAAAATAAAGGTATTGTGTCCATCTACAATTAAAAAAAAAAAAAAAAGGAGGAGGACCTGGCTCACAATCGGAGGCCCACAGTTCTGAGACCCAAATTCATGTAAGAGCAAGGGAATACTGAAATTCTATGTTGATAAATTATATTCTCTATGACTAATTAGTTCAATCATCCACAATGCTAACGGATCCATCAACCTGCTCTCCTTTCACCACATTCAAGTTTATGTACACTTTCATTTATGGATTGCTTATGCATTTATAGGCACCATCATAGGTGCTGAAGTATAACAAAAACTACTTCACTATTTCCAGTTCAAAAAATACATATTATTGTATGTTTGAGATTTTTCAATATTAAACATTGGATATATTTGACAAATATCTATATTAAACACTTACTGTACATATCGAATAGTATTAAGACTGCTAAAGAGACCTCTTATTTTCAGGAGATTTATCTAGAATGGGCATATGTGATACTAGATAACTTTGGGAAATATATGCCTGAATGAATGTCAAATGACTGGGGTAGCCCTTTTTATTGTCTTTAAGAAGGAGCACCTAAAGGTGGGAGAGAACACTAAGCAATGAAGTGGTCAGAGGTAACTTCATCCTTTAGTGTTGGTTTTTACCCCCCTTCTAAGATGAAGCCTTGCAGTGTTACCCAAGTTGGCCTCCAACTTGTGATCCTCCTGCTCATCCTCCTGTGTAGCTGGGGTTATAAGCATGTGTCCCTGTTCTTGGCTCTTAGTTGATTTTTAAGAATACAGAAAAGCTGATAGTAAACAGCATGTTTTGGGGAACCAAGGCAGCAACAAAAATCAAGGCACCAAAGTGAAAATTGGTCTGTAGTCATGTCTTTTGTTCAAGGAGTCTGCAGGTTTAAATTGAATCAGGAAGGTTGTTTGAGGAAGCAGAAGAAGGTTGCAGTTGAATTTGAAATCATCAAAATTTAGATTTTATCTCATTAGGTAGTGAGGTCTCTGAAAAGTTTTGAGGAGGAGAGAAGTGATGGAAGCAGTGTTGGGAGGTATTAACAATTGTCCAAGCAAGAAGTTGGTAGGCATCTTGAACTAGTCTGGGTTTCCTCTAAGTACCTGCCTGCATCCTGGTATCTATGAAAGTTCTAGGAAACGTCAGATGTGTTAGGACTTCAAGGATATCATTTAGTATGGAGAAAGAATACTTTAGATAAATTATTTTGAAAAGAATTAGAACCTCAACAGAGGGATATCTGCCTGGAAATGCAGTTGGAAATGTGCCTTATCTGAAGGAGAGACAGACTTGCCAGCATCTACCCGGGGCCATGGTTGGAAAAAGAAGAAGCCTTTAGACAGGAGATAAAGGCTTCAAATTGAGAACTAGAGCTCAGAGCAAATATTCAAGATTGACCTTCCTTTAGGAGGCCTTTCCTTGAAGGTTTCTGGGTTTTTATCTAGGGGCCATGGTTGGAAAAAGTGCTGTTTATATGAGATAGCATTTTACATGGGTGACTTTTTGAATGCAGAAGAATGATTTGGCAGTATATTTCAGATGGTTATTCCATATATCCAGTAAGTCTGTTTTTACAGTATGTCCCAAGAAAATGACCAGAGGGATTTTAAGTAGTGCTGTAATGAATAAATATCTCTTACCTGATAGAAAGTATCCTCTATTAGGAAATCAGTTAAATGAAGTATTTAGTGAAGTATTACAAATGTCAAGTTTTAGTAAAGCATTTAGATGTCAAAATGCTTGTAACATCAAGTGGGAAAATCAGATTATAACAATATGTACAATACAAAGCAGACTTGCTTTTTTAAAGTGTGCATTTATATATGAAATATTTATGGGAGTTCCTTTTAAGTATTGGGCTTAAGATTTTTATTCTCCTTAAACTATTGCCTTAAAATAGTTACATAGGTACATAATTATTCAAATCAGAGAAGAAGAAAGGTGAATTATAAAAGGCCCACTGTGGACCAAAGTTGTAACTCAGTGGTAAAGTGCTTGCCTAGCATGTGTGAGGCACTGGGTTCGATTTTTCAGCACCGCATATAAATAAATAAACAAAAAAAAGATATATTTGATAACAACAACAAAAAAGGCCAGCTATACCAGGGCTTGGGGTATAGTTCAGTGGTAGAGCTGGTGCTTAACATGCATAAGGCCCTGAGTTCAATCCCTAGCACCGAATAAATAAATTTTTATTTTTGAAAGAAGAAAGAAAGGAAAAATTGTTTCTTCCTGTGACTTTTACAACTTCATCTTCTCTGAGGTCTCTTTATTCTATATCTCCTTCACTGGCTGCTTTATCCTTTTTTTTTTTTTTTGGTACCAGGGATTGAACCCAGGGGCGCTCAACCATTGAGCCATATCCTCAGCCCTTTTTGTATTTTATTTAGAAATGGGGTCTTGCTGAGTTGCTGTGGCTGGCTTTGAACTGATACTCCTGTCTCAATCACCGGAGCCACTGGGATTATAAGCATGTACCACAGTGCCTGGAAGGTTCCTTTATCTTAAACTTCCTGACAATATTGGGGATGCCGTGTTTTAGATAAACCTTTATGGACTAGAGCTTATTTCATATGAAAGTCACTTCTGTGGTTAAAAGATATACCTGGATGTTCTGGTAATAGAAGTTATCAGGGATTAATGAACAACAGTTCTTTCCAATTCAAATAATTTGTCTTAGAAACAGTGAAGGGACCACTAAGTCCACAATTTATGTGGAGTTCCCCACCTTCTGGCAAGTGAGTCCTTCTACTTGCCTGTCTATAGCTTTTACTTTTTCACCTGCTCTCTTTGCAGAGTCATCACTATTCCTTTATAGCCAATCCCTGGAGTTGTGCAAATGCCAGTTGAGCATGAGTTTCTAGCAACTTTTCTAGAAAGCTTATAACATAAACCATGTGTCCCTGAAAGCAGATGTTCTCAAAAGTGTAACCTGATTACTATCTTTTCCTTTCTGCAAACCTGGAAGGCAGACTTCTTGCTTTGTAGCAGGTGAGACAACTGAATCACAAAGGGCCCTGAGACTAAAATTCCAATCATTAACAGAAGTTATTACTCTGTAATTTTTGGAGAAAACTGTGTTTTGCTGATTGATGAGACCTTGGTAAACACTGAGTAGTATGAATAGAAGGAGAAGGACTAATACCAGTACCTTGTTTGCTGGGCGCTGGGCAAACAAACAAGTTGTATAAACCATCGTCTTAGCTCCCATGTAGCTTCCAGTCAAGTTGTGGGGTCTAGAAGTAAAAGGGTAGATGCTATCACAGAGGCTAGATCCAAGTTTAGGAGATATACTGGGGAGTAAACAGCTAGAAATTCAGATGATTCACTGTCAGTTATAGTCATTTTTCAAGTTTAAGAATGTTTTATGGCCTAATTTTCCCTAACACAAAAACTACATGTGAAAGGGATAAACACAACTATTCTCATCTTTTTTTTTTTTTTTTTTTTAAAGAGTGATTTTTATATTTATTTTTTGTGGTACTAGGGATTGAACTGAGGGCACTCTATCACTTAACTACTACCCCTCTGTTCCCCCTTTTTTATTATTACCTTACACAGGGTCTTTCTGATTTGCTAAGACTGGCCTCAAACTTGTGGACCTCCTGCCTTTGCCTCCCTAGTGGTTGGGATTACAAGTGTGAACCACTATTCCCAGCTTTTTCTTTTAGTTACATTTGAAACTGCTGTAAAATAGCAAAAACAATACAGATGTATATAGAACATGTTTAATAAAGTTGAGTTCATTATTACTATTCCCCAATTTCAAATCCATTGCATTTCTGAAAATAATCAAGTTACCGATTTTGCCTTTCTACAATTGTGTGTGCCTATGTTGCTACCAATCATGGACTGTCTGACCAGAATCAATAGTTCTTACAGTCTTTCCCCTGTGCACTTAATTGAATTATCATAAATTCAGTAAAGGAACTGTTTAATCAAAACTTACAAGAATATACTTGTGTATTTGCATGTTAAATTAACCAATCCTGTCAACAGGTCCATCTCAGTTGATGTTGGTACTGGAACTTGAGTGGCCCTCACTTACCTCTACCAGCTTCTTATCCTGACAACAGGAGCTTTTCCAGTTAAGCCAGACTTTACATCATTATTGTTTCTGATAACTACTTTTAGGGAAGATGTAGCATGACTATATGGTGCATACAGTTTCTTTTTTCACAATTTTATTTTTTAACTGATACATACAAATTATACTTATTAGTTGGGACCTATATATCATTTAAAAACCTGTATACATTGTATAATATTCAAATCAGATTAATTTCCTTAAATGTTTTATCATGTATTTATGGTAAAAACATTAAAAATTCTTTCTTGTAGCGTATTTAAAGGTATAATGCAGTATCATTATCGATTGTCATTCCACTGTGCAGAGTAGCACACCAGAACTTCTCACTTCTCTCTAATTCATTGACCAAGCTGTCCTCATCCTTCTCTCCCCCAACCTCTGACCATCATTCTAATCTTAACTCTTATGAGATCAGCATTTTTAGATCTCACACGTGAGTGAGATCATGAGGTACTTGTCTTTCCATGTGTGGCTTATTTACAAGTCTTGATAGTGAATTAACTGATTCAGTTTTGATTATTTGCATGCAGACACACTGGATAGAGGATTGCACAGTCAATCTATCAGACTCAGATGACCTATACAGACATGTAAATTCTTAGAAGAATTAAATTATATTGGCTTCCTTTCAAGCAATTTTAAATTAAGAGCCAGAGCAAGTATCTTGTCTTATCCTGGTAGTGTTTGGACCTGGTTAAACTCAGGCTTCTAAGTAGGAAACAGATAAATGTGCTAAGCTGTTAAGACAGCACATGAAGCTCATGATGCTAACCTCTGACTCCTTCATCCAGATCTCCCACTACTGGCTGCCTTCATGGGAAAAGTGTAATAATGCTCAAACTTGGAAAAGCTAACCTGAAACTGGAACTATGTGTATTTATTAAAATGCACATATTTTTCCAGTCACTGTTGACCTTTCCATGGTCTCACTTTTCCTTTGGATAAAAGCTAAGCTTCTTGGCAAGGTTTTTTTCCTTTCCAGCTCATCTTCTCACACCTTACATGCTTTTCTCCCACTTCCCAAATCAGTTCCCAGTTCCACCTTTCTTTTCTTTGTTTCCTCTGGCACTTTGTAATTGCTTTTTTTTTTTTTTTTTTTTTGCCTATCTATTTTCCTCCAGATCTTACACTCCCTGGTTCTTCATGCAGCCCTCTCATTCATTCCAGATCCTTGAGGATTGCAAATGCTTGAATAAATGGCATGCATTCCTGCCTTCTCTGTTCACTTGACCCTTCCCAGTTTAAGATCTTTGATTTAAGAGGGAAGGGCATGGTTTGAACTGTTTTTTCCATCATTGGATCCTCCTTTAAGACTAGAAATTATGATTGAATTTCAATGTAAATTAAAATTGCTTATCTGTTTAATTATATGGGTTCCTTTTATATTTTTTTTACTTTAAAATATACTCTTTTGAAGAGTAAAAATTCTGCTAGGCTTTACTTTGCAAGTACCTCTTATTCTTTTTCAAAGTAATGGTTTCTTTATACTTCATTGCTAAATACTTTTTTTGACTTTATAAATTTTTAATTTGTGTAATTTTTATAACAATCACCCAGTCAGCATAAGAAAATAAAATACTGGTCCATTTACTTGCTCAGTCTTTGCTTACTTTTCCTATTCTATTTTCTGTTTTATTCATAGGCATGCTTTTCTGCTTTTTATTTGCCAGTTTCTCAGTTTAGAGCAAATTAGTTGAAGAAAACATGCTTGTGGAAGAGGATACTGCTAAAGTGAATGATCAGCACCAGTAATCTCTGACCCCAGGAGGTCAAGTTTCTTTTATTTATTGAGTACCTACTATGTATGAGTGCTAAAATAGGTATTTGAGATACTTCAGTGGACAAAGCTAACTAAATAAATGTAAGCATATAGAGTTTACATTCTAGCAGAGATAGAAAATATTATACATAACTTATAGGTATAATATAGTAGATTATATATTCTATAAGAAAAAAACAGAAAAACAGTAATGTGCTTTAAAAAATTTTTTTTAATTGTAGACACAATACCTTTATTTTATTTGTTTTTTTAAGTGGTGCTTAAGATCAAACCCAGTGCCTCACACAAGTGAGGCAAGTGCTCTACCACTGAGCTACAATAATATGCTTTTAAATTTGTTGTTGTAGGGTCCTTCTCCCACACCTGAGGATGTCTCCATGAAGGAAGAGAACCTCTGCCAAGCTTTTTCTGATGCCTTGCTCTGCAAAATTGAGGACATTGATAATGAGGATTGGGAGAACCCTCAGCTCTGCAGTGACTATGTTAAAGATATCTACCAGTATCTAAGACAGCTTGAGGTGGGTAGGCCTTTGTATTTGGGTTCTATAAGCAATGTGGAATTTATAAATGAAGTCAACTTTTTAAACTTTTAAATTTCACCAACAGGTTTTGCAATCCATAAACCCACATTTCTTGGATGGAAGAGATATAAATGGACGTATGCGTGCCATCCTGGTGGACTGGCTGGTTCAAGTCCACTCCAAGTTTAGGCTTCTGCAGGAAACTCTGTACATGTGCATTGCTGTCATGGATCGATTTTTACAGGTCAGTCTACTTCAGGGACTAGTGCCCAAGACTTATTGAACAGTATATTTAAGCTTCTGGGATAGAAAGCTAAGTTGGGGTTCCTCTGAAGAAAAGGCCAAAAGTCAAATTAATAGGGAAGCCAAAAAAACTTCAAGTGCTAAAATGGAAAGTAGTCCAAATATATCAAATCTTTGGTGATGCCAACCAGCTCTGGGCAATTTTATTAGTTGTGCCTGAGTTCTTTTTAGGACTCCATAGCATACAGGTTGAGTTTTCCTTATTCTGAGTGTTTGAGAAACTTTATACAGACACACAAACACTTTTTTTTTTTTTTTAAATATTTACACATACACACTAAAATAATTTGGAAATGGGCTGGGTACGGTGGCATACACCTGTAATTCCAGCAGTTTGGGAGGCTGAGGCAGAAGAAGCTCAAGTTCTAGGCCAAGTTTAGCAATTTAGCAAGATCCTGTGTCAAAATAAAAAAGGACTGGGATGTAGCTTAGTGGCAAAGTGCCCATGGGTTCAATCCCCAGTACCATAAGCAAATAAATAAGAAATATCTTAGAAATGGGGCCCAAATCTAAACCCAAAGTTGTTTGTTTCATGTATACCTTTTACACATAGCTTGAGGATGGAGATATATAAACACACACACACACACACATACATACATACACACATATATATACATATACATACATAATTAGTTGTAGTTGGACACAATACCTTATTTTATTGATTTATTTTTATGTGTTGCTGAGGTTAGAAGCCAGGGCCTTGCATGTGCTAGGTGAGCGCTCTACCACAGAGCCACAACCTGAGCTCAGCCTGAGGTAGTTTTATACAGTATTTTTTAGTGTATATGTGTTTTGACTGTAACTTGTCACACAGAAGGTTAGGTGTGGAATGTTGTACTTGTGTCATACCAGCACTCAAAAAGTCTTAAACTTTGGAGCGTTTCAGGTTTTCATATTTTGTAGATTAGGGATGCTTAGCCCATTTCTTAGTAGTCAGTCATTTATCAAAGGGAATATAGCATCAGATGGTGTAGAAATTTATCTGAAATCACTGGTCCGCTATATTGGTTTTCCAGACCTTCATGCACCATTTCCGAAGCTTGGTGCTATTTAGTGTTTCCTCATCTGAGGCATGAGGAGTTTGGCTAGAGAATCTTAAAAGTTTCAGTTAGCTGTGGCATTGAATCACCATAGAAATAACAGGGACAAAGCAGAATTTAAAAAACAAAATAATAAAAAAAAAAGTGTGTGTGGAGTGGACTGAGAATGTGAGACATAAAGAGGAAATAAAAAATAAGCTGAGAAGCAAAGATGATTTTCAAAATACCTATCAATTTTTAATGCACAGACACTGAATGGTGAGACGAGGTGCCAGATATTAACTGCTAGTGTGTTATCTACCAAATAGCCCCATGATAAAGATTTGTTTATTTAAAGTCAGCATTCATGATATGGGTTTAGGACCAGTATAAATTCTGTCCAAACAATGTAGTAATAATTATGTTTATAATAATGGCCCTGAGAATACTGCAAAATTCTAACTAAACATAGATTCTGTTATTCTCACTATAAAATTCTTATTGGACCAGAAAACACAGTAGTATTTTAGGTAAATTTTGAATAATGAGAGTTAAAGCAAAGTCCCAGTTAGAAGAAGAAGAAGAAAGAAGGGAAATTAAAGGAAACCTTATACTATAGATTGAGATTTTTCATAACTAAAACATTGTTGAATATTTTTTAAGCTGAACAATGGGCATGGTTTTGATGAAGATTAAGGAAATATTTGAGCCACCCATTAAATTCTCTCTCTCTCTCTCTCTTTTTTTTTTTTTGTTTTGTTTATTTATATCTCAGTTTAGACCATGCTGAGCCCAGGTCAAGGCTGCTGCAGACACTTAAGTCAGGACAGTGTGGGAGGAAGAGTGATGAGCACCTTATTCATCAGGCTTAGATTCTTTCCCTTTTCAGCAGTTGAGTGATCTTGAGCTAGTATCTGAATCTCTTCTCAGGTCATCTATTTGTGATTGTAATTGAGGATAAAAGCAAGTACTTTCTAGGATTTTCATGAGGATTGGATGAGATGTTATGTTAGAATTTTAAGCATTGTGCTTGGCACATAGTCAGTACTCAAGAACAGATTGACCAAGCTCACTGGTGGTTCCTACTAACATACAGGTCTCCTGTGTCCTCAAGAGGGCCATGAGCAGAAACAATAGGTGCTTACTTCTCCAGGACTTGGTTTCTTCTCACCTTCTCCCACCCAGAGTTCCAAACCTCTTGTTAATGTGACTTCTGACACTTGTTTTCAATTAGGTTCAGCCAGTCTCCCGTAAGAAACTTCAGTTGGTTGGGATTACAGCTCTGCTCTTGGCTTCCAAGTATGAGGAGATGTTTTCTCCAAATATAGAAGACTTCGTCTACATCACAGACAATGCTTATACCAGTTCTCAAATCCGAGAAATGGAAACTCTTATTTTGAAAGAACTGAAGTTTGAGTTGGGTCGACCCTTGCCACTTCACTTTTTAAGGCGAGCATCAAAAGCTGGGGAAGTAAGTGCCTTCAACTTTATAGGAGATGATTTTTCTTTGTCTTATCCAGAAACATTGATCTAATTAAGGGAATGTTATGAATATATAGGAAACTTCCTTTAGATAAGTCTTTATGCTTATTATGTTAATTCTTCTGAGAAAAGTCTTTAGGCTCTGTATTTGTAACATTGTGGAATAGAGTGAGTCTTGAGAAAGATGTGAGATAAGTAAATTTGAATTTCTAGGCCTTCACCCAGAATTTTGCAAGATAGTAATAACTGTAATTCTTCCTGTCCCTGGCTATTCTTTCATAGGTTGATGTTGAACAGCACACATTAGCCAAATATTTGATGGAGCTGACTCTCATTGATTATGACATGGTGCATTATCACCCTTCTAAGGTAGCTGCGGCTGCTTCCTGCTTGTCTCAGAAGGTTCTAGGCCAAGGAAAATGGGTAAGTGGTAGATTCAGGAAGAAATTAGTCTTTATTTTAGGACTTCATGATATGAAACACCATAGCATTTTCACAATTCTATCATTGAGGCATTTGTCGAAAGTCCAAAGGCCTAAAAGAAAGCTGCATGGAACAATTCAGAGACTGCTGACTATGCCATGATATACAAATGTATCAGAGTTGTAACGTTGAGGAAGGCCACAGGACTGCTATGTAAGATTTCTTGGGTGTTTTGGCAAGTTGTCAGGCACACCAGACTAAGCAAGGGCCAGGCCTACCAGTTCAGCTAGTGAAGACAGAATTAGCCACTTTTGGATTCAGATGAATAGACAAAGATGCCAGCTCCCCAGTCCTTCTCTCACAACAAAACAGGATGACAAGGAAACAAAAGGAGCCAATGACTGCAGTGTGAGTTGAGGGATACTCTCATGGAGGCACCAATTTTAGACTACCACCCAGCAATTTTATAGTAGCAGAGCAGAAAGCATCATCAGAACACAGGAGGTGATGAGGAATATCTCATAACAGTTTCCCAGGGGAGATAAGGAGTGGGAGATGGAAGCCAGCTCCTTCTAAGGCTGCCATCCCCTCCTGTTCCATAAGGCCTTTTGTCTAGATGTATCGGATGTGGTCCAAGCCTTGACCATTGAGGTCTATCTGGATACAGGTGAAGTTGCTAGAGCAGCATATTGGAGCTATTTTGCTACTGTTACAGGTAGCAGTTCACATTTTACACAAGAAAGAATGTGTGTACCTGAGTATTTGTATATTTGCTAATTTTAAAAAAGATTCAGAGGAATCAACCAGAAACCAAGAAAGAAAGATACTATCGGGTTCCAGGAGAACAGGATAGAAGATTGAGAGTGGGAGGACTTTTGGTTGTAACTATTTATTGACTTTGGTATAATACAATGTAAATTTTGACTTTTCTCTTTTGGGGGTGTCAGGGATTGAACTCAGGGGCACTCGATCACTGAGCCACTTCCCCAGCCCTACTTTATATTTTATTTAGAGATAGGGTCTTACTGAGTTGCTCAGCACCTCACTTTTGCTGAGGCTGTCTTTGAACTTGTAGTCCTCTTGCCTCAGCCTCCTGAGCCTCTGGGATTACAGGTGTGTCCCACTGTGCCCACCCTCTTTTACTTTTGCTTTTAATTGTTAAAAATATTTTATCTCCTGCCGGGCTTGGGGGCGCACTCCTATAATCCCAGCAGCTAAAGAGGCTAAGGTAGGAGGATCACGAGTTCAAAGTCAGCCTCAGCAAAAGGTGCTGAGCAACTCAGTGAGACCGGACTCTAAATAAAATACAAAGTAGGACTGGGAATATTGCTGAATGGTCAGGTACCCCTGAGTTCAATCCCTGGTACCAAAAATAAATAAATAAATAAAAATTAAAAAATAATAAAATAAAAATAAAAACCGTGTAATGTTAAATCTGGAAATATGGTAAATTCATTAAAAGGAAACTGACAACTCAGTACAATGAGTATATCTGGTACCCACATTTCAGATACTAAATACTATTACCCACAAGAAGTTAGCAATAGCTGAGTTCAGGACTGTGTCATGAGAAGGACACAGCCTAGTTTGTGCCAAGAGAGCAAGCAAGTTCTTAAAGACCATTGAGGTGACATCTAAGGGACAGAAAAACTGGCTTAAAAGGCTCTAATTGACTAAATTTGAACATCAAAAAAAAAAAATATATTGAGGGCTAGGGAATGTAGTTCAGTGATAGAGCACTTACCTAGTATGTGTGAGGTACTAGTTTTAATCTCCGATACTGCAAAAACAAAACAAAAAAAAAAAAAACAAAAAGGCAAACAAAACAACTAAAATCTGAGTCCATAATATTACAACAAGTAAAGTAAAAAGGAAGCTTTCTTTTATTTATCTATTTTTTGGTAGTGGGGATTGAACCCAGAGCCTCACAAGTGCTACACAAGTGCTCTACCACTGACCTACATCCCTAGTGTTTTTTTTTGTTTTGTTTTGTTTTTTTTTTTTAAAGATCAGGAGAGTAGTGAATTAATGTAGGAAGAATGCTAGACTTAGAAATCTGCTATGTGTGCTTTTGTTTAATGAATGAATATTAAATGGTTTTTCATTTAATATTCATTCATTCATTTATATGCTTATAGTTCTGGGGATTCCAGATCCTTGCATATGGAATGCAAGTGCTCTACCACTGTACTGCATCCACAGCCCTTTATTTTTTTGAGATAGGATCTCTCACTAAGTTGTCAAGGCAAGCCTTGAACTTGTGATCCCTGCCTTAGCCTCCCAAGTAGCAGGGATTACAAGCCTGTACCACCATGGCTAACAGGTTTTGTTTTTTAAAAGACAAGGTGGAGAGAGAGAGAGATGGTCTCGCTATGTCTTGAACTCTTGGGCTAAGGTTTCTGCCTTAGACTCCTGAGTAGCCAGGATTACAGGTACATACCACTGCACCCAGCTTAAACTTCTCTATATTTTTAACCCCCAATGGAATATTGATTTAAGCAAGGATTATCAGTGGGTACATAAAGCATTAGATAAACTAATTATAGAAAACATGATTTACATGGTCTCAAAAAAATCATCTCATAGATAACTTCTAATTTTGAAGAAAAAAGATGAACCTTTCTGATAGAGGGTCTGGTGGTTATACCTTATATTAGTGAATAAGTTTGTCATTAACCATTTTTTGGGACTGGCTTTTCTGGTGCAGCAAGAGGTACGCACTCTCATATATTTAGTGTTTATGTCCAAGAGGTTTGACATGAATTCAATTATGAGGAAACACTCAGACAAATCCAGAATGTGAGACATTCTAAAACTTGCCTGGATACTTAAAAAAAGTTATTTCAAGCCAAGAAAGTAAGGGTTCTTTTAAATTTAGAAAGACTAAAGATCCAACAGTCCAGTGTACTGCATGTACCTTGATAGGACTCTGGATCTAAAAAGAATCCACAAAAGATATCTCCAAAGGTATTTGGAGAAATTAATTAGATGATGTTATGGAATTGTTGATAATGTTTTTATGTGAGAATGCTATTTTGGATAGGTAAGAAAAATGTTCTTTTAAGGGATGCTTCTGAAACATTTTGAAGTGACATGTCACGATGTCTACAACTCACTTACAAATGGTTCATCCAAAATACCAATAGTTGTGCATTATTTTCATGTTTACGCTTGCTCATTTTTTTTCCCACTCAAAACTATTTGGTTGATTTTGCCAGTTATATTCTGCATATGAAAGGAATTAGGTAAGCATGTAGATTTGTACAACAGAATTTGAAATTTAAAAGTTTGTACATCTTCCCATGTGGTAGTCTTATTATCAATCAACAAACAGTCATCCTTTTGCTTGAATTTTCTTCTTGGGAAGGCTTTGTGTTGGCTTCTCTGAGTTCTGTCTCTAGTGCTTAACTATACTGGGCCCAGCAGAGAATCCTGGTGGTTTTAGTTCTTCCCTGCCTAACAGTGTGACTGGACTCTCAAGCACAGAGCATCTACTGCTGGGTAGGGTTTTGATGGAAGGATATTTGAGATGTGCTAAACACTGTAAAGGGGACACTTTTTTGGGCAGTAGGGGATTGAACCAAGGGACACTTAACCACTGAGCTACATCCCCAGCCCTTTTTTATTTGAGACAGGGTCTCACTAAATTGCTTATAGCCTCACTAAGTTGCTGAGGCTGGCCTTGAACTTGTGATCCTCCTACCTAAGCCTCCCAAGTCACTGGGATTACAGGCATGCATCACTACGCCTGATTAAGGCGGCACTTTTCTGTTTGGTTTTATTTTTCATTTTCATTTATCTCTTTGAGTAAGGGGATAGAAGTAAGATTGAAAGCTTACTTTGCATTTTTTTTTTTTTTTAACCTGTGCAGGCTCATTAAAAAATAATAATTTGGGGCTGGGGATATGGCTCAAGAGGTAGTGTGCTCGCCTGGCATGCATGGGGTGCTGGGTTTGATCCTCAGCATCACATAAAAATAAAATAAAGATGTTGTGTCCACCGAAAACTAAAAAAAAATATTAAAAAAATTATCTCTCTCTTTTTTAAAAAATTAATAATTTGAGGCCTTTCATACTCAATTGAATTAGGAGTCCCTCAATATCATGATTTAGTCCTGTCTCAGGGCCAGAATCATCCTGCATTTTGTGGCTATTTTAGCTCTGCTGGTACCATGAAGTGATTATTAGTCCATGAATGTTTTGAAAGGTAAGAATTTTCTTTCACAGCTTTTATATAGGTGATGTCAGTATGTGTAAGATGTGATCTCCTAAGGGACAGAATTAATCTAGCCCCTCAGTCACGTATTCTTTTTGTTTGCCTTGTGTTTCAGAACTTAAAACAGCAGTATTACACAGGATACACAGAGAATGAAGTACTGGAAGTCATGCAGCACATGGCCAAAAATGTGGTGAAAGTAAATGAAAACTTAACTAAATTCATCGTAAGTACTTTTGTTTCTGAAGTTCTGGAAAGCATCAGATTATGGATTTTTTGTGTGTGTGTTTATGTTTTCATGTAAATGTATTATTGGCATATGTGAGAATCTTATTTTAGCATAAATTCTTTATTTTTTTCTAGCATAGCAGGAGATGAAACAGTGATAAACCCTAGATGAAGACTTTCTTTGAAACAAGATAGATAGGCTATTCTTGTCTAGGTAGGCCCCAGGTATAGTCAGTCAGTTGATCAGTATTATGTTTTTACTCCATCCTTGTACAAGCATCTTGGCTAGGGGAGGCAGCAAGCAGGGAAGGCTGGCTGGCCTATGATCGGGAAGAGAGAGCAAGGGCCCACCTTGAATGGCTATGTGGAGGTCTTACGTAAGCAGATGGTATTACTCAGGGCCTTGTTTCCAGGTTCTTGGAGCAGTGACTAAAAGGCACTTGATGAGTAGGCATGATGAAACAAGAGGGCAAGAAGCCCCTAGAGGAAGCCTCCTGGGGGCCTGGTATATGTCTGTGTAGCCCACCTATGAGGAGGAATGGAAGGAGTTTTGGGGTTGTCCTGTCCTGTGTGACACCAAATATCAGTGCAAACCAGCAGTCTGGTGATAAACTGCAAGGTGTTTGTACAATAGAAGAATCTCAAGTGACTTCACAATCTGATTTGTTTTCTGGCTTTCTGCCAAAATTTCAGCATGACTTAGCATGGTTTGGAAGTGTAGTGTTGTTAGTCCTGAAGGTATTATCTGGGATTTGCTAAGCACTAGATACCACTCATTATTATTGCCCAGTTGTGATGACACAATAAAGAGCTCATACCTCCCATCCCAGTGTTAGCTCATAAGAGAGGGCTGGCTTCAGTGATTGGACATCATCAGACAATCTGGAGATTACAGTTCTAGCCCTTCAATGCTTGTGAATTAAGCTAGGAATGAGGTCTGAAGTTGGGGTCCTGACATGTGCTTAATCACAAATGACTTCTACAGGCCATCAAGAATAAGTATGCCAGCAGCAAACTCCTGAAGATCAGCACAATCCCTCAGCTGAACTCCAAAACCATCAAAGACCTCGCCTCCCCTCTGATGGAGAGGTCCTAGGCTGCCACACCTTCATCCATGCACTTTTTGTTACTGGTGTGAAACTCTTGATTTTTGTACATAGTCCTCTGGTCTATTTCAAGAAACCTCTTCTCACACAAATTTTCTAAACGTATATTGAAGAAAAATAAAGCTATTGATTTTTCTTAAGCTATTTTGTGTGTATTCATTTGTGTATTCTACAGTGAAGAAATCAGTGGATGCTTGCTTTGACTAGTGTTTTTTTTTTTTTTTTTTGAGCCATTATGAATAGCATGTACATTATTGACTTCATGGGTTTGGGAAAGAAATTCCTACACTATTTACTCAAATGGAAAGAACTGAATTTGTTTTTATTTATTTAATTTTTTAGTTGTAGACTTAAAAAATGGACACAGTTTTTATTATCTTTATATATCTTTATATGGTGCTGAGTATTGAACCCAGTGCCTCACACATGCTAAGCAGGCGCTCTTCCAGTGAGTCACAACCCCAAGCCCCTGAATTTTTTTTCACAATACCTTTATTCCATTTATTTATTTTCATGTGGTGCTGAGAATTGAATCCAGGTCCTCACATGTGCTAGGCAAGCACTCTTACCACTGAGCTACAGCCCTGGCCCCTGAATTTGGTTTTGCTAAACACTAAATCACTTCTAAACTTTGATATGAATACATTGATTCATTAAAAAATTTAAAATGGGATTAGCATGATAATTTCCTTTCTGGAAACTCCTCAATTGCTCTCTAATTCCTACATAGGAACAGCTGGCCCACTAGTCATAATGGATCTCTTTCTCTAAGGCATGGTTGGATATAGAGTCCTGGGAGCCCACAGGTAGAGGAAGGAAATGTGTCAGTGAGTCCTGTTAAAGTTAAAACTTGGAATGCATTTTCCTATTCTGCTTTAGCTAACATATGGTTTAAACGTGAGGGTTTTTGTTTTGGGCGGGGGATATGTGTTTAATTATACACACACACATACACACTTTTTTTTTTTTTTTTTAATTGAACCCAGGGGGTGCTTAATCACCAAGGCACATCCCTAGCCTGTTTTTACATTTTATTAGAGACAGGGTCTCAATGAGTTGCTTAGAACCTTGCTAAGTTGCTGAGGCTGGCTTTGAACCCATAATCCTCCTGCCTCAGCTTCCTGAGTCACTGGGGTTACAGGCATGCACCACTGTGCCCTGCTTAATGTTTTTTAAGGGGGAATGAATCCTCAGTCTCCAACCACTACTTAAAAACAAAGAAAAATCATAAATGTGAATTTCCTCAAGTGGTACATAGATGTAAATTGGTGTTTTTGACAGAAATATGTTAGTCAAATAAAATTGGGGAACATTGCAAATTCTGAAGATTCATACAGGCTCTGAACTTCACAATAAACTTTTTTAACTCAACACTTCCCTAGCCTAGGGTGCAGTGAAAGCTTCTTTTTGCCCCACACAAAACTGCAGTGTTGGTCAGGTCCTATGACCCAGCTGTGATGAATCCCCTTGGCCTGGGAGAATGGTTTCGCTCCCCTTTCTTGAGCAGGCCAGTGCTGCCTGACTAGGATGCTTTTAACTATAGTTTTGAGCATTTAGAGGTGTGGAGTATCTTTATGTATTGAAATTGGAGGGTTTTATAGATAGCCTTGTTGAGGTAGTGAAACATGTGCCTAGAGGCACAGCCAGGTGGTCTGACTAGTGTTACTCGGGGAAGGTCTGGGCAGGAGTTTGGGATGGAGTTATGGAGAGAAAGTATGTGGATTATATGTTAAGCTGTGTTCTGTGACATTCAGTAGTTTGTAAGTCATATTGATGCACATCCACGTTTCTCATTTGTTCTTGTGTGCATCTCTGCCTGGAAGGAGCGGTGACTATGAGAAGGCTATAACTTTGGTGCTCTGGGTAAGTGGCTTCCATAGCTCAGTGTTCATCTCTCAGCCCCACTTCAGTTGAGACCACATGACTACATACTGACCATGTGTACAATTCCCAGGGAATGCCCTTTTAAAGGGAAAGGACTCTCATCATCATCTCTTAACACAGGCTGGACTTGGTAATAGCAGCGAGTCAGGTTTGGGCAGATGGGCTGGCTACAGAATGCGATGTCGTTACTTGTGGCTAGTGATTTTGTGTGTGTGTGTGTGCAAATTTTTTTTCTTAATTTTTTTGAGAGAATTTTTTAATATTTATTTTTCAGTTTTCAGTGGACACAACATCTTTATTTTATTTTTATGTGGTGCTGAGGATCGAACCCAGTGCCCCATGCATGCCAGGCGAGCGCGCTACTGCTTGAGCCACATCCCCAGCCCAAGTTTTAATTTTTAATATGGTAAATATTGATAGCTGTAACTAACAAAAGCCTAACTCTTTGGGGTCCTCAATGATATTGAGAAATGTAAGAGGGTTCTTAGACCAAAGACTGTGAAGTTTGAACACCATGGCCACCCAAGATGGGTGGCCATTGCTCATTGGGTTCTTGGTACTTTAAGCCTTTGGTTGGAGGGATCTGATGCATCTCCACCTGATGTTTGATACTGTTGTATCCTGGGGTTGTGTGTGCACATGGACACCCTGTACAGGATGGCAGTTTGCAGATGAGAGGTATGGATGGCCATTTGATCTCAGGGTAAGAGATTCTTGAACCAATTACTGAACTAGACAGCGAGCAAAATGGCAGGCCTGACTAGATCAGAGACAATAGGAAACCTGTTAATGAATTAAAGACCCTAAAGGGAAAAAAAGCATTTTTCTGAAGACTTTTTAATTAGGGAGAAAAAAAAAGGGGGGGGAAAGGTTATCTCTCACTGATTTTTCCAGTATCCCCCATATTAAATTTCTAAATATGTAGAAATAACTTCAAGAATAAACCAATTTTCTCCAAACTTTTCTTTCTAATAAATCTTTCTAGAATTTCAGTCTCTCCATTTCAGGATCTAAGCTATCTTCATGTGTAAACGTGAATCCATTTGCCTATTCAAGCAAAATCAGTCAAGAGCCTTGAGCCTCGCACTAGGCAATGGCTACAGTGATGAGGGCTGCATCTGTCTTCTCCTTGTATGTTCCTTTTTTCATGTGTGTAGGGTATTAACTTGGTTCCTGTTTTGTTACCTAGAGCCTGAGAGTTCCCAGTTACACACAAATTTAAAATGCCAGTCAAAGGAAAACAAGGAAGGACCACCTTGGCACTTCTGCCTGCAAGAAAGCAGCCTGTGTGCTGTGCTAGTGGCTATTGGAAGTCCAGTCCCAATTCTTGTTCTATCTACCTACCTTCCTTCTACTTTCAGGGAGTCTGTGACTGTGAAGGTACTTTCTAAATACAGAGAGCACTAGTGTCAATAGGATTACCTTTCCTTAATTCATTACATCATGGCTGTATTTTCCTTTTTCCTAACTGGTCATAAAGTAGAACTGAAATACCCTATAAACATTGTCACTGTCATGGAATGATGTTTACTCCCTGTTCTTGAAGTAAATATAAGAGAATTAAACGTTAATCTTCTAAATCTAGATCCATCTCCCCCGCCCTCCCATAGTTAGCCCTTGATCTCGTCCCACGATCTTGAGAATCCTGAAATAGCATAAAGGGCTGCTCAAACTCTTAATTCCCCAATAGCTTTACAATGATTATGACAACTGAATGGAGAACAGGTAGTGACTTGTCATTCTTGAAACCACTCTATTACTGATGGACGTTACCTTGTTTCCAATTTTTCACTATTTACTGCAATAAACATTGTACCAGTTTGCTAGGTCTATCTTTATAAAGTATCACAAATTGGGTAGTTTAAACAAATGAAATTTATTGCTGCACAGTTCTAAGAGTCTGTAAGTCCACAGGGTTGGTTCCTCCTGAGGGTTGAGAGAAGGATCTGCTCCAGGCCTTTCTCCCTGACTTGAAGACAATTGTCTTCTTTTAGCCCCTTATAATTATTATAAGTTATAAAATAACTTCATCTTAATTTTGTTACTTCTGCAAAGACCTTATTTTTAAATAAGGTCATATGCTAATGTACTGGGGTTGTTATAGTTTGGATCTTGAATTTTCCCCCAAGACCCATATGTTGAAAGCTTGGTCCCCAGCCTGTGATGCTTTCAGGAGGTGGTGGAATCTTTAGGAGGTGGAGCCTAGTGGAAAGAAGTTAGGTCATTGGGATGTACCATTAAAGGGACTCCAGACTCTCCTGCTTTTTGCTTCCTGCCTGTCATGGAGTAGCTTCCTCTGCTAAGTGTTCTTCCTTTGATGTGCCGCCATGCCACATGCCCAAAGGTAATGGGGCCTAATAGCCATGGACCGAAGCCTCTGAAACCATGAGCCAACATAAACTTTACCTCTTTTTATATCAGGTATTTGTCAGTAGCAAAAGGGTAACACAGAAAATTGGCTCTGATAAATAGGGTCATTGCTATGACTATACATCACAGTATAATTCAGAATCCTTTGAAATTGGTTCATGAGAGGAGTTTGGAAAGGTTTGGAGCAGTGGGCTAGAGAAAACCTAGAATGCTCTAAGTGGAGCCTAATGGGCAATTTTGCTGAGGGCTTAGAAGATCAAAATGCTGATAGCAATGTGAATAGTAATGGTGACAAAAAATTTGAAGACATTATGTCCATGCCCTGAGACTCTGTGGGAGGCCAGTTGAAAGGTGACAGATTAATTTATGTGGTGGAGAAAAATTTCAAGGCAGTGCACCATTCAGGCAGTGACATGGGTATTACTGGCTGCTTTTAACCAAGTTTATTGTGACAATCGGGAGCAAAGCAAAACAGTAGAAAAAAAATTGGAAAACTTGCAGTTTGGCTAGGAAAGGAGTCCTTTTAAAGGTGCTGCCAAGGAGGGTGCAGTTGCTGTTAAACAGAAGCCAAGCACTTTGCACTGGGGCGATAGGAAAGCTGTCTTGAAGATATGTTAGGATTAGGCCAGACACTCATTTCAAAGACTTGCAGGACTGTCTAGGAATTGTTTCCCTGGAATTTGATTCCCTGTGTGCACTCAGGTAAAGCACTCAGTTCCAACAGGTCCTAGTGGCAGATCATGGTGCCATCATGACTACATGCAGGCATGTAGATCGGAAGAGGTATGCGGTCATGGAGGCTTCTGCCCATATTTCAAAGAAAAACCTCATATGCCAGGCAGTGCAGGGCAGGGTCTGAGTTCCTGCAAGTAGCCTCACAGGGCCAAAGCAAAGCTGCAATCAATGGGACCCCTGAAAGGCAGAAATGCAGGAATGTGGAATGTCTACTAAAGGAAGGTGCCAGAAGTATGCAGAGCCCTCCCAAGAGAGCAGCCAGTGAGACACAGTGTAAGGCCATGGAGTGGGGCTGCCCAAGCTCTTGAAGCACACATTCTGTCAGTGCCCTGAATACCAGACATGGAGCTACAGGATATGACGTTTGCCCTGCTGGGTTCTGGTTTTGCTTTGGTCTAGTCCCTCCTTGCTATTTTCCTATTCCTCTCTTTTGAAATGGAAATGTCTACCCTGTGCCATTGCATCTCAAAAGTATGTAACTGATTTTTACAGGGGCTTAAAGCTAAAAATTTCTGCTTTAAGTCTCAGAGGAGACATTTGAGCACTACTGGAACAGTTAAGACTTTTGGGACTCTTGGGAATGGGCAGAATACTAGTTTGGACTATAATATTGCCCAAAGGCCCATGTATTGAAGACTTGTGGTGCCATTAGATCATGGTGCTGATTCCCAGCTCATGGCACTCTCAGAAGGTGGTGGAGTCTTTGGGAGGCAGGGCTCAGTGGGAGAAGGCTGTGTCCTTGGGGGCAGGCCAATGAAGATGATATTGGGATCCTGGCATATCCCACACTCTTCGCTTTCCAGCTGCTATGAGGTCAGCAGCTGGGCTCCAGTAGGTGCTTCTGCCACGATGTGCTATGCTGCCACAGCACCAAAAGCAGTGGGCCAGTGGTTCAACTGATCATGGATTGAAACTGAGCCACAAAAAGTCTTTTCTCCTACGTTGATTATCTCAGGTATTTGTTACAGTAATGGAAAACCAACACTAGGGGTTGGCTCCAACATCAATTTGAGCCCATGACAAACATGAAAAAACAAAGCAGTTCACTGATTCCTTTATTTATTTGGGAGGTAGGACGAGGGCTGCAGAGAGGGATCACAGGAAAATTATTTATAGTGAAAGGGTCAAGAAAGGTCTGCGGGGACCCACCTGGAAAGCAATGATACTGTTTTTGTAGTTGAAAAGGCATGTCTGAAAGTACCTGATGGGAGTTTTGTAATAAAGCCTACCTTTATGAATGAGTACAGTGGAATACTACTTAGTACATTCATACATGTTTCTACCATCTTGATATTTTTATATATACAGTATATGATCTGTTTTTATAAATGTACAGCTTGGGAAAAAAAGATCTTTCTTATAATAAGTACAGCATTAAACATAACCAACATGGGCCAGCCACATTCCAATTGAAGACCCAGAAAGCAAGGCTGACAGCTCAGTGCCCAGCCCCTTTCCTGCCTTGCAGCCTGATGGCCCCAGCACAGGTAAATCAGTGACCCTCTGCTCTTGAGGGCTCAGAGTCCAACCTGCCCCTGGCATTTGCACAGTAAATGCCTATTCACACCAAGCCCAAACTGCAGAGGGTGGGTCCTCCCTGAAGGAAAGTGGCAGAGAGGAATGTGTGTGTCAGGTATGGAAAACAGGAATGAAAGAAATGTGCTCTTCTACTAAAGGCACTTGTCAGTGGCCATCTATAGCCAATCTCTAGGCCTGGTGAGCAGGTGGGGTGCTTTTGGGTTGAAGCCAACAAGGTCTGAGTGGACCTCACTTATCTTCTCACCAGGTTTAAATACAATAAATAAATCTTGGTGGTGGTTTTGCCCTCCTGGGTTCCTATGAATAGGCTACCTTTTAGGATAAATGGAGTAACACTCCCTGTCCCCAACCCAGACTTTTCCAGAGTCTTCCATGGGAAAGATGCCAGAATAGCTTCAGGTCTTGGAGAAGCAACCGCTCACTGTGGATCAGAAAGGGAGTCTCCAAATGTCCCCTCCCCTGTCTGTGCCTGGAGCTCCTCTGCCCCATGTGTCAGTCTCTGGGTTCCTCAGATCTTGGTCACATAGTTGTTGGGAAACAAGCCCTGCTTGCCTCGTAGTCGACCTGTCCACCAGCCAGAAGGATCTGCAGGGGGAGAAAGAGGTGATTCAAATGACTTCATCCATGCTCTTTTCACATCTTTGTTTTGTGTTATTATGAAAAAGTTTATTGTGAAAAATGACCCTCTCCGCCATGGCAGATACAGAAATGTACCACTCAGATGCCCTTTGAAGAAAGAACCTTCAGCAGGGATATGAGGACAGCTTCAACTGTTAGCTCCCATAAGATCCATCCTAGCCAAACCTGCCCAGGGCAGCTGGGAGACTTTGTCAGGTCATGGTGTCCAGCTTCCTCCCCCTTTTCTTAGGTATTACCACTACTAAACCTATCTCAGAATCTGGAGAACCAGGTCTGTGATGATCCTTCATACACTTGATTTCCCATATTTATTCCAATTCTGTTATGGTTTGGATCTAAAATGCTCATGTGTTAAAGGTCCCCAAGGTAGCATGTTCAGAGGTAAGGCATGTGGAAGGTGATGGGATCATGGGGTTCTAATCTCATCAATAGATTAATTCATAATTTAAAGGGCTATTGGGAGGTTTATTTTTAATTTTGAGACAGGGCTTTGCTGAGTTGCCTAGGCTGGTTTTGAAACTATGATCTTCCTGCCCTAGCCTGTAGCTGGGATTAAAGGTGTGCACCACTGTCTGGCCTGATGAACATTTAAGGAGGTGGGGCCTAGTTAGAATAAGTAGGTCACTAGGGGTGTGCACTTGAAGGTTGTATCTTGTCCTGGCCTCCCTCTCCCCTGCCCCCTCCCTTTCTGGGTGCCATAAGGTGAGTAGTTTGGTGCCACCATGTGCTCCCCATCATGATAGTCGGCCTCATCACAAGCCCACAGCAATAGGGCCAAGCAATGATGAACTAAAGCCTCTGAAACCAAAATAAATCTTTCCTCCTTCAGGTTGTTTTCTCAGGTTTTTTTTTTTTTTTTTTTTTGGTCACAGTGACAGGAAGCTGACTAACAGTCCCTTTACCAGAAATAATTTGGTATATATTCTTTCAGACCTTTTTCCATGTGATTATAAACATGAACAAATCCATTTAAAACAGAAAACAGACCAATTAATACCTATTTATCTAGAACTTCAAAACTTAACAGACATAATCTTTCCATATCTATACTTAATTTTTTAATAGCTGTGTTATATACCAATATTTACATATAATAATTCCCTTATTGAAGGACATTTCTTCCCAATTTTTCATTATTAATACAATCATTGTCCATACATTTATTTTTTCGTACCAGGGATTGTGGATTTTTGGTACCAGGGATTGAACCCTTGGGCACTTAATCACAGAGCCACATAGCCCCAGCCCTTTTTTATATTTTATTAAAGACAGGGTCTCATTGAGTTGCTAAGGGTCTCACTGAGTTGGTTAGGTCCTCACTATATTGCTGAGGCTGGCTTTGAAGTTGCAATCCTCCTGCCTCAGCCTCCTGAGCCGCTGAGATTACAGGTATGTGCCACTGTGCCCAGCCATATGTCTATTTTTATGTCCACATGTAAGTAGTTCTGTAAGGTAGATTTCTGGGTCAAAGAGCACAGACTTCCTATTATATTTTTTATTATTTTTTTAGTTGAATATGGACAGAATATATTTCATTTATTTTTATGTGGTGCTGAGGATTGAACCCAGTGCCTCACCCATGCAAGGTGAGCACTCTACCACTGAGTCACAACCCCAGCCCTAGTATCTTTATTTTGAAAAAAATTATTTTTCGTACTTTCAAGAGGACAATCAGTGAAAACAGATATTCAAATCCCTTCTCTGAGGGGAAAATATATTATCTATTTCTTGTACTTCATGTAAGTCATCATTTAAAAAATTACCCCTTTTGTACACAAATGATAGCATACTGTATGTTCTGCACTTTTAAAAACATTAACAATATATAGTAACAATTATTTCATATCCATGAACAAAGAGCTCCTGAGGAAGAGAGATAGCTAAGTGGTAAATAAAAGCAGCTTCTGTATTCTCTTCTATAGCTGTAATGTTCCACTGTTCATTATGGTCTGTCTGGTTTTCTGTTGCTTGTTCAGCTTTCTTGAAAATTGCAAACATCCCTCTTCTTTTTCTTATGGTGCTGGGGATGGAACCCTGGACCTTGTGTATGCTAGGCAAGGGCTCAACCACTAAGCCACACCACCAGTCACCTATGTTTTTATACTTTTTTAATATTTAAATAGTTGAATCAACAGATCTATTATAGAATTTTTAATATAATTTTTGGGACATCCTTTTTTTTTTTAATAACTTTTAACTTTATTTATTTATTTATTTTATGTGGTGATGAGGATTGAACCCAATGCCTCATGCTTGCTAAGCAAGCTCTCTTCCACTGAGCCACAATCCCAGCCCAGGGAAATCCTTTTTTTTTACACTGATATTAGCAAAACAATACCATACTTTCTGGACTTTTCTTCTCTTTTTTTTAAGTATTGGGGATTGAACCTAGGGGGTGGGGTGGGTACTCTACCACTGAGCTACATCCCCAACCTTTTTTATTTTTTTAGACAAGGTCTTGCTAAGTTACCCAGGGTGGCCTCAAAATTGCAATACTGCTGTCTCAGTTTCCCAAGTAGCTAGGATTATAGGCATGTGCCTAATACTTATCTACTTATATTTGAAATTCTTCTTGGTATAGGGAATGAAGAATAAATCTAAAGTAGTTAATTGATGGGGAATTAAAATTTTGGTAATTATTATTTAAAAAAAAATTTTTAGTTGTAGATGGACACAGTTATATTTATTTATTTATTTGTTTTTATGTGGTGCTGAGGATTGAACCCAGGGCCTCACAGCTGCAAGGCAAGTGCTCTACCACTGAGCTTTAGCCCCAACCCCAAGAATTTGGTAAATATTGCCAAATTTCTTCTAAAAAAAGATATGTATTTCTCCTACTGTTACTAAGAAGAGTACCTATTTTTTTGGTATGTGTGTCATACTGGGGATTAAACCCAGGGCCTCACACATGCTAGGCAGGTGCTTTACCACTGAGCTATATCCCCAGATCCCTATTTTCTTGATTAACTGTAAACATGAGAGTTTATATTCTTACTGCACTCCACAGTTATAAAAATGAGCTTTCAGTAACTCCTTTGGTAGCAAAACTTGACCTGGACCAATATGGATGTGTTCACAATGTCTCTTCTCACTGAGTGTGGATATTTGTTTGAGTTTAGTTTGACCCACAGGGTTGTTATATAATGTATAGCACATATGTCGTTATTAACTCTCTTAACATCTTCCGTTTTGCCTGGGTTGGGGAAATGTGGACTGTCTCACATTTTAATCTTTGCTCATGTTGTAGGTGAAATGTTGACTCTGCATTTCACTCATGATCTGTGAGGCTCTGTTGTCTGCTGCCTTAAAGGCTATGTCCATGTTTGGAATGGATTATTTGGCTATGCACATGGAGATGCTACTTATATGTTTAAGATGTCTTTTCTGGTCTACCAAATATTTTACTTTGCTCATGGTGCTTTTCACATATAGAAGGTTGCAAGTGAGCTTTATGTGGTTAACTTTTGCATGGTTTTGTCTTGCATGAAAGCTTTTCCCATCCAAAGATTAATGTTCTAGGTTTTCTTCCATGACTTTGATAATTTTATCATATATTTTTAGATTTTTAACTCAAATCTGTTGCTTATTTTGTGTATGAGGTAGAGATATAACTTCATTTTTCTCTTCAAAATGTAAAGCAATTGTCTATTCTTTCCCCTCTGTTTAAAAATGCTGCATTTATCATACACTAAATACCTATGTATGTGTGATCTGTATCTAGACTCTATTTCATTTAATTAGATGTCTATCTGTACACTCATAAGTTACAGTGGTAACTAATAGCATATTTTGAAAACTTCTAGGACTATACGTTGTATATACAAATATATAATTGTTTTAATTATAACCAATATGAGAAATGAAAGTAATACTTTTAATTTGAACACTTAAGAAGATTGCATTTAAAAATTCTCTCTCTCTCTCTCTCTCTCTCTCTCTCTCTCTCTCCTCTCTCACTCTCTCTTTAAAAAAAAAAGATTGCATTTAACACTTTGTATAACATTCATATATACACACGAGTATATTTTCACACACATACATATGAGACTATAGTCCAGTTTATAACCTGTTTCCTTTTTCTAATGAACATTTATCATGTCAATAAATAGTATACTTCTATATTATCTTTAGTAAAAAAAAATGTATCAACATTCACTGACTGAATATAGCAGCTTATTTAATCAATATCCTTACTGGATTAGATTTTTTTCAACAGTTTTGCTAAACAAGCCTGGTGATAAAAATCTCATCTGTGTTTAAGAATTCATTTCAGCTGGACATAGTGGCACATGCCTGTAATCCCAGAGCCTTGAGAGGCTGCTGAGGCAGTAGGATCACGAGTACAAAGCCAGCCTCAACAATTTAGCAAGGCCTTAAGCAACTTGGTGAGATCCTGTCTCAAAAAATAAAGGGTTGGAGATGTGGCTTAGTGGTTAAGCGTCCCTGGATTCAATTCCTGGTACCAAAAAGAAAAAAGTTTGTTTCAACCCTGATATCTTTGAGGAGGACACTAAAAAGCCTGTAGACAACTAGAACAATAACACTCAGAGGCCATTTTGAGGGAAACTGTCCAGGGTCCATAATTCTCCTTATAATGATCTCATGTGATGAAGGAACCTGTTAAAATTCCTGGAACTATCCTGAAAGTTAAATTTGCCCAAAACTACTGTCCACTCAGTTTGTGCTTGCTCTGTTTATAAACCATGAACCTCACTGTCTTCACAAGTTCTCTGAAGCCTGATATTCGGGACCTTCTATCCTCAGGCCATTTCTACCATCTTCTCATCTCTATGACATCTCTTTGGGGATTCTGTATCATGGTCAAGGATCAACTTGCTTTAATCTGCTTTTTCTGGTCTTCATGAGTTTTCTGTCTCTGTCCTAAGAGAACTCTTCCTATCTTTCACCACAAACTTCATAGGGACTCTTTTGACAACTTAAGTCAGTTATCTTTGGTTTTTATGTTTTCATAAACACTTATCTTCGCTCCCAAGTTAAGAAAGCCCTCAGCCAAGCCTAAGGACCTCTTTGACAATGGACACTCTAGGTTGCTTCTCTGGCTTCTATTCTATCTACCTTCACTATCAAGAAACTTGAGGTTTGAGTTGGGTAGACCTCCACCTATTTTCTAGGGCCATTCCTTGCAGGACTAAGCCACTCAGGTTACAGTCTTTGTCTTGCTACTGAACTTGATAGAGGGATGGGCAACTGACTAATTTGGTCCAATCGGACTGAAATTTAGGACTTTTGTCCAGTGGTTAAGAAGTTTCAGAGGTAAGGCAGATTTCATACATGGCCTGCAATTCTGCTTCCTTTTTGCCACCACAAACAAAAAAATGGCTTGAGAAGGGAGTACATACAAAGAAGAGGGCAGAACTAAATGAAGCATTAAAAAAAAAAGGAAGCTGGCCTCTTGAAGCTGCCTCAGGCCTGACCTGCCTCTACACATTTCAGTCAGAGAAGCCCATAAATTCCCTTCATGTTTAGACTAGTTATATAGCAAAGTAACTGCATATTCTTTGGATACAGCCAGTCATGCACTTACCTTCTTTAATAATATCAATAATGTCATTGGCATTAAAGCTGAGTTCATCTGTGTCCTGAGCATCATAGGCATACAAAGCCTTGCACTGTGGCACCTGGGGCTTGGGCTTGGGCTGGGGCTTTGGTCTGCCACCTGCTGGTGGAGGCCGACTGGTCGTCTGTCTGCGGACACTGTGGAGAGAGTGGAAGAAGATGAGAGATGGGAACCAACAGGGGCAGCAGTACCTATGGTGGACATTGTGTTATTCAAGTCTAAACCTACTTCCATCCTTAGAAGCTATATGGCCCAGAGCGCACTCCCTGAACTTTCTCCAAGAATAAAAATACCGTCTCTGACATAGCTCTTTATAAACATTAGCTGCTGTTATTATCGTGTCCTCAGCATAGAAAGAAATGTGGAAAAGACATCTAAACATTTAAATAATGAAGTCACATATCTATTCCTTCTTCCCCAACTTTGGAAACATAACATTTTCCAGTGCCACAAAAGCATGCGGGTACTTCTTTTTAACTGCATTCCCTTCCAGAATTAACTCTACATTTTCTATCAGTAATTCTCCTGCTTGTCTTTACTGTTTCACCACACATGCAAATATCCTTGAACAACATCATGTCTGCTGTTTTTGTGGCTGTATAAAAGGAATCATTGTATGTTTTTCAGATGTGCCCTGTTGAATGTAGTTGTAGTTCACTCATCCTTGCTGCTTTACACTATCAATTGCATGAACATGCCACAACTTACTCATCCAGTCTTGTGCTGAAGATCACTGAATAGTTCCAGTTTTCACTATTATGAATAAATATTTCTGTGAATATTCTCATACAGGAGTATATCCAGTTTCTTAATATCAGCATTAGTGATGTTTGGGACTGGATAATTCTTTGTTGTGTGGGGTATGTGTGCGTGTGCACTTTCATTGCACTGAAGGGGGTTTAGCAGCATCCCTGGCCTCTTCCCTGACCTCTACCTACTGGATGCCAGGACCAATCCCCCATAATGGTGGTCAAAAATATGTCCAGTGTTTTAACACTAACCAAGATCCTTGAGCTTTGAATTTCTTCTTTATCTATACACTGTGCTATTCAAGTCACCATTCATAGTGTCCCAAGGCATGTAACTATAACTTGTTCCATTTTAGCGATCTCTTTAAACTTGTATCTGAAACAATAAATGTTTATAAAAAGCATTTTTGATAGGGAAACAAGAATCATTCCCCCTCCCCACTTGGCTTAAAAACAAATCAGGGTAAAGCCTATATATTCATTTGCTATAAAAGAAATTTAAAATTTCTTCTAAAAAGTGTTGAGTAGAAACTCAAAGTCTGGGAATGGCTCTTAGGTCTGTCATGTCTGTTAACACCTACACAACAGGAGGAGGGAGGAAAAGGGTCTTTCCAGCCCTTAAATTCTGAAATGAATAATCACATTCAGTTTTGGGCTGGCTCTTGAAGGCCACAGCACAATGTCCTTGCTAAAGTCCTGTACTGACAGATGTTCATTGGGAGAGAGGGGACTGACTGGCAGCCCCAGCAGGGGTGGGGCTCCTTAGATGGCTCTTTCCATACCCTGAGTGGGAGGGAACAAATCCTGAAGCTATTCTGGCTCCATTTCTCTCAGGCCAACATACACAAAGCACTTTTCTCTGATGGCAGAGGAAAGGCATCTTATAAATCATTAGCATGACTTCACTTCCTACCTAGTGTCCATTGGAAATCCCCATTCTCTGTTGGAGAAGTGCTGGCGGCTCTGAAAGCTGGCCAAGCAGGCAGGCTTTTGATGAAGCACCCTATATATTGGGGATGTGTCAGCATTTGGTTAATAAAAGCCATTAGCCTGGATATCAGAAGTCATCTGACTTCCCAGCAGCAAGGAATGCAAGGGAGTGGGCTGTGCACCAGAACACCCCTGGGGTGGGGGAGGAAGCCTGCAGCCCAGCAGTAGACCATAGTTGGAAGTGCATGTGCTCAATGCACACATACATGTTTTTGTATACACCTGTTGTCCTCAGAGAGATATGTGGCCTCTTGTATGTCGGCGGGGGAATGAGTTGGTGTAGATAACAGAGGCCTCTGGAGTTCAATAGTGTTAGAACTTAGTTACAGTTGCCTACTGGGGGAGGGAGTGAGACTATTTAGAGGGAAGATAAAATGAGTGAATCCCTGAGAGAAGACTATCTACATGGGCAGCCATGTGGCATCACTACCACCAATCCCTGCTCTGTCTGCCTCCTGCTCTGACCAAGTCCTCTCTCTTCTTCCTCCTTCATGTCTTTTCTGCCAGATAATTCCTTTCTGAGACTTAAGTATCACCTTAAATCTGACCATCACCTTAGCTCAGTTTTAATTAGTTCACTCCATCTCCCCCTGAAAATCTTTCTAACAGCTTCTCTCTGCTCTTAGGAAAAAGACCAAAACCCTTTATGGCACCTACAAAGTCTCTGCCAGGTATGTCCCCAGCTCACATCCCAGCTGCACATTGTGCCACACTGGTGCCTTCCTACATTTCTTCATTAGCCCCAGCTGAGGGTAGAACTCCTTGTCTCCACACCCCTAGCTTGCATCCTATTTACCTTGAAAGGCAATATTTTGTGCCCAAGATCAGGAACAAACAAGGATGTCAGTGATTACCATTCCTGTTCAGTACCATACTAGAAACTCTGGCCAGGGCTTTTAGGCGCAAAAATTAAAAGGCATCCAGACTGGGAAAATAGTGGAAATACCTTTACTTGCAGATGAGATTATCTTGCATGGAAACAATTTTAAGGAATAAACTAAAAAATTATTAGAATAAGTGAATTATTAAGATGCTAGAATTTTTTATACAATATAAAATCCACATATAAAACTCAGCTATATCTCTATGCACAGCAAGAAATCCAAAAATGAAATTGAGAAAACAATCCCACATCAAAAAAGAACACTTAGAAATAAATTTAACAACAGTATGATTCTATTTATGTGAAATGTCCATAACAGGCTAGTCTAGATTGATAGAAAATAGACTAGTAACTACATAGGGCTGGGGTAGTGGATATGGGAATGGTGTTTTGGGGGGGGGGGTGATGAAAATGTTTTAAGTTAACTTATGATGATGTTTGCACAACTCTGAATATACTGAAAAAATGTTGAACTATACATTTTAAACAGATTAATTTTGTGGTATATAAATGATATCTGAATGAAGTTTTTTAAAAAAAAAAAAGTAAATAGGGGAGGTTTGCACAATTCTCCGAATGTACTGAAAACTGTTGAACTGAACATTTTAAATAGGTTCATTTTATGGTATATAAATCACATCTCACATGAAGTTGCTTTTTTTAAAAAAAGTAAATAGAATGGGCCTCTTTGGGTTGTGCAATGCATCATTAAGCCCTGGAGTGTCCCTGCTGGCTTGTATGTCAGGCAGCTGCTGGGGAGTGTCCTAGGCACAGGTCAGAGTGAAGGTGGGGAGGATCATTCAAACACCTGACTGCCCAAAGCCCCTGCATGAACTTTGATCCCAAGGCATCAGTGGCCACTTCCTCAGGATAAATGGCTATTGGTCAAAGCAGAAAAGGTATTATCTGGGGAATTGGGGTTCCTGTGTAGACCCATGGAAACAGCTGGTTTGATTGTTCTAGGCCCCAAACAAATGCTACCGTGCTGGAAACACAAGGCCATTAAGCTCTTGATTGAATGGAGTTCACAGCACTTTATAGCTGGAGATGGGAAAGACCAGGGAAGTTTTGAGACAAGGTGTTTTCTGGGTAGCAGCGGGTAAACAGATTTGGAGAAGGAGTGGATGGTGGGTGGAGGTAGAGAAGAGCTCTGCCTGTTGCATTAGGAATGGCTACATTAAGGCAACACTGAGGTCAGCCTGGTCTGGCTCTTCCCTGTAACTAAGAAGAGATGCAAAGTTCTCCAAGAGGATAGCACATTCCCAAAGTGATCTAGAGTCAGAGCATGAATCTCCTTCCCATGACCATCTTGCCTCATTCTCACAACTGTCTGCACTCTTGTGAGTGTCAGTACATGGGACGTCTCCTGGGAGCCCAGGTCTTAGCTGTCTGAAGTATAGGCAAACTTGCCTTAGCTGGGCTTGCTCTGCAGCAGGCATTTTCATAGATGCTCCTTCATTTAACAGTCGTGACACTCCTGTGAAATAACTAATGGAGGTTCTTGGGATTACAATGCAGTAGGATATGCATAAGACTCCTTGAGCTCCAGCCACACTGACTGCTCTGGCTCACAGATCTGGTCAGGCTCCCATGGCCTGTCCCCTAAGCCCCAAGCAGCATGGCCAATTCCTGCTCAGGCCCCAGAGCTCTTTTCCATCACCACTTTCTCACATCCAGACAAATGCCTTACCATTTCTGCTCATAGCCCATGTGTCCTTCAGAGCAGGGGTCTGACTGTATAGTGACTTGTGTAACTATGAGGCTAACTCCCTGAGAAGACAGTAGGCACCATGGGACATGGCCTAAAACTTTCTGTGCTCACCACTGTGGTCTCCAGCCCTGGGAACACAGTGTGGCTCAAACTATAGGCTCTGATAGGGTGACAGAGTAAAGCAGGAGGGGGACATTGACTACCAGTCAGTGTGCTAAGTTTGAGGCCTGGCTCTACCATGGGCTGGCACATATTCTAGTCACTTCACCTCTTTCAGGGCTTAGGGTCTCCATCTATAAAACATGAGACAATTCAAGCAATGGTCCCAGTCCTTTTTCTAATTCTAACAAAACTTTACAGAGAGCATTCTACTGTAAGATGTACACAGGAAGTCTGCTGATGAAGCAGTGACAGTCTACAGTTCACCAAGCTGGAAACCTCCAAATTCTAGTGTAGGACACAGTCCACCAGAATAGCCATTTTTCCAGCTCTGTTAGGCCCCAACAGTCTCAAAAACCCAATTCCCTTTCTGTCACTAGGTGGCGATCCTGTGTAATTAATAATGAGACAAAATGATTTTCAGCAAACTGCAAAAAAAATGATTAATGAGGACTTTTAGGCATCAGGGGTGTCAACTCCCAGCCGAGGAGACTGGCCAACCTAGTGAAGAAGGGATTATAGACCTTCTTACACAGCAAACAAAACCCTTATGCCCACTGAGTTGGAATGAGCTCAGGCCAGCTTGTGAGAGTCTATTGTTTAAACTTTCAAGAATTTTGTGAAGTAGTTGTTAAACAAGGTCATTATTAAAAGTTAAATCATATGAACTTACAATAGAATATGTTGTATTAGAAGGACAATAAATACTTATGACTCATCTCTTCCTAAATATTTTACTTCTCTCTATGCTCTTCAAGTTATTCATGTCTATGATGTGTGCTAGAAATACCATGTAATGGTGTGCAACTGCCTATCATTTCCCAACTCTGCTCAGTGGTAGCCATGCTGGGTAGCTTGAAGTTGGCCATGTGTTAGTATTTAACCACAGAGAATGGTAAATGTTACAACTCAGGCCCTTTTTATCCTGAGTTGCCATTGTTTGTCAGCAAACTACTGTTTTCATGGTATCCTTCCAATAACCCACATTCATTCTGGTCTAAAAATTGTTTGCCTACATTTGTACTAGCTATGCAGGATTTAGATAATTTTGACACCTCTGGTATTTTGTGATATTTGAATTTCTAATAAACCTCACAGGATTAAAAACTGTGCTATAAAAACAATTCTTTCATTGGGATAATGGAGGTTGCATCAAGAATTTCAGACTAATAATTTCAAACAATTATTAATCCTGTTGACATTTCAAATATAAAGGTTTATATATTTGTGTGTGTGTGCATATATATAAATGCACACACACATGCATGTTAGTATATAGTTATAAAACTATATATCACTGAGCAAATGTTTCATTATATGTCATTTTTGTACAACAAAATTTACTTTTCCTAGTACTTGAGCCATCATTTCAGAGCAATTTGTACACTTTCCACTCTTACCCATTAACATAAACACATGAAAGAGCAGAACTATAGCGCTTTTTTTTTTTTTTTTTTTTTTGTAGCAGGTTCTTTTTTTTCCTGAGGCGGCATTAGGTCTCAAATATAATCACCTTACAATCCATAGGGTAAATAATGTTTCCTGATGAAAGAAGCACATTACATCTGGTTTGCTTCATGAAAATTTGCACTATAAGTTACATGCTCTATTAGTAACTGGGGAAGACCAGGGAAAGCCTTTGGGCCAAGATGTTAGGATGCCAGCTGACACAAGGTTTCTTGGTCACTTGTCAAATCTCACAATAGGCCAAGGCCCACCAAAAAAACAAAACCCTAAATGATGTCAAATTTCTCCAAATTGAGGGCTACTTGTCTGCCCTGGTCATATTGCTCATTTCCCATGGGATGTGGGTTGTTATGGTTATTGGGGCTAAGTCCTAATTTAGTTGGAATAGTACAGAGCAAAAAAGAAGTTTGTGACTTTTATTTAAGTTGTCCAAATAGAGTTCTAGTGTCTAGTGACTGTTGCAATGTGACCAGACAACTCTGCTCTGCTGTTGGTCTGTGCCACAGACAGCAGCACAGCTATTCTTGTGGATGTGCTGGGGAAAAGGGCTCTCCCTGTCTTGGTTTCCTGTGGCTGCCCATTTCCCCCATTAAAGCAAGCAATGTCTTTTTTTTTAATTTATTTTTTAGTTATAGGTGGACACAATATCTTTATTTTATTTTTATGTGGTGCTGAGGATCAAACCCAGGGCCTCATGCATGGTAGGCGAGTGCTCTACCTCTGAGCCACAACCCAGCCCAAGGCAAGCAATGTCTAAAGCATAGACCTTCAGAGTCCAAAACTTATGTAGGCCAGAAATTTTGGTGTTTTTGTTTTGTTTTTCTTCCTCCTGCTTTTTGGAGTGCTGGGCATAGAATCCAAGGCCTTGCACATGCTAGGCAAGTGCTCTACCAGAGCAAAATCTCTAGCCCTTGGGTTCTTGAGGACAAAGCCTCTAAGCTAGGGAATACCCACTTCTCAATTCTGGCAGAATATTAAAATTTCCCTTTAAGACAGATGAATAATGATAATGAAACAAATGCAAAAGAATTTTCTGGCTTGGGTTGTTCCATAGTGGTAGAGCACATGCCCAGCATGTGTGAAATCCTGGGTTCAATTCACAGTATCTCAAAAAGCTGAAAACAAAACCAAATTCAAGTTGCATTGTGATTTACAGTATACAAAGCCTTTATTTATTTATTGACTTTAACTCAGGGGGACTGGGCCAAAGAGCCACATCCCCAGCCCAATTTTGTTATTTTATTTAGAGACAGGGTCTCACTGAGTTGTTTAGTGCCTCGCTTTTGCTGAGACTAACTCTGAACTCATGATCCTCCTGCCTCAGCCTCCCAAGCCACTGGGATTATAGGCATGGGTACCATGCCTGGCCTTTATTTACTCTTTAAGAGAACCCTGGGGAGTAAGTTTTAAAATTATTATCTTATTATTATTTCTACTGCATGTGAGCATACTAAGGCATAGGATGTTTAAGTAACTAAATGACAAGCATCAGGTACCACACAGAAGGCACATGGGAAGTTGGCTCAGTGTCTGAGTGCTTGCCTAGCATGCACAGGGTCCTGAGTTCAAGCACAACAAACAAAGTAACACAAAACCTCAATAAATAATCTGATGAATGAAACAAAAAGGAAAAAAATGGGACCAGACTCATACCCAGTTCTTGCTATTACAAATCCTTACTGTCTGCATTCCCCCATGCTATCCTTTGTGACCTTTCAAGAAGGTCCCAGGCTCATATGAGAGTGTGCCTTGTCTCTGCCAGGGAGAGCTGGAATTAGGCTTTCAAATATCACCTCTTTGTTGTGCAAATGTGAAATATATGTCTTGAAATTCCAACACGGAAAATAATGGCATTTTACTTCTGGCTCTTAAAATACGCTCTGTTCCAAAAGGTTGAATCTATAAACATTACTGGAAATGTGGGAATGGATGCCAGGAATTCCTGAACTCCATGTCTGCCTGGGCCAGGTTAAATCTGCTGCTCCTATAGATTACTGGTTGAGAAATATTGCTATTGGATGCTTGTTGGAAATTTTTAGCACTTTGAAAATATGACTCCATTAGGAGAGTCTTGATGAGAGACATACAGGCAGCATTTAAATATTTCTTTTGACCCCAGCTTTGTGGTGTGGCCAGAAGCCCTAGCCTGAGCACTTACATTATTTTTCTGTTTCCCCAACTTGAGTTGGATCAATCTCTGGAGTATATGAAATTTACTGAAGTTGTCCTCTCATGAAACAGACCACAGGATTAAAAAGGGGAATAGACATTTCCAGTCTGAGTTTTAATGATTCCAATAATGATTATGCACGTTAGGAGGAAAAGTTGCAAAGCATTCCTAAAAGTGTGCCTAAGAAGACAGGGCAAAGGTGGAGAAGCAGGCTTTTACCTGGCTGTTGCCTAGCCTCTTCCCTTTCCTTTAGAATCAGAAAAAATCTTTAACCTGAATCAGACTTTTCAGAAGCTATGCTAAAGGATAATGATTCCCTCTGCATATCTCTCAGTGTTTTTTGAAGAATGATGATAACAACAAAGACAACAATGGCTACATGTGAGTAAGTATTGCAATACAAGGGTACAGAATGCAGCTGGGATGGAAATTAATTTAGTGAAGTCTTCATGCTCTCTCCAAAAACAACTGACTGAACAAAAAAAAAAAAAAAAAAAAAAAAAAAAAGATACTTTCCTGAATTAACCTTAGGTGCTAATTAAATCATTTGATTTTATCCATATTACTTGATCAAAAAGAAGTGATTGCATATGCTAAATATGTCTATAATGAAAAGTACATTGAGGGAAGGGGAACGTAAAGGTAAACATAGGGTATGAAAGCCCAGGAAAGAAAAACTATAGCAGACTTATTTATGAATTGATAAATTCAAGATGACTGTTTAGAATTTTGATGTAAATAGGAAGACTCCTGTATCTGAAAGTAAAGGGTCAAAGCTCAGGATACCAAACTTCCAATGTGCTCCAATAACCTCCCATGGAATAAATGCAATTAGTGTTTTCTTGGCAAAGAGTAGAAGCTGTTAAATTTAGGTAACCACAAGGCTCCTGAAATGCCATGTCTGCAGTCCCTGGCAACATCAGACACTCTTAATTTTCACATTTATATGTTTTAGAAAATAAATATTAAGACAGAATTCAGCCTTTGACCGAATTCCTGTTTTCTAAGGAATGTCTGCATGGCAGACTGAAGTGTATAAGGAGGAGGCTGGCTAGGATTCTTGTAGCTATTGGACTTAGCATGATTAATAATAGAGTTTTCCACACAACAGTCAGGAAAATGGAAGTGCCTAGTGGATGAAGGTGTCCTCTCCTTCCAGCCTCTCATAGCCAGTCTCCAAGATAGCACTGCCTGTGCCTGGTCTTTAGACCTGGAGGTGGTAAAGGGTAAGAGAAAACTAAAACAGGGAACCACACCTCGAGGACTGGAAGGGAGCAGCCTCAGTTAAGACACAATGTTCCTAAATTGCCTACTTTTGGCTGACAGATGCTCCCAGCTGGCCCATGTGCAAGCCTGTAACTTGCAAAGCAGGCTGAAAAGATGGTCTTATTTGCCAAAACCAAACCGAGTAGGAAGCTAGCAGGCAGAGCTAAGAGATCTGGTGCATTCTGTTGATTGCTTTTAATTCCCTGCCTACTTTGGGAAACCAAACTGGGTCTAGGAGAAATCGTGTGACTATTTTAATGATGTTCTCCATCTGAATAGTCTGGGTGTGGGTTATAGAGTGAAAAATCCCATTACCTTAATAGCATATTTGGAATGTACCTTTAAAGAGAACCTCCCCTGGCTTTATCAATCAGACAATAGTGCAGCACTGGCATTGCCTGGAAACTTGGTAGAAATGTAAATTCTTGGGCCCTACCCCAGACCTATAGATATAGCCCCCTGGAAGTAGGCTGATAAATTTTCCAGGTGATTCTGATCAACAGAATTTGAGAACTACTGCTTTAGATTAATCCAGTCAGGTAAAATCTGGCCATTAGAACTGGTAGGATAGCTACTTACCCAGGACTGGGGGAAAGGAAGTAAAGAAAAAGAGAGAGAGTATATGGGCAAGAGAATGCACACACTAGTGAAGGTTGGTGTTCACACTCCTGATGGTCATCCTAGTATTTAGTGGGGTATTTAGTGGGGATTAAACACAGCGGCACTCTGCCACTGAACTACATTCCCAGCCCATGCCCCCTCCACCACCACCTTTTTGAGACAGGGTATTGTTAATTTCCTGAGGCTGGACTTGAACTTGCAGTCTTCCTGTCTCACCCTCCTAAATTGCTGGAATTACAGACATATAACCCCATGCCTGGCCCTGATGGCCATCTTTATGATCTAACTAAGGTGTTTTCCAAACTGTGACCCAAATGGGGTAATGATGTAAGACTTGCTAGGGGAAAAGGAATACCGTGAGAGAACATGGTAAAGTTTCTACCAACTTTGTGATCTTTAGGAGGAAGTGTCCAAATCAGGAAAAATATCTAACAGTGGTGGGTGAAGGAAGGAGTTATTATTTCTGTCCCAGCACAGGTCTGTTTTGTACACAAGTCTCCTAATCATTTAAAACTTCTTCACTGTTCTATCTAGAGACATGGAAAGAGCAAAAAGCGGAGTGGGCATGAGGGAGGGGAAGAGTAAGAAGGTGGGCTGAAGCAGGCCATTTACTAAATTCAACCTTGCAGAGGAAGATTCCTGAAAGTCACTTGTCCAACTATCATGAGATAATAGTTATCTCATCATCCTCAAGCTACAGTTGACTGAGTAGTCTCCCACCTGCTAAGTAACATGCTAAATATTTTGTGTGTATACTTTTCCCACCCTGTAAGCTTGATGGGTATTACATCAATGTACACAGTTCAAAAAGGTAAAGTAGCAGGTCCAATGTTAGAAAGGAAATAGAAGCTAAAATAGTATTCTCTTCCAGGTCTCACTTCCCCCTTCTCTGTCATTTGAGAATATTGCTTATAGCATTCTATGTAGTGATTTCCACACACTCTGTGCCTAGGTGTTAAGGTATTCCCTGTATCTCAGGGAAGTTCACCCTTGAGCACCTAGAATGTAGCTGGCACCAGAGTCTAGTGTTCCCTCACTAGTTTTTCAGCTGCACCTAGTCCTATCCCCCAGGTCATGTCTATTCTCATTTTTACACCGTCAGTCCTTTGAATGTCTACAGGAGTTCTAGGAATCCTTGCCTCCTTAGGCTGAAGAGCCTGGGTTCCTTTCACTGCTCTTCATTTTCTTTTCTAGGAAGGCAGAGAGGCTCTCATGCTGAGGCCACGAAGAGCAGTAGTCTTAAACATCCACATCTCATAGGACACTGGGATGCTATTCTTAATGTTGCTAAGACTCTAAGCAATTATGTTTATGCAACTGCAGGCACAGATGGAAGTAAAAAAATCCCATTATTCCTCAATTGTGTCAGACTGAAAAAAAGGTTATAAAGTAATGGAATCTCAGGGCTGAGAGGACCTGTCTTCTACTGTTTCTAAGATAAGCTGTCTCTACAGAATGAAATGCATTGTGAGCTATCGACTTGGCTGCATATTTAGAAATGTCAGCCAAAGCTCCAAAGCTTTGGGTCATGAATTACAGCATTTGGGTGGAAAACTGAACTTTAGACTTGTACATTGACAGCCTAGAGAAGTCTCTGAACCCTTGGCATAATCAATGGAGATAAAGCTTGCCAGCTTCACATTATAAGAGATGGCAATCTTACCCGGCAGCACCCTGGTCCGGGACCTTGAGGAAATCCAGGCTCTCGGGCGTCTGTGACACTCGGTCAGAGCCTGTGGACTGTTGCCGTGGCAAGGGTGGGCGGATCATGGAGGTATAGAGGCTTTTCTGATTGGACCTCTGGTTTCCAGGAATGTGGGGATGTGGCACAAACTGGTTTTTGATGATGCCATTCTGATGGTATCCTACAGGAAAAGAGAAAAAAAACAAAGCTTAATTGTTTTCAATTCTTTCCCAAAAGGCTTTCCAAAAAATTACTTTCAGCTACTAGTGAATGGCAAGTGAATTAACATATCAGTTTTCCTATGGAGAGTACTATTGCTAAAATACTGCATGTAGATCTAATAATCTAACTGTTTTCCCCCTCAGTTCTACTGAGTTCTGATCAACAAATAAAATTGTATAACTTAAGGTATAACAAGGTGAAAGAGCTAATAATAATACAGAGTAAACTGCCCAGGAAGCACCTGGAAAACTCAGCACATGCTTGTCAAATTTGACAATAGAATCCCCAGATGGTCAGGGTTTCGAAGCCCATGGTCAAGGAAGGCTTGTAGCTAGCTGGCAGGCATGTCCTTGGGCTAAGAAAATTATGAGGCTATGACTCAAGAGGGCAGGCCAACAGATGTTTAAACAGCTGGACATCCATTTTCAAGGGGTCCATCTTATGTGTCTTTGGCAAGAACCTGTTGTGTGCAGTGGAGGAGTACTCCACAGACAAGAGAAATGTGACCACCCAGTTGGATCAATCCAGGCAGAGCAAGCTCTCTTAGTCAAATGTCAATTTCTAGTAAAGATCACACAAATTGCATTAGCCAGTAAGTAATGGATGTATTATAGTGATAAGCTCAAAATCATAGGTCTTGTCTAAAAGGGGCATTATCATTCCATGCCTTCTATGAGAAAGCCCTTTACGTCTTCTACATGACAGATCTGGGCAGGGTGAAGAACAAGACTCCCAAAGGCCCACTTGAGTAGGCTGTACCATAATACCTCTTTTGACCACATTGAGAGAACTCTTTGGAGTCACTGGAATGACTCTTCATTTATAAAGGTTCTGGCTCTTAGTATTACATTGATCTTAACCTAGATAACTGTCTTTCCGAGTATCAGTTTCTTCATTAGAGAGCCGGGCACACATTTGTAATCCCAGAATCTTGGGAGGCTGAAGGAGGAGGATTGCAAGTTTGAGGCCAGCCTCATCAACTTAGTGAGGCCCTAAACAACTTAGCAAGACCTGTCTCAAAATAAAAAATAAAAAGGGCTGGGGATGTGGCTCAGTGGTTAACTGTCCCTGGGTTCAATCCCTGGTGCCAAAAAATAAAAAAGAAAAACCAAAACCACCACCACCACCACAACCACAAAAAAAAACCAAGAAGACTAGGGCAGAATCCACTTGATTACTTCTAGTTATGACATGCATTTCTGTTCATCTTTATATTCTTCTTATTGCAAAGTAGAAAGGTGTGCTATTTTCCTCCCCAGTAATAATAGAGTTCCTACTTTGAATAACAGTTCTCTAGGTTGGAACTTTAAAGAACATAGTTCTCTATCCAGCCATCTCTCTTGCCATATCCTCCCAACCCATCTCTCAGGGTGGATCAGAACCAGACCTCTAGAGGCAAACGATCTTCTTCCCTCTTCATCTTACCCAGTGAATGGGATTTGAATGGGCTCCCCATGGTATCTGAGGATAGGGAGGAAGGCCCCACTTACTGCTAAAGTACCAAGGAAAGCAAAGGGGCATGTCAGAGGGGGATGTGCCCCAGGGCAGTGACCCTCAAAGTGTCCAGAGACAGGCAGCTTTATATGTAGCTCAAAACCCACTTGCTCACATAAATTCAGGAATTAAGAATAACATGAAGAGGGGCTGGGGTTATGGCTCAGCGGTAGAGCGCTCGCCTCGCACATGCAAGATCCTGGATTTGATCCTCAGCACCACATAAAAATAAATAAATAAATAAACGTTATTGGTACAACTACAAAAAAATAAATATTAAAAAAAAAAAAAAAAGAATAGGGCTGGGGATGTGGCTCAAGCGGTAGCGCGCTCGCCTGGCATGCGTGCGGCCCAGGTTCGATCCTCAGCACCACATACCAACAAAGATGTTGTGTCCGCCTAGAACTAAAAAATAAATATTAAAAAAAATTCTCTCTCTCACACTGGAAAGACTGTGTGAACCCATGTTTAAAAAAAAAAAAAAGAATAACATGTAGAAACATTCATAGCAACTTGACACACATATCTTAAGTCTGCTGAATCTAAGAACAAAAAATTTGCCTTATATTTTTATGCTTTAACAATTACTTTAGTCTACAAATACATTTTTATTATGTCTTATAAAAGTATGGTTTGTAATGAACTGGAATTTTTAAAAAAACCTAAAAATTAAAAATCTTGTTTTTTCACTTTCACAGTTTGAAAAATAGTGATCTAATGAATTTAGGTTCAATGACTCATTAGACTTAGAGAGGTTGGGAACCATGCTTAAAGTCAAATGCACTGTGGCCTGATTTAGCCTGAAAGACTACTTTGGCCAAACTGAGGCAAAGGAGCTTTCCAGGTCCAGACTACAATGCTACACTGGAGCCGCTGCCTAAGTAACAATGTAATATTAACATTGCTTCTCTCAGGTTTCTTCCAGCTTGATTTTTCCTCCAATATAAAAGAGAGCAGGAGCAGCAGCTGGGCTAAAGCAGGATAGAGACTCTTAAAGAGAACTGGTTTCTCATTTGCCAGGCCCCAGTATCCATAACTCAGAGTAACACTGTGAGACTTCAGAGCAGGAGACTAAAGAACTGCCTTGTAATGCCAATTGGGAACATCAGTATAAATAGGATTCTCTTCTCTGGGATGATTTGCCAAATGTGGCCCTAAAATGACCTTTTCAGGCTTAGAATCCTAAATTAATATCAAACCCCTGGGAATAGGTTTTTATGAAGTGAACTTTGTGAGTGAAGAAGAGACATTTTGTGAATTTTCAAAGTGCTATTCGAGGCAGTAGGGAAGTGTCTCAATGGCAGAGCGCTTGCCTAACTAATATGAAGCACCAGGTCCATCCTCAGTGCTGTAAAGAAAAAGAAGGAAGGAAGAAAGAAAGTGCCTCAAATACAAAGCAGATTTGTATGGGGCAAAAACTCTTAAGTTTATCTCTTAAGGTTTGAAGTTTATTGGTCTGCAAATTGTATTTTTATTTAAAAAAATAATAAATATGAAATAAGGGCCCCAAAAGCTTTTGTAACGGGCTGAGGATATAGTTCAGTTGGTAGAGTGCTTGCCTTGCATGCACAAGGCCATGGGTTCTAATCCCCAGCACCACAAAAAAAAAAAAAAAAAAACCAAAACAAAAAACAAACTTTTGTAACTCTCCCAGATATTATTTTATTTTTGGGAACAGGTCTCCTGGATTCTAAGAATAGATTTTTTTTCCTCTCTCTTTCATTAAAGAAGCTATTAACTCACTGCAAAACCTCATAGTGGTATCTGGCTGATGCTGGGTAGTAGCCGTGGGATGATACCACACAAACTCCTTTCCCCTAAAGGTAGCATCCTATATCTTAAAACTGACAACACCGTCATTATCATATACAGCAACTGCTCTCTCTCTCTCTCTCTCTCTGCTGTAGGAATTCTTCCAAAGGGAGCAATGTGCTAGCTAATGACATCCAGATTGTCTAATCTACCAGTTCATATGTGCATTTATTTGCTAATGGGTTTCTTCCCAAGCAAATGTAATGTTATGAGTTCAGATTTAGTGGTCCCAGTTTATGGTGCATGCTTGGCTTACCTGGGGGAGGAGGGGCGGCTCTCATTGGGTAGTTGGCATTCTGAGTTCCACTGGAATACCCTCTGCTTTGGATGGTGTTCCTTCTGGTAGGACCTGATATAAACAAGACACACAATATCAAAATCAGTACTACTGTTTGGTTTTATGGCTCTGGATGGTTCTTTGCTAATGGAAAACATTTGAGAAATTTGGAATGCAGGTCTCAGATTTGCAGGAGACTGGCTGCAGTGGAGAAGGGAGATGTGATAGAAGTCCTACGCTGGTTGCCACTGGAGAGGAAGGGGCTGCAGGGTATTTTTATAGAGGTACAGTTTTTAAATGTTAGAGACAATGATTTTTCAAAGAGAGACTGATACACTCATAAAGGTGTTTCTATTTTGTAGACTTTCAAAAGAGACAGAAGGACATATCAATGTTTGCACATGTTCTCAACACTTCATGGAAGCTCTACATGTGAGCACTGCCCTGTATTGTCATTGGCAAGAAATACATCACAGCACTAACTGCATGCAAGAGCTTGTGTTCCAGTCTTCCACACAGAGACCATGACGGATAGGAGCAGACTTGAAACCTGGACACAGACATGAAGACCAAGGAATCAGAAAACAAGCTGGCACTGATGCGAATCATTGTAGGCCAGAGTTAGGGCTGGGACAGCAGGGCCAGATGGAATCTGTGATGGAATAAGTTCTCACCTGGGACATGTAGGAGAGTAGGAAGAGAGATGAAGAGGTAATTTCTTGTAAAGAGAAGAGCTGAAGAACAGAATTGTATGAAGTGATAATGTGCATGGAAAATAAAGGATGAAGTGGCGTGGAGCGGGGATTCCTTCCCAACGCCTAGACCACTTCTACCTCAGCCCTAGAGAGATGAAGCAGTACTAGATAGCACACCACTATGGGGCCTACTGAACATCTTGCTAACACACATCCTGCTGCTTATTTGCAGCCCGGCGTGGCTCTGCACTGTCCTCCAGGGTCCAGGCTTGCTATGCCTCTGTATTCCAACTGGCTTTGGTCAATGGGAGGCACTGGCCAGAGATTGGAATGCTGAGGAAGGAAGGGCTGGATGTTGGGTCTGCCTGCTCCTGTCTGCATCCTACCCTGGTAGCTACTGGAGAGGAAGTAGCTCAACAATTCATTCACTCTGTCATTTCAGACTTAGAGGCAACAATGGTTTCTCATTGTTTCTTTTCCCTGGGTCCCTAATTTATTCCCTTAACCCCACTCTCATCCTTTTATTTAAACTTCTCTGCAACATCCTACCGAAATGTGTTTTCTGAAAGTAGTTAAGTGATGTACAGACAAACACCAACATTTTCCAAGTGGCCATATATACTTTAAGCTATCATAGTATGTTTCTGCATTGTATTAACATGTCAGAGTAGTGCCAATGCATATGTATCTTTGTAGATGAACTTGATAAAGTTTTATGTATGATACCCTCTTCACTGACTATAAGCATAGGCTCAATTTTAGAAAAATACATACATATGTGAATGCATGGCATCTATGATTATCCTTTGCTGTGCTCTGTAAATTTATAAATATCAATTATAAATGGAACAAGAACCAAAGGCCAGTGAAGGAGTTAGACTTGAGGTTGAGGTAGTGCATGTATGTGTGCATATGTGTCTTCTAATGAAGCGCTCCTAAGTGATCACAGAGATCTTTGCTTTGACTTACAGCAGCATAGGGAAATCATGCAAGGAGTAGGTAAATGTGTTTGATTTCTTTTAAATTGGCACCAAGAATAATGTTGGTATTGTCAACAAGATCTGACTGGAAAGGGCTAGGAAGTTTGAAGCCAACAAACTGTTTTAAATACAGTTAATAGTGTAATGCCAGGTGTATTACACAGAAGAACTAAATCATTCAGAAAGTCTCAGCCTGTTTGTTTCCTTGATGTTGATTTAGTTTGAAATGTCCCGTCTGATGAAAACCCTGCCACAGGAAGTGTTAGATGCACCAATTTGGCCCCGGACCAGTGCATTCACCAGCAGCCCTGGGGAGAGGCACTGATGTAGAAAAGTCTTTCTGCTGCCAAGGGGCCCACAGGACACTTACGGGAGTTCTTCGGCAGCCCTGGTCCGATGCTGACCTGCAGCACTTTGTTGCTGGGCTTGAGGATGGCCAGGTCACCGAAGCCTTGGTGGAATTGCACTTGCCGGGAGCCTCCTGCGCTCCAGGGACCCCAGTTCTCCTTCTTCAACTTCAATTCAAGACTGTAACAAACACATTTGTTGGGATTAACAAATCGGAATTAACCAGTGAGAAAATGGTACTCATAGACCCAGCTTGGAATTCTGTTGTTGGGAAAGCATGTTATAAAAATGCAGCAAGACAAGACAACCTAGTGAGGGATGGGCACAGTACCCAGGATGTAGCACAACTACAGGTGACCACTGAACTAGAAGCAGAAGCTTCGGGACCTGGCACCTGTGAGAAACCAGTTGGTGAGAGAGATACCATATAAATACGACAATGTCACCTTGGCAGATAGTCTCAGGAGCTACTGCTTGGGGGACAGGAGGAAGGTGACAATTTCTAGGCCACACCTGCTATGCTGCATCATTTTGCTTCTAGCTGATTTCCCTGGGTCTGCGTTCGTGCAGGACTGAGAGATAGATGCCAGACATAGATGAAGGTTCCATAGCATAGAATGTGGTTACTATTTCATTAAATTCTATTCTCCCACCAGTATTTCCTACCCAGAAAAGGGGAAAAGACAAACACTAGCCAACAAAATCTAAACACCCCAGGCAGTTTTAATTTTCCCATGCTTCCTATGTCTACATCATGCAATCCATATTTGTATTTTTTTTCTCATGTTTTCAGAAAGAAAATTAATTTCTAGTAGTTGCCTACTTGGCATTAAGGCTTTATATTTCCACGGATTCAAGCGTCCTCGCTCTTGAAGAGCTGAAGGATATTTCCATGTTATAGACGGGGAAGTTGAAGAAGAAAAACTAAGTAACTCTCAGTCAGCACATGTGAGATTAGAAGCTCACAGTATGCCAGTATCTGGTCCATAAGACCATGTTAACCAAAACAAATGAGGGTGAGCCAGGACACAAGACATTAACCATCCACAGTCCCTAAATTCCTATCCCCATCAATAGATTTTATTATCATTAATTGGGGAAATTTAAGCCCTTATCCCAATCACCTTTGTCTGCTTCCAGAGTGACTCTAGTGTTTGCTCTGCTGAATTAAACAAAACAAAACAAAATAAAACAAAACAAAAAAAAACTCTTTGATGGATGCCGCTTAAAAATCTGCCAGTCCCTACCTCATTTGGGTGATCATTATCTAAATGACAAAATATACCATTGTATAAAGTCATTATTTCATAGAAGTACAAAAATGACCTTTGCCAAGCTCTGATAACCACCCAGAGGATCTTTAGCAGGCTCTAAGATTCCACAGGGAAATGGAAGCACCCACAGTGGGATTTGCTAAGGCTGTAGGACCCAGACCCCATGCCACAAGCCCTCAGGCTTCCCCTCCCCTCAGTTGGTCCCCAGCAGTGGGACCAAGGCCCTCTCAGTTTTACTCAGAAGTTTGGACCCCAACTTACGTATTGCTGAATTTCAGAGGTAGTTGCTTCTGGGTTTTTTCCTCATAACGCTTTGCTAAGAGACTTAAGAATTCAGTTTTGAAGACGGATTCAAGAAGACTATCATATTCTTGCTCATGGAGAATAAAAATGTCATCTTGCATGGTGCTGTGAAGAGATTGGACAAACCTAATGAAAGCTGCACTTCTGTTTATTCCATCATCATCATCATTATTGGGAACTGGGGAGGGAAACAAGGGCCTTATTTATGCTAAGCACGTGCTTTACTACTAAATTACACCTACGGCCCATTATTATTTTTTACTCATTTTTTTTAATCCTGTAAGATAGTGCTAGGCTTTTTTTTTTTTTTTTTTTTTTTTTTTTTTGGTAGTACTGGGGATTGAACCCAGGCTTCATGCATGCTTGGTAGGTACTCTACCACTGAAATATGTCTTCCCAGCGCCCTCTTTCATAATCTTCACACAAAACATGCAACAATGAATAAGTAATAAGTTGATGAAATCTATTTTCAAAGGAAGTTTATAGTCCATCAAGAGCATAATCAAAATACTTCTTCCACAAGATTTTAAAATTAAGAATTTAAGGATAATTTAGCCCATATTTTAAAAATCCATTTCTAAATTCAAATTCTATGTTCTGAAGATCATAAAAACCAGAAAGTTATGAACAGAATGTGACTGAAAAGGAATAATTCCATGTTAAGTTCCATTAGTAGAATTTATGATATGGCTGCCGATATTGTCATAAATCGAAACCTGAAGAATTATAAGCTTGGTTATCAAAAGGGAAGCCAGCACACTGGGCTTCATTTGCACTTATTAAGAACCTTCTGGCAAACACTGCTTTGCTTAAACTACATGCCAGGTATTACTAGAATGTTCAGACACATCTAAGCACAGAAAGAGATAAAACAGGTGTACCAACGACAAGCAGGCACAGATCATCACCTTAAGCTGATGAAGTTGGTTGGGCAAGGAAAGAACACACCACTGAAATCGCAGCCTGGACAGGGAAGGACCATGAGCAAACTCATGGCAGGAGTTCCTGGGAGAGTGAAGTGCCAGGCTGAGGCAATCCAGTGCTGGCTGGACTTTGTGAAAACCAACAACACACAATGAGAATCTGTATTACCTAGCTGTTGGCTAGCACCCCAAAGGCTGCATATTATGCAAATTTATAAGTTCCTCCAACTGTTAAATAATAAGATGGAATTTTATTAGGTATTGTTTTTTGAGGTATTAAAAATAAATTAGATGAATCAATTTCAGTAAATTGACCATGGTAACATTTTAGTCTTTCTAAGTGCAGGAAATGCCAAATGATGGTTCCTTTAATGACCGGGGACAAGTTGTCCAACATAGGGGCTGTGCTGTTCCTGGGGCTCCTGATACTGCTGCCCCAGTAGGTTTAACTGTGGTTGTGACAAAGGAAAGCATAAGGCGAGTGTATTAAGTGGAGTTCTGGAGCACAGAGAATCTTGGAGACCAGGGATTTTCTTTCCATGTAAAACTATCTCTTGTGTTCCCTCTGATCAGCCCCATGAACACGACAAGGTAGGAGTGGGATGTCGTTAGACCGTCAGGTCTTCCTTGGGGGACTATCCCAGGTTTGTCAGGAACCTTCTTCCCTGGGCTAGCATGCAACCAGGGACTGTAGCTGATGGAGCCAGTAGCTAGAGCCATAGACTCTGTCATGATCTATGTTCCCTGTGTCCTCCAGTTCATATATTGAAACCTCATGGTTAGTGTAAAGTATTAAAAGGTTGGGTCCTTTAGGAGATAGTGACTTTAAAAAAGGCACAAGGGAGAGCTTGCCCCTCCCACTCTTCCACCTTGTGAGATACAACAAAAGGTACCATCTATGAAGCAGAATCAAGACTTCACCAGAATAGGAGTTCATAATCCGCTTGAATCAAATGTATGAAATATGATATGTCAAGAGCTTTGTAATGTTTTGAACAACTGATAATAATAATAATAAACAAAAGACTTCACCAGACACCAAATCTGCTCTCACCTCAATCTTGGACTTGCAGCCTCCAAAACTAAGGGATAAATTTGTTCTTTAAGTATTATCTAGTTCCAGATATTTTGTTATAAGAGGAGGAATGAAATAAGCCTCTCAGTCTTCTTACAGGAATGGAATTTGGTAATCCACAGGAGAAAAAGAGAGTTAAACCAGAACCATGGCACCCAAGGATGTAAAGATACACAAACCACAGGGAAGGAATAGAGTGAACTAGAAGTCCAACACCAACACCAAGGGAAAGGAACTTGGCCCATGTGCGGTCTGTTTAAGAGAATGCCAAAGAGTCTTGGCTGTGAGGTTAGAATACTTTTTGAGCATTTTTGGATGAATAATGACTATTTGGGTGGAGCACTGGCCATTGTTATTACCTCAAGAATTCATTTTCAAACATCCCTAAATCACACCCATGCTTCTTGCCCACTCTTGTGATAGCCAAGGACCAGGGTTTACTGTTGCAATGAAAACAGTGACAACCAGTTGTAAACAGCATAGTGTTTTTGTTTCTGTCCTTCAACAATGTATGGAAGCAAATCAAAGGCACTGTACCAGTCCTACATCACTTGGGAGACAAGCACATATTCTTCCCTTTTAATGGTTCAACCAGGAAGTTGTACAAGTCACTTCTGGTCACACCCCATCAGACAGAACTATGTCATGTGGCTATACGTAGCTGCTAGGGGGCATGGGAAAACTTTGGGTAAGCTGCTGGCCATTAATCATAGAGAGAAAGAGAGTGAGAGAGAAAGAAGAAAGAAAGAAAATGTGAATGGGTATGGTGGGACAGCTCACCATCTCTATCTACCTCTTTATTCACAGATATTTCCAAAACTAGGAATTAGAATCTTTCCACAAAGTTTGGAATAATGTGCTTCAGGGGTACTGCCACAAAACTACTATCATCCTCCTGTTTCTGGTCAGGCAAACTCTGGAATTATCTTCATCACTTCAATTACAGCTCAGACTCAAAAGACAACTAACTAAAAGCTAGTCCCAAGAGTTCTGTTATGGTTTGGATGTGAAGTGTCCCCCAAAAGCTCACGTGTGAGACACAGCAAGAAAGTTTGAGGAAAAATGATTGGGTTATGAGAGTCTTGACCTAATCAGTGATTTAATCCTGGTAGGGATTAACGAGTGGTAACTGAAGTGGTAGGGTGTGGCTGGAGAAGATGGCAATTGGGGCCTGGCTTTGGGGTATATATTTGTATCTGGCGAGTGGAGTCTCTCTCTCTCTCTCTGCTTCTTGATCACCATGATGTGAGCTGCTTCCCTCCGCGATGATGTTCAGCCTCATCTCAAGCCCTGAGAAATGGAGCTGGCCTTCTGTGGACTAGGACTTCTGAAACTGTGAGCCTTCAAATAAACTTTCTTCCACTACGTTGTTCTGGTCAGATCCTTTAGTCACAGCAGTGTGAAAAAGCTGACTTAAACAAGCTCTCCCTAGTCATTTGGAATTAATGAAATAAAATCCAAGTATCCTAGCCCAGGTATAGTAAGACTGTCACATTAGATAGCAAACCCATGTAGTGGGAAAGAGGAAAACAAAAGCATTGGCTTTTGGCCTGTGAGGTGAGAAATAAACTCCTTGCTTTTACGGCATGACTCAGAGTCCTCTGACACATCTGGACATGTCTGATTTCCTGGTGGTACTTTGAGCAAAATGGGGATTGTTCAACAGGGCAAAAGAGCATAAGACAAGTAACCTTGAAAGGCTTAATGTGTTTAGACATTTAAGGAGTTTCATTGCAATATGGAAAAAGAGCAAGCAAACTAAGACTTCAAGGTTAATAAGCATGAATCTGGAAAAGAGATGTGTTTGGACACTTTGACTTCAACCATCAAATTAAAGAACTCCTCCTTTCAATGACCTGGACTTAAGAGTTACTAAACTCATCTTCACCCAGGCCAGAGTCTCAACTCATTCCCCTCTCCTCAGCCCACGCTCCTGGGTCTGGAAACAAAGGTTGAAGGTTTATTTATTCTAAAAAATCAGACTTATCTTTGGACATCACCCCTGTCTTATTCATATGCACAAGCTACAATTCCTTACAGATGTTTGATGTTGTCCCTTGTGTTGAAAAACCCTCTACTAGTCTCTGGTTTGGCTCTGTCCTTGTTTTTTTTTTTTTTTATTCCCCATCATTGTGGCTTATTGAATTGCTGACAACACAAGAAAATCTTTTAATCTCTTAACCATTACATATTCCACACAAAAGTGTTAGTTACAAAACAGTGAGTAAAATTTTAAAGGAGTTTTATTTAAGTCTCTAAGTTTTACTGGAAGAAATATAGAATAAGAAGGAGAAGGAGAATAAGGACAAGATAAAGCTTGCCCAGAATTCTACTACTCAGAGAAGCCAATGTCACCAGACTTAGATCCCTCTTAAATTGCCTGAGGAAGCCCAGACATGCAACAGGCCTCAGCACTCTGTGGCTACCTTGGAGAAGTGTCATCTGATCACCTTGGGAAAGGCCCACTCCTCTCCTTCCTCCCCAGGAATATCTATGCTCTGTGGGGCACTTTGGTTCTGTTACTCTTTCCAGAACAGAAGGGACTTGCTTGAGGCTGTCCTGGGTCTCCTCCACACCTTAGAAGGAATCCCAGGGCTCCAAACAAGGTTTGTGTTCAGTCCAACGTTGTTGACAACATCCATGTTCCCAAAGGTTCGGGCTGCAGCGAGTTAAGATTTCAATAATGCTTCGGCTCAGCAGAATAGATGGTGGCATAGGCTGTTCTTATTGCTAGAAAGTTGAGAGCATCTAGGCAATGTAGCATTCTAGGCAAGAACCTTGTGACCAGGAAGCTGGAGCCTGTTGAAGGCACCCCCTTATAGGCTGCTTATCCAATTACAGGTAAGTATTGTTAAATCTTTTGACCCAGACAAGTAGAGCTTTTGGTCTTGGCCTCTGGTGGTCAGCTACTGGAATGATAAGGAATTATTAGAAGTCCTGTCAGGGAGATCCCCAAATATGAGATTTCCTGGCACCAATCTCAATGATACAATAGTAAAGTCAAGAACATAGGTCAATTTACTCATAATCATTCTTTTAGCACATTGGTTTTCAAATAAGAGTAAAACCAGGACAAAAATCTTCCTGCTTATTTATATTTGAAATATTGGGGATTAAACCAAGGGCCTTGCATATGCTAGGCACATGTTCTACCACTGAGCTACATCTCCAGTCCTTTTTATTTTGAGGCAGGGTCTCTCTAAGTTGCCCAGGCTGGCCTCCAACTTGTGATCCTCCTGCCTAAACCTCTTGTTGTTGGAACCATGCCCAGTACAAAAAGTAGTTCTTGAAGGATCCTTTAAAACTGATACACAGCCTTCTACCAGCAGAAACCTGAGCCTCAGAAACGAAATGTCTTAACTCAGAGCTGGTGAGCCCCTCCTAATATTCTTGCCCAGTCTCCAATGAAGCATTGCTGGTCTGGTCTAATTTTTATTTATTTGAGAATTTTTCCTATTCAAAGTAACTTGGCATCCCTTTAAGCAACTTTAGTCTTCATCTTTCTTTAAGCTATTGGCCCTATTTCTACCTACTGTGATCCTATATTTTCCTTGCAAATGAAAACTTTAAAAAGCAGACTCTCAACATTTAATGTCTACTATACATATTTGGAAAATCCCAGACATATAACAAAGTAGAAGAGTGGAATAAATTGACACATGCTAGCTGGTTTCAGCAATTATTGATCCATGGTTTATCCTGTTTATCTATATATCCATTCTCAACACTTCCACATATAAACTAGGTTATTTTAAAGCAAAGTGCAAATATTATATTGTTTTTGTCCTCAAATATTTCAGTATATATCATTAAAAGATAAAATCTTTCTATGTAAAAATAACTATTATACTCTTACCACACCTTAAAAAATGAACAATAAATCCTTCATATCAAATATTCATTTTAGTCACATTTCCCATGGTGCCTACTGATTGTTTTTCAATGACTTATTTGACTGAATAGGGGCTTGTGAGCCCACTCTGCACTAACATTAGTTATGTTTGTTAGAGTTAGAGGTGCCTTAAAGATCAAGCTTGTGGGACACTTTGATAGTCCTACTGGAGGGGTTCATAAAGGGATTATCAATCCAGCCAATAGTTAAGGAGTTCATAAGGGGATTATCAATCCAGCCAACAGTTAACTAGTGGGTTTCATACATTCTTGAAAACACATACAGATGTTGTAACTCTTTTCCTGAATTACAAGACAACTGTTAAATTCTCCTGCAATGCCAGCACTGAAGTGTTTTGAGACACATCCACACATTCGCCCACACCTACACCCATACCCATGTTAGGTAGACTAGTACCACAGTTAATTTCTACTTTAGGTTTGATTCTGCAAACACTACCTTCCATCTGGTTGCTTTCCTCAATTGGTTTCTGATTATTGGCCTTATCCAATGAATGAAGGAAATGAGAGGCCAATATTAGTCTTGATAAGTGTGAGGCACAGTAACTGCAATTTACAGACATTACAAGTTAAAATCACTGAGGCTCTTTTTTTTTCCCCCATAGAACTAGAACAAGTCTTAGGCTATCTAAGTACCTCATTTGATTCCATCCTCTACAAAGGAAAAGCCACATGGAAGTAAATGATCTTCTAGACCATGAATACTAAGGAGGACAAAGAAAAATAAGCTGGTTTTATCATGAGACACTGTATTTCTGGGGGTCTGTGGGAGAAGGGGAAAAATCAGAACTATCTATGAGTACAAATATTCTGTTTGATAAACTTGAAGGATGTGATCAAAGGAAAGTGTTAATGTGCTTGATATAAATGTAGTTATATTAGAATTATTTCCTATCAGGGCCATCATGAGCCTTCCTCCAGTGGTCTTATGGACTGAAGATAGACCTGGGCAATAACATTAGAAGAACAATAATCACTTTCAGAATAACAGCCACATGTGGCATAGAAGTGTGATTCCTTTGGCTTTTAGCTACAGCTAATGTCCAGTACCCACTGCACTGTTCAGTCAACCCAGCTCAGCTGAGGTACAGCAGGGCACATGCAACGTGGGGAGACGGACAGGGAGGAAAGAAAATGAAGTAACAGCTTCCAGTTGGGTTCCTTGGAACCCCAAGGGCAGCCTCAAGGCCCAGCTAGTCAGGAAGGGTGTGGGCACCAATGAATAGTAGGCTCAGGAAAACCCAAGCAGCATCCAGACATTGTTCTTGAGATCCATGACACTGAGACCTACCTGAGGGGGGGGGCGGGGGCTGTGAGCAGGATAATGGTGGACTCATCTGCTCAGAATGTCACGCCTGAGTTCACATGTTTTAAACACAGCCGCACTGCCCTGCCTAGCCCTTCATCCAGCAACATTAGGGACAGATAGAATCAGACCACACAGCCAAGGCAAGAAAGGACAATGGAAGTCTACTTTAGATTGTCACACTAGGCCAGGGTTTCCAGCCTGGTAGGCTAGATGCCAGACAACTTTTGAAAGCATACCTTTTCCTGAGCACAGCAGATTTATCTTCTAGGTAAACTGAGTTTAGAGAGGGGTCCTGATTCCAGTTACACATGTCCACAAGTGAACAGAACATCACTATTTTGACAGACTTCTGCTGACAAAGGCAGCCTAGCTCTGCGCAGCCCACTCTTCCTCTCTTCTCATTGTTCTGGGTATCAGCACCATTTCTTCTCATCAGAGGGAAACTACTCAAGTTCAGGGCATGGGACACAGGGAGGTCTTCTCACACACAGAAACCCCTATGCCGCAATGAAGCTAGAGTATCAGCAGAAAAAGCAAGGGCCCTATCCGAGGTCTTGCAGGAGCAATCATTGCTTCCAAATGCCAGTGAGCCTGCAGCCAATGGGAGCACGTGGTAAAGACTCCCAGGCTACTGGTTTTGCAGAATAATCTATGGAAGGCCCAAAGAATCTTCCATTCCAGGATACCTGCTCAGTCTTTGATGGTAAATGGGTCAGGTTTTGAAAATGGGTGGGAGGGCTGGTGGACAGGCCTCTGAACCCTTGGGTCCACTTCAGTAAGAGCAATTGTCCTCTAATTTGTTCCATACACTAGATTTATTTCTAAAATGCCATGGGAACACAGGCTCTGAGTCTTCCTTCATTAGAGGAACTAACCAGAAGGCAACTTTGTCTTGGTATCATATTCTTACCTATCAGAAGTCCTTGAGACTAAAGTTCAGGTCCTCTTTAAATAGAAAGAAACTTCCATTCTCATCTTGATTTTGACAACTGGGAAGCCAGCCCTGCATTTGGAATAGCAGGTGGAGACGTTGAGGAGAGAGAGGGCAGTTCAGCCTCGGCCCTTCCCCACTCACCTGAGGGACACCGATAAAATCCTCTCCATCTCGATTCTCCGCTTCAGGACTTCTTTCACAAGGCCTTTGTCTGGGCCCTGTTTGACCTTTTCTCTTCCGATTAAGTACATGCACTTTGGGGTGAGAAGCAGGTCTCGCTTCACGCCCTGTAAGGAGAGGAACTTTAAGGTGGCAGACAGACATGATCAAAGTGATAACTATCTCTACAACAAGTCACTGTTACCAGCACAGAGGGAAGCTTCCTTGAACAGCAAATCTTCACTGTTATTCCACTTACCACCTAACCAGACCTCAAGAGGGAAGAGCCAGCATATATGAAAAACCAGTCCTCCTCACTGAGTGAGACCCCTTTCAGAATAAAAATTATAAAGGGCTGGGGATGTAGCTCAGTGGTAGAGCACTCCTGGGTTCAATACCCAGTACAACAACAACAAAATCTATAGTGGACACGATCTGCTTTACCAGAACAGCAAAATCCCAAGTTATTTTTATGTGTTGGCAACTCTCAGAGGTGATGACAGCATGTACCTTGAACCTCCTGTCATACTTGGTGACGGTGTCAGCAAAGTCAATCTTCTCCCTCTTGCCCACAAACTGCTGGAGTTCCGGGTGCTCTTCCATCCCAATGTAATCCCCAATAAAGTTCCGGTTAATACTGTTTCTTCTTCGCTCCTTCTTGTTCAACAACAGGTCTGAGGCTACCATTCCCAAGAAGGTGGAAAAAGAAGAAGAATCAGTCAGCCAGAAAAAGGAGGAAGATATTTAAGAGTGTAAATATACAAAGAAATCATGAATGACACAAGATATTTAGCACACAACACTCTATGCCAAATAAAATAGAACTTGTAGCTTCATTTAAGCTCAGATCTACTTGAGATTTGTTAAACAGAGGAAACAAAATGACTAAAATACCTTCTTCTCTCATTTGGACATATTTCTTCCGGGCCACAAATTTACGCCATGATTTCTGTATCACTCGAGCATACCCGTCATACTTTCTCTCTCTCATCTCTTCTAGAAGAAATAACTGTGAATGTAGAGAAAACAAACATGAGCCAATCCACAAAATCTGAACATCACTCTTTTTTAATGTTGTTATTTCAGTGTAGTCGAGGAAAGATAGGAGGAGCAGCTTCTCAGACTCAAGAACAAATATGTAAAATGATTTCGATGACATCTTATTTATGGTAATGATAAATTCTTTACCTACATACTTTTTTCTTCTAATAAAAAGCAATGGGAAATGGTTGAATTTGAGTATGTTATTATAGTTTCTGCCCTGCTTTGCTCAAAGTCTCTGTGACTTGTTCCTCACCTTGATCCACAAAGGATAGTAGGTGGCCAGATTAAATGAGTTGGCGGAGGCTGCTGGCGGAGGCTGCTGCTGTTGTTGGGTGCTGTGTACAACCTCGAAATAGAATTTTCTAGCTTCTGCCAGAGTAGAATTGTACTGCCCTACTTTCAGTTCCATGGAAGTCTAGACTTCCTGCCTCACAGGATTCTCCAAGGAGTCACTGGGCCAGGGGATAAGAACCTCAGTGACTGGGGCCCAACTCAGACACTCTAGTTGGAACTTGGATTCACTAAAGAGAGCGGGCATCATTTAGAGGCCTAAATCAGACTCTGGCAGGTCTGAAGAGTCAATTAATACTGACTGCTGTGATGCACTCAACCAGATTTCAGAATACAACAAATAGCTGTAGAGTGCTGAGTGTCCACTGTAGTTAAGAATCATTCTAGACCCTTTATGCAGTTATTTTATTCAACACCTCAACAACTATGTGAGCCACATATCTCCATTTTGCCAATGAGAATATCAAACTGAGATTGGGTGGGGCCAGAAAGCAAACCAAGGTCTTTCAGCCTCTGCCATTCTCCTCCTTATCCAGACATATGAGTCTTACTCAGTAAACCTGCATTTGATCCATTTGTAAAATAGTGGGAAATTTTCTCATTCACCTTGGAAGTGGTTTGCATGATTCTCTAGAAAAAAAGTTAAAAATAAAATAAAAAGGACTGATAGAAACCCAAAGTAAAGATGATGAATAGTCATTGCAAGAATGTTCCAGAAGTAAACAGGTGAAGTTGGTTTGAAGTTGGTTTGTTGTCTCTGTTTATCTGGGTCTGCATTAGGAGCTCCAGTGCTGCCACTCAACTTCTTCTTAGAGCCCCAGATGTGTAGAAACAACATCTCCAAGTGCACATACCCAGAGAAAGGCCACCTAACTCCACAGCCTTCAGTGCTACATGCCATAGGCCTAAGGAGCACATTTCTAACCCAATATGGAATACATTGTTTACCAACTGGACAGAATGTTTAAAATCTGAGCCCTGTGGTTGCCTGTTATAATGTGTTGATTTTTCTTATCTGTTTTTTGGGTTTCTGGAGTAAGTCTTGTTTCCTTCTTATTTCCCAGAACAAGCTTGGGAGCGAAAAAGAGAATACACTTGTGACTCAGAGAAAAAAATAAGCAGCAAATAATTTCCAACTTCTGTAGATATTAACTTGGTTTTAGGTTTTGTTTCCAAAAGCCCAGGGCATTTAGAAATCAGGGAAGTTAATGAATAAAGAGACAGAAAAGTCAAAACCATAGACACATGTAACAACAACAAAAACCACTTTGGTGTCTAATATTTAATGTCATTTTTAAAGCTAAACAAGTTATTTTGTGTGTTCAACACTTATTATGGAAGTTAAGGCAAAACCATAAGACGGATTTTTTTTTCTTCTATGTAGTTTTTGGTACTGGGGATTGAACACAGGGGAGCTTAACCACTGAGCCACGTCCCCAGCCCTTTTTCTGTTTTTATTTTGAGACAGGGTCTCACTAAGTTGCTTAGGACCTTGCTGAGTTCCTGAGGCTGGCTTGGAACTTGTGATCCTCCTGCACAAGGCAGATTTTAAAAACCAACTTTTGTACAGCATTTGCGAGTCAAGGCTAGATGTGGACTGAAGAGGTTGGGGAAGAGGAAGGTGATGTGTGTGTGTGTGTGTGTGTGTGTGTGTGTGTGTGTGTGCGAGTGCATGTGTACATTCACACACATGCGTGGAAAGGTGGGAGAAGGATAATGCAGTGATGGCAGTGAAGCATCTCAAAGGAAGGCAAAGAATATAGGAACCAAAAATAAATCTTGGTTTTGGATATAAATTCCCAAAGCTCAACGGAATCAGAATAAAAATGTATGAAAAATATTGAGGTCGTTTTAATTATATATGAAAATTTAGCAAGTTGAAAAGTAAAAGCGGTATGAAACAACACAGAACTCTGCATTGTACTGACAAATCACTCCATCCCGTTTTAGAAAGAACAGGAACTGCTCTGTGGGTTGCTTAATGGCGTATGACACAACATTTTCATTTTATATTTGGAAATGAAATTGCTGTGAAGCTACAAATAACTCAAAGTAGAAAAATGCTACCACAAACTTTTCATAAACCGGTTCTATTGATGTGTGCCACTTATGTACTTAATGGTCTTTGGTTCACAAAGCCATTCAGCTACAGCTATTATCATCCTGAGCCTCAGGCCCATCCCACAAGGCATGCAGAACAGTGTTCGGGGAGAAGGAAACCCACTAAGAGGCCAGGATTTGCCTAAAGTCAAGTGTTCCTATTTCTTCCACTTTTAAGTTCCCGTATATTTCCCCTTGGTCTGATGACTAATTTTGCCAAGTTCACCACTGACTCTTGAAATGGGGTCTTGTGATAATTTCAGGAACCTCAAGAAATGATGATGTTGAACCTTAGTTCCAGCAATTTTCCCACCTTAAAAAGCAATGTCTTTATTCCATAGCCGCAGAGCTACTAGGGCAGAATTACTAAGGGGCTTTGCTGGATTTCTGCTCAAATGCAGAACTTTCTATGGACATTCACCAAGCTCACAGTGACCACATCCTTATCAGGAAAGATAAAGAAGTTTCCCTAAATTAATCCATATAGAGGACTGCAAAATTTATGAACCATAAAATGCATATGTTTGAATGCATTACTAGTAAGTATCCATGTTCCGGAGACCTGAGATTTCTCCTCCAATCTATTCTCCTTGAAGTCCTTCCCCAGCTCTCTCATGGTCTTCCAAGTACAATCCTAGGAATTCCCATCCTGGATTCCATTCCACCCTTCAGGAAGAACCTAAGCTTGTTTATCTGGCCTGTTTGTCACCGAGAGGAAGATGCAGAATTGACCAAGCCTCCTTTATGACTCAAAGAAGTCTCTTCTCAGCTTAAACATTATGAATAACTATGGGGCACTTTCTGTCTGAGGTACCCAGTGCATACTGGCAAACAGAACAGAGTCCCTGCCCTGAAAGAGATTGCCACCTAGCAGGGGAAAGCAATAGCAAGTGACAAAAGAAGCCAGTCTGTGGGAGACACCTTTTTATATATGCCAAATGCTCTGAAGGAAGTGAGTAGAGCTGTGATAGCTAGAAGGGGGCAGGAGTGTGGGAAATGACCCACCTGGATTGGGAAGAGAGGGAGGGTTCTATGAGATGATGGATGAGGCACAGCAGCCAGCCCCATGGTGCTGTGCAGGAGAGGGATTGTGGGGAGGTGGTCGTGTACTCACAGACTCAGGGGCTTTGATGAACACTTTACTCCTCCCCAGCTGGAACTGGTCGCTGTCCATGTTGACAGACTGCAGCAAGTGGAGGACACCTTGCTTTTCATCTCCTCTCCACACAGGCCAGGTGGCTTTGGTCAGAATGGCATACCTGTGAGGACAATCAGGAAGAGAACAGACTCAGGTTGGACCACCTGGACTCTGTGTGGAGTGAGGCAGCAAGAGCCCTGCTGTCACCGAGGTATTGGGAATCCACTCACTTCCACTTAGAGCTACAGGAATGGACCTCAACGACCAGAAAAATCCCTCAAGTCTGAGATGCCCATCACAGAGCTTTCTCCTACGCCCTCCCTATCCCATGGTTTCCATGTTAACATCCTGATGAAAATCAGCATTCCCGTTTTACCACTGTCTAAAAATAGCCCTGCTGAAGGTCACTTGTGACACTCTTCAGGCAAAAATAAATTGTCTTTTTTCGATACTAATCTCTCCTGATTTCATAGCACAATTAATGCAAAGAATTTTACGAAGCTCCCTATAAGCAACTGTTATAACTACTGTTCACCAGCTTTTAGCCTGGACATTCTGTGCGTCCTTAGTCATAGGGCCAGAATGACCTGATGGTGGCCATCTCTGACCTCATCTTTTTCTGCTCTGCTTTTGACTCACTACATTCCTTCAAAGCGCACCCTCTTCTTCACACACACCAAACTTTTTCCCTCCCCCACAGCTTTTGCCCATGCTGTGCTGTTCTCCTAACTCCTCACTTGGCTGGCTTCTCCTACTCAGGGTGACACAGCTTCAGGAACACTTCCAGACAGGCCTTCTCGGGCCACCTAATCAAAAATTACTCCCCTGATATTTTCTCTGATAGCAAATAGCGTTTTTCCTTCATGCCATGTACCATCATTCATAATTATATTACTATTGGTGTTGACCTGTTGATATATGCTTCCCCTATGAAGATGACAGCCCCATGAGTGGATGACCCATTTGTGTAGCCCAGAGTGCACAGGCAGCACCTAAGTAATGCCTGGCACACAGCAGGAAAAACTAACATGAATGGCTAGCACGCAAGGCCTGCTCTCTCTGCATCGAGTGCTATGATTGGTGATTTAGATGCATGATCTCATTTTAATATTATAGCAAATTACTATTACAATTATGTTGAAGGTGACATAACTGAGGAGAGAGAAGCACATTATAGGATATAAAATACAGAAGGAAACTTCAGAGGAGTGTGCAGGTGGGCAGTTGGCAGGTGTGGCCTTGGTCCACACACACTTATGGCATAGGCCTTGAGAACCATGGCCCTGTTTATTTCCAGAAACTGCTATCAGGATTAGACTGACTTATGGCAGCCAAGGGAGAAGGGAAAAGACTGGCTCTGCCTTCAGGGTCTAGGGCTCAAGGGGAGCTGGTTGGGACTAAGGTGATTCCAAAAGCCCACACTGCTCCCACTAAGAGCCCAAAAGCCCACACTGCTCCCCTAATATTGTCTGATGATATATTAATTTCCTGGAGAAGTAAATCCTCTTGTTTCCTAATTAGAGATAAAAAGCTTAAAAGTAAAAATGCCTAGTTGAAGTTATGCATTAACGTGAATAAACTTCATATGTAATATAATGATGTTGATTCAACAAATTAAGCCACACAGAAATGACTGATAGCAGAATCTTTCTAGATGTGATTGGAAGAGTTATAAAAAGGTAAGAAGGAACTGGCAATCTACATGAATGAGGGGGAAGGGCTCAGGGAGGGTAGGGAAAAGAAAGAAAAGATTCAACCTCTAAGGCAACAAATGTCTAAGATTGCAATTTTGCCTGGATTGATCTAATCAGAATTTTGCACTAAAGAACTTATATCATGCAACTGCCAATCGGTCTCTCTATTGCAATTCACCTTTCTTTCCCTATGAAAATAATGCTGGGTTTCTCTTACTTGGTCTCTTTTATGGTAAGAAACTTTGCAGAAATTTTCTGTCTCATTCTGACAAGGCCTCCCATGATGGGTGAGGGTCTTCAGAACACATGGGAGTTGCCTGGTTCTACCTGTGCTTTCATGAAGCTTGATACATCCTTACCCCAACCCTTTGGTTTCCATGGAGAGAGCAAGGTATAATTCTAGCACAATGTCTCCACCTAGTTCACTCTCTAACTCCAGGATAGAGTGGCTGGACAGGCAGTTACACAAGGTAAGAGTCACACTACCTGATACCTGTGATAATTTTGGAGAGATGATGGTAATGGCCTATACTCCTTGATCAAGCATTCTCACTTTAAAACTCAACTATGCCAATGTTTTCTCTGAAGGCCTTTGAGCTGGTTGTTCTCTCTACCTGGAATTCTCTAGGCTTCCCTTAGACTGATAGGTTCCTTGTTACCTCTTGAGTCACTGATCTAATGGTTCCTTCTCAGAAGAAATACAGCATAAATCCCAGTGACCTCTAGTTGCTGGTCCTCGGGTTTTAAGGATGTTTGGAAGCAAAGACATAAGAATCCTGGCAACCAGCAGGCAGCTCTCTACCACTCCACACCATCCTACTCTTTCTTTTCTCTAGTCCACAGCATAAAATGCCTTTTCAACAACCCCACATTCTAAAAGACTGGGTCAAGGCCAAGGTCAAGGGAAGGATGCTTGTGAGGAAGCAGAAATTGTGCAAAAGATAACCTTTGCAAGTCTTTGTATTTCTACAACATTTTTCTTCCTATGGATCAGAAACAATATTTGGAATTGTTTCTTCCATCTATATTAAGGAATACATACTACCTAGCTCAAATAGGTATTTTCTGAAAAATTTAAAGGTATATTCCCAAGCCAAAACTCCATGTGACAGCCATTGCTAACAGTTTTTTAAACACTTTCTAAAGGTATGAAAGTTCAAGTTAGTGCTTAAAGCCGTTCAGGGCTGACTTCCAAGAGCACATGGCTGATGAAAAGGGGAATTAAAGCATCTTTTGAACTTTTACTCTCTAACACTCAGTCAAAAGGGATGGTCTTGATAAAAATAAAGGCTTTTCTAGAGGAAAAAAAAAAAGAACACACTCTAAATATACATGTTATTTTCTAAGCTACCTTGCACCCTAGGTAGTGTTGGAAACATTGCTCTATTTAGGCCTGTGGCCTTCTTTCTAGGCAGGGGTGGATAATATATGCTGATGTGGATAGTTGTGGTGGGTATTAATAGATCCTTTTCCTCAGGTTTTACTTTCTATGGATACCTAAGAAGTAAACTTATAAATGAAGCCTTTTGTCTCAGGCTTGGAGAGAATAAAAGTACGAAATGGCCATCTCTAGAAGAATTCTGAGAGATTCCATACTCCTTATGGAAAAGAGTGTTGTCTCTAGAGAAATATTACTTATCATTGACATATCTGGACTTCAAGTCAGTTTTTAGTGGACCATTTAAATAATTGTTTTATAATACTGTGAAAATGTACTTTTTTTTGGAAAAGCAATGGCCTTTCAAATATTATTTTGATTTGAGAAATCAAATCTACTACTACTTTCCCAGTAGTATCAAATTAAGAGAAGTATGACAGCAATAAAAGATTCTGCTTTTATAAGACAGGACTATTTGTCTCTTCTGAAAGTCCACAGCAGGAGGGCAAAGAATAGAAGCATCCAAGAATAGAATCACTTTAATGAAAGTTTCTCAACACAAGCGGCACAACAGTTTTCACCAAATGCCACTTACTGTGAGGCATACCACAAAGTACTGTGTATGGCACTTGAGAGAAGCCTAGATATGATGATCAACAGTTCACTTAAGAAGCTACTGCAAACAAGTCACATAGTCTGCTCAGGGTCCCTTAAACAAGTAAGACCTGGAGCATTCCTAAAAGGAGAAGATGGACTTCCTGGTCTCCCAAGATGCCAAAACTTGTATACTTGCATGTGGAAGTCAGATTGGTTGGTTGGTTTTTTAGATAAAATGGAAAGAAGGAAGTCTTTCAGTTTTTAACTGAAAAAGAGAACTTGCAAGTGTCAAATAGAGATTTTAGGTACATGAAATATATTAGAAGATTTAAAATTTGTAAAACTAAAACTACTGAAGTCAGGCCCTTCTGAATTAGGGAAAGATAGCAGGAAATCCTTTTTCATGTACTCTTTCCTATAGTTGATCTTTTTCTCTTAATTAAAAAAAGTTATTTTCAAAGAAATGCTGTTTTACAAAAATGCTGTGGCCCTGGGGAATATCAGGTAAGGCCTGAATACACTTTGGGTTGTCACAACAGGGAGGGGGCTGCATTCCTGGCATCTGGTGGGTAGAGGCTAAGACATCCTACAATACACAGGACAACTTCCCTCAACAAAAGTCATCCAGCCCAAGATGTCAGTAGCTACAGCTGCGAAATGCTATTCTAGTGTTACTGATCAATTTAAGGAAGACTCAAGTCTTATAACTAACATGTAAGTTGTTCCTCAGCCAATGAGTGGTGCTGTAGTGACATAAAAATCTCTTTAGATTTATTTTTCTCAACTCCCTACTTACTTCTCTCATACAGTCCTGCTTACACTATTGGTGTATTGGCACTTTTACTTCAGAAATCAGAGAGGGTGAATTTTTTTTTCTCTCTTTTTTTATATATATATAGTTGTGTGTAATGATGATTTGTTGTGATGTATTTGTATGTATACATAATATAATAATATAATTTGGCCAATATCACTCTCCAGAGAATAAATTTTATTCCTGATCTAACTCACTCCTAAAATCATCAGGAAACTTGCCAGTGTGGGAACTGAGGCAACGGGACTTTGTCGTATGTAATGATAAGCCCTTTAATAAAGCCTCCAGCTGGGGTCAGCTGCCCTAATCTACCACTTAGGAAGAACTTCCAAAAGTTCTTTCCAGAAGAAGAACTATCTTATTAGAACTTATTGGAGGTACTAGACTTCAAAGATCACATTTGAGTTCTTCCCCAGGCTGCAAGTTCTTTGTTACACTAAATTTGAATTTTAAAAAATCCTTACATCCTGCCTCTGTATCATATATCAGGAAGATGTAAATGTTTTCTGATTTAGATGATAGATTTGGATTATATCTCCTTTTTTTAACTTCCCTATTTATTAAGGGAAATTAAATAACTGTACAATAGTAGAACTCCTCAGAATCATTAGAGAAGTTAGAATGACATTATACTTTAAGGACATTCAATTTTATCCTTTTCAAAAACAAGCAACATATAATAAGAACATTTAAGTATAGGTCCTGCCTAATAGACTATAAGGAAAATATAAAAATAGGTTTAAATTTAAACATGGATTGTACAAAGTTTTGAATTTAAATACTTTAAGCTCATTCCTAATGTAGGCTAAATATTTTCCTGCAGTTGCTTTCATACTGTTGACTTGCTCAGTTAAGTTAAACCTCAGCCATTCCTACGTCACAATTATCATGAATTCATGAACTTTGGCTGAATTCATGAATAGCCTACCAAACACTGATGGCTATTGACGAATTCTACCATGAGTAATGGTTAAAATATATTCTATTACAACTCTGTAATAAACAGACAAAAAGCCCTTAAAAAATGGGCAAAGGACTTGGACAGAATTTTCTTCAAAGAGGAAATACAAATGGCCAATAAGCACATAAAAAGATACCACTGAATATCATTTACCATCTGGGAAATGCAAATCTAAACCACAATGAGATACCACTTCACACCCACTAGGAGGCTTAGTCAGATATTAGCATATGTTGACAAGGATCGGGATCAATTGGAACCCTCAAATACTGCGGGTGGGAATGTGAAGTGGTGCCTTGCTTCAGAAAAGAACCTGGCAGCTTGTCAAAGAGGTTAAACATAGAGTTACCAAATGAATCAGCAAGTCCACTTTTAGGTACATTCCCAAGAGAAATGAAAACACATGTCCACACAAAGACTTGTACATGAATTTTCATAGCAGCATTATTCACAAGGGCCCCAAAGTGGAAACAATCCTTTACCAATTGATGAATGAACAAGTAAAATGTGGTCCATCCGCACAACAGAACACATTCTGCAAGATAGGAATGACGTGCAGAAGGCTACACATGGTTGAATCTTGAAAACGCTCTGCTGAGTGAAAGAAGCCGGGCACAAGAACTCATATCAGATTGTTTTTAGGAAAAGCCCAACATAGACAAATCTAGAGTTATGGGAAGTAGAACAGTGGGTGTGTAGGGGTCAGGGAAGAACTGAAGGTTGGCAACTAAAGAGCGTGAGACATCTTTTCAAGGTAGGAGTATGCTCTAGTTAATTGTGATGGATACGCAACTCAGCGGATGTAGTAAATGTGTTGATTCATGTACTTTAAGTGGGTGGATTCCATGTGATTATATCTCAATAAACTTGTTTACATAAAATAAAGTTCAGAATCACTGGTGCGTAATGCACCTACCTCTGTAGGAATTTCTGGAAGATTCGCCGATAGGCATAGCCAGCTCTTCTCACTCGGATGTTTTCTTTCAGACCCAGATATTCCACTTGATGTTTTACCCTACAAAAGAGAAAATGGCACCTGTCTTTACTGGAGAATCTTTGATTCCTCTATATTCTTACCAACCAACCTCCTTGACTCCCAGTTCCAATCTGCAGGAAAACATATTAAAAAGACATAATTTATAGTGTTCAGATACTAAGCTGGCCTCTCAGATCACATATTAATTTTTAAAATGTTGCAGAACATTGCAATTATATAAGAGGATATTACTTATCGATTTCAAACACTAATACTAAAATAAAAACTCAAAGCCAGGTGTGATGGTGTACATCTGTAGTCCCAGCTATTTGGGAGGCTAAAGTCAGAGAATTGCTTGAGCCCAGGAGTTCCAGGCCAGCATGGGCACCATAACAAGACGTCATCTCAAAAAATAAAAACAAATAAAGCCCCATAAACCTGTTACCTGAATTGTGAACAAAAATATTGTTTTTTCAAGACTAGAGGCTAGAACTTTTAAGTTTAAGTTTTGAATTAAATTATACTGGAGGGTTGTTTTTTTTTTTTTTTTTTGGTACCAGGGAGTGAACCCAGGAGTGCTTAACCGCTGAGCCACATCCCCAGCTCTTTCTATGTTTTCTTTGAGACAGGGCCTTGTTAATTTGCTGTGGATGGCTTTGAACTCACAGTTCCTCTTGCCTCAGCCTCCCAAGTTGCTGGGTTTACAGGAATGTGCTGGAACTGTTTTGTTACTGAATCTTAAGTTCTGACATTGACTCTAGAATTAATAATGATCTTATTGTTCTAGGATTTTTCTAATGCAAGTTAAGAAAGGTATATGAAGCTATTAATTTCAAATGCTTAAGTTAAAATGGTTCAAAATAGATTTGAATCATAGTTTTGGCTGGTTTTTATAAAAATGAATCTAGCAGTGTATTTTGGAAAGTGGATGCAGAGTACTGGTAGGTGGATATTGCCACACATGCAATTTTCCTATCAGAACACAAGCCCCCCGCCCTATGCCTTGGTTTAAGAGGCCTGGCAGGTCTGGGAAGATGTGGGGCATGTACATTGTGAAAACCCATTCCTCGATGAACAGCAGTTTCCTGAACACCCACAGACAGGTTTTGAACACTTGTCTGATCATCCACTCTGGAGAAAAAAATTGGGCCTGGGCTGCATCTGATGCAAGCTGGCAGAACAGATACTTGGACACATGGTAGTTTAGAAAATTAGAAATTAAAAGGAAAATCTCTTTTGAAGATGGGATATGGGAATTGTGCTTTGGTAGGAAGGTAGCCCCCTCACGATCCCTATTTGGTACATTTGGTCAACCACACTAATGATGGATTCCAGAGAATGGATTCACATGAATGCTGAAAAAACCATTAGAAGCCTCCTCACTCCAGTTTCACACAGGGTCCTGACAGCTGTCTCTCCAGCAAGGCTTTTATGGAAACCATATTCCCAAATAAGCCTCATACTTGTTGATGACTACTATAGACCCTGTGCCCCCAAGAGGAACACTATGATTCCTTCCCCACAGCCAGGACAGTGGGGAAGAGCCCGCACTCTGGAGCTGGTTGCTGTGCACCCGTGATTCTGCTGCTATGTAGCCTCTCTGTGCCTCAGTTACCTCATCTATAAAATGAGGATAGTAATAAATTACTAGCTGAGTACCTTCCCTATAAGTCACTTAGTTCCTGTCATGAGTGATGTGAAGCTGCAATTATTCTAGTACATTCCCAGGTACAATAAGTAAACCAGGATGGGAGAATAGACAAGGAAATGGATTTTTCACACAGCGGGATTCTTAGAAGCAGTGTTTCATGCCTCAACCAGAAGGATGAGTTGAATTTATCATGTGCAGAGGACAATGAAGAGAGCCCACAAAAGGCAAGCCTACAGAATGGGGTGATGGGAGGTGAAGACAGGGATGATGAAGCTTGAAGCAGAGAGAGATTTGCATGGGAAGGATGAGGTGTCACAGTGAGGGATGTTTAAAGAGCCTCCAGTCAGTCTTCCTTGAGCTGACATCCAGACAGGTTGACTCCTTCAAGATGACTAACTTTTAAAAAGTCCTCATATGAAACAATCAATATTTAATATCCACATTTGCCTGGATAAGTCACACACACACAGACACACACACACACACACACACACACATACACACACACACAGAGAAATGTGGCAGGGGTGGAGGGAGAGATCTATTTAACTAAAGTGGCTGAAATCTGATGCTGGAAAATAATTAAATTTCCATTCTTCTGTCCTCCAAATCTGAAACTCACCACTGACCTTTTCTCCAGTAAAGAAAACACACACAAAACACCTGTTTCCAATGTTTGCTCATTTTACAGTACTTCTCGAAAATACCAGCATCAGGCCAAGATGCCAAGACAGGGACATACCACCCATTGATTCAGAAAGACACATGCCTTTCCCATGAATCAGTTTCAAATGCTGTTTCATTCACCATTTTTTCCCCACCTTCAGGAAATTTTCTTTTAGAAATTTCCTTCAGCAGGACAAAACAGTCTAACAAATCCTATAATGTTTAAAATTTTATATCACTAAAGGACCCAAGTTAATTTTTGCACATTCCTAGAGCGCTGTCACCTCCTCAGTAGACACTGGCCAGACACCACCCCGTTGTTCTCCCGGTTGTGCCATTCCTGTCTCTAGGGAGGGATCCTCTCCAAGGCTGTCCTCGGCCATTAACTCAAGTCGGCCAAGGCCTGGGAACTTCACGAGGGCAGCAATTCTGAATCCAGGGCAAGCAACTTTGCCAGAAACCAAACAAAAACACATTTGCAACAGGAAAAGAAAAAAACCCACACCCCACAAACTTGTTGAATGAGCAACCCTCTCTGCAGAGAGCTTAATTAAGCGTGTAACCCCTGCCAATGACACACAGTGCCCTCTCACGGCCCTGCATCCATGCTCACGGGTGGAGTGAAACCATCTGCTGACAAATCTGTCCCAGGATTGAGGAGGGGAGTCCCAGGAATCGATCCTACTGAAACACACATCAACACTGACCACCTCACTCCTGACCATCTTTAAATCTATTTACATGACTGCTTATCATGGTCTTTGCTGAAATTCAAATAAAGGGAGTTACTAAAGAAAGTTAAAAAGAAAGAAAATATAGGAAAGCCTTATGAGGATTTACTAATAAAATGCATCACACTGTCTTACTTTCAGCATTTTCTGATATTCCAATAAATCAGGCTGAGATTTATGACAAGGTAGAATCAGGGTTAGGGAACTTGTGAGCAGCAACTACTGAACTACTTCCAAATCAAAGGGGCTTTTGGCAGAGCTAACTATGTGGACTAGGGCAGGGTGTGCTGGGCAGGGTGCTGCATTTATAGGGCAAAAATATATTTTTTATTTAAGATTATTTGCTCCAACGAGAAGACGGGTAGTTTGAAATGGGCAAAGAGTGGGCTAACATGCCCATTCGAAATACCTTGGCTCCCAAGACTCTTGTAATTTATTTCTGAGGTTGCCTATGACACCACTCATCTTGTGTGTATGTCTGTGCATGTGGTGGGGGTGGGGAGACGGGAAGTGCACACACAGGTGTGGAAGGGGTAGATGTTAAGAGTGATATGGAAACAGAGCAGACTGACCATAGCAAGAGATCTTCAAAGTGCTCATTCTGTCAGAATGGAGATCCTATTCTAGACTGACCCTCTTAGTGTAAAAGACCAAGAAACTGAGTGGGGAGGGGATATAGTAATTAGTGATAGACCAGCACCAGGACACAGTTCCTCCAAACCCTATGCAGCCCCTGGCTCAAGACCAAAGGTTCTCAAGGTGTGATGTATCACAGGTCACCATCATCAACATGTTTTTTAAAAAATGCACATCCCTGGGCCCCTCCTCAGAGCCACAAAATCAGAAACCCTGGAAGTGGGACCCAGCAATCTGAGGGTTTTTTTGTTTTGTTTGGTACCAGGGATTAAACCCAGGAGTGCTTAACCACTGAGCCACATGCCCAGCTCTTTTTATTTTTTATTTTGAGGCAGGATCTTGTTAGTTGCTTAAGGCCTCACTAAGTTGCCGAGGCTGGCTTGAACTTGCAGTCCTCCTGCCTTAGACTCTCAAGCCTCTGGGATTTCAGGCATGTCCCACAATGCCCAGCAAGTTATCTGAGTTTTAACAAGCTCTTCAGGGGGTTCCTAAGCACACTCAAGTTTGAGAAACAGTGTAGAAAAGCAAAAGATGTTTTCAATCTTCAGGAGGGAAGAGATGATAATGATGCTACTAGAGTTTTGGCCTTAAAGGAGAAACTGAAATACACATTTCAGAAAAGTGAAGAATAAATTAGCATGCCCAGGTCAATACCCAAGAAGGGAAATGATCAAATTCCATGTCTCAGAGGCACTGCTTAAAGAATAGGGTGATTAGCTCATGCAAGAGAAGATCCAAAGGCTGGGGCTATAGCTCATTGGTAGAGGGCTTGCCTTGCATGCACAAGGTCCTGGTTCAATCCCCAGCACTATCTGAAAAAAGAAAAAAGAGAGAGAGAGAGAGAGAGAGAGAGAGAGAGAGAGAGAGAGAGAGAGAAGAACCAAGAGAACCGCGATAGTGACTTTGAAGCAACAGGAGAGCTAGCAAGTAGAAAAATAATGAGAAGCAGTGAGGAAGTATCTCAGTAGAGCGCTCGCCTAGCATGCGTGAGGTTCTAGGTTCAATCCCTAGTATTGCAAGAAAAAGAAAAAAAAAGTAGTGAGGATAATGTAGAGAGTAGGATTAGGACAATAGTGAGTTAGAGAAGGTCAGTAGAGCGCCCTGAGTAAGACTTGCCCAAAGGTGGGTTCATCACCTGAGGTGTGAGTTTCTCATCAGAGGCTGATAGGAGAAATCTCATACCACACTAAATTAAAAAATTTCAGAAATCGAATGGAAGAGAGGCTATAGGAACATGCATCTATAGATGAGCTTACTCAGAAAGACCATGACATGGCAGGGCAGAAGCTCTTACACCAGAGTAGCAGCAGGGCTCTTAAGATGAGAAGACAGAATCAGACTCCATCATGGCATGCTAGATGGAAAGAAAGACCTTCAGATAATGACTATGTGGCCTGCGTGGGTGGAGATTTTTTTTTTTTTTAACTATCTTTTCCCTCTTATAAAGGATCAAGTATTTATTATCTGCCATGGCTGATGGAGGATCCTTCTAGTAGGGTGGGAAATGGACCTATACTTATCGCTCAGAGGAAATAATTAGCAGCTGTGAATTTTAATCCTGGTCTTTCTGGTGTTAAACCTTTGATTTAGTCACTTGATGCCTTAAAAAGTCTATTTTCTTTTCTCTAAAAGAGAAGAAAAGAGGTGACTCATGCCCTGGGATATGGTAGTCTGGTGGCAATGGCCTGGGTCCACTGTGTAGTTCAATATCTTCCCTGTCTCATGGACTGTGTCCATGTTCCTATGGACAGCAAGGTCAGGCTTCCTACGAACATGTATCTGGATTCCTAACTGGATACAAAAAAGATATCCTCTAATCAGCACCTTAATAGTTTTCAACTCAACACCCCATCTTTCAAGCTTAGATTGTGGTCCTAAGTACAAGTTGCAGGAGAAGCAGTGACATGGGCTTCCTCAAAAGTCAGGACTTAAAGGCCTCACTGTGCCCACAGGTTTCTCTCCACTCTTATCCCTCCGGGTTCCTCTGCTCCTTCACATAATGCTTCAGTGGAATTCAGGAACCCCCAGCATGTTCTGTATTGTCTGAGCTCCCGTGGCTTACAGATTGCTTTTCAACACACTCTTTAGCCTTTCCCTTTGAGACCCAAGCTAAACATCCTGGATCATATCCCGAGCGTACCAAGCAGGAGCCGAGCACTAAGAATATCTGTATAGAGCCTCAAATTAATTTTCAAACTATCGAGATTCTGTAGTATTAAGGTTTTTGTTTTTCCATCTGCCACTAGACTAGCCAAGATCAATATTATAGATTACTAATTCTGAATTGAATGGGGCTAATAGGAAAATCAAATAAGGGGAAAGGTGTATAGGCATTGTTCTGAAAAAGTCAAGACACAGGGCACATATGATGAGCATGTGTGGGCAATGGGAACTGCCCTGGCCTGAGATGGCTCACGGTGGCCAGAGGTTAGAGTGTGCCAGAGCCCCAAGCCAGCATCACCTCCCCGCCTGCCAGGCACCATACCTGCTTTCCTCCCAGTCTCTGGGTTTCTTGGTTTCATTTGGTTTTATGCAGCGAATATAGTGGGGTGTACATTTCATCAGGGTGCTCACAAGATCATTGGCTTGTTTCTAGACAGGAAGAATGATATCAGTTAGAAACATGGAACTTTCTTTAAAGTGAGATCAACTTTCAAAGGAGACTTTGTGGGAGTCTAACTATGGTAAAATACGACTGGAAGGAAGTTAACCTTTATGACAATTTGTTCATCAAGTGTAAATCGGGTCTACTAAGCATTCTTAAAGCTCTGCTAATTTTTACGATGATTTAATCACTCTTAAATGGGTTGGAAATTCGATCATTGAAAGCAACCAAGCATTTTTAGCACAGTTAATAAACAACCAGAAAAACAAAAAACTCAAGTAAATCTTCACAGGCAATTCTTTTCATGGGGTACAAGGAAGCATGTTAATTAAGTTCAATTTATGTTGATAGAGGGCCTTTGCAAATTTGTTCTCATTAAAAAAAAAACTGAAAAATCTCTAAATCCCCTGCATTCTCTTTTCTGGAATCTAATCAACAAACAATCACCTTATTAAAATGATAGAAATTCATAATTGAAGGATGTAAAGATGATAAAAACCTCCAAATTTATAAACTTCTTATATGCCACTTAATTGTGCTTCTTCCTCAATAATAAACCTGCAGGCTCTGAGCACTTTCCTTGTGGCAGATCATTTGTTCCTTCACAAAGATAAACCATTCCAAATAAAACCATAACTGAGTTCAAGCAGGAAAAACTACATAAATAAAGCTGGAATTGTTCAGGATATATTTCAAATCATGAGAATCTTGTGCTTTGTTTAAAGAAATAGGAGTCAGGCTCACATCAGCATTCCCACCACAGCTGAGTACACCCTGTGAGCCCACGGATGTGGCACATATGCTAACTCTCCTTCCAAGGGTGAAGAAGAAAACCTCTAAAAGAAAATAGCAAAAAGGCATCTCCAAAGCTGGGAAACCATTCCAGTCAGCAGAAGGGATTTGCTTGCAATAGGGATTTGCTCTCTCAATTAGGGCTTTTCTGTTTTCATGGGTTTGGGAAATCTGAAACCCTTGAGAAAAACTACTGGGTATGTTCAAAGCAAGATGTTCATTGGTGAATTAAGTTCTCTATTTAGATATGCAGAAAACAGCATTTTTTTTTTGCAATGCCAGAAATTGAGGACAGAGCTGGAGGCTGCCCTATTAAAGCGAAACCGTCTCATGAAAAAGCAAATTGTTTATCTTCTTTGATGATATAGACTGCACTTGACAACAAATCTGACGATGTTTGCAACATATAAAGTGAAGCTGAAAAGAAACTGCAGAATGGATTAGAGTAAATAAAGCTTTTCTTTATGTCCTCAAACTATTAATTTTTAAACTAAATTTTTGATACTCATTTTTTATTTAATTAAGGCATCAAATTAAAAAAAAACTTCGCAGATTCTTCAGTCTTACCTAAATAGTTAGCAGCACATTTTCTTTTTACTGTAATGTCAGAAAGCAGACAGGGGCAAGTGTGACACAAGTCACTTGACATAGTTCTTTCCAAAATCCTCACAGGCAAGGTTGACTGAGTTTGTGTCATGAGGTATACACATGAATCATGTCACCTTTGTCCCACAAGACCCTAAATGGTAGCTACTATTATCATTCCTGTTTTTCAGGTGAGAAAACTGGGCCTTAATAGAAGAAAGGTTTGCTTAAGATAAAACGATTTTTAAGCAACAGGGCTAAGGCTTGAACCCAAGTCCATGTTTCTCAACCACAATGCTATTCTGCCTTCCTAACAAGAGTAATTTGGTGTGACAGAAAATGAATTAACTGGGCCAGGTGCCATGGTGCACATCTATAATCCCAGCAACTTTGGAGGCTGAGGCAGGAGGATCCCAAGTTCAAAGACAGACTCAGTAACTTAGGAAAGCTTTAAGCAACTTAGTGAGACCCTGTCTCAAATTAAAAAATAAAAAAGGCTGGGGATGTATCTTGGTGGTAACGTGCCCCTGGGTTAAGTTCCCAGTACCAAGAAAATGAATTAATTGGGTGAGCCAGATTTAGACAGAAGCCATCAGGTTGTGGAATAATTAATTTCAACAAAGAGGAATGTGTCTTAGTCATTAGGATCATCCTGAATGTCAACACCTATGGGTCAGCTTAACTGAGGTGGTGGCAAAGTGGTAACTGGATTAGCTTTGATTTCAGTCAGCCCACAGGTTAGGACAGAAAGGAACCAATAATACTTCTCAACAGCAGAGGGAATCAAAATAGAAAACCCCAAGACAGGACAGCGAGAAAAGGCTAGGGGAAAAGTTTCTCATTTCACTCTTGACAGGATGAAGTAGGGGAGTAGGGGTCAGCTCTGCTATTAGTGAGTTACATGATGAATTACTCAACTTTTCAGGCTTCAGTTTCTCTATCTGTAAACTAGAAAACCTATAATATCTTAATCTAAATGTTGGATTAGATGTTAAAAACTCAAGCAGTCCATGGGGTAGGGATGTAGCATACATGAGGCCCGAGGTTCAATCCCCAGCACAGGGGTGGCGGTGGGAATCAAGCAGTCAATCACCTGCACAATGTCTGCACCCATCCTGTCATTCCACCCTATCGGGTTCCAGCCTCACTCAGACAAAGCTGTGGTCAGTCCACCTTCTCCAACCTGGAGCTTGGTCTGTTTCCCTCCAGCATCCTCTTTCACTCTAGTTTCCAGACTGGTCTCTTCCAGCCACAACATAAAATTCAGTGAGGCCTCAGCATCAAGTGTTGTTAGACATAATATACTTATTAGTAGTCAAATTGATGGACATTCTCACATGAATATTTAAATTAAATCCTATAGTTTTAAATCTTTTAATAATTAGAAAACAATATCCAACACTAGAACTACCTTGAATGTCAATTTAATCTTTCTTTCAAGGATCTCAGGAATCCTTTCCATGCTTCTATCTTGAGGAAATCATTACAATGATACTTAATGGCATCTGCAAAATACTATGGATATTGAAGATATAACACTTGGTCATGACTCTGTATCTTCAAAAGGTGTCTTAGAGGAGACATAAAAACTAGGGGAAACTTTCACTCCTGGTAGACCATGAGGTAGACAGAGGTCAAGAATCTACCAAGGAAGGTATGATCATGGTTGAGAAAATATAGCATGGCCCCTTTACATAAGCTGGCTGACTTCAGGTTGACCTCCCTAGACAATGGCCTACAATCTGTCATCTTAAACATCTGGAGTAGCTCAGAAAGGTGGCAATTTTGGATATTCAAGAAGACACCAATATAAAGGAAAAAAAGGGAAGGTGTTCATAGGAGGAGAGAAAGGCCCTTATCCTTGTTCTTCTGTTTATAGGGTAATAATCCAGACCACTTGAAAGTGAGTCATTTGCAACCTTGATGATCTGGGGCTCTTGGCTCTGAATGTGACAGTCTTATGACTAGATTTTCCATCCCAGAGCAAATTCTTATCCAGGACCTGGAAGTGAAGCCATGAGTCAGAAACTTCACACAGACATTAATATCTAAGGCCTCACAGAAACTTCATCTACTCCCTGCCCTCAACTTTTTGCTGCAGAGGATTATCCCATTGGCTGCCCTATGGCTACTAAATTTCTCCAGCTCTTTGAATTTGATGTCCCTATAACTCAGAGGACTCTGCCCTCCAGCTCAAAACATAGCCTGTAAAGTCAGGTGGGATGTCCAGTGCCTGCAGTCCTAGCTACTTGGGAGCCTGACATAATAGGATCACTTGAGCCAGGAGTTTGAGGTCTATCTAGACAACATAGCAAGACTATCTTAAAAAACAACAAAAACTGAGCAAGCTGGGCATGGGAGCATGTGCCTGAAATCCCAGTTACTCAGGAGGCTGGGGCAGGAAGATCCCAGATTCAAGGCAAGCCTGGGCAACTTAGTGAGACCCTGTCTCAAAATAAAATTTCCACAAAGGGACTGGGCATGTAGTTGAGTGGTAGATCACTTGTCTAGCATGTATAAGGCCCTGCAGGGTCTAATCCTTAGCATCACACAAATATACAAGAAAAAAAAAAAAAAAAAAGCAAGCACCAACTTGCACCTGGTTTCCTCTACAAAACCTGAAGACTTCTCTTGGCTGGAATCTTCTACTACTATGAGTTTTCACTGATGGTTTCCTTTACTCCAGCCAGGGTCTCTGCCCTCAGGAAGCTTACCAGGTGCTAGGTGGCAGGCTTCCCCCATGAAGCCTTGGAGATGAGGAGCCAGAGAACAGAGCAGCCAGCACCAGTCACGGTATCCATGAGGCTGGGCTTATCCAGGCAGGCTCAGTGAAAGGACATCATGGATTTAGACACTGAGTGAATAAGAAGGAAATGGCCATCTGTGGGGAACCAGCACATGCACATAAAAATGTCCACTCAGAATTAAGCAGAGATGAGGCAGAAACAATGGTACATACTGCAATCCCAGGGACTCAGGAGGTTGAGGCAGGAGAACCCCAAGTTTAAGGCCAGCCTCAGCAATTTAGAGAGACCCAGCATCAAGATAAAAAAAAATGCAAAGGGCTGGGGATGTAGGTACTTGGTTCAACTCTTAGTACTATTAAAAAAAATAGAAAAAGAAAATTAAGTAGACACAAACAGGATGTAGGGAGGGAACTGACAGAGTGAAATACAAGAGACACTAACAATCATTTTGTGCAGACAATGTTTCAAGTGCTGTGTTAAATGCTTTAGATGAATTATTAAATTTAACCATCACATAAACCCCTTGAGATAGGTACTAAACTCTCCATCTTACAAATAAGCCAAAGAGGCCCTGAGAGTTAAAGTAACAGGCTGGGTATCACACAGCCAGTGAAAGCCAGAACTGGAATTGAACATAGGCAATCAGAAGCCCAAAGCCCTACTATTAATCACTGAATGACCTCTTTGATTGTAAAGTTGGAGAGTTATGTAACTGGTATGCTTTTCAAGAAAATATTTTTAACTGGAAATGGTTTGGAAAACAGTTAAGTGACTATGTCTCAGAGTTAGATGATAAAGTGTGCTTGATATAACCTCTCAATTCAGACCATAATCAGGAACAAAGAATTTCACAAGGCAATGGCTCAGATAACACAGAACACTCACTACCCACAGGAGACCCCAGGAAAGATCTAAGACTTCCTTCTGATTTTGAGACACCATGTGGCCAGATGTGTCTGCAATTCCCAGCAAGGAGGGGACTACAAGACCCAGTGAGGAGGGATGCAGGATGGGCCCTCCTGGACAAGCCCAGCCTCATGGACACCATGACTGATGCTGGCTGCTCTGTTCTCTGGTTCCTCATCTCCAAGACTTCCTGGGGGAGGCCTGCCACCCTAGAACCTGGTAAGCTTCCTGAAGGCAGAGACCCTGGCTGGATGGAGTAAATGAAACCATCATTGCAAACTCTTAGCAGTAGAAGATTCCAGCCAAGAGGAGCCTTCAGGTTTTGTAGAGGAAACCAGGTGCAAGTTGGAATTTTTGGGTTTTTTTTTTTTTTTTTTTTTTTTTGTGATGCTAAGAATTAGACCCAGGGCCTTATACATGCCAAGCAAGTGCTCTACCACTGAGCTACTTCCCTAGTCCTTTTAAAATTTTTAAATTGAGACTTCACCGTGAAAGATGAAGCTGAATTTTAGGCAAGTAATGTTCTATACTTGGCAAATTTTGGAGCCTGGCCTGGAAAACTGTCATCAAGATCTAAAACATGGCTCTGAACCACAAAACTTGTGATCGTTTAACATAAGTTCTTCCAGATCTGAAGAAGTAGCTAGTTGTCATCTGCTGACTATTAAGCTATGAGATACTTAATACCCATTGGAGTTTCAGAACAGCCAAGTAAATTCAGCTGGCATCCTGTGACCATTTTACAAGTAGCCTATTACTCCTGGGCATCTCTGTGCCATCCACTTGCCCCCTCCTAGCCTGGGGGTTTAGTTCCCGACTCCTAGGAACTTTAGCTCTTCTAGGAATCTATAAACTTTCCCAAATAGAACAAACCTTTATTTTACTTCCAGCAGTAGTTGGGCGTCCTTTCTTGTCAGCTTGCAGATTTTCAGGAAATAAAGATTTTATAAAAGGTCTGGAAAAGGAGAGAGAGAATAGGTTAGCAATCTATAAGTGCCTTGGTGGGTAAAAGCTTACTTCTGTAGAAAAAGGGGTGGGGCACTGTCCAGAAACACATAACCCTGGCCACTGAGAGACCATCCAACTCACAGTGTGAGCCAGAAAGAAGTGACTCAGGAGAAATGAACTACCAACAGAAGACACAAAGAAGGATTTCTAACATGTAAGTATCTCAGAGTCTCAGCCTGAAAAACCCTTAAAGCCTGGCTTTGGAACATCCCTACCCACTGGATGTGAGGTATACCTAGGTCATAGAATACAACAGAGGCAAGCGGATATGTGTTTGCCAAAACAAACAGGAGCTTAAGGAATTGTGTGGAATATCTGGATTCGGTGAAGAGGCCACTGTGCTATGGAGCAGGGATTATGAACCTGGGCAGGAGCTGATGGTCACAGCTGGATAATTCTTTGTTGGGAGTGGGTTTTCTACACATTGGAAGGTACTTAACAGCAGTGTCCTCTGCTCACAAATGCCATTAGCACCCAGTCTTCACCCCCATACAGAAAACCTTCACAAACTGCTCTATGAATGATTCCAAGTGGAGCTGTATCAGGTTTCTAATGCTTCTCTGGCTGGATGTTAGTCCTCAGTAGTTGAAACTGAGCTGCTTGAACCAACATGCCTGCTTCATCAGACATAGGGTATGGACAGTGTCTTAGTCACCTTAGTGCCTCTGGTGTCTGAAGCATGGCATGGTACATAGTAGGTGCTTAATAAATATTTTCCTTCTGAGTGAATGAAGTGATCCGTGTAAACTGGCAATGTAACACTCAAACTCATTTCCTCTTAAGTGACTTTTTGGGTATCTAGAACTTTCTCTGAAATCTCCCCAACAACCTGCTTTTTGTGGGGGGGAGGATGGAGTACTGGGGATTGAACTCAGGGGCACTCGACCACTAAGCCACATTCCTAGTCCTATTTTGTATTTTATTTGGAGACAGGTCTTGCTGAGTTGCTTAGCACCTCACTTTTGCTGAGGCTGGCTTTGAACTCACGATCCTCCTGCCTCAGCCTCCTCAGCTGCTGGGATTATAGATGTGTGCCACCGAGCCTGGCAGCAATTTGCTTGTAACTTGACCAGACATAATTATAGACATGTGCAGCTAATATGCTTACAAAACAGTGTGCTGTGTCTATATGACAGGAGTTTATGTGGAACCATCCATAGCTCTTGAACTTGACAGGAATTTTAATAATTAAAAACTATCTCTGGAAGCGAGTCTTCACCTGGCTGCTATAAAACCCACAAGTCAGGACGTGCGGCTTACCTGACCTTGTTAGAGAAGAACAAATTGATTTTGTGTGCTTTGAATGAAAAGAAATCTGACATCTCAAAGGTGGTAGTATATGTGTGAGGAGGTGAGGGCACAGGGGTAGGAGAGTGGGGAGGGATGTGGGTGGTATAAATGGAACAGAATGACTTCTGACCAAGACCTGAAAAGGAAGCTCTGTTTTACTTTCATGGCAGTTAGGATGTTCTTAGAAAGTTACCAGAACCTCTGCTGTTAGTTAGAGAAGTCAGCCTTGATGTCAGGACAGTGTAAGTAGCAGAGACTGAAAGGGCAGTCTTAATGGAAAGCAGCTCTAAGAACTCTAAGATCTGGAAGGCTGTAGGGAACAATGCACTTGCCTGGCACATATGGGCCACTCATGAACATTACATCTCCTTATCCATCAGCCAGGACCTCAGGGACACAGAGCTGGTGCTGAGAGCTCTACCCCATAGCCTGCACAGGGCCTGGGGAGTTAAAATGGATCTTTAAATCAATCCATTTTAGTTGCCCTTCCCAGAATTCTTGGGTTCCCAGTACCTCAGGAACTCAGGTTAACTTGGATCTTGTTAAGCCACTAGTTATCTTTAAGACTAAGCAACAATGGAAATTCTTTTGCCTTTGTTCCAAGGGCACAATATCACAGAAGCAGGTTGTTCCACTCGTAAGTGGTCATAAATGGCCACCCGATCTAAACCCAGTGTGGCCCCTCCTCCTGGATAACAGTAGAAGTTAGGCATACAAATATAGCATTTGGAATTTGGGTACAGGAAGGATTAGGGACACAAGGGAGAGATTGAGATTAGAAAAAGGAACACTATTTTGAAAAACCAATAGTCGAATCATAATCCAGACTTGACAGTTCAGGGGAGCAAAAACACTAACACTCCAATACTACAAGTTTGTTTTAATATTGAAAATGTCAAACCTGTATTACACATTAGATAAGGCAAATAACACTTACAGCTCGCTGCTCTGCATGAGTTCGATTAGATCCATAAAAAGTACATCACGGTTCCTTTCACAAAAGCCATCCATGTCATAGGATACCTGGATAAGAATGGAAAGAAATCTAATTTTATCCTTCAAGTTTTTCTTTGGATCAAAAACAAAGAAACAAACAAAATAAAACAAAACCTCCCAGGGGCATGGCTATCCTCACCAGAATGTGTTTCTAGATGTAGCATTGGGATCTGACCACAGACTGTCACTTAAGGGCTGTGTTAGCTGGAGATGGCCTGCAGATACTGATGAACATCTGGTTGCCCAGATGGCCCCAATGACCTGTGACCAGGACTCCATCTCTCAGATCACATGCCCTTTCTTCAAGGAATCCACAGGGATATTTAAGCAATAAATCTAATTCTTTTCCTAAATTTTACGCAAGACAGAATAACAGTGAAACTCCTCATTGCAATGGGCCACGTCATCTGTATCTTTGTAATTCTTCCCAGAAATGATTATTGGAGTTGCACCAATCTGGCCAGAAACTCCTGCTTGGAGATCTTGGTTAACAAGGGACAGGCTGAGATAAAAGATGAGACTAGTGGCTTTCCATAGGACCAGGAAGTCCCCAACAGCCATGACCAAACGTCACAACAGCACCCTCTACAGAGCCTGGCACTCAGTAAGCACCTAAGACTCATGTATTTCATGAGAACAAACACCAAAGTGAACTTTGGGTCTGATTTATATTCTCAGTGGGCATGGGCAGGCAAGGAATGCAAGTTTGTGAGTTCAGCAAGGTCAAGACAAAAATCCATTCCTGCATTACTGTATGTACCAGGGTGATTCAAGCTTTAAAAATATGCAGTACTGTAAACAGTATTTTGTTTTTTCTCCTCAAATACTTCATGGGTACTATTTGTTGAATGAATAAAATGCAATGAGGCATATGGACATGGATCTCATTTGCTTCATGAGAAAACAGATCACAGACCCAACAGTAAGACATTAAAATGGATCACTTCCCTCTCCTGCTGGACCCAGGTCACTGGCCCTACCTTCCCAGCGTAGTGGTGAATAATGAAGCCTTGGTTCCAGCTGTTGAAGTGTTCATGGTTCCCAATCTGCATCTGGAGCTTCTGGAGCAGTGTCTGATCGGCCCCCTCGCCCACAGCGTGCATGGTGGCACACACGTCATCCAGGATGCTCATGATCCCAGGAGGGTTCTGCCGGACCAAGAAGGCAAGGCCCCCGTCACTGATCCTTCTAAAAATACCTAGTGCCAATTGGCCCTTAAGCAAGGAAACTGCTTACTAAAGCTAAGGCACCATCTTTAAAGTCAGTCTTCATCTTCAGGCATTAATGTACTTAATCCTAAACAGGGAGTCATCACTTATGACTTGGCTCCAGATGGTCCAAGATCCATTTTCCAAGAAGCTGTTTAACTCCCTCAAGTTTATTTAAAGTCATGTACAGATCATTATCTGCTCACTCCTATTCATACTTGTTTGACTTTAACAGGCCAAAATAAAAATTAAAACATATGTCTTTGACCCTAATTCATTTCTTAATATTCTCTCTTAGCCTGTCATTCATATAGATACTGCTGGTGCAGTTACACCATCTACTTGCTATTGTGCATTACTTTTTTTTCATTTAGCAGTCTTTTATAAACATTCCTCATGTTTTACACATATTTATTATTTCCCTGCTCTGACACACTAGTTTATTTAATGACCAGATGTCTATGGATGTCATGAGTATTTGTTGTTTTTTCCCTTTTATTAAAAAACCAACCAAACAATCAGAAACAATTCTTTAACGCTCTCTGTCTACACAGCTTTTATTTTCTTATGAACCATTTATTACAATTAGACTTGAAGACAGGGCCTGTTTTATTGCTCTTTTATAAACTATGTTATCAACATAAGTGATGGCTATCTTCTAGAATTCAGCAGCAACTTCCATTTGCAAATTGACATTTTGCTCATACACATGTCATATTTACCATAAGAATAAAACTTTACTGTTCTGTTTTCACACACACACACATACAGAAACCCAAAGTAACTGTTAAGTGTTCTATATAAATTGGAGTTGTTAATTTGCCTGTTCTAAAACAATAAAACAGAGCACACAAACTACTTCATGTAAACCAGGGAAAAAATACACCAAACCCATACTCACAACTTTGTTCTCTATGAGGTCGCACACGATTTTGTTATTAAAGTACTCAATGGGTGTCCATCTTATTCCCTCTTGAACATATTCTTCCTGTATGACAAAAACCAGGTACTCACATAAATCACTGTGAAAGAGAAAAACTTGAATGCCCTTCAACAAAGACTAGGAACTGTAATTTCTTATTTTCTAAGAGGTGATAGGAAAGGAACATTTCATAACTTGGTAATTTTTATGTTTAGTTTAAACCATATGAAATTGCTATAATACAATTGTTTTTCATCGACAAAAATGATAATTTAATATTGTTTAATCTATTTGATCCTGTTACAAATAAAACAAAGAAATCTCTCTTTGGTGTAAACATAGGACGGTAGTACAGATTAGCATCAAGGTACCTAAAGAAAAGGTTCTCCATTCAGATCAGTTGCCATTTAATGTGATGAACACCATGTGAAGAACCACACTGTGCTGGTTCTTCTCCTTTCTTGGTAGTTTTGCTTTATAGCTCCCTTTGTTAGATTATTTCTTCTTTCCAGACCTTGATATAGAATGGAGAGTCTTAGGACTCAATCTTCCAGCTGTCTTGATTTTTTAGCCCTCCTTTTCTAAGTTACTGCAAACAATCAAGTGGCTTTGAATAACACATAAAAGCTAATGAGACTTGGATTTATTTTTCTAGTCTACACCTCAGCAGTGAGTTCTAAACTCATATATTCCCTGTTTTGGAATCTCCAGGTAAATGTACAGTAGGCCTCTCAAATTTAATATTGAGAGGAGTTCTATTTCCTCGTCTCCCACTGTTTCCAGTCAACTGTTCTTCTAATCTGAGCCTTCAGTAAACAGTTGTGTTATTGGCCCTGTCATTCAAGCTATAAATCTAAGAGTCGTAATGTCCCTGATTACTTTCTTTCTTAAGAGTATTGCCAATTATTTTGATCTGGTCCTCTTGGGTCCATGCTCCAAAATATGTACTGAACCTGCCTGTCCTTTACCATGTTACCACTGGCCCTGCTACCATTGTTATCTAAGCCCCCACCATTTCTTGCTTGGTTTCCCACAGGCAGTCTTCTAACTGGACTTTAACCTTCTACTTTCCCTGAATTACTCTACTATTTAAAGTTAATAGAGCAAGAACAACCTTTTCAAAAACACAAAAATCGAAGCAGATCATGTCACTCCATACTCAGAATTCTTCAAATGGGTCCCCACAAAACTTATCATAAAATTAAAAGAGTCTGAGTGACACCCTATAAAATACCTATATGATTCAGTTCCTGCTACTTTCATCTCAACTCCCCACCTTGGTTGTCTCCTCTGCACTGGGAAGGGCCAGGATCCCAGGGCAGAGCTTTGTGTGAAATACTGGTTACTGTAGTTTCTTAAGCAGAGGCAAAAACACAATCACTAAATTACCCCCAAATAGCCTTTGATATGTGGAGGAGCTGGAATAGTATCCCACTAAATTTCATATTCACCCAGAACCTCAGAATATGAGGTTTGGAAATAAGATCTTTGTAGATTTAATTATTTAAGGATCTCATGATTAAATCATTCTGAACTTAGAGTAACCCCTAAATCCTAAGATTGGTGTCTTTAAAAAAGAAAGAAGGAAACTGAACACAGTGGTGCATACTTAATCCCAGTGACTCAGGAGGCTGAGGCAGGAGGATTGCAAGTTCAAAGCCAGCCTCAGCAACTTAGGGAGACCCTGTCTCAAAATAAAATAAAAAGGGTTGGAGTGTAGCTCAGGCTTAGGTGGCCACTACTGGGTTTCCCTAGTACCACAAAGCAAACACACACACACACACACACACACACACACACACACACACACACACGAGGGTGGGGTGGGGAGAGAGAAAGAGAAGAAAAGAGAGAGAGAGAGAGAGAGAGAGACGGAAGGAAAGGAAGAGGGAGGCTTGGACAGAAAGATACAGGAGATGAGACAGAGCCTGCGGTTATACTGCCACAGCCAAGGAGTATCAGAAGCCACCAGAAACCGGAAGAGGAAGAATCTTAGGAATCTAGGAAGGATTCTCTCCCAATTCTTTGAAGAGAATGTGACCCCTGATTTCAGACTCTGAGCTCCAGAACTGCAAGAGAAGAAATGTCTGCTGTTTTTAAAGCCACCTAGTTTGTACCTCCTTATGGTGGCCCTAGGAATCTAAGACAAGCTGGCATCAGGAATGAGATGGAAACTGCAATGAACTTTTAGAAGATGCTATCAGCAAGACATGTTTCCTCAAATGAGAATTAAAATGCCAATTTTGTTAAAAATACATTTACTTTTAGGGGAGATTGGGAGTGCTGTGAATCTGAGAAAACCAAGTTTCTCCTTTGGTGCACAGTATATGCATAGACAATTGGGGTTGGAACTAGGCTCCCATTTTCCACTTGGTCAACGAGTCAGAGTATAGTAAAAACAGCCAGTCATAAGTCCAACTTCACAGCATCCTTTGCCGAAGGAAAAAGAAAGTGTAGCAGATGGTATTTATATTTCATAAATTAAAATGCCGCAATGGCATATGGTTTTTCTGCATGACTTTATTAGGTATATTTCCTAATACAAGACTGAAACCTGAATCTATTATCAAAGAACAAATCTATACCCCTTAAACCAAATTAGAATAGAACAGGATGAAGGAGAGAGACTGCTTACCTGTTCCGCCTTTAATGTCAGTTCAATAAAAATCTGCTGTAATTTCTCATTAACAAAATTGATGCAAAACTGTTCAAAGCCATTTTTCTGGGGAGGAAAAAAAAGTAGTTGCCTGTAATAATTTTTCAAAATTATTTAAAAGTCATTTCTTAGTGATTTAGAGAACTGTCTCAAAGTGAAAAGCTTTAATAGCAATGTTGAATGCATCAATAGAAAGAAGCATAATTTATATTTAGGAGAAATTTCTCCTAAATTTATATTTAGGAGAAATTTTGTGAAGAACTCACAAAAGCAAAAATGAGCTTTTTTTTTTTCTTTCTTCATTGTTAAATTATTTATTGCAGACCTCCAATCTCCTATTATTCAAGCTGGCCTTACCTGGAATATTTCAAAACCATAGATGTCCAGGACGCCAATGTTATATTCTTCATGGTCCTTCTCCATGGCTTTATTGATGGACTAGGAGAAAGCACACAACAGGGCAATTAACTCCTTTTCGATCATATTAAAAACAGGCATTTGGGGGAGGGTGGGACTACTGCCCCCTGGAAACAGAGGACAATGTGAAGACAGGTGACTTGCTTTAAAAAGGTCTCAGTGCAATGTAAAGTGCTTTGGAAAACCACTAGGATCCTAAATACTGCAGTAGCTAAAAATGTTCACTTAATGATGAAAACCATTACTTTCTGGCAGTTTTCTCAGGAAGTCTTGGAAATTAGAAGAAAATGTCATCTTGGATGTTCGAAGGAAAACCTATTTCACATGATTCACAATATTACAAAATCTGTAAATGTCATTTCCATTGTCCCCATTCTACAGTCACTTAATGATCATATAACACAATATGCCAAGGATACCAAGGGCGAGAGTCCCTGCTCCCAGGAGATTACAGGGATAGATAGTAAACTGTGTATAGATAATAACAGCAATTATTTTAAATTGGTAGTAAGTGCAGTTTACGTATTTGAGCATCACCTGTGCCGGGCAATACTTAATACTCATTATGATTCTCATAATGGCTTTGATGCCACTATTATCCCCATTTTCCAGATGAGTGCCTACGATTGCACTGGCCAAGAAGCAAGGTTCAGGATTTAGTTTAAGCACTGTGATTTCTAAATCTGGGTTCTTGATCACTGTGACAAAAGACCATGCAATTCAATGAAATAGACTTAATAACAACCTGTAAGTCTGATGAAATAGACTTAATTCTTTTCTTTTTTTCTTTAGAGGGATAATGTCTATTTTAATTCGAAAAAAATTAATAGGGTATACAGAGGAAAACCAGTATGTGGGGGGCTGGGGATATAGCTCAGTTGGTAGAGTGCTTGCCTTGTATGCACAAGGCCCTGGGTTCAATCCCCAGCACCAAAAACAACAAGCAAACAAACAAACCAAAAAAAAAAGGAAAAGCAGTATGTGAATTCTGCTCTTAATTCTTAATAGGTATAGAATAGAGGGGGGTTGTAAGGGAGGCAGAGAACAAAGGAATACGAGATTCCTAGAGGTGGCAACCACCTGAAGTTTGGAGTATCAAATATGTTCTCCAGGCAAAGAAAAATGGTGCTTTTTTTTTTTTTTGTGAGCTAATAGTGATATACCATATTCAGCAGTACATGTCAGTTTAAATTATGCTAATTACATAGGCATTCATCCACATTTACTGAAAAAAAGAAAAAAAATGAGGAATGACAGGAAGGAAGGTGGGAAGTCTAATGCTAAAAGGTACCCTGAATAGAGCCAAGAGCTGTGGGTTCTAGTCCCAGTTTGCACCTTTCTCATTCCAGGCCTTGAGCAAATCCACCAGTCTTCAGACTCCCTGCTTGGTGAAATGAAGTTAAACGCAAGACCCTGACCTTCCCAAGCAATCTTATCCTTCAAATAGCTACAAGGAGGACACAAAGTCACCCTACCTGACCTTAACCCTTCCTAAGCTTTATAGATGTTTCCACTTGGGTTCAAAAATAGACTCCTTGGATCCAGTGGCCTTGCTGTGTCCCTTGACCAGGGTTTCCCTAGGGTTTCCTTCTAGCCTGAATACATTAAGTCAAAGAAGTAGAAGAGCTAGATATCTACAAGCTCCTATAAAAACCATATAATAGCAGTGCAGCATTGGGAAAATTCCTTAGCTTCTTTGTGCTTCACTGATTTATCTGGAAATTAGAAATAATATCTAGACTACAGAGTTGTTGTAAGAAATAAATGAGGTATTTTTTCTAAAACAATTGAACAGTGTGTGGTACGTACTGCTACCTAAAAGTTTGCTATTATTCTAGCATTAGAGGTTTCAGCGATTGACATCGAATAGCATTGGCGGTTCTATGAAGCTAAAAGACTAAATTTCGGAATATACATGTCATATATGTACATATACACTACATGCATATGCAGGCAAGTATGTATGATTATGCCACAATAAAAAACAACGGTGATCATTTTAAAATATATCCAAAAAGTCTCTGATATTCCTTCCTTTGAAAAGTGGAGCGGGCTGGGGATGTGGCTCAAGCGGTAGCGCGCTCGCCTGGTATGCGTGCGGCCCGGGTTCGATCCTCAGCACCACATACCAACAAAGATGTTGTGTCGGCCGAGAACTAGAAAATAAATATTAAAATTCTAAAAAAAAAAAAAAAAGAAAGAAAAGTGGAGCCTAATTCCCCTCCTCTTTAGTGTGGACTATACTTGTGACTTGCTTCTAATGGACTAAATTGTGGCGAAGTGATAATACTTAAATCCAAGACGAGGACATAAAAAACTTGTGGCTCATTACTCATGCTCTCTCTCTTAGTTCGTGTACTCGGGAAAACCAACAGCCAAGTTGTAAGGATATTCAAGCAACTCCATGTGGTGGCCCATGTAGCAAGGAACTGAAGCCTCCCGCCAACAACCATGGAAGGCATCCATCTTTCATAGTATCTTTAACCCTTCAACCTGATCTTTGAGTCAGGACTCCAGGCTGGGCCAATTGCAAATACATGAATTGTGAGAAATTGTGAGAAAAATAAATGCTTATTGTTTCAAGCTGCTGTGTTGTGTATTGATTGGTCACAAATCAACATGATAAATGCCACATTACTAAACCTGTAGGCTCCTAAGTTGAGAAAAGGTTCAGGACCATGGGTTTCCTCTTTTTCTGAGTCACTAGACTTGGCTTTATTAAATGTTTTGACCAGAAAAAACTGTTTAGGTTTAGCTAATGTGTCTTGCTGAACAATTCTAGAAGGAAAAGCAGGATTCCACAGCACCAGAGTGAGAGGATAGAAAGTGAAAAAGTAAGATCCTGATTACAAAGAATGAGGGCTGGGTTTGTAGTTCAGTGTAGAGTGCTTGCCTAGCAGATGTGAGGCACTGGGTTCAATTCTCAGCACCACATATAAATAAATAAAATAAAAGTCCATCAACAATTAAAAAAATATATATATATATATATATATATAAAACGAATCAAAACCCTTAGTTTTACTCCTTATAGATAAAATCTGAACATCGCTGATATCAACTTATGTTTACTTACTTCCACCAAGAAATCAAAGACACGGGCGTGCAGGGCCTTGGCAAGTGCATCCCTAGTGTAACAGGCCTGCTCCACATTGAGGGTCACATGGATGGATTCCGACTTGCCTCCCCACTTGCTATCCATCTGTCGGCTCGTTAGTTTCTCTTTTAACCGGTCCTGGTTTATGCCCAGCAGATATGCAGGAAAAGCCAAGACTATCGAACATAAAACAAAACATGATTATCTTACAGAAGTAACAACTCATCTCCCAACTCATCTTCCAAACACACGGAGGCATTTGTGTGTGTGCATAATTTATGGACACAAGGCACCTTCCACCCCCTGAAACTTCCACTCTTCTAAAGGCTGCTTATCAGCAATCCCACACACATCCACCTACTTCATTTTTCATGACCATTCTATTACATAAATAAATCCTTATGACGACGGAATCTCCATACAGATCAGTGATCCCAGAAGGATGGTAGGCCAATCCCTCCTACTGAGATCACAGTGAAGTGCTGAAAATGGACATCTATCCAAGTCTTCAGCAAGGCAGCCTGGAAGGAACTCAATTAAAAAACATTTCTTTGGCTCAAATATTGTTTTCTTCCTTTTTGGCGCAATGTTTTCACAGCATCATTTCCAAAGACCTGGAAGCACCTGTTATCGTTGAACTAATAACTACAACCAATCACCTACTGGCCAAGTGCTTACCATGTGTTATGAAATAAGGAAAGAATACAAAATATTTAAGAAATCTTGAAGAAAATCTAGATGGGTAAAGACAGTTTACTAAACAACCCTCCTTCACAGACAACAGAGTTCTGCAGGAATTTAGAATAGGAGGATATTGCTACTTGCTGCGGTAGATAGGAAGGTGTGGCATTTGGGCCAGGCCTGAAAGGATAAACAGGATTTGTATAGATGTGGAGAGGGGAAAGGGATATGCAAAGATAAAGAAGCAGGAATGCAGGAGCTGTGGTTGGGAGGTGGTCTACACTGTTGACAGCATTGGCTGTAGCAGAAAGCTAAGATGAAAAACTTAGGATGGACTCAGTGCTGGGTTCTTGAATGGTAAGAGATATCTGGGCAGGAGGCCAAAGCAGGCATCCCTAGTATAACAGGCCTGCTCCACATTGAGGGTCACATTTGAAAGAGGGACCTTGGAAGAAAATTTCCCTGGGGGTGGCAGATGGAGTGAAACAGAGGGGACTGGTGTCACTTATATCTCAGCACACATATTCTATTCTAACAACATGCAGCAGAGTAATTGTTATGGTCTTGGATAGAAAAACAGACTCTCAGGGCTTAGCAACGTATTTTGGGCCATGAAAATTACCAAGAAGAAGACTAGTTATATAGAAGGGATTTTCTTGATTTTTGTCAAAACGCTCTAATATGAATAAATGGCACCTTTCTTGGACATAAAAAGTGCTAGATTTTCCCATTATAAATGAAAGGTATTCACAGATGAAAGCACAAATTTCGAACTTGGATAAAAGTCTTCTTTTTCTGCATAAAGCTTTACCAAAATTCTCTGATAAAGGACTGTGTTAAAGACCTTATAATAATGCTCAAAAATCACAAGCCTCCTGGTAAAGGATAATCAGTTTGAAGTGCACAGATGGTGTTAAAATGTAATGGGTTGACATTTCTCAGCACACACCTTCCAAAGAGATTAAGTCAGTGAATGCAACTGAAAATGTGTAATGCCAGAACAAGGTATTTATCATGTATATGAGTATTTATCATGTACATGAGTATCATGTATATGCTTTGACTGGTGGAAGGGCTTCCTTTTCTAAAGGACACATGAAGAAAACCAAATGCGCTGATGGCCCTTTCCTTTAGTTTAGTTTTAATGCTAACCCTTCTGGAGATCTGGGTGTATCTTCCATTGAACTAAAACATCCTTTGCACAGAGTAAGGAGAGATGATGTCCACTCATCAGATTGACACAGATAGGGTTCTTGTGAAAATTAAAGAGATATTTACCTTAGAACCCAATGTACAAGAGGCCTTCATTGTCACACTGGTAATTACCACCAGCATTGGGGAGGGCCCATTTTACTAAATGTAATGGACATCATCCTCAATAGTTGATGCAAACTACATTGTTTGTCTATTTTATAAGCATGGGCTTCTCCAAAACTCATAGCCATACCAAAACCAAGGCACAGTTAAAATATCTGGTTATTATTGTCATAACCTCAGGTAAAAAACAAAAATAGGGCTAACACAAGAGTACTTGAGACCAGACAGAGTGACTGACAGACAGGTGCTACCCTTCCACCTCTTGTAATTCTTCCACAGAGCAGGCATGGCCAAAAGACTGCAGGCACTTGAAAAACAAGGCATGGAATTTGGCCAAGAACCAGAGCCACAAGCTTAGGGAAACAGCTATGAAGACTAGGGAGGAAATATATACTTGGTTTGGAAAAAATCCATGCCATGTTCTTCAAGAACAAGCTTTCATAGCCTCATATTTTTTTCAGTGGCTGCCCTGGTGCTAAAATTATAGGGCCACTTATATTGACTTCCACCAAGCTATGAATTCCATGAGGGTGGGTGAGCGTGGCTTCTTCTGAGAGTGTCAGCAAGGAAGCTTGGAGGCTTAGGGAAGATGAGGGGGGGTGAAGTAACGATTAATTAAAATGTTGCAACTTTAGTGTAGTTATTCAGAGTCATGTAAAATAAGAAGAACCCGCTAAAAGGTAATGTTTCAGCACATTTAACTAACAGAAATAGACTTCTGTTATTGCATTACGGTGTAAAGCAAAGTTGGATTTCATTTTTCCATTTAAATTTGAAGTATAGGGAAGAGAGAAAAGTAAAAAACATATCAAAACAAAATTCCTTTCTTTTATAATTTTTTTTAAATAGTAAGGTAAATATGGTTCCTTTGTCTTTGGTGTTGAGGCTCTGTGTTTTCTCATCCATTAATCATAGGGTTAAAAATAAGGGGCCTTGTCACTTGTACGTTTACTCCTCATTTTATTAAAGTAGTATTTTTTTTCTGTCTACAAACTTCTTAGGTTAATTTAGTATTTAATACCTCTTAAGAAAAACTTTTTTCCCAAAGTATGTCACTCACTACATTGATGTTGGCAGGCATATAAGTGCCTAAGTTGAGGTTTGATTGGCTTCTCAGAAACACAAAAGATTTGACTAAGAAAATTCTATATCTCTTTTGGTCTAAGGTCAAATACATGCCTAGTTTGCTTTAGTAGGCCCATTGTGATGGGATTCATAACCAATTTTTTTCCTACAATACAAAAGCTAGAGAAAAATGCTTTCTTTGATTACAAAAGCACGGATAGACTTTCCCTCTATAGATGTGTTGCATGGATAACAGGAGAAAGATAACATGGATCAAGGTTATTCGTTTCAGTAGTGTTCATTCAGAATATCAGAAACTATCTAATGCATAGCAACAGATGATGAGGTCACAAAGTCAAAATGTAACCAAGCAAAGGAACGATCTGCAGCTGTACAAGGATAAAACCCCTTATGAATGGATAAATAATAATTACTAAGATATAATAAAATGCTATATGAAAAGCAACTGCAGAATATTGTGTAATAAGTGCCCATTATCACACAAAAGCGGGGAAAAGAATGGATGTGAGTGGCTGCTCTAAACACCTAACTCCAGTTACTGCTGGGGAGGGGAACAAGTTAACTGCAGAGGGGTGCATGGGAGGACTTTTTCCATATATCCACTAAACAGTGTTAATGTATGACCAAATGAACAAAACCCAGCAATGATAGAAGAACGTTACTGGGAGAGGTGCATATTTCTTTGTTAGACCTACTTGGCTTCAAGCTCATTCTGATGTCCATTGCTTGTCCACCTTATATTCAAAGCAGTTGCCAACCCCAGGCCTTACCTATTTGGCAGAGGAGGCTACTCACTCCAGACCTCAGTGAGCAATGAAACCCTTCTTGGCTCAGCTATTCAATGGCCTGCTTGCTGGTTCAGCATCATGACTTTATTCTCAAGTATAAAGTAGCAGAAAAGGATTTTACCATCCAAGGAGCAAGAGAAAACTAGTCTATCTCCACAGACACTTCCACCAAAATAAAGCTGCCACTGTTACAAGACTAAGTGTTAATTATCTTCCTGGACACATAAGTGCATCTGTTAAATGTCAAGGATAAAGTCCATGAAGTACAGGAACACAATTATTATTATCATGATTGCTAGGTTATGTTCCTAGGTTTTATGGCCACCCTGTATATTTATAGTTTTCCATCCTCTTCCCTGGTAGACATAATTTATCCTTATCAGATAGACATCAGAAGTTAGTAAAACTTCCCTCTTTTATGAGAAAAGAAAACAAAAATATAAAAAAGAACCTTATTTGGAATGGAAATATCCCCGCTGCATTGTCAGCAATGAGTGGGATACTATTTATTACCAAGCAGCTAAATTTATCATCCTTGAAGAATGCTGAGAAAGGAAGAAATGCCTTCCTGGGTGGTTAAAGGATGTGTGGGTTCTGAGAACAGCCTGGAAAGCTGTCGATGCCTAAGAGGCAGAAGTTACGTGCATGGTATTTGTGGTGGACTGTGGGCACATGAAATCAATAATGTCTCTCTGCAAGAAGGGCCCTGAATTCTTCTCAGAGAGTAAAAATGGCCATTCAGGGCTTGAGGATGTGACTATGACACATGTGATCATTAAACATGATCATCAGAATGTGAACACAATAGTCAAAGTCCATATTCTTTCTGTGCACAGAAATCGAATCTAATCCAACCCATGGGACAAACTGAGCTTTTTCATATTTACATAAATTCAATCACTGGTTCTTCATGAATTTTAGGTGAATGAAGATTGTAAAGCCCAGTTACCAAAAAGGTTTTTATTAAGAGACTAGTCTTTGGCATTATTAAACCATTAATCTTCATTAAATGAATCGATTAATCTTTGCAACTAGATGTGAAATTCTTCCAAATTTCTTCAAAGTTAGTGATAAATTGGAACGATTTCATTAATGACCTACAATGTGGGACATGGAAAAGCTAATAGTGACAAGAGAGGCAAGAGCATAGGAGATGTCTAGTCTTTCCTAAGGCCATTTTGGTCTGCCACAGCAGGACGTGTAAGGCTTCTCATCTCTATCTGATATACGCTTGAGATTTACCATCCTTAGATCTAAGGATCTAAGCCAAGCAGAGTGGTGGGTTACTTCTGATCAGAGCTAACCACCATTCCCCTCATTCAACAACCACAGCCAGAGCTACGTACACTCCTCACTCTCTACTGCAGCATAATTGCCCACTTCTTTGAAGCTGATGTTTCCCAGGTGGAGAACCCCTGCCACTATCTGCAACACCAGCGTTTGCTCTTCTGCGAAGATCCCAATCACATTCATGGCGTGCTGAAAGAGAAAAGAGAGATTATCCAGACAAGCTGGTCACCAACTTCATAAGCATATAATCAAGAAGCACGAACTGACTTGAAGAGTTACAGTAGACATGGCTAGCCTGTGATGGCAGTGGAAAGTCCCCAAACAACGTGATCACTGACCAGTGTTCTTGCACACATTCTTCTCAGAAGTCCTGTTGGAAGGGCAGTTCTATCTTTAAACACAGCATTCCATACTCCAGGAATAAGGGAAGGAGGGATCCAGAGGAAAGACTCTCAGGGGAGTGGCAGCTGGGCATAAGTCCCCAGGGCCAGCCTCTTCCTGGGGTTGCCAACTCACCCCTCCAAGGGCACTGCTGCCTCCCTTGCCAGCCACTCCCACTAGAATCAAGAGATCATTCCCTTCGGGGAGGAATGAGAACAGATTATACTTGCAAAGGAATTTTAATTGAAAATCTCCAGGAAATCAAAGCACCATTAAAAAGCCTAGTTTCTGGTGTCCATCAAATTCTATGAAAGACAGATGCACTGTATGCATATTGGATATCCATACTCTGAGAGAGCTCTACTCTAAGACCAGTGCGCAGGCCTTCAGACCAATTGTGAAGGCCATCAGCAAAAAAGTGTGCATGTAAGTGAACTGCCCACAATAGGTTTTGCCTGATTATCAGAGCTCCTACAGAGGGACAAGGATGAACTTACTTTTTTATCCATTTCAAATCATTAGGTGGTCCTCAGGCCACTGGGCACATGACCATTAAAAGTTGTTGAAAGATAGGTCTTAAGACAAGGCATGCTTACAGTGGCACAAAGTGGTAGATCACCTGCTCTCTGCTTTGGTGACCCTTACTGCCCTTTATGCCACTGGTGATGCCCAGGTTGGAGTGCAGATTTTGCCTGGCCATATGCAGGTACTTACCAGAGTTTCTTGGAACTCCCGCTTGTCATCGATGTCATCAACCTTGTATGACCCGGAAAGGCTTAGGTAGTAATAATAATCCATGCTAGTGATACCAAGGCTATGCTTCTGCTCCGCAGAGGCCCCCTCGATGAGCTGCAGTGACAGAACATGACATGTACTATGACGTGGCCCACAAGGCACCCACAGTGACCCCACAGTTCCTGCTGCCAACATCACTGAGCCCAGGCAGAAAGGACTTTCTGCCCTGCTTTCTCAATATATGGGTTGTTCCACTGTCCAAAATATGAAGGGACTTGTGAATAAGTTATTTACTTGTAGTCCCAAACCATCTCTGCAAATTCTTTTTGGTACTGGGATTTAACCCAAGGTGCTTCACCACTGAGCCATATCCCCAAACCTTTTTCTTTTTCCTTTTTTTTTTTTTTTTAGAATGAATTTTAATGTTTATTTTTAGATTTTGTCGGACGCAACATCTTTGTTGGTATGTGGTGCTGAGGATCGAACCCGGGCCGCGCGCATGCCAGGTGAGCGCTCTACCGATTGAGCCACATCCCCAGCCCCTCTTTTTTTTTTTTATTAGCTACACATGACATTACAATGATCTTGGCAATTCAAATCTTGATACATTTGAATAATTGGGGTATAATTTCTCATTTTTCAGATTGTACAGATTGCAGAATCACACTGGTCATAGAGTCACCTATATACATACAGCAGTCATAATGTCTATTCTATTCTGCTGTCCTTCCTATCCCCCCTACTCCTCCCCTCCCCTCCCATCATTTCTCTCTATCCAATCTAATGTGACACGCTTTTTTTTTTCTTTTTCTCCTCACAACATCATACATGCATTCTGAATATTGCTTACATTGCATTGATGCCCTGGGTTTGACCCCCAGCATGGGTCAGGGGGCAAACTTTCCATCATCTCAATATTGTTTGTTGGGTTCATGCCATGGTGTCCTGGAAATGGCTTGCACAGGATGTATGCATTTCTTCCCACCTTTCTTGTGACATTTCTTTGATAGGTATGCTCCTATCGGGACTAATTTCAACCATGAATATCGGGCAAACACTGCATGTAAATGGTTTTTTCCTCCCAGGAGTTGATCGTTAAACCTTTTCCAACACACCATTGGTTGGAGCTCAGAACTAGCTTCTCCATCTCTGTCAAGTTCCTCATGCAGTCTTAGCTCCTCTGTAGCAAATAGGTGGCCTCAGCGGCATTATTAAAAATTCCAGGACAACCTGCGACATCAGGTTCCCTTTGTTGTGTTTTTTTTTTCCCTGTCTACTGAAAATGTTTGGTGACACTCCTTTCTTTCCCTACTCCCCCTGTAGTGACACCCCCCTCCACAGAAAATCTTAATTAAGCTTCTCCAGAAATCTTTACTATAATTGATTGTAGAAATATCAGCAAAAGAATTTCTACAAGAGAGTTCAATGTAGTTAAACTTCCTATTTCCTGTTGCTCTATCTTACTTCACCAGCCAGAAAGAGATCAGCACTTCAGGTGCTAGCTTTTCACAAATATTTATGGACTATCTAATATAAATAACAACATATAAAATAGTTGGTAGAAGTGTGTTTGCAAATGCAGAGTGTGATAAGAAAGACAGGTCCTTTAACAAGGCCTCTGGTCTTGAGCTGAGCTTCACAGACATGTTTACATTTCAAAGATAAGAGAAGAGGTTACTAATGGGGCTCCAAGGTAACAGTTGGCTACGGGGAGGGAAGAAAGGGGAGAAGAAGCTCTCCCCTTCTCAGGTGTTGTCCTTGAAGGGTTAACTTGCCCAGAATAGTGGAAGAAAAAGCTGTTTTTGTATGAACTTCTGCAGACTGTGAACTTCTGAGCCCCTCCCCTTACATGGTGGGTATAAAGTTCTGAAACTGCCTTAACTCGGGGTTCGGGGGGTTACTTGATTACAGTGAAAGCTATAACCTCTGAACCTGTCTGCAGCCAAATAAACCTTCTTCCTGTTTCCTATTTGGTGTCCTGCCTCATCTGTCCTCTATTCAACCCACCTGCAACAAAGAAGGTTCCTCAGCTCTTTCAAACTTCTCCCTTCGTATCACATAGTCTTTCTCACTAGTAACTTCCAATTTCCCTTTCTCCAACTCTCCTATCTACAAACATGGGGCTCTTTACCTTTGTTAAAAGCTTTTCTTTGACTCTGAACTTCCTCAGGGTGCATAATCTACTTCCTCTCTGATTTAATTATTTCTGAATTTTTAAAGTGGAGCTCGCCTCCCCACTCTTCTCACTACAGGGTGCATACTGAAAAACTTGTAGCTACATTTCACCATCTTTCCTCACCACTATGGCAAAATTCCTCTCCTGCCCACTTTCCAGTAGCTAAGCCAATTCTTAGTCCTCAGATCCCTGGCCAGCCCCATTCCCCTCCAGAGCACAGAGCATTAGAACCAGGGTGGCCCATCCCCCTGAGACTTCCCTTGGCTTTGAGGACACATCCGATCCTGGGCTTCCTTGTTTTCCTCTCACTACCTTCATGTCTCTCATCTGTGGAGGACCTAGGCATCTCTGGGTCCTGCATGGGCAATATTTTTCTCTCCACACTACTCCTATGGAGTTTCATCTATTTCACATCTTTGAGGGTTACTGTTTGTCAAACTCTGGAACCCCCAAGCTCTCTGTTCCCAGCCTCTATTTTGATACCCAACTTCCCTGATAGCTGCCACTCCTAGAAGTGGGTGGGGCCTGCATGTATTGAAAGGGATCCTGACATCCATTAAACACTTCTGTCTAGTGCTCGATAAATAACATATTGCTGTGTGTGATATGCACGACCATTTTCATTCATTCATAAATATTGCTTTGATTAATACAGTTACATGCATAAACTCAGAGAGGCTCTTGGTCATTTATGTACTTTTTCAACCAACAAACACCAACTAAAAGAATGATCTGCCATCATTAAAAACATCTTGTGGCCAGGCATGGTAGCACACGCTAGTAATCCCAGCAGCTCAGAGGGCTGAGGCAGGAGGATTGCAAATTCAAAGCCAGCCTCAGCAACCACGAGGCACTAACCAGCTCAGTGAAACCCTGTCTCTAAATAAAATACAAAATAGGGCTGGGAATATGGCTCAGTGGTTGAGTGCCCCTGAGTTCAATCCCTGGTACCAAAAAAAAAAAAAAAAAAAAAAAACCTCAAAAAAACCATCTGTGCATTGAAGAGATTGTTAGTTACTCTCAAGGATTAATTTCCTTCTAATCCAGTGATCTTCAAACCCAAAGCAAAACAGTTACCAGGCCTTTCTTCAAGAAAACTAATATGGATCCCTAATATAAAAATATTAATAAGTAAACCCAAACATTAATAATCGATAGGACATCATTATATTTTTAAATACTTAAAAACATTTTAATATAGCTGAATCAGATGGTTGCTGAAGACTGGAACATGATTTTAAAAGCATCCTGTACACTGCTCTGACCCCAAACTGTCCCTGGCTTCTAATGGTCTGAAAGGAAATTTTCTGAGTTGGCATTAAAGATCAGTTCTCCTCTCCAACAGTCCACTTGCTGAAAAGTCTGCCCTGCAAGCTGGCTGAGGCATGGCTCATGAACTGGCTTTTACCTGCCTGGCTTTTGTTTCAGTCACCCAACTTCCCTGATAGCTGCCCTCTCCACTCTCTACCCGCATTAACATCTCCCCTTTACCATCCTGGCCAAATCTCCCCACATGAATTCCCATTTGGCAAAGAATCAAACACTCCTACTTTTGTTTTGAAGTTATGTCAACATTTTTTTGATTATTTAACTTTCAGGGAATTTGCCTTGTCACTCCAATTAGAATTTATTTCCCTTGATGGCAGGGACATTTTTACAATCCTGCATATGGTAGTAATGAAGTCTCTTCAGCTTGTTAAACTGTCTACACTTGAGGACTGAGAGAAAAATAAATAAATATATATATATTAATATGGAGGAAAAAGAAATGGGAAAGAAAAGATATAAAGGGAAACCTGGTAAAATATGTGAAAACTCCGCTCTCCAGGGTTCCTCATCACCACCCTAGATTTTTCCAGAAGGAAGTTGGAGATCTTTCCACCATCTGGTTCCCCACCTGGACTGAACTGGATTTCAAAGTATTTTCCCTGCAAGAAAGTTAGGGATTTCCTTTAATGGTTGGTAAACAAAAACATAATGCTGCAAATAGGTTTTGAATATAGTATATAATTCAAGGAAATTCATAAATGAGAGACATGTTCTGAATTATTCCTAATTCTGGCCTAGACTTCCTCAATTTTTCATATCAAACAATAACCTGAGCTTCTGTCCAATCACACAATTCTGCATTCAGAGAGAATCAATCCTTCCAACCAGACTAAATAAGGATATGCTATATTCCCTGCCCATTTTCCTCCAGTAGTTACTTGCCTGCTCAACCAAAAGGTATAAAGAATGGGCCAGAAAATCCCTTGGTACACTTAATCTAACAACAGTGAACTCTGCCAACGTGTTTCAGAGGAAGTGAATTTCCCCTCTGGCAGGAGGTGAGGGGGAAAGGATGTGTACAACCCATCTATACTTTTCCCATCCTTCCAGCGAGATTATATGAAATTTTGTAATCAGATAAATAGTAAATGATGAGTTTTTGTTTTATTTTGTCCTGCTCCCTAAGGAAGGCAAAGGAATGGATGAAGGATAGCTAGAGGGTTGAATCTCATCGATTCCACTTTTATGAGGCAGGTTAAGAATGACAACTGGGGAAAAAAAGGTCAAGTGGAAAATATGTTCACATTTTCTTTCTTATTCTATCACCTAGAAACTTCAGGATAAAACAACCCAGGCACTGAGCCAAAAGATATGAGAGATAAACAAAGGAGCAAATATTCTGAATAATCCTGGGGAACAAGGAAAGTTGAAGGTGAGCCTGATTGACATAATCCACCAGGGAACTTGACAATGATTGCATGAGAACATGGTGAAGCTTCTCTTGGAAACAGAAACTTCCTTCCAAAATAAAGAGTAAAAAAGAAATTGTTTTTCTCTGAATTTCCCACTATTTATTTAAAAATGGCCCAGTATCAGCCTCACAGATGGCTCCTCACGTGCTTTAGTGCCAGACATAATCTATGGTGAAATAAGATGCGAAATCTATATAAATCAGGGCTATCGGGTAAGCATTCGTTTCTTTGTAAATGTGGCTTTCTGTCAAGGGGATTTTATTCCTGTTCTCTAATCTACCACCTCAGGAGACACTCAGACAGAAAAATGTGGAAATGGGCATTCAGAACAATGCATGGGTTGACATTTTTGTAACCTTGGGTACATAAGCCAGTGAGGAGGCACTCTGTGAGGCTAGGTCCAGTCACTTCTGAACCCATAAAGTGAATGCATAAAGCCAGAGAGGCTGGGTATGCAGTCAGCTCACTCTGACAGGGGAGGAAGCTTCTCTCCATGCACCCAGTCAGTCCAAGGATCTGCTCCTTTCACAGACCAAGCTCTGAGGAGCAAAATCATTGCTGGTGGACAGTGATCTCTGAGATACCTATTGATTCCATTCATTTCTTGTCTGGAAAAGAAGGCCTTTTCTCTAGGGAACAAGCAAAATTCCTCAGGAACCAAATCCACCACTTTCATCAATTTTTATTTCTTTAGTAAGACAACTGCTTCTGAAATTATCTTGTTTGCATCCTTGAGGCTCAAAAATAACTTGAGTCAAAGGGTAAATTTGAGCTCGATAACATGCTGCTTTAGAAAATAAAGGAAAGATTGACAAGGTGGCTTCCTGATGATATGTGAAATGCTCTTATTTCCTTGGGGACCTAGGACGTAAGTTAGGAACATCAACATCATCAATTAGGCAAATTTCTCTGAAACAGGGATGAGACTTACAAATCTGCTGGAGTTGTTGTTGCGGACGGTCTTGGCATTCCCAAAGGCCTCCAGCAGCGGATTGGACTGCAGGATGATGTCCTTCACATGCTGTCACAGCAAACAGACCACAGGTTAAGGAGGTGCAGACATCTGCCACACATGTGAAGCCGAACTTTCCCTAATGTCCTAGTTTCTGAATGCTGTAAGGAGAGAAGTCCCAAGTCATGTTTCCCTGGGAATTTCTTGAGAATCTATTCTTTCATGGCAACAGATCTGACCCTGTATGTGCGACTGGGTCTCCCAACTCCCTTGGCTTGATGCAGGATCCCCAGGAGCCAGGTTGCCACTAATAAAGCAGAATCCACAAATGTTTCTGATCTGGACCTCTATCCAGTGTGGCTACAGCTTCACTCTGCACTTCTGAGTGTGCCAGGAGTCACAGCAAGTAAGAAAGTGAAGCAACAAGGGGCATCTCCTTGCTGTGGTGATTAATTTTTCTGATCATGGCCCTTCCCAGCTCCTCCCCTGCTCAACTACAAGCAAGAGTTACCTTAAGGGAAAATTAATTAGTATCTCCTCCTCAAAGTTTTAGAAATATAATCTGGTGTTCCTCAAACTTTAATGTGCATGAATCATCTATGGATTTTGTTAAAATGCAGATGTGGATTTAGCAGGTCTGGGGCATGATCCAAGAACCTGCATTTCTCACCAGCTCCCTGGTGCTGCTGGTTTTGCCAGCATGGATCCACACTTGGGCCAATGCTGGATTTTGTGAAATAAGTCCTAGTCTCCTAAAGGGGAAGAACTTGGTTTTCAAAACACCCAAGTTCTATGCCAGACTTAAAAGTGTGCAAAAACACACCTCGGACATAAGACAGTTCAATAGATAGGATTTGATGCTGGAGAGGTCTTTCAACAATGAGTCATTCCTTGTACTTCTAATTATTCACATGCTATGGTTAAACATGTTCCAGAAATAACAAGTCTCCTGGCTTATGCTCTTTAGCTACTGACTAATTCTAAGCCAAGAGCTCTGTATCACTGTCCTCATAGGAAAACAGGAAGAGAAAAATCAACATTAACCGTCTGCAATCCGACCACTAGGTCATGGGCTGTGGCAAACAGGACTAAATAAGGCACTCACGACTAATCGACCATATAACAGCCAAAGTGCTCCCTCGGCACCCATCAGAATATTCAGAAGATTAGGTATCTCAAGAAATGAGGACTGGTTCCGTCCAACTTTGGAATCATTGATAGCAATGGCACCAAGGGCAAATTCTGGGTGGTCCCTCCATGGGATCAAACTCAGAAAAATATTTCCAATCTGTCTAGTCCTTAAAAACTCGTGAATTATTATTAAATTTGCTTTTCTTTGTAAAATAAATTTTGAGTTTATGGATCTTCTGTCTTCTGTTTGCTGGCTAGATGTGACTACACCACTCAAAGCTCTCAGCTCTTCTTAGGAAAGGAATGAGTGGAAGGCTCTTCTAACTCTTCCCTTCTTTGATTAGAAACTGTTGTTGTTTTTGTTGCTGCTGCTATTACAATTGTTTGTTTTTGTTTGTTTTTGTGGTGTTGGGGGTTAAGGCAAGAGCTCAAGCCTCCAGGTCTAATCAGAGACTTTTAAAATGAGTATGGTTTTGCATGTATGAACTTATGAACTATCAGTGATGTCCAACAGAATTGGAAGCATGTGACGAAGTTATCAAGGAAAAGAGAAAGAATAAATTAAAGAGCAGCCCACTTACAAAATAGCATTCTGATTCCTGTCTCCACGTTGGCCCTCTAAGGATAGAGTCATGTGAATAGAGAAAAGCAAGTGGACTGAACCACACCAGACTCACGGGTTGAAGGCTTGATTCCAAATACAGTGGTGTTAGAGGTGGGCTTTTTGAAAACGTTTAAATCATGAGGCTCTGATCCATTAATCCATTGATGAATTAATGATCTGAATGGATTACTGGGAGGTGAAGAAACTGCAGGAGGTGGGACCTAGTTGAAGAGAGTGGGTCCTTCTTGGGAGCATACACTTGGGAACTATTATCTTGTCCCTAGGACTTTCTCTCTCTCTCTCTCTCTCTCTCTCTCTCTCTCTCCCCCTCGCCCCCCTCTCTCTCTCTGCTTTCTGGTTCCATGAGGTGAGCAGCTTTCCTCTGTTATGCCCTTCCACCATGATGCCCTGTCTTAACCTCAGGCCCAGAGCAATGGAGCCACTTGACTGAGGATTGAGCCTCTGAAACTGTGAATCAAAATAAATCTTTCTCCTAAAGTTGTTTTTCCTCCAGTATTTTGTTACAGTGATGAAAAACTGAACACAGTTGGTTTAAATAAAACATTTAAAAATTAATTTCGGGCTGGGGATGTGGCTCAAGCGGTAGCGCGCTCGCCTGGCATGCGTGCGGCCCGGGTTCGATCCTCAGCACCACATACCAACAAGGATGTTGTGTCCGCCGAGAACTAAAAAATAAATATTAAAAATTCTCCTCTCTCTCTCTCTCTCTCTCTCTCTCTCTCTCTCTCTCTCTCTCTCTCTCTCTCTCCTCTCTCACTCTCTCTTTAAAAAAAAAATTAATTTCATCGGTTTCATTTTACTTTTTGTAAATATGGCTACTTAGTAAACTTAGAATTATAGGCATTTCTTGCATTCACCTCCTACTGGACAGAGCTAACTGCTCTAGAGTTTCCTTTTTCTTCAGAGAAAGAGGCTCTACTGAGACCCTTTCAGTTTACATAAGAAAATATGGGCCTTAAAATCCTTAAGCTTTTTGATCTACTAGGTCATTTAAGTAGTAAATTAATAATCAGCAAACTAATAAAAAATTAATTTATCTTTTTTTTTAAAAAAAAAGTCTACAGTTCACCATTGCAATAACATTCCTTATGAAATGATTCTGATTTTTAAAAATTAAACTTTAGAATTAATTCTACTTTGGAACAAGAATTAGAATTTTGAAAAGCTCACCAGCACTGTGTGCAGTGAAGAGCACTATGCTTTGGGGCAGTCCCCTCTAGACCTTAGCCCTTGATATTGATGCATACTCGTTTTTCCTCATATTATATAGAGGGTTTGGAACCTTGCTTTTTGCAATTAATGAATATATCTTGGAGATCATTTCATAGCAGAACATGAAGTCTCATTTTTATGGCTGTATAAAAATCTAATATATGACAAACCACAAATTATTTCACTAGTTGCTTATAGATGAGCATTTGTTTCCAGTTTTCTGCATTACCAGAAAATGCCACATATAATTTTATATATGTATCATTTTGCATACCTTTCACCATAGCTGAAGGATAAATCAAGACATGCACAGTGGCTAATGCCTGTAATCCCTGTTACTTTGGAGGCTGAGGTGGAAGGATTGTAGGTTTGAGGTCAGCCTTGGCAACTTAGCTAGGCCCTGTCTCAAAAAAAGAAGAAATCATCTTAACAGAACTACTGAGTCAAAGGGAGCATGTGTATAAATTTGATAGATTTTTCTGAAATGCCTTCATGAAATAAAGTATACTGTACTAGTTCATGCTCCTGCCAGAGCAACACATGAGAATGACTATGTTCTCATGTTCTTGCCAAGAGAGTTTAAAACACTACAAGAATTTTGTCAATCTAGTAGGTAAAAATACAGGTTTGTTTTTTTTTGTAGTTTTGTTTCTTATTATCATGACAATATGAGCATATCTTCATGTTTGATTAGTAATTTATACTTCATTTTCTATGAGATATGGTTTGTTTATTTTCCTTTTGGACTGTTTTTATTGATTTGCAGAAGCTGGCATGTCTATCTCAAAATTATATTTCTTTACAGACTTCCTGTTTCTTGGTTATAGAACCTTTTCCATGTAAGAAAAGTTCTTTTAAAAATAGCATGTGGGATCTTTCACATTTCCAAATAACACAAGGTCTCAAAATGGGTCATTACCAACTCACCTGGACTTTGGGGCCTCCTCCAGACACTCTGGAGATATAACCCATGATGTATTTGGCAGCCACTGTCTTTCCAGCACCACTCTCACCACTGAGGAAAGAAAGACAAAAATGTCCACCCGTGAAGTAGATCATGACCAGCTCCTTCACCCACCCCAACAAATAAAAAGAAAACAAGTGACAAGAAATTCAGCAAAAATATGCACATTATGGGTCCTGAAAGGCAAACCATGGCAGGCTGAGGTCACCCTCATGGCTACGTGAGCAACATGAACATGACGCTAATTAGAGACTTGCTAATTACCATTCTGCACAGGATAGACACTTAAGCATTCTAACTACTCAATAATAGGGGGCATGATTAAAAAAATTAGGGAACATGAGAAGGATAGAATTCTGAAGAAATTATAATGGCCATCCATTAAGCTTTCTGATCTACTAGGTCATAATGTAGCACCATTTAAGTAGTAAATTAATAATTAGCAAACTAATTAATAAAAAAACATGTAAACATGGGGGGAAGGGATAGGAAGTACTGTTAGATTCAAACTACATACAAAACATCATTACAAAAATATGTTTAGGTAGTACAGTAATTCAAGCCTTGAATTCCAGCAACTCAGGAGGCTGAGGCAGGAAATCTCAAGTTTAAGGTCAATCTCATCATTTTAGCAAAGCCCTAAGCAATTCAGTGAGACCCTGTCTCAAAATAAAAAATAAGGCCTGGGGATATAGCTCAGTTGGTAGAGAGCCTCCTTGCCATGCACAAGGCCCTGGGTTTAATCTCCAGCACCACAAAAACAAACAAACAAACAAATAAAATAAAAAAAAGGGCTGGGAATATAGCTCAGTGGTAACGTGTCCCTGGGTTCAATTCCCAGTAAAATAGATAGATAATTTTTTTTTTAATTAAAGGGCTGGGAGTGTAAAATGCTTGCCTAGTATGGGTGAAGCCCTGAATTTAATCCCCAACACCACAAAATAAATGAATAAAAATAAAATAATATATTTATGAAACAAGACTAGAAGGATTACAAAATATTAGCAGAAATTTGGGTCCTAGCCAGGAGACCATGGGAGACTTTTTCAGTTTATTATTCTCCAAACTTTTTGTAACAATATGTTACTTTTGTAATTAAAAAGAAAAAAGACAAAGTAGGCACTCTGAGATTTCAAACTGTGCCTTGAACAAGCTTCCTTATTTTAGAAGTTCTAAAATTAAATGATGAGGCAATATTAATCACATCCTGAGTAACAGACTACCTTCCGTTTGGTAGCCTAACTGCCTTTGTTAATAGTCTGCTCTTCAAAATCCCCGTTTTTTTCCTTCAAAATCCCCTGAATTAATAATTCAAAAATATGATTAAGTCAGATTTCTCATTTTCCTATTGGTAGGCTTTGTGTTGCCATGATAGAATTATACCATATAAAATGTTGGAGGACTTCATATGAAAAACAAAACAAAACAAAACAGGCTGCTCCGAGTTCATAAGACAATATGGCTGTTTGTGCTTGGTGACAAGAATTTGGTGGTACACCACAATGTTCTCCTGTGAACACCCAGCCTGATGAACTGTCATCAATTTCTGAGTTACCTGTGAGAAGAGGAAACTCTGACTAGGGTACACAATCAAGCAAGGTAATCCCTCAGCCCCAAGTGGAAACTGGAATCAATATTGAAATAATTTGATATCTCAAAGCCAAACAAAACAAAATTAAAATAGCCATTTCCCAGAAGTCAGAACTTTGTTGGATTTCTTTGAACTAATACATGGTATGTTTAAGAAGAAAGCTTAGGTGAGAAGCAAGGGAGCCATGTTCCACTTAGGACTTGTGACCTCTGAAGTACTGAATCCATCTATGCAATTCATGTCAGGCCTGAGCTCCCAGGCTTCCTGTCATGTGAACAGGGAAGCCAAACTGAAATTTCATAAGATACAATGTCAAGTAGAAACCCAGAATCTGGGATGAGGTGTCCTGCTGTTCACAGAGGACATGCCTTCCCCATGAGGAAATTATTCCCTTAAATGGTCAACATAATCAAAAGATTCACATACTAGATACAGAGTCAATACATGCACTCTCTCTCTCTCATTTGAAGCTCAAGTTTTGTCAACAACAAAACTTCATTTTCTAAGCTATAACAAGGTAAAACATTCAATATTGGAAAATCCAGGAGTACAAAGGCACAACCACCAGTGTAACATTACAGAGACATTTAAAATAATTATAAAGACTTCGAGGCAACAAAAAAGACAGTGTAGCTAAGGTTAAGTGGCAATCTAAGCAGAAGATTATGTATCCACAACATCTTTCTAACTATGTAAAAGTAATGTGGGAAAAAACTGAAATGGAAAAAGAAAACAAATGATATTTCTGACTTGTCAAGGAGGCTGGTTGACAATTCTTTTTTTTTCCCCTTGATGTGATTTCTCCTACTGTTCATATTGTTTTCTCTTTTTAGACAAGAAATCACCCATGTATTTCAGATTTTTTAAAACAGCTTTTCCAGAAAAAAGGGGGATCACATCACAAGATAATCAATATGCATCAATTCCATTACATTATTATTAAACTTCCCTCATATCACTATGAGGAAACATTTTCTAGTTTACATTTTCCTTTGTTTTTTGCTTTATTTTGGTACTGGGGTGTGAACTCAGGGTGCTAAACCACTGAGCCACATCCTCAGGATTTTTTTTTTTTTTTTTTTTTTAATTTTGAGACAAGCTCTCACTAAGTTGCTGAGGGCCTAACTAGGTTGCTGAGGCTGGCTTTGAACTTGTGATCCTCTTGCCTCCAACAAGTGTTGTTTGTTTGTTTTCTTGTTTTATGGGGCTGGGAATTGATCCCAGGGACTTATGCATGTGAGGCTACACTCTACCCACTGAGCTATATCCCCAGCTCTCATAGAACTAGTTTTAAGAGAGAAAGAAAGAAACCCAGAAAAATCCTAGTAGAATTATAAAATAAAAGTATAGCTATTCACCCCGACACTGCCTTTAATATTATGATCAAACATGAATTATGTATCTCTTTTGTTAGAGGCAAAAGAAAAGAGTAATGGAAAGTTAAATAACTATTCTCTTAAATTAACATAAGTATGTCAGGTCAAAAAAAATAGGACATCTACGTTCCCAGTAACTGTGATCTTTTTCAGTAGATTTAAAATAATTAGTTCTGGCTGAACATTGATGTGCGGAATTTTTATTTCTTAGTTTCAATTTACAGATACTTAAGTTTCATTAATCACAGCCGGTAATTTGCTCAAACTATCATACAATGATGAGATGTTAGATAATTACCTGAATTTTATAGGATATGCAACAAGAATCATGCTGGCCTATAAGGGCTGGCCTATAAGGGATGGCAAATGTTGTTTCTTCCCCTGGACTAAAACCCAAGTGAAAAGAAGGTGAAGTTATCAGGCAGATTATACAGAATAACCCTGAATTATTTACTTTGCATCTCACAGCAATTAGAACAATTTGCAGCCTTTCCTGATTTAATTAGCTTTAGTGGACTTCTAAAGAAGACAAAACAAAACAAAACAAAACCAAGTCCAGAAATTAGGAAAATGTACCATGCTAGATTAATAGCTGGATTCAGGGAGTATGATTATTTCTTTGAGTCAGGTTAAACCTGATCAGCCTTTCAGAATCCTGGAGTATTTAAAAAATGTCCATGGTCAGGACCCTTCTCCAACCTGCTGAAAGTTAATCTCTAAGAATAGTTTCTAGAAATAGGAATTTTTAACTAACACCCTAGTTTGGAATATACCTTGTTGGGAACCAGCCCAGCACTTTAAAACCAAATATAAGAAATATTAATTCAAGTAGAAAATAATGTAATATTTGTGCATGTTAGCTATAGAAATGGAAACATGCACTAAAATCACAAAGAAAAAGTGTTCTTGGAGAAAAAGCTATATAATAGTATATTAATAATTGGATGGAAGGACTATAATGGTTTATCTGAGTTAGTAGACACCAATAGTGTTTCCAATTCGTTTTGATTTATTCTAGCAAAAGTAAAAATAGGGCTGAGGCTGTGCCTCAGTGGTACAGTGCTTGCCTGGAATGCATGAGGCACTGGGTTCAATCCTCACCACCACATAAAAATAAAATAAAGGTATTATGTCCACTTACATCTAAAATAATACATATTTTTTTAAAAAGTAAAAATTTTTGTTTTCTTGTTGAAACGGCCCACCCTTCTTCCCACTACTGGAAACTCACCAGTAAAAAGACAGAAAAGTCCTACAAGCAGGGACACATCAGCATCAGAGAGCACTTGAAGCCCCAGGTCTTGGCCTCAATTACTCTTCATTAAAAGGAACCAGGGCTTCTTTGGAAAAATGGCCAATGCCAGGGCCAAAGTGGGGGAAATACAAGGTGGGTCTGATATATATATAAAATTATGCCCCAAACTAAGGAAATGTCCAGCAACTGATGTGAACATATCAGGCACCTAAGAACCAGTTTGGTCACATCAAGAGAAATAATAACACTGGATTATGATCTTTGGAATAAAATATAAGACCATAAATTCATATTGCTATAAAAAATGAATCAAACAACAAATGGGGACACAGGAAAGCTCTTTCTCATGATAGAACACTAACAAATAAGTGTGGAAGGAATGATGGGAAAAGACTGCCACACTTGGCTACCATCACACAGAAGACCAGTTTGGGCAGGAGTCTTCTGTGGATGGTGAGTGGGCCTAGTGGGTGGAGCTTTGAAGAGGAGCAGGATGTCGTCATAATCTCAGAAGACATCCCCACAAAATACTAACATCATAAAAGAAAAGCACAGTGAAGTTAGCCAGAAGAAGCCTGGAAGACGCCCACAGGTGACTGCGTGCACAGCACAGTTTGCCTGGCACTCCTGCCCAGAATGCAGGTGCAGAAACGCTGAACAGACCCAGGCTGAGGCCAACTTATGGACCTTCATGCCTAAGCACTCTGGAACTACAAAGGGCAGAAAACAGAAAACCCAGAGAATAAGATAGAAAGGTCAGCAGGGTGTGAGAAAAAGTAGGAGGATGGACATGCATCATGGGAGCCACAGGTGAGGAGATAGACAAGGCAAAGAAAAGCCCTACTGGACCTATTCTCCTCAGACCCTCTTTTTTGATATAAGAACATGATAGTTCTGAACTTGACTCTTTTTTTAAAAGGTATAACTGCAAGGATAGATAAAAAGGAATAGTTTTTTTAAATTTTTTTTTTAGTTGTAGTTGGACACAATACCTTTGTTTTATGTATTTATTTTTATGTCGTACGGAGGCTCGAACCCAGCCCCTCACACGTGCTAGGCAAGCACTCTGCAGCTGAGCCACAACCCCAGCCCCCCAAAAGGAATAGTTTTTTTAAGATAGTCTTTTTTAAATTTTAGAGTTATAAAAGAAAAATAGTTGTGATTGAAAAATAATCTGGAAGATGAGAAATAACATCAATTCCAGGAAATATTTAAAAGGAACACTAAAATATATGCAATAATTTGTAGCATGTATCCATTGAATGTTTAATGAGCACCAAGGGCTGTTGTCAGTGCTTTACGTATATCAATTATCTTGTCCAAATTCTGCCCCCTCCAAAGTGGGTACTATTATTATTTCCATTCATAAGCAACTTGCTCAAGGACACTTAGCTAGCGAGTGGCAGAGTGCTATGGTTTGAATGTACCCCAAGATTCACTGTAGAATCCTAATTCTCAATGGGGCAGTATTGGGAGGTGGGCCCTAGTGGGGTTGGGGCTGGAGCCCTCATTAATAGATTGATGTTTTTCTCAGGTGCTATAAAGCAAGATTGGTTCCCGTGCTCCCTCTCTTATTTGCCCTCCCACTCTTTCCATGTATTTTCATGAGTTGAAGCAACACAAGGGCTTCAACAGAAGCCACTGGCAAAACTATCATCATGCTCTTAAACTTCCAGGCCTCCAGGCCTCCAGAACCAGGAGCCAAAATCTACTCAGGTACTCAGTCTCAGGTATTTCTGTCACCACAACAGAAAACAGCAAAAATACAAAGCTAGGAAAGGACTTAGGCAGTCTTGCCCTGAAGCCTGAGCTACACTGCTTCAGATGAGCATGAATATTTAAAATTCTCCCACAGCTTGGATAGTCAATTAAAACCATCAATGTTTCCTAAGTAACTGTGTGAATCGCACAGTTCATAGTATGATCAAATTTAACTGCTCCTGAGTCTTCACTGATACACACCCTTTTAGGCAAGCCTTCTGCCAGAAACATTTATTATCTCACACACAGTTGGAACAAACAAATAACAGCCTGCCTCACTGTGATCACAAGACAAGATAATGCTGTTAGAATGAGAAGCCACATCAAAGAATGTTCTGGGCAGCCCTCTCCAATGACTACTCACAGACTCTGTTCCTGGCAGCCCTATGGACCTGGGACTGAAGTCAATCAGAGGTGATTACACCTCTGGGGGACTACAGGGTTGATGAGAGAGGGGTCCTCTATCAGACCTTGAAATCACATTCAAATATAAATCCTCAATACATGCTATTTTGTATAAAATTCAGAATCACACAGACATGTTGAAACTGCTGGGCAAATGATGCAGATTTATTCCTTAACGCATTGAAAAAAGTGTGACTAAGACAAAGAGCTGTCATTTTTCCCCACTCCCAGACAAACACCCAGCTAATTAGTGCTGTCAGGCAGACAAAATTCTCATCTAGTCTGCCAAGAAAATGGCCCCATGGCAATGCTCATCTGAGCCCAGCCTGATGCAATAGAAAGAACCCAATGTTTAGTCTGAAGACCAAGTGTAAGTTCCAGCTCAGCCACTTACTGCCTCTATAATTCTTCTCAGTGTTACTAGCAGACATTTTACATCACTCTTTAACAGTTTAATAATACTTTTCATGCACATTTTCTTCATTATCTTTCTTTACATTCTTTTAGGGTATTAGTTCCCATTTTTCAGATCAAGTGACTGAGGCTTAGAGAATTTATCCCTTTAAACAGAACAGAATAGAGTCCACTCTGTGACTCACCCCAGAGATCTTTCCATTGTACCTCATGACTGTAGGTGGCAACAGATTATTACCAGCAAACCTAAAGCCTGTTGGCTCAAAAGAACAAAGAAAACTGGAAAGAGTGAACCAATAGAGTTGGGCTGCCCTGGCTAGGAACATAGTTTTGCCATATCTTTTGATATCTGCAGGGGTCCTAGAACCAATCCCCTTGGGAGATCAAGGGATGGCTGTATTTGCTTTGTATCCTTTAATTAAAGCATTTTTAATCTTTATGACAACCTGGCAAACTAGGTATTACTATTACCCTCTTTGCAGATCAACAAACTGAGTCTCAGAGGCAATGACACCTCCTCATGAAGCCCCCAGTTAGTCAGAGGTGGGAGTTGACAGGGCCTCCCAAAGCCAGGCTAGAGGGACAGCGAGTCTTCAGTCAATGCTGCTTAGGTCAACGAGACTGGGTGGACCAACAGAAACTCAAGAGTGACTTAAGCAGAGTCCCAATGCTAATAATAAAAAGTCCCTGAAGTACATCAAAGACAGGAAGACAGCTTGAGAATCTATGAGACACCTGATGGTGAAAGGGGAGGACAGGGCAGAGACACAAGCCAGACACCAGAAGTTTTGCCTTTCATCTTTACTACTGCAAATATTAGGATTCCAGTTCCAAAATATCTTTTGAAGCAGGTAGGTCAGAAATCTTAGATCTAATAATGACAACAATCTCCTTTTTCTCTATCAAAATTCTCATATTCAACCAGTCAGCAAATCCTATTGATGAACCTTCAAAATATCTCTCATGTCTTTATGCTTTTAAAAGCATTCAGCATCTATGCAAGATACAATATACATAGACTTTGTGAACTATTGTTGGATACATTTAAAACAAAATGCCCTACTCATGGGGTGGGGTGGGGGGCTTCAGGATATTTCAAACAAATTAATAACTGATAAATATGATGCTTTCAAATTGACATCACAGTTTGTAAACATTCTAAGGTGGCAGGAGCTGGTTCAGGACCAAAGTAATAGGAATTCACTTTTGATGGCTGCAATAAAGCTGCCACATAAATGTTCTCTGAGGCTCAGCGTGCCTCCAAAGAGGTCAGCTGGCAAGAGTTTCAGAAAGGTCTCTGGACACACTGCCAAGATCCTGTCCAGTGATGAAGAGATGATTAAGAATATGAGAAGCACTTACTACTTCTTTCCTTTTACCACTCCGTGACTATTTCATTAAATAGATTTACATAGTTGTCTTTAATATCCTCAAATATCATATATGTGGTTCTCTTACACAAATCCAAATTCTGGATTTTAGAGAACAGAAGATTAATGAGCTAAGCAGATATGGGCTGTTTGTCCACTGGGTGCACAGATATCTACCAAGTCTTAAGGTGCTCATGTTTTTTAATGATGCTAATATATTTACATAGCTGCTGTTTCCATGTTGGCATGGCCTGGAGTCCACATTCACTTGCTCATCCATTTATTCCTTCACAGGCTTACTGAATGTCATACACCTTCCCTTTCCAACTCAGATCAGTCCATACCACAGCACGGGATTTCTGTATTCCCTCAAGATCCTATCTACTCTGGCCCAATAGACTGACCTTTAGTATCATGTCCCTGCTCAGAGACCTTCAAGACATCACCAAGACCTACAAACTTATGTGCAGGTCACCAGCTTGTCCTTCAGGGGGAACTGCCACAAATCAACCTTATATTCCCAAGTCAACCAATCCTGCACGACCATACAAATGCTATGTGGCCACAGTCCAGAAACTGACCATAGGGAAACATGAAAAGAAATGGGAGACTGAACTCTGACTCCCACACATACTCAGGAAAGTGGTCCAGGTATGGCTATCTGGTATGGTAATGCATCTTCACTTCCCAGTAAGATACCACGATCAACACAACGATAAGGACATGTTTGTTTATTTAAGTCAGTCTAAATGTTGATTGTCCTCCAATTCATGACACACACAATTGCCAGTCTCCTGGTTATGCAGAAAGAACATCAAGGCCAACAAAATACAAAGGGCTGAGTTTAGAAAAGCACAGAATAACTACCCTCATTTAATATCCTAACTTCTGTCTCAGGGTATATGGCAGTTATTAACATCTCCATTAAAACATGGGACATTTGAGACACAGAAGCAGCACTTACCAGGAGGACATAAAGAAAATGTATAAAGTTTGAAGTCACACAGGGCTAAGCTCAAATAGGCTGTGCCATTTACTGGTTTGGCCATCTTGGAATTCTCTTAAGACTGATTTTCTGGGTTAACTTTGAGAAAGAGTAATGCTATTATAGTGAGGATTATGAAAAATAACCTATACGGAGAGCACCAGCAGAGGGCAGACACTCAGGCAGTACACATTGCTTGGCTTAAAGGTGCTAAACAGAGGAGACCTGGAATCAGGATTTCAAGAGCCTGAGCCCAGAATCAACTAAAGTAACTTGGGAGCTTGAGAAAAGATACAGATGCCCTAGGCCCCCCACAAATCAGTTCAAACAACCTCTAGAGGTGGCGCCTAGCTATCTGTATAGGCACGGAGCTAATAAGGAATTTAGGAATTGGTTAAAGAAATTTAAGTTATCTTTGGAAAGTCAAATTAGTGAACACAAGGTGTATTGGATGAAATCAGCACCTAGAGAGGCCATCTCTCTGACCTGTCTGCCAGCATATCATGAAGGAAGACCTCGGAACATCTGTGGCCAATCCTAGGTACTTTCTCCTGAAGAGAGTTGAACCTAATGGCTGGAAGCGGTTGGTAGGACAGTACAGGACAAGAGTCAGGCAGGAAAATAAAAGCAGAAAGGGAAGGTTTTCTCCAAGTAAAATGGCTACTCTGAGGAGTAGACCAGCACCCAACATTTCCAGGTGGAGTTAAGTGCCATCAGGCCAATCGTCCCTTCCCTCTCAATTCAACCCTCTATTCAGCCTTCTATGTTGTCCATGTCTCTTCTCATGGACTCTGTTCCAGAACGAATAACCAGCATCCACAGGCACGATTCTCCCTACATCATGACAAACTGGGGTCAGATTCACACTGGTTTGTGGGTCTGGATGACCGGCTTGGTCAGACTACCTTGGGCTGCCCTACTCCGGCCATTTTCACAAATCGAGCTGGACGGCATTCATGACTCAAGACCAAAGCTTCAGTGGAAACTAGTGCCATCTTTTTCCTTGATTACTTTCTTTTAAAATTCAATTTGTTACACTGATTTCTAATCCAGAAACAGTCAGCTGCCTGTCCATCCTGTCACTATACTCACTGCTTTAAAACCAGAGTAAGGTTGTGAGGAAACTGGCAGTACTAACTATATGGGCTGTGGTATCCCATCCACACTCACTTACACAGTCACGCCAGGAAAGTTAAGGAAGTGAAGGTCTATAAGAATGCCATGGAAATTATATCACTAGTCACTTTTTTTTTTAACATTCTAAATAATGCTGCTCAAATTCTGACTCTGTCTAGCCATGACAGAGTCCCTTAGCACAGGAGAAGACTTTTCTTGCAGCTCTCATGAAAATGGGTTCAGTTTTGTCGGCACAATGGTTCAGACTGTAATCCCAGAGGCTCGGGAGGCTGAGGCAGGGAGATCAGCCTCAGCAACTTAGCAAGTTTGAGGTCAGCCTCAGCAATTTAGCAAGGCCCATACAACTTAATGAGACCCTGTCTCAAAATAAAAAAAAAATAAAAATTATAAAGGCTGGAGATGCTCAGTGGTTAAGTGCCCCTGGGTTCAACTCCCTGTGTCAAAAAAAGAAAAGGAAAAAGGGTTCAGTTTGTTTTCTGATCAAACATTTATTTAGGCAGGCAACATTAGATCCTGCCTCTGGCAGACCAAGCACCCAGCTCATTCAGCACTATGGCTACAAACCAGAGTCTCTCTATAGGACATTTCTCTGTCTTCCCTCCCTGTTAGCATTATTTGGAAGAAAGAATTCCAAAGCCAGGAAACCTCAGAATTCATCTGTTCAATCAGTTTATTAACAGACAAAGAAAATGAGGCCCAAAGCAGTGTTGGGTGTGCTGCCTGGGGTCAGAAAACTGGTGAGAATGACCACCAGCCACATGCCAGAAATTGAAAATCTACTTTCTCAACGCAAAGGAACCACGGTTTCTGTATATATATTAGTTGTTGATGGACCTTTATTTTATTCATTTATTTATAAGCAGTGCTGAAAGTCGAACCCATTGCCTCACACATACTAGGCAAATGCTCTACACAACTACAGCCCCTCTTGTATACTCTTGTAACTCAAGAGAGGTTGGGCTCTTGGCCTCTGTACCTGAGAAGTGACTTCCAGGCCCCTGTAATGTCTTGCCTGATAGATGTGTCTTTGATGGCCTGGGGGCCTGGACCAACTCGACAATGTAATATTTTGGAATATACCTCCAGAGGAAGTTGGAGATTAAAGGTACTGCCTGGACCTTTAGAAAGATCCAGAAATCAAAGGTCAACCATGCAGGAAAAATGTGATCAAGCTTAAATAAAAACTCTGGACACCAGAGACTTGCATGAGCTCCCCTGGTTGGCAATGGGTACTGTCACATATGGTAATTGAAAGAGAAACACATCCGTGACTCCATGAGAAGGCATGACAGGAAACCTCACATTTGGTCCCTCTCAGACCTCACTCTTTGTGTCATTTCTTTTGTCCAGTTCTGATTTGCATTCTGTTGCAATAATAAAACTGCAATCCTAAATATAGGGTTGTCCTGAGTTCTGTGAGTGGCTCTAGTGAATTATTAAACCTGAGGGTGCAGTGGGAATTTGTAGCCAGCTCTTCAGAAGGGAGAGTGAGGAGGACTGAGCCCTTCACCTGAGTTTGCTTAACTCTAAGGAGTTTCTGAAGCTCCCTCTTCTACCATCTCCTAAATTAACTGCAGCCACCTTAACAGAAACCCTTGGGAGCAGTTCCTTGAAGTCTCTGCCACCTGAACAGCTGGAAAAAAAGGATCCTGGAAGCAGGACATTTGCCCACTTCAGTGCCTGTGTATCCCACAGTGAGAGGCAGCGGGGGATCTGAGCACGGAAAAATCGTGGGCCAAGTGAGAGTGAGGCAGCTTCCACACTGCAGCAGCACATGCAACAAGCCCATTCCCTCCCTTCCCATCCCAGCACACCCCCAGAAGAGGAAAAGACTGAGGAAGGAGAAAGGGCACAAAGTTCTATAACAAACTCATCCAGACTCTCGATAAGTTCAGTTAGGAAAACACCTCCCACCTCTCTAGTGACCAGAGACCTCAACTCAGTGTCCCCCAAAAGCACTTTCTACTTAGCAACCCAAGTCTCCTGGTACTCCAGTATGCCTCCCCAACAGGAATAACCTGCATCTAATCAAGCATTTGGGTCTAACTTCTAATTTATAGAAGAATCAGTTACAGGAGTAAATACAATGAGACCATGTGAAAACAGTTAGACACCTCCAGGAGGTATCTGTAGGAAAACTGGCTGGTCTCTCCAAAAAAATAAATGTCAAAGGGGCCCCTGGGCTTTCTGCTATGGTAGGGGGCCTATTTAGCATGCACAAGAACTTGCATTCAACCCCAGCAATAGCAGTGAAGAACTCTGTCATTAAAAAAAAAAAAAAAGTCATGAAAAAAAAAAGTAGCAGTAGGGGAACTGTGGCAGGATAAAAATAAACTTTTAACATTCATAACCAAATGCACCCAACCTTCCTTGGTTTGCATAAGCCAGCAGGGAAGATCATGTTTGCAGCAATGTGAATATAGACTGCTGTGTTTTAGATGATATTGAATATTTTTCTTTTTCAGAGATGTAAGTGGAAATATTTAGGGGCAAAATGTTATGAAGTCTGTATTTACCTTGAAATACTTGAGATCCATATTTACCTTGAACTGCTTCAGTGCTCGTGTTTTGTAGCTTCGATTTTGGAGCCATGTATATGGCTTTTACACAATTACAAAACAAAATTCAACTTAAAAAGATTAAACCACTAAAGTGAAAAATGGAATCAAGGTTAGGTTGATGTGCAAATGACAAAGAAAAGGAATGTTCTACGTGAGTTTAAAAACCCAATATTTTAACTTTAAATATGGGGAACTTGGACAAAAAGAACAAAAAAACTTAAAAATGAATTCAGTATTGCTATAATAGTATTAGGATTGTTATTTTAAAGCATTAGCAAAATTACTTATTTGCTTTATCCTATTATATGTATATAAAAACAAAGACAGTATAAAGTAGTTGTGTTAATATCATCAGGATCAAGATTTTTGACCCAAGAGAAATGAGTTACAAATATAGAAATTGAAGAAATGTTCAAACTCTACCATCTTCAAAATGAACTGGTAAGAGCACTATGAACTCATACTTCATTGTTCTCTTTATAAATGTCTGTACCCTAGCTTGTCTTCTGAAAACTAGAAGTACCAACAACACAGGGTATCGAGAATTCTAGGTGCCCAGATTAGTGGTTTCTAAATACCATGTCCCACTAAAATGAATCAGGAACTCTTGGAGAAGTGGCTGATTCTTGTCTTGGGCAGGACGAGCTGGGAACATTTCAGACCCTGAAATCATCAGAGATCCCTAGGGACATGGTAAAAGGACATAAGAGCCAATGAAAGGGCTCTCACTGGTCAAGAATAGAATCATTTGAGCCTCCAAAAGAGTAACTGCAATATAATTAAGTAGGTAAAACATTTAAAATTCACTAGTTTGAAATGATACTGAAAATAAAAACACATTACCTTGGGAGGTTGCTAGGGCAACAATTCATTACTTTGAAAAGTGGTAAGTGAAGAAAACGAATCGAGCATTTTCTCGAGTTTCCCCATAAAGACTGCATTTGAAGGTGACCAAATAACTCCAACGAACACATGCAGAAGAATAATAGAATTGAAAAATAACTATTTTTTTTAACCACTAATAAGGAATAGTGGTGAAATGAGAATTAGCAATGGATATATCCATTGAGAATCTGAACATCACATGAAGAGAGATCAACGGGAATTAAGTCCTCAGCATCCAATGAAGTGTTTTGGCCAAAAAACTGAATCTGAATCTGATCAAGCTTTTAGATCTAACTACCATTTTACAGGAAATCCGGGGAATGGTGGAATACTTAAGTGTCATCACAGGATACAGTCAGTGCCAGACTGCAGAAGGCAGTGCTGGGCAAACAGTCCCTTTCTTTAACAAATAAGTGCCAAGAAAACAAAGACAACAGAGGAGAATAGTTAACAATTAAGAGATTTCAGAGATGTAGCAACCAGGTGCTATGGGTGGGCCTTGTTTGGATCCTAAATGAAAACAAGCCAGAGAAGAAGAAGGAGAAGGAGAAGGAGGAGAAGAAGAACTTATAAAACAGTCACAGAATTGGAATACTAATAATATTAGATGACAAAATAATTATCATTTGTTGGATCAAACCTAGGGTCCTTCATGTACTAAGTAAGCAAGCACTCTGAGCTATACCCCTGCCCCAAGAATTATTCTTTGTAAGGTATGTACTTCTCTTTTAGAGGTGTATTCCAATTATTGACAAATGAAGGAATTTACTATCTAGAATTTGCTTTAAATAATCAAGTGGGACAGGAGGGAAGAACTAAATGAAACAGGTTTGGCCACATATGGATAACTATGCAAAGTAGATGGCAGATACAGAGGGACATTTTATACTGCTTTTTCTAATTTTGTGTTTGTGAGGATCCATGATAAAGTTAAAAAAAAAAAAAAAGATCAGGTAAAAAACTAAAACAGATAGTGAAGAACAAAATGATTATATTTGGGGTTCTTTTTATTGTTTGCTTTTTTGGACAAAATGTTAACTGTCCAAATCTAAGTGATGGGAGTATGGATATTTATATTTTCTATGTTTCTATGTTTGAAAATGTTCATATTAGTAAATAAATTTAAAAGCACTTAAACCCAGCCAACACTCAGAACCTGGGTCAGGTTAAAAGGATTATGAAATATAGCTACAGATACCCACTACTGCTATTTATTAGTAATGTCCTCAAAAAAAAAAAAAAAATCAAACCAAATGACAGAAGAATATTAAAAAAAAGTTCAAATTTGAACTGTAAATTATTAAGGTCCTAGAAAGTGGAACCCAGAGACAACATAGTGAAACACAGTTACTATGCTTGTAATACTAAGGTTATCATTTCAGAGCCAAGTCACAGTACAGTCAGATGAAAGGGAGATGCTTATGATTTCCATCCAGGGTCACAACAGCATCTTTGCCCCCATGATCAGAAAGGTCTGGCTGGTACTATGTGCCCTAAAGCCTCAATGTCTTAAGCAACAGGGCAGAAACAGCAACCCTGTGGAAACTGAAAGCTTTTATGATCTGGCACTAGATGATGTCGAATTATGAAATAAACCAGGACAAAGCAGCCAGGCTGCTTGTCATGCAGACACATTAACCAGCCTGTGACATCAGAGGCTGTTGCAAAACCACCGCTTCCGGCAGAACTCTATAAGGACAGTGGCACAGCGTCCTCCCACCTACTAATATGGTCTTTCTCATACCTGATGATGACGCACTGGTTCTCTCTGTCGATGATCATGTTTCGGTACATACTATCTGCAAGGGCATAAATATGTGGTGGGTTTTCATACTGTGCCTAGAAAGGCAAAAACAGAAACAAAACCAAAAATACATGTTAGAAAGAGCAACACACTGAATGCTTTTATTGGCCTTGGAAGTGAACCCACCACTATATAGTTCCAATGCCTATAATTACATGGTAAAGTTTGCATGCTACAAGAATTTATAAAATATCCCTAGTTTACAAAGAGTTACACCCTAAGAAAATTTAGATGGAATCTGGAAGGACACTTCCTGGGCATGTGTGTGACAGCCTTCAGACATGACCCAACGTCTTTGGGTCCTTCAACACCACACCCTTCCACTCAAGCACGCCTCTGCAAAGAGGTTTTACTGCTAAATGTTTCTGAAGGCACCTGGGCAACAGGTCAGAAGAGCCCAACCAAAAACCTGGGTTTGATTTTGAATAGAATTCTAAATTCCTATGTACATTTTCTTTTTTTATATAGATTCTGGGATCTCAGAGGAAATTAAGTGAGACTGTGGATTTTCCATAAGAAAAAGCAAGGAGGTGTGGTTCTTTAAAGGGATAAACTAGTTTGGCCAGTTTGTTTGGCCAGTAGGGGAAAAATATTCTGCTACACCAAAAATTCCTGGGTTTATGATTTAGTCTCAGGAGACTGCTTAGCTATGCACAAATACAAACTAAAACATTTTTCTGTACCTAATAAATTCACTGTCTCAGCCTGACTTCAGCCCTGCTCTATTCAATTTCTTGGTGCCCACCTTTACCACTCCCTCAAAAATTACCAAAAAGAACCAGGTGTGGTAGCACTTGCCTATAATCCCAGTGATTCTCGAAGCTGAGGGAGAAAGATAGCAAGTTCTAAACCAGCCTCAGCCACTTAGCGAGGCCCTGAGCAACTTACTGAGACACTGTCTCAAAATAAATAAAATTAAATTAAAAAAAAAAAAAACAAATAAAGGGCTGGGGATGTGGTTCAGTGGTTAAACATTACTGGGTTCAATCCCTGGTACAAGAAAATTACTAAAGAGAAAAGCACTTCACTGTGGTGGATAGCTGGATAAAGTATTCTTAAATTTAAGATTACTAGGGCTGGGGATGTGGCTCAAGCGGTAGCGCGCTCGCCTGGCATGCGTGCAGCCCGGGTACGATCCTCAGCACCACATACAAACAAAGATGTTGTGTCTGCCGAGAACTAATAAATAAATATTAAAATTCTCTCTCTCTCTCTTTAAAAAAAAAAAAGATTACTGAACCCCAAAGTTAAAAGAATACCAGATCCAGGATGAGCAGACATTTAGAATGCTTCACTGGTTCCCAGCTCTGAAGTGGGGTTAAGAATGCTCATGCTGTAAACCACACAGAGCACTAATAACAGAGAGTAACAGAGAAGATGGACAGGAAACTCACTTTTGTAAAGGTAAAGCATAACCATCTTTGAGCCTTATCACTTACTACAGGAAAAGGGGCCTGGCTGAGAAATTGCTGCCCATTGCCAAGCTCTAGAAGACCAAATTCAGTGGGGAGGAGGAGGGGAGCTGGTGCCTGCACACAGGGCAAAGACTGGTGTATCCCATGCTCAGGGCTCCCCAGAGGAACTACCCAGTCAGAGTTGGAGGCCATCCTGGGGCTGGGTGACTGGAAAACTTTACTCAGGGACCAGAATAGTATGTTAAACCTGCCTTCATTATCAGAAGAGGATGCCTGACTGGAACCTCATAATAGAGTCTTAGACCAGCTTCTCCTAACCCAAATCTTGCTAGTTCAATATTGTTTTAATGCCACTTTGAAAACAGGGAAGTAGAGGATTTTAAGAAAGAAAAGAGGATGGAAAATGGAAAGAAATGGAGTGGAGAGAATACTGTGGGTAACCAAGGGAAAGGTGTGGGCAAGTCACTGCCCAGTGAGGCTTCCAAGCTGCTGAATGAAAGCTAGTGTCTCCTCTGTTTCCCATCTAGGATCTTACTGAGCCTCTGAGCTAGCTACCTGTGAGAATTACAGAGCAGGCATTTCCTGTGCCTGACTCTCCCATCTCCTGAGACCCTAAAGTCAAGGAGACCCGACTTCAAATCCCAGCTTGGTAAATTCTAATATGTCACTTTTGAGCCTCAGTTTCCTCACCTGTGAAATGGAGGTAGATATAGTTGGATATAGCCAGCATCCAGGGATGTTTTATTAAAGTTGTTGCAAGCACACACAGTGCATGGTACTCAGGAACACTGTTACATGGTACTTTATAACACTGTTACAATTAGCAATTAAAAAAATTATACACAGTGGCATATCCTATAATCCCAGTGGCTTGGGAGGCTGAGGCAGGAGAATCCCAAGTTCAAAGCCAGCCTCAGCAAAAATGAGGCACTAAGCAACCCAGTGAGACCCTGTGTCTAAATAAAATACAAAACAGGGCTGAGGATGTGGCTCAGTGGTCAAGTGTCCTGAGTTCAATCCCTGATGCCCTCTCCATCCCCCTGACAAAAATATTACATTTCAGCCAGGTGTGGTGGCACACCCCTGTAATCCCAGCGGGACTTGGGAGGCTGAGGAAGGAGGATCACAAGTTCAAAGCCAGCCTCAGCAACTTACTGAGGCCATAAGTAACTTAGCAAGACCCTGTCTTGAAATAAAAAGAGCTGGGGATGTGGCTCAGTAGTTAAGACTCCCTGGGTTCAATCCCTGGTACCAAAAAAAATTCTACATTCCTATAAAGACAATTCTTGACAGATGAATGATCTAAAAGGGACTCACAGGCAACAGCCCTTTTCAGAGAACTGGAAGGAAACGCAAGCATAGTATTTCCATGCATGGCGCCCTGGCTGCCATCAAGGATGCAGAATCAGCTCTGCCTCAGGGTCCTCCGACTGGGGGCCAGGGCAGGGCTGGCCTCTGCAGACAGTGTTTCCCTTGTGCTGGGCCTCCATAAAGGCAGCTTTATCAAAGGCCTCTCGTGTGGCAGCCTCCTTCGGCTCCAGCTACCAGCACCATTCATCTGGCAACGCTGGGTGGGCTCCTGCTCTGGCTAAGTTGCCTTCCACTTCAACTGATGAATCTGTGTGGGCTCTCTTTTGTTTGTCTTCCAGGGGTCAGAATTAGTGAATGCTCTTGTGCTTCTGCTACAGAGGAGAGGAGCGGCAGAAGAAAGGAAGAGGCAGAGATGGGGAGACCAAGGGAAGTAAGTGCTGAACCACAAAATAAAATATATTAACAAGAATCATAGCTTCTATTTTTATTAACAACTGAAATGACTATGGTGCTAAAGTTGATAGGAGATGGTTCCACATTAATAAATGAAGTAATAAAAGATTCATTTTTCATTTTCAAGTCATAGCCACAGCTAAGAGTTTAATTCTGAAAGGATGTTCCCATTGCCTTATTTTTCTTAACTTATTATTGTTTTTTATTTCTTAGAATTCTGTGGCATATGCAGAAGCAGGAAAATCTCCCTCACAAAGTGGATTCTACACTCATTTATCTAATTTTGTAAACAAATAAGGCTCAAGGGTTTGGCCTGTGTTTCTTCAAATTGTACTCTAAACAGCAGCACATCATTAAAGAATCAAATAATGTCACTTACTTGAGCTTCCCCAATAAATAATTCATAAGAAAATGCAAATGCATTGTTAACTTCAAGAAAAAACTATTTATGCATCATAAAAGCCCTGAACACTACAGTAATTTATATGGCACATAACTTACCGCTCCTTGGTACATTTCAATTTCCTTTTCCCCAAAATATGGCATCTGCTTGAAAGGGTTGACTGAGATTAATACCGATCCTATATATGTCTGGATTTAACCTGGTTAAGGTCCATCATCAATCTTCACAGCTACACATTTTTCAAATTAAGCAACCAGATGTTATCAAGAACTCATAACGACTGTTCAAATAGAAAGCTCATGTACATGTTTTCTAAATGGCTATAAACAAAGACAAAAGCAATTATCCAAAAGCTTCGTTCCCCCTCAAGAATAATAATGAATTTAATTACCAAGGTGCTACAAAAAGAAATCATTATTTTAAATAAGTTAAAGCATATTCTTTCCAGATTGGGCACATGAAACACTTGGGGTGAGGGTGGGTGTGGACAGAACAGAAATGGCCAAGGAGTGAAATAGGCAGTTATTATTTCTCTCCTCGAACAACACGTTTTTTAATTGGAACTTTAGGTAGACTAAAGACATATTCATTTACTTAGCTTACAAATAGGGGAATTAGACGAACTGAACAGTCATGCTTTTCAGAAGCTCAGGGGAACTCAGTGCCATCAATAAGATAATATTTAGAGAAGAAAATTATAAACCATATATCGAGTTTAGGGGAAGAGAATATTATTTCTGCTTAGGTGATCCAGGAAAGCCTGGAGAAGATGTACCCAAAATGTTATTAGAACATAAAAAATTCCTTTTATTCATTCAACAATCAGCTAATTTGAATTGGGTGTTTGCCATATGCCAGGCACTGTTGTAGATGTTGGGAATTCAGCAGTGAACAATACAGACAAAATTGATTAAAAACCCTTGTCCTCATGAAGGAGAAAAGAATCATGAACATCTCTCTCTCTCAAATTTGGATTTATTTATTTATTTAGTGCCAGGGATTGAGCCCAGGGTGCTTAACCATTGAGCTACATCTCCAGCCCTTTTTATTTTTCATTTTGAGACCGGGTTTTGCCAAGTTGCTTAGGGCCTTGATAAGTTGCTGCAGCTGACCTTGAACTTGCTATCCTCCTGATTCAGCCTCCAGAGTTGCTGGGATTATGGCTTTTGGTTTTTTGTTTGTCTGTTTGTTTTTTTGCCATGCTGGGGATTGAACCCAGGCCTTAGTATGTGCTAGGCAAGTGCTCTAACCACTGAACTACATTCCCAGCTATAAAACTTTTCCTTTTTAGCATTAGTGGCATTGTAACATTTAGCAAATAAAAATATATGAAAGTTAGTTTTAAATTTGAATGTCAGAAAAGCAATTTTTAAGCATGCCTCAAGTAATATTTGGAATATACTTACACTAAAAATTATTTGGTTTTTTTTTTTAATTCAAATTTAACAGAGGGACACCCCATATTTTACCTATCAACCCTAAAGCAACAGTGCAAGGAACTGAAGCAGGAAGGAGGAAGGATTGTGTCTCTTCTTAGATTCTGTGATCCTTTCTGTGCTCTAAAATGCACCCTCCTTAGGTTATTTTTAGTATCTTTTCCACATGGTGGAGACCTAATCAAAACAGAATGGAGAGTTGCCTCCCATTTGGATTTTCATGCTAAACAAATGTGATGACTCTATGGTCAATCCAATGATGAACAAGTACAGCACTGCTAGAACCAACCTCATTGCGGGTGAGGAGGAGGAGGGGTATTCTATGGGCACATCCATCTCTAGGTCAAAGCAAAGGTGGGCAAACCTGACCTTTCCCTGGGTCCTAAAGGGAATGCTGTTCATGCTGCCTGTCCTAGACAAACTGATCTCTGTACACAAAGAATGAAGGCTGCCCTGAGGACATAAGCCCAAGCATTCCCTCTTCGGCCTCGGTTACCCAATAAATAGAATTGAGCTGCATCTGAGCCTCAAAGGTAACCAACATTTTTCTGGACTGTTAATAATCTGCTATACAAAGGGATGCCTTAAGAATTCTTGATTTTTCACTAACTAGATGATATAAATTCTGCTAATAGCCTAGTTAAGGAAACATTCAGAGAAGAAAACCTCTTTGGGACTGTTGTAGGCCAGTCCTGAATTAATGCCCCAGGTTAGAAAGAGGGGAAATTTTAGTTGCTCCCTTAAGTTTCCCAGGAGGGTTCTCCAGGGCAATTCTATATGGGCAATGTGGCCTGATTCCATGCTAAGCAGCCACACACTTCCCTAAATCAGGAGAATTAAGACAAGAGAATTTTAAACTTAATAGAAACAAACATATTTTATCTTTTTCAGATAAACATTTGGCTTCATTGTTTATCTGAACAATTTTCAACTTTCCAACACACTGGGTCTACAGAGACCTCTTGATTTCCCTGAGAATGCAAGTCTCGGTTCGGCTGGGAGCTCCAGGTCACGCCTTCCACACTCACCCAGACTCCCTACTACATAATTCAGCATGCCTTTAGAAAAGCTGTGGGACAGGCTCCACCCACATAACCTTGGGCAATGAAGGTGTGGTCCACGGTTAATTTTCAAAATGCATGGAGATATAAAAATATGATAAACCAGAAAAAAAGTAAATGCCATCTTATTTAGTAGAGTATGAGAGACAGACTGGGCCCAGCAGATCTTTAATTGATTGGTTCTCAAATGCTGGTCCATAGATCTATGAGTTTTCTTCGACCTGCGGCAAGAATGACAAAAACAGAAATAATGCACTGAATTTTTCATAAGGCTCAATTCATTCCACATAAAGGTTTATTCTTTATTTTTAGATCATTTCCTTCATACAATTTTTAGCATTCAAATATTCTTTCCTTTATGGAATGTACTGGTAGTACAACTTCTGCTTGTTTGCTCTTATGGTCTCACTAAGAGCTAAGCTAAGAACATTTTAATGGTGTGTGACTTCCCCAAAACTGCCCACAGTGAGGAGTCGACTTCCTTGGATCTACCACTGACATGGGGCAGAAGGTGAGGAGACCTGCCCAACATCACACCCGTGAGATTGGCTCCAGCCCTGAGCGCAAGGTCTCGCTGCAAGGGGCTGCTGAGGGCCATACCTCGCTCTGAACAACTACTTTCGCTACCTAGACCTCCCATCAGTCTGGCAGAAAAGTATGGACTCCTAATTCAAGGATTTAAAATGCCAGACACAGTTGAGTATGATCTTTGAGCAAAAAAAAACCAAGTTTGGTAGAAAGTTGGACCCAATTACGCATGAAGTACTTTGATGAAAACCGGAACTGGTTTCATCACCCAAGTGGCTATAAATGATGTGAAGCACAAAAGGACATTGACGTATTCTTTTTTTTTTTTTTTTTAAGTTTCCTACAATGTTTTAGAATGTAATTGTGGCATTCCTCATGACAAATGGATGGTAAATTCAACCTTCCTTATCTTAGGATAAACAGCTCAAAAATACATGGTTTTATTGCTGTCAAATGTCAGCATTTCTTAGGCAGATTTTCTTTTCCTAAAGTAGAACAAAGAAATGTGCATTCAGTCTGAATGCATGAACAATAGATTGTGCCAAACCGCTGACCTTCAATACACAGCAGTGCTGGTACTAAATGCAAGAAGAGGTAAAATGAGCAATTTTATAACAATGGCTCTTTTTGCCTTAACAATTAAACACAGGAAAGAAAAAAAGTCAACTCTTATTTATACAATAATGCTATGCTATTGTATCTCCCCCTTAACATGAAGTAGTAACGGAGACTTTTATCACTTATCAGAGGAATAGGTTTGCAGTGAGGCACCCAGTATTACTTCATAAACATCCATCAGAACCATCAAGCCTCCCAAAGCTCAAAGTGATAGAAAGCACACTTATACTGGGCTTCCCATATATTGAGTGGGTAGAGGTTTTTAAAACATAAAGTCATTAGTGGTCAAGTAACTCATTTCCTTGGTAGAACACAACATTAGTCAGTTATTGATTCAAAGGCATTAATTCAAAGGCATTAATCAGCTCCCTCTATGTGAGTCATTTAAATTTTGGTTGTTTGAATTTAAAAAGCAAGTCTAAGAGAGTCAACAAGTTTTCAATGAACATAAATACAATGCATCATGAAAAAAATTGTGCAGGAAAGCAAGAAATACACAACGCAGAATGACGCCATTTTTGTTAAAATTAACAGCAGCAAGAAGGCATAGGTGAATATGTCTATATGTGATCCAAGTGAATGGTGCACACTAAGATTCTTTTAGTGTTCTCCTCTTTGCTTGGCTGTGTTTTACAAGTCACATGAGATGAACATGTGTTGCTTTAATTGCTTTTTATGTTTTGTTCTTCATACACAAGACACAGTTCCTATCCTGAAGGAGCTTCTGGTGCTTTAGGAGTAAACAGTCTTTTGGGAGGAGTGAGGCTGTCTGGGAGGAGGATGGACTGACTCCTGACAACTACTGACATTATTTTTGTCTGTTTTTATCCAGCTTATCAAAAACAATGTTTCCTTGGAGGGAGTGGTGGTGTAGGCCTATAACCCCAGTGTCTTGCAAGGCTGAGGTAGGAGGATCACAAGTTCAAAGCCAGCCTCAGCAATTTAGCAAGACCCTGTTTCAAAATAAAATTAATAAATAGGCTAGAGATGTGGTTCTGGTAAAGTGCCTCTGGCTTTAATCTCCAGTGCCAAAAAAACCCAAAGCAATAAACATGTTTCAGTGTTATCAGTAACTTTAGCCTACATCCCAAGGTTTTTATGGGCTTATTAATTGCCCATTTAAACCAATTTCTATGGTAAAATGCACATGAATTTACAATAACCAATTTACAATAACCAATCTAAAATAATTCAGAAACATCAGAACTTAAACATCTGTCTTCATGTGTGTTCATTAACAGCCTGTGCTCCCTCTGTGCTGACTGCACGATTTCACTTCACCAATGGCAGTCTCACCTGAGGGAGATTTAATCATCACTCTCATTATACAGATGAGGAAACCAAGGCCCACAGATCACAAAACCTATTAAGGTCACCAAATCCACACAGACTAAAGCTTGAACTCAGGCAGCTCAGAACCAGATTCTGCCACCCAGTTCTTCCTAAGTTCATCTGTCAGTTTCTAAGAATCCCAGGTCCTGACATAAAAGTGATTAAAAGTTTTTGGATGATGATAAATACAAAGAAGCATATTACATTTTTTTCTTTCTTTTTTCAATTCTGGGGATCAAACCTGGGGCCTTGGGCATGCTAAGCAAGTGTCCTACTACACCCCTAGCTCAGCATATTTGCTTTTTTTTTTTTTTTTTTGGCTAAATTAAAGTTCTGAAGTAAACACAATTGCTTCCATTCAATTAAATTACCGGAAACTCTAGACAGGTGTCTAGCTCAAGATTCAATAAATTTATTCTACAAAGGGCCAGCCTATAATTATTTGATTTTTATTTTTGCATGTTGGGGATCAAACCTACGGACTCATACATACTAGGCAAGCCCTATGCCAGTGAGTTATACCCCATTCCTGAAAGTAATTATTTTAGACTTCGTGGGTCAGGTAGACTTAGAGCCTTGTTAAGTTGTTGAGGCTGGTTTTGAACTCGAAATCTTCCTACCTCAGCCTACTGTGCCTCTGGGATTACAGGCATGCGCCACTATCCCTGGCCCTAGGTCATCCTTGACACCATACCTTCAGAAGTCACCACCATCATCAGAGTTAAACCTTTCAGTACCATCATGCAGGTTCCACACAGATCTTTGCACATCAATGGCTAACTCCCATGATACCACATGCACATTTCTTCCCATAGCTGCATTGATCAGAACTCTCGAATCTTATAGGAACTGAAGCAAATATCACAGTTCTCTGTTTATAATGAAGTCAACACACATTTGAATCAAATTTCCATTCTGCATTTTTAAAAGCCCTATAAAGAAATGGCATCCGGCAAGCTAAAATTGAAACATAAAGAACAACTCAAGAATGTCAGGCATTTTCAATAGTTGATCTGCATTTTCATGTATCCTTTAGTAAACAAAGATGCAAAAAGACTGCCTCATACAAAAACAAAACAAAACAAAAGCCAAATTGTCAATCTTTTACAAACCTTTTAAGTCTGGAATGAAACTCGCTACATTACTGATATGACTCTCTGCAAACTAGGACTTTCTCTAAGTTTCTAAGATCTAGAGTTCTTAGATACCATGTGTGGGCCACAGCACATCAAAGGGACAATACCATAGAGTGAAATACCAGCCGAAACTTGACCTTGTGAAATGCCAGGAAGATGATTTAACATCCATCATCTTTGCCCTTTCATAGCATGAACCAAGTGACACAAAAATCCAGCTCCTCATTCCCAAACGGTGAAAATGCTGTGAGTGCATCAATTCAGACCTTCAGATGGCTCTCTGACCAGGTATAAAGCCATGTTTTGACTGTGCAAAGTATCATAACACAGCAACCAGTAAGGATACAAAGATGTAGTCGTCCATGTATCTCTTCTTCAGGTTCTCCACGATGGCGCTCTCTGTGATCTTGGAGAGCAGCACCATGTCATCCACCCCACTGTGCTTGACATTGTGACTCTGCCAGTGGTACCGGAAGGCGCCTTTGCTCCCCTGGGAACAACAAAAACAACAACAAAAAAATCAAATAACTGTTAGGACAGCTCACATCCTTCTGGAGTTTAAAAAAACAACAACAACAAAACCTAATTTTTCAAATATTCCTCAGATAAATTGCAGCAAAGATTTTGCGTTCATAGACTTGGATTCAAATTCCAGGTTTGTCACCTACAGATAAATAGGGGAAAGTTACTCAAGCACACTGTGTGGCTGAAGCTACTCTTTTCTCATTTGTCAAATGAGAGAAATAAGATGCACTTCACAGAGCTGCTGTGAGGGTCACGTATCGTGTATAAAGGAAACAGTGTGGGAACAGCTCAAAACAAGAAGGACAATCTCTGATCCCTCCTAAAATCTTACTGTGTTTATTGAACTTGTGGGTGAAAATGGGCAAGGAAATAAAAACTTTCCAGACTTGTTTTTCAAACTCTATGATAGAACCTAGAGGTGGAGAGAATATGTATCACGCAATCACTAGGTCACGTTGTCATAATTCTCAAGTCATCTGAACTACTTTTCCCTTCATCAACTTATCACTGTCTGTGTAATGCTGGCCTTCCACATTCAGTACATTATGATAAGTGACCATTTCTATACTAACCAGAAATGGGCAGGGCAGCTATACAAGACACCAGAGCCACATTGACCAGCGGTGGCCTCTGAACACTGGGGTCTGCAGGGCTTCCTTTCATTTGGCACTTCTGTGGTGCAATCCTCCATGTGTTTGCCTATTTCCCAAGTCCTCAGGCTGGAGCACAGGCTCACTCAAAGTGGTGGCACTTGGGAGCTCACAGTCCATTGAAGGACACCTAGATGACGATGGACAAAGCAATCCATGCATCATCAAGGGTCAATACAGGAACACACACAAAATATGCCTCCAGGGTGGGGAAAGACGTCTTTGTCCTGGCTGAGGCAGAAGACGTGACTTCCTGAAGAAGGAGCCATTTACAATAGGTATAAAATATTTTTAGTTTGAATTTGCAAGGGGAGACCAAAGGAAGGACATTCATTATAATCTACACTCAATAGGAGCCAAAAAAAAAAAAAAAAAAAAAGCCAATACATATGTAATAATGAATGGCAGGCATGTGACAAGATATTGGAATATGGTCCCTTGCCTTCAAACACTTCATACATCCTCTTGAAAATGCCATGTGTTGGGTGAGTGTGGGGACCACTGAACTGGGTGAGGCCCAGCCCCGCCCCCTCCCAGGGGTTCACTACTTGGGGGGGGGGTTGGACAAAGCAGAGAATAATTCTGAATAAGTGTTTATAGAAAGGCTGCTGCTCAGGCGTCAAAAGTTGGACGAGAAAAGAGAATAGGAGACTCCTTGAGAGGAAACAGGAGGTGAAAAGAAACGATTTGGAAGCCACACTAAATTTCATTTTTAAAATGTGTTCAATTGTTTCTCTAAGAGAGGCAGATTCCTTGCTAAGTGCACATTCTAAGAGGCTCTGAGGAAAGCAATCTTCAAAAAAATCAGCCAAGAAGGGTCCGCCGTAGGAAAATCAATTCGGTGCCATGGGCTCAAGCTGTGGAAAGAGGTTCTGGAAGGTTTGCCCACCCATGCTGCCTAGCAGAGGGAAATGATCTATATGATATATTTGGCTTTCTCAGAACCACACGCAGCATCAGTTCTACAAAATTACCTCAGCCCTCACCGCTCCTTCTTCCTCTGTGGCAAAGCAGAAGAGAGGAAAAGCACAGGCCGCGGCGTGACTCACGGCCTTCCATCCAATGCCCACGGTCTACTTCCAAGCAGAGTGTGGCGGCTCCTCCCCAGGCCCCACCTCCTTCACTTCCTTTTCCAGCTTTCCCAGAACCCACAGAAGTTACTCTACATAGAAAACGAAGGTCCTGGAGTAACCAACCTGTAGGTGTGTCGGTGGTGTTTTAACCCCAAGAAATGTCCACTGACTCAAGAAGGGCCACAAGTGTTTTTTCTTCTTTGAAATACATAAGCACAGTTAAACAAAACAGAAGGCTATTGATAAGTGGTTATTTAACTTCTACAAAGGACAAGAGACAAAGGAGCTCTGTGTCAGTGTGTGTGTACTGATTCACAGTGGCCATCTTCTCATGGTGACCGGTGCCCGCCTGGGCGTCCAATTCCACTGTCTTTCTCCCACCTCACTGCCTGGTGATAAGAGTCCTACCTGTCCCCCACTCCCACTCCTAGGCAGTTTCCTCCTCCTAAAAGCAGGTATTCCCCAGCCCCCTTTGGAGTTCATTGATTTTCATGGCCCCAAATATCACTGGACACTGAAGATTCCCTCCCCTGGTTCTCAAGCCTTCAATCTACAGTAGAGTAGGAGCCAACAGCGTGACCTGAGTGGTTACTACAGACTGTCCTGACTTGATGGTTGGACTGATGTTTGTTTGTTTGTTTGTTTAACTTTACGATGGTGTGAAAACAATATGCAGTCAGTAGAAATTGTAACTGGAATTTTGATCTTTTCCTGGGATAGCCACACGCAGTACCATATGCTGTCATGACGCTGGGCAGCTATAGCTCCTTAGCAGCCACATGATCTTGAGGGTCACTGACCCATGCTCTATGACAGTGCCCTGTGTTGCTAAGCTGTGGTGGTTGTGGGGTTAGGAGAAATTAAATGCACCTTCAATTTACAATTTTTAAAGAATTGCAATGGGCTCATTGGGACATAACCTCATTTGTAAGCCAAAGAGTACCTGCATATGAAAAGCAGGAAGCTGTTTGGTGGAAGCCAGTCCACTTACTATGCCAACCACCTTATCAGAGAGGGGTTAACACTCCCAATCTCATAGGAGGAAGCTGAGATCTCCCAACTAGTACGTAGCAAAGGCAAGATGTGGATCAAAGACCCAGTGATTATGGACTCATCCAAATGGTTCTTTCACTGTCTCCCCAGTGACTTACTAGATGTTTCTGCCTGTTGAGTTTTAAAATGGCAACGGAATGACAGACTATCTCTAAAATGGAATTCCTCATTAAAAAGACATATGATCTTTGTTAATGACCACCTCCTCTTAGCATCAAAGACTAAAAACACTGGAGTTGTTTTCAATTTGGCTCAAAAATGTGTGTGTGTGTGTGTGTGTGTGTGTGTGTGTGTGTGTGTGTATTGGGAGCGGGCCCTCCCTCACTGACTCCCCTCCCCTCTCCCCCAATTATAGTTACAATACATGAACTCGCTCAACCTTCACAACCGTCCCTGATACCGTGTATTATCATCTCAATTTTTCTGTTGAGAAAACTGTAAAGTGCCAAAGGTTTTCAATTATAACTTGCTGTGCCAGAGCTAGGGAGGGTGGGAGCAATGCAGAGCCCTTGGGGAATGGGTGACCCACACGGACTGTTGAGAACCAGGTCAGAACCCCACAGGCAGCAGAGGCCACAACTTACCAGGGAAACTGCTAGAAACCAAAGGTGGAAGTTCAGCCTCTCATCCCAGCTCAGGGAAGCTTCAAGATTCCCCCAGGGTGTAAAAAAAAGGAAAAACCTGTTTTCTGTTTTTCTGCAGGGACCAGTGAGTTGACAATGTGTGACTTATCCAGAGGCCTCCTTGACCACAGCTGCCATGGGGAGAGGCTGGCCACAGGGTGGGAAATGGCTACCATTCACAGCCCCACACCCTGGGAAGAGAGGCTGAAAGTTGTTCAGGGACACAGATGACCTCTTAGAAGCGGGGGGGGGGGGGGGGGGGGGGAGACACATATATCAGGGCTGGGACAAACCACCTTGATTGCATTTCCCCCTTTATCTCTTGCTCCTACTCCTGACTGAGAGGTGGGGCAGGTGTGGCTGCTGAGCACACTCAGAGCACACTCAGTAAGAGCTGCTTCTCTCTTCTGTGGGCTTCTTTTCTGGGTAACTCCTCTTTGTTTACCCCACTAAAAATGGAAATCTTTTAAATAAATAGGGTGCTCAGCAAGGTTATTTCATTTTCCAGTGGCCCTGGAGGAAGAGGTACGGCTGGAAAGGCAGCAGGTGGCGCCGGCCAAGAGATGAAAACAGTAACACCAATAACGAAAGTTACCAGTCGCTCTGGCAAGGGTCACACATTCCAAGGGCGAAATGTCCCAGTAGATAGGGATTGAGTTCGGACTTTCTTGGACCTACATTTAGTTTCTTAATGATGACTCAGTTGATTAAAATGCATCTGATTCACAGGCAAGTTCTAGAGAGTGGTGTACACCCATACCCTCATAATGGCCTGATGTGTCGCTCACCTGTAGGAGGTGACGCTGAGATACCAGAGTTCCCCCTGGGGACTGTGGGACAGAAACCTGGGCTGCCTGATTGTGACTGGTTTTAAAAGGTGGAGCCTCACTAACTGGCGTGTTTACCAAGGCGGCTGAGAGTGACGGTGAGTCAGAGCACAAGGCAGGCATTATGCTGCCCGGGAAGTCCACCTCCACTGCAGGAGGGCACTGGCAGGCCCCGCCCGGCACCCGGCATCTCTGCAAACACTCTCACTTTTTAATTCGTACAAGAGACGAGTTACTCAGATGCTGGGTAGCTGCAGTCTTCAGATCCCTTCGCATGCCCAGAAAAGGGAGGCCGTTACACAGGCCACGTAAACACAACATGCCAGTGTGGCAGGGCCTAGTCTTGGGGTGACCATCCTTCCAAATGCTTCTGAAAAGTATTTTTAGAAAGCAATGTGGAAATAGATGCCAAAACTTTAGACACAGATTAGTATATAAGCAGATAATTAATTAAATAAAATTCACATATCTTTGTTCTGACAATTATATTTTTAGTTTACCCCAAGAAATGCCTGCAGATGGATGGCCAGACACATGTACAGATTTGCTCACTGTCACAATGTTTGTAACTGGCTGCAATGACACTCTGTGAAGGAGTACTATATAGTCCTGAATAGGACTTGCATGCCCACATGAGGAGATCAAGATACACTGCTTGAGGAAAAAAACAATATGTGGAATACATATTGAATGACTGCATTTGTATGCATATTTTTTTAAAGGCATGTGTGTTACAATCATTTTGATCAAAGTTACACAAGGCACCTTTAGGGAAAAGGTCTGGGGTTTTAGGAGAAAGGTGACTTATTTTCCATTTTGTATTTTCCTGTACTGTTCACACTTTTTAATCACATAAAAGTGTTACAGGTTGAGTATCCCTTATCCAAAATGCTTAGAACCAAGTTTTTTGGATTTGGGATTATTTTTAGTTTTAGTTTTTAAAATATTATTTTTAGTTTTTGAATTATTCGCATATACATAATAAGACACCTTGAGGATGGGACTCGTCTAAACATGGAATTTACTTATATTTCACATATAACTTATATACATACCCTAAAGGCAAACTGATGCAATACTTTTCGTGTGACTGCATTTTGATCGCAATCTGCCACATGTTAGCTGGGGAATTTCCCAGGTGTGGTATCATGACGACACTAAAAAACTTTTGGGTTTTAGAGTTTGGGTTTTCAAATTATGGATGTTCAACTTATAGCAAAATTTAAAAATAAATAGAAACACTTAGAACAATGTCAACCAAATTGAGCATTTGCTAGTTTGGCATTGACAGAGTTCTCTAAGCCAAATGCCCAGACCGTGGTTTTAAGACTGAATTCTGTGCAGCTTCTAGCTTCAAAAGACAATCAGAAGATGTCGTCTGGAGGACAAGGACAGTATCATGTGTGGGCAGTTTAGTTGGTCCATGAGCAGAACAGGACAGCAGATCCAATTTCCAGAAAACCTGGGCCTGGAATGTTCCAATGCTGTAAGTGCATCTCCCTGGTAGCAGATGAACCATATTTTCACTGGGAACAATGGACAACGGCAAAGCTCTGGCCTGCAGTTGAACTGAGCTTGCTTTCTTTTTTTTTTTTTTATTTTTATTTTTTATTAGTTGCTTGAGACAATACAATAATCTTTACATATCATACATTTGATTCAAATGGGCTATGAATTCTCATTTTTCCACGTGTACAGATTGCAGGATCACATTGGTTATACAGCCATGTGTATACATACAGCAATCCTAGTGTCAGTTGTATTCTGCTGCCCTCCCTATCCCCGCCTCCCCTCCCCTTGAACTGAGCTTGCTTTCTAATGCGACTTTTCTGCCTCAGTGAGTCACAACAGGAAAGGAACAGACCTGTCCGTTAGACTTGGACTTTTAAATTAACATTCTGGAATTCTACCTTTTGCCTTTCTCCTAATTGACTGAAATGAAGCACTTCCATTAGAAGTGATGAGGGAGAAAATGATCAACCATAAGTACGTGTGTGTCTTCTATGTCTAAGGCAATGTGAACCAGCCTTAAGCTCGCAATACATTATTTCAACTTTATGGAATTTAAACACCTCCAATATTTTGATGAGGCAAAGATGCATTTTTGAACCAAGTGTGTGTGTGCTGAGCTGAACTTAACACATGGAAGGGGACTTTCTTGAAGGGAAGGCATGGCCACTGTCAGCAGCCTACAAACCACTTCCATCCCCTCAACTTTTGGGTAGTTGAAACTAAAATTTACTGAACCTACAAGTATAGACCAATGCTTTACTTCATTTAATTCTCACGACACCAGCAAGACACAAGTGTTGTAATCCCCCTCTCCCACCCCTCCCCATCACTATTTTGTAAATGAGGAAACTGAGGTCCAGGGCTGTCCTATACCAAGTTCCTCTGCTTGGAGAAGATGCACTGAGAAGGTCTCCTGGGGACTGGCAGATGGGGCGGGGGAGGGAACCTCAAGGAACTGAGAATGTGCTTATTACATTCATTCAAGACAATGCAGTCCTACCAAAAGTTCAGCATTTGTGTCTCATTTTCACATCCCCGATAGCACTTAATCCCTGAGATTCGACCCTGGGATTTCTGACTTGCTTTTCTTTGCTCCTTCTGAAAATCAAGTTAGCTGAAATCAACCTTCCTGGAAGAGTTGACCCCACTGGACAAGCGGTCCACGGTCACAGCAGACGTAATTTACCATCCAACCTGGGTCACTTTTGAAAGCGGAAGAGGGTGTTGTTAATAACAGTGCTGGAACAACAGGCATAAACTAGGCCTGACTCAAGCTGCATGGCTGTAAGCACGGTCAACTGCATCTCAGAAAGCCAAGGCCACTCTCAAGGACTAGCCCTCCCAGCCAAGACCCTGAGCCACGGAACCACAGGGTGTCACACAAATCACTCAACCTCTCAGAGCTGGTCCCCTCCTCAGCAGAAGGCTCATAACACTAGGCTGCCAGGGAGCTACTGTGAAGACCAAATAAGATTGACAATCAAAACAAACCGCAATCCCTTTAAGGGGTGGAGCCACTCTCCCGAGCCCCCAGCTCTGGGGATCAAACCCAGGGCCTCCCATGTGTTAGGCAATCACCCTGCCACTAAACTGCATCCCCCTGGCCCTTTTTATTTCGAGGTAGGGTCTTGCTGTGTTGCCCAGGGAATTGCCTAGGCTGATCTTTAAGTTGAGATCCTCCTGTCCCGGCCTCCCAGGTAACTGGGATGATAGATGTGTGCCACCACACCTGGCTGGTAGGAGTGTTTTAATCTGATGACATGATCAGGAAGCTAAGAATGGACTATGTATTCCAGGCTGGCAACCCTGGTTGGAGCAGGTGTGTGCGTGGGGGAGGGGGGAGATTGTAAAAGATAACAAGTATGGGTGTGTCCCAGCTCCACTGGGAGTGTTTATTTTTGAAGCAGTAGATAAAATAATCATGTGCCTCTTAGAACCAGTGGCATCTTAGATATGATGAATTCAGCACATAACACTTACTGGTGGCCAGGAACTGTTTTAAGCACTTTCCAAATACTAAATTACTGATTAATACCATCACAGAAAAAAAATATGAAGATTGTTATGAGTTTTTGATACAATGCTTCCAGAATAATCCCACTGCAGGAACTGCAAAGTGTTTTTTATCATCAGGGTTGACGGTCACTCCGTTGTAGAAGCTTTGTGTAAAAATGTTTGTGGGCATCGCCCCTCCATCCACAACCCAACTACAGGATGAAGACAAGGGTTGCCCTGATGACCAGCTGCCCAGGATGAGCCACCTACCACCAGACCACAAATTTGCAAAGCCAAGTCTTTAGGTAATTTCCTCTTCAATTTGTAAAAGCACTTGCATGTCTGCCTCTCTTTTAACCTGTTCCATCAACGCTAATGTGGCTTGAAGCAGGAAGTTGCCTGCCCCTACACGGTGTGTCCATGTGGGATTACTAACATTTCTGCCACACACCACACTCCAGCGTTTCCTACTCGTTGATTACTTTCAACTGCTTCCACAAATTTCCTATAGCCAAGTTCCACCAATCCTATGCTTCAGATTTTTCTATGAAATACTCTGTTAATTTGGTTTAAATCTATACAATAATATCCATAAGATCACTTGCTGGGTGTGCTCTTTTTATTTCTTTAATATGTAAAAGTAACTATGGTGATGAACATTTTAAATACCATCGTGGGATTGTTCATACCCATCTAAGGTCCTCCCCGGTGCTATGATCCACATGTGAGGACATGCTGTAGCCCCCTTTGGGGCCCGTTTCCACAGATTTCAAATAGCCATGGCGAATTTAAATGATGTCTGTTCTACGTCCTAGATGTGTTTCTCCTTGGTGTGGAAAGTCTCCCATGGCAAAACCACACTTCCCTTTAGTTGGGAAATGAAAGCCTAGAGTTCCATTTCAGGTAAAAACTATCCTGTATTCATGTTCTGAATTTCCCCCACTTGCCATCAGTGGTCCTAAAGCCCCTGCTCTGGTCTTCTTGCCTCAGAAAATCCTCCCACCACACACCAGCCAGTTCTCCAAGGCAAGCCCTTGCCTTGCGGCTGAGGAGGGCATGCTCCCCTGGACACCAGCTATTTATTCTTTCTGCCTAGAAGTGCTTCCTGCCAGTGTTACCAGCACTGTTCTGTCCTCTATCCTTTTCAATCTCCAGAAAACTTGGAAGGGTGGCTCCTTCCCCTTCGATCCTCACCAAAAGTCCCCTTACAAGCCCCTTATTTGGAACAGGTCTCGACCCCCCACCCCCATTCTCATCCCTTGTAAACACACACACAAGCCTGGATGCCCTGTGTCCCAGCTTTGTAATTCACTCCAGGCTCTCTGCAGCCCTGCAGGCTCTCTGTCCTCCAGGCAAAGCCTGGTGGTGGCTCCTTTGAGTATAGCCACTGGCAATCCAGAGGGATGGGCAGTCATGGGACACTGGCTGCCCTGCAAACCTGGACTGGATGCCCTCAGGGCTGCTCCCAGAAGACAACTGGGAACGTGCAAATCATAGCAAGGTTTCCCTGATCTGCCTTTGTCCCCCTCAGGCCCTGCTTTCCCTGAACTTGAGGCTCCCACAATACCATTTTGCAGGCACGCCATAATGGGTTGATTTTTGGTTTGAGGTCCTGGTGATTGAAACCAGCAGCGCTTAAAACTGCTGAACCATATCTCCAGCCCTGTTTCATATTTTATTTTGAGATAGGGTCTCACTATCATGGCCTTGAACTCACGATCTTCCTGCCTCAGTTCCCCGAGCCACAGGGATTATAGGAGTGTGGGGTTTGTTTTTGAACTCTGGAGTCTGTGGGTGAGGTGGGATCTTCAGTAACTCTGCCAGGCTAACCTCCTGCTTGGGATATTCTCCCACACTCCTCAACCCCACTCCAACCCTGTGCCTAGTAAACTGCTGCCCAGCTCAGCTGGGGCATCGCCTTCTCTGGGAAGCCGCTCCTTCACTGCCTTAGTAAGCAACACCATCTGAGTGCCTGGCCCCCAGAACTGGGTCTCAGTCACCATTCTATCTAAGACCTCCTACAGGGATTAGGACGCCTCCACGACACCCCACAGATATTTGTAGAATGAACAGAATAAAATATTTTTCCTACACCACAGCTATGTTACTATATACCAGGTACTGTTCTCATACTTTACATATGATGACTTAATCCTTGCAATTTTACAAGGCAGGAAACTGAAGCACAGAGAGGCTAAGTAACTTGCTCAGTTCAACAGGTTGGCTTCAAACCCAGGCAACCTGTTGAACTGAAATTCTGGCACAGAATTTCTGCCCTTAAACATAATACCTCCTGCTTCTCATCACAAAGTAAGTGGTTATTGGAAAGAGCAATAATTCTAAAGTTCACTGTAACTGTTGCATGACATTTGTACCATGTATGAAATTCTTTCATCTGCACAATGACACCATGAAATTTTCCTTTTTGTTTTGTTTTATTGTTTTGAGTCCTAGGGATTGAACCCATTGAGTTATATCCCCAATGCTGTTTATTTTATTTTGAGACAGGTCAAAAGACAAAGCTCTGGGCCATGTCAGTCTTCAGAGGACATCTGTTTCCTTCAGCATCCCCAGCATGCAGGGCAGTGCAGGGCGGGTGGTAGTTAGTGTTCAATCAGTACTAGTTGGGTGAATTAATTTGAGGCTGTATTAGCTCATCTCAACATCTTTGCTGTGTGAATACTTAACTGCAGCACTATTGGTTGGACAAATGGGGATCCTGGACCCAGAGTGCCATATTCCTCTAGGGGCAAAATGTAGCCATCAATGCGTCAGCCTAAAAGATATTAGGGTGCTAAAAAGACATGTTCATCAGATCAGAGAGCTAACCGATGGATGAGGCACAGACAAGGGTCCTGTGGGCACAACTCAGGAGAAGAAGCACCAGAGCAGCCACTGATCAACACGGCAGATCAGTGCCACCAGAAACCTATAGGTTCAAAGCAGCTCAATATGCAAAGACAAAGCCCAGTGCCAGCCTCTCCCTATGGCATCACCTGATGGGAGGACTCAGGGCCCACCCCTTGGACTTGAGGAATGGAATAAAAACAAAGATATGATGCAAGGAATTTAGAAGGGGTGTGGTGTGGCAGGGATGGGGTGGGGGTCAAGAATAAGCTTGATGATTCAACTAAGAACCCTAAGGCAGGCAGGAAGGCAGTCTGTCTTTTGATGCCCCTATTATCAGTTATTTTTTAGAAATCACAAATGAACTGTGAGTCTGGTTTGCAAAAGGCAAGTACTGTGGCAGTTCACCGGTGGGATGGGGCGTGGGGTGAGCACAGCAAGGAGCAGACACCGACAGCTGTGTCCCTTGCCAAAGAAATCCCCAAAGGACTGTGCACCAGCCTCCCGAGATAAGCAAATTCTGAGGATGAATTTGCAATAAATTGTCAATTTGGAGTGATTAGCACAGCTTCACCATCAGCTTATCTAAGCCCTATTATGTGCTTCTGGGGAAGCACAAATAGGTACATCTGCCTTCCTGTGAGCAGCTTAAATCCTCAGTAAAGTTTCAACTGCAAGCAGATTGTTTAAATTCAGAAATTGGAAAGGTAAAGAGCAGCCAAAGAATATGCTCTCTCTCTCTGAGAAGGAATGCTAACTGAATGGAAGTCTTAGAAGCTCCTACAACTATCAGGAAGCTCCGTGAGGACATTAAGTAAAAGGCACACAAAAGGATTCTAGTCACAACCTTGGACAAGGTTATATTAACTTCTCAGCCTTGGCTTCTATTTCTGTAAAATGGGAGAGAACAATAGTAGATACCATTCAGGACTTTCAGGGCAGCGAATGAGAGTGCACGGAAGGTCATATTCCACTGACCCTCAGGGTAAGTTGTGCACTAGTTGCTGTTAATAATAAGGGAACCAGGGATACTGGTGGCTATGGTACTCTGAATATGCTTAGTTTCAAGAAACTATTGTCATTTCATCTGGCTAACAAGAAGAGAGCAAAGATAGGATTTAATTAAAACATGGAATTTTAAAAATCTCACGATGCTCAAGGACTGCATAATTGCACAACATAAATGTGAAATGTTTGAACACAGTCCCCCTCCCCTTCCCCCAGTACTGGGAATTGAACCCAGGGGCACTACCACTGAGCTTCACCCCCAGTCCCTTTTCTAAGTTGCCCAGGCTAGCCCTTACCTTGCCATGCTCCTGCCTCAGCCTCCTGAGTAGCTGGGATCACAGGGATCACCATGCTGGGCTTTGAACACAGGATTCTGAGAATAAGGATCTGCCACAGCAGAGGGTAAGAAGCAATGGCAGAGAACACACCAGGCACAGGGAACCTAAGAGCAGGGAAGAAGTACACCAAGGGCCTTCTTGAGTAACAGGCTGATGCCTTATGGGCAAAAAATGAAAATATTGAAACAACAAAAGAGGGGTAAGGAAGGGGAAGAATACTTCTGAATTCACATTTTGAATCCTCAAATTCTGAATGCACTTAGAAGGAGCTTTGCCCATCAATCAATCTTTCCAAAGCTCTTATTTTGCAGATGAGGACCCTGAAGCCAGAAAGGTGACAGCTATATCCCTGGTGCTATCTTTGATCCCCCATGGAGGTTCTGGCATTTAAATATTTCTAATTTCTCAAATAATAAATTGTACCATTATTGAATCTTGATCCTCTAGCAGTTAGACTGCATGAGGATTCTGCTGTCCGTTCACATAGGAAGCTTTTGATTTCTTCCTAGTTTTATTTTTTAATTGTAGTTGGACACAATACAGTTATTTTATTTATTTATTTTTATGTGGTGCTGAGGATCGAACCCAGGGCCTCGCACATGTGAGGCAAACGCTCTACCACTGAGCCATAACCCCAACCCCTCTTCCTAGTTTTTAATAAAAATAGAAATATGATTAAGTTTGAATATGTTATTTCTGGTGAGTAATCTTGTATATAGAAGTGCATGTACCACACTTCAGAAACTACTTTACTAGAACCTCTTGCTTCCCACTAAGATATAGGCCTCGGTTTATGGGGAAAAGTAAGAGTCTGGACATTGCCTTAAAAAAAAGGGAGCTGGGTACGGTGGCACATTGTTGTAATTCTAGTGGCTCAGAAGGCTGAGGCAGGAGAATCGTGAGTTCCAATTCAGCCTCAGTAACAGCGAGGTCCTAAGCAACTCAGTGAGATCCTGTCTCTAAATAAGATACAAAATAGGTCTGGGGATGGGGCTTAGTGGTTAAGTGCCCCTGAGTTAAATCTCAGGTACCAAAAGGCGGGGGGGGGGGGGGGGGGGGGACCGACTGGATGTGGTGCACACCTGCAATTCCAGCTACTGGAAAGCTGAGGCAGGAGGATCATGAGTTTGAGGCCAATAGACAACTTAGTGAGACCTGCCTAAAAAAGTAAAAAGGGCTGAGTGTGTGGCTCAGTGATAAAAAAAAAAAAAAACCACTGGGTTCAAACCCCAGTACTGGAAAAAAAAAAAAAATACGAAGAAGGGAGAAATGTGGGAAAGACAGAAATTAGAACTACAGACCTCTGGCTATAGAACTTTGTGGTGTTCCTTCCAATAGTAACTTTTCTTCTTCCAGAATCAGTAAAATTGAATAAGAAACCCAAGCTGACCACATCTAATATGATCACAGGGCATGGGTGGGTCATACCCGTTAAAACTCAGCTCCACAAATTTTCCACGCAAAGAAGTTTTTGGTGACTGCTACTTACTTTTCGTTGTATTCTGTGAAATACAATACAGCTCACCAAAAAGGCAACCCACATCTAGAACTGTGGGACACCAACTATGTGCCTAACACCATGTCAGGTGCTTTGCACACATTATTGTATTTAAGAATATTTAATTTAATAATTCTAGAACTACCATCCCAAAGTGCTTCTTGACCCAATTTCAGGCATGGAGTATCAGTTTGGTGGCTTTAGAAACTCAAAACAGCTTCCACTGAGGCCCTGGGTGGAAGACAGGGGAAATGGATTCCTGACCCTGAAGATCTCTCAAGAGAGCTGTTCTCAGATAGCAAAGTTTCAAATGTAGCATTTGAAGTGCGTTTAGGTGGCAGGTTAAATGAAGGGTTACCTTGACTGTGTAAGGGAAGCTACTGCTCTGTACATAGAGGGACATCTCCAGCACACTGACCCACAGAAGAAAGATAATGGGCACAGCAAGAAACGCTCAGTGAGGCAAAGAGGCCAGAGCTTTGGAGCCACCCTATGACATTGGGCTTCAGACTTGCCTCCTTCAAAGTGCTTCTTGAAGCCAGTTTCAAGGCCCACACACTGGCCTTCAGTAAGAGCAGGCTTCTCATTCAAAATTTTGCGGGGAATTGGTTTTGAATTTCCTTTGTGGCAAAAGTGCCTCTTAGCACTGTCAAGGGATTCAAATATGTTAAAAATAACCTCACAGAAATTCTTACTCAGACAAAATCGGCAAGACAGACATCAATTGCTGGGAATCTGTTGAAGGAATAGTTTACGTAGCTTCCAAAGTCAAACAGCATGCTGCTCTCAGCCCTGCAAAGTCAAGAGCTGGTAGTAAATTCTGGTCTCCGTTGTTGTAAGAAAAAAAAAAAAAAAGTTAAAAAGGCTGGGACCAACACACACATTAGCCCAGTGCAAATGACAACAGAAATCACTTTATGCAAGGAATTAAAACAAACTGAGATCTGCTCTCCACGTCAGGTAGAAACAAATATACACACCCAGTGATGTAGAAAGTGGTGTGCACAGTGTGGGACAGGACAATGAATAGAAAATAGATGTCAACATCACCTCACACTGAGGGTTGTGCTTAAAACTGCCAGTAAGATCACAAGTTTATCTGCAAAAACATTTGCACGGTTTCTGGTTGCCAAAAACTGCTGAAAGGATTTGTACTATGTACTCTGCTCTAAAGGGCACAAATGTCCCTTTCTACCTGAGCCCCACAAGGTGAGGAGAAGTAGCACCAGCCAGCCTAACCTTTTCCCTGGCCTGTGACCCTGTTCCTCCCTGGGAAGTGGGCCAAAAGCACAGTATTACTTACTAACCAAATAATCCACACCCAGAGATGCCTGGGAGTGACTGCATTTCAATTAGAGTTTATTGGAGTCAAAGGAAAAGGTTTCATTTGTTTGATGGAGATTTTTCTCTGTAAGATACTGCAATAGCTACTAACTTTGCTCGTAGGAAAAAAAGTTCATTTCAATTTGTTTTTTTTTAAAATTCCTTGTAGCAAAAAGGAGAACAGAGGTTAGAATAGAGAGAAATAGCTTGAGATGCTGAGAAAGATAAAAGGCAAATGATTTAAACATGAGGAAAACATTAAAGAAGTGAAGGAAATAAAACAACCCAAGAGATCTAAATATACAACAAAGAAAAGTTGTTTGATCATAAGGCAAGCAGTATGAATAAATAAAATAAAACACCATAAATGCTCTAAAGAAAAGAAAGAAAAAAATTCCAACTTCCATTCTGAGGAAACCACAGCACTTTCTGCATGGTGTAACTACAGTCCACGTACTAAGTGACTCAATTCAGTTTTTAAAAAACCTGCCTACCATTTTCTAGACCGAGAAACGTAAATAAAGCAATCATTCCCTATTGGTGCACAAGTTTTGTGTGGTGGGTGGGTATGTTTCAAATAGTTGTGAATAAAGGCATATAATCATTTTATTTTGGGATTACTTAATTTTTTTCACTCTTTTGAAACAATTCCTGGTTGATTTACAGGCATCCAGGCAAATTTGTTGGTTTTAAAGAGTGGTTTGGATATTTTCAAACATCCCAATTGGTGCTTTCTTCAAGTCCAGCTCCTTTGCCACCTTTCCTCACGTGTGTTCCTGGAGCACCTTCTGGTTGTGAGGGTTGTGAGTTTGTACACTGCAGGAGGTTTTATTATCACTGTTTAAACGTCCATGAAACGCACTGGACCTGGCAAGCGGGCGAGCTGTGAAATCCAGAGTGCACCACCAGAGAAGCAAAATGAACTCTGGGTGCGAGAATGGACCAGGAATGCTACAGATGGCAGAGGGAGGCCGAAAACAATGTGCAGCCCCTTTCTATTCTGTTTCGCCCCATTGTGTTTTGTATAGACTGCATCACTGCCGCCCAGGGCTGCCTCTGAAAGGCCCCATTGTGAGGGCCCTGCTTTCCCCGAGCAGAGTTCAGGTTGCTGTAGTAACCTTCACTATGAGTTTCCTGACCAATCTGATGACAATCAACTGAATTGTGACATTAGCTATAAACAAGAACGCCAATGACCATGGGCCTGCCCGCTGCAGAGGTCTTTTCTTATCTGAACATAGCCCACTGCTCCCTAAATCATTCACACAGCCAAAGAAGAGACAGAATTTCTGAACTTTGAGATGAGAACCTGTATAGAGTGTCAGGGGGTCCATCCCAAAGGACTGGAGGTAGGGGTTAATTGGGAATTTGCAGGAAGTTTCTCCAAAGAGGTCACTTCTGAGCAGGGAAATGAATAGTAAAAACCAACTTGAAAGGCCTCAAAGGGACAAAGAAGGCCATGAGGGAGGCTGGAAAAATCAAGAGGGACAGAGAGACAGCTTTTAATAAGTGCCCCAAACTGCCAGTTTTAGCAGACAGAGACAGAGCTAGTGCATTCATTTATTTCGCCCACTTGTCTTGGGGCTTTGTAAACACCAAAGCCAGAGACTATAAAGTCAAATATTTTTCAAAATCCAGTGCAGGGCAGAGTCAACACTACCATGATCACTTAGTCAACTATACTGACCAAAAGTAAAACCTACTGAACCCCAGAATCAGGCCAATGTCATGCTAAAATCTGCAGAGTGACAAATGTTTGAGACCTACTAGATGAGCTCTCTCCAAGTTCTGTGCCTGCCATGCAGTGAGTATTCAAGAAAATACCTGTTGAATGAATAATCAATAATAAATAAGCCTGAGAATTAGCAGGTGATAAAGGGAGATGGGAGGTAGATGCAAGTTTTTTTTTTTAAAGCAAACAATTCATCCCCAGCACCACAAAGAGAAAAAAAGAAAAAAAATTATAAAATGTTCATTGACATATTAATAGTTTGTGAAATTAAAAAAATAAGTATAAAGCTAATGAAATTCATATAAATCTAAAATATGAAGCCTCCAACATATACTCAAAGCTGTAACACAGTGAATTCAAAGTAAATGAAACCCTCGAGAAACTTCTCATTTGATTTAGCAGAAAAGATTGTCCTGTGTATACAGGACTGATGCACAGGTCCCACAAGAAAGAACCTCTGACTGGATTTACTTTGATTGGTCAATTATGCATGTTGCTAAATATGTAAATATTTTATATCACCCCTGCTTATGTTAAACAACTAGACAAATTTTAACATTGAAGAGCTGGAGATATAGATAGCTCAGTTAGTAGAGTGCTTGCCTTGCATGCAGAAGGCCCTGGGTTCAATCCCCAGCACCATCCAAAAAAAAAAAAAAAAAAAAACCAAAAACAAAAAACAAATTTTAACAATTTAAGATGATTTAGTGTGGGTTCAATACAATGACCAGGCCCCTCAAAAGTCTCTTAGATTTTCCTGTGACAGCTGCTTCAATTACAGGTATCCCTCACTATCTGAGGTCCAAATTCAGGAACTGAATAAATTTGTATAAACTTTTCTTTTTTTTTAATTTATTTTTTTAGTTGGACACAATATCTTTATTTTATTTATTTATTTTATATGATGCTGAGGATCGAACCCAGGGCCTTGCACATGCTAGGCGAGTGCTCTACCGCTGAGCCACAATCCCAGCCCCAGTATAAACTTTTCAATAAGTCCTTTATCTGGAATCTCACTACCCCCTATCCCAAACATGGAAACAATACAGATATGGACAAATATCCAAATATCCTACCTAAACACTGACTAGCTGAATGTGGAAATTAATAGCTTTGGATAGCGAGGAGTACCTGGACTTGATCTAGTCATGCCATACAACACAAGATGTTCTGGGATTTGCCTTCTCAATCCCAGTTTTCAACATCAGTCAGGAATTCGAAGAAGTGAACAGGCTTCCCAGGCCCCAAACAGCAAAGGCTTTGGCTCATCCAGAGACAGAGGGCTTTTCTTACCCTCAGGAGAACCTCGCAGGGCAGGTGAGTGCAGGTGAGTGCAGTTGGAATTCCTCAGCCTGGTGTTCAAAGCCCAGCTCTTTGCTAATGCTCCTGCTACCAACCCACCTGGGAGTCCAAATGCCGCCTTCTACCACTGCATCTTGGCCCATGATGTTCCTGCTGGGTGGACTGAATATTCTGTGGGTTCAAATCTACTCTATCCTGGAAGATCCAATACAAATACTACCACTTTGATTCCTATGAGTTCCAAGAAATTATAGGAGGTCTTGCCTGCTCTCTTTCTGTGCTGCACCAATTGTTTATACCTCCCTTCTCCCTTTCTCAACTATAAGTCACTTGAGAGGGGGATTTGCCTTGACTCTGTACTCTCCTGGTTCTAATAAAGAACCATGCACATAAATAGCTTTGTCTGTTCAGTGAAGCAATGAATGAAAAAAAAAAAAATCACAAAGGCTTGAGTCATCCTAGGAGGCTTCAAGGAGATCAGATTTGCATTTAGGATTGAAATAATAACTGATGTTAAAATGAATTGGGAAAAAGGAGGAAAACAGGCATTCTTGAGAGAAACAAGGAAAGCAAAGGCACAAATGAGAAACTAATAATAACATTGCTTGTGTTTGCATGGACCTCTACTTCAAGTGAGAGCCCCCAAAAGACCACCTGAACTAGGAAAGAACATTATGTGTGGAAAAAATCATAGCCCAGGTTAAATAGGAAAAATAGAGCCTGGGAAGGAGGACCAGCAAGGCCTGGCTGAGGACTTGGCACCAGGGACAGGAAACAGGCAGCCAAGATGGAATCTCCATCAGAGGGTGCAGCCCAGGTCACACAGAAAAAAAAACTGTCTTCCTTCCAAAGGGAAGGGCCCAGACTACTGTAGTCAGATCCCCATCCAGTAAGAGAATAACACCATCTCGCCTTTGTGTATTGCTCCCGGTGTCTTGCTACTTAGCCATTAATCATTCCTGGAGAGTCCTAAAACAACTTTGCAAGGAAGGCAGAGAACAGGCATAATTATCTCAATTTTATAGCTAGGAAGGGCTAGAAAAATTCCTTACGAGAGGGGTGGAGATAGGGGAGGATTGAAGAGCAAGTTCCTAGTTGCGCTGGTCTGTTTTGGAGGACGTACCTCTGTTTACCCATCTAGCATGATAATGGCTATGTCACTTATTGCTGGGTTATTATTAGGCTGGGCTGTGAGTCTCCCTGTGTGCTCAATCTCGCCTACTTAGAAATAAAGAGGGGGCAGGAGGAGGGAATCAGAACTAGCAGTGGAGCTAGACTGCTTTTAACCTAGAGACAGGGAAAAAACAAACAGCCCTTTAAGAACACAATTTCTAGGCATACTTAAAGGTAGCAATTCCAGCCTAAAAGCCTCTCAGCTTGGTAAGGCACCACCCTAAAGAAAGGGCAAAATTATCAAGGCATAGGAAAGCAAGAGGCGTCCCACTGTGGATGAAGGGCCCATGCCAACTTCTAAGTAAGAGCGGGAATTACAGTAATTCAGCCCGCAGCGTTTCCCATTTTAACTGATGTTTCCTGTTTTCTATGCTGGGCATTGCGAGGATATTCAGAACCAAACCCAGGGTGTGCAGCTGTCCACTCACTGGGTGCATTCTTTTCTGTTCACTCATCATATTGTGTGCGGCATCACAACCCAAAACAGATCTGTTTTCCTACTGACCTCAATTTGCGGCCACCATTGGTGTTGCTGAGCGAACTCTTGGCTCTGCAAGGCAGAGACGGGCTCCTCTGAACTGGCAACACTAAACACCAGGACAAAACAGCTGGATTGCCTAGTGGTTCCCAGTGCCCATCACCCTCCAAAATAGAGTCAGGACTTGCTGGTTGGCACTCTCTGCAGGCACCAGCTGGTGCTGGCTTGACTTAGGAGTAGGGGCAGGGAACAGAGAGGGGACGGAAGGAGACCCCTTGCCCAGCCTTTCACTTTGATAGAGGACCCAGCCTAGGAAACAGATGACAACTGGCGGGCAGAGTGGTAATGGGAGGGGATGGTGTTTGTTTTTGAGTGCAGGATAATGAAGATATTGGAAGATTTTAGCATTTAGAAATAATTTCAAAATTACAGAAAAGTTAGCAAAGTATGCAAAGAATTCTTATACTGTTACCAGTTTGTGATATTTTGTCTCATTTGCTTCCTCCCCACCATTTACATACATATCTCCCCATACACATGCATATACATGTACATACACATAATTGGGTATTTTTCCCCCTAAAACATTTGAAAATAGGTCATATACGTTGTGTCCTTTTACTCCTTAATACTTCAGCTTACATTTCCTGAGAAGGGAATTTTCTGCTAACCATTATAGAGTTAACAATGCCAGGAAATTGAACGTTGATGTGATATCTTTTATGCAAGTCAATATTCCAATTTCAATTTTCCTAGTAACATCCTTTGTGAAAATCTTTTTCCCCCCTGTGCAGGATCATGTATTTATGGCATTTACTTGTCAGATTTCTTTAGTCTCCTTTAATTTATAACAGCTCCTCAACTTTCCTTTGTATTTTATGATGTTGATGTTGACACTTTAAAGAATTCAGGCCAGTTATTTTATAGAATTTCCCTCCATTTGGGTTTCTCTGCTCTTTTGTCATAATTAGATTCAGCTTTTGCATTTGGGCTAGAATTCTAGGCAAGTAATTTAGTGTCCTTCTCAGGGTATCACATCTAGAGGTACATGATGTTTGTTGGTGATATTCATTTTTATCACTTGGTTAAGTCTTGGCCAATGTCTCCACTGTATAATTTCTATTTTTCCTGCCAAACGATTTGTGGGGAGATACTTTAAGACTATGTAAATATCCTGTTCCCCAAACTCTGGCAACTGACTTTGATAAATTTTACATTTAAAATCGGTTATTTGGCATTCTAGGGGAATGCATTATATGCAGGAGTTGAATTTTTCAGACAGACAAGGCTATGGAACACATACGTGGGCTTCATAGAGACCTGGTAGCTGATTTCCTCACAGCCTGCTGGGTCCCTGAGATGCTGAGGTTGCTGGACAGCTATGCTCCTGATCTGTAAGGCCATTTTCCACCTCCACAGGGTGTGAAATAAGGCCCTACAGAAGCTGAACTGAAAACCGGAATTATGGGTCAAGGGTGTTTCTTAATGGCCCAGATAGCATCTTGGAAAGAAGTCTGCAAGGAAATCAGCTCTCCCCATATGCAAAGCTATAATGTGTGAGACGTTTATCTCTAGTATCCTCCATCAGCCTGCCTGGGGCTCACCTCTGCTCCCATCCTGTCCCTCCTCTCTTCCTTTGCTACAGTGCTGTTGAGTGATTATCTATTTTAAAAGGTGGAGGTAGAGGAAGTTTTGGGGACCAGATTGCTTAAAGCCAGGAGAGGACAAGGGGACAGGAGAAAAGAGCAACTTGAGTGAAAAAGAAGTCTCCTCAGTCGGTTCAGAGAGGTTACCCACACCTGTTCTTGAGCCACTGCAGGAAGTCTCTCAGCTCAACCTCACATTCCAGCCATTCCTGTTCCCTCAAGGGAATTTGCTACCTCCTGGCATAGTCATCAAGTATTGTCTTTTTGCTCAAAATTATTGTGTGGAAATAATTTTCCAGAGGACTTTGTTAGATAAGAACCACCATGTCCACTGCTAGAACAGCGAGACAGAACTTTAGGAAGAAGCCGTCTCTATAGTAAATTCTCAGACATGAGGACTAGTAAGCTTATTCAGAGACCAAAGATTCTTTTCACACCATCAATATTATATTTTACAAGCCTGGAGCCCATTTCTGAAAAGTATGCACGTAGGTTAGTGATTTCAGTAGCTACTGCTGGGCTGGGGTGTAGCTCAGTGGTGGAGAGCCTGACTGGCATGTGCGAGGCCCTGGGTTTGATCCCTAGTGACAAAAACAAATCCAGATGCTACTGAAGCAGCACTGGAGAAATGAAGGCTTTAGACTTTTTAGGTGAAAAGTTCAACATTTAGAAGTCATTTTTTTTTCCTTCCTGAACTAAAGTAATGAGATACAAATTATTGCTCGTGTACTCCAAAATTCCTGATTCATAAACAGGAATTGGCAATAATAGTAATTTCAGGGATTGTATTCTTTTAACAACAACTGTGCTCTTGTGGTCTTTTCTCTGAACCACATCCTATGTTTTTTACTTAGTCATTCACTGATTCAATCATTTAACCCGGTCAACAAAACCTGTGCTAGGCCTAGCATTGCTGCCGCTGCTATTTTGTTTTTAAGATACAAAGGTTCACAAATTATTCTAATCTGCATTTACAGTTCCATTGTGGAAAATGTGTGTTTTTTTTTAACCATGAGACTCAATTTTTCCATCATACAAAAATATGGAATTAGCCAGTGTCTACCATAAAAGAAAAGACAAATGCAATTGTCACCTAATCGTGAAATATTATTCCTGGTCACCAGGTAATCTGAGAAGCTGAGTTCACACAAATCAATGATCTTTCAGGACAACTGAATGCTAACCTGATGACTTGATTTAAGGAACCCCTAGTTAATTTCATTTCAGAAATACCAGCCCAAGCTGACAATCATCAACTCCAATCACCTTTTATGCCACTTAGATTTATTAAATTTTCTCTAACAATCTTTTCTCCTTCTTACTCAAAAATTGTCTTTTAAAAAAATCTCAATGGCCAGCTGCAAGGTGCAGAAATTTGGTGCAAGGTATGTGATACCCTCTCCCTCTCACCCTGCAAAAGGTTTTAAATATCTTAACTGGAATCCTTAAATCTTTAATGCAACACAAGATCTTCGTAAGCTATACTTTGTTGCCACTGAGTTAAAAGGCACTTGAGCCACAGTTTTCCTGTACCAGTAAGTGCTAAGTGTTAAATGCCAGGGCTTTGGGTCCTCTGGAATTCTAGGGGGAAATATAGGGCAGTTCTTCCCAACCAGTACGTCTGGCAAGGCCAGTCTCCAGATGAAGGCAGGGGATGGTCAGGACATTCCTGTCCCAGTGGCTCTGACTGCCTGGCACGCATTGAAGGCCATCCCCTCTCCTAACAAAGATGCCGGCTCCCGCAGGCTTAAAATTACCTCACAGTCCCCACTAACGTCTTCAGGCACCCAGCCTCCCCCGCCTGCACTCATACCCTTGGACTTCATCACAGAGGAAGTGACTCTGCCCCGATGCCGTCACACTCTGAAATCTGGAAGTGGGCCACATGATATAAAAGGAAGCTGAAGGCTGATTGAAGACAATGAGCTGCTACACTGATCTAGATGCCTGTGCCCACCTAGTTAAGAATCTTCCAGAGAGTTCTAATTTTTTAAAAGAAATTCCCATCATTCCCTTCTCTGTTTGGGTGGAGGAGGCATGATGATGAAGAATTCCGGCAGGGCTTCGTAAAGGCCTACAGACTGGCTCTGAGAGGACATCCGAGTGATAATTTTTTTTTTTCTTAAAGAGAGAAGGGAGAGAGAGGGAGAGAATTTTTAAATATTTATTTTTTTTTAAATTTTCGGCGGACACAACATCTTTGTTGGTATGTGGTGCTGAGGATCGAACCCGGGCCGCACGCATGCCAGGCGAGCACGCCACCGCTTGAGCCACATCCCCAGCCCATAATACAATCTTAATCATAACAAGAGTACTGGACACAAACTCATTGGGGGAGGGGCTTATTTCATACTTTTTTTTTTTTTTTTTTTTTGCTTTGCCAGCCTATGAGTCTTCAAGATTTATTTAAAATGCTTCTTTAGTTAACAACCTACAGGACTGGGGCTGTAGCTCAGTGGCAGAGTGTTTGCCTAACACATGTGAGATACTGGGTTCGATCCTCAGCACCACATAAAAATAAATAAATAAATAAATAAATAAACATAAAATAAAATCATGTTGCCCATCTACAATTACCAAAAAAAAAAAAAAAAAGAAAGAAAGAAAGAAAGAAAGAAAGAAAGAAAGAAAGAAAGAAAGAAAGAAAGAAAGAAAGAAACTTAAAAACAAACAAAAAAACCCTACATTAGTTAGCATATCCACAGCCCAGGAAGCATCCTCTTTTCCTCTTTGAGGGAAAATGTGGATTCAGCAACTGTAACATATATTTATATGCAAGCACTTTTAAAAGAGATCAATTCTCCCGTTTATAACATGGAAACTTGTGGTCATCAGTTCCCTTCCTCTTTCCTCAGGAATTTCCTCATTCCCAGGAAATGTTGCCCCATTGCAGGAGCAGGTAGCATCCTCATCCTCCCACAGCCCTGATGGGCAGCCTTCTTTTGAGATGGCTCATTCCCCACCCCACAGGCTTATTTTATCAGCAGTAGCAAGCCTGAGGTGGAAGCACTTAAGACCCTCAGAGTGTCTCTGGTCTGGAGCCTGGAGGCTATTATATATAACTGAGAAGATTCTCTTGATGCTGGGAGGAATCAAGGCAGTAGCAACCACTTTTCTCACTACTGCAGACAGCTTTATTATTGCTAAATTCCCATTCCTCCATGACCTGGCAGAGAGGAAAGGCTTAGGACGGGAGCCTGAGGAGTGGGCTCAAATTCCTGCCCCTTAGTGGCTGGGAGGCCCAGAGGATTTACTCTTTGTCCTTTGTTTCCATGCTCACAGCATTGGTAGGGACCAGAAAGTCAACCCTGTGGTGCATATAAAGGAGATATTTTGATAACATCAAGAGACAATCTGGATTACTATTTGATTTTGTTAGTTTCTCCTAATGTATACCCTTCATGCCAATTGCTATGTGCTTTAAATAACTTGTCTTCTCCCATCTTCAGAAACATTTCTAAAATAATGAAGCAAAACTCAATAAAGATAGGCATGTTCACCACCTGGCAAAAGGAATGCCCCATTGGAGATAATAAGTCAGCACAGGATTTGGTCAAAGTCCTAGCTAGCAAGGTCCCAGCCACCATGAGCATCAGGTGTGGGAAGAGGTGAAGGGGAACAGTCTGAGCTGGTACACCTTGATCAAGTTCACAGAGACCAGTGCACAATGAGGAGAGCAGCCAGCTAGTGAAGGAAGATAGAGGGACATGTCCAGATAACTAAGGCACTTTCCAAAATGTCTTGAGAGAACAAGCTACCCAAAATACAGCGTCTATGTAATCATGAAAATTAATCGGCTGTCTCGATGTGGAAACGTGCTACAAAAGAACACTGACAAGAGGCGGACATGGTGGTACACACCTGAAATCCCAGCGGCTCAGGAGACTGAGGTAGGAGTTCAAAGCCAGCCTCAGCAACTTAGTGAGGCCCTAAGCACTTATCAAGACCCTGTCTCTAGAGAAAATATTAAAAAGAGCAGGGATGTGGCTCAGTGGTTAAGCACCCCGGGTTCAATCTCTGGTACCAAAAAAAAGCAAAAAGAACACTGATGAGAGAAGAGTGAGAGGCTTGTGCAAGGGGGCAAAAGACTGGTATTGGGAAGTCAGAACCCCTTAGCTGGGTGGCCACAACAGTCACTTAAGACCAGTTGGTCTCACGTTTCCCATCCATGCCAAGGGTGTCATTACCTCCTTTAAGAGAGAGATGCTATGCCTGGAACCTATCTCTATGCTGGATTTAACATTCTGTCTTGACATTAATTAGAAATGACATGACTGGTTCCCTGGATGGGCCCTGCATGCACCTGGACAGAGGAAACTCTTTTTTTCTGGAACCATCTAGCATAGTGCTTTGTACTCCTCGGAGGTTCATCAAAGTGCACTATAAGCCCTGGAACACTACATTAAACTCTAAAAAGATATATAAAAGGCAAGTTATTAAAAGTAAATAGCAGATTCTTGCCAGCTTAAAATCTAAGAATAGTATTAGAATTTAAGGACTGTGCAGAATATCTCCAGTTCTGTTCAAGAGAGGAAGACATGGTATCCAGGGCACCTGTGAATTTGATCTGTTGGACTAGTGCTTCTCTAAAGTGCAGAAAGGAAACTCACAGTTGCAGTCTGATAAAATTCCCCTTAGATTTACTCCAAGCTACCTACCATGTCAACTGATTCCCAAACAAGAAAGTGTGATGCCCTGGCTGGACTTTTAGAAAACATCCAGCTTGGTGGGTGTGTTCCAGTGAACATGCCTTCAATTCCAGTCACCAATCAAGTCTAAATTTATAAAATCACGTGAAATCCCAAAGCAAGAGGCAGCAGTGCCTTCCAGGTTTCCCGTTGGAATAAACAGTGTAAGCCCACAGCCACGTTGTATCTCTGAGTAGTGGCTCAGAGGCATGACTGTGCTCTGATTTGACCTTCTATACGGCTCTCGGGAGTGGGAGTGAAAGTTAGTGCTCAAAAGCTGCTTGTTGGAAGGGAGGGAGGTGGGAATAGGAAAGACAGTCGACTGAATCGGACATACTCTCCAATGTTCATATATGAATACATGACCAGTGTAAAGACAGATGATGTACAACCACAAGACTGGGAAGTTATACTTCATGTATGTATGATATGTCAAAATACACTCTATGGTCATGTATAACTAAAAAAAAAACAAATAAATAAAAAAGTAAAGAAAATTAAAAGATGCTTGTTATCCTGAACCAACATTCAGGGACCCTCTCCTGATAAAATCAACCCAACAATAGGCAGAGAATGGACCCTCTACTGGATATACAACCCTGCACAGTTAAGTTTTCACCCACATTATCCTACTGGAGTGATGCCTGAAGGAGTTGCAGGGCAAGCATCTAATTTTCATTTCCACACGGGGAAGGTGAAGGTCAGGAAATTGGCCAAGGTAACATACAAGCGAAGGACAGAGCTGGGTTCTTTACCCTTCAGGTCTCCCCTTTCCACCTCTTCACAAAGCTTAGGTGAGCCTGGAAACACCTGGAGCTGAACTATGTCTTGGTTCTATAGTTTCCCTTTAGATTCCTGAAGGTCAGGGAAGTTTTTATGAGTGCTATTAGGAAAAAGGGCTCTCTTCTAATTATTCAGATGACACAAAATGAATCACCATGGCACTTTTGCCTTTTTTTGTTTTCTCTTTTCAAATGAACGTTGCACCACGTCTTCAGGGGACTCTGTTTAGACTACCCTCTGTGGCATCCTTAGCCAGGAACCTGGTTGGGGTAGAAATACCCAGGGATCAAATTCTCAGTCCACATTATTCTTCCAGGTACAGGTAAGTGGGGATTATGAATGCCAAACTATGTGGTGATGTACATTAATCTATAAATTGAGCTATTCATTGACTTTGCCCTGAATGAAATCATAGAAAAATAGAACTTGTCATTATTCTTCCTTCATAAACAAAATTAAATGCCTACAATTTCTTATAATTTGCAAAAGCACTTTCATATGTATAGTTTCGTTTCATCTTTACAAACCTGTGAAGCTGATATTAGCATCACAATTTTACAGCAGGAAAATGAAGCTCTTAGAAGTTAAGAAGCTGGCCCAAGGTAGCCTTGAGGTCACCAAATAAAGTCAGATTTTCTGAAGGTATGGAATAGCATTGTCCTTCCACTACACAACAAACTCATGTCTTCCAGCAAAGACCACCAAGAACACCCAGAGCTGAGCCAGCTGTGTACAGTATTCCTACAGCAGTGAGGGAGAATGGGCACCACGGTGGGATCCATGAAGCCTCCTCAGTAGGAAGACATTAAAGCCTACTTTAGGATTTGAGTGAATTTGGAGAAAAGGGGTTTGCTCTAGATTGAGTGTTGTCAGAAAGTGAGGCAATTCTTTGACTGTTATCTTAATAAATCTTATCAATAGGGAGAGATGACTGGAGTCAATAGAGCCATATGGTAGAGAAGCAGTGATCACTCATACTGCTAAGTGAGAAGATGCTTAGTGTTTAGTGGCTTGTACAAGAAACTCATTTTGTCTGTGCTCACACGGAATTTTTCAGTGGCCTTGTTTTGTCTCTTTGCCATGGTTTTGGAGTGACCTTGCCCGAGGTTGGTGTTAATGGAACACAGGAGGATAACACAGCCCAGCTGTGAGTACTGGGCCAGCTCCGGGCAACACTGCCAGACATCGGGGTCAGACCAACCAGCTCCTGGATGTCAGGACTTAATTTTTCCTTACACAGATAACAGCCTTCCTACCTAACAGAGAGTCAAGGAAGATCATTCCACAATAATTTAAATAAAACCTTTACTTAGTACAACCCCAAACACAACCAGCATTAAACTGCCCTCCAAACTCTCTAACAGATGAGATAAGCTGAGTCACAATCTTCTTGTCTCCTCTTGTCTCTTCCTCTATTCAGATTCCCTCCTGTCTAACAGCTGGCTCATGGGCAGGAGAGATTGACCTGTGAACTGTGCTTCCAGACCTTGTGTTATTCAATCTCTGGCTTTTTCATGGGCACCTGGCTGATCAGAATAAAGAAGCCATTCCCAGGCACTCCTGCAGCTAGGCGTGGCCAGCTGATGTAACTGAAAGGGGTGTGTTCATAGTTGGAGGACACATCATAAAGGGAAGAAGAGATGTGGCCCTCTTTCCCCCTCCTCTACTCAAAATTAGAAGGTAGTGCCAGAGCTCCATCACGAGCCCATAGGACAGGGGCTGCAACCTAGGGGAGCAGAGCAGAAAAAATGGGAAGCAACCTGCACCCAGAAAACTGCAAAGCTCCATTCCAGCCCTGGACTGTGTATATCCAGGATGTTTGGTGGAAGAGAAATAGGCACAGACCACTATAGATTGCAATCAATAAAACTCCCTCATAACTCCCTGTATAGTCTTAGGAGGGAATTTTTCCATTTAAATATGGTAAAATTAAATTTAACCCCAATTGTCCCAGCATTAGACTTAAACATCTTTTTTTTTAATTTTTTTATTTGTCCTTTTAGTTATACATGACAGTAGATTGTATTTTGACATATCATACATATACATGGAATAAAACTTCCCATGTCTGTGATTGTACATGATGTGGAGTTACCTTGGTCATGTATTCATATATGAACATAGGCACACAACATCTTTGCTTACTTGAATACCTTTGCTTTTTGTTAGTCTTCGCTTCCCAGTAATGCCCATTATTAATTATTGCTATGCTAATTGCTTTATTATTATGTTTATGTCTTTCCAGTTCCATTTCTAGTTTTTACCTTCTTGTCTTATGTGTTCCGCAGCCTATTGATAGGGGCATAAAAGATACAGAACAAATGTCTTTTTTAATGAGCTCTTAAAAGACTACAACGCAATCATATTTTGATGTTACGACCTCATCTGTTCACTCCTCATTCTCACGTGATATATTCATTTGTGGAAGGAAGAAAATATATGCCTTGGCTTAACTGCAAATTGCAAAGGAGTTGCTCCACAGGTTGGCAAAGCCTTAACAGTTAAATTTGCGAGTGCCAAGGGTTTAAATACATCAAATGCCTTTATCTGTAAAAGGCCTCCAAGGACTTTTTCCACTGTTGACTGCTGTATCCCTTACATTTGCAATTTACAAGTGCAATCATACTCATCATGTCAAGGTCCTTGTAGTCAGGCTGGTTATTAGTAATTTACATGTCACAAACAAGGAGCTGAGGGTGTGAGTCACTTGCTCAAGGTGTCATTCATCTAACATCCCCTGTGAAAGGCCCTTTGGGTTATTTTCGTGGTTTCCCTCTCCTGTTGCAGCAGGCCTTCCTGTACCTGGATCTTTGCACCCCTGAGCTAACCTTTCTGTGGGACCGTGTCCAAAATGGAACTGCTGGTCAGGGATTTCAGGATGGGCTGTAAGCAGATAAGAGGGGCACTGGGAAAGCAGGGTGGTGGGGGCAGGCCTAACGAGATCATCCCTTCTAGCTTTTATTTAGCTAAAAATGTAGGCCACTGCTTTCTAACTTCGGAGTCAAAATAAGTCCAAGTGGATGTCACCCAAGGGAGCTGCCAATGAGGCCTGGGCGACAGCCATTCTCCAAACACTCCAGTAGTGCTTGAGTGTGGCTCACTGGCCAATTCCACGGAGGCTGCATCAACACCTAGGCTCCCGGGAGGATGAGGTTCTGCAGAGCCGTTTTCCATCAGAAGGAGAGCAAGCAGGGCCACGGCATGAGCCAGTTCGAATACTAGTTCTGCCTCTCAAATTTGAGCTGTCAATCCTGATTATAATTCTGATATTTCCTTTTTACCTTTGTTCTTATACCTTCTACAAGACTGTTAATTTAGCCCTTTGGGTGAGTATGCAATTTGTCATTATCCAATGAGTTTTTTTTTTAATCCTTTAGAGAAATTTGTTTACAATTTATCTATTTTTATTTATTGATGTTTTATTCCCAAGAGGCAGGAATGGCAGAAAGAACTCTGGGCCTCAGTCAGAAAACTTAGAACCTAGAGAACAAAGACAAAAAGGGAGATGGAAAGAGAACGTCTTTGTACTATACAGGAGCTGTGAGCCGAGCATTTTCCATTCATCAATTGCTGTTTAGCCTCCCCAAAAATCCTTTAAGAATGGTGTTGGTGTTCCATGTACTGGTAAGAAAATGAAGCTTTGAGAAGTAAAAAGTCTTGTCCAACACCGCACTCCTTAAAAACAAAACAGGACTTGAATTAAGGGTTTTCTGACCCATCGACCTGGATTTTCCATTGATTTAGATTTGCAAACCATATAGATGATGGATGCAAAAGCCACTGACTAAGTGTAACTGAAGAGTGAGCTAAGATGATGATGGTGATGCCAAGACCAGGCCTCAGGCTCACTGAGGACTCCTGAGGCTCCGGGGATCAGGCAGCACCATTCCCAGGCCAGACAGCGGCAGGGCTACCTGTAGGCTGTGTCCCAACTCTGCTGTCTGATGGTTGTTGTTTTCTTTGACACTTGTGCTCCCTTTAAAGAACCCTTCACTGGGGGGCTGCCAGCCAAAATCTGTGACTTTTTCAATTTCCTTTTAAAATGTCTTTTCTTACACAGATTTGCAAGACTGTTCTTCAATTTCTTCCATCTCATTTCCACTTTGTTACTCTGCTTTCCAGCACAATGCAGCATAATTCAAGTTAATTAGGAAGAAGGTTGTCTATCAGGCCTTGTTTATCTTTCCAAAAATATGTACAACACACATACAGATAGATATTACATTCCTACACACACATTTATAAATAGGCTAAGAATCACTCTGGAGTCCTTCTCCTCCCATCTGATCCTATCTGTTCTGCTGTAGACCTGTTCTTCAACTGGAGACCCAGGCTCCCTATTCTCACCACCACCATCTTACTTAACCTATTATGTCCCATTGTCCTTTATATAGGACACCAATAAAAACTTAAATTGAGCAACTTTATAGATTTCTGTAACATTTTATAGGTTTTTATAAGTGACCTATCTAGAAGACGGTGGGACATAATAGGTTATGGCCTCTTTATCTCTCACTGACAATAGCCATCCTTACTGATCTCTTTGGCGGGTTCCCCACTGCCTGCTGCTTTGGTTCTGTACACCCTCTCCTCATAGTTACTTAAATGAGCCACTAGAATACTCCAGGAGGAGGTGCTCCTGAACCTCCCCAAGAACACATCACACAGGCCACCCGAGCCGCTTGAGGGTGGCAGCATGCCCAAGCCTAATGTAACAAGGTGTAGTCAGGTATGTCTGTCAGGAGTGCAGCTGTGTTCTAACCCCCAGCACCTGTGGGTGTCACCCTATTTGGAAATAGGGTCTTTACAGATGAAATCATGTTGAGATCATCAGGGTGGCCCCTAATTCAATTGTCTTTATGAAAGGGACACAGAGACAAGCATACAAGAAGGCCACAGCAAGGAGAGGACCCCATGACGACATGGGCAGAGGCTGGTGTGATCTGTCTGTGTGCCAAGGGCGGCTGGCATCACCTGCAGCTAAGCGAGGGGCAGAGCCTTCAGAGACGCATGGCCCTGCAAAACCTGGATCTTAGAGTTTAGTCTCCAGAACTGAGAGAGCATCAAGTTCTGCTGTTTGAAGCCACCAAGTGGTCATTTACTACAACAGCCTTGGAAATCTAATACAATAATCTAAAAAAAGGTAGGAAGAGCTGACCACGAAGAAAAAGGTCTTTGAATCACAATTCCTCTGCTTCAAAAATTTGGCTTTGGTAATTTAGATTACTCCACAAGAAGCCAGCAGCCTCCAGAACAAACCTGATTTTGTCATTTCCTTTTAAAAAGCCCTCCCCTTTCTCTGGGTGCAGTAGCATAAGCCTGTAATCCCAGCGATTTAGGAGGCTGAGACGGGAGGATTTCAAGTTTGAGGCCAGCCTGGACAACTTTGCAAATAAAAAATTAAAAAGACAACTCAAAAATAAAAATAAAAAGGGCTGGGAAGTTGTCACAGTGGTGCAGTGTTCCTGGTTCAATCTCCAGTATCAAACAACAAACAAACAAAAAAAATCAAGGCTCCCCTTTCTATAGGGCCAAGTTCAAGCTCCTTGTATGTCATGTCAAGGGCCCCAACAGACACTCTTAGCATAATCCTCCTCACTCTCGCCCTCCTACTCTCTCCTTAACACTGACCTCCAGCCATCACTCTGCCCGCAGTCCAGGAACTGATTCTCACACATAATAGATAGCAGGCATGGTGACAGAGACCACTGTCAAGGTGACCCTGAGAGTAGGGCTGAGTGTCTCTCATACTGAGCAAGCCCGGAGGACCAAAGTCCAGGTGATACTGAGACGGACTGAAGGATTGGTGGCTTTGAGTACAGAAACCACAGAAGTTATCATATCAGAAGCATAGTGCGGCAGATCTATCAGGTACTACCAATGGCTACATCAGTTGGTGGCACGTGAGTACTCTACTTCCACTCTGAATTCAATTTGAATCTTCATCATTCAATAAATTATTGAGTTATCTACAATGTGCTTAGCTCTGTGCCAGGTTCAAGAACATTTGGAAGAGTATATAGGCATCCCTTGTTTCCACAGGGGATTGGTTCCCAGACCCCTTGAGGACACAAAAATGCACAGGTGTTCAAATCCTTTATATAAAATGATATGTTTGCATATAACTTGTGCACATCCTCCTGAATAATTTAATTCATCTCTAGATTTCCCATAATACCTAATACAATGTAAACACAATGCTAAATAGTTGTTCCACTGTGTTGTAATGACAAGAAGGAATCTGTACATGTTCAGTACAGATGCAATTTTTTTTTTCCTGAATATTTTTCAACCTGTAGTTAGTTGAATCCACTGATGTGGGTGGCCTAATAAAGCAGGCTCATTTTCACTTATCAAATTTATCTGTTCTAGTTGGGGAAAGGACTAACATGCATCACTCTGTACATGAAACACATAGAGGATTAAATGTTAGATAAAAGTTGGAAGAGTTCAGAGAAGGAAATGATCTTTGTTGACTGATCAGGAAAGTCTTTGTGGGGAAATGGAGACTTAGGCTGGGCTGGGAGGATACAGCTGACTTTGTCAGCCAATGGGAAGAGAGGGGACTTTCCCAGGGACAATAGGAAGAAGGGCACAGAAGCAGAAAGGGCTAATCATCACTACTGCTGGGGAAAACCTGATACTTAGAACATCACTCTTTTTTGTCCATTTATTTTTGTGGGCTGGGGATGGAACCCAGGGGCCTCACACAGGCTAGGTAAGCACTTTACCAATACACTACATCCTTAGCCCTTAAAGCACCATTCTTGACTATTCTAGATGACAAGATGGAGCATTAGCAGTAGAAAACATCTGAAATCTTGTTAGAAATGCAAAGTCTCTGGCCTCACCCGAGACCTGCTAAAAGTGATGATCTGGGTATGGGGATGAGGCCCAGCAATCTGTGTGTTAGCAAGTCAACCAGGTGGCTCGGATGCAGGCGAAAGTTTTTGAAAACCCATTGCTCTAGTGAGAAGATATATTAAATAAGCTTATGATAGCTATTCATAATGGAAAAAAATTCTAATTAGCTGGGCATGATGGTACATGCCTTTAATCCCAGCTAATCAGGAAACTGAGGCAAAAGAATTCCAAGTTCAAGGCCAGCCTAATCAACTCAGTGAGACCCCATTTCAAAATAAAAGTAAAGAAAAAAGGGCTGAAAATGTAGCTCTATGGTAGAGCATTTGCCTAGCCTGCACAAGAACTAGGGTTCAATCCTTCATGGCAATAATAATAATAATAATAATAATAATAATAATAAATGTTCTAACTAGAATTTATATCATTTAGTTCTTTCTAACAATTTTTTTAGTTATAGATGAACACAATGTCTTTATTTTGTTTATTTATTTTTATGTGGTGCTGAGGATCGAACCCAGTGCCTTACATGTGTGAGGCAAGCACTCCACCACTCAGCCACAACCCCAGGCCTAGTTCTTGATTTATAACCTAAATGATGGTACACATGTAGACTGAGACATTGGGTGCACATGAGTATATGCCATCTGACTGCCGGGAAGTGACTGTTAATAAACATCTGGGAGAGATCTAGATAAAAGTTGTTATTTAAGGAAACAACACAGGTCTAATTTCATAGTCCTCTGAGACAAGAAATTCTACACATTAAGGATAAAGTGGTTTTATTGTGGTTATCTAGGACCCAGAGATAATAAATAATAGGTATATAGATAAAGCTACTTCCCATGTCACCCCATATTTCAGTGGCCATTTTGTGGAGAGACACCAGAGATAAATCTGCACAACCTTTTGTGTTTTGAACTTGGGTATTTGAGGACCTCCAAAAAATTCCCCATTTTCACTATTTCTGACAAATGAAGATTGGCTGAGTTCTGGTTTGCTTTGGTTCTGTGACCCCCTCGACCCTCTCACTAAGTAAAACAAGACTGTAAATCTAGCCAATGCATTCAGGAAAAGAAAAAGAAAAGGAATCAAAATTAACCATAGGGAGAAAAGGAGGGGATAGTTCCCTGAAAGTCTAAAAGTAGGAACCAAGCATGGTATTTTTGGCTGGAGACTCTCTGTACCACATGAAATTATAAGAATGACTTAATTGCTCCTGTGCATTGAAACTCCAGAGAGACCATAATGGTGGGGTCACACCCAGACCATCTGAGTAAGAGTTAGACAGGGTGGCCTCCTGCCAGCTGAACCTGCTCTGCAAATGTGAGTGACTGTGCAATTCATGTTTTCAGGCCTGGGCTGTGTCTGATGATAGACAGTTGAGCTTTTCTTCTTCAGTCTCCCCAGAGTGGACAGGGTGTCTGTTACAGATGGCTGCCATTTTAGGGGTACCCAGAGGTGGGTTCCTGAAAGCTTACGTTCTAATCCTTTCTTTACCTAGTCACAACCTCCACTCAAGCAGCAATTTAAACTTCTCTCTGAATTCCAGCTTCCTCAACCATGGAATGAGAATGGCAACAATGTGTGTAACTACAGAAAGAACAATGAAAAAATAGATACAAATAGATACACCTTTGGAAAGGGAAGAATGTTATAGAGTTATTCCTGGCCTCTCTGTTTTGTTTTGCCCTCTTTTCCACATCCTGCCACACATACTGATTGATTGGGTTGCTCATCCTGCTTCTCTTTCTGCAGGAGGTGGCATTCTTGATGGCCAATGCCACACTGGCACCTGGCCAGAGGAGAAGACCCCAAATGGATTCTCATTCCCAAGAATTCATAATGGAGAGATTTGGAGACTGATCTGCCAATGGCTTAGGTCCTCATATTACCTAATGGTTTTCATTTGGGAGCAATTTTGCACCCAGGAGAACTTCTGGATTCATTTTTGGTTGTCACACTGAGGATGTCCTATTGGATCTAGTGAGTGGGAGATCAAGGACACAGCTAAACATTCTCCAATCCACAACACAGAACTCCTCAACAAAGAATCATCTGGACCACAATGTCAGCAGTGTCAAGGTTGAGAAACCCTGGTCTGGAGAAGGAACAGCAACGCCAATGGACCCAGCCAGATGATAAGCTGACTCTGATGGGATAGGGCAGGGGGGTGGGGAAGCTGAGCTTCAGGAAGGGGAAGGGTTTGAGGAAGGGGCAGCAACCATGCAGCTCCAGTCAATTACCACTGGTGAATGCAGCTTAAGGTTGCCAGGTCTGATTTTTCTAGGAGCTGAAAATTTGAATTTTCATATGAAAATCAATTTTTAAATTCTCTCTCTCTCTCTCTCTCTCTCTCTCTCTCTATATATATATATATATATATATATATATATATATATATATATATATATATAGTATAGACTATATAAACATATCTCTAGCCTCAAGGAGACTGATATGTAGCTTCTGAGCTGAACAGAATAGCCAAAGTCTCCTTTGCTTTAGCTTCTTGCAGCTGAGGCTACTCCTTTATTTCCTTAGTAGGTATGGGACAGCCCACGATTCTCCCCGCACCTCCATCACCTCTTTTTTTTGGTACTGGTGGTTGAATCCAGGGGCACTTTACCACTGAGCTACATCTCCCCAGCTTAATTTTTTATTTTGAGACAAGGTCTTGCTAAGTTGCTGAAGCTGTCCTTGAACTTGCAATTGTCTTATCTTAACCTCCCAAGTCATTGGGGTTACAGGCGTGCACCACCACACCTAGCTCTGTGATTTTTTCAAAAAATAAGTTATCTGAAGCTGGGCACAGTAGTGCATGCCTGTAATCCCAGTGGCTCAGGAGGCTGAAGCAGGAGGATTGCAGGTTCAAAACCAGCCTGAGCAACAGTGAGGCCCTAAACAACTCAGTGAGACTCTGTTTCTAAATAAAATAACAAAATAGGACTGGGGATGTGGCTCAGTTATTGAGCCCAGTACCCCTGCCAAAAAATAAGCCATGGCTTCTGTTACATGAGCTCCTAAGAGTCTCATCCAACACAACTCCGACCTCTTTGTCTTACACTTCTTCAGCCATATCTTTTGACCTGATTATCATCTCCATCCGAGAAAGGAATTTGAATCTCTTAGGGTTGGAAGACACCTCAGTAAAGACCTAGTACTGATACGGCAGGAAAACATAGGCAAGTTATTTAACCTCTCTGTCTCAATGTCCTTATTTGTAAAATGGGTATGATAATAACATTACTTCACTGGGGCTTTTAGGAAGACTAGATTGGTATTCGTGTATTTGCAATTAATTAAGAATTATCACCTTAACATCCTCCTTAAATCTTCCACCTTTAGAAATAAAATAATGCCCCAATGCCATGGCTGATGGTAATAAAAAATTAAAAGTAATTTTTAAAAACCTAAAAAAAAATCTAATCTTAGATTAAGAGTAATGCTAATATTTATCTGTGATTTAGTCTAAAATTTACTCAGGTAGAATTTGAAAATTAATTCAGACTTTCTCAGAGACAAATAAGCTATAATCCATGGACTACAGAAGATAGACTTTTGGAACATTTGGTAAACACCAAGGAATTCTTTATGTGTTGAGATATCAGTGGACCAATAAATGTCAGGGTGGTCTGGCTCATGGTGACTTTACGTATGGTCATGAGTAGCAGCAGAGAGAAAAGAACAGCTGTCAAACCATCAAATCTTTACTTGCAAAAAAAAAAAAAAAAATTGTGGCAGGGAGTATATAAGAAATTCTTGTGCCAGAATGCAACAATCTCTCACCATCTTAAGAATTTAGTGCATCCAGGTTCATGGCTAATCTAACCTGTCACAAGGGCGGCTGTGGCATTCTTTGTTAAAGCCAAGACATTCTGGACTGAATTCTTGCCAAAGCTACTTGACCTTCATAAAAATCCTTGACAGCAGAGTGGGTGCCATTTTTCCCTCGCTTTCAAAAGCTTCCTTGACAGCACCCATTATAAGAGAATAGGGTCTGCTCTCTATAGTGGAAGCCAAAATGCTAATTAACTTATCCTCAAGTCTGCCAAAAATTTGTGGGCAGTACGCTGTCTTCCTAGCAGTATTAATAGACGGAAGAGAAAAAAAGAAAAGGGATAAAAATGAATAAAAGCCAGAAAGAATTCTGATATTATGACCACATGATTGCATATTTTTTCCACATTTGTGCTTCCTACTTTATTTCTGATCACTTCTTGCCAATATGAGCTGTTCTTTTAATTGCAAAATTTATTTCCTTACGTATGGATTGGAGACCAGGTCTTGTTTCCCATAATAGACTTCTCAGAGAATATATGTGAAGTCTTCAAGGTCCGTTGGCAAGTCCCTTTCAATATTCCCTGTGTAAGGAAGATATCACAAAGAGCAAATAATACATACTAAAAACTGAAAATATAATGAGGAAATAAAGCTGGAATCAATCCAAATAAATGTGAAGATGTTGTTGCTAAGATATAGCTTCTAAATGCTAACAACTAACTTCCTTTGGCTTTATCGGCAGCAAAGTTAAATAGCCTCAGTAGCCCCAGAGTATTCTGGAATATTGAGTCATATTCATGCTAGACCTGGCTTCCTCCCTAGGGAGAAAAGAAAGTATAATTTGGACATGCCAAGAACAGCATCACACATTCCAGTCTCGCTCCAATGTATGCATTTATCCATTCATCTAAATGCCCATCTATCCACCCATCACCCACCCAGCAACTCATCAATAAGCATTGAATGCCTATCATGTGCCTGACACTGTGGTATGAGTTGGGAGGCAGACATGAACAAGATGAGCACTTTACCTGCCCTCATAGGACTTACTGTCCAATGAGGCAAATCAACAAGTCAACCAACAATTTCAACAGTTTGGTAAGAGCTGTGTATTGTAAGACATATTTTTTTCTCTCTTCTCTCCAAAGAAACCTGAGCATTTGTAACTAAGAATTTAGTCTGACATGAATCATGACAACATGCAAGGTTTATGAAGCAAATTCTAAATGCACAATCACTAAGGTAAACCCAACAGAGGAAATAATCTGGGAAGAGAGCAGCAATAAGAGACCTCCATAGCCGAGAATGATGGCATGTGCCTACAATCCCCGCTACTCTGGAAGCTGAGGCAGAAGGATCAAGAGTTCAAGGTCAGCCAGTGCAACATGCCAAAACCCATTTCAAGAAGACAAAGAAAAAAATGAGGCCTCCAAAAAGAAGGCTCATGCAGGGATGAGGGTAAAGCTCAATAGTAGAACATTTGCCTAGCACATGGGAAGGCCTGGGTTTGATCTCTAGCACTGCAAGAGACAGACGGAAGGTAAGAAGGGAGAAAGGAAGAGAAAGAGGAGGGGAGATAGCTAGTGGCATACACAGGTAACCATTTGTGGCAGTTTCCTGCCCTGAGATCAGCAGGCCCAGCTGAAGGACTACGACACAGTCTGGTATTGGTGGTGTCCTTTCCGCACTGGTTTGGAACCCTGGGGGATGGGGGGGGTTCTTTTTCACTGAGCAGTAAACATTAATGCAAAAAGGAGGCAGTATTGGGGCACAGATCTTAAGATGATCTGCTTAAGAGTAGTCAAAGATGAGCAATGAGAGATGAGGCCAGGAAGGGACGCTGTGTGACAGTGGGAGGCAAGTCCTTCAGGTGGGCTAAATAATTCAGTCCAGTAAGTGAACCCCGTAACCTTATGATGCAGGTACTACTATCATCCCTCCCATTCCACAGACAAGGAAACCAAGGCAGAGATGTTCTAGGATTTGTCTAAGCCATAGAGCCAGCATTCAAGCAATCCAACTTGGCTCTATATTTCAGATGGCAGAAGAATTTAGACCTGTCTTAGTAGGACATGGGGAGTCACTGTGGATTTTTAACTAAAGTACTATGTAATTGGCACTGTGGTTTCATAAATTCAAGTGGTCTCTCTATGTAAAACGAACTGGAGGTGACACCAGAGATAACCGGTATTTAATGAATATCTCACGTGTGCCCAGGACTCTCTGGAGATTCATTTTACAATCCTATGTCATTACCCAACAATCACCAGGAAGAGGTGGCCATGAGATGCGCATCATTCTGACACAGGTTTAGCAGCCCTTACCTGAAGTGCCTGAGTCAAGGTCTGTTTCAGAGTTCTAAATTTCCAAATTCAGATTTTTTTTCAGATTCTGTAATATTTACAATAAGATATCTTGGGGATGGGACTAACTCTAAATGTGAAATTCATTTATGTTTCACCTAAACAGTATACATATAGCCTGAAGATACTTTTACACAAATATTTTTAGTACATCTGGTTTTGTCTTTGACCTATAAGGAGGTCAGGTGTGAAAATTTCCATTTGTGGTGTCAAGTTGGTGCTTTAAAATTTTTGGATTTGGGAACATTTTGGATTTCAGGTTTGCTGATGAAGAATGCTCAACATGTATAGGAACTAAGTCCCAAAGTGTTTTGATGTCTTGCCAATACTCTGCAAAGTCTCAAAGTGTTTTGATGTCTTGCCAATACAATGCAATCAGAATTTGAACCCTGCTTCACCTACTACACTGTCCTGGAAAAGGAGAGGCAAGAAAACCTGGTATTTGATATGTATAATTGTCAAAATGAGAGGTCATGAGAATCAGGAAAAATGGAAAACTTGATAACTAACTGGACACAGACATCAAGTGAAGGATTAAAATCTCCCCAAAAAATCACATCAAGAATTCAAACTTAGGAAACTAGAAGATCTAGGTTGCCATTTACAGAAACTAGGAAGTTAAAAAAGAGGAAGATGTTTTTGTTTTCAGAGTGGGGGGACGGGGAGGAGCAAAGCCCAACTGTATGGTGACTAAGGATGCTGGTATTTATTGAGTGCTTACTGTTTGCCAGACATTGCACCAGTTGGTAATTCACATGCATCAACTAATTTGTTTCTCACAATACTCTAGGAGGAAAAGGTTACTATCATCCCTATTTGAAAGATGAGAAAAGTAAGAACATTACCCAAGACAACACAATGAATAAAACACAGGGTTGAACTTGAATCCAGGTCTATCTGATGTCCTGTCTTATAAGAACTGGACATTTTAAGTCTGGAAGGAGGTAAGTGCTGTGAAATGGATTTGAAAGATTTGCATGGCTGGGTAATTCTGCAGGGGAAAAAAAATTAGCATGGATGGTTAGACATTATAAAAATAAATTTTCGCTCAGAAACAAAGTTTCTGTGGTAACCTATGTTTACTCTGATTCCAAAATCAATGGATTATATAAAATTATTTTCAAAAATAAAAATAACAAATGTAACTTCTGCAATGTGTCTAATAACTTTAGCTGCTCAAAAATAAGCAGGCTCCTTTCTTAGACAATGCGTTCTTAATCACCAGAAATATTCAAGAATAATGTCTGAGATTGTCAGAATTTCTGCACAAGGAGAAGCTGCAATACCAAACCAAGATAGGTATCTTTGAACTTGAGGATCATTCCTGCCCTTTTTCCTTCACTGATTACTGTTCCTTGTTACCCTTCTCAGCTAAGGTAAACTGGAATCTATTCAAAAAAGGTGTGTCTTGGGCTGGGGATGTGGCTCAAGCGGTAGCGCACTCGCCTGGCATGCTTGCGGCCTGGGTTCGATCCTCAGCACCACATACAAACAAAGATGTTGTGTCCGCTGAAAACTAAAAAAAAAATAAATATTAAAAATTCTCTCTCTCTCTCTTTAAAAAAAAAATTTTAATAAAAGGTGTGTCTTGTGTCACTCTTATAATGTAGGAAATTGTCACCAGGAAGCTGTATACATACCTACAAATTGCCTTGATAATTTTGGCCTCAAAAGCTATTTCTTAATTTTGAAAAATGTAAAGGAAGAAGGAGGAAGAAAAATAGGAGGATGAGAGAGAAACAGAGAGAAGGAAAGAAAGGAAAGAAAGAACAAGAAACCAACAGCATTTTAAATAGAAAAGCCCAAACCTCTTGTGGTTAACAATCCAAACCATACAGACATTTAGTTAAGTGCTGAAGTTCAAAGTGCTTACCTAGCATGGGGAAGAAGGAAGCCGAGAGAGCCAGTGATGGGCCAAAAGGAAACTGTCCTGCTTACCTGGCTGTTTTAAAAACCTAAGCAATTCTCTCAGAGGGAATGTGGAAGCTAATCAAGCCCTGACCCAGATTTGATGGATGGTAAAAAGGATGTTGGTTTGTTTTGTTTCTAGTGTTTATCTTATAAACTTATCTGAAATCAGAATGCATCTCATCACTGATGACATAGCTTCATTTAGTTAACAGTATTTTTCTTTCTTAAGGGTATATTAAGAAATGGTGCTTTCTGAAATCACGGACAACCAAAAATGGAAATAAGGTTGACAGCAAATAAACATCGGTTTCTAAAACAAAAAAACAAGGCCAAACAAAACCAACGGAGTCTTAAGTTTAATGAAATACGGTAATTTCTGAACGTGATATACAAAGAAACAATTTCAACAGGAAATTAACATTCAGAGTTAAAACTGAGGACAAGATGGAGACTGGCTGAGCGCATTCCTCTGATGACTGGGTGAGTGTTGGGGTGTGCTGTGGGGCCCCCACTGTGCTGGAGGGAACAGGGCCTTGAAGTTAAGAGAAAGCAGCAGGCTTGGGACAAAGTGCAGCCAGAGAGGGATCTGGCTAGTTCATCAGAGCACGCAGGGGGCTGTCACCTTCTATTACTACCAAAGCTCGCAGGTTCCGGTGTTCTGAGTTGGGAGCAACAAAGCCACTTCCATGTACCCACAGTGCGTTCTCCAGCCCCAGAAGACCCACTGGCTGCCTATGTACAGAGGAAGCCTCTAAAAGCAGCATAAAAACACAATTCTAGCAATATCTGAGGTTCAGGGTCCAATTTGGGGGATGGGGGTCCTCTCCCAAGTCCTTAAAGACAGGACCCACTTTAGCCCCAACTCAGAAAGAGAAGCCTTGGCCAATAGAGGGTAAGACAGGTCAGTTTTCTGAGGTCAAAGAGCATTGGCTTGAAGTCAGACAAGCACATGCATCAGTATGAACAGGATTACATCTACACTGTTAGAAAACCCAGACATATACTGAGCATGGAAGTGGCACAAATCCCAGAGGCTGAGGCCAAAGGATTACGAATTTGAGGCCAGCCTGGGCAAGTCAGTGAGACCCTGTCTCACAAAAAAAAAAAAAAAAAAAAAAAAAAAAAAAAAAAAAAAAATACTGGGGATGTAGCTCATTGATAAAGCTCTGGTCTAGCATGTGCAAGGCCCTGAGTGAGATCCCCAGCATGACAAGGAAACACACAACAACAACAACAACAAAACTCAGACCTAACTCTTTGATGCTGTGATACCACTGTAAACACATGACAGTGTAGATGTCAGCCAAAACAGTTTAATCCTGAAATCATGAGATAAATACAAGAGATTGCTATTTATTTATTTATTTATTTATTTATTTATTTATTTATTTATTTATTTATTTGACACAAGGTCTCATTAATTTTCTAGGTTGACCTTGAATTGAGATCCTCCAGCCTCAGACTCCGAAGTAGTAGGAATTGAAGATTTCCCCCTACCTCATGCAACTTTGAATACTTGTTTTAAAAGTAATAATAAATTTTAAAGAACCCTAAACTATCAGGGCCATGGCCAGAAAGGTGGTACCCACTTCCTCATCACATCTATGGAGAACCCAGTACCGAACAAGTCATAGGTCACCTGCTTCTGGGTTAGGGTTAAAAAATAAAATCAGGCCATCTTCCGAGCTGGGCAGGTATGGTGGAGCCCTAGGAGATACTCGTATATGTGGGTTGGTTCACAGTGAGGAAAAGGTGGAGAAGAAGTATCTCAGAGGTGCTGCTAGACAGAGCTCCCCCAGTCTAAGGGAGCATTCTCCCCAAAGCCAAGATACAAGTGACAGCTGCCTCCCCACCCCAAGACCTCACAGAAGGCAGCACATAGCAGGGCCAGAATTACTGGTTGGATGAATGAATGCTCAAGGCTGCAGCTGCTTCTTTTAGGCTGATGGGTGGACTTCAGGAGTCAAATGAGGCCTTCTGTCCTAAAGATGTGAAAATACTCCTAACAACCTTAGTCCTATCATGGAGTAACTCTGGCATGAAGAAAAATCCAGATAATCTCCATCTGAGTAACTTCCCATTTGTAAAACTTCGAACAGTTGAATTTTTGTTTTTAGCATTCTAAAGCTTTTTAGAAAAAAAAAAATGCCTTTCACCTGAGGACCCATGTTCCTTTCAACAGAGTTTAACAACTTTAACCCAATTTTCCTTTTATATCAGGAAAAAAAAGATCTCCAAATGACCTAACCAGAGATTTTGTGGAAATGGTCACAGCTTGACTAAAGGCCTTAAGTTCCTGTGGAGTCCCAGTCAGCAGGCTGTGAGATCTGCTGCTTAGTACATCTCTCCACTATAAACCGCTGGTTGGGAAGACTTAGATATTTTAACTCAGGATTTTCTGGAATTCGATAGTATAATCCAATAACATACCCTTTGAGAAATAAGTACTAAGCACATGCTTAGCATGGGGGAGACCATAGGTTCCATTCCCAGCACCAGGAGCAGAAAATGTACATATCCAGGGGGCTAGGGCTGGGGCTCAGGGGTAGAGCTCTCACCTACCATGTGCAAGGCACTGGGTTCGATCCTCAACACCATATAAAAATAAATAAATAAAATAAAGATATTGTGTCCAACTACAACTAAAAAAAGAAAGAAAATGTACATATCCAAACACTTTGATAGCCTTTTTTCATGAAGCCATACAGTTATTTTAAAAAAAAAATGAATCTAGCATTTCCTCTTTATCTTTTTTGCAAGTAGAATTATTAAAATTTAATCATTATTTCCATTAAATTGACCTGAGCAGAGGTAAAGTGTTCTGCCTCCTGAGTGTGTGGCATCCATGGTGACCCAATGTTATAGTTCAGGCAAGTCTTTGGACTAGCAATATCTAGCTTCTGTTTTCTCAACTATCAAATGCAGACATGAATTTATCTCCAAGCCCCGCAGGGCTCTAACCTCCATGACCTATGACTGGAGCTGCCCATTGAATTAGAACTTGGGAGCATCAAGAATCCTCTGAAGCCGGGCATGGTGGTAAGCACACCTGTAATCCCAGCAACTCCAGAAGCTGAAGCAGAAGCGTTGCAAATTCAAGGCCAGTTCCAGGAACTTAGTGAGACTCTGTCTCAAAATAAATTTTGAAAAGGGCTGAGAAGGTAGCTCAGTGGTAGAGTACTTGCCTGGGACATAAGAGGAGGTCCTGTGTTGTTCCACCTCCAATACAGAAAAAGAAAGAAAGACATCCTCTGAAAGCACAGTAATGGAAAAAGGGAAATCAACCACATATTTTTCAGGGTCTTAGATTCTTTAGACACCAAATGCTAATCAAACTCAAAGGTTTGGTTCCTCTTTTATGTAGGTACATTTTTATTATCAGGTGCTTAAATGGAAAAAAGTAAAAGCAAGAACGAAAAGAAAAGGAGAAAGAAAAAAGAAAAAACCCAGAGAGCTATATATTCCTCTTAATACACAAATAATTCTCACTTCCTCTGAAAATTTGCATAGCAGAATTAGTTGGGTGGTCAGGCTGAATCTACCTTTCAATTCGAAATCACGAGATACTTTTCAATGTCACAAACAGATGATAACTGTTGATATTTAAATCATACTCTGAGCCTAATTGACTCCTACACAGCGGATTTACATTTTCATGATTATATCATTCTATTTTTTGTCTATAGACCTTCTTTTGTGTTAAAATAGGCACTGTTACTTGTGTATTTCATGGCTATGCTTTAATTAAAGATGATGTCATTGCTACATTAATCCCTCCCTTTGTGAACACAGTAGAAAGGACTCTGGAAACCTGTCAAGCATCCAAGTCAGAGTCTACCTGGCATTGGCTGAGTGCAAGGCCACTTCCCTAATTGTATGTGAAAAGTTTGGTACAACAGCCAGTCAGGGGACAAAGGGGGAAAGGACAATCCTGAGCTCTGGGCTTCAGGCAGTCAGCTACCTGCACCACTAGGAACTGGAAACTGGGTGGGGCCTCAGTAGGAAAAAAAGAACTAATATCTCCCCCCTTTAGGGGAAGATATTTTCCTAGCTGACTTTTTCACGAGTGCAGATCTCCCTGCAGGAGTCTACAATCTGATTCTCATCAGTACCGATCTAAGATTTTGCCTCCAGTTCTTATGTACCCACTACCAACCAATGCAGCCCTGGGTCACTGCAAGAGTCAGTGCCTGCTTGCTTCTCCATGTACCTGCTCTATTTTTTTTTTCTTTTGGTGCTGAGTATTTGCACCCAGGATACTCTGCCACTGATCTACACTCCCAGCTCATATAACTACTTTTTTAAAGGCACTTCATAAATTTTTTTCAGGAAGTCTAGTCCTAAATATCCCCTTCTGTGCTGATACACAGTAAGCGTTATATAAATATCTGCATTTATTTACTTTACAAACAGTAATGCTATGTAGAGACTGCAAGAGGGCAAGGGTGGAGGAGGAGAGATCAGTTAGGAATACTCTGCACCATCTGGGTGAGAAGCATCATGCTGAGTCACTGAAATGGGGGCAGCTATGGTGCAAGGTAAAGATCTCAGACTTGATGTGTCTTTACAAGTAGAAATGATAAGACATGCTGATGTCTTGGGAGTATGAGTGAAGGAAGGAGTGAAGTCAAAGATAGGCTAGTTTGGGCTACCATTTCCTGATGCATCTTGGGCAAATCTGAGATTCCCCATCAGTGGAGGGGCAAGTCTCCTACCTCTCTGAAGAAGATGGTAAGTGGCAAGAGTGAGGTGATGCTGGGGCTGGTGCATGCCTACCTCCACCACCAGCAGCTCTATCGGTAACTGAATTCCTAATTCTATTGCACTCTCCCCAGCAGGCACAGGCCAGGTGACAGAGATGTCAGCAGAGACAGAGAGTAAGAAACCCTTCATCCCTGCATGTTTCCTGAGCAGTAAAAGGCTTGCAGAATGTGGCTTTTGCTCATACCAAAGGTAGGAGGAGATGGGAACAGAACAGTGCTTTCTTACCCTGGGGAAGTAGCCTTCCACTTGGTCCTGTACTACCTCCCAGGGAATGTAGACTGAAAAAGAGATTCTGCAGGAGACAAGAGAACATGACCCATTCCAAGGCTCAAGCCTTCAGGACTTTGCAAGCTCTGAAAAAAACCAAAAACAAACAAAAAAAACTCCACCCACTTTTATTGAATTGGCAACTGACCAGACAATTGAACAAATGGGTCCTGGGGGGCGTTCTGTCAGAAACTTCATCTTACAATCTCTGGGAAACCCCAGATGTGCCATTCATGTCGTATAAAAAATAGTACAATCATTAGTATTTTACGATGACAAGCCAGGAAATTTAAAGGACATACATGATTCCAGTTATTCAGATATGAACCTGATCAAAACATAACCTGCTGCACATGGCTGTCCGCTTGGCTCCCCCATGCAGCTTGCATTCAAGCTACTTCATGTCCTATGAAATGGAGAGACACCACCAAGGCTTCATGCCAATCTGGTGTGTCACTCCTCATCATCACCAAGCAACATGGTGATGTGGTCACTGTGCTAGCCTATCCATTCAGTGTAGGAATCACAGAGGTGAGTGACTTACCTAATGAGCCTCAACTAGAAAGTAGCCTGCAGCCAAGGCCAGAGATCTTCAAAACAATATGACCAGTCCAGCTCATTAGATGTCCAAATGCCACCCCACACGTGCATTGTTGGAGGAAAACAGACCCAAGACTCAGTAATATAAACATCTGGGTAAGAACAAACCCAAAGAGATTTTGACATCTGTTCAAAAGGGCTTCAGGAACACTTGAAAGCACATTCTAGGAGGAGGGGAGGCCCACCCAAACTTTCCCACAATTTAGTGTTCCTTCCAAGTTCCTGGCATCATATGACTCGAGATGGAAACTGCCAGCTGTCAAACACTAAGCAGGCCTACTTCCTGCATAACCACCGCTTTTTTGATTCTCTCTTAAGGTCTTTAAAAGAGCAAACCGCAGCTATTCTCACTTCCCAGAACCCTCTGCTGATTACAGCGTGAGATCAAATCCCCATGGACAGGGTGGACTGGTATTTCAAACATGAAGCATCGGAATGCACATTAATAATTTACGAATGACTCTAAACAAACATTGTTCATGGGGGGGAAAAACAGCCCTTACTTTAAAATGGGAAGTCAGTCAAATTACCTCAGTACTTTAGGGAGCAACTGCAAAATACCTTCTTAGAACTCAACTTTTATTAATGCTGATGGTTCATTTTTTAAGAATTAATCATTCCAAGCTTCAAGATTCTATTTCAGCATAAAGTTCACTTTATTCTGCATGTGGATTTCCGCACTCTCTGCCCAAATAAATTAATATGTATTCCAAAGTCTCGGGCCACAATCAATGAAAAACCACAGCAAATTCCTAAGCAGTAATAGATATTCCACATGGCTTGAGACAGTTGAAGGAGCATTTTTTAAGGTTAAGAATCAAAGTACTGTAATTGAAGATCTTAAAAATGAAGCAGCATGGGCTTCTCAAGGTACCTCTGTTGACTTCTGGGATCATCTAAGGTAAACTTTCCTCTCCTAGTCCTTCCCTGCTCTCTCTCTAATCCAGTTTCCAGTTCTAAGAGTGGCATATAGTTGGCATTAGGTCAGTGGTATTAATTTATATTGACAGTGGAATGTTAAAAAAAAAAAGGCAGACTAGGTAGAATAATTACTTGTGAAAAGTGCATACTCACAAATATTCCCGAGGTCTAATGCCAAGATTTTGCCTAGTTAAGGCATATAGTGTAAGGAAGTACTAAAAACTAGAATAATACAGTCTTTTGTCAGTAAATTCCTAAACAAATTGTTTTTAAAAATCTATCCTTGATTTGACTTGAAGGTACTTTCAATTTAGTATTCTCCATTCCGTTTAAAATATTAAGTTCGTTCTTTCTTTCTTTCTTTCTTTCTTTCTTTCTTTCTTTCTGTACTGGGGATTTACTGTTTTTAAAAATCTATCCTTGATTTGACTTGAAGGTACTTACAATTTAGTATTCTCCATTCCATTTAAAATATTAAGTCCGTCCTTCCTTCCTTCCTTCCTTCCTTCCTTCCTTCCTTTCCTGGGGATTGAACCCAGGGGTGCTTTACCACTAAGCTATAGCTCCAATCCCTTTTTATTTTTTATTTTGAGACAGGGTCTCATTAAGTTGCTGAAGCTGGCCTCAAACTTGCATTCCTCCTGCCTCAGCCTCCTGAGTCACTGGAATTATATAATGTTAGAATAGAGGTCAGAAAACTATAGCCTGTGGGCCAAACTGTGCTTGTTTTTGTAAAGTTATATTGGGACAGCCACACTCATTCATGTACATATTGCCTACTGTTGATTTCATGCACAAAGGTTCAGTAGTGGTGGCAAAGACTGTGTAGCCCACAAAACCTGAAATACTAATTAGGTGGCCCTTTAAAGAATAAGTATGCTGACCTAGTGATGGGCAAACTGAAGAAAACTCCAAAAAGGTACAAAAGCAGTTTTTCCCGGTCCACATTGTTACTATATTGTGGAATTTGTAAGAAAAGACTGGCCTTTTAAATCACAACCAGCTTTCTCTTCAAAACCCATCTACAATTAGAGGAAACACATCTCTGAACAGAAGGAAGAGCATCTGATGTGTGGAATAAATTAGGGGTCCATAACACGTCAGAGTCAGGAGAGGAACACTTGGGAACCACGTAACCACCCCACATTTTGGGATGAGATGGAAAAGGTGAACAATGTATGCAGATGGTAAGAGAAAGACAGACTCTCTCGTCTGCAGACTGCAATCAATTTAATTGTCGACATCAGCCCAAACAAATTGCTACTTAATGCAAAATTATATAAATACATTGCTTCCCCATCCCAAAAACATTGAGCTGGGAAGAAATGAGTCCAAATTATCAATACTTCATAAGCCTACAATAACCTGAATTTCACTCAGGTTAGCAGTTTATGGCATATCTCATATTTATTTTACATAAAAACATGTAAATAACCCCGATAAAGTCATTCCTGTAGGTCATTTTCACCTGATGAGAACTGTTTTAATCAGATTGTTTTTCTCTTCACACGTAGCTAGTTCTGGCTCTACAAAATCCATCATTTCAGATTTGGCCTCACTACCTGCAGCTCTTCTATTATTGCAGGATAAGGGTGATGTTCAAAAGACATGAAAGGAAACAGAAAGGCTAATTTTAAAGTGAGGATAAGGTGCAGCTAATTCGAGTACAATGAAGCCCCAACGCTCTCTTTCTTAGGCCAGAATCAGGCTCTTGGTAAAAATTGACAATTTAAAACCAAAATGTACCCTACCAGTTTACCTCCTTTGCCATTTTATGCCCTTAAACAACCCCATGAGTAGAAGGAAAGTAGACCTTATTTACAGTTGGCAGATGAGAAACTTGTGTCCTCAGAGAGCTTAAATCACCTGCTCAGGGTTGTGTGTAGAATTCAGCCTTCGAACTGCTGCTACTTCCCTTGTGAGGCGAAAGTGTGTGATAGGAAAACCATAACCAAGAATGCAGACAATCAAACAGAAATAAATCCTGGGCTTTTCCATAGCTCTTACAAGTACATTTATATTCTCAAAATTAAAAGCAAACCCAATATTTTCAAATTATAACTTGCAACTTGATGGGAAATAACAAGCAAGCTGATCCAGGTCACTGGAGAGGATAGCTTGCATCTCATGAGAATGCAGATTAACCAAACAGCAGTGATCAAGAGACTATGTGTGCTATTCTGTTCTCCAAATCCAGAGTGGGACTGTCATTGCCTGGTCTAAATAGTTAAGGCCACAAAATTAGGTCAAAACTTCATCCTATTGCTAAAGAAAAGAGATTCCAGGAATTGACTTTTCTGGCCACCCAGTAACAATTTCACTGTCAAGACTGGCCCCATATTGGTTTCTGGCTTTCATTTTGGAATTGGGGATTGAACCCAAGGTTGTTCTATCACTGAACTATGTCCCCAGCCTTTTAAAAAAAAAATTAGGGGGGTACCAGGGATTGAACTCAGGGGCACTGAACCACGGAACCATATCCCTAGCCCTATTTTGTATTTTATTTAGAGACAGGGTCTAACTAAGTTGCTTAGGGCCTTGCTAAATTGTTAAGGCTGGGTTTAAATTTGAGATCCTCCTGTCTCAGCCTCCCGAGCAGCTTACAGGTGTGCGCCATGGCGCCTGGCTAATTTTTAAATTTTGAGACAGGGCCTTCCTAAGTTGCCCAGGCTGGCCTCAAACTTGGGATCCCCTTACCTCAGCCTCCTGAGTGGGATCATAAGCACATGTCACCATGTCCGGCCATGGCTACCTTCTATTTTAGTGCATCCTCTTGCCAGCGTCTGCACACATTATGAAATTTCCTACTCACAGCGTCAGCCCTGTGGCCCGACACTGGATCTATTTCCCATTGCGGGGTGCCCTTTCTTTGCACAAACTATTCCCTACTTCCTTCTAGATCCACTTGATTTCTTTCTGCCTTGATTTCAGCCTCTACGTCTTCATTTCTTCCCCTTTATTTCTATAATGCTTATAATTGGGAGCTGAACCACAAGAGTAAGTTCAGTAAAGACTTTTGAGCATCCACCAAGGATGTAGGTAAACACTTTAGAACCAACATATACCCATAGAAGAGAGCTACTTTTTCTTGCTCCAAAATCCCCTGGAAGTACGCCCTCATCCCAGGGAAGGTAAAACAGTAAGTGACTTCCTGGCTGAAGAGATCAATTACATTCATCAGATAGAAAAGAATCAGAGAATATATTATCCTCAATTTTATTGTAAGCTTACAGGAAACTGCAGGTATTATCCTCCAATAATTCCTAAATGCCACCTTATATTTACAACTCTCACTCTTTAATGCCCTTGGTGAGCATGTAAATGGGCAAAACTATTCTGGAATCCAATTATGGAGTTCCTCTCAAAGGGTCTCATGCACCTTATCCCATGAACCAGTAACCCTGATGCAGCAACAAATCCACTCGACTGGAACAGAAGTGGGTGCAATCTAAACACCCACCGATGCTGGATATCTCTGAGTAGCAGAGAACAGCAGCATCCAGGGGACAAACTGGTGGTTGATGGTGACACCCAAGATACAAGAAAGGTGTGGGGAGAGGAAGAAGACAGGATACCTTCATATCCCTCTATCCACCACCTCATAAATCAACACTAACCATCTGGTGGTATCCTATGCCTTTGCCCTTCAAAAAATAAACCCTACACATAATGCAACTGATTATGAGAGTCACCTATTTTGTAGCTGTTCTTATGCTTGGATTTTTTGTTTTGTTTTTAAACCAGGGATTGAACCCAGGAGTACTTAACCACTGAGCCACATCCCCAGCCCTTTTTATTTTTGTAAGACAGGTTTTTGCTAGATTGCTTAGCATCTTGCTAAGTTACTGAGGCTGGCCTTAAATTCGTGATCCTCCTCCCTCAGCCTCCTGAGCTGCTGGTATTATAGGTATGTGCCATCGTGCTCCACTTTATGCTTGGTTTTTAATCACAATTAAACAATTAATTAATTAACTCAACAATTTAAATGCCTGCTCTATGCCAGGTGGTATACTAAATCCAGGAAAAACACAGTATGGTAGCAAAGAATATAAAAGAGATGACCAATAATGGTGGACATTTACATTTGGAGAAAAAGTGGTGAACAAGACAGAGCTTCTGCCTCCCTAGACATCACAGCCTAGCAGGATCACAGGTGCAAAATAGAGGCTGAGGCCAAGGGGACCTCAACCTATCCCCACTGCTAGCTTTCTGTTACTTCAACTTGCTCATTCTTATGATGAACAACATCATTTCAAATTAGAATAAGTAACCAAAGTCAGTCTCAGGGTTGATCAACATCCTTGCTCTTTAAAACATGACCAATTCAGATGATTTCTGAGCAGAGTAGATAAACAGCATTTTTCCCCACTAGTGACAATGTGGCAGAAACAACTAGGTGCCCAAAGTAGAATGAGATGGTAGCAGTAAAACTGCCACCAACTTCATCCAAATATTCTCCAATGCCCCATTCTTCACAAGATGATGATACAGAAATCACTCTGCAAGGACTTCAGCAGCCCCCCTAGTCACTCTGCCAGGTCTTTTGCTTCAACCTGCCAGGGACAAAAACTAATAGGAAATCTGAGAAAAACTTGCCAACTCCTTTCATCAACTGTTAGAATTATTATCTGATTGGCATAAACATGCCCACCATTTTGCTCTGTTCATATGTATATGTATTATCTCTAAGTCACAATAAGAAACCTGGAAGTATATTATTACAAAGCAGACAAAAGAAGCTTATTTGCAAAACACAAAACTATAACCACCAACTGCTCCTGGTTGAAAATACTGCTTAGAAATTTATAACAAATTTACTAGTATAAGTATTTAAGTCTATTCTATCTTTTATAAGAAAAAATTAATAAAGACTGTATCAAAGAGAATATTCATACTATCATGAATCAAACTTCAAAAGAGAAAACAAGGGCACTCTGTTGGCACATGGTCGATCCCCTTGTAATCTCCTTTTGTGTGTGTGTGTGTGGTACTGAATTCAGGACCTTGCACATGCTGAGCAAGCATTATACCACTGAGCTACCTCTGTCCTTGAACTTGTGATCCTCCTTCCCCAGTCTCCTGAGTAGCCAGGATTATAGTAGTGTGTTCCATGCCTGGCCAGAATAATTTTTATTCATTCCCTGCATAACTCATAGCTTTTTTTATTTATTATTATTTTTTATTTATTATTATTTTACTTTTTGGTGCTGGAAATTGAACCTAGGGCCTTGTTCATGCTAACCACATGCTCTACCACAGAGCACCAACCAGCTTCATATCTCCTTAATATTAAATAAAATGCATATTTTATGTTAAAATTAAAGAAGGAAAAGAACAAGATTTGGCAGAACTTGGTGGATATGCATATTTTTCTTGGTGTGTAGTAAAAGGTGGACCATCCTCAAAGAGTATGTTAAAATTACTTGAAACTACTTTCAAACATTTCACTGGCAAGCACAGTGCTACACTATGAGATGCGATCTGCCAGAGACCATTAAAATGCAAGATTTTAGGAATTTTGAAAGCAGTGAATGATGATTCAGTAGCCACATCAGAACAGCATGTTTTTTGCATCAAAAAAATCTGTGCTGAGTATGAAAAACAATAAAAAAACAAATTCACTTGGTTCTATATCAAGGATTGCTTTGCACCGTTGTCCCATGCATAAGCCACATGGAAAGAGCTGGAAAAACTCAAGAGCCCTGGCTAGGCTTGCTCTCACACCTCTTTGAAGTCCCACACCTGTTTTCTCCAGTAACTTAGTGACTAGGATGGACTTGCATTTAACTATATTACATCTCACACCCCAGGAATTGGCCATGGCTAAGCAGTCTGAGCATTTATTTACCAATAAACAGGATGGAAGATGGGGGGACAAATGCATTCAAGCCATTCTCCTTGAGAATGGTAGAAAAGGAACTACAGCCTTTGAAATGGTCCATAGCTCTGGTTTATGTGGAGGAACACTGGACTGTCAATGGATAGCCACACTGCTGTCTGTACATACGGCTCTGATGCCTTCCTTCATGATAACCTGACTGTGTGGTATGGGGCTCTCTCTGGTAAGTAAAAGAGTCCTGCAGGGTCTCCTAGCTGCCACCACTCTTCCCAGCTCACCCAGTAATAACCTATTTAATGTTTATTTACATCTCTTTAAATCTAGATCTCAAAATGCCCTGGTGTCTTTTATTTTAAAATCTATGTGCTTTTAATAGGACTTCAATTTTGGACATGTGTTGGACCATCTGAAAATACTTTGGTATCTCCAGTGATTCACACAACACACTCCAAGAATCTCTAGTTTTAAAATAAATCTGTGCTTATATAATTTCTCCTTATAGTTATTTAATTGTTTATAGTTTAGAAAACACTTCCAAATGCTTTATTGCATCTGATCCTTATAACAACTCTAGAAGGTGATTTGCAATTATGAATATTTCCACTTTACAGATATGAAAACTGAGGGAATTGATCTAAGATTATAAGAGCCAGGATTCAAACGAGGGTTCCAGACTACAAATTTCCACAGAAGAGATTTTAGGTATAACCAAATTGAGTTTCCTTCAGGTATGAATAAAAAAGATATAAAGGCAGGTTTTTGTTTTTTTTTTTTTTTTTTTTGTGGCGCGAATACCTAGGATTGAACTCAGGGGCACTCGAACACCGAGTCACATCCCCAGCCCTATTTTGTATTTTATTTACAGACAGGGTGTCTTGGAGCTGCTTAGCGCCTAGCCATGGCTGAGGCTGGCTTTGAACTCACTGAAGGCAGGTAATTTTGATAAAACCAACTTTGTTCAGCAGAGGAGTTGCATTATTCGTATCTGTGAATAGTGAACTTGATGGTGATTTTTCTAAACATAAACATCCATCAGATAAAATTTTTATAATGTGAAGCACATGGTTTTATCCTGTTCTACTATTTCACATTTGGCAGAAAATAGAGTTTAGCCTACAGTACCAGACTTAAAAGAACATTCAAACTACCATAGTCTAAAATATCTTGCTCACAAAATTCCTACAGGACAAAGTAAAACCAAGCTTAGAAACATCTTCGTTTAAGCAATAAGGCAAATCACTCAAACACAATCCCTACGCTTCCCCATCCATGTGGTTGAACTAAGCTTCTTTCCTCCTCTGACTCCACTGAGAAGCGTCACCCAAGAGTGTCAATTAATCAAACTAAATCATTCTGAAGGAAGGAAGCTCGGTGGTATTTGCAAATTCAGCTACTAGGTGTAACTAATGCGGCCCCCTAGCAATAATTGCTTTGTGAAGCAAAGCCAGTAGAATTATTTAAGTTTGGGGGGGAAAAATGAATAGATTGCTTAGGAATTTAGTATCCTCTTCTATTTACAACTGACTTTCTATTTTCATTATTAGGAATCTTTTTTTTATAATGGCCACGTAAAACTAGGTCAGCATTGAAATTTTCCTTTTGCAACAGAGATGAATGGCTTATGCAGCACCCAGCAAGTTCCTGATGCCCAGATCTGTGCCTGGCAAACTTTCAGAGTTTTCCAACCTGTGGGCCAGGGAGAGGACTATGGTTATTCTACCTAGATAAAGGGCCGCCAGCAGCTGAATTAGGAAGAGGGGAACAGAGCAGATTGTTACCTCTGCGATCATAGAACTTGTCCAATACATGAAACACTGAGCCAGTTCTGCTCCCTGAGATGTCCTCAGCCCCCGCCCAGGATTCCTGGGTCTCTGGAGTGCGGGAGCTGGTAACTTCACAGCTTTTCTGAGCAGGGGGAGCTTCAAGCCTCTGTGACCTGTAACCCCCTCGCACAAGCAGAAGAAGCAGGGTCCTGCACCCCCTCCGATAAAAATCTAGGACACTGTGAGAAACACTGTGTGAGAGAACCAAAGGCATGGGAGAAATGGCCACTGTAAGGTCAGCACCCGACAATGCAAATATCCATGACATTTTATCTTGGATTAGCAATAATGGACACTACATTCCTTACTTCTATTTATCAACCCGAGACAGGCAGAAACCTCTCAAGGTCTTCCTCAGAAGTGGGCCTAATGAATGGTTTAGAATTCATAGTGCTTAGATTTTGTGTGTAATAAAAGATGTTTCCCTAGGCTTTGTTTTCTAATCAAATGTTTATTAGCTGAACTCCGGTCCCAAGTGCAGACAGAAATATAAGATAACTTGGTTAGTTGAGGTAGAAAATCCTATTCTTTACCTAACCTATTCCTTACCTCAGAGCTGGTATTTCTCAAAGCTACTCCCCCAGACACCAGAGTTGTCCAGCTCTCAGTTGACCTACAGCCCAAAGCCCTTCCAAAAGACACAGAAGTGCCATTCTCGGGACTTTAGGCTTCCTTCCTGGGAGTTCTTATTTTGAGTCACTGATTTTTCTCTCTCCTAATGAGATTGTTCTGTCACCATTTTCCTTTTTTATGGCCAACTTTCAGTTTCTTTTTTCCTAAAGAAAATCAGCCACTCTGATTCTTTCTCCCCCTTATGGCAGAAAGGTACAAACTGAATATATGACAACCACAACAAAATTAAAATGTGCACAACACAATTCAATGTACAGAACCCATAATGGAGTGGGAATAAATGCACTTGAATTTGCAAAGTAGCTTTCTTCAAAGGAAAAAGAGGTCATTGCTGTATTCTTCAGAATGAGGGTTCTCCAAACTCTGAGGTATGGAATACAGAAGTTTAGAGGCTAAAAAAGGAAGAGAGATTTTCTCCGCCTTCATATATAACTCATCAAAGGACTTCTCTACCAAGAATTCAAAAAATCCAGCCTGACATTTAAATCAGCAAAGCAAACTTTTCACATAAAACTTGATTTCCTTGAGTTCTGTTTTCATGATGTGCTGGGCTCTTGTTACATTTTCTCTGGATAGTTTAATTTCTAAGGAATACTGGAGGGAGAAGAAAAATTGTCAAAACAGGAAAAAGAAGACTTTGGGTAGTTATCGATGCCTCTCTCACCAAGTTTTTTCCACGTATAGTATCACGATGTACACAGTAACATGAGATGACATGTTTATAATAATCTTTTGCAAAGGATCACCTTTTAAAAAAAAAAAAGTTTCTTGTCTTCTAATTTACTTAAATATTTTAAGTTAAAATTAAAACTAACTTTGTAATTTTTTACTTTGGGATAAAATCAGGAAAAAAGTATTTAAGAAAACTCTTAAAGAATCAACAAGTACTAAAGAAAGGTCCAGGAACTCAAACTAGCATGTCATTTTTTAAAAAAATCACCTAATCTGTTGGCTGCACTAATGTATGTCTGTCATCCCAGCTACTGGGAAGGCTGAGGTAGGAGGATGGGAAGTTCAAGGCTAATGGGTAACTTAGCAGACCCTGTCTCAAAATAAAATAAAAAGAGTCGATTGAGGATGTAGCTCAGTGGTAGAGTGTCCCTCTCTACTATCCTCTCTGGGGTTTGGATCCCCAGTACCACAAAAAAATAAAATTTAAAAAAAAGTCAGCTCATCTATTTTTATATTGTTGATATGATTATAGCTTGAAAAATAATTTGAATTTATTTAAAAAGAAAAAAAAATTATAAGATACCTAGCTTTTTATGAAGAAAGAAAAGGACATCAAAGAAAAAGAGAGGCCTGACCAATCAGGTAGACAGAGGAGCCACTTACTCCGTAAAGAGAGTGAGTCTTTAGAAACAACGGGGTATTAAACACATATAGCCCACTGGAAACTCTTCCCCTAAAATTATCAGGTATGCTGAAGAATTCAAATTTGGGGGAAAAAAAACTAAACAAAGTACAAAAAGTTGCAAAAGAAAAAGAGCATAAAAACGCAAAAGTTGGGGCTAAGAGTTGTAGAGCACTTGCCTAGCAAGAGAGGGCCTGGGTTCAATCCCCAGCATCACGCACACACAAAAAGGCAACTGATTCAGGGTTGGATTCACAGCACAAGTTAGCCTCTCTGAACCTCAGCCTTCTCTTCTGCAAAATGGAGAGATCAGAATAGAATCTCTTCCAGTGGGTGACTGTGAGGTGGCAGGAGACGACTCTGCAGAGCTGGAGGCTGGCTTTCATACTAATCCTGCCCTTTCCCGGGAGAGCTGCTGCTCTGACTCCACAAAAGGAAGGAAAAACAAAAACCACAAACAACTTCCCTAAACTTGGACTTAGGAAACAGGCTTAGAGCTATATGCCAAACTGTGCCCTTGGATAAAGCATTCAGCCACTCTGATTCTTTCTCCCTCAGATGGCAGGCTTGGTCTGATGTCACCAAACCACTTCAAAATTCTGAAGTGAGTTAATGAGTGAAATTAGTCTCAAGTTTTCTTGTTTCGAATTGAGGTTTATTAACCTTGTAGGGAAAAAAAATCCAGAATCTTTTTTTTTTTTTTTTTTGCTCTGAAAACATTTATTAGAACTGTCAGTCTCTTGAAGGTGTTATGGAACTCATCAGGAAAAATCATCTAAATTCATGTGAGAACAGAACCAAAGGTTCTAGATAAAATACTAGTTGCAGGGATTTCTAGTCACTTCTATGCTAGGAAGTCTATTCTCCACATAGTCAGATCCTTCATTTCATGGATCTGACTGCATTATTTTTAATACAGTTTTGTTAACAGTTTCCCAGGTTTTTCTATAAGAAGAAAGTCAACATTTTTAAAAAGTAGACATCTACTTATTTCATAGCTGTAGAATATAATGTGAAAATATGACGATGAGAAAAGTAACTTGTTTTCTTGGGTACACAGAATGCTTTGTTTCATTATACATAAAACTCTCCATTCTCCAGCTTGTTAGAACCTAACTGGCTAAGCATTCACCTTTAACTTTGGATCTTATCCTGCTGTCAGAAAATAACATTGACGAATTACTTTTATATTTCCTTGGATACAGGATGATTAAGACAAGATAAGGAAATTCAAAGGGAAACTCAGGAAGAGACATTATTAACTCTCCCATACCCTTTTTGGGGAGTGGAGGGGTGTTTAGCCTTGGACGCTAGGAACTGATAGCATATTCACCAATTCTTAGAATTCCCAAGGTTTTATGTATGTTATTAATGGGTTAGACATGTTTCTGAATTAAAAAGTCACCTTACAGTTTCCTCTGCTTTCATATAAGACTTCCTTTAAAGCTGTGGGGGGAAAAAATTCCTAGGGTAAATGGACCAGGTTTTATCCAGTAATGGCATTGCTTACTTTCTGGAAGTACTTAAAAAAAAAGCTAGAGCACATGGGGTTAATATTTCCTAATATATCTGTCACTCTATAGTTTGCAGGGGACTCTTTTGTAATTAGTTATTACAATGATATGATTCCTAGAGTCAGTGTTTTCTCCTTCTGAGATATGAGCAAAGACCTGGCTCTGCTTCTGAATCTCTGCTAGGCAGAATTAAAGCATCTCTCTCCCTCTTCCACTTTCAACTGTGCTTCCCTGATCTTTCTGTAGCATGAGGAGGTACAACAGGGAACCTCCTGCCCTCTGCCAGGGATCTATTCAGTACAGGCTGCAGGGAGTGGTCCTGTGCTGCACAGTCAGCCCAGATTCAGCTCCTTCTGCACCCACTGGCCTTACAGCCTCCTTGAGCTTTCACAACCATGGCCCAATGGCCCAGGCCACTCTTCATGAGGAGTACACTAGGACACGGGAGAAATTGTTTTATTTTGTTTCACTTTTTTGATTCAAGAGTAAAAAATGGAATGAGTCAGAATGCTGCATCCTTTCATATTTAAATAAATGAGATTTTTATTATACTCATGTGGGTGGTGATATGATATCCATTAAATCATACAAACAAAATATGAATAAAATTATTAATATTTTCAAAAGACTGTGACAGGAACAATCCCATTTGAACCAAGAATAAAAGTGTATAAAATAAACTTAATAAGAAACGTAAAAGAATTATGTAAAGAGAAGCATATCTTATAGAAAGCCCTAAACAAAGAGTTCTCATAGAGGACACCATGTTGTAGATACAAAGACTCAGACCTAAAGATGTTCACCTTCTCAAAGGCTATATAGATTCCATGCAACTTCAACAGGAGGATTTCTTTCTTTTCTTTTTTTTTTTTTTTTCCTTTCCTTTTGTAACATGGTGCTGGGGCTTGAACCTAGAACCTCAAACACACTAAGCACGTGCTCTACCACTGAGCTATACTCCCAGTCCCAACAGTTTTCAAGAGATTTTGTTTTGAGACTTTGACGTGTTAATGTGAATTTTATCTGGAAGAATAAATGAAAATGAATTGCCAAGAACTCCTTTAGAAAGGAATATAACTAGGGCAGTCTTTCCCATACAAACACAATGACAGATTCTAAAACTAGAATAATTATACAGTGTGGTGCTGGTTACTGGTTTGGGAATAGAGGAAAGGATTCATCGGACAGAAGAATCCAGAAACAAATTATAAATGTGAATTTAAAGGTAGCACTTTAGAACAGAAGGAATGCATTATTTAATAAATTACTTATAGGACCATTGACTAAAAAGTAAATTTCAGATGATGTGAAGAGTTAAATTTTAAAAATACACAAAAGTTCTAGGGAAAATACTTATATAGTTATATAATTAGGGGAGCAAGAAAAACAACCTAGGAAAAGCCAAAACACACCCCACAGCTCAGGATGCAAGACTCCAGTCTTGCCAGTTCTGCAGAGCTGTGTGTAGAGCAGTGGGCCCAACTGTCAGTTTCCTGCTGGAATCATTTGAAACCTCTGTGTAAAACAGTTGCTGAGTCGCATCCCCAAACTACCAAATCGCCTCCTTAGGTGATTCTGATGCTCTGCCTCAGAAGGGAGGTCTCTGATCTAGGATACAGTGCTAAGGTAGGGAGGAGGCAGGGGGATCTCAGGCGGCAAGGCATTTGACAGACGGCCACAGCTCGGCCATCACTGAAGGCCCCTCGGACAATTAGGGAGGAGGTTGAAAAGAAATTTCACCAAGAATTTTCCAAACAGGCAAACCACCCTGTGCCACACAAAGATTCACCTTTCTCCAGTCCCCTTGGAGTCACCAATCTTCTTAAAGAAGTCAAATACCAAACACATATCCTCTCTTCACCAACCAAACCAAAAAACCCACAAAACTTCCTAAGTTGCATGGTTTCTGATCAGTGTGCATTTGGTATTACACTTAGTGGCAGCACAGTCAACAAGTCTTAAATATCTTAAATACCTACCAACAGTGGCTCTCAGCCTTAGCTGCTTTTAGGAACCACCCAGGAAGCTTTTAAAAGTAATACAGTTGTGTCTGAACTCCACCCCTAGAAGCTCTGATTTCAACTTGTCAGTCCAAGACTGACATGCATAGATAGCACCACAGGTGGATCTTAAGTTAGGTGGAGACCACTGCTAGGTCAGAAACAGCCCTGCTCTCTGGTGTTCAACATCCTAATGAGACGGTTCTATCTTTGGTTTATGGTTCTATCTTTATGGTAGTCTATGATGCATGATGCTGGAACCTTTCAAATGAGAGGCCATGGGCAAATGGAAGAGGAAAGCTGGGAAGGCTGGGAGACCCAAGGGATGGGATTTTTGTTGAGTTTAGGTCTAGAAGACTCAGGCATAGTAGCAGGATACTCAGAGAGAGAGAGAGAAAGGGGAGAAAATGACCATTTAAAACCTTCTTAGTAGTAATTATTTCATTTTCTTCTCATAACCTTTCACATGGACGTGTAAGTATATATACATGTGTTTCCCATAGTCTTTCTGCTCGCAATTATAATTTTCTAGCTAACAGAATTGGATACCACCCTGCCTTTAGCAGGCTCCCAGTGAAGGCTGAGTCTCCTCCAGCCCAGGGTCAAGGCAGAAAGGGTGTCTTTTCCTCCATTCCTAGGAATGCACTGCAAACAATCTGCCATATACAAAAGGGTGAACTGAACACCCTCTCTTCAGAAAATTTGAATTCAAAAGCCTTCTTTAAATTACTCAGCCAATTAGGGAGGAGGGTGATAAGAAATTTTGCCAAGAATTTTCCAAATAGGCAAACCACCCTGCCCAAACTCAATGGAGGCGTTACTAATTCGTCTCAATCTGGTTTGTATTCTCTGGGCCAGTGATACAACTTTCCAGAGAATGAAAGCAGAAGCACTCTCCACCCGCCATTCATCTCTCCCCAGACAAGTCAAAGGGAAAGTCTGAGGCTGGACAGATTCAGCAGAGATGTGTCTAGTTTTCCTGAACCATTTCTAACCTCATTCAGTTGAAGGAATTTCCTTAACAGGCAACATGAGACTCTTTCGAAGACAATCTGTTAAAAGACTGGAAAGAAATGGTATGGTTTTCTAAAGTTTAGTGGGCCAGAACTTAATAAATTAGTTAGAAAAATGCTCATGTAGGAACTGTACTGGGACAGTTGCCTTTCATTTTGGAGGCAGACAGAAAGTCAGAAAGGTGGACATGTAGGAGAGAACTCCAGCCAAAATCCCACTGTGGTACTTCATATAGTCTCAGTGGTAGGATTCAAAGCATTTATACCTTTATTATTAACAATCAATATATCACCCCTGGAAAACAGAATGCATGCTATACTAACTTCCTTTTTAAAAAATGAATTTGAAGTACAGAGTTAAATAATTGATCGTCTCAGTTCCAGGAAACAATGAGGGGGAAAAACCTACCCAGGTCACCAGGCAGGCTCCTACCTCCCCCTCAGGGTGGAAGAGACCCGCTGCCTGCCATAGTCTACTGACTCACCTTCACACCCTGGCTGGAGGATACGCTGAGTCACAGTTTCATTAACATTTATTCGAGGTCGTCCTAAGAAATTTAGAAGTGGGAGTTCCAAGAACTGAGCACAAGGAAAATAATGCAGATGAAATTAAAAAGGATAAAGTTGGTAATATCTGTCATTCAACAAGTCATAATAGTGGGGCCAGGGGTCTCTCGGTGGCAGTTTTTGCCTAGCCCTGGATTTGACCCCCAAGCACTGCCAAAAGGAAGAAGAAGGAAAAAAAGAAAAAAAAAAAAAAAAAAAAAAAAAACTCAGAGAGACCAGATGGTGTAATTCTGCCCTCAGGGACCATATGCATTCCTGAAGAAGGAGGTTAGAGGAGGTGGGGGATGGGAGCCCACAAGGAACCCTAACATCTCACTCAAGTGCCAGGAGAAATGGGGGAAATGATCAGAGTGCACAGGAACATGAGGAGAGAAAGATGGTAAATTCTGAAAAGTGCAAAGAAATGTAAATCGTTTTGGACCTCAAGGGGCTTACAGTCTATTTCGGCCATAAGATTCCGTCCACAGATGACAATGCTAGATTCCACGTGATTTAGTACTCAATACCTCCATGATAAGGACTGAGGTTTGAAAGGAATGAACCCTTCTATGATCAAAATCAAAGGTTTCCAGGAAATGAACCTTTAGTTGGGCCTCTAAGGATTCAGATAAATGGCAAGAAAGAGAAGGGAAGTCTAGTCATGGAAAATGGCTAGCACCTATGTTTTAGGCAAGCGATAAAACATCAGCCTGAGAATCAGTTCATTCATTCATTCATTCATTCATTCATTCAATCAATCAATCAATCAACATGTATTGAGAACTTATTATGTGCAAGTTAATAATAGGGACAAGGCATCTAAACCATGTAGTTTACATACACCAGAAGGATTACTGAAAAACAGAGGTGGATGGAGCAGGTTTAATGGGGACAGAAATGCTGGGGGTCTTGTTTGTTTTGTTTTTTGGGTTTTGGTGCTAGTGATTGAACCCATGGTCTTATGCACACCACCACATGCTTTACCACTGAGCTACAGCCCCAGCCTTCGTAGTTTATTTTTTGAGTGAAAGGGATAGTACCATGATGCTAATTCTATCCACGCTGTTTCTGTGAATTAGAGAGAGAAGGTAAAGATCTATTAAAAGACCCTTGTGATGATCCCAGGGCACAATACAGATTTAAACGGGTGTGATAACTGTGAACAGGAAAGGAGAGCCCTGGGAAGACACTGGGAGGCAATAGGTCAGCAGGGAAAAGAAAAGAGGGAGGGAGACAGCCCAGATGCCTGTGGGAATTCTAAAAAAACAAACAAACAAACAAAAAAAAAAACAGCCAGGCACAGTGATGCACCCATGTGTAATCCCAGCTATATGGGAGGCTGACGCAGTAGGATCACAAGTTCAAAGCCAGCCTCTGCAACTTAGTGAGTTCCCTGTCTCAAAATTTAAAAAATGAAAAGGTCTGGTGATGTAGCTCAGTGGTCGAGTACCCCTCCGTTCACTCTCCAGTACAGTAAGTAAGTAAGTAAAAGGAAAACCACCCAGGACTCGAGTGTTCTGGAAGTGGGGCTCTTTCCAAAGCCCTTCTCTATTTTCATCCTACTGATATTCCCCAGGTTGGATTGTTCTGCCTTGCTTCTCTGGACTGACAAATTCTGTTCTTGGCCTCTGTAGGAGAAGACTGGATAGACTAATTTGGAAAGATCACTAATGGTAGAAACCTTGGCATTAACAGCAGCCATGGAAGAGACATTCTACTAGGTTGAGTGTTTTCCTAGCATGCTGTATACAATCACCTATTCTGTGCATCCAGCCAAGGAGAGCTTAACTCCAGAACCGCCCGAGAAAAAAATTCCCACAAGTCCATGTTGAAGAACTGCTCTTAAATTTTTACTTGAGCAGTATAATTAGATATGATTGGTTAGTTGGATTTCTAAAGGCTGGAGACATCTGGCTGCATCCTTGTCCCTGAAAAATGATGTTCTGGAGGGACATTGGTTTTCCTCCGGAGGCATGTTCAGAGTCATGCTATCTTGCCTGGATTACGTGCTCATTTGCAATCACCTAGGGACCTGGGGAAAATGCAAACTCAGAATCAGTAGATCTGGGATGGGAGCTGGAGTTCTGCATATCTGATACTATTCCAGGTGGAGCCCACACTGCTAGTCCCTGGACCCCCAATTTGGACAAGTCTTGGAATAGACAGTGCCTCTCCAAAATTGACCTTAAGTTCAGGTGACCCAGAATTTATATTCCTTCTCTACCATTTTTCAAATGGGTGACCTGGTACAAGTTGCCTAATTCGTTTCTTTCCTCTTCTGTAAACCAGGAGAAATAATAATAGCAATCTCAAAGGTGAACAAGTGCTGGACAATATAAAGTCAGTGTTCAGTAATTTTTTACTTCCAAAGACAGAGGCTCTTCTTTTCAACGCTATGGAAAGCTGTTTAAATGCTCTGAAGCCTATCCAGACTCTGAAAAGCTCTGAAGTTTCCAGAGAAAATTATCAAGAATGCAAAGCACGGAACACCCTCAGAAATGGGAGGAGCCACTGGAAGCTCTTTATCCCCATGTAATCCTGCATAATCACAAACATTTCCCAAAATAGCTTTATCCTGTATTTGTTTGAGTGATTTATAACATTAAGATCTACCGCATGATTTCGCAACTCTGAAATTCCCAAACCCTAGTTTTCAGGGAATGGAAGCATTTCTTTCCTAAAGAGGCCAGCACACCTGTAGATTTACCAACCTCAGAGGACTTCAGCAACTTTAACCTTCACATCTCTTCCAAAAAGTCAGATTTCACCCTGCATTAAGAACTGCTGTCCTAGGGCATTATAAAGTCCTTTGATCCAAAACATCACTTTTATACTTAAATTTTTAAAACGCCTATCCCACATGAACCAAAATAGTCTTACACCTGGAATTCTTTGTCATGGGCGAAGAAACAAACCTTCGAATCATTTCTACATTTTGAAAAGCAAACCACAGCTCCATAAATGTGCCATTTTGGGGGGGAGAGAGGGTTCTGGTTAAATATCATCATTCCTTTGTATACATTAATCTTTTAACCCCCAAACTTAAAGTATGTAAACATAAATGTCATCATAAATATCAGGTTCCAAAATAATCTGTAGTTTGTGTGGATAGACTGTATATAATTTTTTAAAATTTTTTTCTTCCTTTCTCTAGCTTCCTTTCTCTACCACACAGCCAGAAAAACCCCTATTGAGAGACAGCTACACCTACTACAGAGAGCTCCCCCAACCTTTCCAAAAACATTAAGAGCCATTCAAAACCAAAGGAAATGCCAAGACACAAGGAAAAGTTCTCTTGATGCAAATGAAGCTACTGGAATTTGGAGGAACAGAATAAACAAAACAATTAAGCCATTAGCATGCCTCCTGAGACTCGGCCTCCTGCCCGAGGGAGGCCACCACCAGATCCCATTTGCGCAGGTGAGTGGTTAGTTCACTGAAGAAAAAAACAAAGGGTTAGGGTTAGGGTTCTGTCTTTGCCAGAACAGAAACTTTGCCAGAAATTTTTACATTCTATATAGCTGAACAAGGAAAATCTTTTTATCCGTCGATCTGGCAGTGACCCATTATATCAACAAAAATAGCCTGACCACTCCTTCAGTTCAGGGTCAAAGTCACAGTGGCCTTGGATGGTATAACTAGAGATCACAGGCTGCTGCCTCCCCACCAGGCCAGCCCCCAATTTGGAACAGCTCTGTTCAGTCATGGGAACTGTGGAGTGGAGGGGCCCTGGTGAAGTTTATTTCCATTTCTGCCTGCTGAGAGCAGGCACCACCCCTGAGGGGGGCGGGGTGCAAGTCCGGACTGGTTATGCAGGCTGGGGCAATCACTTAGCCTCTCAATGCAAGGGGTGGAAGGAAGGGGGAGGAAGAGTCAGATGCAGAAGCTTTCTAGCCCACCCAGCTTCCTTCTGCAGCCACACCGGGTTAATATCCTGTTCTATTAAAAGAAAACTCGAAAGGAAGCCTTAGTGTGGTTTTATCTGAAGGGGCTATTTTTATCTTTGAAAAACATTTCCAGTTTACAATTAGTTGTCTACTTTAATTCACTGTCACCAATCATTCATTCATTGGAGGCTGAGTTGCTGCAAACTAAGTGGACTTTGAAGGTTTGGAGCCCTCCAGGTCCTTTTGGTCTAGTGTTTGGTTTACTTGGTGAAGTTGCCCATCTTAACACATAGCAAACATTGTGCCAGGTACTGGTAATGTCAAACTGAGCCATGTTGTCCTCTTCAGAAGTTTGCACCAAGGACAAAACAGTAAACAAATATCTAACGAATTAATATCACCCCCAAGCCTCCCATTGGCCCGTGGGCCTCAGCTTACCTTGCCTGTCTCTCCCCCTCCACTCTGGTCAACAAGCCACTCAGATTCCCTCACCCCACATGTTCTAACTGGAGATCAGGTGTCTTTCCAGGTTCTGCAGGCTATCTATAAACTACCCTACTTCTCTCTGGCCATTCACATAGGGGTCTCTTTCTTTTACACTTCTGTAAGAGTCAGAAGACCTCACCTATCAGCTCATGGAAAACATTGCAAAAAGCTCAAAAGGTGCAAATCTCCCAATTTGAGTTCACGTTCAAAGATTTCATGAGGGTTAGTTGGACATCACTAGTCTCTGGATTCCCTATGAATTTTAAACAGCTGAATTCACTCTGCCCTCCAAAACCATAAGCAATAAGAGAGCATGTTGTTAGGCTGGGCTGTAACTCAGTTGGTAGAGGGCTTGCCCAGAATGCAGAGTTCAAGTGTGGGAGGGGTGGTACTGTCTAGGCAAAATCCCATTCCAATTCTTCCTTCCATCTTTCCATGTGCTGTTTGCCTATTTCTTAAATATTCGCATCTGTGAAAATCAATGACCCACATACAATAGATTCCACCTTCTGAGAGAACCATCCTTCCCTGCAGATTCCTCAACAGTGGTAAGGGGAAGGAGTTTGCCCAGGTTTCAACATTATGGCTGCTTGGCAACAGAAGCATCCCAATGTCAGGCTGCTTTCTATTGCCTTCCGTGGATGAGTGGCATGGCTTCCAGGTGCCCTTTTCAGTGTCCTCCTCTGTATTCTCCCTGTCCCCACCGTGCCATATTCCAAAGGGTGAGCTGAACCAAGTCAGGAGAGACACCTATGCATCAGACAGCTTCATCAGTCCAACTAAAATCAAAGGCTCTAGTGCCATCTGAACCACGGGGCATTCACACCAATTCACTCCTCCTCTTTTGTTCCATTAATGGAGTAACTAGAAGCCGCGGTTTCTTGGAGTGGATCTTGAGAGTGCTTCACTGTGTCGGCAGTTCTGTACTCTACTTTTGTCCTTCAGGACAACGATGTGGGGTGCAGTTTTAAAGAATGTCTGCCTACACAGAGCAGAAGGAAATACAAGCATTTTCCCATTAAATTTTATTTATTTATTTTATTTATCTATGACAGCAGAATGCATTACAATTCTTAGTACACGCATTCAGCACAATTTTTCATATCTCTGGTTGTATACAAAGTATATTCACATCAATTCGTGTCTTCATACATGTACTTTGGATAATAATGACCATCACATTCCCCCATCCTTGCTAACCCCCTGTCCCCTCCCCCCCCCCGCACCCCTCTGCCCTATCTAGAGTTCCTCTATTCCTCCCATGCTCCCCCTCCCAAACCCACTATGAATCAGCCTCCTTATATCAGAGAAAACATTTGGCATTTGGTTTTTTGGGATTGGCTAACTTAGCATTATCTTCTCTGACTCCATCCATTTACCTGCAAATGCCATAATTTTATTAAATTTTAAACAAGTCTCGTACCCTTAGTATGGCAAGTCACAAAACAACAGGGCAGAACCCAACAACAAAAGACTCCACCTGAAAAGGATTTATCAGAAAAAAAAAAAAAAAGTGCACAAACCATCATAAAGTGTCTCAAGATTTAAAGGGTATAACTTTAACTATGAGATTAGGAAGGTAGAACTGAGGCCGGCCTAAAAGGAGAACTAGACTTGGATGGGGGAAAGGGAGGAAATAGTTTCCAGCCAGACACAAGAACATCCAAGTCTATGAGGGAAGGGCAAGTGATTCCACTTGGACAGAAGATCCGGGTAAGAGTCCAGGTAAAGGGGAGGCTGAAGCTATGCTGCAGAGGCAGAGCCATCATACTTTGCAAAGGGTGGAATCTTGCGATTCACCACACCTTATATTTGAAGCATATAAAATGCACCTTTGCCAATGATATGAAAATACAAATGCTGCAAAACACTGGAGACTCTGATTCATAGTCCCAAACAAAGAGGACAGTGCCTCATTGTCTCTGCCGAACAATGCTTGATGTGTTGGTGAGATGGAGGAGGATAGAAAGCGCTGGAGAAGGGAGGAGAGAGCCCCCTTCCTTGGCTGTTTCCTCACTTCTGAGCAGGTGCAGGTTATTTCCTGGCTTTCCAGAGGTCCTCCTTCTCAGTCCTCCGGGTTCCAGAGGTAGGCTTCAAGTGGAGGATGGGGAAGAGGCCTTGTGGGGAAAGAAGGGACCCTATTGGGAGGATGTGGTTGGGGTGTGGTGAGAAGGAAGTGGAAAGAAGAGGTGGTCCCAGCTTTCCTACCCTCTTACCTCTAGTTCTCAGTAGAAGAAACAAAGCACAGAAACAGGTATGAGTGCCCCCAATTAGTAAATATTAATTTTATAATGAATGTCGATAGATCCTCACCAGGGAAATAAAGGACTTTCAATTATTTACATAAAGTCAAAATTTCATGCACCTGATTTATACCTGAAGTCTTTGTGATTACAGGAGAATATAATGACCGAAATACAAGATCAATGTTGTGACTCTTTTTATGCTTCATTACTATTCTGAAAAAATCAAGTTAGTTGTCAGCCCAGCACATAATACCTACCATTGCTGCACATCAACTTACTAGTTTAATGTCTCTGAGAATCTTAACAAAAAAATTATTTCAACTTACCACTTTCAACCTCCCTTCTCTCTAATGCTGTATTATGTTTGATTTTTAAGCAGTCCCCATAAAAGCAGGTTTAGGACCAGGATTCCTAGAGTACAGATCAGGAGACTTTGCACAGACCCCCGCAAGTAGTTCTAGGATATTTCAGATTTGACATTCTAGTCATCTGATTATTGAAAGAAACAAATATTGTCTTTACAGCCATTACCATGATACAATTCAGATGAGGAGGAATAAAGAGGCTGATAACCATGAACTCACCCTACCGATGGCACCTAAAGGTAGTGCCTGAATAGTGTGAGGACTGTAAGGGGAGAAGCCAGTCCTATCCCGCATGCCAAGATACCATTACTAGATCCTCCTGAAAATGCAAAGTCCCCTCAATGACCAGAGATGTTTATATTAGTCTCTAATACAAGGCTCTACCATTAAAAGTCAAAGGAAAACTACTAGCTTCTGTTCTCTGAGACAGACTTCTCTTCTAGGCCAAAGAATAGTTAGTAACAAGTTTTGCTTCATTTAGATGCCAATGTAATATGTTTACTTATGGATGAAATGCTGTGATATCTAGGATTCTCCTCAAACTAAACCAGTGGAAGTTGAGCACAGAGAAGATTGGTCATGAGCTGTTGATTGCTGAAGTTGGGAGATTAGTTTTCTCTCCACTTCTGAAGTTTTAAATGAGACAGGGCAGAGCAGAGGAAGAGAGGATATATCAAAGTGAAAGATCTGTAGGTTAATGGATTTTTGGAGCCCTGTGCACAAAGCTAAATTAATCCTATTCAATTCACATCTTGTTGAGCCCACAGATAGCACAATCTGTGGCTCACTGAATATGGAACTGACACAGGGTTATTTTAAGAATCATCTTAGAGTCTAAAAGACATGACTTTCAACCAAGGGAAAAATGTATTTTTTGGTCTGTTTAAGGAAGGTCTTTCTCCACATGGACAATCAGTGCTTGCTAAAAAGGCCTAATTGGGAAGGAAGAAGTCTTGTCCCCACCTTGGAAGGCATGACTTCCACCCTTTGGTCCAAAAGGACATCTAGCCCAGTCTAGGTTTGGCATGACTCATTGTTCTCTCAGTGGCTTAGTTAAATGTTATTTTCACAAAACTCCCTTTAATAGAAAACTATTTTTCTTTTTGTTGTTATAGCTTCTGCTTTTACCTTTTCATCAACAAAACATAGCAACTTTAGAATCAGATTGAGTAGAATTAGACTGGAGCTCAAATTCTTCATGTCTTGGTAATACAGCAGTGGCCTATCAAGAGCCAGAGTGGCTTCTCTGCCATGTACAGGAGTTCCAAAGATCAGCCTGGGTAACTGGAGCTACTATTGAATTTATTCCTGCCTCAATGTATTCATTCAATTAAGGAAAGATGAAAAGAGAAAAGGCTGAAATGGGGGAACTATGTAGTCCCTTCCCACACTGACTCTGGACTTAGCCATGTGACTTGCTTTGGCCAATGGGGGCAACTGCAAACATGATGCAAACAAAGTCTTAAAAAAATGCTTTCGTATTGGAGTCTGCACTCTGGTCGTTCTTGGTGATCCTGTGGTGTGACCACTACTATGTAAACAAGCCAAGACCAGCCTGTTGTGACAAGAGAGACATGGCCAAGTCATCTCCATTGCTCCAGCTGGAAGTGGGCCAACTACCAAACATGTGAGTAAAGCCATCCTGGATTAGGCATTTCCAGCCAAGCCACTGGCTGACCACAGAGCTCAGATGAGCCAGCCTGGATGAGAACTGGCCAGCCAATACACAAAATCATGAGAAATGATAAATCTTTATGATTTATTTAAGCCCCCAGGTTCAGGATGTTCTGTTACACAAAAAAAGCCACAAAAAGCTAACACATATAACAGATTAAGAAAGGGCGACTAAGAGATGCTAAGATATATTAAAAATCCTGGGATATATCCCCTAATGAACTTTTATACAACACTTAATGGAACTTACTATGGATTCAATCTCATGTCAACTGTCGTTAAAATAAGTTGACATAGATCCAAAATTGAACATTCACCCTAATATTCATCTTAAAAAATTATATTTGGTACAACTTATGGAATGATATTGTATGGGCTTCAGAGGTTTATGAACCTCTGAAATTATATCAAGAATTGCATATAATTATATGCATTCTATTTTTTATAAATTGGAAAAAGATGTTAAAATCATAAAGAATAATAAAGAAATTTCTACGTACACACTGCTTAGAATATATGATACTATTTTATCATATTTACTTTGGATTTATTTTTTTATATATAAAACAAATAAAACATCAGCGACCCCCATGTGAGCCTTGAAGGCATGGGAAAAATGTATGGCTTCCCAGAGTCCAGTGTGAGAGTGTGTGTGTGTGTGTGTGTGTGTGTGTATAAAGCTTAAAACATATTTTGTGAGTAAAAAAATGAATGAGCTCAGCTGGTGGCCACACCTGTAATCCCACAAATTTGGGAGACTAAAGCAAGAGGATCACAAGTTCAAGGCCAGCCTCAGTAATTTAGCAAGCTCTTGTCTCAAAATAAGAAGAGCTGAGATGTAGCTCAGTGGTAGAACATCCTTGGATTCAATTCCCAGTAAAGAAAGAAGGAAGGAAGGAAGGAAGGAAGGGAGGGAGGGAGGGAGGGAGGGAAAGGAAAGAATAAATAGAATGAATGACAAGGAACATACCAACTAGCAGCCATGTAGCCATGGCAAGTCACAATGATTAACAATCAGCAGCAACTGACTATTTGGGGAAAAAGCACCTGCATGGAACTTCTCCAAATCGAGACGGCACCTAGAACTTTTTATTACACACTACAAAGGTTGCAACACAGGAAGACAAAAGGCCTTGGAGCTTGATGGATGGGATAGAATCACAATCAATGAAAATGGCAAGTTCTGTATGCTATAGCCAATAATAAAAGCAGAAGGAAGTGACATTGCGCAAGTGCTGGTACTGTTGGAGAAGCTGGATATACATGGAGCCTCGCCGGTTCTCTGGTGCTTGTGAGGTGAATTGGCAGCAAAGATGTTGGAGTGAAAGATTTTATACAGATGCTGTTTGTCTGAGGGGACCCTTCAAGGTTCCCAGACTCAATCTATGTAGAAACCAGCAAGACCTGGGCCAGTTGGTGGCCCTCTTCAACACAAGGTATAAGACACACAGAGTAGTACATCTACAAAAGGAAGACATGCTACATTCACAAAAAGGCATTGCACAACCAGGTCTGCCTACACCTGCCCATCTTCTGCTTCTACATCTAGTGCACCTGCTGCCTGGCAGAGATCACTTTCAATACTATACCATGGAGCACTGAACCACGCTAAACTTCCAAGGTGAGAAGCTTCTGGGGAAGAAGAGGGTACAAAAGGACGAGACCAAGGACTCCAAGCTGGAGACGCAGGTCCTGAAGAACCTGCAGGAGCTTAAGAACTTAAATCAGAAGCAGGCTGACCTGGATTTCCAAGGCCGCGCTGTGGCGGCACCGCCTGCACAAGGAGTTGCAAAGCAAAAAGAGGAAGAGTGGGCAGCCTTGGTGGAAGAAGCCAGGAAAAGAAGACTGCTGAGGACTCTGACTCAGAGGACAAGGCTGCTCCCACCCACCCTGGCTGGTCCTCCTGCAAAACCCTGCCACCACCTTAGATGAGGTCCCAAAGACCAAGAGGAAAGCAAAAAGCTGGGTAAGGCATGTCAGGCCTGGTCCTGGTAAAGAAGACAGACTTGGGTTGCAGCAGCAAGCAGGATGAGGTGGTACCCACATCAGAAGCTCCAAAGAAGGAAGATGGCTGACCCTGCACTCCAGATGCCTGAGTCATGTAGGTGTGTATTCAGATAGTGAGGATAGTGGCAGCAACTCAGGCCCCAAATAGGGCCCTGCCTAGGACCTTCCCCAGGTCAAAGGTCACAAGTCTAGCATCAGTCACATCTAAGGCCCTAGGATCTGGTGGTCAGGATAGGAAGCCTCAGCACCAGAGACATGGACAAGCACCAGCATCTTCCAAGAAAGGCCTACAGGGCCAGTGAGAGTTTCAACTCAGGTACATGGCTTCTTCCACCATCTCTAGAGCACCTCAGGGACACCAACTCCTCCTGCCCCCACTTTACACTGGGTTGAAAACTGTGACATCCCTGGAGCATCTCTCAGCAGTAACATGCAAAGAAAACAAAAGAGCATCTCTTGGGCCACCCTTTAGTATTTCTGGCATGTGGGTAAGCCTGCCCACCCTCATTACACACCTTAGGGCAGGGACCTAGGAATGTGGAGCATATACCCATCCTGCTCCAACTCCACACCAAAAAGCTGAGCAGTTCACTACTGACCACAGCAATTCTAGTACGAGCCAGGGGGAACTTTCACCTGTGCATACTTCTAGAGGACATCTTCAGTTCAAGCAATCAGGCTACATGGGATTACAATCCTGCCACCAAAACATGATAAATATGGTTACTATAGAAAAGGATTTGTAAAACGAGTGGAAAAACACTGAGCACAGATAATATAGTTGCCCCATAATTATAACTATGTAAAAACAGTGTGTTTGGATAGGTTGGAAGGAAATCCAAAGATATAAAAATAATTATTGTGTTGGAGCATAATGATGAGTGAATTCTTCTAAATTTATTTCTTATCATCTTTTAAAGCTGATACAGAGATGAATCAGAAAATAAGTAACAATCTTCCATCTTGGAGCAGGCCTTCTTGAAGAGTTCCAGAAAGAAAATTCCCTGGTCATATCTAGACTCTTAAGGAAATAGACTCTAATCCCACCCCATTTGGTGAGAAAAGTCTTTTTAGGCTGAGATTAGAAAACTTGTACTCTGTCATCTGTTCATCAAAAACCAGCTATGGGACTTCAGAAGTCATTAACCCAGCTCTAGACCTCTTTATGAAATCAGACAAAAGGGTTTAGGACAGAATTCCTAAGCTCTCTTTGGGCTTTTTGTACAGTGCAACATACGTTTTACTTTCTACAATGTAGATAATGATTATAAAGTACTATGACTTTGTATCACACATCAAACTCCAGACGCTAAAGAGTGTGAACTCCTTCAGGTTAGTTTTTATACTTAGTTCCCTGAAAAAAGGACCTCCTGTTTGTCCTCCACGGCTCGCTCTACATGATAATGCACATCTTCAGTAGGGCTAGTTTTCCCCACTCTGAGGCAGAATATAACTTCTGGAAACAGTTGAAAGGGACTTGGTAAAAATCTGGTGAGTAAGATGGATAATCAGGAGGGGCACTAACATTTTAGATTAGAAAGGAAGTAAAAAAATAGATTTTCTTATGTAGCTCATAAATGACCATTCAAAAGTGCTTTGAACAATGGCAATGACGTTGTTCCCATGATAGCAACTCAGAAGGGAGGGCCAAGTTCACTTGCATATACAGTGTAAGTTCTAAGGCTTGCCATTGTTTTAGGAAAAGCTCTTCTAGTTCTTCTCTCAAGTGTGACTGTCATAAAAATATGTTTAAAAAAAATAAAAAGCTCTACTAGAATACCCAAAAACCTTTTGCCTCTGCCAAAATAAATTCTGAAGTTGAAATTCAAAACACAATTTGTTTACCATTATTATAGAATGTGCTTACAACGCTGAGATGTTTATTTTTAATACCTTGGGCATTTAATCTTTAACCCCTCATCTACTTTGTAAACATCAAGTTCAAGCAAGGTAAATAATAAAAACCTATATTAGGGGCTGGGGACACAGCTCAGAGGTAAAGCATGTGCCTGGCATGCACAAGGTCCTGGGTTCAATTCCCAGTACCCACTGTGAAGCTCATAATACCATGCACTTGCATAGAGGTTTCAAAATATTTCGCATGTTGAAGCTGATGAAAGGAACTCTCAAATGTTCTTACTAAGTAATGAGACCCAGTCCTCATCTCATCAGGAAATGCAAAGTACTACATGTTCTTTCTTTCATTTAGTCTCACATGAGCACATGCTAACTAGGTACATATTCCAAGTCATAAAAATGCTCCCTGCTGCTCACTCACTAATCTTAAGGACCTGAAACAGATCTCAAACTCAGAGACTCTTTCAGCTGTGAAAGGAGTGATAAAAAGAGCCATCATGCAACATAGAGGGCTATGACATTTTCACTGCAGGAAGGAGTTGAAGGGTAAGAAAGAAAAGTTCAATTTGCAGCCTCACCACTCACAAAACCATCTTAACTGGTGTTTGGATAGCTACGAATAGTAGCAGCTGCATGCAGATTTTCCATTTTAGTGGCTTAGAAATTCCATGGGTAGAAAATACCAGGCAAGTCCAGTTCTTTGGGGAGACTGTGAGAGGCTGTGGACTTATCAGTAAATATTAAAGTCATTTGCTGCATATGTGGCTAAAATTTAGATATTCCTGCTAGTGAGTGAATGGGAGGAAGTGCCGTGGTTCCCAGATACCACACTGAGATTTACAATAGTGGCTGCAAAAAGCTGACCTACAGGTGAGTTTGGTCCTTCAGTGATAGCAGAACACTTTTAAAAATTGGCAGATCTAGCATAAAAACCTGGATTTCCAGTTTCTCTTGAAAAGCAAGATAACTTGGTAATATGGTCATTTGAACTATATGGCCCAGGGTCAAGTAGTGGTGGTTCTTGGGAGGGGGCATTCCATATTGACTTTCTAGAGATCGACCTCCCCTGCCCCCCACCAGACTATATCCTGACATTGGAGTTTGCAGCCACTGAGAAAGCTATAGAGCCCAGCAAAACAGTGGAAGAGATGGCCTTTACCTTCTGCAAATATCTGCTTCCCACACTCCTCCATCTCTCTCCATCTGCTGCCCCATGGGGCTTCTCTCCAAAGAGGGGAGGCTCTGAGCTGGCCATGGATTTTTCTACTAAGATGGCCCATACACACTTGCCCCAGGGTAATATCCTGGGCTTCAGTTATTTCCCTAACCCCCTGACTCCATCAAAACTTCCGTGCTTTATCGCATTCCTTTTTGTTTTGTTGGATTGAGTTATTTTGGCTAGGAGACTTCAAGCAATCTGATAAACCAATCAGTGGAAATGAATTAGGTTATCTTCCCAGAAAACATATTCAAAATGGTTTCCAGACTTTATAAACACATATCAGGCCTCACCCAAAGGAACATACCTGTGGTCAGCTATCTATCATGTTTCTGTTTTTATGTATTTGTATGCATAATATCTACAATTTATTCAAAAGTAACAAGTAAGGAAAAGAGAAAATATCTTAGACCTTTTTTTTGAGATAACAGTCAATTCAGATTTACGCAAATATTTCTGCATACTTAATTCACAGAAATCCCATCAATCCCAGATTCTGGGGCCAAAACATATAGCAGGACTATGTGGGTACATCAGACAATTCATCATGGGTCCATCAGACAATTCATTCTGGTCACGGCCACAAAAGTTAACTTTCTTAGCAGATTGCGAGAAAGGCATACTCTATGAAGAAAAACTTAGATGTATATTACTGGTAATTAAAGCCAAAGCAGACTTTTTTTTCCTTTTTAAGTTGTAGATGGACACAATGCCCTTTATTTATTTATTTTTTAATGTGGTGCTGAGGATTGAACCCAGTGCCCCACTTGGGCTAGCCAAGTGCTCTATCACTGAGCTACAACCCCAGCCCCCAAAGAAGATTTTTAAACTCTCCTAAATGACATTCACTAAATTATGAAGATATACAGAGGGTTTTTCTTTGTTTTGTTTGTTTTTAATTTCTTCAAGCCTCCTGAAGAAGAAGATACGAAGAACTATTGCTGGTAGTGTTCTTGGTTTTCCCAAGATGAACAAGTGTCCCAAAGTGAGTGTTCAGGAGGAAGATATGAAGTGAATTACAAATTGTACATTGTGTTCATGATTCAGAAATGACAGTCTTCCTTATGAGTCACAAGTGAATAATTCTTGGTAGGGCCTTGGATACAGGTGGAGAACTTTTCTAATGCACTAGCAGTCTTCCAAAGAAACTATGCACACACACACACACACACACACACACACACACACCAGTACAGGTGCCCTTCCCATGCCTGGCCAAGGACCTCTGCTCCAGGCTCATTTGCAGCCACACCCACTGATGGAGATGTCCCTTCCTTTCCTGTTCTAAGCAGCTGAGAGACACACAGGGCAGGCCCAGGCGATGTGGAACACAAAAATGAAGCTTCTTTTGGCTTGATGGACTCTTACGTAAACTTTAAATATTAGACCTATTATAACTGGAGTTTCTCATTTTTTAAGATGTTGATGCTTTGTTCTAAGGAGACATCACATATGTAACAAACGATTTTTCAAGTCAGGGAAGAAAGACTCATTAAAATTTTGGCCACATGACTCTGGATTGGGGAGATCTATCAATGGCACATCTCCCATTTCAGAATAGCCAGCAGTTTCAACTTTTCTGTCAGTGAGCTGTGTCCTCAGCAACCTTATCTGATGCACAGATAGTTTCCCGGAGGCCCATGACATGTCCATCTGTGCTGATGGCAGGGAGCCATCAATAGGTAAGTCACACTCTGTCCTCTGATAAGTCAACTCTGGAGAGGACTCTACTTTAAGACATGCCTCCATACATCCACAGACCAACCATCTACTTCAACAGCAAACTGACCAAATTGACCATGACATTTCTGAGGTCTCCAAAAATGCACCCCCAACTATGTTTTGGTCTGCCCAACAAGAAAAATGAGTTAAATGAGAAAAAGTTAACTTGTCAAGGTACAAAGTAGTTAAATTCAGCAAGATTGTTGAAGCTTTTGACATAAACACATTGATTTTTTTTTTTTAGAAATATTGAACCATGGAAAATAATTACAGCAATCCTAAAGTACTCGAACTATCACGTTGCCTAAATTCACATGGCCTGATGCCCAATTAAGTAGTTCCACCCAAATACACAATAGACGTAAATGATTTTCTGTGGGGGTTCCAAAAATAATTTAGGGTAGGCTGACTGCTTAAATCTTTAAATCGGAGGAGAGAGTTTATTTATAGATAAAGTATTCTCTTAGGAGCAAAGGTGACATGGATTTGAACTACGTAAAAAGTAAAGCTTCGGTCCAGGGCATCTTTTAAAGGTTTTGTTTGTTTTTGTTGGGCTGATATGGAGGCTCTGATGGGCCTTAGCTAGAGTCCTTCAAACCGGTCATGTGGGATATAGATTTTTAAATGTGAGCTGTGCTGAGTATCATTTTGACTTAGCTTCACTTTCATAGTCATTAAACAACCACGAATCCGAAGACGGTTCATCCACCTAAGCAGGGCTCTTTGAAAAGAGGCAAGTGTGGAAACTATGAAGCCTTGTAGAACTCTTTTTTCTTTTTCTGAAGGACTGCCAATCTCTTGAAAATAGAGTCCTTGCTTTTGTGCCTCGGAAGGAAAACTACACCACACCAAAGCTCAAGGGATGTGGCTAAGGTTATTGGGAGGGAGGAGGAGTGTGGCCAGGCTGGGGACTTGGGGCAGCGAAAAAGTTACAAACGGGTAAGAGAAAGCGGCAGCCAAATCCGTGTGTTTCCAAAGTGCCAAAGGAAAAAGGAAAAGAAAAAAAAAACTTGAAAAAAAAAAAAACTGAGGACTTTTGGCGTGCAAACTCAAGAGTTTCGGTCACCTCGCACTTGGGAAGGGGTGGGGCCCTCCACGGGTGGTGTTTACTCGGCCTCTTGGGCGCAAAGACCCCAGCGGCCAGCGCGTCTCGCCGGTCCAGCCAACGTGGCTCCAGCCTGCGCCCGGATCACTTTCGCTCTGCGCCCGCCGCCAGGTGCTCGCCCTACCTGGCGCCCCCGCCTGCCTTTGTGCGGCGCGCGGTCCCTAGCCAGGGCAGGCCGGGCCGCCTCCACCGGCGCGCGATGCCAGGAGGGACAGCTGCGGGCACTGCCGGCCACCGACCAGTGCAGGGGAGGACAGCGAGCCGCCTGCGCTGGTGCCAGCGGGCGGGAGGGGGACGGTGGGGCTGGGAGGGGGCGCAGCGGGCCGACTGCGGCGCAAAAGTCCCAGCGAACCTCGCCCGGGATGGTTAGGACCCGAGGGGCACAGGCAGCTGCCCCAATCTTTCCAGCAGGGAGAAAGGGAACCCTCCCGTTGCCGTGCCCCTGAAACCAGATGTGCCCGCACTCTGGCTTCCGACAGCTGGCAGCCATAGCAACCCGGCCACAAAAGTTTCGCGACGCAGAAAACGACTTGAAAGAAAGTTTTCTTTGGCCCCTCGAGCCTTCTCCCCGAGCCCGGGTTTACCGAAAGTAGCAGGAAATCAGAGCTCGCAACGTGCCGACTCCTGCGTCCACCTTCTCCACCCCTGGCCTGGGCAGCGCGCCCAAGGTGGGTGCCTCGTTGGACTTCTAGCCCCTTTTCAAGATCCGCGTCCCGAGACGCAGCTCAGTCAACTCACCATGGTGACTCGCGCCGCAGTCTCCCCTCTGCCGGGTCCGGCTGCCTGGGAGCTGGGACTGGAACGCAATCTCTGGGCGAACTTCAAAAGTTGTTTCCCCTCGCCAAAAACAGGCTCCCGACACCCAAGCACTCACAGGAGCCAATGGGAACCCAGGGGGGACTCCATCCAGGCGGGATTCGCGGGTCTAGGTGAGGGCGAGACCGGGACGATTCAGCAGTCGGAGTGCATGCTGCAGAGGGCTGGGGTCCCCTTGGATCTGGTGATCGCCGACCGCCTAGATGAGTCCGATGAGCTCAGCGTGTGTGCCTGCCTAGTTCCCCTGGTTCTCTTCTCTTTCTTCAACCACTTAATCCGTACTCCTCTGGCTCAGCCTCGGCTCGGGCCGGGCAATCTGTCCATAAATGGAGAATTCAGCTCAGGCCCGACCAATCAGAATTTGTTTTCGAAGCGTCACTCCTCAGGGAAACCCAGTAGCCAACAAGCCTGGAGCTGCTGGAGTTTCCAAAGACCTCTGGATCCTGTAGTCCTTCTTCCTCGCCAGCCTGCAAAGAAACCTGCGGACCAGCTCGCCTCTGGTAGCAAGACCTGAATTGTTAGAATTGTTAAGAAGAAAATTCCCAGTGAAAGAGAAATAAAACTCTCAGTTTTTTTTTTTTAATGTGAAGGTTAGAATAGATTTGACTTCCAAGCTAAAGTTGCATGATTTTCCTAGAAGTTTTTTTTTTTTTTTAAAGGAAATATTTTATCAGCATTAAAGATCGGAGTTGTGGCAGCCCAAAGAAAATCCTTTTTCTTTTCTGGATTGTGAGGAAAGTAAAAAAAATACCATCCCCCTGGCCCTCCTTTTACCTAAGTTTCTTGGAAAACCAAGGAAGTCCCCACCCCACCATCCCCGAAAGTTTTGATGGTGAAGGTACGCTTGCATTGAGACGGGAACCGGGCAAAGAGGCGGGAAGTGTCGCATCCGTCCTTAGTTGACACAGATCTGATGGAAACGCAAGGGCAATCAGCGCTGTGGACGTTCATTATTCCAGAGTATCCAGTTTCAGGTATTCAGGAGGACAATTAAGAGAAAGTGAGGTGGGGAAAGCAGAATCCCAAAAAATAAAGGCAGGGAGTCTAATGTTATTGTCTAAGGGGCTGAGAAAATAAGCTTGGTGGATCACAACAGGGCTGTCCTCCTGGAATCTGTGGGAGATACCATTCAGAAAGGCCAAGACACAGAAAATCATTATACTTATATAGAAGCAAGAAGCATAGTGACTTATACTATGATTTACTTTATAAAATTCAATGGTAGACCTTCATTTGAACATAGGATCAGAGTAGTGAAGGATGTTAAAAATCATCTTTCCTAGAAAGGGTTAAAAAAAAAAAAAACATGGTGCATCCATAAAATGGACTACAGCATTCAGTCATAAAAAGGAATGAGGTGCTGATCCATGCTACTCCAAGGATGAACCTTGAAAGGTAATCTTAAGTGAAAAAGGTCAAGGCACAATAGTTCACATATTGTATAATCCCATTTATATGAAAGTGGAGAGTAGGGAAATCTGTAGAGACAGAGAGTGGATAAGTAGTTTGCTCTAGCCTTGGGGAGGGATGATGGGAGTAATTGTGAAGGAGTATCTGTTTTCTAATTGAGGTGACGAAAATATTCAGGAATTAGACAGCTGTGATGATTATAAAACTTTGTGACTATACTAAAAATCACGGAATTGTCCGTTTTAAAAGGACAATTTTTAAATGGTATGTGAATTGTATCTCAGTATTTTTAATGAAGGAATATCATTGTCTGAATTCTTGTAGGTATCATTTATGCAGTTAGGACAACAAATATAATTGAATGTCTACCCCAGGATGTAGGCTAGTCACCAGAGATGCATCTGGCCCCTACCCTTGCCGAGCTCACAGTTTTAGAGGTGGAGAGATGGGATAAGTTAAAAACAATAGCTGAGTGTGACGGCATATGCTTGTAGTTCCAGCAGTGTGGGAGACCGAACTGGGAGGATGCCAAGCCCTGGAGATCAAGGTCAGCCTGGGCAACATGGAGAAACCTGGCTCAAAAAAGAAAGAAAATTTATTTGACAACAGTGCCTAAGATGAAGTGGAAAGAGGAGGATGTGGGGATGTGGCTTAAGTGGTAGTGCGCTCCTCTAGCATGCATGAGGCACTGGGTTCGATTCTCAGCACCACATAGAAGTAAAATAAAGATATTGTGTCCACCTAAAACTAAATTCTTAAAAAAATAAAGAGGAGGACGTGATATCCCTTGAGTTTTGCTATATACCAGGTTGCCCAGGTACTACATGTGTGATTTCTTATATTATCAGGTAAATATAAATCTATATCTCACTAAGGGCATGACAGCTTCAAAATCCTATCAGGTCTTTTAGGAACTCATGAACATAGTTTATCAAAAGGGGAATTTGAGTTGACTAAAACACAACTTAGATTGGAAATGGGACATTACCTAAGCCACCATCCTATCCATGGTCAAGTTGGATTGACATGGGCTTCAAAATATACAGGCAAAGGCATAATCATTCCATTCAAGTTTAATCCTGGAATCAAATGAAACACTTAAAATTTCATTGATAGTATATCAATCTTGGATTTATTAAAAACTACCTTGATGGACTGGGGATACAGCTCAGTTGGTAGAGTGCTTGCCTCACATGCAGTACTCCAAGGATGTCTAAAGAAGGACTACAGGATCCCTGGATTCAATCTCCAGCACCACAACAAACAAACAACAACAACAAAAAAAAACTACCTTGGGATTATTTATATGTTGCATTATCATTTGAGGTATTAAAAAAAAAGAACTTTGTCATGCATAGTGGTGCACAATTATAATCCCAGCTACTCAGAAGGCTGAGACAGAAGGCTTACAAATTCAAAGTCATCCTGGAAAATCCAGTGAGACCCAGTCTCAAAAGGGCTGGGGACGCTGCTCAGTGGTAGAATACTTGTCTAGCATGTGTAAAGCCCTGGGTTCAATCTTCAGTATTATAAAAAAAAAAAAAAAAGGTTTACTTTTAATTGTTCTAATTTATTTATTTATTTTTATTTATTTAGGGGGATTTAAGCCAGGACCTTATGCATGCAGGGGAAAGTACTCTACCAATTGAGCTATATCCCCAGACGTCTAATAATCTCTTTTTAGTTTCAAAAGCTACTTACCAATTTGGTAAGCAAGGCTTTAATGAGGATGAAAGTTTATGTTCACTTTTCATATGATTTTATAATATAATCCCTTTCTAGATTGAAATATCTGTATATGTGTGTTTATATAAAGTATATCTAAGCAGTGGTTAGATTATGAGATTAGTGACACATAAACCTGAATTTGAAGTCTGGCTTTTCCATTTTATGGTAAGCTGTGAGATCTTAATTTCTCTGAGCCTTAGTTCCCTTACTCTGAAATAGATTTATGTGAGTATAAAGTGAAATTAGTATAAAGATGGTCAGCTAATATAATTCCCTAGTTCCTTCATGCAAACCACATGTTGTAGGTCAGGAATTCCAACCTGGGGTCCTGGGTTAGATCAGATGGACTGAGCTCCTCTGAACTGCATGCTGAGGGGTGGGAGCTGTGTGTTATCTTTCCTCCAGGGAGAGTTAAAAGTGCTCATGAAATTCTCCAAGATGCCATAACTGCCCAAATGTTATGAGCTGTAGCTCTTGCTCATATTCATTATGTTTCTCTGGGTCTTTGTCTCTAACATTATGTTTATCTTGAGGAATATAAATTAGAACTGAGCCTAATACTTTAAAAGCAGAGTCTCAGCTTAGATTCTCAAAACAGAACCCACTAATTCACAGTTTGAGTATAGAATGTGATATAGCCTATAATTTTCAAGCCCTCCCCAGCTTAGAGAGGTACATTATCAATTTTGGCTAAGGTGACCATAAATCTTGGTATACCTGGAAGAGTCCTGGCTTATGTCTTTTTCTCAATGACCATCCCTGACCCCTCAAATGATATCTCACTATATAGCCCAGGTAGAGCTCAAAGTCCTGGGCTTAAGTGAGCCACTTGCCTCAGCCTCCCAAGTGCTGGGACTAGAGGCACATGCTAGGCTTTCAGTGAACTTACTAATTTACCTTGTATTCCTAGTCCAAAAGACAAAATTTGAATAATAAATTATATGATCACTCTAGACTTTTTGCCCAAAATCTGTTTTCTAAAATACTTATCTTTTAAAATGAATATTTTAAAAAATTTCCTGATTTTTGCATCTAATTTTCAGAGGATTCAGTAATATAGTATGGACTTTTTTTTTCCCCCTTTTTTAGTATTTGGGATAAAACCCAGGATCTTGCACATGCTAAGCACATTATCTACCACTGAGTTACACCCCTAGCTCCAGATATTTATTCTTATTGAAGGCCATAGTAGCTATGAACAGGAAGCAACTTTCATAATTGTAAAACTTATTCTAGACACATGATGGAGCTATTCAGATGAGACTTTGTACATACCTTTGTACATGATTAATTGCATTTTATCTAGGACTGAATGAAAAGGAACAAAGGAAGAAAGCAAGCTGAATATAAATAAAAACAAATCTATCAATGAAACAAAACCACCACTTATACATTTTAGAAAACAATCAGCAAAAATATAACATCAGACAGTAAAACTAGTTTCCATGTCAGTACTACAAAAGAACATTCCCAATGAATTCACAATAACAATTTAAGGAAAATTTTGTTAGCTACCTATGGTGGTACCTACCTGTAATCCTAGCTACTGGGGAGGCTAACACAGGAGGATCCTAAGTTCAAGGACTGCCTGGGCTACTTAGTGAGACCCTGTCTCAAAATAAAAAATTTTTTAAAAAGAAAGGGCTGAAGATGTAGCTCAGTGGTAGAGTATCCCCAGTTCAATCCTTTGTTCCTCTCCCCCACCCTGCAGCCAAAAGAAAAAAAGAAAAGAAAAAGAAAAGTTAGTGGGAAAATTGGGCCAGAAATCTTTTTTTTTTTAATATTTTTTTTAGTTGTAGGTGGACACAATATCTTTATTTTTATTTATTTATTTATATGTGGTGCTGAGGTTTAAACCCAGGGCCTCACTCGTGTGAGGCAAGCACTCTACCACTGAGCTACAACCCCAGCCCATGGGCCAGACACCTGTAAGAAGACATTAATGAAGCAGATAGTTGGGTCACATCACTGTGAAATATCCTGTACACTCCCTGTATACTCTCTTTTTGTCATAAACAGGCACCGTTTATTAAGTTCTCTGGGTACTCATTTTTTATGGGATGTAAGAATGACATTTGGGTCCGGGACTATAGCTCAGGGGTAGAGTATGTGTTTAGCAAATATGAAGTCCTGGGTTTGATTCCCAGCACCACAAAAACAAATAAATAAGAGAAACAACAAAAAAGTCAAAATAAGAATGACATTTATATAAAGAGGTTTAAATCAACTTTAAACATTCTTTGTTTTTTCTAATATGTTGATTTGAAAATGATATTAAAGAGAATTTCAGTAGATAAGTAATATATTCTTTCTAACTAACATGTTTTGCTGTCATATTTTTAAAAATTTTTTTAGTTTTATTTTTTAGTTGTTGATAGACCCCTATTTATATATTTATATGTTGTGCTGAGAATTGAACCCAGTACCTCACACATGCCAGGCAAGTGCACTATCGCTGAGCCCCAGCCCCAGTCCCATGCTGTCATGATTATTTTATTGAAATAAACAAATAGAAATTATTTAACCATGCTTGAATTAATAGCATGTCTACATGGAGTATTATTTTTTTCTGATTTAAATCAATATTGTCTTTCTTTTTTCCTTTCTTCTTCTTCTTTTTTTTTTTTTTTGTACCAGGGATTGAACTCAGGGGCACTGAACCACTGAGCTACATCTCAACCCTTTCAATTTTTTATTTTGAGACAGGATCTCGATGAGTTGCTTAGGGCCTTGCTAAGTTGCTGAAGCTGGCTCTGAACTTGCAATCTTCCTGCCTGGGCCTCCCCAGCTGCTGGGATTACAGGCGTGTGCCACCATGCTCAGCTCCAGTTTCATTTTGATTTTAACATTCATAAGATAAATACTGATTGGACTGGGGAAGTAGCTTAGTTGGTTAAGCATTTGCTTAGCATTTGTACGGCCTTGGATTTAATCCCAGTACTGCAAAAGAGAGAGAGACAGAGAGAGAGAGAAACACAACACAACAAAACAAAAACCCTGACCATTTGCCACCTTTATAAAATCTTTCTTTTTTCCCCTGCCTTCCTCCTTTGTGCTTTGCAGTGGTATGAATTTAACTTATGACTATTACCAGTCACGGTGCTCGTGATCTATCATGGAATAAGGCGGTCCACAGAAGCAAGCTTTGCAGATAACTAAATCTCTTGCACACCTTGGTTTTCTTTCTTCTTTCCCTTCACTGCCGTTTTTGCTTTCTTGTTGGATTTTGTATATTCTTATAAGTCATAGTAAATCTTTGCTGGCAAGGCATGAATCAATAAATACATACATTTTAAATACTGAAAAGTAACAAATCACTCAATGAACCTTGCCTTCTTTAAACACCAAGGCTTTTTTTTTAACTTGAAGGAAAATTTTTTTCTGAAGCAAACTGCATGCTTCATTGCCTTCTGAAAATATGCTGAATGTCAAGCAGCCTTTACTTGAAGACTCAAGGTCATTACTGTACATGCTGATTATTGTACAGACTTGTATACAACCAAGGTCCCTGAGAACCATTGAATGAAATGAGTGTTTGCCCCTATATTTTGTAGTTCTAGGCTGTTTTGCTTGTATAGTTCTTATTTATTTTTAAAGTCATATCCTTAGTTGTTAGAGACTGTTTTCTCTTGTTATCTGTTGTTCTAATTTAGTCTTTTTCAGGAACAAAGGCAGAAAAGCACATGAATTGTTTTTGGGGAAAATTTTTTTAAAAAAGATGTACATGCAAGAATGTGGAGGAAAAGGCACACTCATACATTGCTGGTGGGATTGCAAATTGGTGCAACCAATCTAGAAAGCAAATTCCTTAGAAAACTTGGAATGAAGCCACCATTTGATCCAGCTATCCCTTTCCTCCGACTATACCCTAACAACTTAAAAACAGCATACTACTGTAATGCAGCCACTTCAATATTTATAGCAGCACAATTCACAATTGCTAAACTATGGAACCAACCTAGTGCCATTCAATAGATGAAAGGATAAAGAAACTGTGGTACATATACACAATGGAATATTACTCAGCATTAAAAGAGGAGAAAATTGTAGCATTTGCAGGTAAATGGATGGAGTTGGAGAATATCATGCTAAGCAAAGTAAGCCAATCTCAAAAACCAGGGGCCAAATGTTTTCCCTGATAAGTGGATGCTAATCCATATGAAGGGGGTGCATGGGATAAGTGGAGGAATTTTGGATTGGGCAAAGGGGAGGGGGGAGGGGGCAAAGAAGTGGGAAAGATGGTGGAATGAGGAAGACATTGTTACCCTAGGTACATGTATGATTGAACAAATGGTGTGACTCTATTTCATGCACAACCAGACAAGTGAAAAATTTTGCTCCATTTGTGTACAATGAATCGAAGAGCTTTCTACTATCACTGTTCTGATTAGAACTAATAAATAAATAAATTAATTAATTTAAAAAAAGATATGCATGCTTAGGAGTCCAGGAAACACAGAAAACAAAGGAAGGTAGGACTGCAGGTGCCTTTTGCCTTCTCTGGTTTTGTGGCTTCTCTGACCCTAGGATGACCTGTTAGTGATGTTGCCCATGGCTCACTGGAAAATTCCCTCTTGGCATCTTAATTCAATCTCCAGGGAGAGAAAGACAGAATCCAACTCACTCTTCTCAACCTTTTAAATCATGCAACCAAGGTCATAGGTCACTAGCAAGCCCAGGAGGGCCCTGCTCAGACCAGGTGTCTGTCCATTCACATTCCAAGGAAATGCTGTCAGAGGTGATGTCCTAAGGCCAACTATCTCATTAAAAAGAAATGGGGACTAGGGACAGAGTCTCCAGGGAGGGAACAAGAGTAGGTACTTTAAATTGAGGGCATGCAGCATTTGCTGACTGCATCTGTCTGTTGCCTTGATTTATACGCAGCTATCTTGGTGAGGCCATAAAAGTAGTGCCCTTCACCTCTTCAGCAGAAAAAAAAAGCATGGCCTTTACAATGGTCATTGTCATTTCACCTTTATTGTCATTCACTTATAAGTGTGTTTATATATTTAAGATGTGACATCATTTGGCCTTTATTGACATGCACTAATAAATGTATTTTCTCTATAAATACCTGTAAATATTTGTTTTTTTGTTTTTTTTTTTTTAAAGAGAGAGGAAAGGGGGGGGGGAGAGAGAGAGAGAATTTATTTATTTATTTTATTTCTCGGCGGACACAACATCTTTGTTTGTATGTGGTGCTGAGGATCGAACCCGGGCCGCACGCATGCCAGGCGAGCGCGCTACCGCTTGAGCCACATCCCCAGCCCCCTGTAAATATTTGTATATACACATAGATGTGTGTGTCTGTGCATATTTAAGATGACATATTTTTCAAGATGTTATAAATACTCAAAGGGATCTACTTTGGCTTGTTTTTGTTTTGTGGGGGGGATTTACTTTGAATAGAGTGTTTCTTGGTGTCTGTACACACCTTGTTGGCAGTGTGGTATCTAAACCACTAACGTTTCATTCACCACCACACAAACATTGCTGAGCACTCTTGCCAGCACTAGAGAAGTAGAAGACAATTCCTAATGGGATCCATTTCTTTACAGGTACATCAAAAAAAAAAAAAAATCTACATCAACACAAGAGATTCCTGCCTTCAGACATAACGTGTTCCCCCAAACACACAACAATGTCAGATGTATAAAATCTAAAAACAGATTAGTGCATTTTAAGGAGAGTTTCTATTTTCAGAGATCAACAACATAGTATAAAATTTCTAATTGTGCCTTGTCTCTTAGCTATAGTCTTAAAGTATAATTCCAGCATTTAATTGTCTTTAAAAGTTGGGCTTTTCCTTTCCAGTGAAGCAGAGTTGACCACCATTCTGGATAGGAAACTTGATGATGTGGTTCAGGCTATTTACCTATTTATGAAGCAAAAATTGTTTTCCTTATCTGTAAAAACAAAGATAACGATCATATTCTATTGTTTGTTCCCCACATAGCATTGTTATGAGTGAAAATAAAACCATATAAAGTGATCAGAACAGTGACTCACACATGGCAAGTTTTCAGTTTGAGGCCAAAGATTCACCATTTTCTGCACACCTAAGGAATTCCTTCTTTGTCTCAATTGCTTTATGTTTATGAGAGCTACGCTTCCCTTTTTCCTGCTATTTGCATTAGAATTTATCCATATGCCACTAATTTTTTAAATTTTTTTTTAGTTGCAGATGGACACAATACCTTTATTTTGTTTATTTATTCTTTATGTGGTACTGAGGGTTGAACCCAGTGCCTCACACATGTTAGTCGAGCGCTCTATCACTGAGCTACAACCCAGCCCCTCCACTAATTTTGATAAAGTAACAAGGTTAAATACAATATTATGAACAGAATTGAATAAATACTGTAGGCCCACAAAGATGATGGCAGAGGGGACCTGGACTGTGAGCTGGCAGACAGCACCATCAACAGATAGTTGCCAATGTTCCTGCAATGCCTGCTTATTATCCTACTGTCACTTAAGAAAGATGGCTTGTGTCAGGCATGATGGCACATGCCTATAATCTCAGCAACTCAGGAGGCTGAGGTAGGAAGATCACAAGTTCAAGACCAGTCTGGATAACTTAATGAGATCCTGTCTCAAAAAAAGGGAGTTGTAGCTTAGTGGTAGAGTGCCCCAGGGTTTAATCCCCAGTCTCTCTCTCTCTCTCTCTCTCTCTCTCTCTCTCTCTCTCTCTCTCTCTCTCTTACACACACACACACACACACACACACACACACACACACACACACAGGAAAGAAAGAACGGGGCATTCATGGGCAACATCTTTATCTCTATGTACGTAAAGGGTCACAGGAGATAGCATTTCCCTTTCACCATATTAAAGTCTTGAAAATCCAAAAATAAAGCCAAACACTATAGTTGGTGATAGTTGATGTCAGAAGGAATTCTTCAGTAAAGACATAGTAACAACTGAATTATTTTGTTCCAAATAGTATAAAATGGAAATAATGTGTAACTTTTACTATACTAGTGGATCTCAGTGAAAAGTGTATTATAGCACATAAAAATATCACACAACTATCCTAACTCCATAAATTTGCCTTGATAGTGTCCCAGGTTTGATAATTATTAGTAAAAATTTCATTAATAATTACTTTTTGGCTTTTCTTCTTCTTTTTAATCTTTTATTTTTTGAGAGAAGCTCTTGCTATGTTGTTCAGGCTGGTGTCAAACTTCTGGGACCAAGTGATCCTGCTGCCTCAACCTTGAGAGTAGCTGGGACTCCAGGAATATGTCATCAAGCTAGGCAATTCCTTTTCAGTTGAAAATTTGAGAGTGGGTGTGAAAGTAGTGGCAGGGGGTGATGCTTAGGAATAACCTATAAAGGTGTGAAATTAACTTTTTTTTTTTTTTTTTTTTGGTGCTGGGGATTGAACCCAGGGGCACTTTACCACTGAGCTACATCCACAGCCCTTTTTATTTTGAGATAGAGTTTCACTAAGTTGCTGAGGCTGGCCTCAAACTTGTGATCCTCCTGCCTCAGCTTTTCAAGTAACTAGTATTATAGGCATGCACCACTGCACCCCGTTTTCCTATAAGATTTTAAATACAAGAAAAGGTGATTGCACTGGTAGAAAACAAGAAGAGGCTTATATTTCATTGAGTTCCATTTTAGATGAGTTGGGCTGAAGCTATCAGAGGTTCCAGGCATTTCTAGGACAGTCTCACTAAACCTCCAGGAGATGTCAGGTCTAACATTGTGTGTGCTTTTTTAAGTCTTCACCTGGTTGTCCCTTTTCTGCTTTTGATGCTAAGCTACCTCTCCTTCCTACCCTCTCCCTCCCTCCTTACCTCTTTCTTGGCAAAGTGGTGAAGGAACAGGCTTCTTCTATATTTTTGGTGGGAGTATAAATAGCTAAACCCCTATGGAAAGCATTTTGGCATTCACTCTCTCACATTACAGAATTATGCAACCTCTGACCCATCCATCTGGTTTTTGGGAATTTATCCAAGGATGCAAACACACAATGCAAATTGACATATGTCACCCAGCATCATTGGCATAGCAAAAGATGGCAAAACACCCAAATGTCTATCATTAGCAGAATTGGTTAAATACATTAGCAGATAACATATAATAGAATTCTTTAAATTTTAAAAAGCTTTGAAAACCAGAATGAGTTGCTCTCTGAACCAAAATGGAATAATTTCCAAGATATAGTGATAAGTTAAAATAAGAAGAACAAGGCACACAATAGTATGTACTTTAAGCTACTATTTGTGCAAAAAAAACAGATATGAGGGCTGGGGTGCAGCTCAGTGGTAGAGCACTTGCTTGACCTGTATGAAGCCCTGAGTTCAATCCCCAGCACAGAAAACAGAGGGGAGAAAAAACAGAGGGGAGACAGAAGGAGAAAAATAAAGATGGAGAAATAATAGATTGGTATTTACATTTACATGAAGAAACTTTGGAAAAAAACCATGAAACTCACAGAAGAATCTGGGGAATGTGGAAGCAGGACTGGATATGTTTTATATTGCTTGATTTTGGAACCATTGTAAACATACTGCTCATAAGCATTTAAAAATATTTATCAATCAGAATCTATTGCTACACATGGCAGAATAATACAAAGGCTAGTAGGAATCTTGTAAGTGTGGATTTTGAAAGCACACGGAGGTCTTTTTGGAGTGGTATGTGTGAGCTGGCCAACTGTGAAAATTTAGACAGGTGGAGAATTAGGGAGTTGGATTTGTTTGTGAGGGGCTCATGGGACCTTTTAGGTTTTGAGATCTGCATGAGCAAAAGCCAAAATTTTGAAAGTCTATTGTGTTGACTGGAAAAATTTCTCTCTAGAATACTTTCTGAAACTGAGAAAATAATGGCTGAGAGTCTGCCTTGTTTCTTTGGGACAGTAGCAAAATGAATCAGGTTCCAGCCTTCGCTCAAGTGCAGCGTGTGATTTCTGTTGCTACTTGTAAGCTGCTGGTACTGCATCCTCAGATACGTCAGGTCTCATCCACCGAGCAAATGGAAAGTTCCTTAGACCCTGAAAATCAAATGCAAATCTATTTTAGATTTTCTTGTTTGTTTGTTTTCCGGTTTTGGTGCTGGGGGCTGAACCCAGAGCTTTCTGTCTGCTAACTCTGCTCTCTACCACTGGCCTACACCCTATCCCTGTATTAGGGCAGGATTTATCTGAAATTTCAAACGATTCAACCTAATTTTTTCTTACCTCTTTCACCTTAGTTTGAAGTAAGTGTATTGTGAATGAGACTCAGGGTTAATTATCTGTTTATGTATCAAAGTCACAATATCATAGGCCTTAGTTTTATTTCTTATTCTTACAACTCGTGCTTTATTTCTTGTTATCTTTCTTAAGAGGATGGACTGTGAGAAGAGCAGCTGAATATAGAGTAGTTGATGCCTAATGACAGGATAAAGGAAAGTCAACTTTGTTTTTACCAAACTCATGAAATTGCTCAATAATTCTAAGATGACTCATCTTAGTACTTTAAAATCACATTAACCCTGCTGCCTTGAAAATAGTGCTTTAGGGAAGTGGATCCAATTACGTTAAAACCTCTTTCTTCTCTCTGACACACACACACACACACACACACACACACACACACACACATCATTTATATAAAGAATAAAAGGGCTTCAAAGGAAATATGACAAATGTTTAACATTGATAGGGTCTGGGGTAAGACCATGAAGATCTTTATTCTTTTATTTTTTAAAAAATATTATCCAAATAGTATTTAATGACTATGAACTTTTTTTTCCCAGTACTGGGGATTAAGCCCAGGGAAGCTCTACCACTGAACTATATCCTTGCCCTTTTTATTTTGACACACGGTTTCACTAAGTTGCTCAGGTTGACAACTTGTGATCTTTCCACCTCAGCCTCCAGTGTTGCTGAGATTACAGGTGTGTGCCACCACAGAGGCACAACAAACCATTTTCATCACAGAAACAGAACACAAAAACAACCAGAGCATACTTAAAAGCAGGGTTTGGTGGGCTGAGGCCAGTATGCAGCTCCTTTCTCCGCTCACCTTCTACAAGGTCCAGGTGAACCTGTGGCAGCTGCTGTCTTTCACCTGGAGAGATGGGGCTGTCCACTTTGAGGACTTCACAATGTCAGCTCTGGGGGAAAAAAAAGAGCTGGGCCCTGTCCCAGCCTCCATTTAATTGGTTTGCTGGCGTGCACCTGGGTCCTGTGTCACTCTTGTTGTCGCTGCAAGATTACCTTTAGGCTGGACTCAGCACTGGGTCCCATCCCTTGGCCCACCCTCCTCCAAAACAAGTAAATCCTACTACTGAAGAGGCTTGACTTTTCTCTGGGAAACTTTTCAAGTTCCTGGCCCTTCCTGTTCCTCATACGGTCTCCTGGGCCTCCTGAGCCTGACATTGCTCCCTCCTTCTCTCCACTTGTACTTGCCATCTAGTAAAAAGAGCGTCCTGTCGCCAGCCAGATTCCAACCGCCTCAGTTCTCCAAACAAGTGCCCAAAGCCAATAGTTCAATTGAATTAATCCTTCCTGGAAGCTGGATGAAGACCTTGAATTCAATTTAATGCCCTTGGCCGCACAGATGTAATGACTAGAATTTGTGTAAAACATGTAGCCATGAGGATGAGTTCTGGTCTCAGTATCCTGTAAACTCTGATTACTTTTAGTCGTCCAAACAGGGACAGTGGGACAAATATGAGTCTCTTCCGCATGAGGTTTCAGCTGGAAGCTGTCACAGCCACTTGGGCTCTCTCTTGGAAGGGAACAGGGTAGGGCATGAGGTGTCATAGACCATAAGACCAGAGTGTAAGTGGAGGCTTGCAAAACATATGTGTGAACTCTCTCTCTCTCTCTCTCTCTCTCTCTCTCTTTTTTTTTTTTTTTTTTTTTTGTAGCAGGGATTGAACCCAGGGGCATTAAACCACTGAGCCACATCCCCAGCCCTTTTCTGTATTTTATTTAGAGACAAGGTATCAATTGCTTAGGGTCCTAACTAATTTGCTGAGGCTGCCTTTGAACTTGCGATCCTCCTGCTTCAGCCTCCCAAGCCACTGGGATTACAGGCATGCGCCACTGTGCCTAGCTACATATTTCAAAGTTATGTTAAGCTAACAGATAATTATATAAAATATGTTCTTTCCTCCTACCTTGACAAAAATATCTTCAGGACAACCTGGAAATATAGGTTGGAAATTAGAATTCTTGGATTCCTTAGCATTGCTTGAAGAGCATGGTGGCTTGAAAGAGCCAGTTACAACTTTGCCCTAATTCTGCTTCCCTTCTTCTTCCCACTTAAGACTCCTGCCCCTCTGACATCTGCAGGGAACTCTTGCATTCTTGCATGGACTGCCCAGCCCGCATATGCATGTTCGCTCCCTACACCCACTCTTTGCTGATCCTTTAGTTTGGAGTAAACACACCAGCATCCGGGAGACTGACCTGGAAAAGGCCTGTTCTGAGCCTGGAAGTGAGCCTTTGGACGTATGGACAGAGAAGTCTGGGATCCCATGCATGGTTCATAAAAATGCTAAACTGTCCGTTCCTAATTTGTAATCTTTGAAAGCTTCTTCTAAGATGATTTGAGGAAACTCAAGTTAGCACTGTTAATTACCAGTGTTGCTGGAAAGCAGAGGGATGGACTTATTCCTTCCCTTCTCCTACTAAAGAGGGTCTTTGGGAAAAGCCCATGGTCCACCCCATCTTGGTACCCCTTGGACAGCTTTGAACATGCAGCAAAGTCCTCTCTGTTTCTTGCAGTTTTCTGCACTGTTAGGAATGATTCAAGGGGCAGGGAATTTAAAGGCAGAGCCTATCACCAGGAATCTTGTTTCCCTGATTAGGTAAAAAATGATCTTTACCTAGATGAGACAATGGAGGAGGATGAAAGGATGGCCAAGGACTTGGAAAAGGGCCTCCTTTCATTTTATCTCTGCAGTGTGTTGGGAGGCAGAGAGGCCAGCTAGATCACCCTCTGACCCTTCTCAGGGTGGCTTTGCAGGCCATGATCAGCCCTGGAAGGGATGTGGGAAGGGCTTAAGTGCTGAACTTGATGCCCCGACTAGAGGTAGTGCTGCAGTGACTCAGGCTGGGAGGGAGACAGGTATGCTCTGAACTTTGGGGTGGGGGCAGAAGGACATCAAGCCGCCTCCTTTGCCTCATCTGGGCTTCCAGTTCTAAGGTCTGCCATGAAGTCTAGCTCTTTGGGATTTTTTTTTTTTTTTGGTGGGGGGTAGTATCAGGATTGAACTCAGGGCCCTCAACCATGGATCCACATCCCCAGCCCTGTTTTGTGTTTTATTTAGATGCAAGGTCTCACTGAGTTGCTTAGGGTCCTCGCTAATTTGCTGGAGCTGGCTTTGAACTTGTGATCCTCCTGCCTCAGCCTCCTAAACTGCTGGGATTACAGGTATGTGCCACTGTGCCCAGCTCCTCGTGATCTTGGCCAGTAATGATGGCTTAAGCACTTGCCTAGCATGTTTGAGGCCCTGGGTTCGATTCTCAGCACTGGGTTCGATTCTCATTAAAAAATAAAAAAATAAAGGCATTGTGTCCAAATTTATAACTAATAAAATATTTTTAAAAAACGGAATGTGAAAACTCCAGAGGGTTAACACACACACACACACAGAGAGAGAGAGAGAGAGAGAGAGAGAGAGCCCCTTACCTCAAGGCCTAGCCTTCAAAAGAAAATGTTTTTGAGTAGGGCAGTTGGAGACATGTCACAGAGAGTCCATAAATATATAAACTGACCTTCCTCTGAGTCACGCTCCTCTCATCCCCACCCAAATATAAAATTACGAATAAGTATGCTAGACTAGTTTTGAGCTATGGGTCATTAACTTGATATTGCTCTGATACTTGCATTTTCATTTTAGAGGTAAAGTCAATGGGTTGGACACAGCGGTGCACACATGTAATCCCAGCAACTAGGGAGGCTGAGGCAGGAACATTGCTAGCCTCAGCAAGTTTGAAGCCAGCCTGGGCAACTTGGCAAGACCCTGTTTCAAAATAAAAACTAAAAAGGGCTGAGGATGTAGCTCAATGGTAAAGCATCCCTGAGTTCAATTGCCAGTACCAAAATGAAAAATAAAAAAGTAAAGTTATTGGAAAATGCCTCTGGATCTTGAAAATAAATGATATAGCCCTAAATATTATGGGTGGAACAAAATGACACCCAAGAGGGCAGGTTTCACTGTGTTTCCATCAGATTGTTCTTAGGAAGCCATAGTTCACTCCATTCCTTAGACTATCGAGAGTCTGCAGTGTTTCCATTATGAGAGGGACTTGCAGGGATAAGGAAGGGATCGGGGGTGGCAGGTGGCAGAGGATAAAGTGTAGTATTCTATTGATAGAAGCAAGATATAATAATGAAAATAAACCTTGAGGTAGTTAACCCAGGACCTTCTTACTGGAGTGTAAACAGAATCCTTTTGCCTACTTATGCTCAACATGACTCATGAGAGAACACTCTCTCTGATAACCAGTCTGAGAATCTAACCCAATTCTATAACACTTCTCTCTCTCTCTCTCTCTCTCTCTCTCTCTCTCTCTCTCTCTCTCTCAACCTTCAACTTAGATTCTGTAACATCATACATCACAAAACCAAGTCAAACTCTAGCTTGACTTTTACAAGAATATAAACTGGCATCCATGTAGGCTTTCTAGATAGAATATAGGACATCTGTATTTGTATTCTCTAAATCTAGCAACCCTATATCCATGTTCCAAATCTTCAATCTCCTCCAAATTTCTTCAGTAATGAAAGCTCCTAAATGTGTGGAAATGATAACTCATGGACATCTGAGTCTTAGGCAGATGTTAGATGGGATCCTACAAAAAAAGACAAGAAAATCTCCAGTCAAAATCTAGAAAGCCTTGATAGTGGAAGGAGATGGTCATCATTATACAAAATTCATGTATGAAGATATACATGAATATACAAACAGAGATTTGATAAATTGTGGTACAAAGGTGTATTAAGAATTGCAATGCAAATATTATGAACGTAATGCACTCCTCTATTGTGATGTATGTAAGAAATAATATAAAAATAAATTATTTAATTTTTAAAAAAAATCTAGAAAGCCTTGGGACTGGAGCTGTGGCTCAATGGTGGAGCACCTGCCTAGCACATGTGAGGCACTAGGTTTGGTCCTCAGCACCACATAAAAATAAATAAAGGCATTGTGTTCATCTGCAACTTACAAAATAAAAAAAAATCTAGAAAGCCTCAAGAATGAAATTCTGCCATTTGTGGCAAAATGCATGGACATTATGTTAAATGAAATAAGTCAGGTACAGAAAGACAAATTCCACATGTTCTCACTCATATTGGAAGCTCAAAGAATAAGTCTTTAGGAAGTAGGGAGTAGAATAGTGGTTATCAGAGACTGAGGAGAGCAGAGGGGAGGGAGGGATGGAGAGGGAGTGGTTAGTGGGTACCAGGGTACAGTTGGATAAGAGGGAAAACTCCTAACGTTCTATGTAGCACAGTAGGGTAACTACTGTAGACAACAATTCGTTGTATGTTTCAAAATAGCTAAGAGAGAATTTTGAATGTTCCCAACACAATGAAATGACTACCATTTAAGGTCATGGATAAACCAATTACCTGACCTAATCATAATGCATTGTATATATATTTTGAAATATCACACTGTACCCTACAAACATGTACAATTATTATGTGTCAATTAAGTACTTATAAAAGAAGAAAACTAAAACAGCTCTTCTAGCATAGTAAACTTCCTTCCTGATCATATATGTGCCTATATCAGAAAACCTGTTTGACTACCAATCAAAAAGGAAAGCTCCTGAACCAATAGATAATAATGCACACTCAATGAGCCCCTACAATTTGCAGAACATTGTGTTAGAAGCTTTAAGTACCTCATCTCATTTCATCCTCATTATGTGCTTGAAGATACCCATTTCCTATTCTTTAATGTAAAGATGAGAAATATGAGGCTTGAAAATGTTCCTGGGTGTGGTGGTGGTGCACAACTGTAATCCCAGCTACTGGAGAGGCTGAAGTGGGATCACAAAGTCAGGCAGGGCCAACCTGGGCAATTTAGTGAGACCCTGTCTCAAAATAAAATAATAAGGGGCTGGGTATATAGCTCAGTTGGTAGAGTGCTTTCCTCCCATGCATAAGGCCCTGAGTTTAATTCCCAGCACCACAAAAATAAATAAATAAAAGAATAAGGCCTGGGGAAATAACTCAGTGGTAGAGTGCTTACCTATTATGTGTAAGGCCCTGGGTTCCATCCCAGTACTGCAAATCAAAATAAAAAGGGCTGGGGATGTACCAGTGGGAGAGCACCCCTCTATTCAATCCCCAGTAATGAGAGAGAGAGAAAGGTGGGGGGCTAAATAATTTGTCCCAGGTCACTTGCTTGGTAGAAACTCTGGTTGACTTGACAATAAGGCAGCTGTAAGGTTAATTTTCTAGGAAGCAGCTGAGTCTAGAGGTTGGTCCAGAGAGCGGGACATGGTGATGAGGAGCCAGGATCATGGTAATGAAAACAGTGATAATGGTGGTGATGGTGGTGATGATGGTGATAATGGTGGTGATGGTGGTGATGGTGGTGATGGTGGTGATAATGGTGGTGATGGTGGTGATGGTGGTGATAATGGTGGTGATGGTGGTGATGGTGGTGATAATGGTGGTGATGGTGGTGATGGTGGTGATAATGGTGGTGATGGTGGTGATGGTGGTGATAATGGTGATGATGGTGGTGATGGTGGTGATGGTGGTGATGGTTGGTGATGGTGGTGATGGTGGTGATGATGATAATAATGGTGTGATGGCTGACATTCCTTGGGGATATATGTGCCAGTGAATGTGCTGAGTATGCTATATGCATCAACTTATTTAATTATCACAACTGTCTTTTCTTTTTAAAAAATGTTTTAGTTGTAGATGAACACAATACCCTTTATTTTATTCATTTGTTTTTATGTGGTACTGAGGATTGAACCCAGTGCCTCTCAGGTGCTAGACAAGCGCTGTATCACTGAGCCACAACGCAATGAGCCATAACTGTCTTTTCTGATTGGTACTCCTGCTAATGTCGTTTTCTTATTTAAAATTTTTTTCCCTGTTTTGGGGATCAAACATAGAACCTCATACATTCTAGGCAAGTGCTCTATCATCAAGCTAAATCTTAGGCCACCAAACTCCATTTTAAAGATGAGGGGTGCTCGGGGTGTGGCTGAGTGGTAGAACATGTTCTTAGCATGCATGAAACCCTGGATTCAATCCCCAGAAACCAAAAATTAAACAAACAAGCAAATAAGTAAGAAAGAAACATACACTCTTGGTCTCTGGTTTTAATACTGACTCTACTGTTAGTCATACTTTATTTGGTCTCCTTAATCTACCTACTGGGTTCTCACCATCCCATTCCCATTTCTCCTGTTGCAGATCACAGAACCCACTTGTAGACTCAAAGAGATTCCTAAAACATTAACTCTATGGCCGGTTTATTGGTTCTTGGAAGTGTATGGTAAAGCTTTGGTAGGCAAATGTCCAGTTAACTAGAGTTTTTACCTTAAATCTTGTGAATTTAGTGTTTCATGTCTTGAAATTTTACACTGTTATGGTTTAGATGTGGTATTCCCCAAAAGCTCAAGTGTGAGACAATGAAAGAAGATTTGGAGGGGAAAAGATTGGGTTGTGAGTGTCTTAACCCAATCAGTGAATTAATCTCCTGATAGGGATTAACTGAGTCGTAGGTGAAGTGGTAGGGTGTGGCTGGAGGAGGTGGTTCAGTGGGGATGTGGCTATGAGGTATATATTTTGTATCTGGAGAGTGGAGTCTCTCTTTGCTTCCTGATCACCATATGGACTGCTTCCCCTCAGCCACACTCTCCTGCCATGATGTCCTGCCTCATCTCAGGCTCCCAGGGATGGAGGTGGCCTTCTATGGACTAAGACCATGAGCTCTTAAATAAGCTTTTTCTTCTCTAGTTGTTCTGGTCAGGTCTTTTCACAGCAGCGAAAAAGCTGACTAAAACACACTTTTAGGGCAAATTACTCTGAAGAGTTGACACATATCCAGAAAAACACTCTGAACAAAAATCATCTCAATTTTATTTTCAGAAAGCACTTGGCTTTTGCTGACCATAATTTTAGAGAAACTCCCAGACACTCAAAGACAAGTTTGACCTCCTACCAATTTGGCAAAGCTGGTTTCTGTCCAATGATACAATGCCACAGATCCTTATGTGGGAAGAGCCCCCCATTGCTTTGATGCAAGTTCAAGATTGGGAAGACAAATGGGAAAGTGAATACAAAACTTTCACTCTTGCACTTTCTCCTTATCCACCTCTGCAATATAATTCCCCCAAACTCAAAGAAAGGGATTAAGACTCCAAACATTTCAAAAGCCCACCATCTTCTCTTGAATTGCCCTAGAAAAACATTTCTCTCACTTTATGTTAGTCAGCTTTCTATTGCTGTGACAAAATACTGGAGATAAGCAACTTAAAAGGAGGGAAATGGTGGGGGAATATATAGCTTAATGAATGATAGAGCATTAACATAGTTTGAGGGGAGGGACACTGGATTCAATCCTCAGCACCACTAAATAAATAGATAAATAAATAAATATGGGCTGGGGATATAGCTCAATTGGTAGAGTGCTTGCTTTGCATGCACAAAGCCCTGGGTTCAATCCCCAGCACCACACACACACAAATAATAAATAATAAATAAATAAAAATAACAAAATCAAAAAAATAGAAGATATTTTAAAAAAAATAAAATAAATAAATAAATAAATAAATAAATAAACTAATTAATAAACAGGGGAGGAAAGATTTATTTTGGCTCATGGTTTCAGAGTCTCAATCCAGGGTTCCTTATTCCTGTAGCTTTGGGCCTCTGGTGGCACAGTACATAATGGCAAGAATGTGTGGCAGAGTAATTATGGCAGCCAGACAGTGAAAGAAAGGAAGAAAAGGGGCTGGCGTCCCAATTCCCCTTCAAGGGCATGTTCCCAGGGACCTCACTTCCTCCCACAAGGCCTCACCTCCTGAATCCTCACCACCTCCCAGTAGTGTCAAGCTGGGGACCAAGCCTTCAATACTGGGCCTTTGGGGCACATTCAAGACTCAAACTATAGCACATTTCCCTCTTCTCTCTGTCTTCAAAAGGCAATTCTGCTTTGCCTGGGAGTGTGTGGTGGATTTGCTGCCCAGGGTCTCTGGCTGTGCTTCTAGAAAGGGTGCATGAGAAGGTAGTGTCAAAGAGGCAGAACATGATGACTGAGAATGCAGCTTGGGGTCTGGGCCACCTGGGATGGAACTCCACTCTAGCATGTGCTTATGTGTAAGCTTCAGCACTTTACCCTCTCTCTGCTCAGCTTCCTCATCAGTAAAACTGGGATGGTCATAGTCTCTGCATTACAGAGCTAAATAACACATACACAGCACATAGCAGCTTGTTGGCTCATGGTTTCAGAGTCTCAATCCAGGGTCTGGATGTATAAGCTATGACATCTGTGACTGTAACTCTCTGAGAGAGGGTGCTCCATTTTTAAAAAAATCACATTACAGCCAGGTGCGGTGGTGCACACCTGCAATCCCAGCAGCTAGGAAAGTTGAGGCAGGAGGATCACAAGTTCAAAGCCAGCCTTAGCAACTTAGCGAGGTTCTCAGCAATTTAGTGAGACCCTGTATCTAAATAAAATATTAGAAAAAGGTCTGTGGATGTGGCTCAGTGGTTAAGACCTCTGGTTTCAATCCCTGGTACACACACACACATACACACACACACACACAAAAATCACATATATCCTTGGTACCTACCATAGTGCCTGGCATATGATAAACAACCCTAAAATATTTGACCCATGTTAGCTGAAAGTGTGAGAAGGACTTTGAGTACAAAGAGTTCAGGCTGAGCTCATCCTTTCAGGACAACCCTTCTCTCCTTTACCTTTAACCCTTCCCTCAGAAGGTGCATGGGAAGGACTTTTGGCCCGCAGACTATGAAAAGCAGCTCCCCTGCCATACCAGTCATAATGTATTTCCTGGAGCCATATGGGTGGAAGTTGTTAGCCAAGGTGATGGGTGCACAGCCATTGGCAGTGGGGAAAGAAGCGTTCAGGTAGCTTCAGGGAGAAAGCTAGCTCATTTGGGCTGCTGTGGTATTATGTCTCTTATTTTGACTCATTAATTTGCATTACTTCCACGATGACTGGACATGCTAAGTTGATCTCCACCCGCTCTGCTCAAGAAGCTGGCCCTCCATACCCTCATGAGCAAACTGTGGAGTGAGGCTACTTTGTGGAGTCACTTGGCAGAAGTCTTAGCCAAAGGATTCTTTCTAGTTCTAAGTTTTGACATGTGTTTGTGCTCTTGGAGCTGAAAGAGGAGAATCAGGTGGAATATTACATGGTAAATTCACTGGTCATTTCAATTACTAAACATTTTTCTTTCAACATCTGATGATTGAAATCCAAAAATATAGCATAATTAGGATTTCAACCCTATAAGACTATCAGATTTGTCCAGATATTTGGGTATTATTTGATGATAATATTTAATTTTGTAATTTCTAGGATATTGTTTAGGTTATGTACCTCTATCTCTTGGCCTTTATCACTTTTGTTGATATTGTATTTGAAGAATTTATCAATTACAGATGAGTCATTTAAAGCAGAAACCCTTGGTGTAAACCTATGAAACACCATCACACAGGATTTGACATTTGAAAGACTCTAGAGAAAAGAGTGAATTAATCAGCACTCACTGCCTGAGTCTGTTAAAGGGTGTATCACCAAAACTCATTAATATTGCTTCAAATGAGCTGATCCACCGGATACACTCACTCCTCTAATCCTACTTAGATTCATCCTGACAATCTGTTTCTGCAGCTAATGATGGAGACACAAATGGACTATTGGGCTTTTCCAGATTGCTTTAATATTCCAAATGCCAAACCATCGTAGTTTGTAAAATCACTTTTTAATTTCCAAATACCATAACTTCAGGACATGCAGACTAGGACATTTATTGTGTGTGTATTTTTGCCTTGCTGTTTTCTGTGAGTTCATTGGTTATATTAATTGACTATCCAGCCAAGAGAGAGAAATTGCACTAGAGGGGATGGATATGGGCACAGTCCTAACTATGGCATCATTAGAGACCCTAAGCCCCAAGCCTACAGAGCAGTATTTGAAGTGGTTCCACAACATTGCCTTTGGATAACTGGGCTGGTTTTCCAGTTCCTTCCTGGACACCTGCAAGTGTGAGTTATTTGGTGATAGTGGGGCTACTTTGGAGCCATTTGCATAAGAAGAAGAGTGCATACAAGCACAGCTGTTGCACACTCTATAATCCCAGCTACTCAGTTAGTTGAGGCAGGAGGATCACAAGTACAAGGCCAGCCTGGGCAATTAAGTGAGATCCTGTAGTGAGAGAAAAAAAAATTTTTTTAAAGAACCAGGGATATAGTTCTGTAGCAAAGCACTCCTGGGTTAAATCCTGGATAGTACAAAAACTAAAATGAAATAATAAAAATAAGAAGAAGAGTACAAACTCTGGTGGGGCATACTTTGTTTCACTTGGATAAGTAACTGATAAGGCATGTTGTTTTCATGGGAATAAACACATGGGAGAGACACTGGGTAGACTAGGATGATGTATGTCTGCCTGTGACCAACTTCAAAATACCAGTGCAGTACACATCACAGAAGTTTATTTCTCTTTTACATAAAAACAAGGCAGAGGTAAGCAGTACAGAACATCTAGCAGCTTCATGAAATAATTAAGAAATAAAGCCATTTTCTTTCTAGCTCCAAGTACTACCATCCCTAGGTTACGGCTTGTATTGAAGTTGGTAACTAAAAAACAACCTTCATATGCAAATCACATCCAGGAAGTTGCAAGCAGTTCTACTTTTATATTATTGGCCAGAACTTGACCAAATGGCTACATCTAGCTGCAAAAGATGCTGGAAAATGTAGACTTTATCCCATGCACCATATGGTCAGTTAAAAATTAGAAGAAAGAGATGAGAGAATAGGAATGAGGTAGACTATTAACAGTCTCTGCCACAAACACTGAACCCAGGCACGGAAAATCACAAGAGTCCTCCAGAAAGAAGTCATGAGCTCATGCCAGAGCTATGTGCAGTGGCACACACTTGTAATCCCAGCTACTCAATTCGCAGAGGCAGGGGGATTCCAAATTTGAGGCCACGCTTCGTAACTTTGTGAGACCCTGTCTCAAAATAAAAATATAAAAAGGCCAGGTGTGGTGGCACACACCTGTAATCCCAGTGGCTCAGGAGGCTAAGGCATGAGGATCGCGAGTTCAAAACCAGCCTCAGCAAAAGCAAGGCACTAAGCAACTCAGTGAGACCCTGTCTCTAAAATACAAAATAGGGATGGCTCAGTGGTCGAGTGCCCCTGAGTTTAATTCCCGGTACCCCCCAAAACCAAACCAAACCAAAAACATAGAAAGGACTGGGGATGTACTTCTGTGGTAAAGCACTCCTAGTTTCAAAGTTCAATCCCCAGTACTATAAAAACAAACAAACCCCCCCTCATTCTTGGCCCAATGGCCCATGCCTGTAATCCCAACTACTGGGGAGACTGAGGAAGGAAGATCACAAGCTTGAGGCTGGCAATGTAGCAAGACTCTATCTCAAAAATATAAGTAAGGGCTGGGGATGTGGCTCAAGCGGTAGCGCGCTCGCCTGGCATGCGTGCGGCCCGGGTTCGATCCTCAGCACCACATACAAACAAAGATGTTGTGTCCGCCGAGAACTAAAAAAAAAAATAAATATTAAAAATTCTCTCTCTCTCTCTCTCTCTCTCTCTCTCTCTCTCCTCTCTCACTCTCTCTTAAAAAAATTAAAAAAAAAATATAAGTAAACAAGTAAGTAGATATAAAGGGCTGAGGTGTAGCTCTCCAAAGTACCCCAAGTGGTTTCATCCCCAGTATGGGGGGGACAATGCCCCAAAAAAACTTGTGCAAGAAAAAGGAACTGACAGTAGAAGAGGGGGTATTAGGGACTGGGACAGGGCCGAATGGAGAGAGAGGAGTGCAAGAGAGGCCAGAAGTAAGGATGAACATGATTAATCCACGACATATGTATCTATGGAAATAGTGAAATCCCCTGATTTGTTCAATGAATGTGTTACTTATAATAAAAAGGAACTCATGCAACCCAAACACAGTTAGAAATAAGCAACAAATTCTAATGTTCTACAGAATCGTGGGGCCTATAGTTGACAATAACCTATTACATAGTTTATGAAGATATAGAAGAGAGGAGCTCAAGTGTTTCCAAACACAAAAGAATGCTGAGGAGGATAGGAATGTGAATTATCCTGATTTGGTAAGCACATTTTATATACTTGTGTTGAATTATCACACTATAGCCCATATGTATATTCAATTAGTATGTGCTAATCTAAAATATTTTTAATTTTTTAAAAAATATTTATTTTTTAGTTGTAGTTGGACACACTATCTTTATTTTATTTATTTCTATGTGGTGCTGAGGATGGAACGCAGGGCATTGCGCGTGCTAGGCGAATGCTCTACCACTGAGCCACAACCCCAGCCCCTAAAATATTTTTAATTTTGAAGAGATGGAAATGTGAACCACCTTGATGTGATCATCACACATTGTATACATGTACTGAATTATTCCACTATATCCCCTAAACATATACAATTAAAATAATAACAAATAAAATTCAGTTTTAAAAACTCATGCAGATGCAAGGGATGTAAAGGAGGAAGGGAAGCGTGTTTCAGAGGGAGGGACAACATGTGTGAGGCCAGCAGGGAGAGGAAGCATGACCAGATGGGGAACTGAAAGATGCTCCTCTGGCTGGAGTGGAGGCAGGATGATCCACTCCTGACCCTGAGGTCCAGCCAGTCCTCGGGTGTCTAGCTCTCTCCCTTAGCCCCTGCTGTATCTGATTCTCCAGGTTTACGGTGCATGGTCATTCCCACCAGGCAGGTAAAGGGAAGAGCATATTGGACCTTGTTGGTTGTCCTGTCCTTCTAAAGAAGGCCCTCTGCTTTTTTCTCAGAATAGGAAAATTGAATTTCTCCTTCAACTGTCATGAAAATTTTCCAGTAGGCTCCTTAGAGAGGTCCCCATCCAGGGAATGTGGCAATGGAGGGAGGGCACCCTCCACCCAAGAGCCTTCTCTCTACCTCTGCATACCTGGGAGGGGAGCTAATCACCTGTCATTACTATCACAGCCCTGATCTGTGGCCTGGTCACTCAGAGATGGTAAAGGCACCTCTAAATCAGCTTGTCCAAGACTGACTCATGCTCTTATGCTCCAATGATTTTGCCTTCATGTCCTTGGTCTCCCTGAATGCCCCCCTACTCATCCCTGTGCCAGAGGAAGCAAGTCTCAGCATTGACTCTCCCTCACTCTTCACCTCCAACCCATCAGGCTCAGGTCTAGCGATTCAGCCTCTCCCATAGCATCTGCCTACTACTCTCCACCGCCACTGCCCCCGCTCTAGTCCAGGCTACTGTTGCCCTCTCCTGACACACAGCAGTGATGTAAGACAGGTTACCTGTCTTACCAACTCAGGTCCTTGTACCATGGTACCAGGCCTCAGCCAGTGTCATCATTTCACAATGAGACTGAATGTGGTGCTCCTCCCCGACTTGAAGCCAGTGGCTGCTTTCTCCCCGAGATCTCCACAGTCCTGAGTGATTAGGTTTAAGCCTCTCCTGCTCCATCACCCATCAATCTCCACTTCACCCCAGTCACCTTGTCTGGCTGTCTCCCCACACTCTGCCCTCCCTTCTCTGAGGGCTTTCCTGCAAGCTGCCGTGCTCACCCTTCTCCTGGGGAAACCCAGGCATCTTTCTGTTCTCAGCTCCAGCTGCCTTTCTGGAAAGTCTTTGTCAGCCAAGAATTCTCCTCGAACTCCCCCCAGGTTTCTTTCCTTTAATACACATGTTGGTTTATAATTTTACATTCATGGCTTCTTTAATTAATGTCTTCATAGCTTCTGGCCAAAAGAAATACAGAGGTGTTGGGTTAATCATGCAAACATTTTCTCTTTGCATATTTAGAAGGAAAGTGATCTTTTCTAATATTTGCAGATAAGAGGACTATTTTAAGTCAAGGTCCTAAAGGATTATTATTTTTATAATGGTTTTATATTAACTTTGCTCTTGCTTTTATGCTGATATAAAGTAATAAACACAAAGTTTCCAAGCATTAGTGATTAGCTATGGATAATGTGAAGATGCTCTCTTTTGGTAAGAGGAGTGATAGGGTGAAAGGGTTATTAGAATACTGTAACTATTTTTCCAGACCCAGAACAGTTCTGCTTCTAGCCCCAGCAGGGTTCTGAGGGTCCAAGGGTTTTAGGAGGGCTGCCCACGGAGACAGAGCTGGAGGTGCTGGGTGTTGGGGGCGATGGGGTGGGAAAGAGTCTCCATTTGCCTTCTTCTATCACCCACATCCCTACACTTAGGGATACTATACAAATGACACTCACCAGGGGTCACAAACTTGTGACTTACAGGCCAAATTAGTCCTTTAGATGTGTTTCATTTGCCTGTGAATTTGTGGGGGTGGAGGGAGGTACTAGGAATTGAACCCGGATCTAACACTGAGTTATGCATCCAGCCTCTTCATTTTTGCTTATATTTCCTAATAATAGATTCTTGGATTTCTCTACCACAAATCTTGCAATAAACATCTGCATATGAACTCTCCTTATGGACTAGTACAGAGTTTCCTGGAGAATACTCTCAGGAGTAAGGTGGTTTGGCTATCACATAGGTATGTAAGATCAAGTTTGGATGGCACTTTGTATTATTCAGCATCATAATTTTTGCCAAAATCTTGATTATAAAGTTCTATCTTATCTTTTATTTGGTATTTTTAGGCATCCTATTATTTTATTTTGTATTTTTAATTACATTCTGAGGTTCAGAATGACTTTGCATACTTATTAGCCATTAGGAAAAACCTAATAGGGATCATTCTGAAAATGTCTCTTGACGGTCTCTGTCCAATATTTAATTGGGTTTCCTGTATTTTTGTTTGTTGTTGATGATGATGATTTGTAGATGCTCCTTGTATATATTCTGGGTATTGAGACATTATTGGTTGTAGATATTGTGAACATCTTTTTATCTATTAACTTTATCTGTGGTGTCATCCATGTAATAAAACCCTTATTATTTTTTGGAGTCCAATTCAATATTTTTTTTCCTTATGGTTTATACGTTGGCAATCTTGCTTAGGAAAATCTTCCATAATTGAGATCACAAAAATATTCTGATATCTGCTACTAGTTTGTATTTTATCTTTTACATTTAAGTTTTTAGGTCTTTGATCCATTCAGAATTGTTTATTTATTTATTTAAGCTGTGAAGTAAAGATTTAATTTCATTTTTTTTCTACAAAGTAAACCAAATTTTCCCCTACATCACCTGTTAAAATAATATTTTTTTGTTATTGTTACTGGGGAATCAACTCAGGGACACTCTACCACTCAATTATATCCCTGCCTTTTTTTTTTTTTTTTTTTTTTTTTTTGAGGCAGGGTCTCACTAAGTTGCTCTGGTTGGCCTTGAACTTCTGACCTTCCTGCCTCAGTCTCTGGAGTCATTGGGATTACAGGCATGTACCACAGCAACCAGCTAAAAAATGTACTCTTAATGGAATTTGTGGTGCCACCTATATTTTTGCATATATCATGAGTCTGTTTCTAGGTTCTTTATTTTGTTCTATTTGTGTATATTTGTTTGTTTCTGAATGAATATACCACCCTATATTAATTACCTTGGCTTTTAAGTTGTGTTAGTATCTCATAGGGTAAGTCTTTCCTTGGCTTTTCTTTCTAAAAATTAGCTACTCAAAGATTTTAGTCCTCCAGCTAAATTTAGAATCAATTTGTACAAAAAACACTACTGGAACTTTGAAACTTTCTTTATATATTAACTTCATGAGAAATGATATCTTTACAAAATTAATTACCCAACCCCACTACCCCTATATGCTAAAGTTTCTATTAATTAAACTCTCCTAAAAATGTGTCTTAATAGTATTTCTAAATTTCTTCATAGGGTCTTATATGTTCTTTGTTGGTAAAATTTGACATATTATGGTGTTGTTACTAGCATGAACCAAGTCTTTAATTTTTATTCCACTTGCTAGTTTGTTATTGCTAATATAGAGGATCACTCCTTTTTAAGGTTCTAGCTCATTAAGTTTATGAGTCTGTCATTTCTCTGTCTGAGCCACTTAGTCTTCACCTCATGTTCCAGAAGAAGACTCCAATAGTTCCAGGGTTTCCAGGCACATCTATTCATCTATCCTTATCTTTCTGCTATGAATTGTGTTTTTTTCTTCATTTCATACATTGAAGCCCTAACCTCCAATGTAACTGTATGTGGAGATGGGGCCTTTCAGGAGGCAATTAAAACCAAGAGGGGCTGGGCATGTAGCTCAGTGGCAAAGAGCTTGCCCTGCATGCACAAGGACATGGGTTTCATCCCCAGCAAGAGGAAAAATGTTTGAAAAGTTAAATGAGATCATAAGAGGGGAGTTCTAATCTGACAGGACTGGTGTTCTTATAAGAAGAGTGAGAGACACCAGAGCTCCCCCAACCCTATGCACACACACAGAAAAGGCCTTGCAATAATACAGTGTCAAAGTGGCTATTTGTAAGCTGAAGAGAGAGGCTTCATCAAACTCAACCCTGCTAACACCTTTATCTTGGATTTTCAGTCTCTAGAACTGCAAGAAAATGCATTTCTACTGCTTAAGTCAAGCAGGCCATGGTATTTTGTTATGGCAGCTAGAGATTAGTTCAGTCTCTCTCTGCCTTGGCTTCTCTGGGTTTCCCTTGCCCCAATACTGGGGATTGAACCCAGAGGTCTTCTACCACTGAGCTACACCACCATCCCTTTATTTTTTACTTTTTAATTTTCACTTTTTTATTTTATTTAGTCTCACTAAATTTTCCAGGCTGGCCTTGAACTTGCAGTCTTCCTGCCTCAGCTTTCCAAGTTGTTGGGATGACACTGTGTCCAGAGGGGAGTGAATTGTTTCTAGAGGTATATCTCTACCAACAAATAGCCAGACAAACAAGCTCATTACTTCTCAGGGTGGGGGAAAGGGAGGCACATCTATGCATAGGGCCTAAACACAAAAGAAGATCCATCGAGAGGAGAGAGACATACCTACTCACCAGAGCAACCTGAGGTCCACAGCCTTACTTCTTTCAATTTAGACAAGGCCAAAAGGGTAGAAAGTGCTGTTCATGTTTGTGTGGAATCCAGTAATAGTTTAGTGAGAAATTTCCTGCACTAGAAGTCTCTTCTCTAAAAATCAGATCAAAAACTCTGCCAATGGATTTTCATCATACCCAGAATGGAATTCATGTGTTCCCCACGGCCAGTATGCCAACTGGTCAGGCTCTGGCCACCACCCTGAAATAATCTATCATCTGCCTCCTTTTCACTCTTTTCTGCTATACTGGCTTCTTTTTGCTTTTTGAACACACAGAGCTGACAGCTGGCAGAGGCCCGGGAACATTCTTTCCCCTCTGACAAGAGTACCCTTCCTCCAGATCTTTGCTGCTTTCGTTTTCTAAAGTTTCTGCTAAAATGTCAATTTCTCAGAGAGGTCTTCTCTGACCCCTGGAACTCTGCCTTCCAGCATTCCCTGCTCATTAGCAGTGAAGTTACAGATTCACTTGATTATTTGCTTATTGTCAGCATCTTCTACTAGAATGTAAGATCTGTGAGGACAAGGACCTTGTGGAGAACAGCTCCAGGCACACAGCAGGAGGTCGGTGGGTATCTGGTGAATAAATGAATAAGCAGGCTGGCCTGCCAAGGACATTTTGGAATTTGGGGGAATGAAGTATGTGAGAGCACAAAAGATGCAGTGGTATGCTTCTTTCCTCCGAGAACCACTACTTTATCCTGTTCATCCCCACTTCCCCCGAAACCTCAGAAAAGTGTTCTCCACACTCAAGGAGAAACAGCCTTCACAAATGGCCCAGGGACAGCAACCCCCCCCCCCATGCTTCTTTCTAGTTTTCCTACTTTGCTCCCATCAGTCAGCCTTGACTTTTCTGGGCTCATCTGGGCATGAGGGATCCATGGGCACATTCAATTGCTCAGATACCTTAGGGCAGCTGGTCTGGGACAGTCACCTATAGGTCTGGAGCTCCTGCAGCCTCCCACCTACTCCATCTGCCTAACACCACTCCTTGTATCCTCACAACATGACCCCGGAACTAGTGAATGTCACATTCAGGGACTCCTGGAAAGGGAGATTGGAACTGCGGAAACACTGGGCACCAGGACATGGGTGGGCCTGAGAGGTTGGAAGTGAAGCTACACCATGTTCTTTCCTGGTAATTCTCATTGAAAAATCCAGAATGAATATCCTTCTCCAACTCAAGAAATGAAATGATCAACATCACACCTCCTTAAGGGGCCTGCATGTTCCTATTTCTAGGACGAAGCATATTCTTTAAGCCAGGTGTGATGACAAATACCTGTAATTCCAGTGACTTGGGAGGCTGAGGCAGGAAGATCCCAAGTTTAAGGCCAGCCTGGGAAAATTAGTGAGACTGTGTCTGAAAATAAAAAATAAGAAGGGTTGGGGATGTAGCTCAGGGGTAGAGAGCTCATAATACAAAAAAAAAAAAAAAAAAAAAAAAAAATCACTTTTAGAAGCAGCAACTTTGTGGCAGTTGCTGTGCTAGTAAGTACTTTCTTTAAGTCATCTCATTTACAGAAAGTAAATTTAGTGGGCACTTTGCTTTATGCAATACAATTTACATCACCCATGTTACAGATAAGGAGATTGAGGCTGGGAGATGTGAAGCAATTTATTCCCATTTACTTTGCAAGCTATGGAGTCAGGACTACAATTTAGATGTAATCTCTATGCTATTTGGCATACCAATTTAATTCAGTTACCTTCACCAACTTAAAAAAAAAAGCAGCCTTTATATTATAAAATTCACCCATTGTAAGTGTACAATTTAATGATTTTGTAAACTTACAGAGTTGGGCAACATTACCACAATCCAGTTTTAGAACATTTCCACTACCTCAGAATGTTTCCTCGTACACATTTTTGGTTAGTCCTACTCCTACCCCTAGCCTTAGGCAACCACTGATCTATTTTCTGTGTCTATAAATTTGCTGTTCTAGACACTTTATATAAATGAAATCATCTTGCATTATCTTTTACTACAAACTGCATTTGTTTTGTGATGACTGCTTAGCTCAGTTCTCAGCATTCAGTGCAGAGATGTACACTGGGGTAGCACAAGGAAGGCATTATACCTTCACTCTGCAGGAGGCCTGGGTGGTGGGGTTTGCTTGTTTGTTAATACTCAGAGATTCTGAGGACATAGACCCAGGCTCTGCCTGGATGGAAGTGGAGAATCAGGTGGGGAAATGTTAATTTTCTCTGTTCTTTCAATTTTGAAGCCATGAAGAATAGTCTATCTGGGGTGGGGTTGTGGCTCAGCAGTAGAGCGCTTGCCTAGCACGTGCAAGGCCCTGAGTTCAATCCTCAGCACCACATAAAAATAAATAAATAAAATAAAGGTATTGTGTCCAATTATAACTAAAAAATAAGTATTAAAAAAAGAGAATAGTCTATCTTAATTCAAAGACTTCTACCCCTAATAGTTTCAGGAATGACTCCATTTAAAAATAAAATGTAGCCAGGCGCAGTGGTGCATACCTGTAATCTCAGCAACTCGGAAGGCTGAGAAAGAGGATTGCAAGTTTGGGGCCAGCCTGGGCAGTTTAGGGAGATCCTATCTCAAGATAAAAATTAAAAAATTCTGAGTATGTAACTCAGTGGTAGAATGCTCCTGGGTTCAATCCCCAGTACCAAAATAAATAAATAAATAAACAAACAGACAAACAAATAAATAAATAACAAAATGAAGTCCTAAAAGTCTAATTGAAAAATGTAATCCATTTAAGGAAAAGAAAATACTAAAAAAAAAAAAAAAGTAATTCAGTGGTGGTGGTACATGTCTGTAATTCCAGTGATTTGGGAGGCTGAGGCAGGAAGATTGTAAGCTTGAGGTCAGTCTCAGCAACTTAGTAAGACCCTATCTCAAAATAAAAAGGGTTGGGGATGTAGCTCAGTGGTAAAGGGCCTCTGGGTTCAATCCTTCCAGTACAAAAAAAGAAGAGAAAAGAAACGGGGAGGGGGACGGGGAGGAAAGAAAGATGTAAGTCAAAGACCAAAGTGAAATGAGTTGTCCTACCCCCTACCCAGTAATGAAATTCCTAAAAGATGTGCGAGGGAGACACTATTGGGTCCAATGCAGCGCTGGGTACCCCATTATCTTGACTCTGGACCTCCTTTACTCCTGAAGCCCCCTTTCTGGGGAGCAAAGTCAGAAGAGACCTCCAGAAGATTCAGAGACAAATGAAGGAGTTAACCTCCTTTCTTCCCTCCCCAACCATCACTCTTGCTCCTCTGAATGAAATTCCCATTTCACCCAGAGAACCCAAACCCCTGCTTCAGGACCATGCAGCCTATTCCAACCCTTCACACCCATTCCTCTTCCTGCCAGGAGCAAATTCTACCCCAACTCCCCACCCGCCACATACTCACTCACAGGCACTGTCTTCTGTACCTAAACAAATCTGAAAATAGCTGGTTTTAAGTTTTATTCCGAGTACCTCTAGGTGGAGATAGTGTCATGGGGGGAAGACTGAATAGAAGACTAATGACATTATCATCAAAAATAATAATGGTTAACATTTATTAAAACTGACTAGACACCGTGTTCTGTACGTTTTACCTGTTTTTCCCCTCATCTACTGCTCAAAAAAATTCTATAAGGCCAGTAGTATTACTAGTTTCGTTTTTCAAAGAATTATTACTATTATCAATACAGAAATTTTAGCATAAAACCATACACAATTATTATCATTGTTGCATTATTGGTGGTATAGACTTTTATTTATATCTGTATTATTAGTACAGAAAATATCATTAAGGGGCTGGGGATGTGGCTCAAGCGGTAGCGCGCTCGCCTGGCATGTGTGCGGCCCGGGTTCGATCCTCAGCACCACATACCAACAAAGATGTTGTGTCCGCCGAAAACTAAAAAATAAATATTAAAAATTCTCTCTCTCTTTCTCTCTCTCTCCTCTCTCACTCTCTTTTAAAAAAAAATATCATTAAGGTACAGAAATTAGTATCAGGGCTGGGGGTATAGCTTAGCGGTAGAGTGATGAACTAGCATACTTGAGGCCCCGGGTTTCATCTCCAGGACTAAAAACAAAAAAGCAAACCCCTTCCCCGCCCCCCCCCCCAAAAAAAAAAGAAAGAAAGAAAGAAAAAGAAATACAGACAGCATTAATATGGAAAATAGGATCAATACCATTATTACAGTCTCACAGAACAGACTTTATTAGTATGAAGATGTTATCAGTACTATTAAAGTATGAAAATAATATCAGTACTATTATTAATTCTGTTTTACAGAAAAACAAGGCTTTGAGAGATTAAGCTAGTTTATCTAAGGTCACAGAGGTAGGGAGTGGGGCTGCATTCCCATGACATGAAATGAGCTAATTCTTAACCATTAAGGGATACTGCTGGTACACCCCCCCCACCCCCACACCACCTTGGCTTCATTCCAGGGCAGGGATGGGTTGGGAGGGGAAGGAGGGTCTGAGCCCTAGGACTATGAGAAACAAGTACAATGACAGAAGGAGAAAGAACTCCGGATCCTTTCTGGTGACCCAGAGCCAACAGGGAAATGGGTAACTAATTAACCTGGGAAACATTCCCACATCCTGTGTTGGAAAGAAAGAAACCATTTAAAAAGTTAGAAATGAGTAGGAATAATGTTGCATTTAAACTAAACTTAAGCAGTGGGTATTTCTTTGGTGTAGATTCTACACTAGAGCTGTTCATTTGACTTTTGACAGTTATGCTGAATTATATTCCCTTATGGTTACTGTATTCTAGGGTTTTGCTCCAGAAATGAGCCCAATTGCAGTCCCACAGGGTCAGGGAGGGACATAGATGAAGCATAGGCTGGGATTAACTTTGGGAACAGTTGCTAAGGCAGGCAATCCACCAGACAGAGGGATGGGTTCTTTCTACCTAATGTTGAGGGGTGCCCAGAGGTGGACTTGATCTGAAAGAAGCTGCAGGATGAATATCCATCCACAGCAGAAACACAGTGGTATGTACACATCTTCCAACAGCTACCACTGCGTTCCCACCAAGAAAGGATGACAAGCAATTCATCTGGAAACCTGAATAGGGGAAGGAATTTGAGATTTGTATAGTGATTTTCAAACTCTACACAACAACTGCATCCACTTCTCCTTCAGAGCAGGGGAAAGACAAAAATGTAGGAAAAATTTCATAGGAATGAGATCACTCACTTCCTTCACCAAGAACAAAAATACCTCAACCTGCACTCTCCTAGGTTGGGGCTCCTGGGTGGAATGTACTGCACACCTTACTTGAGTGGGTAGGAGAAGAAAGCCAGGAGGATAGAATATTCCAGTGAAGAGTAAGGGAAAAGGGTAGAGTGAGATGGGAGAGCAGAGGAGAGGCCAGGAGGCGGTCTCTGATTTGGGTGGGGGAGGCTAACCTAGATCTGTGCTTGCATCCAATATCTCTGTTCCTCCCTGCGTAGAGATAATGCTGGAGAGGGAGTCAGAGCTTGTGAGTAGAAAGAGGAAAAGGAGTTTGGAAGATGGTGGCAATTTTGGTGCAGTTTAGTGTTTATGTTGATGAAGGAGGTTCAGGAGTGGAGCTGGGAATGAGAAAGACTTGCGGGAGCACCTCGGGTCTGAGAGGCAGCTGTGGGATATTTGTGAAGGGGAAACTTTTTTTTTTTCATTCAGAATTCACGTTCCGCTCCCAGATGTTGCTTCTTAAACCAATCCAAAGACAGTTCCAAAGAAGTAACACTACAGTGAGTTCCATTCTCTGCACTCTCCCTGCCATCTGCTGTGAAGGGACCCAGGGAGGTTCTGGGGCATCAAGGATGGGAGGTCAGAGAGTGGCCTCAGGCCTCTCTGGACTTTCCTGTGTTGGCATTAAAACAGGTCTTCCCTGAGTCCTTTGTAGGGAGAAAAAAATCAATTAATTATTTAAAAGTAAGAAAAAACCAGCTAGACATACTTTTCGCTTTATTTTAAACATATTGCCTTGAGTGTGGTAACGTGAGGCCAGATGCAGGTTAAAGGAGAGAAACTGGAGAGAGTTTCACAGTTTTGTTACACTTGCAGTTTCTTCAGGAGTCACAGTGTGCCACGCAAGGCCACTCAAGCGAAGCAGAAGCCTCCGGCTCGGTTGTGAGGCAAAGAGAGAGGGGAACTGTGGGCAGGCACCTGTGTTCTGGTCTCTATGGGGAGGAATGGGCAAGGCGGAGTAAGAAGGCTTAGAACTGGCTAAATAATCTCACTGGGCTCTGGGACATAGGGGCTACCCCTGGTTGTCTTCTACCTGACCCCAGGACAATTAGGGTGGGTTTATACTAACCCAGAGTGTGAGAGCCTAATAAAGAAGACAGCTGGAATGCTTCATTGGCTCTCAAGAAGGAGGACTGAGCTCCCCTGGCCAGCCCTTATTCTAGCGCGGAAGAGTTCTTATTTTAGCCATTGGTAGTTGGCAGTTTCCACTTCCTCAGGAAATGATTTTCAAGTCTGTGGTAGCGTAGCTACCCTTGAGTGACAGAAGGATTTCTCCATTCAGAACCACTCTTCTATGCTACAAAAATCATTCATTATCAAAGATTTGTTTTAAAACGGAAATCTTTTGTTAACGGGCATTCAATATCTTTCAGAATCTCTGGGAGGGCCATAGGGCAGGCTTTGGAGCACCCAGCCTGGAACAGGGTCCAATTACACAATGACACTGCTCTTCCAAAATATTTAAAATTCATTTATTTATTTACTTTGGAATGTTTCAAACCACAAAGAATGGAAAGAACACTATAATAAACACCCATATGTCCATATACACTAGGCCTGGTTTGGATTTTCCCAAAAGGAGATCCTGAGAGAACTTGGGTGCATATAGTTTGTTTGGGAGATGATTTCAGAAACCACAAGTGAGGGCATTCAGGGCATCGGACAGAAAAGAAAAAGAGAATAACAGTGTGTGCATTAAAGATGGTCACCATTGTGGGCAATGGAAACTCAGTCCTGCTGGGGACCTTCTAAAAACACATATAGTAGCAGCTGCACAGTTGTCTCACCAAAGGAAGATGAGACTGGGGCTTTTATCTACTGCCGCCCCCTGGGGGAGTCAACTGTCACAGTTTCCATATTGTGGCTAAGTCGGCAAACTGCCTTGTGCTGGAGAAATCTCTCTGGCAGAGAAATAGCCAGATGCATTACTTGAGGTAGAAAATCTCCACATAGCAGAAATGAAACCACAGTCTGAGGGGATGAGGGCTGGGAAAGCAAGATCACCTGCTTAGAAGAGCTGCTGCAAAATCTTTCTACCCTTTCCCATCTCTCTCTTTAGACTCCCACACCCACAGTAAAGAAATAGTATTTATCATGTTCCTGCACTACTATGTGCACCTATTAAGTCACTGAGTCTGCATAATGACTCTAAGAAGCAGATATCCAATAGCTATGGTGCTTAGAGGATACTAGAATCATTCCAAAGAGTGCCGAATAGTGCTATTTTAAAATATCACTATGTCAGAAATTAAATCTTTTGCAACTATCTGAACTTATGGTGAGAATTTTTAGATGCCAACTTAAAAATATTCACGGGGTATATAGTTTTTCAAAATTCTTTCTTTGAGTAAGCAAAGAGTTTGTAGATCACCATCCTGGATTTCAGCTTATCTTCCTCTGGTGGTACACCAGAACCACAACAGTGATTTGTGGGGGCTGAGAAGGGCATGGTGAAACAGCTAAGGCTCTTCTGTGGTTGCCCTGGGAGGATCCTGGGAAATATATTTTTAAAAGGAAAATCAAAATGAGAGATGCTATAGATAGAAAGTGAGTTCAGCGAGCTGAAGTTCCAGATGGATGAGCGCTGAATAACCAGGCTGTGCTCTCCAGCATTCGGATTCAGTCATCCCAGTCTGTGGATGCTGAGTCAGTAGCTCAGAGGCATCCCATCCTGTCATCCACCCCTCCTCCTTATATTTACTTGATTTTCTTCACGTTGCCTCCTTAGACTCTAAGTGTCAAACTTCGTCTATGATCAGTATAGCTTAAAAAATTATTTTGAGGACTCATTCTACTTTTATACCTGGTAACATAAGAGTAAGAGCTTGGACTTTGGAGCCAGATGACCATGAAGATGCTCAGCAGGCTGACAGAGAACCTTTCCTCTTCTAGAGAACCCAGTGAATACCATTCATAAAGTTTATGTGCAAGCATGTTAAGGGTACAACATGAGCCATGAGGCAGTTCTGCTGATGGATGGGTAGCAGAGGGGAGGTAACAGTGACAATGGAAAACCTACTTTATTATAGAAAAGAGAGACTGTGGGTGGGATGTAGCTCAGTGGTGGAGCACTTGCCCAGCAAATGTAAGACCCTGGGTTTGATCCTTAGCCCTGGGGGAAACAAAAGAAAAGAAAAGAAAAAGAAAAAGAAAAGAAGAAGCCTCAGATTTATAATTTATCTAAACTGAATTCATCAACAGTAACCCTAGCTTTCCCTTTTTAGAGAACAATTCTAACTTATAGGGGAAGCAGTTTGGTTCTATGAGTCTCTCTTGACTCTGTTCTCTCCAAGAGTGGGAGAGAGAGCTTAGAAAGGTTGATAGAATTTGGTCTAATCAGTAACTTAACCCAGCTTGTAAAAATTCAACTCAGTTCAATTCAGCTATTTTTACCACTAAGAAGTGTTATTTATGTCAACAACAACTGCAATAGGAAAGAATTTAAAGAACAACTTTTCTTGCTCTGATTCCTTTTTCATACCTGGTAACATAAGGGTAAGAGCTTGGGCTTTGGAGCCAGACAGCCATGAATTTAAAACTGGGCTCAGTTACTTATTAGCTGGGAAGCTTGGATAAATTATTTCAATTTTCTGAAACTCAGTTTCCTGGTGGATTTGCTTCCGCCCCCCACCCACTGTTTGTTTTGGTCCTGGGGATTGAACCCATGGGTTCTTTACTGCTGAGCTACATCTCTGGCCCTTTTAATTATTATTATTATTTTTTAAAATTTTGAGACAGGATCTTTATAAAATGCTGAGCCTGTCCTTGAACTTGCAATCCTCCTGCCTCAGCCTCCTGATTACAGGCATGTACCACCCCAGTTGGCCTCAGTTTCCTTTTCTGCACAATGAGGGTGATGTTTCTTTCTTACAGGACTCCTCTGAGGGTTCAACAAGGCCACATGTGCAAAAAGCCTACTACATGTCTATACGATGAATGATGGCCGGTACTGTCATTGCCATCATTTCCCCTCTGATCTATGATGTGGTTTCTGAAAAGACTTGACTCTAGGAAAAGAAAAAAATCCTATGTGGAAGACTGATAGAAATATTTTGGCTTGTTTTGTCTTTAGTTATAAAATCAGAAATTGATAATCAGGTTTTAAATCACTACTGGTAGATTTGCTTACTAAAATCATATAATCAGTTAGATACAGGTTGTAGGCCTAGGGTAATGTCCTAAACACAGTAGGCTTGCCATAGTAAGATGTAACGATAATAACAGTTTGAAAAATCCTTTTATTTATAAAGCCTTTATAAATATCATCTAATTCTCATAAAGACCTATGACTTAACCAAAACAAATATCAGTTTTCATTTTTTTTTCTTTTCATTTTGAAAGAAAGATAAGAGATATTGAATAACTCACATTTGTGTCTTTGTTCTTCATTTCCTCTCTAGGAACCTCCCCTCTGTGTATTAAGTTGCCACACATTCATCAAAGCCCATTTTAGCTTTCCTCTTTTCATAGTTCAAAAACTCAGTTTTTAAAAACCCTTCTATAGCATTCAAACTGTGAACCGTGTAATTTAGTATTTTATTATTCTGTCTTTCATTTTTACCTACTGGTTTCTTGGTTTTGCATGTCTATTATTTTATAACTCTGCCCATTAAGACAAGAAATCTATCAAGGGTGGGGACCATGCAACGAAAATATATTTTGGATCTCACTACCCAGTTCCCTTCCCCTTCCCACTGTCTAGTACAGAGCTGGGCACACAACAACTGCCTTGTGTATACCTGATTAATTCCCAGAGAGTTTATCTGAAATGATGGCCTAGAAAATCCTTTCCTGGATAAAAATGGATAATTATTCCTTAGGGACTGCCATCTAAGAAACAGGGCAGGGGCTGGGGTTGTGGCTCGGCGGTAGCGCACTTGCCTGGCATGTGTGAGGCACTGGATTCGATCCTCAGCACTGCATATAAATAAATAAAATAAAGGTCTATCAACAACTATATATATATAAAAGAAACAGGTCAAAAATGTTCCTGCGAGGAAATTTAATGTAAAAGGCAAACACAAGCAGGAAACATCACAGGTGCAGTTTTTGTGCTGATTCTGGTGATCCCCATTATACTCTTGTAAGTTATATGACACACCTTTGGTCACAGTATAGGTAGGGGACATCTTTTGTGGGTTTATAGCACTCTGTTCCCCCTCCTGCAGTAATGAAAACTAACTTCATTGTCTAATAAAGTTAAACAACCCTTAACTGAGGGAAGCTAAATAGCAACTGATATTTTTGGAGGTTCTCTTAAATTAGGACAGCTGAGTTTAAAAGAAAAACAAACACATTCCATACTGAATATCTGTTACATACTGTTTCACAGTTTAGAGAGAATTTTTTCTTTTGTTTCTTCATTTTTATGACATTTCTTCCTAGTACTTTATATAACTTATGTATAATCAAAATTTATAAATCTCAAATAGCATGACATATTTGGGTTTCCTTTTATAACACAAAATTCCAGATTTTTTCCCAGTGATTCCAATGACTGGGATTCCTACCACCAGGACCAGTGTTTCTCATCAATGAAGAAGACTTTTTTTTTTTTTTTAAAGATGGAGTCTTGCTATGTTGAACTTGTAGGTTCAAGTGATCCTCCTGCCTCAATCTTCCAAGTGGCTGGAACTATAGGCATATGCCACTATGCTTGGCAAAGCCATGGCTCTTGAAGACTGGAGCTCTGCCAAGTTTCAGTGGGGTCAATTCTCTAAGCTGATACTTCTCAGACTTAATTGTTTATAATGATCAGCAGGAAGTCTTGTTAAAACGCAGATTCTGATTCTGTAGATCTGGGATGGGGCCAGTTGTTGTGCATTCCAAAGGCAGTAGTGGGACCAATGCTGCTGATCTGCAGACTGCACTTTGGGTAGCAGTGTTCTAGATAGAATTGAAGTTCAATGGAAAGGCAGGTCTCTAAGAACTTGGACGAAGATGCTTGAGTAGAAGCAGATGTGATCCCATCCCTGGAAGCCAGAAAGGACATTAAGTCCTAGATGGTCCTGCTTTAAAAGCAGGACAAGCTGGGAAAGCTATTTTTGGAGGAAAGGGCAGCTTCTTCTTAGAGTTGTGTAGGAAACGCCTGCTGCCTGGGAGCTCTCCCTGGTGCTGCTTCAGACTTCTTCCAAGTCAGCTTTCCTCATAATAGGAAACTCTTTTGAGTTTCTGCTCTTCTGTCTACAGCATCATTCTAAGCCCTTGCTTGTAACTGTGCCCTACCTTGACTCTGCTGCCTAACTATACCCCATTTATTGCTAGCCTAGATATGCAGTTCTTGGTCCTGCCTGAGATAAAGTAAGGAGGTCTTTAAATTCTTATCCTGGGTAACAGATTTTCTGAACCATCAACCCCCTGCCCCATCCCACCCACTTTAATTTGATGTTCTTGATCAGAAAGGGGAAAAAATTTCATTGTGGCCATACTTTTATAAAGAAAATAAAGTAGAGGCACATAATGTGTGCCTTGCATGTAACAGGTGTTTGATGCATTCTTTTCCTTTTTTTTAATTGAGGTGAAATTCATACAACATAAAATTAATTATTTTAAAGTGTTTGATGCAGTAGCATTTAATATGTTCGTGACTCTATCCAGTTCCAAAGCACTTAATACATACCTTTCATTTGTTTTTGCTATACTGAGGATTGAATTCAGGGGTGCTCTTCCACTGAGCTACATCCCCAGCCAAAAGCTGGGCTGAAAGCAAAGTTGAAGGTTACTTGAGTGATTCATAACAAATGTCTGTCACTTATTAAATTCACTAGGCAAATCATTGACTCTTAATTCTATAAATTACTTAACTATATAAATATTTTTTCATTTTGTTTTTGTATTTGCCTATGTAGTAATGATAATAACTGGTATTATTTATGCTATATGCCAGCCACATTATATATTTTTCTCATTCAAAATTCACAACAGTCTAATGAAATAGGTATTTTTATTGTTGACTTTTGACAGAAAAGTACACAGAACCCCAGAGACTTTAATTAACTTTTTCAAAGACACACAGCTACCACCTGGCTGAACTGGGGTTTAATTCAAGCCAGTGTGATTTCCGGACTTGATCTCTTAATCACAGCACAATAATGCTTCATGTGGACACAGACTTATTATATATGACAAGTATGAATTATGGAGAAAGTTAAACTCTCAGAAAGCAAAAATTTGGATACATGTGAACCCAAGATTAAATATTTGAAACAAAAATGAGAAGAAACTAACAAAATATCAGAAATTTTACAGAGCCTTCAAAATTAAGAAGAGTTTTGCTGAAACTTTTTAAAAATAACTTAAGGGACTTTAATTATTCACCTGGTAGGATTGTAAAATCATGATTTACAACTATTATTCCCTCCTGCATCACAGATTTCTTTCCCTTCACTGAAACAATCTTAATCAAAAGGAATTTCCATCTCATCTGCAACCATAATCCAAGCCACCATCATAGCTCACCACAACAATTTCTTTAAAAAAATTTTTTTTACACTTTCTGTTGTAATTCATTCTCAAAATCATCACCAGAGTACATCAGATTGGTTGTTCCCCTGCTGAGAGCTTCCTATAGCTTATCTCCAACAAACAAACACCCCATAAAAACCAAAATTCATAACTGCAGCTTTCAGACTCCAGCACTACCCTCTAAATTAATCTAACACCCCTCTCTCCCCTCTTCTTCCAAACTCTAGTCCCACTAATCTCCCTTCTACTCTTCAAATATGCCAATCCACTCTGCACTGGCTGTCCCTTCTGCATGGGATTCTCTTCTCTATAGTTGATTTTAAATCATCCAGGTATTAGTTGAATACCACCTTCTTAGACCAGTCTACTCTAAACATTCTTTCTAAACTAGCTGCCATGCTCTGTTACCAACGACTATCACATAGCCCTTTTTGTTTTACCCATGTTCCTTATGACTGTCTAAAATTGCTTTGCTTTCTTGTTTATAATTTTCCCTTTTTGGATGTAAGCTCAATAAGGGCTACTGTGTCCCTAATGCCTAAGATAGTAGTGCCTGACATAGTCCAGATGCTCAACAGATGAGGGAATTGAGTCCCAAACAGATTAGATGATTTACTCAAAATCATCTAGTTAGTTAAGAGATGGAGCCAAGACTTCAACTTTAGTCTTTGACTCTGAGTGTTGGAGTCCACCATAAAATCCATGCAATATATCTTTAGTAGGTAATTATTTTAATTATCTGGATTATGAAAAAAGATCACCTGGCTTTTTGTTATTCACAATGCTTATAAAAATCAACTTGCTTGCTTGCTCTAAAATGTTATTATTGTTCCACAGATAGAAAGAAAATTCATACTTCAGATGAATACTCTTTGTATCTGGAAATTATTTTTGTATTAATACAATAGGCTTTATCATCACTATTCTATTTTTAATGGGCTAAAACTGACATGAAAAACCAAATACTGACTTTTTGTCAGAAAATTATTAAAATATATTTGGAGAGATTTTCTATACTGTCAATGGGTTTATGTTAACAAAATTAGTTTTTAAATTAGTGTCTTAAGTTCTCTAAAAGTGTTTCATAATGCTATTCTAAAATGGGAGAATTGTGGTTTGTTAACCACATATTTTGAATGTGTCTGAAACAAAAAATATAGAAACTATGTCCTAGAAAAAAAAGTCAGTAATAAGACTCTTAAATAACCAGAGGAATTTCAAAACAATAGTGCATGTGCTTTTAAAAATGTTCTCTGATTCATTTCCTCTGGAATTTGTTTTTTTGTGCATTAAAAAAATACATGTACTTGGGTGTTTTTTTTTTTCTTTTTTTTGAAGTTTTGGGGATTGAACCCAGAACCTTGTGAATGTTAGGCAAGCACTCTACCACTGATCTATAGCCCCAATCCCTGTACCTAGTTTATAAATTAAAAATGTTTATACCAATGTTTCTTGATTTCCCACCATTGGACACTATCTATTAACTTCCTACTATGGAAGATGAGGATTTAGTTCTCCTATAAGTGTCAGCTTCTCCTCCTTTAATCTCAAAATAGTGACAAATAATTTTTTATTAAATTAATAATTAGTAATGTGCTTACACTATGACTATTATTGAGCTTGTGTCATTTCTGAAGATTTAGAGAGCTACTCCAAGCATTCTTATTGGTCATCCTTCCTTTAGTGATGCTCAGAAAAATGCCTATTTGAAGGTTTTTTGAAGCATTATTATAATTTTCCCTCTTTTAAACTTAATAAAAAGAAAGCTGATATCTTGTGTGGAAAAAAGGTAGAGTCTGCCTTGGAAGAAGAGTCAAAATGATTTTGCTAAGGTTAGGTATTGGGTATATCTTACAATTAAATAAATTTAGTAATAAGTATCAGTGAGATCTGTTTACAAAAGAATGCTCTGGTTTTTATGTACTAGAATTACCAAATTCTGCCTCCGTGTATTGAATAGTTAAACCAGTATTAATCAGACTTAATTTTCTAAATGAATTTGGGAGAAAATAAGCCAGGGAAAACTAAGCTTCCTCTTCTGTTTTTCATTTTTGCAGTGCTGGGAAGTGAACTCAGGGCTTCTTGCATATGAGGTAAGTGCTCTACCACTGTGCTATATTCCCAGCCCAAGCCTCAAGTCTGGCATAAGAGTTCTGGGCAGAGGTCCCAGTCAGGAATAGGCCCTCTCCCGATGCCCAGAACAGAGTGGGCAGGTGGAGGACAGTCTTAAGAAAATTGAGCATGGGTTAGATTGTAGGACTAGGAACTTGGCAGTCTTTATTGTTCCAGCGTTCTTTGAAATTTTACTTTATTGTTCACAAAAACAAGCCAAACAACTGAAAGCAGGGACAAGAGAATTATCTAATGGTGGTGGCCATTGACTCCAGCCATTGCTGGTAACATTCATCCTCAGAGATGTCCACTGGAAGGAAGAATGACTTCAACCTAAAGTGGAAGTAGAGAGAATGTGGTGGTGATGCCACTTCCACTTTTCCCACAGCACCAAATACACAGGCCTCTGTCCCATTTTAAGGACCTAGACAGGTACTTAATTTGACTGAATCATGTAGGTGGTGAAGGAAGGATTCAGATAAACAAGGTAGAAACCATACTGTGACAATGCCACTCATTGTTCTGGAGAACTTGGAATTTATATTAGGTGTGGTAAAAAGTGGTCTAGGATATTAAGAGCCGCACATACATTTGAATAGGACATTGATAACAACATGCAAGAGAAAGACATGTTCTGGGTGTGGCTGATAACAGAAGGATACTGAGAATTGTGTAAGACAAGCATGTCAGTAATAAGGTGAGGGGTGAGTCAAGCAGACTAATTACCAAATTCTGTCTTCATGTGTAAGCTATAATAGTTAAGCTAGGATTAACTAGATCTGCACTTTTCTGATTAGGTCTTAGAAGAAAATAATAGTAATAATATTTATATATAATACATAATGAGTAATAGTGTAAATAATAACTAAGATGTTATTCTAAGCTGTATAATGAATCAGTGCCTTTGATCTCCATTAGAACCCCATGGGATTCACACTTCATTATCTTCAGTTCACAGATGAGGACTGAGTCAAAGGGAAGTTAAGTAACTTGCCCGAGCACATTCAGATAATTTTTAGTATCTTTGCAGCAGGAATATCCTTTGGGGAAAAAATATGACATCTTGTTTTTATGTTTCCAAGGGGAATAAAAAGCTATTTCTTGTGTTCACAGTGCTAATTACCCATACATAATTATGTGGGGCTCCATCACCTCATAGAAAATGGTACAACCTCTTCACCTGGGCTTGGAAAACCTGTTTATGTGCACGAAAAACAGTATTTCAGAATGTTGTTGAGGAAACTAAGACAATTACACTTGAAATTTTTATTTTTAAGAGTAACTGTATAATATCTATTTTATTCTAAGTGCAGATGCATATTGTCTATTATGATTTTTATTTATTTAGGCAGTACTGGGAATTGAACCCAGGGCATTATGCATGCACTAGGCCATACCCCAGCCCTATTAACAGTTTTAAAAAGGCATCACGCTATATGCCTTTTGCTGGCAAGCACATACTCATAAAACCTTGCTTTCATTTCATTATTTAGGAATGCTCAAACCCCCAAATGTTTCTTACTCTCTAGATATCAAACTAAAGAGTCTTTGATCAGATTTATAGGGATAAGTATGCCAAACCTTTAACTCTTTGCTAGTGTAGACTAAGTTATAAAATACAAATAGAATTTTAAAGTGAATTTGCTCTCTAAAAATAATTTTTATATGATACTATTTATATCCTTTGATATGTCCTTGGGGGAAGGAAGAGGGAAAGGAAGTATTTAGTTAGTTTTCATTATGCCAACACTTTAGCTACTGATGTTTACAATATACTTTTTGTCCTTAGACACAGGTTATTCTTGGGAGGTAATTTAGCACCTGGTTAAAGGCACAGGCTGTGAGGTGTCTGGATTCAAATTCTACCACTTGACAGCTTTGGAACTTTGGACCAGCCATGTAAGGATTCTAAGCCTTAGTTTATTTGTGGATTGTTGGAAGAAAGAAATGAAATATTGTAGGTAAGCACTTAGCTCAGGGCTTGACACATAAATGTCATCATTGACCATGAGTACACTGGAGCCAACTGGAGGTGAGTGAGGCACTCATCTCAAATGCAAAATTTAAGAAGGTGCCAAATATTTTAATATTTTAATATTTTAATGCAATATTTTAAAAAATCAAAATTAAGGATAGGGGTGTAGCTCAGTGGTAGACTGCTTGTCTAGCATAAGTTGAGGCCCTTTGTTTGATCCCTAGCACTGCAAAAGAAAAAAATCAAAATTAATAGAAATATTCCATGATTGACAAGATATTTAAAAAAAATTCAAAAAATATGGAATCAATACTCCTGGTTTTTTCTCCTGGCTTTGATATGATTTGGCATTGGGCACTGCATACCTCATGTGGTGGGTGCTGTCATTCTTTTTTGTTGTTGAACAGAAGGAAAAGTTGTCTTTTAATTCTCCTACCTATGAAGATCACTGTTCAATAATGTACTACTTGGCAAGAAGCCAAAACAAGGTGTTAGCTTATGTGAGACTCCATTCTCTTGACTGTGGTGTCATGACTGGCTAAGGCAAGACAGTCCACAAACACTTGTGGACTGGACTGAGCCAATGTAGCATCAACCTTCAAAATAACTCAAAGCCTGTGTGTGTGTGTGTGTGTGTGTGTTGTGTATATACGTATATATGTGTGTATACAACACACACGTATATTTTCTGAAAATTGTTGGAAATAGGAAAGAAAAATTTTCCAAAATCAGTGAATAGTGGGATTTTTTTGTAGTACTCTTCTTGCTACTGAACTGAGTTTGGGAGGAATTAATTTTATTATGAAGTTATCCTAGAATTTCTGGCCATAATCTCTTCAGACAAAGCCTTCTTCTTCCTTTTTTTTTTTTTTTTTTTTTTTGGTACCAGGAATTAAACTCAGGGGAATTATACCACTGACCCACCTTCCCAGCCCTATTTATTTTGTATTTTATTTATACACAGGATCTCCCTGAGTTGTTTAATGCCTCGCTGCTGCTGAGGCTGGATTTGAACTCACGATTCTCCTGTCTCAACCTCCCAAACTGCTGGGATTACAGTCGTGTGCCACTGCCCTGGGCAGACAAAGCCTTCTTTATCTTTCTTGTAAGTGGTATTATGTTCTGTTATGTATCAGTTGTATGCTACACACCTGAGGCTGAATTTGCCTTCTTTTGTACACCAGCAATTATCTAAGACACCAATAATACCAGGAAGGATGTTTACAAAATTTTATGCTTTCTCTGATGGTATGCCTTAGGTGTACTTACTTTAAAAAATTCTTGTGAGATGAATAGATACAAATTCATAAATAAAGCATACTATTTGAGAGAATTACCCTACACATGAAAGGAAATAACTAGTGAAACAACTAAGCCAATTAGACTATATTCAAAACATATGAAAAATCTGTTATGTTTACACATAAAATAAAAGAGGGAAAAAGGGATTTCCTTAATTCTAAGACATTTCTATTATTAGAAAGGAAAACAAAGAAAAGCCATAAAGAATAACATATGTTGTGTTGACTACTTGTTAACTCAACTTTTTAGTTTGTTGTTAAGAGAATAATGTCCCAAAGTCTGAACCTCAACTTTATTCAATAAGATTTCTCCTAATGGAAGAAGTATTTTTTTAAAAAGTAAACAGAGGGCTGGGGTTGTGGTTCAGTGGTAGAGCACTTGCCTAGCATGTGTGAGGCACTGGGTTCGGTTCTCAGCAGCATATATAAATTAAAAAAAATTTAAAAGGAAACAGATACAGCAATTATGAAATGAATGGTAGAATGAATTAATGATAGATTAGATTGTTGATCAGTGCAATGTGATGTCTTGTGCTCTCCCATTTCTTTACTCTACAACAGTATATGTGAACACAGGCTATTTTTTTTTCTATCTTGAAAGTGGCCACTAGGTATGTTTATTTTTACTTGGTGCCAAGTATCAAACTCAGTGCTTCACACATGCTAGGCAAGCACTCTACCACTGAGCCACAACTCCGGCCCCCAATTTTACCACATTCTTAACCCAACTACTTACCAGTCTTTTTACAAATACCATTTTTGGGGCACAAACCTGTAATCCCAGCAACTCAGGAGGTTGAGGCAGGAGGATCACAATTTCAAAGCTGGCCTCAGCAACTTAGTAAGGCCCTAAGCAACCTCATGAGATTCTGTCTCTAAATAAAATATAAAAGAGGCTGGAGATGTGGCTCAGTGGTTAAGCCCCCCTGGGTATAGTCCCTGGTACCAAAAACAAACAAACAAAAAACAACAACAAAAAAACCCAAAACATTTTTGACCTACACAAGCTATTGACCTTTATCTAGATGAGCCTGTTCACTGTCCTCACAGATGTCCTGTACATTTAATCGTCTAGATCAGTGGCAGTGCAGGGACAGTTAGGAACAGAACCCAGCTGTGCAAAAAATTCATTTAAAGAAAATACCTGCAGGGCTGGAGATGCAGCTCAGTGGTAGAATGCTTACCTAGCATGCAGGAGGCTCTGGGTTTGATCCCCAACACCACATAAAGAAAAAAATCCCTATAGTGTCTGGCACTTATACTTCACAAATTATTTGTATTTAATGACTGGTTGGTGACTAGTATTATGGCCATCAAAGTTATACAACTGATCTCTTTGTTAAGACTATTTTTAGTAATCTCTGCCAGCATAAATAATTTGTGATAAATCATGGATTGTTAATTAAGATAATGCAAGAAAAATCCATTTCCTCTAATGAATTATAATAAAAACAATTCTGGAAAAATGGATACTTGATTGCAATTTATCTTACAGAAATAGCAAAAAGAAAAGAAAAGAAATTAGGGTAGGTTTAAATTATTGTGTGCTAAACTTCATCTCCTTTAGGATTCCAAAAGAAAATTGCCTGGAAAGAAAAAATAAAAGGTAGAGTGGGAAGTCATGGGCTTAATCCAAGACTACTTAGAATTCTCAGGGCTTGTATTGAGGAGTCAAGGTTTTGAAAGAACTACAATTACTTTTTTTTACTCTTAATGAATCTTTTTAAATATGTTTTTTTACTTATATTAGTTGTTATAGTTGTTAAAAAGAAAATTAATGTCAGCCTAAATAGAAGAGTGTATCCATATGGCAAGGACCCTTTACCTTCTCACCATCCAGGTTCTCACCTTCCTTACCTACAGTGTGAGGGAGTCTTGTGGTAGATAAAATATCAAAGTTATGTTTTGAAGGCCATTAGAAGTAGCAAGAGGGAGTTTCCTCTCTTTTATGGCTGTTTCATTCTAAGGAATACAAAGAGCCACTGTTATCCTCCTAGAAAGCCTTCAGTGGGTACCCTGAGGCTTTGACTAAAGTGGGTCCTGGCGGGATGGAGCTAGACCAGAGAGACAGTAGATTAGGAAGGAGAGATGTGGAAACAATAGGGGACAGTCATGTGTTCACCTGAGATGCGCATCTTATACTGGAAGGCGATCTGATGGAGACAGGAAAAATAACATTTTTAACCTGTGTCTGGACTCTTCACAATGGGCTCTGAGCTTGAATGGTTGCTTTCTGGTAACATCTATGTCCTTCTAGACATCGTGGCAAGTTGTGTATGTTTCAAACATATTTTAAGTGGCAGAAAGTCACTGGGAAAATGATTGATATTGTCATCATTGTGGCATAGGATTCAGTTCAATGTATATTAACTAACTACATATCAGGTGCCAGGCTGTGGGAATCTACCAGAGAATAGGAAAAAAATGATAGTTAGGTTTTTCCAGTGCTAAAGGGAAGCTATGATGTCCGATCTCCATATCACAGAACTCAAGGCCAGGACCCTGCTTGTTACAGTGGCAGTTTTACCTGTGTCTATAACATTTGATTAACATATGTCAGGCTGCAAGCTCCATGAGAGTAGAGGGTCACATTTCTTTTTTCCTTCTTTTCTGTTTGTCTTAGATCTAAGCATAGTTTCTGGCACTTAGGAGGCATCCAGTAAACACTGTTGACGGAATGAGTGTTACAGATGCTTTAACCCCTTGTTGGGGGTATTATTCTATTATAAAGGCAAGGAAATAGCCTCAGAATACCAAAGACAACACACAAATATCTGCTGAAGCAAGGATTCCAAGACGGCTCTGCCTGACTCCACAGCTCTTCCTACTGTGTCACACTCCTTATCCAGGATTGGAGAGGCTCAGGCGGGTGGGGAGACAGACAGGAGGACCCGCGCTGGGTAAGTAGGAGAGAGTCTCCACGAAAGAGGTATGAACCAGACGCAGCGAGGCGGGCAAAGGTGGGGGTCTACTGCTCGCTTAAATCCCGCCCATGGAGAGGAAGCGAAATTATGAGTGGATGGGTTTGTGCATCCTGCCGAGAATCCGTCATTGCGAGGAAGGTGGAAAGAGTTAGGATGCCCTGGGAAGAGGATGAGGCTGAGGAGAGAAGGAAGGGCTGGCAAGAAGAGGGGTGTAGCATTCTTCCTTGCGTCGTATCTTGCCCAGAAACGTGACCCAGGGTGCTAGCTGGGGGTGTCAGGGTGATTCGTTAAAAGGCACTTGGTGCCCAGGGTGTTCGTTTACCTGTACAGGTGAGGCATCAGCGCGCGAGCCGTTAACCAGACCGTGACCTCGTCAACTAACTTCTCCCCGATTTGAGGAGGAGCGGGCAGTTAGTTATTTTTTGTGGGGAAGAGATTTAATAAATAAGGGATGTTAGGGCTTTGGGGAGAATTACAATGCAAACGCCATGGCTTAATCAGGCACCATTTCAACACCTAACTCTACATTCAAGTCAACCAGTCCTACAACAGGATTTATTTTCCAATAAGCGAAATCCCCGCCCGCCAACTCCGAGGCGCTTGGATGCTAGCTCTGTGGGAAACAGCAGCGATGAGGAGAGGCTATTTTGGGTGTGGGAAGGAGGAGGGAGGAGGGGCGGCGCCGCCGGGCTGGGCGCGGGTGAGCGGGGAAAGCCTCCAGCTCGGGCTGCCACGGCAACCGCGTCCAGGCAACGCGCCCGGAAGCGGCTCGGGCTGCGCGCGGCTGCTCGCGCCGCGAACCCGGCCGGGCCGCGCGCGGGGCCAGGCGGCAGGCGCGCGCTGATTGGACGGCGCTCCCCGCGGCGCGGGCCCGCAGCCGGGCGCCCTGCACAGCCCGCGCCAGTGGCCGCCGCACCCAGCCGCGCCGGCGAGGATATGGGCAGCCGCGGCGCGCCCGCCCCCCGCGCCGGTGAGTGCCGCGCCCCGAGCCCCCGGCCGGCCACGCTCTGGGTCCCGGCAGCGGGCGCTCCCTGGGACCGCCGGTGACCTTGGGGCCCCAGCTTAGTAGATAGGCATGGGGAAGAAAGAGAGCTGCGCGTGGCCCATGTGACATGCTGCGGGCGAGAGGGTTAACTGCATGCTGACGCGAAGGGGAGAAGTTGGGCACAGAGCGCAACTGGCATTGCATTTTCGCGGGGGTTGCATGCTAGCAAACCAACAGGCCGGGAGAGACTGTTTGGGGGCGCTAGGTGGTCTACAGATTGCTACCGGTAAGGGCGAGTCAGCTGTCCCACTACTCAGAGCTGAGTGACCTTGGGCAGGTTAATCATTCTGTTCCCTCGCGGCTTTTCTTTTTCTCATCTTTGAAAAGAAGGACTCAGGTTCTTTGCATTGTACTGTGAGCTGAGAAGGGGCCGCAAAGTACGGTTTTGCGGGTACTGTATATACAAGGCTTAACCATATTAATTTTACTAGGGGTTTTTGTTAATTGATTCCCCAAACGGCAAGAAATGTTATTGCTTAGTGGAAGGTTAGTAATGGAGAAAGCAGTCGTGGTCTAGAGAGTGGCTTGCTAAAATGCACAGGTTAAAACCCCTAAGGTGCCCTAACATAGTGAACAAAATCAGGATTAATGCTCCCGGAGTACTTCTTTCCTGAAGTTGATCTAATAGAAAACTTTGTGTTTGAACAGGTAAAATCAATCCCAGTAGTGGCAGGCAGCAGCAAATTAAGTGAGTCATTTCTTCAATGTGCATGAGGTTTTGTGTGTGTGTGCGTGTGTGTGACAGTGCGCACGCGCAAACCCTCAGCTTAAAATCTGTCACTGTTAGAAATTATTTCATAAGAATAATCAGAATAATTATTTGAATCCACAGAGCTGTAACTCTCTCAGAAGCAGGGACAAACATTTGCAGCTTATTCTTTAGATAAGAGGTCTGTGAGTGTAAATATGTTCTTTATTGAGAACCTTTCCTAGGATTTGCACATAGTATCTGTCATGAAGTGTGTATGTGTGTGTAGGGGGTTGCCAAATAGGCTGTGGTACTTCTTTTACTTTAGCGCTAGTTAGTACTAAAAAAAGATACTCAGGCCCCTTTCCATATTCTGCTTCCATAAACCTTCTCCTGAGAGGGAAAGAAGAAGTGTTCTGGATTCCTCTCACAGATCCTTGGGATGCATGCCCCTTTTGACTTTCTGCTTCAAGGATGCCCTTGATAGTCATTCAAATTTGATTTTATCTGTATAAAAATATGAGTTAGGAAGATAAAGTTGTTAATATTAAATAAGCTTCTGCAAGCTTGTTTACCTGAGGGCTTAATAATCTTTAATGGTTTGCATCTTAGAAATCTGATAGCATTCAAATAGGAAAATCTTTACTGTTCAGAAATTCAACCACTAAACCCTACAAACTCTTCAATGAACTATATCTCATTGTACTTGGAACCCTCATAGCAAACTGGTCTTCCTCTCTCTGCAGGGCACTGACCTGCATGACTCCAGACTGCCTTTCAGTGTCTTTTTTCTTGCACCCTGCAGCCATACTTTTTTATTTTCTTGCTGAGCCTATCTTTTCTCTCTCCCCTCACATCAGAACCTGAGTGAACAACTCCACTCAGAAGAATCCTCTCTACTATCCTCTCCATTGCACCAGAAGGGGATGTTCTTCTCCTTGCTCCTTAGTGCCACCTCATTCCCAGCCAAGTCTTCTCTTAGAAAGTAGTTCTGTTTTCCCAGTACCTTCCTTCTTATCTTCTGGTTTCTTTCTTATCTTAAACCTGGTGGCTCCTCAGAACATTTTGAAAAGCCTGGCTTGTTAGACTCTGTTAAATATACCATATTAGAATCATGAGGATGAGTGAGACCTAAATGATCCTTATTTTAATAACAAACCCCAAAAGAAGGAGGAGTGATAGGGGAGGGAGAGAGAAAACAGAGTTTCCTGGATGGTTCTGATGTTCACTCAGGTTTGGGAATCACTTCCCTTGATGCCACAAAAAAGTAAGAAACAGTGTGAGCAGCTAGCTTCTTTCCCTTCTCTGTCTTGTCTGTTGCTAGTGACTTTGTGGATACGTTGAGGCTCTTTTAATTCATTGACTTTGAAGTTCTTCAACATTAACTTCTATGGCTTCAGTTTTCATTCTACTTCAACTGCTAATATCTTGGACCTATTTAGACTTGGGAATTTTTCTACCTTCAAGAGCTGAAACTTGGACTTCTGCCACTGACTGTGCCCTATTTTAACCATCACTTAAGACTCTGGTCCCTAAATCGCTTGCTGTTCCAAAGCTTCAGCCCCTCATGGCTCCATTTTTCCACTTGGAATGTATAGGTAGCCAGCCATTTCAGTTCTGTCTGGAATCAAGAATCCTTTGTCTTAACATTTTGGGCTTCTCATATTCTAGTCCTCAATCCAAAATCATCCTTGTTATCTGTATATTCTTCTCCCATCCTACAAGTTATCCAGGAGAAAAATCACAAAGACCTTCAGACTAGTTACTGTTGCAAATTATGCTGGTTCTAATTTCACTGAGATCTTGCTTGTCTATGAACAAAACCAAAAAAAAAAAAAAAAAAGCACCATTTATTAACTCTGTCTGCATCTATTTAGAGGTTGAATGCCATATCTTTCCATTACTTAAACTTCGAGGTACTTCCATTTCAGGAAGTAGCCCCTTTTTACTGTTAAGATTAAGGATGTCTGCATTCTAGTTTACTGTCCTTACCTCAATGTAAATTCCCACTGCACCCTCCTCAGTACCTCTGAACACTTTTCTCTGCTTCTCCCTGTCCTTTATCTTCTCTTTCTCCATGGAAGAAAATGTCTATAAGTCCCTTCACTAAGATTAGCCCACATATACCACACTGTCCATTCTCTGGACTTTGTTCCTTCCTTCTTGCCCCTTTTGGGAATTTTTTTCCAGTTGTTATTCCCTTTCTCTGTTTTTATTTTGGTCCCTCCTTCCTCTGCTCCAGCCCTCACTACACCATGTATTCAGGACATCTTTCGTATAACAAATCCTTCCAGAGTCCCCACTCTGTCCAATAAAACTTTCAGTGGTGAGGGAAAATACTGGATTGTCCACATGGTAGTCATTGACCCATATGTGACTATTGAACTTGCAAAATGGGTCTTGCTTTGTAATTTAGGTTAAATTTTAAAAAATTTACATTCACGGGGCTGAGAGTAGGGCTCACCGATAGATCACACGTTCAGAGTGCATGAGCCCCTGTGTTCGATCCCCAGCACCCTTGCCCCACACAATTTGAGTAGTCACATGGGGCTATTTGCTGGCATATAGGACAGCACAGTCCTCTACTCTGTTGCCCTGTCCAACTCTCTTCAAGTTTCTCCCTTTGACTGCCCACTTGTCTCTGGCTTCACTCTTACTTTCTGTTGAATCTCCTTCCTGAAGGGCTCCAGCAGGGGTGTTTTGGCAGCAGATCTGAGCCTGTGCTGTCCAGAGCTCCTGGATGGTGCCCTTCTCCCCTGCATTTGCTGCCTGTGTCAGCCCTCCTTCTGTGCTTCCTTTTCCCTGTCTCTAAGGCCTGGCTCTCCAGGTCCCACTCAGACCTCCTTTGTTCCTTTCTTCTTCTGGCCTCTAGGAGTGGGGATTCGGTGAGACTCTGTCCTTGTCTGTTTCTCCTCCTTTCCTGGCCTCCTCCCTTCTGCCTCCCAGCTTCAATCTCACTGCCAGCCCCTGATAGCCAAGAGGAGTGGGCACTTTCCCTGTGCTGCCCTGGGAGCCTGGTTCATCCGTGTTACCCTTTAGTGCTCCATCCGTCTCTGTGTGGCCAGCTCTTCTTATTGCTGTCATATAGTGAGGATCCTGGAGTAGAGGGGAGTAGAATAAGCCAAGGGGGGGGGCATGCTTTTGGGGAGCAGATCTGGGAAAGGAACTCTGGCATCATTCTGACCTTAGAGCCCTGGTTTCAGCCCTGATTTGCTCAGCTCCTCAACCCCTTCTCTCAAATTCCATTTAGAATTTAATACCAGAAAGCCTGACTGTTTTGTCATCTGGCTTCCATAAGCATTTTTCCTGTTTCTTAATTGTTTACTTTGAAAAAAATTGAGATTTACAGGAACATTTCAAGAATAATTTAAGTAATTCTGATATACCTTTCAACAAAATTCAATAAATATTAGCTTTGTATTACACTTGCTTAGTCTTTCTTACTCTATCACATTCTCTCATTCTCGGAATCTATATACATCACATATGTGTCCGTATACACACATACTGATATCGAAATTTTTCCTTGAACCATTTCAGAGTAATGTAGACATGATATACCTTTATCCTCCTAAATACATAAGGGAATATTTCTTTCTTAAAAAAGGTCATTTCTTGTATAACAAGTGTCAAAATCAGGAAACTAAGATTGATTCAGTCCTGTTATCTAAGCTACAGACCTTATTCAGGTGTCACCAATTGTCCTAATAACATCCTTTATACAAAAAGAGGGGAAGAAAGATCTCAAAACTGAAAAACCAAAACCAAAAAGATTCTGTCCAGGAGTCCATCCAGGATCATTGTTACATTAGTTGTTATGCTTCTCTGGTTTCCTTTAATCTAGACTATTTTCCCAGTTGTTCTGTTTTTTGTGACCTTGACCTTGACACTTTTGAAGGGCACAGGCTGATTATTTTGTAGGATGCCCTTTTCCTCCTCCTTTTTTTGTTTTTTTTAAGATACTGAGAGTTAAACTTAAGAGTGTTCTACCCCTGGCCTACTTCTTCCCTAGCCCTTTTTATTTTTTATTTTGGGACAGGGTCTTGCTACATTGCGAAGGCTGGCCTTGAACTTGTGATCCTCTTCTCTCAGCCTCCCAAGTCACTGGGATTTTAGGCATGTGCTGTTGCATCTGGCTGTAGGGTGCCACTCACTTGGGCTTGCCTGTGTGTTCTCCTGAGTGGCCCTGTGGTGCCCTTGCTGATGGTTTAGAGCTGACATTCTCTGCCCTTGGGGTTAAGCTTTCTGCTCTTCTTTCCTCTCCCACATCCAGTTGTCATCTAGTGCGAGGTGCAGTCTCTCTCAACTTCTTTCTTCCTTCTGTTCCTGCTGTCTCTCCTGTTTCTAGCAATCGTGGAGTGAGGGCCTCTGCACACGGGCCACACTCAACTCTTCCAGCCTTACCTCCGCTATTTACCTGCTGATTTCCACTAGTCAGTATTTCCTCTGCTTTGTCCCCTCTTCATCTTTCCACTTGCTGCCCTGAGTTCACTTAGCCCACCCCTTGGGACATTGGACTCAAATGCCTGCTCCTCAAAGGCTTTTCCTGATGCCCAGTTCAAACTGATCCAGCCATCCTTTTGTCCCGTAGCCTTGGCTGGTTTGTTCCTGGAGCCCTTAGCAGCCTCTCCAGTCTTGCTTGGTGGTCTGCTACTGCTATTTCCCCGTTGAGTCAAAGCTCTTGCAGTGCAGGGACTGTGTCTTGTTCAGCACTGAAGAGTGTCAATGAATGTTTGTTGACTTGACTAAAGTATTTGGTTAAATCATGAAGTGAGCGCACACAGTGACGGCAGAGCTGTCCACTACCATCCAGTCCTTGATGGAGGATGTCAGACCTGTGCCTTCCCCTTGGAGTCAGATGAGCATTGGTTCAAACTAGAATCTTTGAGGAAAGTGGTGGAAAATTTGGGAAGGTATTTCCATATTGTAAGTGGGAAAAATGATTTCCCCTGATGATATCTTAATTTTGTGTTTATGTCAAGACAAAGAAAGAGCATATTTGATTAAGAAAATGAGTAGACAAACCTCACAGAGCATATTAAATATGGCCCATCTAGTTCTTCACACCCCAAATGAGCAGCTGAATGTGAGAGGAGCAGTTTCTCAGGCGTCCTCCCTTTGGAGCCCCAGCCACCTGTTCTTTGCATTGTCTGGCCTCCTGCTGTCCCTCCTCGGGCTCCCTCAGTGCTGCCTCTTCTCCTCAGCCTTCCCCTGGCTCATCCCCTCTTCTTCCTTATTTTCACTTTTCCTGCCTGTTCCTTCTGGTCAATATGCTTCTGTTTCCTCCCTTTCCCTACATTGGTTACTTCATTTTTGTCTGATTAGAAGTGGTTTTATGTTCCATGAATTTTTTATATGAAAGCAGGTATTTTTTTGAAAAAATAGGAAACTCAATTGTGTGTGTGTATGTGTGAGACTATTCAGTTGTCTTTTGTTGATTCTTTTCCATGGCTCAGTGGTTCTTGGTATTTTATTGACTTTTTACAGTGCAGGGGATAACCTAGGTCTTTCAGCATGCTAAGCAAGTGCACCACCCAACCCCTTTACTATTTTAAAGATGTAGTTATTGGTGATCATCAACTACCTGTTTCAGAAATAATCAGCTCTTTCTGGAACACCAGGAAAGTTACTGGGAATTTGCTGTTTGACAAGCTTCAAAAGACCTGAATTTTTTAGTCTCTGCTAAAGCAACATTTGTTCTTGTTAAAAATCAGATTTTCGTTTGGTGAGTGGTTGAGGTTGTGGGGAACTGCTGACATCCCTCCTCAGGGTGTGTCTGCCCTTGCTGACTGGTGGTCAGCTCCGCCACCTCTAGTGCTTCTATGGAGATGTCCTCCCTGGACAAGGAACCGCAGAGGTGAAGGCAGAGATCCTGCTGCTGCAGTTCAGAGTGGCTTGAATAAAGAGCGTGTTTGTGTGGGAGAGAATGTGTGGGGGTTGCTTTCGCATTATGGAATTCTTAAAATTGTTTAACCGGGAAGATGTTATTCAGAATCCCCTGGTGTCTTCAGCTTGTTTTTTTGTTTAGTTCAGATTTCTTTTTTTTTTCCCTGCATTTTTAATTATCTGTGGAAGAGCTCAAGAGTCCTCCCCTGCTCTCTCTAAATAGTTATAAAATTAATATGCTGTGCTCCAGTTGTTACTCCAAATAAAAGAATCTCCTGGAGTCTCCCATGTGGGGCAGAGCAGTGCCACCACTCCCTCTGCATGTGAGGAAAGGGCACAGGCTGGGGCAGGGTCCTCGTTCAAGTCCACACCCTTGGCTTTTCCCTCAGCGATTCCACAAAGCCACAACTAGCATTTTGCCTGCACAACACAAAGTCGTGCCTTCCCCTCCCATGTGAGCCCTGGTGCATCTGGGGGTGTAGGTAGAGAGTTCAGTAGGTAGAGAGTTTATGCCGGCTTTAAATAATATTTTTTTCTGTTCTTGCTATTTCATTTGGCAGATTCCCTTTTTAACATTTGGTAATGTGTCTTCTGTAATGCTAGAAAGAAAAGTTGCCAAATATAGCTGTTGATAAAAGTAATATTAAGACATTTCTTTTTTGGTGTGGGTGTGTGCACGTGTGTATGCCTGGGCCCGTTGCAGGGTGACCTCAAGCAGTCTGCCAAGTTCACAGCTGGAGGGGCACCTTGAGTCAGCCATCAATACGTCATTTGAGCAGAGCAACTCAATAATTAAAATGATGGGCCTTTCCAAATTAGAAAAACAAAAAGGCAAATGAACACATATTTATGAGCATCTGTGAAGAGGCACTCTGCAGGCTTACATAGGATGTGGTCCCTGCTGCCCTGAAGCAGCTCAGTTGGGGAGACATAATCCATGAAAAGTTCAAATAACAATAGAAGATTTAAATAGTATTTCAAAATAGCTGTTATTAATAGAGTAGAACAAAAACCAGCCTGTTTTTACTGGGGTTCTTCTAGAAATGTTAATATTATTCTAAGCTGTGGAGAGTGGCTTAAGGCAACATCAATGGCTGTTCTTTGGGCTCCAGGGGTTCATTTGTGAGTCTGTCTGTATGTGGCAGAGTCCACATGTATGTTACAGGATTACTGGATCCCTTCAGTTATGCAGTGACCACTGGTCTGGCTGGAAGACCACTGTAAATGTTTTAAGCATTTTGAAACCCATTTTTGTGAATCAAACACATTCTCTTCTTATCTTTCTATCTCCAATGGAGTTCCCTTTGTGAATGTAACAGAGTGGAGGGGAAAGGAAGCAAGTCTTACAAAGTAGAATCAGGTCATTTTTGCAAAGGACATTGGGAATATCTGCCTGGGACCCTGTGGAGGGATCATACTTTCCCTGGAACTAAGGCTTTTATAATGCTGGCTGATGGCACTCTAGAGCCACTGTATCCGTGCCACATGCCTGATCTTCTTCTACAGGCAATCCAGGCTGCAATCATGACTTTGCTAAGGGTGACAGGCTCAAGCCTTATTATGTGCCCACAAGAGAATGAGGTGAAGGTAAAAATTGACAGCACAGTTGTTTTAATTGAACCGTAAGCTCTTTCAGACTCAGAATTGGGCTGGTTTCTTGGTTTTGATAGCATTAAATGAGCACTGTCTGCATTTGTTGTTGTTCATTGGTCCATTCTTTTACTCAAGAAATACCCCACTTATTAAAGTTCTGAAAATAAGAAAGAGCAGAATAAAAATGTACTCTGTGCCACTATTAACATTTTGACTTATTTCTTTCCACTATTTACAAAGATACTACTATAATAAATTTCCAGTGTGGAACTCCTGCCCTATCCTTTCTAAGATGGTGGAGGGATTTCTGGGTTGTTGGGGTAATGTAAGTTTGAAAAAGCATCAGTATATAACAGATGAATGGACGCTTCATCTGCCATTGGTCTAATATCCTTTGGTAAGGATACTCAGTACCTTAGAGGCCAAGGGTGGCCTTGAGGACTTACCAAAAAATTCCCTAGATCCATCTCACATCCATCATGCGTTCTACATCTCTGATTATGCAAACACAGGATATTTCATCCAGGATTGCTCATTTATTCTCCAAATTTCTAGTCAGGGTTGGGAGCTGCCTGTTAAGAAGGTAGCTGTGTTTACTTGCCATTTTTGTTTGCTTGGCACACAATTTGGAGTACTTAAAGCTCCTGTGGTGAGCAGTGGCCCTTCCCTTCGCTTCATCATGCTGGGTATACTGGCCTTGCAAAGTAGGTATTGAGGCTTTAGTTGCACAGTCCTCCTCCTGCTCTCACCAAAAACAAATGATATAGCCAGTTACTGACTACCCACACCACAGGGGAAACTCCAGAAATTTGGCATGGGAAGAGTGGAATGGTGTATAAGAGGGGGGAAAAGGAAATAGCATTAAAAGTAGCATGAGTCCATGAAAGCATCCATGCCTTGGAAAAGGGACAGGAGCTGGTGTGGGGAGTGGGGGAAGGCAGATAGCTGGTGTTCTGTGCACACAGTAGGACAGTGACTGCTTGGCTCTGGCCCTGGATCTCCTGCTCCAAACACCTCTGCTGGGTTAGGATCTGGTTGACTTCTCACCATGGGGAGAAGGAAGGGAAGAGGAAGAAGAAAGTGGGGTATAGCAATAGTGGCATTGGTAGTGGTGGTAGAGAATTGGCAGGATTCTTTAAACATAAGTTAAAATATTTGTACCACCTAAATTGCAATGCCAAGGAGCAAAGCTTGGGATTCCAGACCCTGATTATGGTTGTATATAATACTGTAAATTCAATTTGTTTTGGTCTTAAACCTTGGCATTATAACTGCACATAAATATTTCCTATGTTACTTCATAGTCTGTATAACCATAATTTTAATGAGCTATTGATATTCTATTGATAAATAGCTGTAGATGTCTTTGATAAATAGCCATTGATGCTTTAATTAGCTCCTCTTCTATTACTAGACACTTAGCCTGTAGCCACTTATAGAAATATTAACATCTAGTTAATATCATGGATAAAATGCTTTAAGGGTAGACATTTAGTGCAGATTAGTTACCATTGCCATGAAATTCCATTTGTGGGCCTAGAAAGTATAGGGCAAGATTGAGTTCTGGGCATGTCCTGGAGAGTCTAATAGTGTGACAAAAATTTACATATTTTGTCATTTTTTAAAGTGGGAAATGGAAAAAGTAATTTTCTTTCTTTTTAAATGATAGTGTAGAAAATTGAGCTTAAGAAGTAAAACATCTGGGACTGGGGTTGTGACTTGGTGGTAGAGCATTTGCCTAGTATGTGTGAGGCCCTGGGTTCAATCCTTAGAACCATATAAAATAAATAAATAAAATAAAGTTATTGTGTTCAACTACAACTAAAAAATAAATATTAAAAAAAAGAAGTAAAACATCTGTCAGTTTATCCAACTCCCTCAGTATTCTGCTGATTCCCTCTAGCTCCAACTCAGAAAAAAACATAACCCTGGTTTGGTACTGGTTGTTTCCATGTTCACCTTCTTTACTTGTTATAGATTTGGCTTATTTTTGATATATTTTAAGATGGCATCATAGTGTCCATATCATTCTTTAATTTGCCTTTTTCACTTCATGTATTTGTGAGATTCTTTCAAATTTGGCTTGTAAATCTAATTAGTTAATTTTCAATACTGTTTATTATTTTATTATTTCATTGCATGAATATGTCAGTAGGTTCACCAGTGGCCTAATGATGGGTGTCTGGCTCCCAAATGCATTTTTTTGCTATTAGAAACAACACTATCTCAGAGGGAAGGCTGGGAAAAGTAGGTTGGATTTGACTAGTGAGCACTATATGCATGTATGGGAATAGCGCACTGAACCACATTAACATACATAAATTTTACTGAACCATGTAAAATTTATGTATGTTAATCAGAAATAAAATAATTGTTAAAGAAACAACACTATCTTAAGTATCCTTGTAAATGTGTCCTTATGAACATATTTGTAAAGTTTTTTGAGTAGTTCTCAGCAGTAGAATTTTGGGGTCATGGGATTTCTGCATCTTCAGCATTAGTAGATATTGAGCATTGCTTTCCAAAGGAGTGATACCAATTCTTATTTTCATCTGGTGTTGCTGTTGTTCCATGTAGATTCTTGTCATTAGTTAATCTTATCAGACATGATTTTTGCCAATGCAGTGGAATGAAATGATATCTCTTGTGATTTTTCTCTGGTGGTGAATTAGATTCATTTTGTAATTTACTTTCACTGCCAGAACAGAAGTATGTATGAGTGGTACGAAAAAAACTTGTTAAAGTTCTTGTTGTTTTCAGTCTTCTTTTGATATATTTTAAGCAAGATATCCATTTGAAATTTGTGAAAGGACTTAAAAATTAAATTATAAAATAGCTATTCTATTTCTAGTGAACAGAACTACATCCCAGGTGATTTGGTATCAGAATTGCAGCTAACTACAGCTGCCTACTGTTCTTCCTGCTGCTCTGAACTCTTAGGTTCTTGGAAACAGTTTATCTCTTCAAATTACCCAGTGCAGTGTAGCATGCTATAGTCCAGCTACCTGGGAGACTGAGGTAGGAGGATCATTTATATCCAGGAGTTTGAGATTAGTCTAGGTAGTGTAGCAAGATCCTATCTCAAAGTAAAAATTTTAAAAATTAAAAGAAGAAGAAAATTTGTTTTGACTAGACATGCTGTATGTACCAATCCCCTTTCTTTTTTAAAAATTTTTTTAGTTGTAGACAGACACATTACCTTTACTTTATTTGTTTATTTTTATGTAGTGTGGGGGATTGAACCCAGTGCCTCACGCATGCTAGGCAAGCGCTCTACCACTGAGCCACAACCCTGTCCCCCAATCCCCTTTCTTATTGTATATTCATTTGCTGGTCAAAGTATAATTCAGTTGATCACACCCAGCATTATTAAATTACTTCAGTTTAGACACGTGTCCCTGAGATTCACTCATCCAGCAAACATTTGTCGGTCAGCTACTATGTGCCAGGTTTTGGGGATATGACTCTGGACAATGTGGCTCCTCTTTGAGCAAACAGAACAGAGCCCCAGACTGACATTGAAACCAGCGTGAGTGTTTGCCTTGTTTCAGTCTCCCATGTCATTTTTACAGATCAGCTGGCTTATCACTTCTTGATTCTTCAGATTTCATTAGCAGCATCTCATCTTAACTTGAATTTTGCATGTAGCTTTTACTTTGCTCCATTTATTTCCACATACCTGAATCATTTTGTAGAACAAGGGAAGGAAAACAACATGCCAAAAAGCTGAACTAAATCATGATTATAAACAGTATTTCAGTGTAAATGTCCATCAGTAAGGAGCTGGCTAACAATTATGATATATTTGTTTGGGGGACTATTTTGCCGTTATTAGAAATAGTGATATAGGGCTGGGGATGTAACTCAGTAGTAGAGTGATTGCTTAGCATGCCTGAGTCCCTGGGTTTAATACCCAGCACCCCCACCTCCCCAAAAAAGTGATCCGTATTTTTTTTTATATCAACATCGAGAGATGGGTATAACGGTACAAGTTAGGAAATGCTGAGTACACATATAGTGTGAAGTATGCTTTCATTATTTTAAGAGGAAAATTATATGTACCTGAGAGAGATTTTTTTTTTAAAAAGTAAATTGTTATAACATCAGCAATTTCTCTTTTTTTTTTTTCTTTATTGGTACTAGAAATTGAACCCAGAGCCTCAGGCATGCCAGGCAAATGCTCTACCGCTGAGCTATCCCCAGCCCCAACATTAACAATTTCTGAGTGTCAGCTTTCACTTTATTCTTTTGTGTCTTTGTAGGCCCTGAATCTTAATAATATATTATTTTATTAATCACAGAAAAACCCTGTTTTTTAGTTCAAGAAGATGTGTTTCCCAAAATGTTCCAAATTTCTTCAAACAAAATACATGTTACAAATTGTTCTTTTCATGTGTGTGCTCTGGTTCCCCAACCACCAAGTAACAGCACCATTGCTTCAGTCCAGCTGTAACCCCAGCACACTGAGACCCAGGAAAGACAAATTTGGCCACAAAGAGGCTACATAGTAGGTACTTAACAATTTTCCATTAGCCCCAAACAGAAAACAGTATAATAGTTCTTTAAATATACCAATGAATACTGTTTCCTAGAATCTAGTTTATAAAGTTTTATTTAAAAAGTTTTATTAGAAAACACATCTAGTTTATTAGAAATGTTTTCTATCAGATGTACATGAAGAGACATTAGCCAGGGAAGGAACCAGCATTTTTTGGGAAGCTTATCCAGAAGCGCAAGGCCAGACACTATCTTAGAGGCCCGCACAGCTTCCTTCTGATGAGGAGGTCAAGGCCCTGGGTTCGAATCTCTGCCTTCCTCCTCCCTGGCCTGGATGTTGGACAGTTGCTGAACATTTGTCGGGCTGTTTCCTTCTGTCAAATAGAATAAATGATTGTGAGAATGAATTAGACTAATGCTCGGAAACACACTTCGTCAGTGCCTGACCTAGGTCAAGCCTTAGGTGAGTGTGCACGGCCAGCCTGCTCAGATCACAGGGCCTTTCCCTGTACACTGTCCGTGTTTTCCACCACTGAAAGCTATTCGGGACTGTAGTGAGGAAGGGACTGTAGTGAGGAAAAGGGCGAGTGAGGGGAGGGAAAAGTGGTGGAAGGGAGGGAAATGGAAGTGAAGGCAAGGGAGAGGGCAAAGGGAAGTGAGTGGAGCAAAAGAGTAAGAAAGGACAGAGAGGAGGCAGGAGGAGAGCTGGAGGGAGCTGGGGTGGGCTGGAGGGGGCAGGAGGAGAGTGGGAGCAGCAGCTCCAGGGACCAGTCCTGCTCCAGCAGGATCCCATCCCGGGTGCCTGGATTCCTGGCCTGGCTCCTGTGCTGCCCTCCTCTGACTTCTGCCCACCTGGATGCTCCCGAGCTTGCCCTCCCCATCCTGTTCTTACACTTCCCCAAGACACACCGCCCAACCCCCATGCCCCGGGGAGCCCAGGCTAGAGGCACCTCAGACGGAGTTAGAGCTGCTCCCACCTGTCTTGCACACACCTTCTGCTGCTCCCGCCCTCTCTCACTCTATTTTTAACTATAAGGAAATGGGCTTTTTTTTTCCTACTACCAAATTATGATCATTTTATTCATAAATTCATTGCCGATTTTTTAAAATCTGACACTTGGCATAGCATATCAGCACTACATTTTAATAGTGAAGTGAAAAACGACATTTTTACATGATTGATATTCAGATTTTCAGTACAAGTTGTCATTTTAATTGGTTAAATTCATCCTTGTTTTACATTAGAATATTTCCATAGCATTTCTATCCAGTGTCACATTACTTATAAAAATATAGTAGTTGGCAATAATGTCTTCTTTGGTCATTGAGGTATTAAATATTCATAAGTATGTATACACAGCCTTTATGCATCTTCTTTCACAGAATCCTCATTGACAAAAAAAAAATTTGATTTAGATAGTAGCATTTCCCTTTACTGTTGTATGAGCCTCCAAATTCGATGAATGGATTGCATATTTGGGGCATTATGAGTTTGCCTTTCTTATGCTTTTTAGTTCTTCTCTTTTTGCTTTACCTATCTGTCCCGTCCCCTAATCTCCCCCAAATCATAAAGTGGAGATCATTTATTGTAATAGTGAACCTGATACAATCAGCACAGCACACTACATAGACCTGCTTGGTAAGGCTGTGGACCACTCACAGTATCAGTGATCAGATTTATAAATGCACAGGTGATGATAACCTCAGCAGATAACCCAGAGTTGACAACAGGGAAGATGAAGAAATGCTGCTTGAGGAGGTATTGATTAAATTGGATTCAATAAGGATCTGTGAGTGAATGGAGACTTTTGTCACTGGATTCAGTGATATATTTATTATCAACTCTTATTCCTCTGCAATATAGATCCCATTGTTCTGGCAAAATATCAGGATGCTAACCAATTAAGTGACTTAACAGATGAACAGATCCTCACCATGTTCACGAAAGGGCACAATTCTAAGTAGACAGCAGTGTCACATGAAACTTCCTGTCATAGAGCTAGAGCCATAGCACTGGTTATAAGGAAGGTTTGCTACTGAAAACCTGTTTCCAACAAGTAGTGGTGTACACACTGCTTTTTCAGAAAGTTGATCTGTGGGTGGCACAGGCCAGGTAATTCCAAATGGATGAAAAGAACTTCAAGGGGTGGGGGGTAGCAAAAGTTTCCATTCACTCACAGATCCTTTCTGGGTTTCTAACTGTTGAAATTTTATCTCCATAAAGAACTCTACTTTTTAACTAAAGCATATTTTCAGATGCCTTTATTGCTGCTATTTCTGATGCAGGAACAGTAGCCATTTGCTTATTAACAAACATGTCTGGCATATTCTAGGTCAGTTCTCTGCCTATTAAGGTTTGAAATGTGTGCAGTTTAATAGAAGAGGCAGCCTATTAAACAGCTAAAAACCAATGGTGTACAATAATTAGTGTAGAACACACAGGTAGAGAGCTGGAGAAATACACAAGAGACACTTTCTACAACGAGGGCCTGGAGGCTCTTAAAGAATGAAGAAGAGTTCTTGAGGCAAACAGGGATGGGAAGGCTTTTCCAGAGAGCACAGGACTGTTGCAAGCACAGTTGCAGATGGGGTGGCAGAGGGGATGTTGACAGGAGCAGGTGTCTGTGGTAAGGTATGGCCAGATGTGAGGCTGGAAGAACAGTTTGGCCATAGCTGAGAGTGGAGGAGGAGAGCCAGTGTTAGGAAGCCAAGGAGAGACACTTGGGATCATCTCTGTTCCCTACTCTGGGAAATCCTGCTCATTCACATCAGTTCTTCCCTGACCTGGCTGCCCCCCAGGAAAAAAATGCACCTCTCTCTTTTTGTCCTCCCCATGTGTTTTTGTTCATGTTATTATTTATCTCCCTGCTTTATGGTTGCATTAGCTGGGCTACTTAACAGATGCTAATAAATGTATCTTTTCTTCTTTTTTGTACCATGGATTGAAACCATGGGCGTTTAACCACAGAGTTACATCCCCCACCCTTTTAATTTTTTATTCTGAGGCAGGGTCTCACTAAGTTACTTATAGTCTCCTTAAGTTGCTGAGCCTGGCTTTGAACTTGCCATCCAGCTGCCACAGCCTCCCGAGTCACTGGGATTACGGGCAGTGCTCCACTGTGCCTGGCCCATAAATGTTTCTTAAGTGGTGCTACTCTGTAAATGAAAATTTCAGCTGAGGTGTCTTATAATTTTAAAAGTAAACGATTCTGTGATTCTGAATAATAGCATTCTTTATACCAGTCTAATTTTATTTAGTCTAAATGGCAGCAGTTCTTATCTTTGACACTTAAGAACTCCTGGGCATCATAGCTTGTTTGGCATGAATTACTTTTCTTCTTAAATGACAATTGTTTAAATTTTGAAGTTCTTTGTCTATGAAAGTAAAATGTTCACATTCTGAAACCCTAAAAATAAAACACCAGAGAGATGATGCCAAAACAATGGTGTCAATCAGAAATGCCTTCTGAATTCAGTGTCTGAGAACAATGACTGAGTCAGATCCCAGTTACTAGGCATTCATTGTTTTAAACCAATTAACAGCTAAGAAACCGAAGTAATGAAATCTTTTAAAAACTCTCTATTTTCTAATGAGTTGTGATGATCAAATGTTCCTTATGTGTTAGATGCAATCTGTATGATTATACCTTATAGTTTTACAGCTTTAATTAAGAATATTATTCTCATTCTGTTAGTGGATAGCTAAGTTCTCCCAAATCATATCACATTGATCATGAGTTATTTTATTTTTGATTTAGAAACAAGCATTCTTAATTGCCATGAAACTTACTGAGATCAAATTTACTAAGACAGTTTCCTGCAAATTTCTACAGGGAAGTATAAGATTGAAAAAAAAAAAATCTATTAAAGAAATTACCTTGCCAGCAGGCATGGTATAATCCCTCTGACTCTGGAGGCTGAGGCAGGAGAATCACAAATTTGAGACCAACCATGGAATTTAGTGAGACCCTGTCTCAAAAAGAGCCAGGGATAAATCCCAGTGGCAGAGTTGCAGAGTTCCCTTAGGTTCAATCCCTAGTACAAAAAAAAAAAAAAAAAAAAAAAAGGAAAAGAAAGAAGAAACTGCCTTCTTCTTTCTTATTTCTGAAAAGTGGCTTTTTGTTTGTATGTTTGTGGTATTAGGGATTGAACTCAGGGGTGCTGTACCACTGAAATATATCCCACCTCTTTGTATCTTTTTATTTTGACAGGATCTCACTAAATTGTTGAGGCTGATTTCAAACTTGTGTCCTTCAGCTTCAGCATCTTCAGTTACTGGGTGATAGGCGTGTGCCACTGTGCCTGGCTTGGAAAAGTGGTTTTTCAACTTGAGATATAGTGTAGGATTAGGAAACTTCTGGAAACTCCATTTGACAGTCTGTGTTGATTGGTTCAGCAAAGTTTTATAGTATTAACTTTAGAAGCATGTTGATTTTGCTAAGTTCTTTTCTCCTTATTTGGAAACATTTACTGTTTATTTCATTTATGAGATACAGCCATTCAATAATAGAACTGATCACTGTGTCAGCATAATTTATGAGCCACTTAGTACTAATTTCATAATAAACTTGGAGGTCACTTAAAGTTCCAGATATAAGCTGTTAAATAATTTAGTGCTTGTTTTTTCAACAGATGTGAATTATTAAAAAGAAAATGGCCCAACGGAACACTGTATTTCCTAATCTTGTCACCGAGGAAAGGTATAATATATGGAAAATATGCATCTAAGGTATACTTTTCCTTTACACCAATCCCATGAGGGCTGCTAGTGGGTGTGATGGTCTTTATAAGTGAAGCTTTGTGGCTGTTGCATTATCCAAGAATAGTTTTGTCCAAGGGCAAGAGAAGTATTATAGTGTCCCCACTCCTGGTTTCCAGTTTATTGGATACCATGGACCACTCCATGACCCCAAGAGGTGGAGATTTCATAGTTTCCCTATAGTAGGATTAAACTTTCTATCAATAGTGAAATATAACTCTGGAGGCTTGAGGTTAATGTCTCTGTTATTTAATTAATTACTTTGATTGATTGATGATTAATTTATACATACTGGGGATTGAGCCTAGGGATGCTCTACCACTGAGCTATATCCTCAATACTTTTTATTATTTACTTTAAGACAGGGTTTCACTCAGTTGCCAAGGCTGCCCTCAAACTTGACATTCTCCTGCCTCCTAAGTCACTAGAATCATAGGTTCATGCCACCAAGCCTGGTCCTTTTTACCTTTTTAAATAAAAAATTGGGGGCCTACATGACAAAATTGGCTCTTGGAAATACATTGCATGGACTGCATGATCTTAAATGCTTTTTAAATGAGTTGTCAACTTTTAAAAATAGGGCAATTTCACATACAAGTCTGAATTTTCTGGCTCATTTGAAAATACCAAATAATCTGAAAAGATGAACCTGTGTTCCCAGATGATCACTTATAGGAGGAGCAGAATTGTGGCTCCCTTTTAGCTGGGAAATGCCCTGTCGAGTTCTCCAAAGTCCCCATCACTCCCTATTGCACCATGCATGGCATGCTTTACTCATTTATGTCACCTGCCTGACCCCTGTAGGCATTTGACTTTGTAACCACTGCTTCAGGGGGAGGGCTGGGGAGGAGATCCTGTCAGGAGAATGTGTTAGTCAGCTGGATCTTGATTTCACAACTTGAGCTGGGGATACCACTCTGCCCGGTTCTGCCAGCCTCTTGATCTTAGAGGTCATAGAGCCTAAGCCTGTGAGCACAATTATCTCAAGATCCTGTCTGGTTAATGGAGGAAACTCTTTGGGGCAGAAACCTTGCCTCAAACCCTATTTACCTTGTAGGGGTAGACAGTATGTATTTTTTTCTCTGTGAAGTCTTGAATCTGGCTTTAAGAATTATATTTTCCCAATGAGCCACTCCCATGCTGTGGTTTCCTTCTGCAGGCGAGTAAGAACCATGCCCCGACACAGCCAGTCCCTGACCATGGCACCCTACTCCTCTGTAAGCCTTGTGGAGCAACTAGAAGACAGGATCCTCTGCCATGAGAAAACCACCGCTGCCCTGGTGGAGCATGCTTTCCGGATTAAAGACGATATTGTCAGCAGTTTGCAGAAAATGCAAAACAAAGGGGGTGGTGACCGCCTGGCCAGGCTTTTCTTGGAGGAGCACATCAGGAACATAACTGCCATAGTAAAACAGCTTAATCGGGACATTGAGGTAAGGTGTGTGCAAGTCATGTGGCCTGTGTCCCAATTGATCCTTATCGTCACCCAACTCTAATTCCCACCTCTCAGGCAGTATGCACGTAGGCCTAAGCTGTCTGTCTTGACTGTAATGATCGCCAAGGAAACAGCTTGCACAAATATCCTAATTAAAGTTATTCCAGTATTTGATAGCAGTTTCTGTCAGTGTTATTTGTGTTTATTCCAAAATTGCCTTGCTGTTTATTAAATCACTTTGTTTTGTTTGGCTTTCAATGGGGAGAGAGAACTAGTCAAAAAGTTTCCTTGTAAAACCCTTCATACCTGTGAAGATAGCTATTAAATCAATTACTAGGTCAGCCTTTGCTACTCCAGATTAGATGTTTCTAGGCCATAATGATTATATATTATGCAATTTATTATTCAGAGAGCTTAGGTATTTGGATTGCTTCTCAGACTCTCCTTTATTGCTCTATTTTGCTCTGAAATGGGCCCCATAAAAAAGCCAATATTGTCTATTTGTAGAATTTAAAGGTTTACTGCTATTTTGGGGGCAGTCACAGAGACCATACAATTTAGTTCAGAAAACTTAGATCATTTAGGGCCTGGGTTTCTATTGCTACATAATGGTAATAGACTTCACATGTAATTATTAAATATAGGAATAAATGTATATGGCTAAATTAAGGAGAATCTTTGTTTCTTCTCATGGGATTGTACATTAATGGTGTTTTCTGAAATTAAGCCCCCACCTTTTTTCCATTGTCAGATTTGTGTTGTTATTAAACAGTTTTATTGAGGTATAATTTAAATACCACAAAAAACACCCATTGTAGGTGTACAATTAAATAACTTTTAGTATATTATTGAAATGTGCTACTGTCAGCACAGTTCTGTTTTATGACATTACCCTCACCTACCACAATTCACACAAGCCCTACTTCTACCCCAGGTCAGGGCTTATCCACTTTCTATAATTATAAATGTGTCTTTTCTGTACATTTCATATAAATGAAATTATACCATATGAAGTCTTTTGCATCTGCCTTCTTTCACTAAGCATAATACTTTTGAAGTTCACACATATCCTCACATGTGTCATGTTCTTTTTTTTTTTTTAAAGAGAGAGTGAGAGAGGAGAGAGAGAGAGAGAGAGAGAATTTTTTAATATTTATTTTTTAGTTCTTGGTGGACACAACATCTTTGTTGGTATGTGGTGCTGAGGATCGAACCCGGGCTGCACGCATGCCAGGCGAGCGCGCTACCGCTTGAGCCACATCTCCAGCCCCAGTCATGTTCTTTTTGATGTCAGAGTAGTATTCTATTGTATAGATGTACCCCTTTCTGTTTATCCATTCATTAATTGATAGATATTTGGATTGTTTCCAATTTTTAGTTACTACCAGTAAAGTTGCTATAAGTATTTGTGTACAAGTCTTTGATATGGAAAAGTTTTCATTTCTTTTGTGTAAATTACTAAGAGTAGAATTGCTGGATCTTTTATCACTATAAGATATATGTTTAACTTTTCAAAGCATAGCCAAACAATTTTCTAAAGTGACTGTACCATTTATAATCCCACTAGTAATGTATGGGTGTTCCAGTTTCTACATAGCCACACCCATATTGTGTGTGTATATTTTTTATTTATTTTTTTTCAGTTCTGGGGATTGAACCCAGGGCCTCAAGCATGGTATACCCCAACCCTTTAAAAATTTCATTTTGAGATGATCTTGCTGAGTTCTCTAGGCTGGCTTTGAACTTGCAATTATCCAGCCTCCTGAGTCTCTGAGATTATAGGTGTGTACCATGGTGCATCCCTACCTCTTAATGCTACCACAGTGGGGACAGAGTCTCAACATGAATTTTGGAGGGGACACCATAATTTAAATCATAGCAAATGAGTATTAGTGAATAAACACCCAATTGAGAGTGAAGGCAGTTGTAGATTTCCTAGTAGAGACTCTTAGCTGTCTCTACAAAGTGCATCCTTTTCAGGATAGACCCAGTTGAAGTGGCCTCAAGTCTCAAAACCATTTAGTGGCAGTTCTGGGACTAAACCCAGGAGATTCAAATCTCCAAAAATATGTTCCTTTCCCTTTTCTTCTTTTCCTCATGGGAGCTGTTCTGGAACCCTGATCTTATATAACCAACTCTCAAATGTGACAGGTTGGCCGCTGTAGCCATTCTCTGCTTTCCGAGGATTTCTGACCCTCCAGAGAGTTGTTCATGAAACCAGGTAATTCCAGCTGTGGTTCTCACTAGTTCTCCCTGGCCTCATCATTCTGTTGATGAGAGTTCACTTGAACTGGGATCAGTAGCAGATATATCATCAATCATTTTATGCTTTGCTAATTATTTCTCACCAAACATATTTCTTTAAGACAGTTTTTTGAACCATTTACAATGCACTGAGTTTTAAAGTAATTGCATTTTTTTATTGATTGTTCAAAACATTACAGAGCTCATGATGTATCATCTTTCATACATTAGACTCAATTGGGTTTTGAACTTCCATTTTTACCCCAAATACAGATTGCAGAATCACATCTGTTACATACTCACATTATTGCATAATGGCATATTAGTGACTGTTGTATTCTGCTACCTTTCCTATCCCCTACTATCCCCCCTCCCCTCCCCTCCCCTCCCATCTTCCCTCTCTACCTCCTCTGCTGTGGTTCAATTCTCTCCCCTTTTTCCCCCCCTCCCCCTTGCCCCTCATAACCTCTTATAATTTTGTGTATCATTGAAGGTCTCCTACAATTTCCATATACTTTCCCTTCTCTCTCCCTTTCTCTCCCCCCATTCGTCTTTGTTAAGTAATTGCAATTTTGCCGTTTTTCCAACATGTGAAACACATTTTATATACTGATTATGCCTTCCTCACCCAGACAGCACTTTTTTCCATTTCCATTTATTTTTAGAGTATGCAAATTTTGCAAATGAAAATATGATTTCTGTTGTAGAGAGGGAAAACTGAGTAAAATCTAATTCTAAATTCAAAAAATTTACTTTGGCCATGTGAGTGTTTACTTTTTTTATAACTGGCAATAACTACATATCATAGTAAAGTAACAGCAAGAAAGTTTAGAAATGTAAGACTGGTATGAAGCACTAATTATATGTACTTGTGTATATTATGAACTTAGGCATGTCTACCCAAACATAACCAAAATTAGAATGCTTCATGAAACATAAGAATTGCTATACTGTAGCCAAACTTCATCAAAATGAAATCATGACAAATTAGTCTGGGTGGCTTAAATAACAGAACTATATCTCCTGCAGTTTTAGAGACTGGGAAGCCAAAGATCTGAGACCCTGTTTCCTGGTTTGTGGGCGGCTCTTTTCTTGTGTCCTCATGGGGCAGAGAGCAAGAGCAGAAGCAAGATTTTGGGTCTCCTTTTTTAAGGGCACTAATCCCACACATGAGGGCTCCACCCTTATTACCTAAGTACTCCCCAAAGTCTCCCAAATCCCACCTCCTAATACCATTGCAGTAGTGGGGATTTCAATATATGCATTTTGGGGGATACAAATTGTATCCATAATCATAGTCCATAACTGTAATATAGGGTAAAAATTTTAAGAAGTCCTTATATATAAGTAGTATAAAAATTGGGAGGGTGGGTATTATACAAAAGATGATAGTTGAATTTTTAAAACTATAAATGTGACAATATTCCAACTGTATTTCATTCTTTTGTGTGTTTGGATGGGGCGAGGGTACTGGGAATTGAACCCAGGGGTTCTACACTGAACCACATTCCCAGCCCTTTTTATGCTTTATTTTGAAATAGTGTTTCATAGAGTTGCCCAGTCTGCCCTTGAACTTGCAATCCCACTGACTCAGCCTCTTGAGTAGCTGGAATCACAGGCATGTGTCACCATGACCAGCTTTAAATTATATTTCAGTGATGTGAAAAGTGTCTTTTTTAATCTATAGATTCTGAATTTCTTCTGAAAATTGCCTGGCATTTTGTTGTTTTTATTACTGGCTTCTACTTGTTTTTCAGTTCTCTCAGTAAAATTATACTGGGCAATTGTTTTCTAAGAATCATCCTGCAGGTGATTTTGCAATACAAAATTAAAGTAAAAACCATTCTTAATATACAGAGCTCACTCTAGGCTCTTTGACAGGGCTGATCAAATTGAGAGATATTAAATCTGCAACTGGGTAAATGTACCTAGATAAGCCTTTAAGATTTTTCTATCACATGGCTCTGAATACAGTTGTACACTAGAAAAAGAGTAAAATATGTTGTCAAACCACTAGCCTGCATGATCTTCAAGAGCTAGAACAGAGTCTTAATTTTTCTATTTTTAGTGTGTACCATGGTGTTCAACACACAGTAAGAGCTCAATCAGTGTTTCACAATTAAAGGCTCCAGGGTCTTTTGCCCTTCTAGAACCCCATAATTATTGCCCATATTCCAAGTGCAGATTCCAATGTGAAAACAGATGACTCTTGTACACTAGATCATAGTAGGTGCTTAATAAGTGCTGGGTGGAAGACTCTATTGTTTTAATACATCCCCACCCATGATCTCCACTAGCATTTTGCCTTGTACATAATTGTATGTCATCAATTATTTATTCCCCCAAGACTTTCCACAAATTATCATTGTCATTATAAATTTAGAAGAGGTAATGTAGTCACTATGAATTATACATGTCTGGATTATCTATACTGTCTTTGGTTTAAGCACCATCATCCCCAGAAGCCAAGTTCTGATAAGTAGTCTATAGTCCCTTTTTGGGTGATAAGCTTTCCCTTCTGTGCCAACTTGACGGCTTGGGAAGTAGTTTGTATCCCCTTGTGTCCCCTTAGAGGTTTAGTTGTGTCTTTGGCCTTTGGGGAACCAGGCAGTGGGGCCTTGTGGTTAGAATCTGGAGACCTACTCCTGGTTTTCATGTGCTCAGACCTCATGGTGTCCTGCTGGCTTGGCTTTCTGGCTTTGACCTAGTGGGGTTTTGGAAAACTATACCAAGCCCTCCTCTAACTGAACAGGTCATGTAAAGTTTGGCAGTTTAACAATTTGCAAATGAACTACTGAAGAGTTTTCTGAGCTCATGTGATGAGTGCAGTGTGGGATGTCATTAACATGTCAAGGTAGAGGTCTAAAAATGATGCTACTGTGCAGTTGGACCGCAGAGGAGCTTGGCTCAATGTATACCCAGCACTGCTAGTGAGGAGGAAATTTTGACTACTGAATTTCATGTATTGTACCTAAATCTGGAATCTAGAAAGGCTATTTGGAAAGCATGCTGCTGAGATCTGGCCCCTGTATTCAGCAGAGGGATTTTGGTGATTTTGATTATTATCCAAATTCATTTTAACTCTACTCACTAGATTTGACTTGAGTCAAGAGAAAGAAGACAATGAATTGAGTGGACTTTGAATATTCATTCAATTCTGGTGATGGAAATTTTCCAGTGTAATTAAGTTGGTATTTGGTATCTGCCTCATCTCTAGTACATCTTAGCTTGTCCGAGTTCATCTTTGAGGGTGTGTGGTCACCTCTGGTACAAGCTAGAGATAGTCTCTGAGCCTTCAACTTGAAAGGCCAGATTCTATATCATGGGATTAAATTAATTGCTAAACTTCTCAGTTACCCAGGGTGAGCCAGGCACTGTTAAAGGTGACAGGTACTACGTACTTACCCAAGCATGCAAGGTCCTTGCCCTTAGCCCTACTCCACATTCTAGTGTGTGTACAGGGAGTAAAAACTGAGGAACCAAGGTAACATCAGCCCATGTCAATGGTCTGATAAGATAATATAATGGTGGGTAATTGTGGGCTGTTTAGAAAGGACGGAAGGATGGTAAGGTGACATGAACTGAGACTGGAATGGCAAAGGGGTCAGGCCAGCAAAGGTGGAAGAGACAATGGGGAGATCATTTCAGAGAGAAAGAAGGCTATAGGCAGGGAAGAACTTGCTGTGTTTGAGCAGAGAGGACCAAGGGACCTGAGTACCGTGAGTGGAGGGAAAGGGCCAGTCAGAAGGCTTGAAGGCTCTTAATAAGAAGTTTAGGGTTTGGATGTGGGAAGATGTTAAGTTTCCTTCTTTCCTTCTTTCTAGATGGGGGTCTTTTAAGTTGCCCAGGCTGACTTTGAAACCCCAATTCTTCTGCTTCAGCATTCCAAGTAGCTGGGATTACAGGCACACACCACTGTGCCTGGCTTTATTATTTAGTTTTAAGCCAAGGACTTTAAATAATTCACTCACACACATGGTGCTGGCAATACACTAGTAAACAAAACAGATAAAAGCCCTTGCCCTTGTGGGACTTACAGACTGATTAATGTTTCAGGAAGGAGCACTCTGACTACTGTGAGATGAAGGGGTCGTCTGGGAGCAAGAACAGAAGCAGGGAGTTGGGTTGTGTCTCCTGCAGAAGTTCAAGGAACATGTGATGGCAGCTTGAATTAGGAGAGTCACTGTAGATGTGGAGAGAAGTGGGTGGATTCTGGACTTATTTTGGAGGTAGAAATGGCAGGACTTCCTGCATGTTGGAGTCTATTTGGGACTTGGCATCTTTTAGGGGCCCACTTAATACCCAAGTGGAAATGAATACCAAGAAGGCCATTTGGTACAGAGGCTGGAATTCTGGGGAGTTGCAAGCCTTAGTGTGGAGATGAGGAGCCACGGAGGGAGGTCCTACTTTGCAAGGCTCTTCCCTGAGCAGTTGGGTCTTTCTCTAGTGATGTTGGAGTTATACTTTTATTTCCAAATCCTTATCAATCTAGGAAGAGCTGGAGAAGGAGAAATATGGAGAGCTCTTTCTTTTTTGGTTGTTCCTAGGCAGCGCCAGCCTGGCTAATGACTTGGAGATCCCAGGGCATGGGTTGTCAACACCTCTGTATAGACAGCCTTATAGAGCCTGACACAGGAGTCCTGTTCCATGCTGTCTTTGGGAAGGGAGGTTCTGTAATGATAGGCCATAACTTAAAAACAAAACAAAACAAAACAAAACAAAAAAAACAGCAGAAGGTCCCTCTTCCAAGGTGCCTGGCCTCTTCTCTGTGTGTGTGCGACTCATGTTTACTGGATGGACTTGGTTGTGAACTCACCCATCCTGTAGGCTTTTCTGCTACAAATGAGCTCCCTGAAATTATGCCTGGTGCTCTGAATGTAGTAGGCAGACAAAAAATTTCTTGAACTGACAGTAATGGAGAATTGATGATTTACTTAAGGATAACCTTTTTAAAGTAAATGCATCATGATGATAAATTTCTCCAAAATGACAAATTAGGGCACATTACTAATTTTACAGAGGGATTATTTTTCTAAGGCTTCATTCTCAAATTCTGTTAAGTAGTAAGCTCTGCAGTGCCTTCTGTTTTCATGTAGCTTTTCAGTAATATGCATACTGTGTTAAGTTCAGATAGAATTCTTTTCTGTGTTTTTCAAAGTACTTCTAATACAATACCTTATTCACCTGCATAAGAATTCTGAAAGATAAATGGTCTTTTTTCTTATTTCTAAGCATTAAACAAAATGCATTCTTTTATACTGGTTATAAAGTAATGTATGTCCATTGTGGGAAATACACAAAAAAGGGATCACCCATAATCCCACTAGAAATCAGCAAAACTTGAACATTCTAGTACTTTATGAGGATTTCAGCGCATAGCTGGAATCATGCTGTGGTTATTTTGTGCCCTTTCTTTTTGATTAATATTAGATTATACACATTTTGCTTTGTTTTAAAAAAAAAACCCCTCTATGAACCTCCTAGTGCTTGTATAATGACACTCCTCGTGAAAGACTTCATGTGTGTCACACTATGAAAACATTTTTATTTTTCTTAATATTTCCTTTAATATTAATTCTAAGAACCAGAGTCATGAATCAGAACCAGAGTCAAAGTCATGAACATTTTGAATGTATTTTGCTGTATCACTCTTCAGAAAAGTTGTTTCAGGAAGGGCCAACTGTGCCTTTTTGATTTTTGATATACTTTTTTAGTATTATAAGTTAAAACTACTTGCTACTGCTTCTCTCTCTCTCTCTCTCTCTCTCTCTCTCTCTCTCTCCTGGAAATTGAACCCAGTATGTTCTACCACTAATCTATGTCATCAGCCCCTTTTGTTTTTTATTTGAGACAGGGCCTCACTAAGTTCCCCAGGTTGGCCTGGAACTTGTGATTTTCCGGCCTCAGCCTCTCCAAATCCCTGGGATTACAGACATGCACCACTGCCTGACCTAAAAATATATGCTTCTTCAACCAATAAAGACGATATGATATTTTGATTTTTTAAAAAAATACACTTTGGGTTGGGGATGTAGCTGAGTAACAGCACATACTTTGTATGCACAAAGCCCTGGGTTTGTTTCCCAACTCACTTATTTAAAATAAGTATATAAAACAAAAAAATAAATAAAAATAAAAAGTAGACTTGATCTTTTTTGAGCAGTTTTAGGTTTGCAAGAACTGAGCGGAAAGTACAGAGAGTTCCCATCTAGCCCCTACTCCCACACATGTACAGCCGCCTCCACCATCTACATCCTGCCCCAGAGTGGTACATGATAATGGTGTGATCTTATTTCCTGACTCTTTGCTTACTAGAAAGGTTGAATCTTTAAAAAAATATGTTGTTTAATTATTTTTAGCTTCTCTTTTATGAAATCACTTTCCATTTTCTTTGCTTACTGATTGAAAATCAACCCAAATGAAGTACGACCGGCTATAGCCTTTGCTGTTTCTATGATGTCTAATGCGATGTTACTATCTCCAGGAGCAGGTTCATGATGCTGAACAGCCACACTCCTGGGTCCATTCCTTAACTCTGGTTTTCTGGGGGATGGAGCCTGGGACTTTGCATGTGGAATAAGCCACCTGAGTGATACTTATACATCCCAAAGACCTTTGAGAACGACTAGTCTTATGCTTTATAATAAAGGTTTGAAACATTCCACACAGAAAGCGTAAGTATTAGTTTCTATTAACTGTAACTAATAGGTGTTACTTCCCATTAAGAAAGAGAAAATGCTCACCAGCCTTCCATTCAGTGGGAGAGTGCCAGGACCTGATTAGTCAGATCTGAAGTGTTCTTGCAGGAATATGTTCAGATGACTAATGTTTTGTCATTCACAGGTGATTGTAACTAGTTTGCATTCTTCTTCATAGAGCAAATTCATTCAGAAAAAAAGTTGGAAACTACAGAAATAACAGATGGATCTGACAATTACAGATTCCTTTCAGTGAAACATTTCTTTATCCTCATTGTCACTCCTTCCAAAATGACCCTATCAGATTTCCAATAAGGAAAACAGAACACTCTCATTCCTAATTTCTGCTTTTTGCTAGGAAGTTTGAAAATCTAAAAATGTACATTAAATACACTTTTCTGTGTGTACATTATGACAAAGAGAGAGAAAAGATAAAAGAGTTGAGAAAAGGTGCACAAAAATGATTTCTGTAAGCGTAATTGCATCGTCTTGAATTGGGTTTCCCTATTCATTTGCAGCGGCACCACAAATTTGTCAGTATATCAGAAATAATCAAATTTCTAGAAATAAACAGCAGCATGTGGATACCCTGGACTATATCCTTAGGAAAATCCTTATGTTGGTACAGAAGGGTGAGGGGAGGTGGTGGGTTAGTGCCTACTTCTCCATCCTAGTGCCACCTTCCTAAAAATGGCTGTGCTAAACAGGCTGGAGACCCTGGGGACCCTTGCAGAGACCTAGCTTGGGAGAGCCATGGATCCAGGATCTAGAACCCATAGCCAGGAGTCCATGGAGGAGAGGGTCCACCTCATGGCCTCACTCTATGTACTTAAGCCAGTCTCCTGCCCTTGGAGACCTGGAAGGCCTGTGGAGGTAGGCTGTGTCCCCAGTGCCTCCTGACTGGGGCAGGATGCAGAGAGCCTTCCTCCTATGCCTTACTTAGAGCCTTGCCTGCCGCAGTCTGGCTGGGCACAATTCAGGAGCCACTTGTCAAAAGAAACAAACTTTATTTTTAGAACCACACACACCAAACAAAACAGCTCCTCAGGAAAAACCCTCAGAGCCCAACTGCCACCACCGGCTTCCCACAAGCCTCTCTCCCCCAAGCCTCTCACCTAACACACGCCTCTCACCCTCCCACAGTCCTCCTGCTCTTGAGGCCGATTGGCTGGGTCGTGTGGGCGGAGCCAAAAAAGTCCCCCAATGAGCAGCTCCGTGGTCTGAAAGGGCAGGGAAACAGCCCAATGAGCACCACCACAGAGGAGCCAATCAGCTAGATGTTGCTGGGGCCGCTGTGAGCCAATCATCAGCTGGCAGACTGAAAGGACGGGGAAACAGCTCAAAGAGCATCTCCAATGAGCATCACCACAGAGGAGCCCATCAGCTAGATTTTGCTGGGGCTGCTGTGAGCCAATCATCAGCTGGCAGTCTGAAAGTTTGCTGGCAGCTGGAAGTTTGCTGGGGCCCCTTCGGCTGTGGCTCTCAACACTTGCCCTGTGCCTTTCCAGGCTGCACTTCCAGCCCAAAGCTCCTCCTACACTCAGGAGCACCTACTTAAAGCACTCCAATGAGCAGAGAAAGGAAGGTCATATCACACTCAAGGGGCCCAGCAGCCAGAGGACGGAAGAGTAAGAACAGCCCCTAAAACATTGGAAGCAGATGGACTATGAATAAAAAACAATTCACCCATTTAGGAGACCCTAGTGCAACATAAAATTTGTTCCTTAAACTCAAATTTTTTAAAATGAGCAGATGAATGGGAAGCAATTAGTTGTCAAACAAGACAAAGTAGAAGAATTCCATGAGACATCAGAGCCAAATGTAAAGAGGGAGGAACCAGGAGAGAAAGAGAGAGGCGTTGGTGGACAGATGTAGGACATCCAGAATGTGAATGACAAGGGTTCCAAAAGGAGAAAATAAACAGATGGAGAAGAAGTATTAGTTCCATAGGAGAAGAAATTTTACCCAAGTTAAAGAAAAATCAGAGACTGTAGATTGAAATGTTCACTGAGGTCCAAGTAGAATTGAATTTAAGAAAAAAGAAAAAAAAAGTCCCACAATCAGGAATCAGGTACATTCTGGTAAAATTTCTGAACTCCAATGATGAAGTACCTACTTCTAGGTACCAGAAGCCAAGATACTTACAGAGAAAGAAACACTGGACACTCTGGAACCCTCAAAGGTCACCCAGCAGAAAGGCCCAAGAGTTCTGTAACCCATCCGCAGATCACCCACCTTCAGGGTGGGGAAGGATGGTAATCCATATGGCTGGGATCAAGAGTCTTTCCTCAGGTGCCTGATCTGATGAAAATGTCAGAGAAAGGACTCCAATCAAATACACCAAGTATAGTACACATGAGCAGAGAACCTGAGGTAGGGCAGAGGAAAAACACAAAGATGATCTATGATCCTTAAAAAAGATCCATATAATTTCAGGCAAATATATATTGATAAATGCCTAGGACTATGTAAAGAAAGCATTAAAAAAATAAAAATTTTAGAGAGATTCTGCAAGCAAAATTCTAATGATAGCCCAATCCAAAGTATCAAGATATTTTAGCAAAGCCTATTGGGAGTAGGGGAAAGGGCAGAAGGGAAACAAAGTAAATTTTTTTCCAAATAAGACATCTGGGTTTGAAGAGCGAAGGAGGTAGCCATGCAGATGTGCTGAGTGTCCATATCAGGACAGCCATGCAAGAGCAGAGCCCAAAATAGACGTGCATGTAGTGTGAACATGGGGAATGGAAAGTAACTACTCATGGAATGGCTATGTCTGGAACATTCCCCGATTAATAGGCAAGATGAAAGCGTGGATGTAACCTGATTAAATCAGTTTAGATAAGGAAAAGGATGGGGCTGGGGTTGTGGCTCAGTGGTAGAGCGCTTGCCTAGCACGCATGGGGCACTGGGTTTGATCCCTAGCACCACATAAAAAAAAATAAATAAACAAAAGACACAATTACAATAGACACAATATTAATCTAAAAATATTAAAAAGATAAAAATAAGGAATAAATAAGGAAAAAGATAAAGAACAACACAGTGACATACATTGAATACATACAGTGAGATGAAAATGCAGACAACCAAAGCAATGTGGTGTCATGGTTGAGAGTATACTATGGAGCCAGACTCCCTGGGTTTGAATCCCAGCTCTGACACTTGGTGTCTGTGTGGACTTAAGCAAGTTGCCTAGAGATTTCCCCATCTGTGAAATGGGGATAGTGATAGTACCTTCTTCTTGGGACTCTGTGAGGATTCAGTTAACATGCCTGATGTACTTAGAACAGTGCCTGGTATACAATCAAACCAAGCAGTTAACACAAAGCTACTGTTTGCTTCATTGTTTCTGAAAAATACTAGCAATAGTCATATCAGGTAAGATGAAACTTAGTATTAAAGGTACTAAAGAAGGTTATTAGAGGATGGTAATAAATGCTTTTATCTAAATCCATGTGTACCAAATAAAATGGCAGCTAAACGGAGAACTTGATGAATATATTTTACAGTGGGAGAATTCATAGTTATTCTTTCACAGATGAAAAAATGAGGTAAAAACAAATAAGATTAAAAAAACAAAAGTAAATAGGATCTAAGGGAAATGAATAATGAAATCAGTAAACTCAGAGTAGACAAATTCAAACCTTACATTCCTCAAGTAGTAAATATATACTTTTTTTTTTGTACCAGGGATTGAACTCAGGGGCACTCAACCACTGAGCCACATCCCCAGCCCTATTTTGTATTTTATTTAGAGACAGGGTCTCAGTTGCTTAGTGCCTTGCAGTTTCTGAGGCTGGCTTTGAACTCATGATCCTCCTGCCTCAGCCTCCCAAGCCGCTGGGATTATAGGCATGGGCCACCGTGCCCAGGAGTAAATATGTAGTCTTGCATGTCTATGGAACGTTAAAAAAAATCAATTGTGCTACAAAGCAAGCCTTAACATATTTCAAAATTATACTATATTTATCATAAACCAATATTATGAGAATTAAATGATAAAAATGACCACAAAACATAACTGCTTGAAAAAGATGTCAATTCTAATTTGTTTTCTTTTTTGAGATAGGGCCTCATTATGTTGACTGCAATTCTAATTCTAAGTAATCCTTAGATATCTAGATATTCTTATGTCAAAGAGGAATCCAAAATTGAAATTCAAACAATAAAAAAGAAAACAACTACCACAACAAACACACCCACACACACAAAAAACCAAACAAACCCACTTCATACTTGACCTCTGGGCACAGCAATATTATACCTAAAATGCCTTCATTATTAAAAAAAATAATATAAAGGAATTTAGTTCTTATTGCTGAATTAAGGGACTTAACCCAGAGTGGTCACTAAGGTCTCTTGCTTTCTTCCTAAGCCTCCTGATTTCCTCCTAACCCACTTCTTTCTATCAGGTGACTGTTAAAAAGAAGCTTCTTGTGAAATATATTAATAATAATAATAATAAGTTGTTAAACATTTTTATTTTTTTCCCCAAAATACAAAATACTTTTGTGGCTGCATATAAATTTGCAAATGACCTTGAGTGGTCTCTGTGTACTCCAGGTACTCCAGGAGCAGATCCGTGCCAGGGACAACATTAGCTATGGAACTAATTCTGCCTTAAAGACCCTGGAGATGCGTCAGCTCTCTGGTTTGGGAGATCTCCGAGGAAGAGTGGCAAGGTAGGTGTTCAAATGTTGGGGTCTGTGCTCATCAAAAGCTGTGTTTCATAAACTCCGTTTTAGTGAGCATTATATTTGTGAAGCCCCAAATTCCTTGCATTTCTTTTCACATCCCCTCCTTGCTTTGCCCATAAAATTAGTGATCCAAGTCAAGCCTGGTTGTGAGCATGCCATGATTTCTTGTGTTTCTGAAATCAGCATGGTCTTCATGGGAAGAAATGAGCAGAAAGCTCCCTCCACTGACCTGTGGCATTTGGTAAGGTAACATGTTCATTTTAACCAAATGAACATAATTAGTATGTTGGGACTTACATTTTGTATGCCTTTTAAATTTTTTTATTTTTCTTATAATTTGTTTTTGTTTTCTGAAAGCATTGAGTTTTGATAGACTTGAAATTTTAAAAAGAGATCCATCTAAGATAATGTGAAAAGTGCTGCTCTCTCTGCTTGATGTGTGCTCCATGAACCAGCAGCACCAGCATTACCTGGGACATTGTTAGCAATGTACAATCTTGGGTCCACCCCACAACTACTGAATTAGAATCTACATTTTAACAAGATCCTTGAATTCACGTGCATGCCAGTGTTTGAGAAGCACTGCACATGACTCTGTCTAGGATTATTTTTATCTAGCTGGGATGAAGTTTTCCAAATTATTTATGCTCCTCTTCTGCCCTCTGCTGCTATTAAGAGCCAAGCACATGGATGTGTTTCTACACAGGAGCTTTGGAGTGAATGTCAACCTGTGATGACAATGAGGGTGATCTGTAAGTGGGGGGTGGAAGAAAGAATAGAGACCCCCCCAGGATCCAGGGCCTCTTGGGAATAGTGAGGGGTAGTATTGGAGTGCATTTGTGTAGAAACCACACTTAGGGCTTTGAATGCTGGGTATGTGTGTTTGGGTTTGCTTAATATCAGTTTAGTAGCAGAGGGCTGCATGGATTGAATGAAGGACTACTTGACCACTTTCCTATGGCTTTCTATCCTCATCAGGATGAACTCCTGTTTCCTTAGTATGGGCCTTGGTGGTGGACAGCCTGCTGACCTCTTCACGAGCTCTACCCTGGAGCCCCTCCTGCTGCCCCTTTGCCCTTGCTGTCCTTGTACTAGCTTGCCTGTCCTCTTCCTTTTCTGACTTCTTGTTGGTCTTTAGCTTCTGCTCAGATGCACTCCTCTGGGAGTCTCTCCTGACACCGCCTCTCCACCAGGCTCCCCTTACATGCACATTCCATTGAGTCTCTGTTTCCTGCTCACTCCTGCAATCATCGTCCTGGAGTGTGGTTCCATGTCTTTTACTTCTGTAGCCCAGTTCCTGGGATAGTCTCTGGAAAGCAGTAGGTACTCAACAAATGTTTGTTTGGATGAGTGAATGATCTAGAAAAATCACTGTTTATAGACTAAAAACACTTGAATCCTTACTTGCTGAGTGGCTTAAAAGAAGCCCTAGTTCTGTGCTACCTCTCAGAATGGCAAGGAGTTGGAAGAACCTTAGAGCAACAGGGCAGAATAGGGACTTCAGGAGAACCTTGAGGGTCTTCCTAGCCCCTCTAGTTGCAGGTTCTTGAAGATTAAGTGAAGCAATATATGTAAGAGGCCTCAGGCACAACATGGGATGGAGTGAGCTTGCAATGAATGGTAGCTGTCACCTCAGGGGCAGTAGTGAAAATTGAAATTATCCTCACAATACTAGATCTAACACCAAGTAGAAAAATCATTTTGAGATACTTTTAGAAATCTTACATTTTCTTCAGTTTCCTATCAATTTCTCTACCCAACTTGTTCCTTCCCTGTAACAAAAATACTTCTAAAATTGTCAAAAACATTTGTTATGAGCACCAGATATTTTTGCTTTGTTTTGTGGCTATATTTGTCTTTCCCTTGGAATGCTAATGAGAGTTTGATTGTTGAAATGAATTCATGAGAAATAAAAATTCTTTGGCAATGCTTTTACTTTCTTTCATTTATTATGTAATTGTATTGAAGGGGTATGAAATTTATAAGTCATATTCCTTTTTTTTTTTCATACTGGGGATTGAACTCAGGGATGCTGTACCTCTGAGCTACATCCCTAACCCTTTTGAAATTTTATTTTGAAACAGGGTCTTGCTAAGTTGCTCAGGCTAACCTTGAGCTTATGATCCTCCTGCCTCAGCCTCTTGAGTAGCTGGGATTACAAGTGTGCACCACCACACCTGGCTGTGATATTAAGTGATTAGACTGCAGTGTTAGTATTTAATTTTGTAGTTTTATGGTACATTGGTGATATCATGAATAGCAAACAGACCCTGATTTTTCCCTGTTAAATTAAAGTCAGAAGAGCACAGGTAAATTCTCATTAGAGGTGAGGGACACATTTATCCCAGTGAGCATAACATATCCTAAACAGGACTTGGTCCAAGATTTTCCCATTTCTCCTAAAAGCAGAGCTCCAGGAGTTTAGATTTCCAATCCTACTAGAACATTTGGACCATCATCTGGTACATTGTTTTTACTTTTCCAAGATTCAGTGGCTTCTTCCATTTTCCTCTGTGAGGTTGGTTGGCATGGTCAGAGAGCTTTACAGGACAAATGTCCGCATGCTGAGGCAGGTGCCTGAGTTTCTTCCTATGTGCTTAGCGGGAACTGGAGTAGGATAATACTAGGAGCCAGCCCCTCAGGAATGGCACAGCAGAGATGCATGATGACCTCTCTCTCTCTCTCTTTTTCTTCTCTCTTGCTCTTTATGAAGAGCTTTGGTGAAATATAATTCACACACCATAGAAATCACCTATTTAAAATATACGATTCAGTAGATTTCTTTTTTTCTTTCTTTCTTGTTTTTTAAGGCGGGAGGTCTTGCTACATTGCCCAGGCTGGCCACAAACTTGTGATTCTCCTGCCTTATGCTCCTGAGTAGCTAGGGTTACAGGTGCATGGTTTTTAGTATATTTATAGAGTTTTGTAACTATCATAATTTATTTTATAATATTTGTATCATTCAAGAAGAAACCCCACACTCATTCCCCATCTTTACTCTCCAATCTCTATTCCTCCTGTTTCACCCCCTAGTCCATGGCAACCATTGAATATTTTCTGTTTCTTCTGGACATGTCACATGAATGGAACCATTTGTGGTACTGTGAGACTGCCTTCTTAGTCTGAGCATATATTTTCAGGGTTCATCCATATTGTAGCATGTATGAACACTTCATTCCTTTTTTTTGCCATGTTAGGGATTAAACCCCAGGCCTCATGCATGCCAGGCAAGTGTTCTACCACTGAGCCATATCCCCAGCCCAGATGTCTTATCTTTTCATCAATTGGATGTTTAGATTATTTCTACTTTTTGGATGTTATAAAGAATGCTGCTGTGAACATTTGTGTACAATTTTTTTGTGTGTGAGATTATGTTTCTTTTCTCTTGGATATGCACCTAAAGAGGAATTGTTGAGTACCATGGTAACTATATGCAACTTTTCAAGGAACAGAACAGCTAAACCATTTTCCAAAGTGGCTACACCATTTTACACTGGCACCAGCAGTGTATGCAGGTTCAGATTTTCCACATCCTAACACCTATCTGTCTTTTTGATTATAGACATTCTGTTGGGTTTAGAGTAGTATCTCATGGTGGTTTTGATTTGCATTCCCCTAATGACCAATGATGTTGAACATGATTTAATATGTATATTGGTCATTTGTATATCTTCTTTGAAGAAATGTTTTTTTCAGTATGCATGCTCATTTTTGAGTTGGATTGTCTTTCTATTATTGAGTTGTAAGAGTTGTTTATAGATCCTAGCTACAATTTCCTTATCATATCTGATTTCATTTTTTTTCCTAAGAGTCATGGAGTCATCTTCTCACTTTCTTTTTCTTTTTTGGGGGGGACTGGAGATTGAACCACCCAGGTGTGTTCTACCACTGAGCTACATCCCTAGCCCTTTTTTATTTTTGAGACAATGTCTTGCTTTGCTGAGGCTGCCCTTGAACTTTCAGCCCTCCTGCCTGAGTAGCTGGGATTACATCACTTTCTTGATTGTGTCCTTTGAAACACACACAAAAAATTAATCTTGATTATATCAACTTATATATTTATTTTTCTTTGGTTGTATTTTTGGTTTCATATTTTAGAAACCATTGCCTAATCCAGGCCATGAAAACTTGTAATTACATTTTTTTCTAGATTCACCTCTTAGATTAGAGTCTTTGATCTATTTTGACTTAACTTTTTATATATGGTGTGGGGTAAGATTCCAAATACTTTCTTTTGCTTGTGGATATTTAGTTATTTCAGAATCATTTATTGAAAAGTCTGTTCCCCCCCGCCAATTGCATTGGCTTGTAATCCTAGCTGAAAACCATTTGGCCATAGATATGTAGGATAATTTATAGACTCTCAATTCTGTTCCATTAATCTGTTAGTCTGTTCTTACGCCAGTACCACACTTTCTTGATTACTGCAGCTTTGTGGTAAGTTTTGAAATCCAGGAATGTGAGTCCTCTAATTTTGTTCTTTTTCAAGATTCTTTTAGCACTTCAGAATCCCTTATATTTCCATATGAAATTTAGGACCAGCTTATCAATTTCTGCAAAGAAGGTAACTTGGAATTTTGATAGGGCCTGTGCTGAATCTGTATATCAATTTGGAGAATATCATGATTCTATAAATATTGTCTTAGATTTATTAATGTGGGTATCACTCCATTTGTTAAGTTTATCTTTAATATCTTTCAAAAATATGGCTTTCAGAGTATAACTTTTATACTTCTTTAAACTTATTCCTAAGCATTTTATTTTTGTTTTCTTAATTTCAATTTCATCACTACTATATAGAAATATTATATATCAATAAATATTGATTTTTTTGTATTTTGGTCTTTTATCCTGCAATCTTGCTGAACTCATTTATTACTTTTAATAATTTTTGGTGGAATTATTGGGATTTTCATGGCATCTGCATATACAGTTTAACCTCTTACTTTCCAACCTGAGTGACACTTATTTCATTTTCTTGCCTAATTTTGTCACTAGAACCCCCAGTAGGATGTGGAATAGGAGTGGCGAGAGCAGAGATCCTTGTGTTGTTCCTGATCTTAGAGGAAAGCATCCAGTCTCTCACCATTAAGGATGATGCTTGGTGTTTTCTTTTTGTTGTTGTTGTTGTTTGTTTGTTTTTTTAGTCCTATGTATTGAACCCAGGGGCACTTTACCATGGAGCTAATTTCCCAACCCTTTTTGAGACAGGGTCTCACTATCACTTAGGGCCTCACTATGTTACTGAGTCTGGCCTTGAACTTCCAATACTCCTGCCTCAGCCTCCCAAATCATGGGATTAAAGGCATGTACCACTGGACCTGGCTAGGTGTGGATATTTTGTATATTCTTTTTTTTAAAATTTTATTTCAGTTGTCAGTAGACTTTATTGATTTAAATGTGGTGCTGAGAATCGAACCCAGTGCATCACGCATGCTAGGTAAACCCTCTACCACTGAGCCACAACCCCAGCCCTGTATATTCTTTTTATCAGGTTGAAGAAATTCCTTTCTATTCCTAGTTTGTTGATTGTTTTTATCATGAAGAGTGTTGAATTTTGTCAAGTGTTTTTTCTTCATCTATTGAGATGATTCTTTACCCTGTTGATATGGTATATCTAATTAACTGCTTTTCTGTTGTTGAATCAAACTTGCATTCTTGGAATGATTCTCTCAGTCATGATATGTAATTGAGGGCAGCTTTCTGAGTCCACTTGAACCCCTTAAAAAACATGATTGACTGTGCAGTTTCTGTGAGCAGGGCTTTGCATTTTATAGTATGTAAGGAAGCTTTTGCACATGTTTTTAAATTTTAATAAGAAGTAGCTTTGTTGTTTGCCTGGGCAGATGTGATGCCAGCATAGCCAGACTCTCTGCAGAGCACAAAACAACCTATGAGGGGCTCCAACACTTAAACAAAGAACAGCAAGCTGCCAAACTGATCTTGGAAACGAAAATCAAAGATGCAGAAGGACAGGTATGACCTGTTTCAGGTAGCTTTTAAAAGCAGGTAATTTGTTCTTAGCTAAGAATAACATGGTGTTGATTATTTCTTTTAGAAGCAACTAGCTTAGATTTATGCAAATAAGCATGTCTTTTCTCTACTACTTTCTTCTCTTTTTCACTGGAGTGGCTCTTGATGAGTCTGGTAAGCAAACCACCAAGATTTTTCAATATGTTCCTAATTGCAAAGATCTGTCCCCTTCAATCTAAAACAATTCATGTAATCCAGTAATTTCAAATTTTGTCTCCAAAACTACCTCTTGCACAGGTAAGTGATCCAGAGATTTTTTTTTTTTTTTTTAACATGCCACTCACCTCAGTTTTTGATTCAGGTGTGGCACTGGGACTCATTACATGTGCCTCCTCATTACATGGTCTGTATGTAGGACACAATCAGAACTAAGCTAGAAGAGAGACTTGCTCAGAATGTTAGGCTATTCTAGCTTGAAATTGACAGATTAATTTTACAAAGCAAAACTCTTGGCATTTCAGGTTTTTTTGTCTGTTTTGTCATAATAATAAGACCTGTCTTCTAGAACTTTTCCCATAGTATCTGCCCTATTTATTATTCTTCACTCATAGAGAGGCTGTTCTAGAAAAATAGGGGTATCTGGTTAATTTATTGGATTAAAAATATTTATCTCCTAACTACCTCCAATAAGAATCTGAAGTACTGATGTGAGCGACACAGACATTATTAAACTGTGAAAAAAAAAAAAAGAATAAAGACAAGTCCACTTTTTTTTTAAGAATAACTGAGGATGGAATTATTATGTCAGACAATAGATGCAAAATAAATCTTATGCTGTCTGGTAGCCAGGCCAAGTAAAACACTTACAGAAACCCATCAAAAGAAGCATACTAGGGCTGGGGCTGTTCAGTGGTAGAGCATTTGCCTAGCATATGCAAGGCCCTGGGTTCAATCCCCAGTACTGAAAAGTAAATAAATAAAAATTTTAAAATGAATAAATAAAGGCATACTTTTTTAAAAAAAATTTGGTTCCAGATCTGATAGATACCATGAATCTTTAAGTAAAGAATGTTGAACAATTGAACACAATTTCCTTCTTCTCTTTCTTTCTTTCTGGAAAATGTGAACACTTCACACAGGACAAGTTTTAGGTTATATTTCAGTAAAAATATAAGGGAAATGGATAGGTAGTGAGAAAAATGACCAAGAAGGAGATAGTCTAAAATTATATTTGCTGGTGACTTGACTCTATAGTCCCCTCTGGGTCCTTGATGGATTTTTATAAGCAATAGGAATTCCATTTCCTGTGCCTAACAGCCACTTGAAATTCCAAGGTAAAGATGCCTGTATTTTGTGCCGGCTGGTAGAAATGCTTATCATGGGCAGAAGCTGGGCTTGCTTATCAGAAAATGGAAAAGGTTCATGCTAAGTGTGGGATGAGTATTTTGTTAATGCTACTAGTCTCGATTTCTGATGGCTGTGTAAGAAAGAAAATAGAGGAGAAAAGATGAAATGAACTCCTAAGTGAATTTATTAGACTGAAAATGATGCTGATTAGATTATAGCTGATGAGATGATTTCTGAAATTATATCTGATGAAGTGTGATATTATAAGCAAGTCTTTTCTTTTCCAGATTTCTCAGCTTTTGAACAGAGTGGACTTGTCAATATCAGAGCAGAGCACCAAATTGAAGATGTCCCATAGAGACAGTAACCACCAGCTTCAGCTTTTAGATACTAAGTAAGCATGAATTTATCAAAAAAGGTTTTGGTTGAAACTCTTTCTGAATTTAGGTGCTACTAGAATTTTTTCCTCTTGATTTTTACTTATTGCACATAATGAAATCAGTAATGGAAGTTAAAAGGGAAAGTTTACATGTAGTATGTGTCCAGTTTTCCTTCGTAATTATTGTTCTTAGTTGTTGGATAATAACTGATATATTTATTCAGCTAGCATTTGTTGAGTACTGGCCTAGGGGGTCAAGAATCCAGTAATGAACAGAAAAATGGACTCTATTCTTATCCTTGTAGAGTTTATAATCTAGGGAGCTGATGACTTTTAATCAAGAAGGAACTTAAATAAACCTATGCTATATTATTATTAATAAGTATTTTGAAGGAAAGTTACATGATTGTGGTAGGCTGAGTAATGGTTCCCAAATATCTCCATATCCTAATTCTAGAATTTTTAATGTTACCTTATGTGGCAAAAGGGTCTTTGCAGATGTGATTAAGTTAAGGATCTTAATTGAGGTGGATAGGTTATCTTGGGTTATCCAGGGAAGCCTGATGTAATGAATAAAGTCCATAAAGGAGAAGGCTCTTATAAAGAACAGTAAAATTCCATATAATGCTTATTTCTTGGTGAGTAGGACAATTATAGAGCATACTTGGGGCTTCTGTGTCCTGGTGGTGTTGTATGTTTTAGGCAGACTTGGGGTATACAGCTGCATTAGTGTAGGGACAGGCTAGCTTCAGTGCCATGGCTCCCACATAACCGTTCCAAGATCAGTGTCCCACGTCAGGAGGGACAGCACCCTACTGTGTGGTGTCTCCACTGCTCCAGACCTCTTCCCTCCCCAGTCATCTGGATAGGGAGAGATAGGGAGAGAATCCAGGGCAAAAGTTTTGTTTTTAAAGATATGACATCTGGTCATATCTTTAAATATATATCTGATATGAACTTATATATCTGATATGAACTTATCACTTCCAGGTATGTCCCATTGCCTAACTTAATTATATGGCCACATCCAGCTGCAAGGGAGGCTGAGAAGTGTGGTCTGTGGCTAGACAGCCTTATACCCTGGATGAAGTCTTCTTTTTTTTAATTTTTTTCAATTTTATTTTTTTTATTGGTTGTTCACAACATTACAAAGCTCTTGACATATCATATTTCATACATTAGATTGAAGTGGGTTATGAACTCCCAATTTTACCCCAAATGCAGATTGCAGAATCACGTCGGTTACACATCCACAATTTTACATAATGCCCTATTAGTAATTGTTGTATTCTGCTACCTTTCCTATCCCCTACTATCCCCCCTCCCCTCCCCTCCCATCTTCTCTCTCTACCCCATCTACTGTAATTCATTTCTCTCCTTGTTTATTTTCCCATTCCCCTCACAACCTCTTATATGTAATTTTGTATAGCAATGAGGGTCTCCCTTCATTTCCATGCAATTTCCCTTTTCTCTCCCTTTCCCTCCCATCTCATGTCTCTGTTTAATGTTAATCTTTTCTTCCTACTCTTCCTCCCTGCTCTGTTCATAGATGCTCTCATTATATCAAAGATGACATTTGGTATTTGTTTTTTAGGGATTGGCTAGCTTCACTAAGCATAATCTGCTCTAGTGCCATCCATTTCCCTGCAAATTCTATGATTTTGTCATTTTTTATTGCTGCATAGTACTCCATTGTGTATAGATGCCACATTTTTTTTATCCATTCATCTATTGAAGGGCATCTGGGTTGGTTCCACAGTCTAGCTATTGTGAATTGTGCTGCTATGAACATCGATGTGGCAGTATCCCTGTAGCATGCTCTTTCAAGGTCTTCAGGGAATAGTCCGAGAAGGGCAATAGCAGGGTCAAATGGTGGTTCCATTCCCAGCTTTCCCAGGAATCTCCAAACTGCTTTCCAAATTGGCTGCACCAATTTGCAGTCCCACCAGCAATGTACAAGTGTACCCTTTTCTCCACATCCTCGCCAGCATTTGTTGTTGTTTGACTTCATAGTGGCTGCCAATCTTACTGGAGTGAGATTGTATCTTAGGGTGGTTTTGATTTGCATTTCTCTGACTGCTAGAGATGGTGAGCATTTTTTCATGTACTTGTTGATTGATTGTATGTCCTCCTCTGAGAAGTGTCTGTTCAGGTCCTTGGCCCATTTGTTGATTGGGTTATTTGTTATCTTATTGTCTAATTTTTTGAGTTCTTTGTATACTCTGGATATTAGGGCTCTATCTGAAGTGTGAGGAGTAAAAATATGTTCCCAGGATGTAGGCTCCCTATTTACCTCTCTTATTGTTTCTCTTGCTGAGAAAAAACTTATTAGTTTAAGTAAGTCCCATTTGTTGATTCTTGTTATTAACTCTTGTGCTATGGGTGTCCTATTAAGGAATTTGGAGCCCGACCCCACAATATGTAGATCGGAGCCAACTTTTTCATCTATCAGACACAGAGTCTCTGATTTGATATCAAGCTCCTTGATCCATTTTGAGTTAACTTTTGTGCATGGCGAGAGAAAGGGATTCAGTTTCATTTTGTTGCATATGGATTTCCAGTTTTCCCAACACCATTTATTGAAGATGCTATCCTTCCTCCATTGCATGCTTTTAGCCCCTTTATCAAATATAAGATAGTTGTAACTTTGTGGATTAGTCTCTGAGTCCTCTATTCTATACCATTGGTCCACCCGCCTGTTTTGGTACCAGTACCATGCTGTTTTTGTCACTATTGCTCTGTAATATAGTTTGAAATCTGGTATCGCTCTACCGCCTGATTCACACTTCCTGCTTAGGATTGCTTTTGCTATTCTGGGTCTTTTATTTTTCCATATGAATTTCATGATTGCTTTATCTATTTCTACAAGAAATGCCGTTGGGATTTTGATTGGCATTGCATTAAACCTATAGAGAACTTTTGGTAATAATGTTAGTTCTGCCTATCCATGAACAGGGTATATTTTTCCACATTCTAAGATCTTCTTCTACTTCTCTCTTTAGGGTTCTGTAGTTTTCATTGTATAAATCTTTCACCTCTTTTGTTAGGTTGATTCCCAAGTATTTTATTTTTTTTTGAGGATATTGTGAATGGAGTGTTTTTCCTCATTTCCATTTCAGAAGTTTTACCGCTGATATACAGAAATGCCTTTGATTTATGCGTGTTGATTTTATATCCTGCCACTTTGCTGAATTCATTTATTAGTTCTAGTAGTTTCTTTGTAGACTCTTTTGGGTCTTCTAGGTATAGAATCATGTCATCTGCAAATAGTGATAATTTAAGTTCTTCTTTTCCTATTTTTATGCCTTTAATTTCTTTCATCTGTCTAATTGCTCTGGCCAGTGTTTCGAGAACTATATTGAATAGAAGTGGTGATAGAGGGCATCCCTGTCTTGTCTGGATGAAGTCTTCTTAAAGGAAATAAGAGAACAGAAATTACAGGACAATTAGAAACTGTGCCCCAGTGGGTGTTGTTATTATTTAAATCACAAATCTACATCACATGTATTAGTCTGTACTTTTATTTCATATCACAATAAAAAGTAACTAAGGGAGGTAGCATGTATAACAGCTACTTTTAGGAATTTGGAAAGGGAGAAAACTAAAGGAGTGGAAGGTTGGGAGGATTTCCCCCCCCCTTTTAATTTTACTTCTGATTTAAATTAGGATGTGTCCATATGGGGCAAGAGTAATTTGGGGAACAATATAGAGAAAGGGAGCCAGGTTCCAGTCCTGGGAGACAAAAGGAACAAGAAGAGCCCAGAAAAGCAGGGAACCTGGAAGGGTAGATCAGGGACGCTCTGTTCTCCAAGAGCACCACAAACCCTGGGAACTGCAAAACTTAGCACCTGGCACAGCTTGGGGAAACCATGTCACCTCAGTGCCCACACTGCCAGCTCCTTACAGGTAGCAGCAGCATCAGATGCTTTTCTATTGTATCTTCCTGCCCTCCCTGCTTTCCCAACATGGTGCTGAGTGTAATCCTAAGAAAAGGGGAGCATGCAATTTGGTCAAGCTGAGTTTAATGCTGGCAAATTTATCAGAAATCTGATAGTCAGAGGTTGCTTAATATCATTTAAAAATTGTTTTATATACATCTTTTTTTTTTTTTTTTAGATTTAAAGGTACAGTTGAAGAACTCAGTAACCAGATTTTATCTGCACGGAGTTGGTTACAACAGGAGCAAGAACGAATAGAAAAAGAACTTTTACAGAAAATTGATCAGCTTTCCTTGGTTGTTAAGGAAAACAGTGTAGGTATTAATGGTTAGCAATAATTTAGCAGTTATTCAGAGAGGGTGGGGACTACAATGTTTGACTAATATAATGTCTACTGACTTATTACTGATGAATTTGGTACCACTTAAAGCTGTTCTGTTGTTTCTTGCCTTTGATCACATTCTGGTGGTACATATTCTTTCTTCTTTTTTGGTTCTGGGGATTAAACCCAGGGTCTCTCAGATACTTGGCCCATGTTCTACCAGTAAGCTGTGCATGTAGCTCCTGTTTTTGTATCCTTTGTAAAGAGGTGGTGGAGCATTTTGACTTGTTTTGGATAACACAAGCTGGAAAGAAAATTTCAGTATTTCCAGTTAAGATAAATTTAAGTCATGATCTTAATGATTTAGTTTGCCTATCTGTCTTTCTGAATAAAACTAACAATTCCCAGCTTGATCTTTATTGATTTTAATTTCATAACTTGGTTGTGCTTTTTACCAGTGTCCAATAGATTTCTCTCTGCAGACCCCTCAATACACTGCAACCACAGTGTGAGGCATCCCAGTGCAACATGTAACTGTATCCATCATTGTCTTTGCTATCTCCTCCTTCTGCCCCAGTCTCTCACAGAGCTGAGGTTTGCAGAACTGCTCCAAAACCATATCAAGAAAGTGTTGTGTACATGGTGTTCAAAACCAGTAGACTCTGAAACCAGTTCTTGACAAATAAATTTTTGTTGGTTTTAGTTAGCATCACCATTTCCTTTTCCCTTCTCTTTTCTTGCACTTCCTCCTCCTGTTGGGCTTTAACTGGCCAGAAACAGTGAGCACAGTTTACATCTCTGACTGTGCTCTCTCCAGTTGAACAGCTGCTGAATTACAGACTTTTGCACTGAGTAACATCAGAGAGCTTTATCATGCTGTAGCAACTTACAGCTTGGTCTTTGTAGTCTGGGCCTCCAAAGCTCACCAGCAGACAAAGATTCCTCCCAAATCCAAGCATGGTGAAAAGGAAAGGAAAAAAAATATTTAATATTTCAAATATATTCTTTTTGTATTTTCTCCTATTTTCATCAGATCTACTGAATGTTTTACTTAGTTCATGCTAACACATTTGTAGGTTTCTGGGTCTTTGGATTACTTTTATTATTATTTTTACATGTGGATTGATTTAATAACTAACAGTAAACTCTGGAATAATGGTGACTCTAATAAGATAGAGGCTTATTTCTGTTTTACAAAAAAGACATATGGACGTAGGCTAGGCCATACTGATGTTATGGCCTGTTACTTATTGATACTCAGGATCCTTTTATGTTAACTTTCTGCCAATCCCAGAAAATGATCCTCATTTTTATAATTCAAGAGATCTGTTAGAGCTCCAGGAATTGTCTGAATTATAGAAACAGAGGGGAAAGGAAGAAATAAGGATAAGTATCAGCTGCCTTGTAACCTTGTCTGGAAACTATCATATACTTGTAGTTACATTGCATTAGCTGAGACTTAATCACAAAGTCAGGAGACAGAGGAAGATGTAGTTTGTGTTCTGGATGACCTGGTACTGAACTAAAAATTGGGGGTCTGTTAAAGAAGAAACAATTGAGAATGGATATTGGAATAGGCAGCAAGTAGCCTCTGCAGTTCTGTCCCAGCAGATTATTATGACTGACATGAATGCAATGCAGACTTTCTTTTTGGAGTAATAAAGTACAATTCTTATCATGGATCTCAGGGAGCCAATGAAAGGGACATGGAAAAGAAGCTCAGCCAGATGTCAGCCAGACTTGACAAAATAGAAGAGAGTCAAAAGAAGAACATGGAAGGGCAGAGAACAAAGCAAGAAGAAGAGAAGGTGCACGGGCGAATCAGCAAGCTGGAGTTGCAGATGAATGAGGACATGAAGGAAATGAAAGCAGAAGTTAATGCTGGTAGGCCAAAACCAAAACAGCTCACATGGCTTATTTTCCATTTTATCTGAAAATCTTTTAATTAGTAATTCCTTACAACTACTTATGAACCTTGCTAAATGTAATAATGGTGAGATGTTCTTGGTTGCTTTTCTGAGTAGCTGTACTGTATTGAACTAAAGTGCTATTCAAACTCCAAATATGAAGAGCCACCCTGAGGCACAGGCAAACAAAACTGTACATGCTTAGCTTGCAGCTGAGATGTTTTCTTCAATGCCATCTGCTGACTCTTTTATGTTTCTAATCAAGTTCAACATATTTCAGAAATAAGCATATATCTTTGAGAGGCTTGTGAGGGTTTATTTTATACTGCTGACCATATACTAACTCGGTAATGACTTCCCTCCACTCAGAAGTCAACAAGGCCCATGAATACACCTTGTTTACAGGTGACTCTCAGAGCTGGTTTCAAGGTCCTAGTGCTGCTATGTAAAGGGAGGTGTCAGTCATTTTCCACTGGCACAACAGAATACCTGAGATTGCATAATTTCTAAAGAACAGAGGTTTATTTCTTACAGTTCTGGAGGCCAGGAAGTCCAAGAGCATGGTGCTAGCATGAGGTGAGGGCCTTTCTGCTGTATCATATCATAGTGGAGGTCATCACATGATGGGGAAGCACACACACAAGACAGAGAGAAAAATGAGGCTGAATTCACCCTTATAGCAGGAACCCATTCCCATGATCATGGCCTTAATCCAATCACATCTTAAAGGTCTCACCTCTTAATACTGTCACAATGGCAATTAAATTTCAACATGAGTTTTGGAGAGGGCATTCAAATCAGCAGAGTGGTTAGATTTACACTCTGAACTCAGGAATACAGAACTGGGACCAATAAGTAGAAGTGACCCAAGGACAGATTTTTAACTCAATATGAGGCAATACTGTTTTGGAATTCATGGTCCTAAAGACACTGGTGGCTTTATGAGTTTGAGAGCATTTTGTTATTGAAATTGTCAAGCAGAGGCTGGTGGACCCTGGTTAGGACAAGTCCTGTGTAAGAGTGGGACTAATTTATCTCCTAGCTCCTTCTAGTTCTGTGACTCTTGTATTTTCTTTTCTGGAACTGTTCTGTTTTGGCCACATGGAAATAAAAATAGTTATTTCAAAACTGATTTTGTTTCCACCAAAAGTTTATTATTTTATTTAAGTAGAAAGTACAACTAAACTTATGAATGGGAGAATTTATGCAGATAAAAATTAATTTTATTGTTAGGCTTTTGGGCTATTAGAACATGGCAACTGAATGTTTCATTCAGTTAAACTGAATGTTTAACTTTGTATCATTTCCAGAATGAATTTATTGCCATCTACTTACCCTACCATTGAGGTTGTTAATATTTGGTTCCTAATAAGAAACATATGTGAGTTTTTTTTAAATTAAAAAAATATTTTTAATTTTAATTATATTTCTTTTTTTAATGTAATAACAAGGATTTTTTTTCAAATAATTATTTTTTAGTTTTAGGTGGACACAATATCTTTATCTTACATTTATGTGGTGCTGAGGATTGAATCCAGTGCCTCACACATGGTAGGCAAGCACTCTACCACTGAGTCACAATCCCAGCTCCATATAATACATTTCTTAATGGAAAATTATAAAGCACAAGATATTTTTAAAATACTCAGACCTTCTCTCACCCAGAGGTTATTTCTTATGTATATATTTCTATACATGTAGGACATATATGTGCTCTTTTCCAAATAAAAGCACATACTACACATGCTGGTTTATAACTTGCTATTTTATTTAGTTAGTAATATGTTCTGTCTTTTCATGTCAAAAATATTTTTAATGATAATTTTTACATAAAAATTTTGGGAGAAAATTTTAAATTTACTAATGAAGTTAAAACTTAAATTTTAAAAATGTAAAAACCAATAGGAATATAGAATAATAAGATTTTTTGTGGTACAAGAATTGAACACAGGAGCACTTTACCACTGACTACAGCCACAGCCCCTTTTAATTTTTTATTTTGGAACAGACTCTCCCTAAACTGTTGAGGCTGATCTTGAACTTGTAATCTTCCTGCCTTAGTTTCCTGAGTAGCTGGGTTTATAGGTGTGTATCACTGTACCTGGCTTGAAATGCTTCCAATGGTGATTTTTTTCTTTAAAAAGTTTTTCATTTCAAAAAGAGATAATTTCAAATTTAGGAAAACTATAAGAGTAATCCCAAAATTCTATAAGTCCTACACTTAACAATTGTTGACATTTTTGGAAATATATTTAATATCTCTGTGTATGATTATAACTTTCTTCTCTGAATCATCTGGGCATTGCAGTAGTCATGCTATTTCTTTTTTATCCCTTTATTGTTTCAATATATATGTCCTAAAAACAAGGACATTCTCCTACATGACTATAGTACCACACAATATTGTTGAGGTGTTTTCAATATATTGTTTCCTTTACAACAAACCTTCACGAGTCAGGTTCTTTCTTTGATTTTATTTTTCTAATCAAATGTTCATATATACATATATATATATATATATATATGCAGATGGACACAATACTTTTATTATATATATTATTTTATATATATTATATATATAAAATAAAAGTATTGTGTCCATCTACAACTAAATAGATAAATATATATTTAGTTGTAGATGGACACAACACTTTTATTTTATTCACTTTTATTTTTATGTGGTGCTGGGGATCAAACCCAGTGTCTCATGCATGCTAGGCAAGCACTCTACTACTGAGACACAACCTGGGCTCCTCAAATGTTTCTTTAAATAAAAAAATTAGCTATACATATTTAAGGTGTGTATGATGTTTTAATGCACACATACATAGTGAAATCGTTTTTTATATTCAAGCAAATTTAATGATGGTTTCCATATTCAAACCATCATCTCCCATAGGTGTGTGTGTGTGTGTGTGTGTGTGTGTGTTTGTGTGTGTGTGTGTATGTGTGTGTGTGAAGGGCACCTAAAATCCACACCTTTGGCAAAAATCCTGAAGTCTATACAATATTATTATGTTCCTTCTATATTGTATATTAGATCTCTAGACTTGTTATCCTACATATTTGAGGTCTGTATCTTTTGACCTGCATCTCCTTATCCTCCCTATTTGTTGACCCCATGCCCCTGGTAACTACCATTTTATTCTTTGTGTATTTGTCTTTCTTTTCTTTTTGATCCCACATAGGAAATCATGCAGTATTTTTCTTTCTATGTCTGGCTTATTTCACTTATTGTGTCCTACAGTCTGACAGACACTTTGGTTGTTTCCATATGTTGTCTATTGAGAATAATGCTGCAATGATCGTGGGAGTGCAGATGTCTATGAGATGATGATTTCCTTTCTTTGGGTTAGATACCCAGTAGTGGGTTGCTGGGTTATCTGGTAATTCTATTTTTTAATTTCTCCAGGCTCCTCTAAGTTCTTTTCCACTAGGGCTGTACCATTTTATACTCCCACCAACAGTATACAGGGTTCTCTTTTCTTCAACTGGCCATCTCTTGTCTTTTTTTTTTTTATAGTAGCCATCCTAACAAGTAAGGGGTGATATTTCATTGTAGTTTTGATGGTATTTCCCTGATGATTAGTGATGTTGAGCACCTTTTCATATACCATTTGGGTTCTGATCCAGAATTATATATATCATATGTAGTTACCATGTTTCTTAGTCTTTTTAAGCTAGAGCAGTTCCTCAGCAATCTTGAGATTTCAAAAGAATGTAGGCCAGTGTTTTGTAGAAAGTCCTTTACTTGTTTTTTACTTCCTTGTGATATGATTTGGGGCAGAAATGCCCCAGGAGGGAATGTTGTGTTCTTCAGGGGCATCTTATCAGAGGTACATGACATTGGTTTCTCCCAGTGTTACTGTATCACTTGGTTAAAGTGTTATCTGCCAGATTGGTCCATTGTAATTGGTCCTTTTCCCCCTTTGTAATTAAGGAGTAATATCTAGGGTGATACTAGGTAACTATGTAACTCATGTTCCCCATCCAACTTTTACCCCTAGAGTTTAATCATATATTTATGTTTGTCAGAAGTAACTATTGCATATACTATAGAATCTGATACAGTATCATTTTTTAAAATGTTAACTTTTGAAATTTACCTCTTCTTAAAGGGTTTACAGCCATCTATGAAAGCATAGGATCCCTCAGGCAAGTTCTCGAGGCCAAGATGAAGCTGGACAAGGACCAGCTGCAGAAGCAGATCCAACAAATGCAGAAGGCAGAAGCTCCCGTGTGAAGGGAGCTGGGACAAGGACCTGAAAGAAGGTCTTGCCAGTGGGACTGGGAGCTAGATACCTCTGTAGCCAGGCCAGTGCTGCATTCTGGATTGTTCTATCTATGGCGTGCATGTGCCAAGAAACGTGTTTTCATGGGTCTAAATGTTTACCTTGAGTCTTGAAAACACTCTTTAAAAATATGAAAAACACAGTTTTTACCACTTCTCTAAATTCAGTGGAAACCTACCCCTCAAGGTTTTGAAATGCTTTTCTCCATTTTATGAATGAAAAGACTTAGATTTTCCCCAATGCTTGATGCTCTACCAACACTACTTACTATTCTGAAAAATGTCATGGTGATTTTTTTAAATTAAGAAACTGAAGTCTCACAAGAATGTGTTGCTCCTCACCCTAAAGTAAGAGAATGTCCCAATAGATTAGAAATCAACCTTTGAGTCCATATTTGGATTTTATTACGTTGTCTGTACATTTCTTATATTGGTTATCTTCCTGTAAATCTCTGTCTTTTGTAGGGGGAAGAAATCTAACATTTGGAAAATACCTAACTCTTTATTTATGTAATGAAAATAGTTAAGAACTGATAACTGCCATACAATTTGCAAATTAAATGGAAACATAAGACAATTATCTAGATAATACAAGGCACAATATTTATATCCACCTAGATATATCAGGTTTTAATATTTAAAACTTTTCGAATTATCCATAACTTGTATAGCTATAGCCATATTATAATGGAATAGTGGTTAGCAGTCTATTTATTGCACAATTAATTGCTAATTAATCATAATAGGATGTGAGAATTTTTCAGACTTTATGGTCTCTCTAAATGTTTCCAAAATTGGCACAAAGTGCTAAGGTTTATATATACATATTGTAACTGTAATCTTGTGCCTTGGTTTTTATCATGTCAATGCACTGTACCCTATAAAAGTTTTGCCAACAAAATAGAAGGCATGATAATACATCAGAATTATGATGTAAAAATGGGATCCTATGTATTTTTTAAATGTTCTAAAATTTTATCACTGTTAAGACATGAATCATTCAGTATTATTAATGGAATAGAAATTCATACTTTTGTATGGACAAATAATCAAATTGATATTGCATTTATAATATGGTCAAGAAACTTTCATCTTGAGCAACTTTGTAGATGACGGGTGTTTTATTTTTAATTGCCATATTTGATTAATCGTTGAAAATTCAAATGAGTGCCGTTTGTTCACCTGTATATGTAAAAACTGACAGCGAGACACACCGTTCTAAACTGTGAGGGTGCCGTAGGAAAAAGAATAGGAACACTTAAAAAGATTTTTCACCATCCCCCCTTTTTTTCCGTTCACCAAGGACTCAGGAAAATAAAAACATTTTCTATTTTTAGAATAAGTCACAAATGAAATATCAAACTAGCTATTACTGTTTACCCATATAAAATATGCTGCTAAAGTACATGATATTCTACTCTCAATGGCTTGACAAATTTTTTTTTTTTTAATTCGGACATGAGAGGTTATATAAGGAATCTGTCATTCAACAATATATTTCCTTTTTCTTTCTTTTTTGCCACAAGTCTTTTCATATCTATATAGGAAGACTAATTCCACTTAAAAATAAGATCAATATTCTTTTGCAATCAGAAAATTACTTTCTTTTTGTAATAGAGTAGCCATGTTTCATGGAGGTCTCCATGATTAAGCACAAGCCACAGGACAGTGAGCCACCGCCCTCTCCAGCATCCCCCCCTAGGGTCTCTCAAGAGAGAGGGTAGGCACATCGGACACCTGGGAAGAGTGGGGGCGGGGGACATCCAGTTCGACACTGGTTGAGGGGCTGATGTAAGCAAGTGATTTCTGGCTGTCAGCTGAATTTTCTCAGGTGCTTCCGATGTTGCCAGCCCCAAAAGATGAAGTATCACAGGGACCCTCCACCTTGGCTGCTTGTTGGACTCACTTGAGGGAGTTTAAAAAGCTATTGATGCTGAGCTGCGCCCCAGACCAAGTAAAGTCAGCACCTCTGGGAGGCGCGAGGCAGGCATCAGTGTGTATCAAACCCCCTGGTTATTCAGTGGCGTCAGGGATGATGAGCCACCGGTGACAGCAGAGTACTTTTCTCACCAAAGTTTAAATGAGAATCAGCTTCCGTGTTCTTTCCTTTACCCGAAATTTGCAATAAAAAGAATAAAATTTCCAAATAAATGTGGTGTATGATTTTTAAATTTAAAAAAGTCTTTTAGTTTGAGGTGAAAAATTTAGGTAAAATGTTTTAGGAAATATCCCTCTGTGCTTTCTTTGGAAAACCTTTGATGGTTAAAGTGCTGAAGCCCTGGCAGGCCCTATGGGAACTGGACCTGCTCCACCTGTGGGTCCCAGGACACAGGGCCTTCTCTGCTGCCTTCTAGCCTCTGGAGTCTCCCTGACTCATTCACACCCCAGATGCTGCACATATACCTTGTGCTTGTGCAGCGTCCCACGTGTACTAGTTCATTTCATTTTAACAACTAGTTGGGTTTCATACTGGTCATTTCACCTGTTTTACTGACAGGAAAACTGAGTTACCTAACTAAACAGTTTGCCCCTAATCCTAGAGCTAATAAGTGGGAGCCACAAGTCAAACCAAGCACCTACTTCCACAGCCTGCACTTTTAACCAGTGTACCACACTATCAAAAGATACCTGCTAATGTCCCCATGACTGACTTGCCAGGCCACCAACTCCAGCTCCTTCTCTGTTAACTTTACAGTCAGCTTCTGACTACCTTGCTTTTTTCCCCCCATTTTTTAAAATTGTTGATGGACCTTTATTTTATTCATTTATTTATATGTGCTGCCAAGAATGGAACCCAGTGCTCACACATGCTAGGCAAGTACTTTACCACTGAGCCACAACCCCAGCCCTACCTTAGCTTTTTAATGCCCCAAATCCAAATAAAGAGATTGGCAATCTTTCTAGCTTTCCTTGGGTCTGAGTTCTTTTGTTGTATTTATGGGAACACAGGAAGTGGGGTAAGATGGTGCCACAGACTGTAGAATCATCATACACATTTCATCTCCTGTGCTTAGACTAAGCTAGGGAGTGGACTGTGGCTCCATCCTTTGGGACATGGGTGGTATTGGGTAGAACGGGAAAGAAGCCTCCATTCAAATTTGTGATTATCCCTAAGGATTTCAAATTGGAAACACACACACACACACACACCATTCATGATATCAATAGTAAGTATATAAAGTTTTTCTGACACAGTCCTCTTCTAGCTGTGTAACTTGGGTGATTCTCTAAATGTGAGTCTTAGCCGGGTGCCATGGCACATGCTTGTAATCCCAGTGGCTCAGGAGGCTGAGGCAGGAGGATCGTGAGTTCAAAGCCAGCCTCAGCAATGGCAAGGCACTAAGCAACTCACTGAGACCCTGTCTTTAAATAAAATACAAAATAGGGCTGGGGATGTGGCTCAGTGACAGAGTGCCCTTGAGTTCAATCCCCAATACCAAAAAAAAAAAAAAAAAAAATCTAAATCTCTATGAGTCTTAATCATTTGCACAATGGAGAATATAATTAAAAGAGAGAGGGCTGGGCTGGGGATGTAGCTCAGTTGGTACAGTGCTTGCCTTGCATGCATAAGCCTCTGGGTTCAATCCCCAGCACTGCCCAAAAAAAGAGTCCCTTTTGCTGGGGATGTAGCTCAGTTGTAAAGTGCTTGCCTTGCATGCACAAGGTTCTGGGTTCAATCCCCAGCATGGCAAAAAAAAAAAAAAAAAGTAATTACAAGTCTTTGGGGCTGGGGATGTTGCTCAAGTGGTAGCACGCTCACATGGCATGCACGGGGCACTGGGTTTGATCCTCAGCACCATATAAAAATAAAATAAAGATGTTGTATCCACCGAAAATGAAAAAATAAATATAAAAAAAAAAGAGAACTGATTTGTGATTTTTCAAAATGCTAGTTTATGCAATATTAGCATCAAATAGTGAAAAGTGGAGTGTGGGAGGGGAGATAATCAGTGATGTGACATAAAAAGTATATGGGGTCCATATTTTGGTCCAAAAGTTTCCATTATCTGCTGGAACCACATCTTGGAAGTGATCTTATCTCCAAGAAAGTGATATCCCCATCTGAGACATAGGAAAGCAGTAGGGCCTGGGTGAAGAGAAACAGTCTGGACCAGATTGTAGCAATCCCTGAATATGGGAAAGAGCTGGGCTAGTTAGTTTCATAAATAGAGCATCCAGTGGGGTCAGCTGTGGGGTAAAGGTAGGCCCCAATCAGGAGGGGCAAGGGCTCATATGGACAGAGATAGGGGTGTAGAACCCAGAGCTCAATTTGGGAAATGACAGCCAGAACAGGTGGTACTGAGGCTCAAATGGCCAGCCAATACAAACTGGAGGAGGCTGTAGGGCCTTGTTGGACTGACAGGTGTGTGTGTTGTCAGCTTGTAGCTACATCAGCCCTTAAAAAAAACTGGCAGTCCCACTGAATAGTGGTATTACCTGTGCAGAATTATACCTATTAAAATGTATGGTAGGGCTGGGGATGTGGCTCAAGCTCGTCTGGCATGCGAGCGGCCCGGGTTCCATCCTCAGCACCACATACAAAGATGTTGTGTCCGCTGAAAAAACTAAAAAATAAATATTAAAAAAAAATAAAAAAATAAAATGTATGGTAGATTATATTCTCATTCTGGGTTTTTGGTGCAGTTAGTTTCAGAATTTTGTCATACATATTACTTTGAATCCAAAATTCAAGGGCCTTTCTAGATATCCTTTTATATAGACCCTATGCCACAGACCCACCTAACTATTACAGTCAGGATCCTGGCAATCTCTAGAATGTCTCCCAATGGGCTCCCTTCTGCTATTCATCATCTGTGTAATCTGGAGGATGTGCTAGATTTGCTTCTCATGGAGAAAATGGCAGAAGTGATGGTGTGTCACTTCTGCGACTAGGTTATACAAAGATAGTGGCTTGATTCTTGTTTTCACTTTTTGTCATTCCTGGCATTACTGGATGCAAATTGCCATTTTGTAAGCAATCTCTGGGGGGGGGGGCATATGCTGTGGCAAGGGACTGAAGCCCTTGGTTCAACAGCCCAAGAGGAATTGACACTTTCCAACAATTACGTGAGTGAGCTTAGAAATGGATCTCTACCCACAAAAGGAATTGAAAGCAGGGACTCAAACATATATGTACACACATGTTCATAACACCATTATTTGCAATAGTCAAAGGTTCATTAACTGGTGAACAGATAAATAAAATGTGGTATGTACATACAAGATCATTAAAAAGGAAGGCATTCTACCTGGGCACCATGCATATGTCTGTAGTCACAAGTACTCAGGAGGCTGAAGCAGGAGGAAGGTGAGTTTGAGGCCAGTGGAGCAACTTAGAGAGACCTGTCTCAAAAAAATAATAAAAAGGGCTGAGGAAGTGGCTCAGTGGTTAAGTTACCCCTGGGTTCAATCCCCAGTACTGTGTGGGGGGGAAGGGAATTTTGATCTGGGTACAACATGGAAAACTTTGTGGCCATTATGCTATGTGAAAGAAGTCCATCACAAAAGGACAAATATTGTGATTCTACTTATATGAAGTACCTAGGGTAGCAAAATTTGAAGAGACAGAGAGGATTGTGGCAGTTTCTAGGGGATGGGAAGGGAGATATGGGGAGTTAGTGTTTAATGAGGTTGGAGTTTCGAGTGGGGAAGATGAAAACATTCTGAGATGGGTGTGGTTTTACAACAATGTGCATGTACTTAATGTCATTTAACTGTACACTCAAAAATAGCCAACGTGGTAATTTCATGTACTTGTTACCCAAATTAAAAAACAAAAGAAAAAGGGAGACAGTAGAATGAATCAAATATAATTTTCCTATGTTCATATATGAATACATGATCATTGTAACTCCACATCATGTTCAACTGTAAGAATAGGAAGCTATACTCTATGTATGTATAATATGTCAGAATATATTCTACTGTCATGTATAACTAAAAAGAACAAGTAAAAATTTTTAGAAAAGAAAAAGAAAAAGGGAAAAGCAGTGGGCCTTCTGCCCCTTCTGATGAGCTGCAGATCCAGGACTTTCACTATGATGGGGGAAACTGAGTCACAGATTCTGTGCACATTCTGACCACATTTCTGACCCACAGACACTGAGATAATAAATATTTGTTTTAAGTCACTCAATTTTGGGGTAATTTGTCATCACAATAATAACCAATTTGCTGGCACTGGGGAAACTTGATAGAATTTGTTGTAAAAATATCTATTTCTAGATGTATTGCAAGTTACATGTTCACTCTTTTGGGGTGGGATGCTGGGGTTTGAACCGAGGGCCTTGTGCATGTGAGGCAAGTATTCTATCAACTGAGCTATATCCCTAGCCCATATGTTCACATTTACAATCTCATTCAATACACTTTTGAGGCAGGAAATGACCCTCACAAACACATTAAATGGCATGTAATCACATTTAATGTTTGCATTTAGCCTATTTGGTATGTACTGTTATTTTCAATTTGCAGCTAGAACAGAGAGAGGTTAAACAGTTATTCAAGGACAAACAATTAATGGTGGAGAAGAGAGTTGAATCCATATCTATGTCTCTGAAGCCATTTTGTTTCAAGATAAGAAAACCAGCACCTGAAACATAAAGTGATTTGTCCAATGTCCCACTGCTCTTTGGTGTCAGAAGAGTGTCTAGATGAATGGTTCTCCAAGTGTCCCAAGACCAGCAGTAGTGCCATGATCACTTGGGAGCTTGTTAGAAATGTAAACTCTCAGTGCCAGCCCAGACCTCCTAGACAGAGAGAGGCTCTGATGAAGGACTCAGCAGTCTGTTTCAACAAGTCCTGCAGATGATCCCAACATTAGGTACAATTTGAGCATTGCGGATCTAGGGCTACCCTGTCTACAGACAGTAGTCATGGGTGGCCTTTATTTTTCCTCCCTAATCCAGAGGCTATTTATTTATTTTTATACTTATGATGCCATGAACTCATAGGGAATAGGTTCCATCAGTTTGGGCTCCTTTCCATTGGTTCTCATGAAGTGTGCTTCTCTGTGTGAAGCAAGGATCCATTTCTCTGGCTTCCTCCCCCACCCCTGATAATTTTCCTTCACAGATTTTAGGAAGTTAGCTCTTAGAGTGGTTAATATTCTCAATATGCACTCTAGTCCTCTTGGCAGAAATCTTGCCCTTACTGTGTTTGTTTACAATGCTAACAGCATGAGGGATACCATTGTAGACTCTAGTTTTGCCATGAAACAGTTGTGGGGCATTCCTTAAAAAAAAAAAATCACCCATTCCTGAATGTCTACAATATCACTTTTCTTGTATATCTGTATGCATGTGGCCAAAGGAACAATTTGCTCTCTAAAAGGCTCAGAGAACATATAACAAGCACCTCTCCTGTTTTTCTTTATGTTAGTCATTTTGGTGAATCACTATAAAACGTCAGTGCTTGCCAAAAGGAAACACATGGCCATTTAAACTAAAATATAAATCAATCAGAGTTAAATAAATTTGAAAATTCAATTCATCAGTTGCACTAGCCACATGTCAAGCTCTCACTAGTCACATATGGTTAGAGGCTGCGGTATCATCCTGTGCAAATATGGAACATTTCTATGACCACAGGAAGTTCTATCAGACAGTCCTGGTCTAGAGCTTTGGTTTCTCATTCTTTCAACTTATAGCCCTACCCACAACTTTGTATCTTTTGTCAGCCTAAAATGAACTTTGGACCTGGAACTTCCACTGGCCTTTGCTGCCTCCTCATTCCTAAAATGTGATGCTAACTTTCCCCTTTAGAGATAATTTTGCAGGGCTTTATGTGTAAGATTTATATTTAAGCAAGATGAATAAGCTCTAGAGATCTCCAATATGACATTGTACCTAGAGTCAACAGTCATGGATTGCACACATAAACATCTGTTAAGAAGGTAGATTTCATGTTCTGGGTTTTTAGCATAATAAAATAAAATTTAAAAAGTGATTTTTAATCTCATCTGTCAGTTGTGATCAGTAGATAGAGGTGCCCGGAGCACTTCATTGAGAAGGACCTAGTGGCTGGCATCAAAGTAGGGTAGGATCCAAGGTGTACCAGCCACACGGAGGGACAGAAGGGCACCTGCCTGTTCACAGTCTGTCTGCAACTTTACCCCAGAACATTCTAGGTGTATTGGACAAGGGTGTTTTTTGGGGGGACCCTTGAGTGATTCTGATGTTACCTGGAAGGTATGAGATTAAAGTGAAGTAAAGTGAGGCATTTATCTTGGAAAACTGAGAGATGTACCAAAAAGATGCCATAATTAAGATTAATATTTTAATGCAATATTTTAAAGATCAAAATTAATACCAAAAACGCATGAGCAAAATATCAAATCTTATTTAAAGGCCAGATCCAACAATTCTGCGTAGTGTCATTTTGGAATTGAGACAAAAGAGAAATGTCTGCCCCTATTATGTTTTTATGCAATTTTATATAAAAACTGAACATTTTATTATTTTATTGTTGTTGATTTTGGTTTTTAGTAATATTGCAATGAACTGTTATTTAACTTAATCACTGTGGATTTGGGCTGACTGACCCTTCCTTACATTCTGCATTGGAGGTGAATGCGTTACTTGCCTTTCCCTAATCCTGGTCCTGCCAAGATGCCTAGAAATTTGAAGCTAAATTCAGGGCTCAATTATTGTAATTAGCTTATTTGGGGGGTTATCCGATTGTTTAGATGGTCTCTGGTCTGTTTTTATCCCTAATTGCTATGCTTTGTTTAACTTTCAAACTCGTGACTTTTCTTGAAATTAGGCTGGGCCACAAATAGAGCAAAGATCTGACTCTGAACTGTGTGACTCCTCTTTGAAAGATGTGGAGGAAAGAGGGAGGAGAGCGAAGATATTTGCTCATTTCATCGCTCACACCGGGCCACCAGGCTCTCTGGGGTTCACTGGCTTTTGCTGCCCCCACATGGACAGAATGGGAACTACTAAGGAATCTGTTTCGCTGAGAGAAGCAAGAACCAGACTGCCTCAGTGCGGCGCGCTTGGAGATTAGTGGGCTCAGCTCTTTTTCTAGAACAGGAAACTAAGTATCAGAGAAATTTGAAACAGAGAGGCTGAACGATCCTAGGAGAAACAGGCTGCACCCATAATACCGACTCAGTACCAAATCTGCAAAACAGACAAATCTGAGCAAAACAGACAAATCTGAACCAAACGACAAAAAAATCTGCCCTTATGGGGTTTTCACCTGGGCAGAAGTGGGGGCAGGAGAGAAAACAAAGGGGTAGTGAAGCCCAGGTGGGGTGGGTGATGGTCACTCTTTTGGAGGAAAGCAAAGCAGAGTAGGAGTTCCAGGAGAGGAGGTGGAAGTCAAGGCAGGATGGTCAGGAAGTCCTTGCTGAGAAGGGGACATAGAAGCAAAGACCTGTGAAGATGGAAGGGGAGCCAGGCAGGAATCTGTTGGAAAATACTTCCAGACAGCAGGAACAAGACAAAGGCCCTGGGAAAAGTATGATTTCATTTAACAACCAAACAACAACAACAACAAAACTGAGCAAGGTTGATTAATTACATTTTACAGATGAGGAGCTGAAGGGATTTACTTCATCAGAGGAGGATTTTACTTATTTACTTCCCTGAGAGGAGGCCTGGCCCAGCACCCATAACCCTGCCACACCACTGGGCTGCCTCCAAAGTTTCCATAAATATATTCTGAAGGGTGCTTTCTATGTGATAATGGGTGGAAGAGTTTCTGTAGGAGTTGTCTCTGATGGAAGCTAATGGGAAGAGTGAATTGGTCTGCAGATCAATTTTTACCCCCTTCAGAATTATACAATAGAGAGAGAAGGATAAGCAGGAAATTGGTGCTGGGCTGCCTGTGAAATGATGTTTTTGCTGATAAGTGTGCACCCAATTTTCCTTCACTTTTTCCTCCTCTTTGGGGCAGTGAGGTGTAGAGGATCTGTTCTGCATGTCACTTCTCCACCAGGCACCGTACCAGCTTTCTTTATTCACCTCCAGGAACTGTGTCCAGTTTGGGTGTTTTACAGCCTCTAACATCTAAAAGAGTCTCTGCATTCCAGCAAATTCCTTTAGAAATGAAGTAGTCACTATTCACCTTGTTCCTTCATTTGTGCCACAAACTTATTTTGGAAGTGTATGTGTGTGTTCACGTGCTGGGGATCAAACCCAGTGCCTCATGCCTGCTAACCCGTATTCTCCCTCTGGGTCATCCTCAGCTTGCTTTAAACTTACTGTACACCTACTTTGTGCCCGACACTGTGATACGTGCTGAGCACAATGATAAATCCTTAAGGAACTGCCTTTCTAGGTAGAGACACAGGCATATAAAACCACAAACACCCCCCCCCCCATGAAGGAAATATACAAAGAAGAATGAGGGAAGGATGGGGCCTGAACCTGGCAATCAACCAGTTTTCCTCCTTTTTCACACCCCTAAGAGTTAATGTCAATGTCTGCACATGGACATGGGTGTTTCTTCTTGCCTTTGCTCAATCTTGTTTATTCTCCTTCCTCCTTTCTCACTAATCCTTCAAGCCACCTCAATCTGCTTTCCACTCTCACGACTCCAGTGAATTTTTGTTCTTGCCAACATCCCCCTATCTCCCTGTGGTCAAATCACCATGTACCACTTAAGCAATAGTTGTTGAGCAACTTCTTGTATGCCAGGCTCTGTGCTAGGAGCTGTTTTCTGTGACAGACAAGATGGATACATTCTGTCCCTTACAGGGCACACTGCTCCATCCTTCTCAGTCCTTTAAAACAACTGTTGTTTATATGATCATGTCAAACACAGACAACCTAAAGAGATTAGTACAATAAATACCAATATACCCCTCACCTAGATTTAACCTTTATCATCATTTTGATCTATTTTTATTTTGCTGAAATATTTTAAAGTAAATTGTAATTATTATGACATTTCATCTCAAAATATTTCTCTTAACATCTCTCACAAAATATTATCTAATGCTGCCAGGCATCCCTAATGTCCTGCAGAGCTGGTTTGTTGCATCCAGGATATGATCAAGGGCCAGATGTTGCATCTGGTGACTATGTTTCTTAAGTCTTTTTTGATCTAGAAAAGTCTGTCACTTCTTCCCCCTGATCTGGAATGTTAAAGACCTTGAGCACTTGTCCTCTTGGTGTCCCACCTTTTGGCTTTGTGTGATTGCTTTTCTGTGTTATCTTGCAATTCGCTCCTCCTGCAAGCTAGAATTACATCTAATGGCTGCACTAAGTATTCTCGTCAGTTTGCATCAGATGGGGAAATACACCATGTCTTGAATCTCACCCTTAGTGATGATATGCACCCCGACCTCTAGGTTAAGGAGGCGGCAGTCTGGTCTAGCTGCTGTGAAGTTACAGCTGTTCCCTTGTTATCTATCAGCAAAGGTCCAGGGGTGATTTCCTGTACCATTGATTCCGTCTGCTATTCAATGGTTACTTTTGTTCATCCTATTGGAAACATCATAATAGTAAATGATAAAATGATAGAAACACTATCATTTCATCCTGTATTTCTCTATCAGCTGTATTCTTCTGTCCAGAAGAGCAGTTTTATCAACTAAGACCATTCTTTCAGTGTCCTGCTCTTCAAAAAGTAGACAGCTGTGAATTGCCAGGCTCTGGAGGAAAAATTCTTGCATGAAAGGAAAGGCCCAAATTAAACAATTCAGGATAAGGATTAAAAGATGAAGTTAAGGAGGCTCTCTGAAGTTAGAATAAAAAAGTAGAGAGGTTGAAACAGGGGAATAAGGATCAGTCAAGGAGGGTGAACATTCCAGAAGAGAGATTTGAGGAGGAAAAAAAATTCTCTTATGTTATTTTAAGGTATTTCCTCAGAATTGAAAGACTAGTCTCCAGATTGAAACAGCCCACCTAATACCCAGTGAAATAACTTCATGTGAAAGCACACCATTTTGATATTTCACACAGGAGGGATAAACAGAAAATGCTAACAGTTTCTAGTGAGAAACAAACGGATCATGTACAAAGGATTCTCGTGGGGGCCAGACTTCTCAACAGTGACCCTGGAAGTGGAAAAACTGAATGAAGGGGCCAGGGTTGTGGCTCAGTGGTAGAGCGCTTGAGGCACTGGATTCAATCCCTGGCACCGCATAAAAGCAAAGTAAAGGTATTGTGTCCATCTACAACTAAAACATAAACACACACACACACATAAAAAAAATAAAATGAGGCCTCAAAAATCCTGAGGGGAAATGATTTCCACATCACAGCTCCATGCATAGATTATCAAATGCACACCCAATACATCTGCAGCCTTTCCACTCCTCACATCCCACCTCACTACCTCAGGCCTATCTGGGCATTTGGGCCAGTTTCTCTACCTCAGTCCCCTCAAGAGAAAGGAGAGGGGGCACATGTTCTTCCATTATCCTCTCTCCTCCCCTCTTCTCCTGTGGTGGAAGAGAGTTGGGATTCTGTTTGTGCTTCCTTTCTGGAATGGCCTTCTGCTCCTCCTCCTTCCTGGGGTGAGGATGACCTGGGCCCCTTCACACTGGGATCGTGTTCTTTCATGGGCATGGGGGTATGAATTGGTTTAAACTCTGAGTTTGTGTTCTTGACAGATGAAGGAATTTAGAAAATTCTCCCATGACAAAGCCTGATTTTTGTTTTGTTTTGTTGTAGGACTGGGGACAGAATTGAGTGACTCAGTTGCTAGGCAAGTGCTCTACCACTGAGCCCCACCCCATGAAGCCTGGTGTTTCAGCCTGATGGATTTCTGTGCTTTCAGGATATCTGTTCTGGTTTCACAACTGAATGTGGACTGTCTCCTCCTTGCATTCCTGCCATAGCAATCCTAGTTTCCTTTTGGGCAAACAAATGTGTTCTCTGAATAGGGAAAGAAAAGGCAAATAACACAAGCAAATTGATATATTTCAAAACTATCATCCTTGATTTTCACACACACACACACACACACACACACACACAAGTGTGCGTGCGCGTGTCCTCTCCCTATACTGATCTACTTGAAGGTGAGGCCGCATTTCCCCAAGTATCTTGAAATGTCTAACAGAAGTCAGACATACACCACTGAAAGACTTGAAGCTCAACTAAGATCTCGAGTGTCCTAAACGTCTCACATGATGGCTCTTTGTGTTGAAACTTTTTGTCCCATACTCATTAGAAGCTACCATCAGTAGTTCCAGATGGATTAAAATCTTTGATTAATGGGTTAGGGTCTTTGAATAAAATAAAATGAATTAACCTAGACAATTTACTAACTAATCTTCTAAAAAATAAGGTAAAAATCTTGAGGACCGCTAAATCCCTCAGTGAGCACTTATCCATGAAAATGCTTTTGTGTACATCCACATTACCTCTTTTCTTTCTTTCTTTCTTTCTTTTCTTTTTTTTTTTTTTTTTTTGGTACCAGGAATTGAACCCAGGGGCGCTTAACCACTGAGCCACATCCCCAGCCCCCTTTTAAATATTTTATTTAGAGACAGCATCTCACTGAGTTATTTACAGCCTCACTAAGTTGCTGAGGCTCGCCTTGAACTCATGCTCCTCCAGCCTCAGCCTCCTGAACTGCTGGGATACAGGTGTGTGCCACTGCACTCAATCTACACGTTATTTCTGGGCGATATGAAAAATAAATTTTGTCACAGGTCTCTCTTATGCATGTGTTCTTTTTAAAATTAATTGATTTACTTTAACTAGGTATATATGACATCAGAATGCATTTTGATTATTGTACACAACTGCAGCACAACTTTTCCTTTCTCTGGTTGTACAAGATGTAGAGGAGCACCATATGTGCAGTCATACATGTACCTAGGGGAATGATGTCCATCTCATTCCACCATAGGCAGGTGGTGAAATGCCCCCATGTCCCCCCATATGCATGTGTTCTGAAAGCTAGAGAGTGTAGACTTATCTAGTTTGTAAGACTCAATAAGCAGAAATCATTTCAGTTGAACTTCATCTCAGCTTTTTCTAAAATGCACCCAGAATCTGTCACTAGAGGGAGCAATCAGCTAAAGTTTTAAGAACCTACTTTCCACTGCCCCTCCTTTAAATATCTTAAATAAGGATGATCTGATATGTGTGCAGAACTTTGTAGTTCACAAAACACTTCTACCTAAAATAAGTAGCTTTTATAACACGGTGATAGTATTATTTAACCTCATTCTCAGAGGAAGAAAGCAAAGTTACTAATTTTAGAGGGACGTCTTCAATGTGTCAGACACTCTCAAGTATGCATCTCATTTAATTTGGATAACAGCCAAGTGAGTAAGATATTATCATTCCCACTTCACAAATAGGAAAAAGAAATCTCAAGGAAATCTAGTTCAGGCCATTGAATGGGTAAACTAAGGTTGGGTACCCAGCTCCTTTGACCCCAGGCCTAGCCAGGTTTCCTACTATACCTGTGATATTCTCAAAGCTCCCAGGAGGGAAGGCCTGTGTGGGAACCTTGCCATGTGGCCAGGTCCTCTTAAGTCTGCCTTTCCCAAATTTGAGAGCTGCAGAAGGTAAGAGGGAGGATGAGAAAAGAGCATCCTTGTGTGACACTCACTCGTTCCAGCCTGAGAAATCCCTCTCACCTCACTGTCCTCTACCCTGCTCCTAAGATGCCTTTCTCAGACTGCCTTGTTGTTCTCTGAGTCCACTGCAAGGAGTTAGGTGGCTGGCTCTTTGAAGAAAGCCTCCAGGCTGTTCTTTTTTTCTCCTTTCTTTCTTTCTTTCTTTCTTTCTTTCTTTCTTTCTTTCTTTCTTTCTTTCTTTCTTTCTTTTTCATTCTTTCTTTCTTTTTTTTTTTTTTTTGAACTTGGAGGCACTCAACCACTGAGCCCCATTCCCAGCCCTATTTGTATTTTATTTAGACACAGGTCTTACTGAGTTGCTAAGCACCTCGCCATTGCTGAGGCTGGCTTTGTACTCGCAATCCTCCTGCCTCAGCCTCCCTAGCCGCTGGGATTATAGGCTTGTGCCACTGCACCTGGCCAGGCAGTTCTTTATTCTTGGGTTTCCCTCATTGAAAATGTTCCTTGATGGTAAGAAGTTCCCTGTCTATACCCTGAATTCCTCTCAGAATACAAATCCTATTCTAATACCTAGAAGAGATAGATAGATAATTAATGAGCATTGTTAAATAGATGATTATTAACTCATGAGGGATACATTCCAAGACTCCCAACAGAATGCCTGAGCCCCACATACACTATGTTGTTTTTCCTGTGCAAATATACGATAAAGTTTAATTTATAAGTTAGACATGGTAAGAGATCACCAGCAATAACTAATAATAAAATGGAACAACAACAACAACATACTAGAATAAAATTGATTTCAAACTTAAGACTTGTTTATTTCTGGAATTTTCCACTTAATATTTTCAGACCTGGTTGACCTTGAGTAACTCACAGGGAAAACAAAACCTTGGATGAGGGTGGGATTGTTTTACTGAAAATACACTGAAACAGGAACGGATGATATTGTTTCTATTTGAATCATTAGTGAATCAGCAAGTGACATTAAACTATATAGAACACTAGTTATTGTCACAAAATTCACTCTCAATGGTCCTTCTGTGACTTGGCCACCTTGTAGATTGTATTAGAATCGTCAGCCAGGACTGATTATACAAGAATTGCTTGTAAACCTTAGCTGATAGTGAGACCTTGTGGTTCAGCAAGAGCACAGACAGCAGGCACCCACACCCCACGGAGCTTTAGCATCAATATTAATGAGCGGTAACTAACCATCATTGAGCACTTCCATAGGGCTGGCGCTATTCTAAGCACTGCCTGTGTTTCTCCTCATTTAATTCAACCTTCGCGAAGACTTGGAGAGATAGATACATTGTCTCCATTTTACACACAGGGAACTGAGGTATAGAGAAATCAGGTATGTTTTCTGAGAGGGTACAGCTAATAGATGTAGGAATTAGGATTCAAATCCTGCTCTGCTGAACTCCAGAAGAGAGCTCCCAACTACTATTCTGACCTGCCTGAGGAGCCAGCAGTGTGGGTCAATGCCAGAGTGAAAGGGACTTGTGACCATGACTCCTGAAGTTCAGGGTCACAGAGCTGCCTGTCAGAGGTCACTGTCTTTAAGGCAGTGCCCTCAAATGTAAAGCCTGCATGCTAAGACTCAGCTCATTGAAATCACTGGGGGAGGGTTTTTTTAAAACTGTTGATGTCTTTCTCATACGTCCTGATGTCATGTGTCTGGGGTGCTGCTGGACATTGGAATTGTTTTCCAGTTTCCTGAGGGTTTTATTTTATTTTATTTTATTTTTTGGCACTGGGGATTGAACCCAGGGGCACTTAACTACTGAGCTACATCCCCAGTCCCATTCTGTATTTAGAGACAGGGTCTTGCTGAGTTGCTTAGGGCCTTGCTAAATTGCTGAGACTGGCTTTGAACTTGCAATTCTCCTGCCTCAGCCTCCTGAGCCACTGGGATTATGGGTGTGCACCAGCACACCTAGAGTGGTAGGTTATTCTAATGGGCAGTCCCTGTTGCCACCCTCTGCTCCAGTTTTTCCAACTTCAAGGGGCATCCTATGCATCTGAGGATCTTATTAAAATTCAAGATTGGGGCTGGGGTTGTGGCTCAGTGGTAGAGCGCTTGCCTAGCATGTGTGAGGCACTGAGTTCAATCCTCAGCACCACATAAAAATAATTAAAATAAAGAGATTGTATCCAACTACAACTAAAAAAAAAAATTCAAGATTTGATGCAGGAGATATGCTTTAGGGTGCAACAGTCCTGTTTCTAATAAACTCCAGGTGATTCCAGATGGAAAGGCGACCCCAGTGAAAGTCACTACTTTGAGTGGTGGACCAGTGGCATCAACATCCCCTGGGAGCTTATTAGAAACTCAGACTCATAGGCTCCAGCCTAGACCTGTGGGATCCAGAAATGAACACTAACTAGAGGCTGGGTGGCTTTGTGCCCCTTGAAGTGTGAGAAGCACTGTGAGCTTAGGGCACCTTTAGGGAAGAGGGAGTAGGATGGTGAGAGGACTTGAAAATGAAGCATCTGAGCCTGGATGGGAGGAATTGAAGATGGTCAGCTCAGCAGAGGGAAGAAAGAGCAAAGGGAGGCATGCAAATGTCCCTCAGCCCTGGGAGGGGAAAGAAGAAGGGACTGACTTTGTAGCTTCTAAGGTGTCGATCAGCTTTCTGTCACTGTGATAACATTTCTGAGAAATGTTTCAGAGATTTCCACCTGTAGTTACTTGGAACGATTGCCTATGGCAAGGGAGTACATCATGGTGGGGAACATGGCAGAGGAAACTAGTCACCACATGGCGGCTGGGAAGCCAAAAGAGAGGGGAGGCCAAGGTTCTAATATCCCTCAAGGGTGCACGGCAGTGACCTAGCTGTCTCTCACTAGGCCCCAACTCCTAGAGGTTCCACCACCTCCCAATAGCCCCATCAGCTAGGATCCAAGCCTTTAACACAACACCTTTGAGGGATACTTAAGGTCCAAACAACCCCAGGGGGAGACCAGAAGGGCAGGAGGATTTCTTGTCATACCCCACCCACAGTGGTGGCAATGGCCTCCCTAGTGCTGTGGGACCTATACTGGTACCAAAGGACCGAATTTGCTGACTGCATTGCAAGATTCCATGGCTTTTATGCTTCCTCCTTATTCTGAATTCTCAAGCGCAGGCTGGAAGGTCACCTGGAGATGCAGCCTGTGCTATTGGAGATGAGGTAAGATGTGCTTGAATTGGGTGTGAGGTCACAGAAAGCACAGTGTTTAGGATTGAAACAGCGAAAACCAACCTCATGGGAGGAGATGTCCAAGGAGGAGAGCAAAGTACCTTACTCAAAGGTATGTGGGAGGAGACTGCACACCCCTAGATCTAGCAGAAGTGACCCCAAAGGCCCTTACCTGTCCTGCTGCATTCTGAATCTTAGGTAATGAATGACAAGGGAGGGGACAGGAAGCCAAGAACTGCGGTAGAGCTTTTCTCTTGCACCAAACAGAGGGCTCTGGTTCTGTGGCCTGTGATGGTGCCTTGAACAGAAACCTGAATAGAGAGGATGAGCAGAAGTACCATGACTTCCTGGGGTGGAAGGATTAGAGTAAAGTATTTCAAGCAATACAGGTTCATTGTGATGAGACTTCAAGGAGAGATCTGGGCTCACACGTGTCAATAGCATGACTTTTTTTTTTTTTTAAATTTGATCTAATTAGTTATACATGACGATAGAATGCATTTTGACATATTGTACACAAATGGGGCATAACTTCTCAATCCTCGGCTGTACATGGTGCTGAGTCACTCCAGTAGTGTAATCATACATATGTATAGGGTAATAATGTCCATCTCATTCCACTGTCCTTCCCGTTCCTACAGCCACACACCTCCCCTCACTCCTCTCTGCACAATCCAAAGTTCCTTCACTTTTCCCTACTCACTCCCTCACTATGGATCAACTTATCAGAGAAAACACTGGGCCTTTGATTTTTTGGGATTGACTTATTTCACTTAGCTTAGCTTAGATATTCTCCAGTTTCATCTATTTATCTACAAATGCCATAATTTCATTCTTCTTTAAGGATAAGTAATATAACATTGTGTATATGTACCATATTTTCTTTATCCATTCATCTGTTGAAGGGCATCTAGGTTGGTTCCATAGTTTAGCTATTATGAATTGAACTGCTATAAACATTGATGTGGCTGAGTCTCTGCAGTATGCTGATTTTTAAGTCTTTGGGTATAAACTGGGGAGTGGGATAGCTGGGTCAAATGGTGGTTCCATTCCAAGTTTTCTGAGGAATCTCCATATGGCTTTCCAGAGTGGTTGCACCAATTTGCAGTCCCACCAGCAATGCATGAGTGTACCTTTTACCCACACATCCTCACCAACACTTATTATTATTTGTATCCTTGGTAACTGCCACTCTGACTGGAGTGAGATGATATCTTAGAGTAGTTTTGATTTGCATTTTTCTGATTGCTAGAAATGATGAACACATCTTTCTTCTTGGGTCCATCTTGTGACTCAGCTCCTCTCTGTGCCTCTGCATCTTCTCTGGGTCATTTGGCTCCGAAGCCTCTTTGCAGCTGGCACAGTGAGGCCAGCATGTCTCTTTGCACTGGAGGAGATGACCTCATTCCCCTTGCTCCTAGACATTAGGCAAGTCACATTCTTTCAGGCTAAAATGCTTCATTTTGTGTATTAAATACCCAGGAAAGTCCTTTTCTTCCACAAAAGAATTTTCCATTTCCTATTTTGCTTGAAACATGAAACTTTTCAGGCAACCTGCACTCTTTTTTTTTTTTTTTTCAATTTGGCAGAGAGAAAAACTCAGACAATTATTTTTATCAAGTTTCCAGGCATCTGGGTTTTCCTGAGAACTCAGAGGGGCCACACCTCTCTTGGGAGCTTTTTCTGCCTGCCTGCTTTCTCCTTGGTTGGGGTATATGTGGGAAATAGCAGTGCATGGAGGAGTGTTGGTCAGAGGAGGAATGGGCCAGGGACCCACCTGACCTGCCTTAGACACAAACTGATTAAGTCATGGAGTGGGATTCATGGGCCTTGCTCTCAGAAGTGATTCAGACTTTCATAACCAGCCCTGGGGAGAGAGGAGTCAGAAAACAAAGCAGTCAATTGTGCTGGAGATGGAGAGGGACTTGATGTGGCCTTGTCCCAGTTAATCTCTGTGCACCAAAGCCAAAGCAACCACTATGAATAAGGGAGTTCCTATGGTAAACTTGGTTGTGTTTCTTACATTATTAATCTCCTCCAGTCCTCAGAAAACTCCCATTTTAGAGATGAGGAGGAGTGACTTGTCCCAGGTTAGCCACCCAGGAGGCAGCAGAGTTGAGGCTCTCTTCCATTCCACACTGTGCCCAGAAACTAGGGTCACCTGTCACCTGTGGGGGGGCACTTCCTATACAGCTGCCTTAACAGCTGGCACACTTGGAGACATTTGGCTTCAGGACAGAAGAAAAGAGCTATTATTCTCCAGGCCCTTACCACGTTCACAGTTCCTTGTCCTTTAATCTCTTTTAAGTTGATTATCATAATCTCAGGAAACCAGTTTTTGATTTCAGGTGCTAGTTTGTCTTGGAGGGCTCATGAGGAAATAACTTTGCTCAGAACCATGTGTTCCATGAGTAACTGAAATGGAAAAGCTGAGATAAAAGTTTTTTTATATTTGCTATGTGCATATCTTCAGCAACAGGCTCTGCAACCCCACCCCGGAGATGTTCTTCACCCTCCTTCCATGTTTTAGAGCACTATGAACCTGATTTCTCTGCTCCACTCTGCCTAGTGGGGTGTGTTATTTCCATGGTCTCTGGTCTCGGTAGCTCCCTCAGCTCATCCTCTCAGCTCTGTGGACAATTCAACCCTAGGACACTCTCTGAGCTGCCTCCACAACTGCTATTTTCTAGTAGCACCAACACAGAGTCTGCAAGAAAACATGATTATATAGAACTTCTTAAAGAGTAGTCATGCTGGGTGTGGTGGCATAGCTCTGGAAGCTGAGGCAGTAGAATTGCAAGTTCAAAGCCACTTAGCAACTTAGTGAGGCCCTAAGCAACTGTGTCTAAATAAAATATTTTTTTAAAAGGGGCTGAGGATATGGCCCAGTGGTTAAGCACCCTTGGGTTCAATACCTGGTATCAAAAAAAAAAAAAAAAAATCAGTGACTTCAGCCAGGCCTGATGGTGCATGCTTGTAATCCCAGGGACTTGGGAGGCTAACGCAGGAGGATCACAAGTTTGAGGACAGCCTCAGTGATTTAACAACAGCACAACCCTGTCTCAAAATAAAAAGCACTGGGGATATAGCTCAGTGGCAAAGCACCCCTGGATTCAATGCCCAGTACCAAAGGAAAAAAAAAAAAGAATATTTAGGTACTGTGGCCATCATCCTAAATTAGTAGATGATGGCCACAGTCTCTTAGCAGACCTCACACTGCACCCAGCAGCCAGAGCAGTCCTTTTAATACCTAAAATAAGCGAGGCCATTTCTCCACTCAAAACCCTCCAATGGTGTCCTCTGCAGTACCTGAAACAATCTACCAGGTCCAGTGTGATCTTCTTCGCCTTCTACCATTTTTTTTTTGTCCTGTGGAGCTTCTTTACTCCCACTGCTTTGTTTTTAAAATATTTTTTAAGAGAGAGAGAGAGAGAGAGAATTTTTTAATATTTATTTTTTAGTTTTTGGTGGACACAACATCTTTATTTTATTTGTATGTGGTGCTGAGGATCGAACCCAGCGCCCCGCGCATGCCAGGCGAGCACGCTACCACTTGAGCCACATCCCCAGCCCACTCCCACTGCTTTTTAGTTTTTTTAAAAAACAACTTAGGTTATTCCTTTAATTGCTTCTTTAAAAACAAAATATATTAATAGTCATTACAATAAAATAAACTTTGAAACAGATTCCAAAAGAAATAAATAAGACCGAGTTTTGAAAGCAAGAATAAGAAGCACTGTGATTAAAGATTGAAGAGTCACATGTGTGTCCCTTTGGCTCTCTTCAACTACATGTATCCTCTCCCAGTAAAATTTTACAAACCTCCCAAGTTTGTATTTGTTTTACATTTACCTTCTGAAAGAGGTACTTTTTAATTTTTTAGCACATTATAGTTATTTGTAATAGGTGGATCCATTTTGGATACATTCATAAATGTATATAACAAAGTTTTCTCCATTTCAATCCCCAGTAATACTCCCTCCCTCTCTTCCTCCCCCTGACCCCTTTCCTCTACTCTATTGGTCTTCCTTGTATTTATGTATTTTTAAAATTGCTGTATTATAGTTATATATGAAATTGGAATACTGTGGTATATTCATACATGCAATTAATATAATTTGGTCAATTTCATTCCCTAGTTTTGCCCTCTCTTCTCCTTCCTCCCTTCCCCTTGATCCCCTACTTCTGCTGTAAAGATCTCCCTTCTATTTTTGTGAGATTCCCCTTTTTAATTCCTTTTTTTTGGGGGGGGTGTTTAGCTTCAATATATGAGAGAAAACACTGGACCCTTGACTTTCTGAGTCTGGCTTATTTCACTTGGCATGATGTTCTCTAGTTCTACCCATTTACCAGCAAGTGCCATGATTTCATTCTTCTTTGTGGCTGAGTAGAACTCCATTGTGCATACTTACCACGTTTTCCTTATCCATTCATTTATTGATGGGCACCTAGGTTGATTCTGTAATTTGGCTATTGTGAATTGCACTGCTATAAACATTGATGCACCTCTATCAATATTGTTTGCTGATTTTGCATAAAATACCAAGGAGTGGATTAGCTGGGTCACATGATGGTTCCATTTCTTGTCTTTTGAGGAATCTCCATACTGCTTTCCAGGGTGGTTGTATTAATTTGCAGTCCCACCAACAGTGCCTAAATGTAACTTCCCCTAGATCCTTGTCAGTAATTATTGTTATTTATATTCTTGATGTTTGCCATTCTAATGGACTCCCATTGCTCTTTGCTCTGGCCACATTATCTCGTGTGCTTTTCTTCCAACAAGGGAGGCCACTCTCTACCTTAGGGACTTTGTACTTGCTGTTTCTCAGATATCCACAGTTTCCTCATGTTTTTCAGGTCATTTCTCAAACATCACCTTCTACTAACACTCTAACATTTCCTCCTTTTGGCACTTCCTTATACTTTCTGGATTAATTTTCTGTAATACTTAACCATCAGATATACCTTGCAATTTTATTTAATTATCTATTGCTGTTCCTTTCCACTAGAATTTAAGTATCTCAAAGTAAGATGCTATTTGTTCCTTTGTGAAGAACAGTATCAGGCAATAAAAGTTCTCAAGAAATCTATTTAATGAGTAGGTGAACAGCCCACGTGTTCAGCAAGGCGATGCCTTTAGGGACTAGTTACACAATATACATGTATGAAGTGCTTGGACTAAAATCAGTAGAAGGTGGGGAGCTGAGGCATACGTGTGTCTCCTAAGAGCACTCCTTTAAAACAACAGTAATAACAATCACAGAACAGTCTAGTTAAACAAAGTCCATTTGTGGGCTGCCAGCGTGCGTGGGTGGATAGCAGGCCAGATGACAGTATCTGGGGTCCGCACTTCCCTGGAATTGCCAACAATAAATGGCTCTATGGAGAAACGCTCATGGTGTCCTTGAGGGATCTTACAGAAGTAGTTCTGAGAAACCTGTCACTTTGCCATTCTACAGACATCACTGAGACATCGTTCATTGCATTCCACCTGAAGAAGAGATTTCTTTCTCCTGTAGGTATCAGGTCAAGAATGTTTTTCCCAAACAGTTTTTTTTAAAATTTATTTATTTGAATGGGAGACACTCATGGTGCTTATAGTTTTGCTTCACTAGAAACTTCAGAGCTGAATTTGTGGCCTTCTTTCTTAAGGGTATAAGACTTGGCATGCATTTTTTATTAGCCACATTCCTGATTCTATTTTTGTCTTTTGTTCCTTTGTCTCATCTGTCTTCTAATTTTTGTTACCTCAGTATATTTTATGAGTATTCCAATTAAATCCCCATTTTAAGATAAGCTGGTATGAGAGTAAATAAATAAATGAAATGAATGACTACTAACTTGCCCAGGGACTCCAAGAATGGGAAACACCTAGAAGAAATAGAAATCTTTCTTTCCCTTTCTTTTCTTTCCTCTTTCTCACTCACACTCTATTTTAACTAACACCTCTTAACTTAACTTACAGATGTCCTGTGTTGTGATAGTGCAAACTGAAATAAAAATAGAAATGGGTGAGAAGTACATTTGAGATCTGCAGGAGCAGGGGAAGGAGAGATGATAGAAGAGGCCGAAGTGGAAGGAATTAAATGATGAGAAGGTGAAAGGGCATGACTTGTCTTTTCCCAAAGCACAGTGAAATATCTCTTCTCCAAGAGTCAATTCCATTCCTCTTTAGAGAAGATCAGATCCCAACTAGTACAAAAAAACTTTACCACAGAGATCTGTCTGACCACAGGTGCTGTGTACACAGTGAGGTAAAGTGAAAAGCTTGTCCTATTTGGTTGGTTGAGGGTGTTTAATGGTTCCTTTTCTTATGATTACTTATCCTAGTAAGAAAGGCACTCCTTAGGGGAACGAAATTGATAAAACTATACTGTAATATTGTGTTCATGTACAGATATGTGACAATGAATCTCACCATTATGTATAATTGTAAGGCAGCAATAAGAAGACACTTATTAATGACTCCTATAAAACCTCAGTAACTTCCATTGTTCATATGTTAGGGACTTCAAATCCTTGGTAAAAGCAGAGCATGGTGGCACATGCCTGTAATCCCAGCTGCTTGGGAGGTGGAGGAAGGAGGATCAGGAGTTCAAAGCCAGCCTCAGCAATTTAGTGAGACTCTGTCTCTAAATAAAATACAGAAAAGGGCTGGGGATGTAGCTCAGTGGATGAGTGTCCCTAGGTTCAACCCCAGTGCCAAACAAACAAACAAAAAAAACCCAACATTTTTTTTTGGTCAGGACAAATTTAACCTCATGCCCAGTCAAGAGCTGGGTGAATGCAGTTGTGAGCCTGAAAGCCACCCTGAAGCTAGAGAGAGAGAGCCCAGTGGCATTATCAGAGGAGCTGTAACATTTCCAACCCAACTCCATGTACACAGCAGAATGTTGAGTGTCTTCTCAATCTCTGTGTTCTGCTAATGAATTTATTGTAAGTAAGAGTAAATAGTTAAGCTTGCCTCTTTTATCCTCTTTCTATCTGTATTTATTCTAATACCTGTATTGATTCTGTGTTCACTGGTGATGTGACTGTTCCTCCATCTCCCTCCTGAGGGCTGACACTGAGATTGTGACCTCAGCAGGCGGATGCCTTTTGTGATAATTAGTGGCAGCTGCATGACACATACCTTCCCATAAACGTTTGTCAGTTTAGGTGAATGAGTCTATCATTCTTTTCCTGCTGGTTCTCTTCCTGCTTTCACTAAATATACATGTGTGTGCACACCCACATACCACTCCTCTCTCCCCCAGAGGGGGCATGACTCACTTACCTACTCAAGTTTTTATTTTCTTTTGGCAGGTAGCTAAGTGAACTAGTTCAACATGTGATCCCATTCCCCTCTTGGCCAGAATTCAGTCAAAAAATATTTATAGAGCACCTACTATGTGCCCTATACTGTTCCAGGCACTAGGGCTATAGCAGTGAAAGAGAGGGACTATCCCTGACCACATGAAACAGCCAGGAGACAGGTGACAAGCAAAATAAATAAGTAAAATATATGGTGGTAAGGCAAATGAACCAGGAGAGGGGGAAAAGGTGGAGGGGTGTAATTTTAAAATGGTTGGTCGACCAGTGAAGATTCTGTGAAGGTGACACTTAAGGAATGACGTGAAGGAGTGGGCCATTTGGGTAACTGGGGAAGAGTGTTCTGGTATCTGGAACACAGGGAAGTTCAGAAAGGAGGGAGCTGATAAGCCAGAAATTACCAAGAGACTCATGGTTGGAGTGGATGGTTAAGAGAGGAAGAAGAAGGAGTCGAGTGCAGATTATGTAGGGCCTTGCAAAGAATTTGGCTTTGCCTGAGATGGGAGCCCTTAGAACTTTATAAAAAGAGGTGATATGATCTGATTTTTATTTTATCTTGTTTCCTCTAGCTGCTTTGTGCAGAATGGTCAGAGACTATGTCAAAAGCAGGGAGTACAGTTACATGGTGGCTCAGCCTCAGGGCAGTGACATTGGTTGGTGAGTTGTCCGATCTTGAGAGTCAAGATAAAAAAATACAGGTCTTGACCCAAAGATGACAAGGAGCTATAGAAGGTAAGAATGAGGTCAGGGATTTATATAACCAAAGTAAGTCTTCCTATGATCTGTGGTAACAGGTCTATGTGTGTATATTTGTGAATTTGACTTCAGATAGCATTTAGAATATAACTGTTTGTAAGGGCACGAAGAGCCTATCTAGCCCAATGCTCTTGTGTTTGTAAGGGAACCAGGGACGTGGGAGGAGAGGGCTGGCCCCGGGGCATACCATCAGTGACCTATACAACTATGGACAAGACCCCTGGTTTGGTCCTGTATGGGGCTGGGCCCGTGCCACACCAGTGACTGAGCGATGTTTTAGCTCAACTTTCAATTTGCTTTTAGCCTGTGACATGGCAACATGGCACTGGGAAGTCAGGATTTTAATTCTAACTCTGACCCTGGATCAGGCTCCAAACCTTCTCAGACTAGCAGTATCCATATGATAAAATGAAGACACTGGGTTACCATTCACCCTGATTATTTGAATTATATTTTTGTGGAATTTAGTAAAGTCCTCTTGTATATATTAACTCATTCAATCCTTAACCCAATTGTGAGCAAATTGAAGCAATATTGGTTGTGAGGGAAGAAGAAGGATCAAGTGACTTGTTTGGGGTTATTCAATGAGTAAAAAGCAGAATCCAATTCTTGAATTCCTCTTCCAGTGTCCTTTCTACTCCTTCATACTGCTGAAAGAAAAATAATTTCTCTTTGGATACCTGTTTATTAACTCATATTTTCTGTAGTTACGATCCACTCACATCCAAGTAGGGGTTAGCATGGGTTTGACCCATAGAAAGTACACAATAATGTGGGTGAAATAAAAGAGAGATTGATATGTGAAAAGAGGAGTACTTTTTGGAGAAAATAAGCACCTGGCTCTCTGGCTTCATGATTTATGATCTTGTTGTACGCCTTTCCAGTCTCCAAACCTGACCCTATTTATGTGTCTTTGTTACTCTGGTTGTGTCCATTTAAATTCAATGAAGAAATATTTTCATAAATGTCATCCTGACCTTGTTTAATAACAGATCCTAAGTTGAAATTTATTGCCATTTTATTATGGGAACAAATAATTCAATATGAGAGGGGTTGCAATGCAAAAATAAAGTGAAAGTACCCTTTGATATTACTTGTCAACCAGTTTCTTGGTTCATGTACTCTCAGAGCTTTACAACCAGGACTTTTTTAGTGAAAGGAATACACGGAAGTTGAAACTTCCTCAGAAGCTTCAGCAACTGAGTCTGCTGAAACAACTATAATTATGGACAGACTAAAATGAGAAAAAGCATACAAATTTATTAACATGCAAATATGCACAGGGGTCATGCAGAATATGAAATTCAAAGAACATCCAGATGGTTGAGGCTTAATACTCTCTTCTTTCGGGAGAGGGAAGTAGGGAGCAATATTGTAAGGGTAGTAAATAATTTTTAAGGGAAATGAACAAGCCCAGGAACAGACAATGGCCAGGGACAAAGTTCTTCTAGGCTCTAGGAGTGTTTCTTCCTCCATAATATAAATTTACTATTCCTTGGTTAATGACATTTAAGCAAAAAGGTGTGAAGTTAATTGTGTCCCTCTTTGGCAGATCCAGTCTTTAAGTAGATAAAGGAATGTAACATAGGGCCTCTCCCTGTGCTTCAGGATAGAAAGAGGATCAAAGATGACCAAGAGACAGGAGGGTGGTGAGGTCAGAGAGTTCTGAGTTCTTCTTTAGCTCAGCATGTCAAAGTGCCACACTTTGGGACATCATATTCTGAGTGCATTAGGAAAATGCAACCTCAATTGACCAACTTGAAGTCAGAAACACTACTGAGGTGGACCTTTTGGGCTTTGGAGACCCATTTGTTACTCAGCAATCTTTAACAAAAGAATCAGTGTGGTTCTCCTTCATGTCACTTACAGCAAGATTTACTGATAACTCAGATATTGCTTGTATCTTTGACATTTTAAAAATATATTTTTTGAAATTTTTAATTGATACAGTAGTGTGACATTGCAGTAATATCTTTGGATTTTTAAAAAATATTTATTCTTTGGTTGTAGATGGACACAATACCTTTATTTATTTTTATGTGGTGCTGAGGATCAAACCCAGGTCCCCAGACATGCCAGGCAAGCACTCCACCCCTGAGCCACAACCCCAGCACAATATCTTTGGATTTTGAAGACAAAGCACAGAATTAGATCACCTTGAAATAATCTATTCTTTGCAATAACTTCTTAATCTTTTTGCTAATAGATTCTAATTAAAATACTAAGGAAAACAGGAAACAATGGATTATTCCATAAATGATCAGGAAACAGTGGTTTATGATTGGGAAAAGTGTTAAATTGGATCCACATCTCACATTGTTGACCATTATAATTTCCAAAGGGATTAAAGATTTAAGTGTAAAAACTAAAGTAATAAAAGTACTAGAAGAAGAGAAGGGAGAATGCCTTTATATGCTTAGAGTAGGGACGAACTCCCTAGCCATGAGTCAAAAACAAGAATCCCAAAAGAGAAGGTATATAAATTTGGATGACATTAAAAACAAACAAACAAACAAACCCACTAAGCCCTTCCAACTGGCAAAATAAAACATAGGGTCAAGGTAAAAACAAATGGCAAGCTTGAGGAAAACAGCTGCAACTCATAACAACAGAGTCAGGAAGAAGGGCTGACTTCTCAAGAATAGAAAGAACGGGAACCTGAAGAAAAGGAGTGAAGCTCAAAAGAAAGATATACTAAGACTGAACAAGCAGTTCACAGAAAAGGGAATCAAAATGGCTCTTAAGCATATGAGAAGGTGGGGCTCAACCTTACACATAAAGAAACGTGTTATGTTTTGAGTATGAGGTGTCCTCCCTAGGCCCTTGTGGTAATTCAGGAATGGTCAGAGGTGAAATGATTGGACTGTGAGAGCTGTAGCCCAGTCAGTCCATCCTAGTTGGAATGAACTGACTGGAATTCAATTCCAATTTCTAATTCTAACATTTCAAGAGGCTTAGTTTTTGTTTATCTGCTTATCTAGTTTATCTGTTTATCTGTTTATCTAGTTCTTTGTCAATAAGTTCAATGCTATTTTTAATCTCCCTTGTCATGGAAAGCAAAGTGATTTCAGAGTCTGTATCCAGTAGTTCCAATATCTGCAGTCTGTTGTGAGTTTCTTTTTAATTATGTATAGCTTATGCTCATTTTTGTGTATGAGTTCGTGTCTCCTTGTGTGCCTGGTCATCTTTGTATTGCTGGGATGTATTTTATTTTATTTATTTTTTATGTTTTAATTTTTTGCTGGGATGTATTTTAAAATATATTTGTTAAAATAATTTGAACCTTAGCAAAATATTATTTTCTCCAGACAATTTTTATTTGCCTTGGTCAGCTGCTTGGGGCTTTAGTTTTATCCAGTCCTGAGACTATGATCTTCTGGGACACTCAGATGGCTTAAAGCTAGCCTGCCTGCATTGATTTTTTTTTTAAAGCAAAAAAGGGAGTTATTTCCTTATATAACAGTGATGTCCAAAATATAAGTTTCAGATTTAGCTAGATTTGTGACCCTTAAAAAGTCATCATGTCCCTCCAATTTCTCTTTACCCCCTTGATTCATTTCCTCCTTTCTCCTCCCCACCTCCTCTTCTCTCCCTCCCTCTGTGATAGCACTGGAGAATCCCAGATTTCCTTGATCCTAGAACTTAAAACTCCAGAGAGACTGTGCCTTATCATATACCCTCTGACAGACGTTCCAGAGAAGACTTTGGCCAGTGCTCACCCCCAGATAGATTATCATGGGTAGGAGGATGGAACCTCTGATGGAACCTGGTTTGGGAACAATGCCCAAACCTTTGGTGGGATCTGCTTTACCCAAATAAGACTGAGCAGGATCCAGGAGAGGGAGGGACACAGAGGACTGGCTGTGAGGCATGAGGATGAGCAGAGATGCAAGGATGCTCCTCTCCCACAGGGACAACACTGGCTTACCTGTCCCTGCTCACACATCCCTAACCATGCATACTGGTCCCCTGCTCAAAGGTGTCCTGTAGTAGCAGATCTACCTGGGCAGGGCTGGCTTCATGGGGGGGGGGGGCTCCTGGATGACATCACATGCTCAGCCATTTGAGGGCACTGGGATTCTCAGTTTCTTCTGTAACACATAAGAGGACCAAGGCAACTCACAAGCACTGTTCCTTTCAAAGAAAGCAGATGGGTGAAATACATAAAACCAGCATTTTTATTGGCCTCCTAGGATGCTCAGAGGTCTGCTTTTAAGACTCTCTGTGTTAAATACACACTTCAATAATGCTTTAGTCTATTCCTCAGTGGTTCCCAAATTGTGATCCCCAGGGGAGCTTACTGAAATGCAAATTCTCCATCTCACCCCAGACCTACTGAATCAGGAAGTACAGATGTGGGACCCAACGGACTGTTTTAACAAGTCCTCTGAGTGATTCAAGGCTTGCACCAAAGTTTGAGAACTGTTGATCTATAACTATATTTGATCCAATTCACTCCAGTTCAAAAGGGCCACCCACTACAAAAAACTGAGATTTGCATTACAGATTTAATGAACAGTCTGAATTTTGAGGGGCATAAATTTGTGACAGAGTTTTCTATTTCTCCCACTCCTGCCTTCAACCATGCACTATCAGGGCATACTTCTCCATCCCGTAATAGTATCTTGGGCAGATTCCTTGATTTTTAGTAAATTATTATTTTTTAATTAGTTCTAATCAGTTATACATGACAATAGGAAGCTCTTCGATTCATTGTACATGAATGGAGCAGAATTTTTTGCTTCTCTGGTTGCACATGAAATAAACTCACACCATTCAGGCAATCATACATGTACCTAGGGTAATGATATCCGCCTCATTCCACCACATTTCTTGCCCCCTTGCCCCCTCACCCCCTCCCTTTTGCCCCATCCAAAGTTCCTCTACTCATCCCAGGTTGCCCCCCAATTATGGATTAGCATCCACTTATCAGAGAAAACATTTGGCCCCTGTTTTTTGGGGATTGGCTTATTTCTTTTAGCATGATGTTCTCCAACTCCATCCATTTATCTGAAATGCATAATTTTATTCTCTTTTAATGCTGAGTAATGTTCCATTGTGTATATGTACCACAGTTTCTTTATCCATACATCTGTTGAAGGGCATCTAAGTTGGTTCCACAGTTTAGCAATTGTGAATTGTGCTGCTATAAACATTGAAGTGGCTACATCACTGTTGTATGCTGTTTTTTTCCCCTTTTCAAATTTTTATTTTTATACTTTTTTAATATTAAAAAGAAAAGCATAATTGCCACAAATTATAAAGGACTCAAGTAGGACTAGAATAACGAATGAATCCCTTCAGACTGAAAAGCAGATACTCTCAATAATATTAAAGTTATAAGCTCATTCAAGCATTTTCCCTTTTTTTTGTGTGTCCTTTTAAATGTGATAGCCTTGCCCATGGTAAAGATAATGTACTATAAGTGTAAGGTGGAACCTTTTCTGCAAAGCCAGATGACAAGTTTTCCTCTCCAGTGAGAATCGGGCTGTAAGTTCTTATGTTCTCTGCCTCTGCCATCAACATGGCTGAAGGAGAGGGTGGGGTTGGGGAGAATCCAGGAAACCTTCCACACAATACATATTCCAATGTTTCCACTGGGGGCGGGGGTGCCAGATGATCCAGACCACTCTACCCAGGCTTTTGGGTAAAGACCCCTACCCCTCCTAACTACTAGTCTTCTTCCTCCCTCTTCCTCACTTCCAGAGCCTTCTGAGCAGCTTACTTTCTTTTGTAAATCAATAATCAGAAAAGGGGGTATGCTGTTTTTAAGTCCTTTGGGTATAGACCTGAGGAGTGGGATAGCTGGGTCAAATGGTAGTTCCATTCCCAGTTTTCTAAGGAATCTCCATACTGTTTTCCAGATTGGTTTCACTAATTTGCAGTCCCACCAGCAATGTACCTACATTGACTCTTACAACCCAAATCCTCTAAGCTGTGTTGATCAGATATTACACTTATGTCACATACTGCTTCCTAATCTTCAAAGCTCATCTCAAGTGTCTCTTCTGCAATCTGCAAATGCCGTTTGGGTAGAAGCTGTCCCAAATGATAGGCTTATCTTACTGGGTATTCATCATATCCTGAATCATGGCCCAGTAATTCTTCACTCTTATTAGCTCTTAGATGTTTTAAACAGATTTTCAAAAGTATTTTGTTCAGAATTTCTAATTATACTGAATGGAAGAGTTAGTATGATAGACCAAATTTTCCATTACTGGAAATGAGAGTTTTTGTATGATTAAAAGTTTTGAACAATGTGAATTAACTATTTTAAAAATTAAAACTTCCTTTTTTAAAAAGAACTAATTTTCTAAATTTAGTTGTATGTCTCTGATTTACGGGTGTCCAGCAAAAGCCCTTGTTTGTGTTAATGCTCTTCCAAGTCTAGAAATTTTAAAGGAATTAGTTGGCATTCCAGTATTGTTCTTTTCCCCTCTTTCCTCTACAAGTGACTTTTGGGTAATCTATTCACTCCTGCATGGTTCATAATCATTGCTAATACTCCGATCAGTTCATCCAGGAAGGTTAGGAAACCAGATAAGCTCTGGTTTTCTGAATATTCTATTTAGTGAAGATTTCCTATTACAATACAATGGTAATTTATTTCTATACAATTAACCCATAAATAGAGGACAGCATTAAGTTAAAATTAACTGGCACCTTATTAAACTTTCTTTGAGTTTGGTTATGTGTTATACTGTTGATTAACATCTACTGTCGTCGTGGGAGCTGAAAGTGGTGTAGGAGACTGGCTGGTGATGTGCCTGCTTTTGTTTCTTTATTTAATTCATGAAAAAAAACCCCACCAATATTACCTTTACATTTATTGGGTCTTAAAAGATAGGATAAAGCATATAGTTTGGTTATGTTACCTTTTATTTCATTCCAGATATGTGAACATGTGCCAACTTAAAAATCAATATTGCTGGGCTGGGGGCTGTAGCTCTGTGATAGAGTGCTTGCTTGGCACGTTAGGGACACTGTGTTCAATTCCCAGCAGTGCAAAAAAAAAAAAAAATCAATATAACTTTTACTGCTGATAAGGACAAGGATGTCAGGACAATAAAATCCATACTGCTGACATCATTTATGTTAACTCCGGAATTCATGTCAGGCTTTAAACTCAGCAATTACCTAAAAGTGAAAAAATAAGCCATTGTTGTCTAATTTGGAAACACTTCAATAGTTTCTTAGAGAGCTTATTTTTCATATTTCAGCTAAAACAAGTATGGAGGGGCTGGGGTTGTGGCTCAGTGGTAGAGCTCTCGACTAGCACCTGTGAGGCCCTGGGTTCGATCCTCAGCACCACATAAAAATAAGTAAATAAAATAAAGGTATTGTGTCCAACTACAACTAAAAAATAAATATTAAAAAAAAACAAGTATGGAACTTTTTTTTATCACTTATTTCCTTTGTTCTCTAAGGACTCTGTCAATTGAATTTAGGAAAATGTGCAAAGCTTATCTAACCTTCTTAGTATTTGTTTTTTAATTTTATATATATAAAATTTGTTTTTAAATTATATATATATTTATATATAATTATTATATATAATTTTATATATAAATTTGTTTTTAAATTTTATATATATATATATATATATATATATATATGTTATAGATGGACACAATACCTTTGTTTTATTTATATAGTTTTATGTGGTGCTGAGGATCAAACCAGTGCCTCATACATGCTGGGCAAGTGCTTTACCACTGATCTACAAACCTAGCCCCAGTATTTGTTAATAAAGCATAGAAAGCACTCAAAAGTTATATGCCATGTTATTGTATAATTTTTGATTTTTGTTTTGTTTTGTTTTAATGGTGCTGAGCATTTAACTTGGGGCCTAAAGCATGCTAAGTACACATTCTGCCACTGGGATGTACTCCCAAGTCCCTGCTTTTGAATTCTATTTAAAAATTTTGATATTTAGGTATATGTGTATACAAATGCACATTAAACAAAGCATATCAGTATCTTTGTGTAATCTTAAGTGTTTTCACTACATATACCAGTTAGAAAGTAATTCACATTAGCATGAACTTATTCATAAGATTATAATTATTTTCTTCCTTAAGTATCACAAAGTTGGAGTCTAAGATTTTGAAACAGAGACTAAAGATGCTTTTGAATCACTTAAGTAGCAACAGGCTGTTCACATCTGACTCCCTGGCCCATAACTGTGCTTGTAATCTTGATATTTTTAGCATCTTTATGAATTAAAAGTATAAAGTCAAGGGAGAGTGAAGAATACGAGGAATACCACTTGCATTTTCTATTTGATTTACTCTTAGGTGTAGTTTTTATCCACAGTTGAATTATATAATGCTGGAAATCAAATGGCTTCTTTTGAGAGTCACCTGGATCCTTTAAAGGGATGATCAGCTCTGAGTGACATTCTTTCAAGACCTATATGTAATTCTTCCAACTCTTTCAGGATGAATAGGCAAATTCTAGTATCTAAATATTAAAAATCTTCTATATGTCCAATATAATTTTGTCTTAAAATGGTTTCATCACTGAGAATAAGACAATCTCATGTCTGTGTCATTCCTACCCTGGATACATAATTTGAATGTGTTCATGAGGAAGTATCAGACAAATCCATTGTGACAGAGAGTCTACAAAATAACTGACTTGTTTTCTTTCTTTGTATTTAATGTCATTAAATACAAAGATTGAGGAAATGTTCAAAGTTAAAGGGTGTGAAACAGTCTCGGCAACTGAACTCAGTATATGATCTGGGTTTTCTTTTGCTGATGAATTAATTAGGACAATTGGCAAAATGTGAAATTCCAAAGATTAATAAAGAATTGTATCAATGTTAATCTTCAGATTTTGGCAACTTTACTGTGATGATTTACGAGAATCATCTTGCTTTTAGGAAAAATAAACTGAAGCCTTAGCAGAATGGGGATACCATATCTATAACTGACTTTCACATGGTTTGAAAAGCAAATAAAATATTAAAATCTGGGGGAATCTTAGAATTTTGCAACTTTTATGTAAGTATGAAATTATGACAAGATAGTAAGTCAGGGCTGGGAATGTGGCTCAAGCGGTAGCGTGCTCGCCTGGCGTGCGTGCGACCCGGGTTCGATCCTCAGCACCACATACCAACAAAGATGTTGTGTCCGCCGAGAACTAAAAAATAAATATTAAAAATTCTCTCTCTCTGTCTCTCTCTCTCCCCTCTCTCACTCTCTCTTTAAAAAAAAAAAGATAGTAAGTCAAAAGAAAATATTGCATTGTGATTTAATCCTTTTGAAGATATTTTAGAAATAAATGAAAAATCCAAATTAAAGTTAAAATTTCACAGTATGAGTCCCACAAATGTGATAATAGATATGGACAAACTCATGCTGCTTGGCCCAGTTTATACATACAGAGCAGTGATAGCCAGCTGGACCTCGACTCTTCCTTCCCTTTGCCTCATGGCCATTTGATAAAGATGGCATGAAGATAATGTTAGTAGATGTTGAGCATCTACTTTGTTTTACAAGATTTAATTTAATTCTAACAAAAAACCTTCTGCTTTGGGGAATATCTGTGTTGTAGAATTAATACAATATGGTATTGAGATTGATAGAATTTATAGAACCTATGAGGAAAAAGTCAATGCCAAGAACCACCTCTAGGGGTTTACTTAAAGCCACTAGTACTATTTCCTGAAGGGAGACTTGGAAGAGAAGTTGAACTGGTTAGGTAGGGAGCTGGTTAATGGTGGAGCTATCAAGAGATGAAATATTTAAAATGTGTCTATAGGATATCTAATTTTTTTTATGGTACTGGGGACTTAATCCAAGGGCATCGAGCTGCATTCCTAGCTCTTCTTTATTTTAATTTAGAGACAGGGTCTCCCTAAATTGTCCAGGCTGACCTTGAACTTGAGATTTTCCTGCCTCAGCCTCCCAAGTCATGGGGATTACAGGTGTGTGCTACAATGCCCGGCTCTTTGGGATACCTAAGTGGAGAGGGAAACCCTAATAAATGTCCAATGTTTCACTTTAGATGGATTTTTGGGAGATTCAGTACTACAACTGAAGTTCTGAGGGTCAGCCTTGTTCCTTACCTTCACCCTTGGCTCTTTACAAGGCTCAAGTCCCCTATAAGGAGGCTTAAAGGGAGTCAATCATAGGAGCAAAGTTTATTGCTCAGTGGGTTCCTAGCAGTAGCTCTGCAACTTGATTGATGGGATTGCTAAGATTATCAGTCATAGATAACAGGATCTTGGTCTGTATGAGGCACTCAGATCACTATTTCTTGTCAAATTGAGCACATGCAACTATGTTGAAGGATTTACTAGAAAGGGTTATAAAGGCCTCTCAAAAGATTAGAAATTCTTATCTAAGGTAAACCAGTAAATGAAAATGATATGTGCTCTTGTCCTTTATTCTTGGTTAACTCAGAGTCAACATTTTTGATTATTAGTTCTTGTAATTTTCTGGGGAGAAGACTCTAAAATATATGCAAACATGCATGTACGTGTATATGTGCACACACACGCACACAAGCCCAATCTAGGAAATGAAATACTAAAATATTTTACTCAATCAGGATTGAAGATCACACAACAAGAAATGAGTGAGAGCTGGGTATGGTATGCATGTTTATAATCCCAGCAATTTGGGAAGCCACTGCGTGAGGATTGCACATTAAAAGTCAACCTTAGCAATTCAGTGAGGCCCTAAGCAACTTAGCAAGACCCCATATCAAAGTAAATAAAAAAAAAAACCATGAAGGACTGGGGATGTAGCTCAGTGGTAAAGCACTCCTAGGGTCAATCCTTGGTACCAAAAAAGAAAATAGAAAAGAAAGAAGAAATGAATGGGGCAGGAACCAGAGCTTATAGCAAACTAAGGGTCACTTTTACTCTGAGAAAGGTTTCAGAAGATCCTGCATTTGGCATTATGATTCCAGATCTCTTCTCCTGGGACTGGGCTATTTAGAGAGGTTGTTTTTGCCTCATTATGAGTCAGGCAAGGCTGTTGTGCTATCTCTACTTGCTCTGCCATAGTTCCCAGTTCCATGCTGTTAGGTAGGGTCAATTCAAATAATGGTTGATTTATCCAAGAAGTGAAATGAGACACTTATGGCATTTCCTTCCCTGCCACAAAACTATCAACCATCTCAATCTAACAGATGATTGTAGAATATTCTTTCCAACTACAGTGTAATAAACATCCTTTTATAGTGTACATGGAACACCTACCAAGTGATAGACCATATTCTGGGTCATAAAACAATTCTCAAAAATTTTTTGATTGTGGTATGTGGGATTGAACCCAGGGGCATTCCACTGAGCTACATCCTCAGCCCTTTTTATTTTGAGACAGGGTCTTACTAAATTGTTCAGGCTGGGATTGAATTTGTGATTTTCCTGCCTCAGTCTCCCAAGTAGCTGGGATTACAGGAGGCACCACCATGCCCTGACTTCTCAATAAATTTTAAAGATTTTATGACATACTAATTATGTTTTCTGTCCACCGTGTAATTAAATTAGAAATCAATAATAGAAAAATAACTGGGAAAACTGCAAATATTTAGAAACTAACACTCTTCTAAATAATCCTTGCATCAAAAAAGAAGAATGAAATTAGAAAGTCCTTTGAAGTAAACAAAAATGAAGGTACAGCACTTCTGGGATATAGCTAAAGTAGTACTTAGTGGGAAATCTGTAGCACTAGATGTCTTTATTAGAAAAGAATAAAGATCTCAAATGTCTTCAGCTTCTGCCTTGAGAAACTAGAAAAAAAATGAAGAATTTGATCCTATAGTACATAGAAGGATGGAAAATAATATAGCTAAGAACAAAAATCAATGAAATAGAGAAGATTCTGGAAAGATGGCAGAGTAAGAATCAACAACAATCTGTTTCCTTAGAGAAAATTCTATTGGTGGAATCTGTCTACTGAAGGCTTGCAAGTTCCGGGAGAAGCTGTGGATGGTAAGTTGTGGTTGATTTTGGTGAATTTCAGTTCTTAGCACTGTGACAAATATTCATTCCCCCCACCCCCAAGCTAGGCCCTGTGGCAGGCAACTGTGCACATGCAAATTCCTGTGGCAGTTTGTAGGATCCAGAGTGGGCAAAAAGCACCTTGCTCTCTTGTTACAGTTACTGGCATCTGGACTTGAATTGTTGATTGCACTTTCTAATCACAAAGGTAAGCAAATAATGGTAGGTGTTGTTGCTGCACCTTCTCTGTTGTTACAACCCTCTCCTCTAGCCGCAGTGACTTCATTTTTCTTCTTTTTGTCCTTTGAGACCCAGGCACTAAAGTCTAGGACCTTAAAAGACAACTGTATTTATGGGGAAAACTGGAAAGTAACTCAGCATGCCTAAAGAAAATCTTAGGCTTAAAAGATACCTAAGTTTCCATCTCAGGTTGACCCTTGACACAGAAACAACTTTTAGCAATCAAAAACAAAAAATTAGCAAAATAAATAATAAGAAACAAAAAAAACCCCAGGGAAGGGGGAGTATCTGATTTCCAGGGTTGCCACATTCAAATGTTTAGATTTCTACAAAAACAAACAAAAAACCCAAAACAAACAAACAAACTAAAGACAGAGGACAACATAGAACAATAAAAGAGGGAAAACTAACCAATGTTAGGTGCAGGACAGGCTGAATTAAGTTGTTTGCAGGGCATGCCAAACAAAGTTAGCTGCAGGGTGACCTGGCCACTCAAACGCTCTGTCTGGTTCTTTATCACCTGTTTGTTTCAAGCCCAAAGCCCAAGCCCCTGCTCAAGGCTGAACATTTCCCTCCCTGCTCAAGGCTGAACACTCAACCCCCTGCTCAAGGCCGAACACTTACCCCGCCTTGTGCCAACAAGGCAGCTTGCGGACCCAGAGACCCCATTAGAATTTGGCTATATTGCCATCCATTTCCCTCCAAATTCTATGATTTTGTCATTTTTTAATGCAGAGTAATACTCCATTGTGTATAAATGCCACAATTTTTTTTTATCCATTCGTCTATTGAAGGGCATCTAGGTTGCTTCCACAGTCTTGCTATTGTGAATTGTGCTGCTATGAATGGCATTAGAGCAGATTATGCTAAGTGAAGCTAGCCAATCCCTAAAAAACAAATGCCAAATGTCTTCTTTGATATAAGGAGAGTAACTAAGAACAGAGTAGGGACGAAGAGCATGAGAAGAAGATTAACATTAAACAGGGATGAGAGGTGGGAGGGATAGGGAGAGAGAAGGGAAATTGCATGGAAATGGAAGGAGACCCTCAGGATTATACAAAATTACATACAAGAGGAAGTGAGGGGAAAGGGAAAAAAATACAAGGGGGAGAAATGAATTACAGTAGAGAGGGTAGAGAGAGAAGAGGGGAGGGGAGGGGAGGGGAGGGGAGGGGAGGGGGGATAGTAGAGGACAGGAAAGGCAGCAGAATACAACAGACACGAGTATGGCAATATGTAAATCAATGGAAGTGTAACTGATGTGATTCTGCAATCTGTATACGGGGTAAAAATGGGAGTTCATAATCCACTTGAATCAAAGTGTGAAATATGATATATCAAGAACTATGTAATGTTTTGAATAACCAACAATAAAAAAATAAATAAAATAAATAAATTTTAAAACAAACAAACAAAAAAAAGAATTTGGCTATAAAAACTCCCTCCTCGGGGCCCCTCTCTCTCGCTCTCTTTGTCTCTCTTACGCTCACTCTTTCTCTCTCTTGCTCTCTCCCTCTCCATCTCTCCTCTTTTCTCTCTCTCTCTCTCTCTCTCTCTCTCTCTCTCTCTTCTCTTTTGCACTGCTGCAATAAAGCTTTCTTGGTCGCTCTGAGTGTTGTGGTCACTTTACTTTCAGTCCTTAAAAAAGAACTCGATATCAGGTCTACTTGTTAAAGCTTTAAAATAATTGTGTTAAAGATGCTAAAAAATTTTGAGAAGATTGAAGCATGTCCAGAAAATAAAGTCTAACTAAAATGTTTTTCTATCAATAAAGAGATAGCAAATCTAAAAGAAACCCCAAAGAAATACTGGCACTGAAAAAAAAAACTGAAATGAAAATTTCATTTCAGGGGCTCAAAGGCAGATTTGAGTAGGCAGAAGACAGAATCAGTGAACCCAAAGGTAGGACAACGGAAATTATTAAGTATAAGGAACAAAAAGAAAAAAAAATTCAAGAAAAGTGAAAAGAACTTAAGGAACTGGTGGGATACCACCAACAGACTGACTGACACATTACAGTAATATTAGTAGGAGAAGAAAAAGGGGAAGAAAAGATATTTAAAATAACAACAGAAAGCTCCCAAATGTGATAAAAGACATGAATATAAACAATTTGTTTCATTCAATAAACTCCAAGTAAAATAAACTAAAATATATATATATATATATATATATATTTGTGTGTGTGTATTTTTTTTCCATACTGGGGATTGAACCCAGAGGTGCTCTACCACTGAGCTATATCTTCAGTCCAGGGCCTCACACATGCTAGGCAAACATTCTGCCACTTAGCTATAGCCCCAGCCCTAATATATTTTTTAGGCTCTTGTTATGTTATCCAGGCTGATCTTGAGCTCCTGAATAGCTGAGACTACATGTGTATGCCACCACTTCTGGCTTTAAAAAGTGGATATTATTTTAACTTTGGCTTGTAATCTCCATTTTAACTTAACGCAGATATTATTTTAGCTTTGGCTTGTAACTTCATGTTTTTTTTTTCTTCAACAAAATGTAAGAGTCTAGTGCATTTCAAAGAATGAATAGCTTATGTATAAAGATATAATTTTGTGATATCAGCAACTAAAAGGGTGTGGATGGAGCTTTTAAAGAAGTAGAGTGTTGGGTTGGGATGTGGCTCAATCGGTAGTGCGCTTGCCTAGCATGCGTGCGGCCCGGGTTTGATCCTCACCACCACATACAAACAAAGATGTTGTGTCTGCCGAAAAATAAATAAAATATTAAAAAAAGAAGTAGAGTGTTAGAGAGTACTAAAGATAAGCTGGTATAAATTTAAGATAGAGTGTTATAACTTTAGTATGACAAATGTAATACCTATGGTAATCACATAGAAAATATCCATAGAACATATAAAAGGAAATGAGAAAAAAAATTTAAATGTCTCACTACAAAAAGTCAACTAAACACAAAAGAAGGCTCTAGTACAGGAAATGAAGAACAACAACAGTGAAAAACTTTAAGGTATATTGAAAACAATTAACAAATTGCAAAAGTTCTTATCAGTAATTTCTTTAAGTGTAAATAGATTAAAATCCCTCATGAAAAGACAGGTTGGCAGAATGGATGAAAACCTAATCCAGGGATGGGAGTATAGTGCTCAGAGGTAGAGTGCTTGCCTAGCATGCATGAGGTTTAAATCTCAGCACTGCCTACAAACAAAAAATACATAAGGTTTAAATCTTAGCACTGACTAAAAACAAAAAATAGCTTTTTTTTTTTTTCTGTTTTAGTGGCAGAAAAACAAACAACCTAATTTGGCTCAGGGTGGTGACACATCTATAGTCCTAGCACCCAAAAACCTGTAGCTAACATCTTACTCAATAATGAAAGATTGAATGCTTTCTTCTCAAGGTTAGGAAAAAGAGTATCTACTAGTATGGCTAAAAATGTAAGCCATTGTAACTAAAGCATGAAAATGAAATAGAAAGCATTTCAATTGAAAGAAAAATATCTTTATTTGCAAATTGGCAAGTTGCATCTAAAATTCATCTGAAACTACAAAGGACTTAAGAGTAGCTGAAACCACTATGAAAAAGAAGAACAAAAGGATAACAATGCTCTACTGGCATAAAGACAGACAAATAGAACAAATAAAATAATGGAGCAGCATAGACCCCTGCATACATGGTTAACTGATTTTTCACAAAAAGAAGGCAATTTAGTGGAGAAAGGATTTTTTTTAACAAATGGTGCTAGAACAATTGACTCAGCACCACTTGTATGATTTCATTTATAGGAGGCACTTATAGAGCAGTCAAATTCAGAGAAAGAAATTAGAATGGTGATTACCAGAAAAAGAGTCTCAACCCATTATTTTTGTACTACATGCTAATATTCATTCAAAATCCATATATATATATATATATATATATATATATATATATATATATATATGCAAAACCTGAAGCTATAAATCTTCTAGAGAACACATAATGGAAAGTCTTTGTGTCTCTGGTTAGGCAAAGATTTCTTAGGTGCTGCCCCAAAAATGCAATTCACAAAAGAAAAAGATTGATAAGTTGAACCTCACCAAAATTAAGAACTGTGGTTTGTTTTTGTTTTTGCTTGTTTTTTTTTTAATTGGTTGTTCACAACATTACAAAGCTCTTGACATATCATATTTCATACATTAGATTGAAGTGGGTTATGAACCCCCAATTTTACCCCAAATGCAGATTGCAGAATCACGTCGGTTACACATCCACAATTTTACATAATGCCCTATTAGTAATTGTTGTATTCTGCTACCTTTCCTATCCCCTACTATCCCCCCTCCCCTCCCCTCCCATCTTCTCTCTCTACCCCATCTACTGTAATTCATTTCTCTCCTTATTTATTTTCCCATTCCCCTCACAACCTCTTATATGTAATTTTGTATAGCAATGAGGGTCTCCCTTCATTTCCATGCAATTTCCCTTTTCTCTCCCTTTCCCTCCCATCTCATGTCTCTGTTTAATGTTAATCTTTTCTTCCTACTCTTCCTCCCTGCTCTGTTCATAGTTGCTCTCATTATATCAAAGAAGACATTTGGTATTTGTTTTTTAGGGATTGGCTAGCTTCACTAAGCATAATCTGCTCTAGTGCCATCCATGTCCCTGCAAATTCTATGATTTTGTCGTTTTTTATTGCTGCATAGTACTCCATTGTGTATAGATGCCACATTTTTTAAATCCATTCATCTATTGAAGGGCATCTGGGTTGGTTCCACAGTCTAGCTATTGTGAATTGTGCTGCTATGAACATCGATGTGGCAGTATCCTTGTAGCATGCTCTTTTAAGGTCTTCAGGGAATAGTCCGAGAAGGGCAATAGCAGGGTCAAATGGTGGTTCCATTCCCAGCTTTCCCAGGAATCTCCAAACTGCTTTCCAAATTGGCCGCACCAATTTGCAGTCCCACCAGCAATGTACAAGTGTACCCTTTTCTCCACATCCTCGCCAGCATTTGTTGTTGTTTGACTTCATAGTGGCTGCCAATCTTACTGGAGTGAGATGGTATCTTAGGGTGGTTTTGATTTGCATTTCTCTGACTGCTAGAGATGGTGAGCATTTTTTCATGTACTTGTTGATTGATTGTATGTCCTCCTCTGAGAAGTGTCTGTTCAGGTCCTTGGCCCATTTGTTGATTGGGTTATTTGTTATCTTATTGCCTAATTTTTTGAGTTCTTTGTATACTCTGGATATTAGGGCTCTATCTGAAGTGTGAGGAGTAAAAATTTGTTCCCAGGATGTAGGCTCCCTATTTACCTCTCTTATTGTTTCTCTTGCTGAGAAAAAACTTTTAAGTTTAATTAAGTCCCATTTGTTGATTCTTGTTATTAACTCTTGTGCTATGGGTGTCCTATTAAGGAATTTGGAGCCCGACCCCACAATATGTAGATCGGAGCCAACTTTTTCTTCTATCAGATGCAGAGTCTCTGATTTGATACCAAGCTCCTTGATCCATTTTGAGTTAACTTTTGTGCATGGCGAGAGAAAGGGATTCAGTTTCATTTTGTTGCATATGGATTTCCAGTTTTCCCAACACCATTTGTTGAAGATGCTATCCTTCCTCCATTGCATGCTTTTAGCCCCTTTATCAAATATAAGATAGTTGTAACTTTGTGGATTGGTCTCTGTGTCCTCTATTCTATACCATTGGTCCACCCGCCTGTTTTGGTACCAGTACCATGCTGTTTTTGTCACTATTGCTCTGTAATATAGTTTGAAATCTGGTATCGCTATACCGCCTGATTCACACTTCCTGCTTAGGATTGCTTTTGCTATTCTGGGTCTTTTATTTTTCCATATGAATTTCATGATTGCTTTATCTATTTCTACAAGAAATGCCGTTGGGATTTTGATTGGCATTGCATTAAACCTATAGAGAACTTTTGGTAATAATGTTAGTTCTGCCTATCCATGAACATGGTATATTTTTCCATGTTCTAAGATCTTCTTCTATTTCTCTCTTTAGGGTTCTGTAGTTTTCATTGTATAAATCTTTCACCTCTTTTGTTAGGTTGATTCCCAAGTATTTTATTTTTTTTGAGGATATTGTGAATGGAGTGTTTTTCCTCATTTCCATTTCAGAAGTTTTGTCGCTGATATACAGAAATGCCTTTGATTTATGCGTGTTGATTTTATATCCTGCCACTTTGCTGAATTCATTTATTAGTTCTAGTAGTTTCTTTGTAGACCCTTTTGGGTCTTCTAGGTATAGAATCATGTCATCTGCAAATAGTGATAATTTAAGTTCTTCTTTTCCAATTTTTATGCCTTTAATTTCTTTCGTCTGTCTAATTGCTCTGGCCAGTGTTTCGAGAAGTATTTTGAATAGAAGTGGTGATAGAGGGCATCCCTGTCTTGTTCCGGATTTTAGAGGGAATGCCTTCAACTTTTGTCGATTCAGAATGATGCTAGCCTGAGGCTTATCATAGATAGCTTTTACAATGTCAAGGTAAGTTCCTGTTATCCCTAGTTTTCTAATGTTTTGAACATAAAGGGATGCTGTACTTTGTCGAATGCTTTCTCTGCATCTATCGAGATGATCATATGGTTCTTACCTTTAAGTCTATTGATGTGGTGAATAACATTTATTGATTTCTGTATGTTGAACCATCCTTGCATCCCAAGGATGAATCCTACTTGATCATGGTGTACAATTTTTTTGATGTGTTTTTGTATTCAATTCGCCAGAATTTTATTGAGGATTTTTGCATCTAGGTTCATTAGAGATATTGGTCTGTAGTTTTCTTTCTTTGAGGTGTCTTTGTCTGGTTTCAGAATCAGGGTGATGTTGGCCTCATAGAATGAATTTGGAAGAGCTCCCTCTTTTTCTATTTCCTGAAATAACTTGAAAAGTATTGGTATTAATTCTTCTTTAAAGGTTTTGTAAAACTCCGCTGTATACCCATCCAGTCCTGGGCTTTTCTTGGTTGGTAGTCTTTTGATGGCTTCTTCAATTTCATCCATTGATATTGGTCTGTTCAAATTGTGTGTATCCTCCTGACTCAGTCTGGGCAAATCATATGACTTAAGAAATTTATCGATGTCTTCACTATCTTCTATTTTATTGGAATATAGGTTTTCAAAATAATTTCTAATTGTCTTCTGTATTTCTGTAGCATCTGTTGTGATATTGCCTTTTTCATCCCGTATGTTAGTAATTTGAGTTCTCTCTCTTCTTCTGTTCGTTAGCATGGCTAAAGGTCTGTCGATCTTATTTATTTTTTCGAAGAACCAACTTTTAGTTTTGTTAATTTTTTCAATAGTTTCTTTTGTTTCAATTTCATTGATTTCCGCTCTGATTTTAATTATTTCTTGTCTTCTGCTACATTTGCTGTTGGTTTGCTCTTCCTTTTCTAGGGCTTTGAGATGAAGTGTGAGCTCATTTATTTGTTGGTTTTTTCTTTTTTTGAGGAATGACCACCAGGTGATTAATTTCCCTCTTAAAACTGCTTTCATTGTGTCCCATAGATTCCGATATGTTGTGTCTGTATTTTCATTGATCTCTAAGAATTTTTTGATTTCCTCCTTTATGTCTTCTGTAACCCATTGATCATTCAGTAACATATTGTTCATTTTCCATGTGATGTAGGATTTTTCCTTCCTTCTTTTATCATTGATTTCCAGTTTCATTCCATTATGATCAGATAAAATGCATGGTATTATCTCCACCCCTTTATATTTACTGAGGGTTGCCCTATGGCATAATATATGGTCTATTTTTGAGAAGGATCCATGTGATGCTGAGAAAAAAGTATATCCATTTGATGATGGTTGATATATTCTATATATGTCAGTTAAGTCTAGGTTATTGATTGTGATATTGAGTTCTATAGTTTCTTTATTCAACTTTTGTTTGGAGGATCTGTCCAATGGTGAAAGAGGTGTATTGAAGTCACCCATAATTATTGTGTTATGGTCTATTTGATTCTTGAACTTGAGGAGAATTTGTTTTATGAATGTCGCAGCACCGTTATTTGGTGCATAAATATTGATAATTGTTATGTCTTGTTGGTGAATGGTTCCTTTTAACAGTATATAATGACCTTCTTTATCCCTTTTGATTAACTTAGTCTTGAAGTCGATTTTATTCGATATGAGGATGGCCACCCCTGCTTGCTTACGAGGACCGTGTGCGTGGTATATTTTTTCCCATCCTTTCACCTTCAGCCTGTGTATGTCTTTTCCAATCAGATGTGTCTCCTGGAGGCAGCATATTGTTGGATTTGTTTTTTTAATCCATGATACTAGCCTATGTCGCTTTATTGGAGAGTTTAAGCCATTAACATTCAGAGTTACTATTGATATATGGTTTGTACTTCCATCCATGTTTGATTGTTTATCCTTTTTTTAAAAAATTTAGTTTGTTTCTCCATGATTATCTTTCCCCTCGCCCTCTGTCTTTACTGAGGCACTTCCCACTGATGGTTTTGGTTATTGTTTTTCATTTCTTCCTCGTGTAGTGTTTTGCTCAAAATGCTTTGCAATGCTGGTTTTCTGGCTGCAAATTCTTTTAACTTTTGTTTATCATGAAAGATTTTTATTTCGTTGTCATACCTGAAGCTTAATTTTGCTGGATACAGAATTCTTGGTTGACATCCATTGTCTTTCAGTGTTTGAAATACATTGTTCCATGACCTTCTTGCTTTCAGTGTCTGTGATGAAAAATCCGTTGTTAACCTTATTGGTTTACCCCTGAATGTAATCTGTCTCCTTTCTCTTGTAGCTTTTAATATTTTCTCTTTGTTCTGTATATTGGATATCTTCATAACAATGTGTCTTGGCGTTGGTCTACTGTGATTTTGTGTGCTCGGTGTCCTGTATGCATCTTCAATTCGTATATCTGTTTCCTTTTTTATTTCTGGAAAGTTTTCTGTAATTATTTCATTCAGCAGGTTACTCATTCCCTTGGTTTGAATCTCTGTACCTTCTTCTATCCCGATGACTCGTAAGTTTGGTTTTTTTATGTTATCCCATAACTCTTGGATGTTTTTCTCGTGATTTTTTACCAGCCTTTCTGAGTTGGCTAGACTCTTTTCAAGATGATATATTTTGTCTTCATTATCTGACGTTCTGGCTTCTACTTGCTCCACTCTGTTAGTGATACTCTCAATTGAGTTTTTAATTTGGTTTATCATTTCCTTCATTTCTAGAATTATTGTTTGATTATTTTTTATAATCTCTATCTCCTGATAAAGATGCTTAACTTCTTCTTTTATCTGTTTATGTAATTCATTCTCAATGTGATTTTTTTTTGCTGCTTGAATTTGCTGTCTTGTATCCTCTTTAAGGTTCCATTCCATCTGTCTAAGGTGTTCCTTGAGTTCTTTATATGACCATTTTTCTGATGACTCTAGGTCCTCCTGAATATTTAGGCTGTCCTGCATTGTGTGTACTCCTTTTCTTCCTTGCTTTTTGAAGCTGCTCATGTTACTTCTTGTTCTGTTTGACTGATGAGTTACTGTTTACTCCTATAAATTTATTTGATGCTTGGGAGGAAAGGTATTAGAAGGGAAGGGAAGAAGTCACTAAAGAGAATGAGAGTAAGCAGGTAGAATTCAAGGAAGGGGGGATAAGAAAAATGAAAAGACAAAAGAAGAAAAAATAGGAAATAAAAAAACAAAAAAATTAAAAAAAATAATAATAATAATAAAAAAATTAAAATTAAAATTAGAAGAAAAAAAATTTTTAAAAAATTGTAAAAAAAATTAGAAAAACAACAAGAAAGAAAAATGAAAATGAAAGAAAAACCCAAATCAAAAAAAAAGAGAAAAGAAAAAAAAAACTAATAAATGTAGTCTTAGAGTTTGATTAACTTCTCTTCCAGTAGGTGCCGCTGTGCCCACCAGGTCAAGTTTCTCCTGTCAATACGCGGGAACCAATCACTGTGCAGCAGCTCCTCCCAGACTGGGCGAGTCTCCAATCCTGAGTGTCTAGGGCCTCCTCTTGTGTCTAGTCACTTCCCACTTTTCCTCTAGCCAGGCCCCTCTCATGGGTGCCGCTCATCACAATACTGGCTACACGCCAGGTCTGCTGTTCCCGGGAGCCCTGTTTTCATGAACGACTGGGCACACTCTTCCAGTTTGCCATTCCCTCAGACCCTAAGTTTGTAGAGCTTGGGGCTGAGAATCCTCAGCGAATTTTACTTGCCCTCCGGTAGCCACTCCCCCGGTAGCTGGTGCAAGAGACCTCAGCAGTCAGCCCTGGTGGGAGCGGTAGTTCCGCGCCGCAGGTCCCGCACCACCTCTGATTCCTTCGGGCTGGCTGTCGCACTCACGGGAGAGCTGGGAGGGGCCCTTATGGGAGAGCTGGGAGGGGCCCTTAAGGTTTCCCCGATGTGTGGAGAGGGAAGGCTAGGGGATTACACACCTGTAGCCGCAGGTTTCAATGAAGTTATCTCCTCCGCCGCAGTCTGATGACGTCAGTTCTCTGCCATAGTGGTGTCTCTTGCAAATGGCGACAGTTCGTTTCCCTTTGCTGGGCGACCAATGCAACGGGTGGGTCCTTACTGTCTCTCCCAAGCCCCGTTTCAAACCTGTGGCCACTACTTATGAAGGCTCGGTAGGCATTTACCTCCATAGGATGAGAAGGGCTGACCAGTTGTTTCAGCCGGATGGATTGATGCTGAGTCACAGCTGTTTGTCTGCAGGAAGCAGGCAAACAGGAGCTTGAATTCATCCGATCCGGGCTCAGTGTGTGTTCTGAGAGGCCCAGACTGTTTGCCCCAGATCCACGTCAGCTCAGCATTGCCTAGTGATCCTGAGCAAACAGATTTAGGTTGTTTACGACTCCCTATGCCCGCACAGCTGAAGAGGTCAGAGACTTAATCTCTCCGCGCCCGCCGCCATGTTTGATCTCCTTGTTTTGTTTTTTGATACCAGGGATTGGACCCAGGAGCACTCAACCACTGAGCCATATCCCCAGCTCTTTTTTTGTATTTTATTTAGAGACAGGGTCTCACTGAGTTGCTTAGGGCCTCCCTAAATTTGAGGCTAGATTTGAACTCTCGATCCTCCTGCCTCCTGGGATTACTTAACAGGCATGCGCCACCATGCCCGTCTAAGAATTGCTCTTTTTTTTTTTTGTTCTAATTAGTTCTACATGACAGCAGAATGCATTTGGATTTATTGTACACAAATGGAGCACAACTTTTCATTTATCTGGTTGTACACCATGTAGAGTCACACCGTATGTGCAGTCACACATGTAATATTTACATAACTTAGGTGTATCCAGAATATATATTTTTAAATATCTCAAAAATCAATAGTATGAAAAACCCTTAAAAATGGACAAAAGATGAATGTTTTCTCTGATATGTGGAAGCTAATAAAAAATAAGGTAGTAAATGAGGGAAGGAAAAACGGGAGCATATTCCATTAAAATAGGAGAAAGATCCTTGGACTAGATGAAAGGGATCGAGGAGGAGGGAAGAGGGATGGGTTAAGGAAAGAACAGTTGAATGAATCTGACCTGACTTTCCTGTGTACATATACAAATATGTCACAGAAAATTTTACCATTATGTATATCCATCCAGAAGACAAGAAATATTTTAAAAAAGTATAATAGCAGAAAGATCAGTTCTGTAGATCTTTCTGAATTAGAGCAAATTATATTCCATGATTATTTATTTATATATATATATATATATATATATATATATATATATATATATATATTTTTTTTTTTTTTTGCTATCAGGGATTGAAACTATGGGTGCTTAATCACTGAGCTACATCACCAGCTTTTTAATATTTTATTTAGAGACAGGTTCTCACTGAGTTGCTTAGGACTTCACTAAATTGCTGAGGCTGGCTTTGAACTTGTAATTCTCCTGCTCAGTCTCCTAAACTGCTGGGATTACAGGCAGGAGCCACTGTACTCGACTCCATGCTTTTATAATTATGTCAAAATGAATCCTACTGTTACGTATAACTAAAAAGAACCAAAAATGAACAAAACAAATAGACTTTAGTTTCAGTGAAGAATATATAAAGATGACTAATTGACACATTCAAAAATGCTCAATACTAGTCACTAAGAAAATGCAAATTAGAAGCACTATGAGATCATACACACAGCTATTTGAATGTTAATATAAAATTAGATGAATCATAGCAAACATTGATAAGGATTTGGAGCAACTAAAACTTTCATATACTGCTGATATGACCACTTTAAAAAATATTTGGGCATTTTGTTTAAAAGGGGCACAGCCGGGGCTGGGGATGTGGCTCAAGCGGTAGCGTGCTTGCCTGGCATGCGTGCGGCCCGGGTTCGATTCTCAGCACCACATACAAAGATGTTGTGTCCGCCAATAACTAAAAAATAAATATTAAAATTCTCTCTCTCTCTTTCTCTCTCTCCCTCTCTCACTCTCTCTTTAAAAATAAATAAATAAATAAACAAATAAATGAATAAATAAATAAATAAATAAAAAGGGGCACAGCCATACAATGGAATGCCACTTAGCAATAAAAAGGAATGGACTGTTGATACAATGCAGATGAATTTACAAATAATGATGCTAGAGGATAAAAGCCAGGCAAGAAAGAATATGTACTGTATGATTCCATTTTCATAAAATTCTAGAAAATGCAAACTAATACGTAGTGATAAAAAGCAGATCCATGGTGGCCTATGGTCCTGGAGGCAGTAGAGCAGGACAGACATGCCTTTTTCTTCTCTTCACTGTATAAAACTCCTATCAGAGATTTTCACCGCATTGAAGTCACAGAGTCTGGAGTTGCTCCATCTTAAGTCTTGATGGGGATCAGAGGATCCACTTCCAAGGTGGTTTGGTCTCAGGTCCGTGAGTTGGTGCTGAGTGGACTGAGGTAGGGCCTTCATCCTCATCACATGGGCCTCTCCACAGAGCTGCTTTGCATCCTCCAGAGAGAGTGATCCTAGAGAGTAAGGCAGCTGCAATGCTTTTGAGACCCATCCTCAGAAGGCATACACTGTCACTTCCATCAGAATCTACCAATCAGGGCAGCAATGGAGGGTACTTTGGAAGGGAAGGAATATCAGAAAGGAAGGATCATTGGGACCATTTTGGAGGTTGGTACCCCATGCACCAGTGTGTGTTCAATCAATTTCACATGCCCTATTACCAAGGGAAATTGACAACTTTCTATTAATAGCTGGGTCTATATTCCTTCCACTTGAACTTGAGCAGAACTCTGTAAATACCTCAATCCGCAGAAGTTGTTGTGAGTGGTGCTATGTGATTTCCAAAGCTAAGTTATAAAAGGAAATAGGACTTCAACCAGTTTCTCTCCCTTTGTCTGTCTTGGGACACTTCTTGAAATCCAGCCCCCCTGGGGTAAAAATCAGGCTGCAAAGAGAGGACATATGTGACCAATTATCCTAGAGCTTCTGTTGATACCAGCAACAATTACTAAGTGCATGAGTGAATGAGCCTTTAGATAATTCCAGTTCCTCAGCCTTAAGTCTTCCAATTAAGGATCTAGTCCTCATGGAACAAAGATAAGGTGTTACCTCTCTGAATTTCTGACTCAGAAAAACTGAGAGATAATAATTATTGTTTCAAGCCATTAAGTATTGGGGTTGTTTTATAGAAATGGATCACTAAAGTAGGTTCTCAGTTTATTCCTTTGTCACCTAAACACACATTGGCTGCAGGAACAAGTGTATGAGAGCCATATTGATGATAGCTATACTCTAGCATCAAGTGATCCCAAGAGGAACGGAATAGGAAGGCCCGAGAGCAGTGCTATTGGAAGTCCAGCCCCAGAAATAGCTTCATTAATCATGGCTCCTGTGAAAAGGAACAATGCTGATAAAACGGGTGGACGGACTTAAGCGCCAGATTTCATGAAGTCCAGAAGGAAGGCAAGGTGGAGGAAAGGAGACAATGAATGCAGAAAACATGAAATTAAGTTTGGTGAAGAAAGAAAGAATAGATATGGCCAGAGGGCTACGAAGCCTAAATGAAGGGGAAATATGAGGAGAGAAATATTCAAGACCACTGCCCTTTCAGAAGAAGTCCATGTTCTGTCTGGAGGATAAGCTGAATAGTGGCTTGTTTAAAGGCCATGAAATCAGACACCAGGTAGACTGTGGTAGACTTCCTAAATCTCAATTATAAAGGCAAATAGGGGTGATCTGTTTGACTCTTCCATCCAATGCAGAAATACAGTGTCTACAGATATAGTACCTTTTAATTTTCATATGCCACAAAGAGGAAACCAAATTTCTTGGTGTCTGTAATGTCTATAACCAGATTCATGTATCCTTGGAGATGTGCATGGGTATTCATTCATTCATTCACTCACTTGCACATTCAACAGACATTCCCTGGGGATCTGCTATATGATATATATATATATATATATATATATATATATATATATATATATATATATATACATACATACACACTGTATTTGTAAACATATACAGATATATGAATAATAGATTCATACACATTAACATGAGTAAGGTATTAACAATAACAATGTTAGCATGGTTAGTTCCAGTAATGATGCGTAACACATATTGAACACTTAATTTCCGCCAGGCTGTGGACCTGCACCTCACTTAATAGTCACAAAACCCCTCTAGGAGGTGAATGGTGTCATCATCCCATTGTACAGGTGCAGATACTGAAGCTTCTGGAAACCATATAATTTGTTCAAGAGCTGGGGAGTGGTGGGGACAGGGCCAGAGCACAATTGTTTCTGAGATCAAATCTGGTGCTTGTAAATACTACCCAACAAACACCCAAATAAAGATTAATACCCTATTCCACATGGTCCCCTGTGGTGTGTTAGCACCTTAACCACAAGAGACACTAGCCCTTGGTTATAGGGGCATGGAAGGACAGGGTGGGGACAGAGAAGAAAAGGGGAAGCAAAAGGAAGGATAATGAGCTGGGTCTCCAGGATGGCTGGTTCCTGGATTCTCTCCTGCCTAGGTGTTTCCCTATCAACAATTTCCTTGTTCATGGTTCTGATTATTTTATTTTCTTTATGGTTAATATATAAAGAAGTTTTGTCCAACAGAGAAGCTGCTGGTCCACACAGCAACCCAAATACCTCTGATTATTACTTAGGAGGAAGTCCATTCCTTCGTAACAGCTGCTATTATTGGAAAGTCTGTACTTCTTTTGGAGTCCAAGTCTGTTATTTTGGCCCAGAAATTGAGTACTGGAGGATCTTTGGGCAAAGAGCATAATGGCATTTCCCAAAGCCCCTAACTTGAGGAAAACTTGAGGAAGAAATTCCACAAACAGCCAAGGTTTCCATGACTAGCTGAGGGCTGGTGTGGGGCAGGGAGGTGCTGTGAGGCCTGGAGGTGTTCAGGACAAGGGCCTTCTCTGAAGTGGCCTGGCTGCCTCTCCCAACTTGACCCTCTGTTAGACCACGATGCAAGAAAAGACCACTGACTCCAATTAAAATCAAATTAAAGCAAGCTTATTATTTCGACCGCCTGGGCTGCCTTGCCCATCAAAATCGTGGGAGCCAAGGACAGTGGTGAGGCTTCTTTGCACCCCAGTTTTATAGCCCAAAAAGTTACACAAAGGGGAGTTACAGATAACAACACTCTGAGGAGCATAGCACAAGTTTACATTTTTGCTGGCCCCGGCATCAGAATTTATGGAGATCTTAGAGACTCAGAGAGGGTCGTTATCCGGCCAGGGAAGGCCAGAATTTATGAGGCGTCACCAAGGTTTAGGAAAGGATTGTTATCTGGTCAGGGAAAACCGGACATGGGTGAGTTCAGGGCACGGGCAGGCATTCCAATCAGCTTTACAACATCAACTAATGGCCAGGCCCTACAGACATCCTAATATTTTTACAGAAAACAGAAATGAATCCTTCATAACTTGTGACAAGCTGGCTTCTGATCTAATGAGAGAACTATCACCCTCCTCTGTACCAGGAAGCCCTCACTATTGTCATCATCTCCACCGTCCTCTGTAGACTCAGTGTTTTCTTTTTCTCTTCTTTCACTCCTGTCCCCTCCCCTCCCCTCTCCTCTCCTTTCCTACATGCTCATAGACCCTACATGCTGGAGCCTGGAGGACAGCACCCTCTGTGTACACCTTTCTGCTTCTGACGATGATTTGATCATCTCGTCACCACCAGCCAGGCATATCGCCCACTCTTTGCACTTCCTGCCACCACCTCCAGACTTCTTCCAGATGCCCTAAGAACCTTAGACCCTGGGTCTCAGGCTTGCCCAGCACTTACGCCCTAGTGGTTACCTGGGCATCTCCAGTGACTGGAGAGGGACTCAGTCAATAACTTCCCCTCCACTTGAGTATTTGGCTTTACAGAGGTCCCTGTGCAGAATCTGAAATTACAAACCTGAGGTTCCTTTCTCCAGCAATGACCTCCTCTACTCCCCCTTCCTCTTGTGCTTCTGTAACAATAGTATCTCATGCTCTGGTTCTAACCCGTCCTTATTCTCCTCAGGGCTCAGTCTCTCTGGTGGGGACAGAGAAGAAAAGGGGCCTGTGGCAAGGCACCAAATCATGGTGGAGAGCATCTGTTTATCTGTCCCACCTGGACCTCATATCCAGCCATTTCTCTATTCTCATATATTTTTTCTTATTCCCTCACTCTTGATTTCTTTTCAGGAGCCTAGTCAGTATCCACCGTCAGGTAAACTTAACTGCAAATGTCTTGTGTTTGTGCAGCCACAGAGCCTAAAGGTCATTGTGATCGCCCTTTAGTTGGATTCTACTTGCTGCTTGATATACCTACATGCTTCTTTAATTTGTACCTTGTTACTCTCTACATTATTCTCCTCAACTGTTGGAATCATTTTCATTTTCATCTTCATTTAAAAAATCTTATTCTAACCCAATTCTTCCTCTTTCTGGTACTCTTGTTTAGTGACCCAACTTTCTACTTCCTGAGAAGATTGTGGCATAAACTTTCCTGTCTTACAATAAGATGTTACAGCATCCTTGTATGTAATACATTTTCTTCAATTGCCTTTGTATCTCAAAGGAGAAAAAAATCTCTCCTCTTGCCCAAGGCTATCCTGTCTACCCAAGCACTTGCCATGATCCTTGTTACCAATAATAATTTCTTTTCTGCCACACATTAAATTACACCCCATATCTTTAGCTATACCAAAATTTAACCTAAGCATCATTATCTTTAAGCACAAATAAACAAAACTTCTCTTTTCTTCTCATGTGCCTTTCCATAGCACATTGCGTGGACTTCAATTTACTATCTATTTTATTCTAACATTTGTGTCAGTCAGTTTTCTGTTATTTTAATAAATAATGAGATAGATAAACTCATAAAGAGAAGGGATTTAGGGCTGGGATTGTGGCTCAGCAGTAGAACACTCACCTGGCACACATGGGGCCCTGGGTTCGATCCTTAATACCACATAAAAATAAATGAATGGAATAAAGAAATTGTAATCCAACTACAACTAAACAATAAATATTAAAAAAAGAGAAGGGGTTTATTTTGTCTCAGAGTTTTAAGAGGTTTCAGCCTGTGATTGAGTAACCTCCTTGTTTTTGGGCCTGTGGCAAGGCACCAAATCATGGTGGAGAGCATGTGGTGGATCAAAGCTGTTTACCTTATGGCTAGGGAGAAAAGAAAAAAAGGAGAGAGGAAGAGACCTAAGCTCCACATCTCCTCCAAGAGCTTACCCCCAATGACCTTAAATGTATTCTTGAAGTTTCCACCTCCTAATAGTGCCACCCTGCAAACCAAGCCTTTAACACACAGCCTCTGGGGGACATTCCAGATTCAAACTGTAGCATTATAATAACCTGGATTCAGGACCGGAATACTTTATTATCTTTTAACTTCTTGACTACAAGGATGTTTATCAATTTTGTATATTTTCTCTACCCCCACCCCAGACTAGATCATGGGAATAGCATTTATATTTATTCATGAAGCACCAACCCCTGAGTGTGGGGCCCTGGTGTAAAATAACCAGAAGTTACTGTGCCCTGCTGGAATCTGCTGAGATTTGTCTTGAGACCTGCCCATTGTGAGACAAAAGGAGGCACAGGGAGTGGGGCAGGACAGATCTATATTTTGGTGAAAATTATTGCAGAAAACTGCAGTGAAATGCCATTTTAAGCTAGAATCACCACAGGACATCAAAGGACAGGAATGCCAAGAAGTGACTTGCTAACAATTTTCAAGTTGCTAAAATTGCTAATTGGTTTCTATACTGACTACTTTTCATCCTCAACAAGGAAAGTTGAATGAGTCATATTATATTAGTAGTATTACTTGCAGGTGTTCACTTCACGAGGGCTATTTATTCTTTCTTTTTTTCCCCCTTGTACTGGGAATTTAACTCAGGGAAACACTGTACCACTGAGCTACATCCCTAGCCCAGAGGGCTATTTAGACAGATGAATCTCTGTGGTGAGAATAATTCACATTAGCACACTGAGGAAGGATGAACATTTATTTATTTCTCATTTTTGTTGCTAGATTGAACCCAGGACCATGCACTCTGTTTGGTACTCAACTATATCCCCATCCCCAGGATGAACATTTAAATGCTTCAGGGAGGTAGATGTGATGAGCTGGGGGGATATAAGAAAATACAGCAAGGGGTGTATTGCATCCAATCTGAAAAATGAAAACATTCTGGATGGTCAGGTCTTTTTATTGTGAAGATCAAGTTAAATAAGGTGTAATGTGTTAATTCAATGATTCAACAGATTTTTATTTGCGTTCTTATTACTGGCATAGTACAGCTCTGAGTACTAGAGACACAACAGAGGCAAAACAGAGTTCTTGCCCTTTGTTCAGAAAAGCCTGACTGAGGAGGAGAAATTTGAGGAACAATAAGGATCAAACTTGAGGGTGTGGGTGGGGGCAAGAGCATCCTGCATGCGAAAAGCTCTGGAGGCAGGAGATGCAGTGTTTGAAGCACAGTGCTATGGTTTGAAAGTGGTTTGTCCTCCATAGGTTCCTGTACTGGAAGCTTTGTCCCCAGTGGAATGGTTTGGAAAGGTGGTGGAGTCTTCTAAGAGGTGGGTCTAGTGAGAGGTAATGAGGTCATGCGGTCACTATTCTCAGAAGGGATTAATGTCTGTCTCATGGGAATGGGTTATGTCTCTCAACATTGGATAAATTATCTGGACAGTATGTTGTTGTAAAGTGGAGATATCTTGGAAAAACATGGCGGTGGGAAGGGAGTGAGCCAGCCAGTGCCCTGGGCCGCCGCCCCCCAGATCTCACCTAGTTGGATTACTCCATCTCTGAGAGTGTTAGAGGACCCCTACACAGCTGCTCTCCACAGAAATCACCAGTGCTGTGACCCTGAGGAACTCCAGGCCTTGGCATTAGAGTCCAACACCTGTCATTGGAGCAGGACCCAGTGCCCGAAGTTCTACCCCATGCAAGACTTGAGGACCGCCTTAGCAGAATCACCTTTCAACACATCTGCAGATCGCCAAGACTTTGCTCTGCTCCCACGCAGGTCACTCAGCTGCTAACTACCCACAGCGCAACGCAATCAACCAGCTCCCCCCTCCCCCCTAAAGTGGAGATTCCTCATCTCTTCTCCATGCACCACTTGCAACACTCCATGTTATGATGCAGCATGAGACCCTCGCCAGATGTGGCCTCCCAGACTTGGACTTTTCAGCTTCCCAGTAGCCAAAATCAACCTCTTTTCTTTATTAATTCCCCAGTCTCAGGCATTTTGTTATAATAGCACAAAATGGACTAACACAAATAGCAAGGAGACTAATAAATGAAGAGCAGAATGAGGAAGAGTGTCGTTGGAGATATAGCAGAAATGGGGATGGTAAGGCCTATAGTTCAGGTCAAGCACAGCATGTGTATGAAGCACCCTGCAAGTCTCAGTTATTACTAAAGAAATTTAAGTAGAATTAACTTATTAAATTGTTTAATAATCTAAATAGAATTTATTTATTATGTGTACATTACATATACACTAAAATATGACTGTTGTCGCATCTGTAAAATGGGAATAAAAATAAAAACAGCAAAAACTTCACAGGATTGCTATGGAACTAAATGAGAAAAACACTTAGCAGTAATATCTAGCACATATAAAATATGCAGTAGGTTTAGTTAGCTAGAATAGCAAATTCTGTTTATTAGCTATTACTAATTAATAGTAATAAACATTTATAGGGCTTTGCTTTTATCCAGGTATTGGTTATACAGCTCTAAACATTGATTTTGATTTTATAACTCTGGGAGGTGGAAACCCATTCTTGTTGAGTAAACCAAGGCACAGAGAAGTTCAGTAACTCATCCAATGAAGTCCTACTACTTAGCAGTTGCAAGATTGGGATCTGAGCCCAGTCTCTGGCCTCTGCACCTGTGCCCGTACTGAGCAAACAGAGTATGCCCTGCAGTGTCCCCTTGTGACCAGGACTCTGAAATCCTCAAGGGGCTTCCTTCGTTATTGGGTTTAGTCACTCCAGAACCACCATTTAGGTAAGGAGGAATGACTTCTTATTGACTCAATGGCTTTATCTAAACCTTCTTGCATTATTTTAGAGATCCCTATAACCAAATGACTAAATCTTCTTCCCGCTTTACAGATTAAGATGTTAAAGGTCTAATAAATCATTCCACAGCAGTTGATAAAATAAAAAAGAATTTTTGACTGGGGAGATTGTACTGGAAGTGTCTCACACTGGACTTGAAGGGTGTGGTGTGGGAGGCAGCAGGAGAGGAGGGCAGCTGGCATGTCCAAGGCCTGGTGCTCAGATCACCAGCCAAGTGATTCAGGATGACACAGTGTGCCTTTTTATCTGTGACAGGAATGAGGAAGAATACCTGCCACACTTCAGGTGGTAACCATGTGGGTGTTTTTATAATTCATCATTTGACCCGGAGATGCCCTCTCTGTCTTATTCTTCTTCCCTGTTGATCAACAGGAGACCATGAAACCTATTGAAGTATATGAAGTAGTTGTTTAAGGCTATGAAGTGCAACACTTAGTATGAATGAAACTCAGACCAGGCCAAGTCCATGGTTTATAAGGACTTGTTTATAATTATTGTTTTAGGACCTAGAAATAGAATAGATAAAGAAGTTGTAATCCTTGAGTGATCAAATTTAGCTTTATTTTATTTTTTTGTGATGCAGGGAATCATGTCCAGAGCTTCATACATGCTAGGTAAATGTTCTAACACTGACCCACACCACAACTCTTAAATTTAGGTTTTTTCCTCTGACCTTTCAGCAGCAATGGCTACTCTCAACTATCCCACCTTCTTGAAATGCCTTCTCTGGGCTTCCATGACATCATAGTCTTCACAAACTTCTAGTGATCTTTTTGGAGTCTTCTTTCTCTTGTTTTTCCTCAAGTGTTGTTTTGCCTTAGGGTCCATCTAATGCTGCTTTCTTTGTACTTACCCTCTCCCTGGGTAATCTCATCAATTGGTTCTTACTTCTACAACCCTTTCTAGGTCTGTCTCCAGGACTCCAAAATGATTTGTTCAGTGCTTGGCTGAACATCTCCACTTGGATTTCCCACAGTCATCCAATGTCAGCATGTCCAAAACTGCTCACCATCCCCCATGCAGCTTTGCTCTATGAAAGGCAAGGCCACCCATTCCATGTACCAGGCGAAACATTCAGCAGGCATTTTTTACTCTTCCCTCTCTCATATCCAGTCACAAAGTCCTATTGATTTTGCTTCCAAACTGTCTCCAGAATCTGTGGTTCAGGCCCTTTGGGAGAGGACATATAATGGTTAAGAGCACAGATATGGATCTGTCCTGGCCACAAGGCTGTGGCCTTTGGCAAATTGTTCAGTTCTTGTCTGCCTCGAATGTAAACTGTGATGGTACCTTCCTGTAGGCTGTCCTGAGCGGGAGTGATGAGTACATGCAGGGTACTTAGGACTGTGCCCACCTCTGCAAGGGTTCCTGGGGGCGTTGCTGCCACAGGTGCTTTCATTTCACATAAGATGTCCAAGACACTCTGCCTGGTCTCTCTGTTTCTCGTCTTACCCAAATCTATTCTCCACCTGGCAAACCAGCAGATAGTTCTAAAGCTTGTATTGGGCCCTTCCCTGCTAATTATACTCGGGTACAAACTCCTTGGCTTATTAAGGTTCTTCATTTTGCTGGTAAATGGATGGAACTTGAGACTATCATGCTAAGTGAAATAAGCCAATCCCCCAAAACCAAAGACTGAACTTTCACTCTGCTATGTGGATGATAACACATAAGGGTAGGAGAGGGAAGAATAGAAGTTCATTGGATTAGACAAAGGGAAAATGAAGGGAAGGGAGAGGGGATGGAATACGAAAGACAGTGGAATGAGTTGGACACAACTTTTATATGTTCATATATGAATACATAATCAGTGTAACTCCACAACATGTACAACTGCAAGAATGGGAAGTTATATTCTATGTATGTATGTATGTACGATACGTCAAAATACACTCTACTGTTATGCAGATATTGTGTCCAATAGATTAGTTGATGGAAGTCGGGCAGGGAGACACTAAACCAGAGCAGCTAACTATATACCAAGGCCATGAGCTGGAATGTGGACCATGCCTTTCTGTTTGTCTGGGTATCCCAGAACCATGTGTCTGGCAGCTGGTGCTAAGTACCCGAATTAGGTACTACTAATTATAATTATATACATAATCTACTGTTATGTATACCTGAAAAGAACATATAAAAAAAGGTTCTTCATAAGCTATACTTATCCCTTGCTCTTGTCACAACTTGAAGTCTTCAGTTTCCTGCTGTCCGTCCTATTTAAACTCCCCTCTCTCCTTTCCCTGCAAAGCTTTCCATGTGCTATCCCTCTGTCCAGAGGTATCTTCCTCTCTCCTTTGCTTGTCAATGCCTTTCTGCCTTTACCTGGCCAAAGACTCCTTTAGGTCTCAGTTTAGGACATTTCCCCTGGGAAGAATTCCCAGACCTCCCCTCTCCTAACCACTATTCTTCTAAACAAAAACTAGTTTTCCTACCAACTGGGCAAAATTCCTTGTCTGTTCTGGAAAATACCATTTTCTCATCCCCAGTCCATGTTTCACCTGCAAGGTGAAGACAGAGCAGGTATGTCCTGGGAGGAGAGCTACTTTAGGAATAGTTTTGACTTTTATACTTCCCTTGTTCTTTTTTCTTCTCCAATAAAACTTCTTAGTGGTACCATGCTATTTCTCTGTGATTAACTGGACACTCCTTGTGGACATGCTGTCTTGTGGAAGGCTGACTGAGGCTTCCTTCTAGATAGACACTGGCACTCTTTTAAGTAGTACTACTGAAGGTCCATTCACTAGCCAGCCAGCTGGTCAAATCTGGGGCTGGAACTCAGATAGCTTGGGGATGGCTCTTTCTTTGGTCAGTTTCTCGAGCCCACACTCACCTTGGTTTCAGGACTGGCTTCATCTAGCCCTTCCAAGCATAGGTACATATCTGCTTCTCTGTTGCAGATTCCTATCTCCTTCCCTAGATATTGTGTCCAATAGATTAGCTGATGGAAGTCGGGCAGGAAGAAACTAAACCAGAGCAACTAACTATATACCAAGGCCATGAACTGGAATGTGGACCATGCCATTCTGTTTGTTTGGGTATCCCAGAACCATGTGTCTGGCAGCTGGTGTTCAGTACCTGAATTAGGCATTGGTGGACAGGGCAAGGCAAGGCACACAGGCAGCATTGGCAATACCTCTGGCCATTGCAGAGAATAAAGACAGCATGGATCTGCTAACACACAAAGCGTAGGCCTCATCCATCCTCCTGGGGGTTGGCCAGCACTCACCAAGGTTCAGACTGGCATCTAGAAGCACTGCAGATAGTTCTTAGAGAAGGCAGGAGAAGCATCCAGAATCAGGTCCCAACTTTACTCTCTACCCTTCCCACTGCCATCCTTGTCCTCAATCAAGTATCTAAAATATAACTGGTTTGCAGAATACTGTCTTCATTGATTATAGTGATAGATAGTCCTTTAGGGTTGAATATTCAATGTTTGGCTATATGTTCCTTAATAGACTTAGCAGAAATAACTAGTTATTGATAATGCTCCTAAATATGCCATTTCTTTTAAAAAAGAGTAGCAGAGGGAGGGCAAACACAGTTTTATTGTTGTTTTCCACTCCGAGCTCAGATCAGCTATTGGTGCTACCTCAATCCTGCTCTCTCAAGCTGAACCCTTGCACAAACTCTGACCAGATTCAGTGACATGTGTTACTCCTTTTTCGTTACTTTCAAGTGCTGTGGGCAGATTTTTTTTTCATCTTAGAAACATACATGAAAAATTTAAAAGGAAATTGAAAGAAGAGTCATCTGAAACTTTCACTCACTCACCATTTCTATGGTGATCTCTCCTAACTCTGATGGGCAGACATCATGTAATGGGAATTGCAGGGCACCAGGGCCAGAAATCTCGGGATGGGTTCTTGGTACAACCTGAAAAGACAGGCAAAAAATGGATCAAAAATGGCTAAAAGACATGCCACTCAATGTCCTCAGCTTCTCCAGCTGGCAGGGATCACTCTTCCTTTTCTACCCAAATAAAGTTACCTGTGACTGTATATGGCAAATACAGAGTATGCTGAGTTTTCCCTGGGTATTTCAGAGACTGCCCAGATTCTCTTGCCTATCCTGACTGCGCTGACCTCTGCGAGACTTCTTGCTATAGATACACAAGAGAAGGTTGCTTTAGTGGCCATTATTATGGCCTTCCCAAGTGGTTGCCATCCCCGTCCCACATGAGGGTACATTCTCTTTTCCTAATAAAGTCTTGGGGTTAATGGGAGGGTCACCTGAAGGCTCACACTCTGCCTTGTTTCTACTACCTGTCCTGCTTCCTTTGGTCTGGTTTCTCACCTCTCCTTTGCCTCTGAAGGAAGAAATCTCCCCTCCCCTCATGTAGCCCCCTCCCAGGAAAGACACCCCTTCAGACTCAACCTTCCCACCACAGGACAGGATCTGGCCCTTTCTTTTTAACTCCCAAACGGCCATGAAGTATTCTAAAATAGAAGATGATCTTTAACACCAAAGTTGAATACTGCTTCTTTAAACACAAAACTTTCAGCAATTTTGACAGAGTGGTTTCCCCAGCTTGTAATTGTCAAGCTTTCAGAATTACTAGGTGCATCAATCATTGTGTGGGCACCCTGGAAGTCTATTTGGAGGAGTTGGAGGCAGTCACAGTCCAATTGCACAAGGCTGAGAGACTTCCCTGATAAGAACTCATTTCAAGGAAAGAGAAGTTCAGGGCAGGGCCATGCCCAGATTAGGATATGGAGTTGAGGCTATGAATTCTGAGTCCAGCACCACTGAGATATTGCACCTGGGTCCAGCAGAGATGAGGATGGACATAAACAGCAACATTAGCAGCAGCAGTGACAAGAACCAAGTCAAAAGAGCTACTTTCTTGGTTAGAGATGCCATCTCTAAGAGGTTGGCCATATGTTACACCCAGCCTAACAGCATGGGACACAAAAGTAAAGGAAGGACTCTGTCCTCTGGGAAATATATTCAAGATAGACTCAGAGCATCAATGAAACCAGCTTTGTGGGCAAGTAACTGGTGTAATTGTGCCAGGCCTCATACTCAGGAGGGTCCTGTGCTTGCTTTAAGCTCTGCTACCACCATCTTGAAATTCTTTACAACTTTTAGAAAAGGGACATCATGTTTTCACTTTATACTGAACCTTCCAAATTAAGTAGCTAGTCCTTAAGAAATGGTGCCAGCAATGTTTTTACTCCATTTGCCCATAGTTCCTAAAATGAACTATCTTGGTGGAACACTGGAGTCTTTAAGCTCCAGACATCACCACAGGGTCACCGGGAGGCCTGGGCAATGTTAGTGAAGCAGAGTCCTAGTTCACCACCACTGAGGCATCTATGGATTTAATGGGCACAAGTAGCTCTAGAAGCAGTGGGCAACAGGGTCTTGGCATTGGGCATCAGTGTCCTCAAGGGCAGATACCAGTCACCATAGTACCTGGAAGAATATCTTAGATAGCTCTTCAGCCAGTGAAGAGGTAAAAAGAGCCATTGAGGTCAGGAGAATAAGGTACCTCAGGGAACCCAGGAGAAACTGATAGGATAGCTTTACAGGACAGAGAGAGGTGGGTCCTGCTCCACATGTATGTGGGGACTGGAGTCAGAGGTAGGCTTCTAAAGTATTCTGTTACTATGACTTCGTTTTTACTTTATGAATTGTACAGCCTCAGAAACAGGTTACATATGAGAAGTAAAGGTAACAATAAAAAACCTCTCCACCAAATTCTGCAACTGAAGTAAGACTTTTTGGAAAAAGGGAACCCTAAGTCCAATCTTGATATTTGCTGTGGGGATAAATCTAGATTGACTAGACTCCAGGCCATACTGATATTGAATGGTGGTAGTAATGACATGAATTTTTACTAATATGTCAGTGTTGTTTCAAAGTGTTTTCATGCATTTTGACTTAAATGAACAAGAAAACAAACCTACAAGGAAGTAAAGATAGAAATTATCCTCACATTATAGATGAAGAAATCAAGGCTAAAGACATCAACTGGCCTGCATGCTGGAACTCTGTAGGTGGGATGTGTCTATGTTCTGGCCTTCAGGCTGGTCAGGGAAATGCTTTCTGTATTCTTGTAACCTAGAACCCAGTGTACAAAGAAGCATTTGATAGATCCTTGCCAATTGTACCTAATAAAACATAGGATTCAACATATAATATTTTGGTTGAGACTTAAAATACAAAAAAACCCCTCGTGTTTCATGGTTGTTGGGGAGCAAGTCTCTGCTAAGAAAAAAGCATACAAATCTTGGAAAGCAAGCCATAAATTGCTATGTGCCACTTCAAAAACCGTTTTAGGCATAAAAAATATTGTTCAATATACTTGCTAAGTCATTTGATTCTAAAAGATATAATTTTGTTTAACTTACTATTTATGATTGATTAGGTTCCAGACTCCACAAAGCTAATGTTAACTGGAGAATTTTTTGTACCAAATAGATGTAAATGATTTCTATCTGTTAAAAAAATAACTTGAAATCTTAGTTTATTTACCATTATACCATTAGCCAGCAGTCTTATTTAGCAGTCTTTAAAAAAACTATATATTTATCAATCTCTTCCATCTTCTTTGAAATCAGCTTTCATATTCTGATGGTGGTTCCCTTATTAATGAATTAAATATACCTTTGATCAATGTTCACTGTGATCTTATGTGTCAGGTTTTAAACTTTTTGAAATTTATATTTTGATAGTTTAAACCTGTATTATTAAAATTTCACTTGGAATAAGTTATATTTCAGGTTTTGAAAAATGCAACCATACAAAATAATCAGCTTTGTCTATTACTAGTCTCTTTGATGGTGCATGAAATTATAGGTTCCCAAGAAATAGTCTTTGAGATTGCAATCATGTTAATATTGCATCAATAACATTGGATGTTACCATTTTTCATCATAAATGTATTTTAGAAAATTTCACCATGAAAGATTTTGAGCATGCATAAAAGTGAACAAAAATAGTAAAACCTCCATGAGCCCATTACACAGCTTCTATAATTATCAGCCCATTGCCAATCCTACCCCATCCACATCTGCATGTACCAGTTATGTGAAACATTCACAGGCATCAAGTCATTTTATCTGTAAATGTCTTCTGAAATCAGGATACATAAGAGTGAGTTCTCACTTGAATCATAGTTCAGGCTAAATCTATTGAAATTGTCTTGTCAATAATCACATGCTGAGTAAGTTTTCTCAAAGATAAATGTCTAGCTTTTTTAGGACATGAAAATATTGCTCTTTCATAATCACTAGAAAACATTTTCTAGCAAAAATACACTGATCAGCAGGTCTGGCCGTAAAACAAATATATATATATATATATATATATATATATATATATATATATATATGCAACCTAGTAAAAAATGGTCATACTCATGGATAGGCAGAACTAACATTATCAAAATGGCGATATTACCAAAAGTTCTCTATAGGTTTAATGCAATGCCAATCAAAATCCCAACGGCATTTCTTGTAGAAATAGATAAAGCAATCATGAAATTCATATGGAAAAATAAAAGACCCAGAATAGCAAAAGCAATTCTAAGCAGGAAGTGTGAATCAGGCGGTAGAGCGATACCAGATTTCAAACTATATTACAGAGCAATAGTGACAAAAACAGCATGGTACTGGTACCAAAACAGGCGGGTGGACCAATGGTATAGAATAGAGGACACAGAGACTAATCCACAAAGTTACAACTATCTTATATTTGATAAAGGGGCTAAAAGCATGCAATGGAGGAAGGATAGCATCTTCAACAAATGTTTTTGGGAAAACTGGAAATCCATATGCAACAAAATGAAACTGAATCCCTTTCTCTCGCCATGCACAAAAGTTAACTCAAAATGGATCAAGGAGCTTGATATCAAATCAGAGACTCTGCGTCTGACAGAAGAAAAAGTTGGCTCCGATCTACATACTATGGGGTCGGGCTCCAAATTCCTTAATAGGACACCCATAGCACAAGAGTTAATAACAAGAATCAACAAATGGGACTTACTTAAACTAATAAGTTTTTTCTCAGCAAGAGAAACAATAAGAGAGGTAAATAGGGAGCCTACAACCTGGGAACAAATTTTTACTCCTCACACTTCAGATAGAGCCCTAATATCCAGAGTATACAAAGAACTCAAAAAATTAGACAATAAGATAACAAATAACACAATCAACAAATGGGCCAAGGACCTGAACAGACACTTCTCAGAGGAGGATATACAATCAATCAACAGGTACATGAAAAAATGCTCTCCATCTCTAGCAATCAGAGAAATGCAAATCAAAACCACCCTAAGATACCATCTCACTCCAGTAAGATTGGCAGCCACTATGAAGTCAAACAACAACAAGTGCTGGTGAGGATGTGGAGAAAAGGGTACACTTGTACATTGCTGGTGGGACTGCAAATTGGTGCGGCCAATTTGGAAAGCAGTTTGGAGATTCCTGGGAAAGCTGGGAATGGAACCACCATTTGACCCTGCTATTGCCCTTCTCGGACTATTCCCTGAAGACCTTGAAAGAGCATGCTACAGGGATACTGCCACATCGATGTTCATAGCAGCACAATTCACAATAGCTAGACTGTGGAACCAACCCAGATGCCCTTCAATAGATGAATGGATAAAAAAAATGTGGCATCTATACACAATGGAGTACTATGCAGCAATAAAAAATGACAAAATCATAGAATTTGCAGGGAAATGGATGGCACTAGAGCAGATTATGGACACCTGTCTCTCTCTCTCTCTCTTTCACATCTGGCATTGATGTGAACCGGCCTCCCCTGCCACCTGCTTCTGCATCTGTCATGATGTGCTGCCACAGGCTCAAAGCAATGACTGAAACCTCCAAAACTGTGAGCCAAAATAAACCTTTCCTTTTTAAAAGTTGCTTATCTCAGGCATTTTTAAAAAGTACTGGTACATTGACTAACAAATAGTATATACACTTTAAATTAAAAGTGCAATAACATTAATAATAAAATGGTCTTTTTAAACCCCTTCTCCAAAACTCACCCAGGGAAAAATATAGTGAATAAAGATACTGGGTTAAAATTGTAATCACATTCTTGAGGCTAAAAATTTTGACTCTGTATTTGCAAGAGCTAGGACATTATCTTATTTGAACTGTGCTCTTTTTTGAAAGCATGAAACAAAATAAAAAACTGAGCTCCTGTTGTCTATACCATGAAGGGGAAGTATGAGACAACTGGGAGACTGATTCTCTTCCTCCTTTGGGATTTATGATATGTTATCTCTGAGAACTAGTATTTTCCCTTGAGAAATATTAATGTGCATATGTGTGTGTGTGTGTGTGTGTGTGTGTGTGTGTTTGTGTGTATGCTGGTTCAACTATTTGGTGTTGGACCATTAAGATCAGAGTGTCTGAAAATCCTAGCTGTGGAGTCCACAGTGAAGGACTTGGGATAGCGATGGGTATCACTCAAAGTCCTGCTCAGCCATGCCTCTTGCATTCTCCTCCTCACACATACTGAGTTGGGGGTTCCAGATTCTGATCCCGGAAAATCAGCAAGCAGAGGGTGCCGCAGTCTGGCTGGGCACAATTCAGGAGCCACTTGTCAAAAGAAACGAACTTTATTTTTAGAATCACACATGCCAAACAAAACAGCTCCTCAGGAAAACCTTCAGAGCCCAACTGCCACCACCGGCTTCCCACAAGCCTCTCTACCTCCCCCACTCCTCCTGCTCTTGAGGCCGATTGGCTGGGTCGCATGGGTGGAACCAAAAAAGTCTCCCAATGAGCAGCTCCGTGGTCTGAAAGGGCAGGGAAACAGCCCAATGAGCATCATGGCAGAGGAGCCAATGCTGTGAGCCAATTATCAGCTGGCAGTCTGAAAGTTTGCTGGGGCCCCTTAGGCTGTGGCTCTCAACAAGAGGGCAAGACATACTGAGGCCAGATCAGTTCCTATGGGTAGGGGCCTGGGTATTTTGGAGACAGGGCAGAGGGAATATAAGGTGGGTGGGAGAATCAGGCAAGTTACCAGGGGGCATTTGTGAGGGGCTGAATTTCTTCACACAGTCTTAGTTCTATCCTCTCTATATTAAATTCCCTTGGGATTCCCCTAACCCCTTCAATAAAGTCTGACACATGTAGACAATGTTATGGGGTACTTTCTTGGAGGACAAGAAGATCAACCTTCCCCCTAACACCCAGGAGAGTAAGTGCCAACTTCTCACAGGAAGCGGAGTGGTAGGCAATGGCCAATGCAGAAGGAGGGATGCCAGCAGCAGAGCTGGGAGTGTTACTACTTGACTCTAGGGGTCTGATAAACGATAACTGGTTATTGGGTCAGCAGGCTTCCTTTCCCCCACCTCTTTCAAAGAGCTGTGGGAGGGGAATTTCCACCTGATTGAGACCCGAATGGCCAATCAGAAGCTGACATGACAAAGGATCCCAACCACCATGGGGTCCTGCCAGCTGAACCAATTGGCCTGTCAACTCACATCAGCCCTGACCAACCTGTGACCGACCCACAGAATACCCCTAAATTCAGCTCAGCCAACCTGCTGTCGGTAGCTGCAATTTAGATGGCCTGGGCCCTCCTACCTCCAGCTTCCTTCATTAGTATTGTTCTCGCCTTTCCTGCCCCTTACTTCCCGGCCTTCACGCTTTCATCTACCGGTGAAACTCAACCAGGAGGCCCCCAATTAACCACCTTTTGATGCCTCATTCTTGTTCCATGGCTCCTGATCTTGTGCACCCTTCTGGCTTTATACTGGTCTAAACAGAAAAGTTAATGGTGAAAAGCAGAAAAGGAAACTAACCAATATGGCTATATTGGGAAGGCAAAGTGAGATCCAGCATCTCAGCCCTGTCTTAGGATGCTAACAGGAGTTTTAGTTTTAAATACAGGGGGAATTGGGGTGCGGGGGCCAAGAGCTATACAGAATTAAGCAGCCTTGGTCAAACTGTGGTCTGGCAGACCATTCTCTCGGTTCTGTTTTTGAGAGGTGGCTTAGGAGAAGTTCTTATTGCTTGAGGGAGGGGCAATTTCTTTTTGCTATTCAGACCTGTGATCCTGGAAAGGGAAAATTCCTGCTTAGGGAACAGTCTCATCATGGGTTGATTTCCTAGAAGGTGTAAGACAAAGAAGATTTTTAGTTGCTAGTCTGAGCTCTGAAAGAAGTCAGGAATGTTGTAAAAACTGACAATTGAAAGTCTCTGAAAATATCTGTCTTAAAGGGGGATAAAATAAGTTAGGTCAATTTAGGGCTGGTAAGTCTTGTATTTCTAGTTTTTAGATGAACTTTCATTAAATGATTAACATTGCTCTTAAGGTAATAAAGGAGACAGATACAAAATGAAAGCAGAGATGCCAGGCTTTATCCTGCTTTCAGTTACCCACTGGGCCTCTGCAGGCTGACTTGTTTTAACTACTTTTAGCAAAGATAGTCTCTTTAGGTTTCTTTTACAAGAGAGAGCTGAGGAAACACAAGTAAGCTGCTCCTGAATGATACCAGAAGGATGTTGATTTTCTCATATTTACAGTAAAGAAGAGAACCTAGTCTGAAGGACATCAGTAATGCTCTTTTTTTTAAATTTATTTTTTAGCTGTAGTTGGAACAATACCTTTATTTTATTTATATGTGGTGTTGAGGATCAAAACCAGGGCTTCGCACGCGCTAGGCGAGCGCTCTACCACTGAGCCACAACCCCAGCTCCAGTAATGCTGTTATGTGAGAAATGCCACATAAGCCACATGAGCTGTTGTGAGTGAAAGGAAGGAACATTACTCTGCACAATTATGAGATGACAAAAACTAGTTCTGTGTGCACCAGGCTTTGCATGAGGAGAAAAAGACCCTGGATTTAGGATGTTATAGTATTCTAAAATGATAAGAATTGTATCACAGAAAAAATAGCATGGCAGGACTGGATAGTTGGGCAACCACCATAGATCAGTTTCTTACCATATCAAAATTATAGCACTTACTTTATTCATCATTATGATCTAAGATATTTTCTAAAATTCAGTCAGCAAAGAATTTTCTTCATGGCATTTAAGGTGAGGCAAATGACATTGTCATACAGTCAGGAAGAGAAAGGTGAATGCTGTAATTCTAAATTGGTAATCTTCAGAAGAACTCTTTGAAAAAAAACAATCAACATGAATTTGAAAAAGATTCCAGGGCTAGCCAAACAATTAAGGATCGATCATTAAGCCAAATCATTGAAGATCTATTATGCTCAAAAGAGTTTGTATTGCTTCTTCTACTTGCTGTCCATGGAAAGAAACACAGAGGTTAAAATCAAAGCAGAACTGAATTTCATTTGGGAATCACATTGCAATTGGAACACAGAACATGATGATAGGAATGCACATGCTATGTAAACCGTAGGTGTAGTAGTAAAAGAGATTAAGGCAAAGGGAAATTTTTAAAGGCAAAAATGAGACACATTGTACAAGATATCTTGAAACAAAAATCTTTGGTTATAAGGATTAATAGTAAGGGTGATGGCAGTCTGAGGTTGTCATCCTCCTAGAAGCACTTTTGGACAAGGTTGCAGTGACCTTTGTGCAAGGTTGTGGTTCCAACTTTTGAAACAGTTACTACCAGGCAATCATGCATTAAGAACTCTTCTTTCATCATCTCTTGACGTTGTTTTATTAGGAGTGACATAAGCAATTCCATTTTGATTCTGATATCTTTCGCACTACTCACTACTCTTAAGGACTCTAACGACTATGCAAATTTAGAAGGTCTGGTTTCTTCCTCCCTGGTAGCAGCTCCAACATCTCCTTATATTTCTATGGTTCCTAGACAAGCATAAGTGTGAGTAGCAAGAAAACAACGAAGAATTATCTTTATTAATTTGGGATCTTTGTGGAAAAGCAATAGAATATACATCATACTTTTCTAGTGCTAATCATCAGCATCAAGGGCAGAAGCATGTGACCTTTTTTGTATGTCCTGAAGTTGCCAACAACTGGTTGTGGTACTGAACTGGGAAACTGTTCAACATTTCAGGTAAAAAGAAACTCTTAGCATAAGATTTTATTCTGACAATGTGAACAGGTTTTAATTATTTATTTGGCCCAAATGAATTAAATACAGACTAAATGCAAAAGGCTGGTCCAGGTCCTGAAGGAGGACTTGAAGTAGTTGGAGGTCAACTGTCCTTTCAAACCAGATATATCAGCCATTACACCTTTAAGAATCACAAATGATGGTTCTAAGATGCACATCTATCCAGTTTGAGGCCTCTTAGCACCGATGGCATCTGGTGATCCCCATAGTCCTTGCTGCTGTCCTGATGCAGCTATTACTGCTTATCTATACTGGGACCATGGACATCACTGTTCAGATTATCCCATCAACTGAGTCACATGCATTTTAGGGATCAGACCTATACAGTTGAATAAATTTACCATTTTAACCATTTTAAGTGTATAGTTCGGTACAAACATTTAAATACATTTGCACTGTTAGGTGACTGTCACCTCTATCCATCCCCACACTTTGCCATTATCTCAAACTAGATCTCTATGTCTTTAAACAGTAACTAACCCCTGTTCTTTCTTCCCTCTCATCCTGGTAGCCACCATTCCACTTTCTCTATGAACTTCACTACTTTAGATTTCCAGAGTGGAATCATACAATATTTGTCCTTTATCACTGATTAATTTCATCTAATATAATCCCTCAAGACCCATGTGTGTTGCAGCATGTTTCAGAATTTCCTTCCTTTTTAAGGCTGAATTCTGTCCCATTGTATACCACGTTTTCTTTCTCCAGTTCTGTTAATGACTCATAATTCTTTTTTAAAAAATGTCTTTAATGAAGTATAACTGTTATTTAGTAAACTGCACATATTTAAAATATGATACATATGTACATATGTATGTGTGTGTCTATTAAGAAAAATTACCTAAAAGAAATAATAAAAACAGTGGGCAGCATGTGTAGTACCATAAAAGGACATTCTTTAACAGCCACTCAAGGGTCACTCAACTGTTTAGGGCCGACAGAGCTTCTCAACCTCCTTACTGGTGACAGTTGGGCCAGATAATTCTTTGTCATGGGGACTGTCCTGGGTATCACAAGATGTTTAACAGCACTCAGGGCCTACATCCCTTATGTGCCAGTAGATGCCCCTCCAATCTCATTTTGTGACCTAACATATGTCCATACAATACCAGAGTACTTAAGAGAGGCCAAATCACCCCTGGCTGAGAAACACCACTCTAGAAGTGTGTACCTGTTGGACTTCCCTGTTGGCTCTTTAATAATAAAGAGCTCATATGCAATCAAGTTGCTTGTTAACTTGCAGATCTCATTTGGTAGAGATGCAAATAATTTCTGTCCAGTAGAAGAGAGATCCACAAACCTTATGGTTTTGTATCACCCCGAAGGGCATTAAACAGTTTTGTACCTGACCCAGGAATTTTATTCTAACATTCCTTTATAAATATCTATAATTATTTAGTTTTTCAGCATGGTCTTTGAACCAGCCTTACCATCTTACTGCCTCTCTCATTAATTAGTGAGTTGAGTAAATTTTTGACATGGTATTTGCAGAGTCATGTTTTTAATTTGGGGGAAAGTTACAGTTTAGCTCCAGTGACTTTTCCTTTCTAGTCTGATATGACTGAAGGGTCACCAATGTGAACTCTGGGCGAGAAGCCTTTTAGCTTTCACATTTGGCTTCCAAGTCTTCTTAGATCTCTCTCTGTGCTGTTTTTACATCCTTCCCATCTCTCGCAGCCCTTCCTCTTCTTATCCCCAGCATCATCGATTTATTTGGCTCCAGCATCTCCACATGGACCAGGGCAGTGTCTTGCAGCTGCTTCCTTGCTGCCAGTCTTTGGCTTCTTCCTTCCATCCCTGGTGAACTCTGCTGCCAAATAAGTAAGGACTCTTGATCTGTGGTTCTAACATGTTGATTCTGGACCAAGAGGCAGGCACAGGACCACTGAACATCTGAACTGACACTTCTGGCCTTTTAGATTCAGAATTAAGGTTGCGGTTGCTACACACTGAGGAAACTGAGAACCAGAAAAGCCAAGTAAAGCCAGGTGCAGTGGTGCATGCCTGTATTCCAGCAGCTTGGGAAGCTGAGGTGGGAGGATTGCAAATGTGAGGCCAGCCTCAGCAATTTAGGTGAGGCTCTAAGCAACTTAATGAGACCCTGTCTCAAAAAATAAAAAAGGAAAAATAAATAAATAAGAAAATCCAAGTAGCTTATTTAAATCACATAGTGAGGGATGGGAATAGTTTCAAAGAGGTTCATAATCAGACTGAATGTGCCTTAGATAGGCCCCTGGAAAGTGACTTTGGGCACAAATCCCAGCTATTATTTGGTTCCCCGTTCATTTCCATTGCAAAGTACAGGCTAGAAAACATAAATTAGTTATTCTCATTTGCAGGAAATAACAGGTGTGGAAACTGGGGCACCAACAAATTCAGGCTTTCCTGGCTTCAATCCACACCCTCCAGAGCAATCCTGATTCTTTGGCATTGTATCCTGCTTGCTATGACCCCAGAAAGGTCTGACTTCCTTGTTCTGCCACTCATTTGATCATATAGTTGGTTTTTCCTGATACTCCCATAATTAATTTTGTTTGCTTTTCACTGTGTGCTTCTGTTTCTTTCAGGGTTCCAGTATCCCAGTTGTGTTTCCGTCTTTCTTGGCGAACACTATCTTCTAACTTCTTTTTTGTTGTTGCTGTTGCTTGTTTTCCCACAGAAAACCACCAAGTGAGTTAGGTCCAAAATTAAAAAGTTCACCCCACATGAATAGTTAGATCAGCTTGGTGTGATGCCATTTATTTTTGTCTGATTGCACAGACAGCAATAAGTATTGTATTGGCTTGTTCGTGAGCAGGAACTTGATTAGAATCCACAAAAGTATCTTATTTAAATAGCACATAAAGTCCTATTCAAATGTGGCCAAAGTTAGATGCTTCCTAAGAGTGGTAATAAAGTCCTATTTGTTTAGCCAATTAAGATTGATGTATTTGCTTTCTTTTTTATGAATTGGATTATTATTTTCTTTCATAAAATCACCGACAGCATGTAGTTTTCAAAAGCATGAGTATTGTTTACCTACCCCCAAAATAAATACATTTTGGAACTTAGTGAGACCTTAAGGCAGTTCTGCTTCCTTGGGCTTCCAACCTCCTCTCCCCATACCCTGGTATTAATATTTTTTCAGAATTGCAAAGGTCAGAAGCTTTATTCCAGCATGTAATTATCTGATCTTAGCATAATCATTGCCTTTCCTACTTCATTTCATATTTCAGAATATATTCCAGATGATCTAAAATTTCAGTGTCAAAATACCATAGAAATTGTTAGAAGAAAATGAGTTTTTGAATGACTGGAGTAGAAATGGGCTTTCAAATCATTAAATGAACCTCAAAAGCCAAAAGAAAAGTACCTAAAATAAATGGAAACTTCTGTATATCAAGTGTTATACTGAAGAAAGAATCCAATAAAACAAATAAATGAATAAAATAAAGGTCCTTCAAAACTAAAAAATATTAAAGAAAACCACAAAGTGTCTCATTCGCTTAACCATTTACACATTCAACACACACTCAAGCACCTGAAGCAATGAGTGGGGCTAGTTAAACTGACTTGGAAGGTGGATTGTGGGTTCAGGGTCTGGGTCAGGTATAGAGAGCTTGCCTAGCATGCGTGAGGTCCTGGGTTCCATCCCCAGCACTGGGTGATCAGGGTGAGTGTTTGCTTGAGGTGAACCCATCACATGGAGTTTCGTTATCTTGGGCAAGTTATTTTCTTTCCTTACTTAACCCATTCTATCTCCCTTTGTGGGTAGAGAACTGGAGGCCCAGGGAAGAGAAGGCCTGGGAGTTTCTAGAGAGTAGCACAGCTTCATCTAGAAAACATACTAGAAGTGACTGGCCCGACCAGGAGGAATACTAGTTATACGGGCAGCTGGAACAGCAGGGTGTAGATGAGGTGGTAGGCCTGGGACCAGACTGCCAGGGTGCAAATTCTGGCCCTGCTACCTACCAGTTGTCATTCAATGTCACTGTGCCTTATAGGACTCGTGAGGATTAAAGCAAAGTGCTTAGACCAGTGCCTGGCACACAATAAGCCTCGGTATGAGTTAGTTATGCTCATTCCCAGGCACTGGGGATGAAAAAGTAGACAAGAACACACAGTCTTGGTCCTGGAGTTAAATCTTTGTTCACAACATAGTGCAGAATAGAGTGTGGAAAAGACTAAAGAGGAAACATCAAGGACGTTATGGGAGGAAGGAAGGGAGCCTCTAACCCAGGACAGGGGCAGGGGAGGCTGCCTAGAGGAAGCCACAGCCTTGCTGAGACCTAGAGGAATCAGGAGTGGGCCTTCCCTCTGGATAAAGGGAACAGCTGAAGTCCAAGTGAAGAGATGAGAAAGACTAGTCATTTCCAGGAAATAATCAGAGAAAGGCAGTAGGGATGCCCAAGCACATCCTGGGGTAAGGACAGGTGTCAGGGTCTTGAGGATGAGGCTGGTGCCGGGCCCCCAGGCTGGCAGCTCCTTCTTTCCCTACCAATTGCCTGGCTGATCAGGCATTACCTAAATGCCACTTCCTGCAGGATGTTGCCCATCAGGTAATACTTCAATGCTGCTTCCTCCAGGATGTCTTTGAGGATCCTACCTGTCCCAGCATGTTAGGCCTACTTGCTGCAGGAGCTGTTGGTGCCTTGGCAATATCTCATTATTATTTGTTTGTGGCTCTTCCTCCTCGACACTGAACTGCTGCAGTCATAGCTGCATGACAGTTTACCAACATACATGAATTAGTATGTCCCACTTATAGGTAAGACAACAGAGGCAGGGAGAGGATCCTGGAGATTCCCGAGGGCACAGGGAGCCAGGCTTTCCCACAATCATTCCAATACAGGCTTTACTTCCCAGCAACCTACATGACAGCTGCAGTTCTGGACCAGACAGAGCTCATCTCCTATGAGCTGTGGCTGCAGCTGTCATGGGCTGCAAGGCAATGAGCACCAAGATCTGTCTGTTGCACCTCCACCTGTGCAGGCCTCCACCTGCACCTCCCTGACCCATGGATGTGTGTGGCAGAGGAGTCAGAGGCTCACTCCTGGCTCCTACAGGTCTGCACTCACCTCATTACCTCGCCTTCTGTTCCTCACCCAGGAATGCACAGACTTCTAGGGATTTGAGTATACAGCTGACTCCACCTTACAGGCTAGGATGCGTAGAGAAGGTGCTAGAAATACTTTCCTCATTTGCTACCAAAAAGGATGGCATGGACAGCCAGCATGCTTTTTTTGTTTGTTTTTTTTGTTTGTTTTTTTTTTGGTTTGGTATTTTAAAGTCAAGAAAATAGAACTAAAGTATATTGTGTAGAGTTTCATTGAATGCATTTTTATCTTTCCATATAACAGATGGCATGGTGGTCATTTTCCTTTAAAAAATATTATATTCTTTTTAAGAGGCAATATACGTAAGTGAAGTGGCAGTTTCTTCATGTTAAATGATGCAAATGTTTGGAGTATGAAACTTAAGTTTTTATCACTTCAAAAACATTCAATAGTACATTCTTAAAAAGGCATATTTCTACTAGTATCTGGTTACACCTAAATGTACACACGCACACACATTCCTTCCTCCTCCCCATCAAACAAAGACTAGGTCTGTTCACACAGGCTTGCAAAGAGGTAAAATAAGGAAAAAAAAAAAACACCATTGACTTCTGCAGTCAAAAGAGAACTATTTTGGCCACTGCTCTGTCTCCTAATGAGGTTGCCTCCAACTAGGGACACTGGCCAGGGCCTGGAAGTTCATTGTCAAGGTGCCTGAGGTTTGGGTTACACCTAAGGTCTTCCTGCTAGGTATGCTGGTGGCCACCTCTTGCTGCAGAGGCGGGAGAGAGCTGGGCTCTCCCTAGCTCTGTAAGTCCTGAAGCATGTGGGGATGGATGGGGCTGTTTACAGCGGGTTAGAAGGTTGGAGGAGGGTGTGAGGGCATCTTGCTCTCAGTTCACCCAGTCAGCTGGTCTGGTACTCACTGGGTTCCTAGGGCTCACTCAGGCTGGGACTTGCTGGGTCCTGGTACCAGCCGGGTCCCTGACTCAGTCTGGCATCCACCTTTCCCCAGGTTCGGCATCAGTATGGCACCCAACAGGGTCCTCTGGCTCCCTAATCCCCAGTCTCCCAACCCCTCCCTAGACACCAACCTGGCCCAGCGTTCACAGCTATGTGGCCAGTCCTCCCATTATGTGGCCTGATCCTCCCAATACAGAACAGTCTCCATGACAGGTGCAAAGGTCCCAGCGCTCAGCCTTCAGGACCATCTGGGAGAGTAGTGCCTGATGTCTTAATAGGAGTTACTAGGTTAAGGCTGTATATTGTTTGTATTTGGTGCTGATAATATTGATCTCCCCAGGGCTGGGATGGTGGCTCAGTGGAAGAAGCATCTGCCTAGCATGTGTGAGGCACTGGGTTTGCTTCTCAGTAACACATTATAAATAAATAAGATAAAGGTGCATTGACAACTAAAAAACAATATCGATTTCCCCCCTTAAATGTCAGGTATAGGAAACCTTCAGACATTGTATGTCTACAGGGTAGAAAATGTACTTCCTCAGATCCACACTGCTAGATGGCAGGACACACGAACAACATGAAAAAACAAGAGAACAAAGCCCCCTAAACCAATCAAGATGCTCCAGTAATAGAATCCATTGACAACACAGTAGAAGAAATGTCAGGGAAGGAGTTCAGGATGACTGATCTGCAACATAAAGGACGACATAAAAAGTGAAATCAGATAAATTTCAGTAGGTGAAAGATCACTTCAATAAAGAGATAGAGATTATGAAATCAAGCAGAAATCTTCAAAATGAAGAAATAATAAAACAAATTAAAAATCAATGGAAAGCATCACCAACAGATTAGACCATTTGGAAGACAGAACCTTAGGCAATAAAGACAAAATACATGATCTTAAAAATAAAGTTGACCACACAGAGAAGATGGTAAGAAACCATGAACAGAACTTCCATGAATTATTGGATAACATGAAAAGACCAAATTTAAGATTTACTGGGATAGAAAATGGCATAGAGATACAAAGGAATGCACAATCTTTCCAATGAAATAATATCAGAAGATTCCCCAAACCTGAAGAATGTAATGGAAAATCAAATACAAGAGGCTTATAGAACCCCAAATGTACAAAATTAGAACAGACCCGCACCAAGGCACATCATTATGAAAATGCCCAAAATACAGAATAAGGACAGAATTTTGAAGACTGCAAGAGAAAAGTATTGTATTACATATAGGGGGAAAATAATTTGGATTTCAGCTGATTTCTCAACTAAGACCTTCAACACCAGGAGGTCCTGAAAAACACATACCAATCTCTGAAAAAAAAATGATGCCAACCAAGAATTTTATATTCAGCAAAATTAATCTTCAGATTCGAAGATAAAATAAAAACTCTCCATGATAAACAAAAGTTAAAAAAATCTCAACTAGAAAGCCTGTACTATAGAACATTCTTAGCAAAATATTCCATGATGAAAAAAAAAAGTGAAAAACAGCAAAGGAAGGAACTAAACCAAAGGAAAAGACAATCAAAGGAGAAACTAACTCAAATTACAATCCAGAAATAAATTAAAATGAATGGGGATATAAATCATATCTCAATAATATCCCTGAATGTTGATAGCCTAAATGAATCAATCAAAAGACATAGATTGGCATATTGGATTAAAGAACAAAACCCAACAATAATATGCTGTCTCTAAGAGACTCAAGTAATAGGCAAGGACATCCACAGACTGAAGATGAAAGGGTGGGAAAAAAACATATCACTCACATGGACTGTATAAACAAACAGGGGTTTCCATCCTCATATCAGATAAGTGGACTTTAAGCCCAAGTCAGTTAGAAGGGACAATGAAGAACATTATACACTGCTTAAGGGAATTATACAATAACAATCATAAATATTTATGCCCCAAATGATGGAGCATCTATGTACATCAAACATACCCTTCTCAATTTCAAGAATCAAATAGACCACAACACAATAATATTAGGTGACTTTAACTCATGTTTCTTACTATTGGATAGATCTTACAAACAAAAACTAAACAAACTATAGAACTAAATAGTACAATCAATAATTTGGACTTAATGGATATACATAGAATATTTCATCCACAATGAGTGAATACGCTTTCTTCTCAGCAACACATGAGATCCTTCTCTAAAATAGATGGCATCTTATACCACAAAGCAACTCTTAGCAAATACAAAATAATAGAGAAACTACCCTGCATTCTATCAGATCATAATGGAATGAAATTCCATTAATAAAATCAATAATAAAATAAAAATAGAAGCTACTCCAACAACTGGAGAGTAAATAATATGCTATTGAATGAAGAATGGATAGCAAAAGAAATGAGAGATGAAATAAAAAAATTCTTAGAGGTAAATGAGAACACTGATACAACATATCAAAATCTCTGGGATACCATGAAGGCAGTGCATCAATCAAGATATTCTCTGCCAAGTTCTACAATACCTTCAAAGAAGAACTAACATCAATATTCCTCAAATTATTCCATGAACTAGAAAAGAAGAGAAAGATTCCAAATTCATTCTATGAGACTAGTATCACCCTGATTCTAAAACCAGACAAAGATACATCAAGGAAAGAAAACTTCAGACCATTATCCCTGATGAACATAGATGCAAAAATTCTCAATAAAATCCTGGTATTGTGATGCCTCCTGCTTCACTTTTCTTGCTAAGGATTGCTTTGTTTATTCTGTTTCTTATTTTCCCAAATGAATTTCATGATTGATTTTTCTATTTCTATGAAGAATGTCATTGGTATTTTAATAGGAATTGCATTAAATCTATATAACACTTTTGATAGTATGGCCATTTTGACAATATTAATTCTACCCATCCAAAGGCATGGGAGATCCTTTCATCTTCTAAGGTCTTCTTCAATTTCTTTCTAAAATCACTACTCTACGATTTCATCTCACTTCAATCAGAATGGCAATTATCAAGAATACAACAATAATAAATGTTGGCAAGGATGTGAGGGAAAAGGTACACTCATACATGTGTGGGACTGCAAATTGATGCAACCACTCTGGAAAGCAGTATGGAGATTCCTCAGAAAACTTGGAATTGAACCACCATTTGATTCAGCTATCCCACTCCTCAGTTTATATCCAAAGGACTCAAAATCAGCATACTACGGGACACAACCACATCAATGTTTACAGCAGCTCAATTAACAACAGCTAAACTATGGAACCAACCTGGATGCCCTTCAACAGATGAATGGCTTAAAAAATTTGGTATATATACACAAAGGAATGAAATTATGGCATTTGCAGGTAAAAGGATGGAACTAGAGAATATCATGCTAAGTGAAAAAAGTCAATCCCAGAAAATTAAAGGCCAGATGTTTTTGATATGCAGATGCTAATTCACAATAAGGCAGGCAACTAGGGAAAATTAGAGGTACTTTGAATTAGGCAGAGGGGACTGAAGGTAGGGGAGGAGGTAGGGAGGTAAGTAGGATAGTAAAATGAATCGGACATTATTACTCCACGTACATATATGATTACACAACTGGTGTGATTCTACGTCACGTACCCAAAGAATAAGAGGTTATACTTCACTTCTGTATGATGTGTCAACATGTATTCTACCTTCATGTATAACTAATTAGAACAAATAAAAAGAACTGTTTTGTCCCTTATGATTTTAAGTGAACTTTTAGAAAATAATGTGCATTGTAGATACGTTAAAAACTGATGAAACAAAAAGAGGAAACTGGAAGGTAGCAGTAACCACTGGACCCAGAGGATGGTGGTTAATGATTTGACATGTTTCTTTGAACACTTTTCCCTGAAATGTGTTTGTAGAGAAGAAAAGATGATGGTTGTGGCATAGAGAGAATGGGAATTAATGCCTCTGTATGGTGTTCTGCAGGCTTCACACTAGTTTCTTTACTCCTCTGAAAGATATACTTTTTTCATATCTATTGTTCTAAATTTCCCTGCATTAGGAAATAACTTCCATATGAGTTAGGACTATTGCTCATGTCAGATATCTGAAAAAGTAATGATACAAATGATTTTTCTCTATATAAATGAAGTCTAGAATTAGGCAGTCCTGTATTTGTGAAGTGGCTCCATGGTATTACTAATTTTTAGCTCATGGCTTCCATTCATAATGTTACCTCATGGGTCCTATGTAGCTCCTGGAGCTCCAGGCCATTTCATCTGTAGTCTTGACAAAGAAGGAAGGAAATGGCTTAGCCTCTCTCTTTTAAGGACCCTTCCCAGAAGTCCCATTTACACTTTTAGTTATATTTTTGCTTTATAGTTTTTAACTAGTCAAACCTCTTTTTGTTTATTACCTTCTGATCTAGGTACGATATTAAGTAAATCTTACCAACTTAGGTATTATAAAAATATTTTCATACATCTTCTGGAAAATTTAGAATTATCTTTTCTTACTCATGCCTATAGCATGAGGGAGGAGTCTAAACTTGTTTTTCTAAGTGACTGCCCTAGGGGAATGTTTTTAACCTCTTACAGCCACTAGCTGGGACTCTTCCCTAGAAAACACAGAGAAGGGTCCAAAGAGTTCCCAGAGGAGAAGGAAAACTCAACTCAAGACCAGCAAGGTCCCTGGCATTTGTGACAGAAAAGAATTTTAGCACAAACCAGACAAAGGCATAGACAGAGGTGTATTTAGGAAGGTAGATATACCTTCAGGGTAGAATGTGGGCTGTCTTGAGAGGCAGAAGCAGCCCTGACTTGGGCTGAGGGTCCAGTATTTATTGAAGGGTTGTATCAGGGGCCAGACTGGAGGTGGATCCAGGGTGGAGCTGCAATATGAGCCAGTCTTCCCTGCACTTGTGTATTTACCTCATTTTACAAGGGTGGGGGCCAAGGTTTACAGCTGTGTTCTCTGCCTCTCAATGGCTTGAGGGTGATTCCCTTAAGATTCTGCATTTCTCTATCCTTATCCTAAATCCATATCTCACCTTGAGATTGGGGGCTGCCTATCAACTTTGTATCTCTAGCACAGTTTTGCAGCTTCCTCCATAGCTCTTGGATGAAGTGAATAAAGCCTAGCCCCCTGTTATTCCTTCCACGTAGGTCCTCTCACCCTCATACTGGGATTGAATACAGGGTTGCTCTACCACTGAACTAAATCCACAGCCCTTTTTATTTTGGGACAGAGACTTGATAAATTGCTTAGGGTCTCACTAGTTTGCCCAGGCTGGCCTTGAATTTGCTGTTCTCCTACCATAATCTCCCAAGTCACTGGGATTATGGGCATGCACCATCATGCCTGGCTATTCCTTCCATTTAGAAGTTTCCTTCCCAGTAATACAATAGGATGCACTTTAATCTTATCATTACCTCCAAATTCCATCTCAGGCTACTTCCTAGAATGTTTGTTAAGCAAAATTAATCCTTTTAATGCTGTTTGATTTTAATTAGCTTCAGCTTTGTGGATCACATTTTTTTGTGTGTAGTTTACTTCAGAAAGCCTCTTTCTATGACTAACTACAAACCATATTTCCAAGACTCTAGTGCTTAGAGGACCCTCACAGGGCCACTGAGGTGGCTGCTCATTCAGGAACTGTTCATGGTGGATCTGCCACCTGCATTTTCTTCTGCTTGATCAGTGGAGGAGGCAAAGGCAGGCCAGACACAGATCCCACCCTCAGGGAGCCCATGGCACCACCACAGGGAGGAGTCTATTTTGATGAGTGTGGGGGTAGGAAGATGGAAATGGCATGACCTGGCTGCCTGCTTGATTGTGGCACCCAGGAGCAGCAGGGGAAGCTGAGACTGCTTGGGAAGGTGAGCAGAGAGAGTAAGTTGGATTGTGTTATTAGAGATCATCTTCTTTCTTATCTTCATAAGTTTCCTCAGCACTTGTGAATAAGAATCTATTGAGTGCTGAGCATGATGGTTCACGCCTATTATCCTCATCACTTGGGAGGCTGAGGTAGGAGGATCAGAAGTTCAAAGGCAGCCTCAGTAATTTAGTGAGGCTGTAAGCAACCTGGTAAGACCTTGCCTCAAAATAAAAAATGAAAAGGGATGGGGCCATGGCTGTGGTTAAGCATCCTTGGGTTCAATCCCTGGTTTCCTGGTACCAAGCAACAATAACAACAGAAACTATTGAGTTCTGTAGAATTTTTTCTTTTCTTTTTTCCTTTCTGGTGGAGTGTGTCCAGGAGGGCTGTCCAGGATGGGGTGAGGGGAGCTTTGGATGCATAGAAGCAGGTAGAACTCTAAGGAAGAACTACGGAGGACCCCTGTTTTTTAGTAAATAGGAATAGACCATACTCTTCATTTTATAACCAAGCTTAGGAACGAAGTTGATCACCTTGGGTCTGTTAATCACTGTGTCCAGAGTTAACAGTTCCATCTTTGCCAAGAGCCCTATTTTAGAAAATTAAGTAAGGGCAAAGTTCAAAATACCTCCTCCCTCATCTCCCTTAGTACCTTTAGTCTCTCCCAAGCTCAGTTCCGGCTTAACCAGCAATACATTAACTTGGTTTTCCTGCTTATTTATTCTCACTTACTGCCTCTGAGTCATGGTCTCTTCTCTAATGGTTACTGCCTTTGTTACGCATGACCCTTGATAACCATGACCTGACCCACAAGCAGTTCTTTTTTGTTCCAGTTCCTTTATCCCTGCTGAGGGCCAAAGGCAGAGCTAGATGAATCTGGAGGCAAACTTCCCCAAGAGTTCAGGAACTACATGAAGATATTTAAATGCCCAAGCACTGAAAAGATGACAGCATTCGCCTCCCTCAATTGTCCAAAGTAAAAAGGCAACATGAAACCAGACAGGGAGTGTAAGGAAGCGAGTCTTCTCACAATGTCTTCTACTATGATGCTGGTTTGGCAATAGCAAATTCTTCTGGCCCAGACTTCTAAGTCCTTGTCTCCTGGTCCTGGGTTCTGCCTATCTGTTGGGCAGATAACTTTAAATTATATATCTGTGTACATCTGAGGGCAGGTCTATGAGTTTCAATTGTAAGGAAAGGAGAAACCAAGCCGGGGTCATCAGGATGAATCTAAGGGAAGCCAGCATGAAGCTGGTGTCAATCTTAAGAGATTCAGAGGACCCAATAGTCCCAAAAGGGTCAGAGGAGGAGTCAGGCAGCAAGGATCTAATCATTTTAAGCTGAATTTACTAAATGTACCTTTTTACTTATTTTGTTATTATAGTCTTTAACTCTGTGAGGTCAGCTTCCAGGTCGTGTTCTTTATCCTTGTTCCCGCTTAGCACATACAGTCATAGGCACTAGAATTCTAGTCTTCCCAGAACATCTGCCAAGTCCCTCTTATGTATTATCTTCTTTACTCTTCATAACAATACTCCAGAATAGGTATTAGTTTAGCTCCTAATTATTAGCTCGTGATTTAGTCACAGATTGACCTAAGAATATGCTCAAGATCACACATTTAGGAAAAACAAAAAAACACAGAGCCAGGATTCAGATCCACCTTTATTCTGCCAAACCCACACTTATCTCTACTAACATGCACCTGGTGTTACTAACATTTAGTTTTAGTTTAGTTTTAAAAAATATTTCCACAAATTGTTAGTTATACTACCATGTATTTTACAAATAAGAGTGAATTCCTATTTTGGTTATCTTAAAAATAAAATAATCAAAGAGCATTCTCTTTTTATTGAAGGACTCTGTGGTGTAGTTTTTATAGGAAAGAAGGTGGAATTAGAGGGGACCATGAAAGAAAAGTCATTTCCAAAGATACTGGAGGGATCTTCCTAGACCTGAATTCTGGAGACGGTGCTTACCTTTAATCAAGCTTGCCCAGGGATTTTGTGGTTCAGTCATGGAGGGTGACGGAGGATCTGAATATTGGCTGCTGGCTGGAGCCAATGAAGAATAGAGGCGTCCATGACCCTACATGACTCCCTTGTCCTCGCTGTGGTTCATCTACAATTAGGAACGGGCAAAGGACACAAAACAAAACAGACCAACGGAGGTTCCTACATGGAGAGTACCAGGGGTGGTGTGAACAAGTCACTTTGGAAGAAGGAATTCTCACCTCCATTACTGCAGTCTTGTCTTCAGACGAAGCGCTGAAGCGCGTCTCTCTGGGTTCTATTTCGAGGGGAACCTGAAAACTTTGCCAATGGCGCCTTAACAAGTCAGTCTACAGGGGGCGCTGCGAGGGAGACTGCCAGGCTGGAGGAGGGACTTCCGGCCCCAGCTACTTCCGGTGTCTCTGAGCAGCCTTGTCAACGGTGTTCTTGGTTAGTTTGTATCTGCTCCAAAGTCGGTTTATAGTAACGACACCAGCGACCTCCCAGAGGCCTGGATCTCAGTTCAGGGGCCCTCAGCACTAGTTGAGCAGAGTATCCTCCTCAGATGTCTGAGTTTCTGCTTTTGGGGACCCTCCTCAAATTTTAAATTTGGTAATTTCCAACTTGTCCCTAACTCCAATCTGAGTGGTAGCTACTTCCAACAGTTGCTATTGCCCAAATAATTGAATGTTGTCACCTCTTCCTACTTTTGCAGTTATCTACTTTATACCTGGTCAAGTTCTTTAAAATAACTTCTTCAATTCAGATATCTTGGCCAAGGATGCAGCTTTTGTGGAGTGGTAATGGGGCAGGTGGTGGTGGGGGAACAATATCAACAGCTTTGAAGAAAGTATTTTCCACATCTGTTGCCAAAACTACCCCATAGGGTTCTCACTGAATCCAGCAACCCATAGTGTAATCCATTCTTTAAATGGCCAAGAACCTCAGGCCCCCAGACCTCAGAAATTAGTGAGGGAGAGGCACATTCTGGACTCTGTAGGTATGTCTACAACATGCAGATTATTAACCTAAGATTATTATCTTAGGTAAATGGGATATTTTTTCTTAATGAAGCAGTTTTGAAGGACTCTGGTTTTCATTGATTTTTTAAAAATTTTTAGTAAAATAACAATAGAAAAAAAGTCCTTGAAGTTTTTTTTTTTTTTTTTTTTTTTTTTAGTGTCTCAATCATGCACTCCTAACATGAGGAGTGACACTCCCTAACAAAAGAAGGCTGGGGCACACCTGTGTGTTTCTATGGTTCCTTGTTGGGTGAGGAGGAAAATGCTTTTAAGTTCTTGTATGAGCAGTGATAGGTTCTTTGGAATAGTTTCATGACAGGAGAGCACAGGTAAAAACTGGGTTGTTCTGATCAAAATGCTTGCTTTCTCAGATATTGCTAACATTTTTTTCCTGCCTTACTTACATGCCTAGATGACTCCTGATTGAGAATTTGCTCTTGACTCATTTATGTAAGCTTCTTTCCTTATCTGAGAGTAGGAAGCTAAAAGGTGAGTGATAGAGTCACCTGCTGCTCTACTTTGCAGAGATCCTAGAGGAATTTGCATCAGTCTTGGACATCTTGTGAATATCAGAAAACATATTTTGGAGGTTAGAAAAAGACCAGGGAATATGGTGTCTACATTTGCTTCCATGGAATCCAACCTGTCTTCACTTGAAAACAGGATCACATCCTTCCTTAAGCAGGAAAGAAGCAATTAAAGGTGAGCTTTTCTTTTAATTTTTCCTTTCTTTAGCTTCCCATAAAAGTTACTTCTAAACAGGGTAAAATCTTGTGCTTAGAGATACAACAAAGAAAAAAGGATGCATCACATTTTGTTTCTGTCCTTTTAGAGATTTTTCCCCCTGCAATATCTGGTTTTCTTTAGTGGTACTCAGTGCCCTATATTATATTTAAAAGGTAGCTGTGATTTGGTTGAGAAAATATTAGACTTGCAGACAAAAATACTAAGGAAGTCCCATATTTGCTTCTTATAGCATGCATGCTATTTATTTTCTGTTTTTCCATTTAAAAAGAGGCCTATTAATATTACATTTTCAGGTTAGTTGTGAAGATTAAATAGGACAATGTAAAGAGATTTCTGGTTCATTGAGGACATTCATTAAATATTGTATATACACAGCTGTTTGTCCCTGTGTATAGATATATTTTAAATTTGATGGATTACCTGAAAGATTACATACCATTTTGGGGATAATATCAAATTGTATTACTTTAAGCACATTTTTAAAAAGGTTGCCTAGGTTCAATATGTGGCCAATGACGTACATATGGTGAAAAGTATCTTAATATACAAATTGCCAAATAGAAACAAGAAATGTAGTTTTTACTTTTAAAAGGACTTTTAGATATCTAGAACTGGGGCGGGCTATGAGTCTGAATTTCATGGATTTTTGTCTCCAGACTTACTGGAAATTCTAGACCTCAGGTAAGAGCTACATTATAGGGTAGTCAGGGGTGGGAGGAAGAATAAGGAATGAAAGATGGGACTTCCTCCTACTAATTATACCTTTATGTCAGCGAATGCTTAGTTCTCTTTCCTTTTCTCTCTCCTGAAGTGGAGGTGGAGCTGGATCCTGATCCTGGTGTGGTCAGCTAGTTGTGGGATCAGGATATAGGTCTCCACAAGAAGCCAGTTGTAAGAGGCTCCTAGGCATGTGTGTAATGAGGATATTTGACCAGAGAAGAAATATATTTTTGCCATCAGTTTGGAGTTGCACTTGACATTGCTGGGAACATGTTCATGATTCATTTATAATTGGAGGCATTTTGTTTTGTCCAAGGAGTCCTCTCTCCTCCACCTCCTCCTCCATTGTACACAAACTCTGTCTCTCATCCTGTGAAAATGATTTCATGGAGGAAACTCTTCCGGCATTATCACTTATGGGCCCTTGGCGGTTATATGCTGCTGGCCGTTGTTGCTCTGAGACTTTCTTTCAGATTGAAGTGTGATCTGGACTCCAAAGAATTTCAAAGCCAATACTGTAGGGATAAGTTGTACAAGTCCCTAAAGCTGCCAGCAAGGAGGTCCATCAACTGTTCTGGGATCACCCGAGGGGACCGGGAAGCAGTGATCCAGGCTATTCTGAATAATCTGGAGATCAAGAAGAAACGGGAACCTTTCAATGATATTGACTACCTTCGCCTGACCAGAGACTGTGAGCACTTTAAGGCTACAAGGAAGTTCATACAGTTCCCACTGAGCAAAGAAGAGTTAGATTTCCCTATTGCATACTCTATGGTAGTTCATGAGAAGATTGAAAACTTTGAAAGGCTGCTGCGGGCTGTGTATGCCCCTCAGAATATATACTGTGTCCACGTGGATCAGAAGTCCCCAGAAACTTTCAAAGAGGCAATCCATGCGATTACTTCATGCTTCCCAAATGTCTTCGTAGCCAGTAAGCTGGTTCGGGTGGTTTATGCCTCATGGTCCAGGGTTCAGGCTGACCTGAACTGTATGGAAGATTTGCTCCAGAGCCCAGTGCCATGGAAATACTTATTAAATACATGTGGGACAGACTTTCCTATAAAGACCAATGCTGAGATGGTCCAGGCCCTCAAGATGTTGAATGGGAAGAACAGTATGGAGTCAGAGATACCTACTGAGTTTAAAAAAAGACGCTGGAAATATCACTATGTGGTGAAAGACATATTGTATATAACTAATGAGAAAAAGGATCCTCCCCCTAATAATTTAACCATGTTCACTGGGAATGCTTATATTGTGGCTTCTAGAGACTTCATTCAGCATGTCTTAACGAACCCTAAATCCCAACAACTGATCGAATGGGTAAAAGACACCTATAGCCCTGATGAACACCTCTGGGCCACCCTTCAGCGGGCCTCATGGATGCCTGGCTCTGTTCCCTTAAACCACAAGTATGACATTTCTGACATGATTTCCATTGCCAGGCTAATCAAGTGGCAGGCACATGAGGGAGATATCAATAAGGGGGCATCTTATGAACCTTGCTCTGGAATCCACCAGCGGACTATCTGTATTTATGGTGCTGGGGATCTGCATTGGATGCTTCAAAACCATCACCTGTTGGCCAACAAGTTTGACCCAAAGGTAGATGATAATGTTCTTCAGTGTTTAGAAGAATATCTACGTTTTAAGGCCATTTATGGGACGGAACTGTAAGATACACTGTTGTGCTACCTGTGAGGCAGGAACATGTGCAAACATGCTATAATTGCTGGGACAATGAAGGGTGGGAGTCCAGGGCTTGGGAATCTATGGCATCCCTTAGGATAAGGGGACTACTGTTGGAGTGTGGGTATGTAGACCCGTTCCCTTGCAAATTGCTGCCTTAGGTGAAAGCTGACTCTTCTCCAACAGTTCCTATACTGATTCTAACACAGGGAGGATAAGAACCAGTGTTATTTGGAGATAAAGGAGGAGTGTGTCAGGGGACTGTGGATTTCAGCTGAATACCTGGTGTCAGATTTTGAACTTTAAGGAAAGGCTGTTCCTAATAAGTCTAGGCTTGGGGGGTGTTAATGGAAAGATAACTTTCCCTTTGGTACTGTTAATTTAAAAATGAATAGCTCCTGATTCAGAGCATTTCCTCTATTTTTTGTCTAAGAAGCCAGAAGCAATGTAAACAGATAAAGTGTGTGAGAATTTTCTCATAACTGTTGGTGTCATTTAAAATTTCTAGTGGCTGGCAAGAGAGCCTCCATTAATTATCCCCAAACGGTCCTGGCAACAAGCTGTTTGAATAGCATATTCAAAATAATGTGGAGAAAGAAAAAAAAATAGAGGAACAGAGCTATTCTTTCATTATTGAGACCACTTGTTTTGTTTACATTACCAAATTCATAACTTCTCTACCAGGGAAAAGGTGGGGCAATTTTTAAATGGTTTGACCACTCATGTCCTTATGAGAAAATCATGGCACTAATTTTGCCAGCTTCACAGTCAAAGAATGTTTCATAACAGATAATAGTCATTTAGATAAAGTTGCATATAATTTATTGTTACACATTTTTAGTAGGGGGGGCACTGCACTGTTAATTATATTGGGAAGCAAAAATAAATAAGGACAATCAAGCTAAACAAGGATATCTGACTATTCCACGTGTAAGCCTCTTCAGTCAAAACTCCCTTTTTTTACTATGTGAATGGAAGTGTTCTTTTTGTGATACTGCAGAGTATATATATATATATATATATATATATATATATATATATATATGTATTTTCTTGTGGGGAGATAACAATGATGTGTGAAAATGTTACTTAGGGAAACAGTTTCCTTTCTGAAACTCTGGAGATAATTGCTGGCTATGTGTCATTGTAATGGGCAAGGGGGTACTACAAAAATAGTGATACTATAAAAAGACAGTGGCCTTTGAAGATAGCACAGCTGATCTGCATATAGTATGTTCCAAAAAGGCTTTTTATATTCAAGTTAATTTGTGTAATTTGAATACTCCCATTAATATGTCATAACGTCATCAATGTGTTTCTACACTTCTGATTGTGATTTAAATAAGGTTTCTCTTAATCAGCAGTCAGCTTTGTCTGTAGCCCATGTACCTCTCACGTAGTTCCTGTGTGTGACTCTGAAATTTTGATGTATGTTAGTGATTCCTTTTTGTAAGGTGGTTCTCCATTGGTAGTGGGCATCATCATCCCCAACTTACCTGCTTTGCAATACTGAGTCCTCTTTACCTGCTCCCAGTCCCACTGTGGAGATGCTGAAGGATAGTTACAAGTGCAGTGTTTGTGCCCTGTGAAGTCTGTTGCCAGCAGTGGTAACTACTGACGTGTATGATGTTCCTCAGCTCTCCTCTGAGGTGGATGGAAGTACCACTGTGGGAAGTGGACAGAAAAGCATCCTTAAGTACATTTATTCTGAGAAAAAGAACTCAGGTCTTTGGCCACATAGTCAACTTAAAACTTTCATGTGAAATGTTATAATTCCTCATATAAATAAATTTAAAAAATCAACATGTGAACTTGTCATTTGGATTGTGTGTGTGCGTGTGGCAGGGCGGGGGGGGGGGGGCGCAGGATACAGGGAGTTGCAGCAATTTTCCAAGCACTGAAATTTTCTCTAAAAATATATTCAGGTGAATAGAAAGTGCTCTTCATTTAATAATATAAGGTCTTCATATCATAAGACTTACATTTCTCTGTTTGCTTAGTGTATCTTGGAATTCCTACAGTTAAACCAGCACATATGTTGATTTTTTTTTCCTTCCTGTGGAATCATACCTGCTTCTTTTAATCTTTCTCTGAAAGGACAAATATTGTAATGAATTGAGCAAGTGGGTTTGTATCATCGTTAAAGGTTTAAATTGATTTATACCTTTCTTCCTTTCCTTTTTTTTTTTTTTTTTGTTTTTTGTTGGTACTAGAGACTGGGGATTAAACCCAGGGGGCATTTTAACACTTTGCCACATCCCCAGTCCTTTTTTATTTTGAGACAGGGTCTTGCTAAGTAGCCTAGGCTGGACTGAAATGTAGAATTCTCCTGCCTCAGCCTCTAAGTTACTGGGGTTACAAGTGTGTGCCACCACATCTAGTTTTAATAACTATAGTCTTCTTTTAATAACTCTTATTTTTGTTGCACACACTGATCATTGTAATCTTTGCTCTCTTTGTGAAGTAAAAAATTTTTAACAGGAAGAAAAGACAGTTGATAACTTTGGGCCACATGACATAGTTGGAGAAGTCAAGCCATTTTGATTAAAAATGGAGAGAATAATAAACACCTTGCCCACTTATCTTAATTGACCCAAAGATCTATTCTTATTCTTCCATTTAGGCAGTCATTTACCATGAAGATGAATAAGATACGGGTTTTGCCTTTATGAAGCTTAGTGTACTGACAAGCAATGAAATAATTTATTCATGCATTCATTCCACAGATATGAATTGAACTCTTACTATATACCACACCTAGTTTTTGACACAGGGGATACAGCAGTCAATAAAACATGAAAATTCCCACACTCATGTTATTCACATATGAGCAGTAAACCGAGTATAAATAAATATTAGAAGAGAAGTGTAGAGAGAAATTAAAGAAGTATTAGGGACTTTGGGAAGGTGAGGTGGGGAGAAAGGATGCTTAAAATTTTAAATAAGGTGGTCAAAGGGGACCTCAATAAAAAAGTGACATTTGAGCAAAGTTCTGAAGGAGATGAAGGGAATGATCCGTGAGGATAAAGGAGGGAAGAGCACTCTTGGCCAAGAGGAAAGATTTATAAGGCCCTAAAGCAGGAACAGACCTGCCATGTTTCAGGAACAGCAAGAAAGCTAATGTAATGGAACAGAGTGAAGGAAGAGTTAAGAGGGTGATACAGTGGAGGGACACTGCGAAGGCCTCTGTAAATCATGTGGACTTTTTATCTTCTCCAAGTGAAACAGGACCCAGTGGAGGGTTTTGATCAGAGGATCTAATTAACATTTTAAGGGGATGACTGACTAGCTGCTGCACTAATAATCTGGTTGGGAGTGAAGAGTGGAAGCAAGGAGACAATCTGGAGTTTGTGGCCATAATACAGGAACTATACAAGTGTCCTGGACCAAAGTAGTAGCAGAAATTATGGAAGCGGTCAGATTTTGAAAATATTTTTGAAGGTTTAGTTTGAGGATTTGCTGGCAGATTGAGTTTGTTTATGAGAGATGGAGGAGTCAAAAATAACTCAAAGGGTTTTGTCTTGTTTCAAGTTGCTATTAACTAAGATGAGAATTTTGTGAAGAAAGAGTAGCTTTTTAGGGGAAGATAAGGATTTTGATTTTGAACATGTGAAATTGGAGATGTCCATCAGACATTCAAGTAGAGATGTATAGAGGAATATCAATTCAGGAAAGTTTGGTTTGTAGTGCTTATGTGATATTTATCAGCTTACAGATCACGTGAAGTCATGAAACTGGATGAGTGCCTGTATTAGTCCATTCTCTATTGCTATAATAAAATATCTGAGACTGGATACTTTATAAAGGGGTTAATTTAGCTCACAGTTTTAGAGTTATAAAGAACAAAATTAGATGGCCCCATAAATGCAGCCTCTGATGAGGTCCCCTTGGCTATATCACATCATGGTGGATGGCATCATGCTGGGAACACAAGTAAGAATGAGAGGTCACACAGTAAGACAGGAAGGCCAGAGAGGGGAGGGCCTAATCTTATACTTTTAAAACAACCCTCTAGTAGGAACTAACAGAGGGTGTCACAAGAACCACATTAATTCTGGGGGGAGTCCCATTATGCTCCACTTCTTAAAGATTCTACCACCCACCGCAATAGGGATCAAGCTTCCAACATGTGAACACTTAGAGGACACACTCAAACCATATCCAAACCATAGCTGAGCCACAAAGGAGTCAACATAGAAGAGGCCCTCAGATGAATTCTGGCACTTTCCAAAATGCAGAGGTCAGAGAGATGAGAAACCAACAAAAGAAAGTTGAAAAGGAGCAGTTAGTGTGTTATATGGAAATCTATTGAGGGTGGCATTCTGGGTTAAGAGGAGACAGTGTTTCAGAGAAAAGGGAGTGATGACTAAAAACAGAACATGCTGGGAATCACTTAAGGTAAGGATGAAACGATTATTATTTTGAACAATGTGGAGGTGACCTTGATAACATCACCTGATTGGAGGTGAGTCAAAGAGAATGTTGGAATAAAACTGGATTCAGTGAGTACAGATAAATCATTTGAAGAGTATTACTTTCAGGGAAGAAAAGGAGAAAAAAAAAGTATCATAACAGAAGGTTAAGACAAAGTTGTCTTGATAATTAGAAAAGTGGTAACATGTCTGTATGTTGATGGGAAAGACAGAGTTGGAGGAAAAGATGGGGGATGAGATGAGAGGCTTGCCATGTTAACACCTTTATAAAGAAGACAGGGATGATCAATGCACAGGAAGAAAGCCTTTTCTTCGATGGAAGCACAAAGAGTTGGCCCACATTAATAGGATGGAAAGCAGAGTGAATGAGCTCAGTTGTATGTGGTGGTGTGGATGTGGCAGTGAAATTTAGTTCTTTTGCTTTTTTATTAAAGGAACTTTTTTGGTACTAGGGATTGAATTGAGCCACATCCCACTACTTTTTGAGATAGAGCCTCACTAAGTTGCTTTGATTTTGAACAAGTTGCTGAGATTGACTTTGAACTTGTGATCTACCTGCCTCAGCCCCCACATCCCAGTCCCTGTCCCTGGGATTACAGGTGTGTGCATGCCACCATGCCCACCTTTTTCAATTAACATGTTATCTGATATATAATATACATGTAAAAAAGTACAAAATCCCAAATGTATGGCACAACGTTTTATGAACACAGCAGCGTAACCAGTCCCCTAGAGAACAGCACCAGCACCCAAGGTGCCCCTTCTGTGGTGGAAGTTGCATTTTACATCACCTGAAATAGTGAACAAGGGTTCTATTGCTCTACATTCGCACCAGCATTTTTACTTTTCTTCTTTTTTGATAGTAGCTATCGTAATGGGAGTGAGGTGGAGGTAAAAACTCTTAAAGATGGTTTTATTGTCCCTGGCTGTGTAATTTTTAACAAGTCTGTAAGATCCATTATCTTTGTTTCTGTAATTAAAAGTGTCTTTTACCTCTCTTTTGGTTTTGGTACTGGGGACTGAACACAGGGCACTTATCACGGAGCTACATCCCCATTCCTTTTTTTTGGCAATAGGGTCTTGCTAAATTGCTGAGGCTGGCCTTGAATATCCTCCTGTCTTCCACATCACTGGGGTCATGAGAGGATAACTTTATTCTTTATCTGTAAAAATGGAACAAACTTTTTTTCCAAAGTAATAGTTAAGACTACTCAGAAGAATATATAAATACATATAGCACTTAGTCTCTTATAGAACAGTAATGCTGGCTATTATTTTATAAAGAAGTCCCATTTCTGTGCAGCCAAATGTTAGCTTTGGGTATTTAAGAATGACATTATAAATAACCTACTTTTCCCCCCATCTGAAAAAAGGGAACTATGTGTAGAATAAAGAACTGTTTAACATTTAAATAGGTAAAAAAAAACCAAAAAAACTATTTTGCCAAATATTTCTACCAACTCTTCTCAAAAGGTGACTTTTCATCCCTTTGCAGTTGGTTAAACAAATGTTTAATTACAGATGAAATGGGGTCAACCACAGAATAGAGAACATCAAAATCCTATTCTTACAAAATAATAGAGAGCCAACTCTTTTAAAATAGTTGGTCTTGATTCATCTATAGTCAGCTGCTAAATTCTAGTCACTCAATTACCTGGAGCCTGATTTTTTTTTTTTAAGAAATACCCCATTCTTCATTGTATTTTCCTACTTTGACTAACAAGGGAAACTTCGTTCCTTCACATAAACAAAGATATAAAAAAAAAAATGCCACACATTTTAGTAGGACTTTTTATTTGAAGTCTAATAGTTGGTCAGATGTAGTTCATTTAAAAATGTATGAAACTTGATCAATTTGGCCAGTTCCAAGAAATAATTTAGAAACTAATTTATGTTGTTTGGAATAGGTTTTTGAGATCATTTAACTTTTCCAAATCTAATTGTATTTAAGTTTCTCTCATCAATGATTAGTTTTATACTTTTTAAAAAAGGGAATTTTCAGGCTAGGGTAGTGGCTTTAGTAGTAGAGTGCTTGCCTTCCATGAGTGAGGTACTGGGTTCGATCCTCAGTACCACATAAAAATAAACAAAATAAAGGTATTGTGTCCATGTACAACTAAAAAATATTAAAAAAAAAAAAAAAAGAAAAAAGAAAAAAAAAGGAAGTTTCGGCTGGGTGCCATGATGCACATCTGTAATCCCTGCGACTCAGGTGGATGAGAAAGGAGAAACTCAGATTTGAGGCCAACTCAGCAAGTTGGTGAGGCGTTGAGCAACTTAGTGAGACCCCGTCTCCAACTAAAAAAGAAAAGCTATCAGTGGTAGATACCCCTGGATTCAATCCCCAGTACCAAAAGGAAAAGACAAAAAAAGGGGATTTTCTTAGTAAAATTCCATTCAGATTTTAGTTTTGCCCCGCTGATGCATCAGATAAAGTTATAACTGCAAAACTAATATGACTTTATTGAAATGACTATATTTTCTAAGTTATTTGTAAGGAATATGGTGCTTTTTAAAAATGTTTGTCTAATAACTTCACAATGTCTATTTGAAACAGCTCCACCACTAATTATTCACATTGAGTTTTAAAATGAGTTTATTAAAGAATGTTCTTAAGAAGGCAACAATTTTTGATTTGTCATTAAAAAAAAGGTATGTTTCTTCATGCTGTATAATAAAGGTAATGTAAGAGAATATAGTTATAAGCTTCTTTTTGCTGGAATTCTCTGATAGTACAGTACAGTGTAGTCATTTATGCAATGCTAGAATAAATTAAAAAAAGTCTCTTCTTTGCTTCTCTTCAAAAAGTGATGAATAATAACAGAAGATGGCCTGAAAAAGTCATTTTTTTTTCTATTCATTCTGTAGTATTGGAGCCAGTATCTAGGAAACAGAGAGAAAGAGTAAATTCAAGAAAGAACTTACTTTTAAATCTAAATATTTTAAGAATACTGATTTAAAAAAAAAAAAAAGGGAACTAATGGTGGTGGTACTTTGGGGGCAAGGAGAAGGAGGCTAAGCTGAAGAGGGAAGCTGACAACGGAAGTGCCTTGAAAATGTCAACAATTTTCTTTTTAAAAGACAGAGAAAAAGACAACACTTTGCTCTCCATGTTTATTCTAGAGAGAAAGGCAAGCTGTACTATATTTGGTTCACATAGTTGTTACATAACCACATGTTTTTCAGGTCCTCTGTCTTCCCAGTGAGCAGCAGATCAAAAACTAGCTATTTTTTTTCCCTCTGTTTCTGTATTAGAAACTCAACTTTATTTCAGAAAGCTAACTTTAAGAATAAAATGGACTTACTTTATAGTAGCACCTTATTTATTTGGCATTACTGAAGAACAGCATTTTCTTAATTATTTAAATGTACAGTTACCTGTAAATGCCAAACTATATTTTAATTTGGGTAAAAAAAATATTTCTTTTCTGCTGATATACAGCAAAGGGAATACAATCTAAGCTTCTCATAAGTGCTCACTTTTTTATTGTTGTTGAACGTTACTACACTTTGCTGTGAGGGAAGCTCCTCAGAAGTCACTGTGATAAAATGAGGGTGATTTGCTACTTTTTATCCATTGAAGTTTGGAGAAACAAATAATCTTGCATTTTTAAGCAAGACTAACACATTCTTAGGACCACCAGACAGAAATGCCTGTGAACAAAACACATACCTATATACATGGATTCTTTGATATTAATTCTTCTCAGATGCCTTTTTTACTTTTTTGGTTCTAAGCTATGGTATTACTATGTTGTTACTCTATTAGTCTACCTTCATGCTGTTCAATAGGATAGCCACTGGCTAGCTATAGATGACTATTTACATGTAAATTAACTCAAGTTAGCTAATAAAATTAAAATATGAAGCTGCTTATTTGTGCCAATTACATTTTAAATGCTCAACAGCCAAGTGGGGCTATTATAGAAAATGGAGACACAGAACATCTTCATCATTAGTTCTACTGAGCAGTGCTGGTGTACATCAACTCCTTTTGACAAAGGCCTAGGATTACAAAATTAATTGCCAAATTCCATAGTCAAGTAAAATATGAAAAATTACACATTATCTGAAATGTAGAAACATATTTATCTTGTGATCCAGAAGATAATAAACCAGAAAAATAAAAAAATAATATATATAATATCAAATATATAATAACACTGCTCCTCGAAACAAAAGATCTTAATTATCTGATGACTGTATTAAGAGGTCAACTATGTCCTTGGTTCTTAGAATGATTATTCCTAGTTAACCTGAACAGTACAAGTTAATGTAACATTGCTAGTTTCAGAGATTTTCTGACATCCAGAGGCTATTTTTAAAAAACAGGGCTGAAGGTATTATTTTATGCAGCCATCAGATACCAGGTTGAAGAGAACAGTTAACATGTGTGGAAAACGTTAAATTTACAAATGTATCTATAGTGCATACATGCATTATTATAAAAGGAGGTGATGTTATTGATGTTTTTCTTTGATGCGCTTATGTGGATTCTCTACATTTCTTTTCAGTGATTAGGTACTTCTTTTGAAATCTAAAGTATGTAAAATGAAAATCCCAACCCATAACCCAAGAAATGAGGCTATTACTTTCTACATTTCTGTTTTTTTGCTTCTCAACTACCTGTCTTGTACTGAGTGTGGTGGCACATGCCTGTAATACCAGTGACTTGGGAGGCTGAGACATGAGGATTCCAAGTTTGAGGCTAGTCTCAGCAACTTAGTGAGGCTCTAAGCAATTGAGCAAGACCCTGTCTCAAAAAAATAAAAAGGGTTGGGTATGTGAATCAGTGGTTAAAAACTCCTGGGTTATATCCCTAGTACCAAAATAAAAACAAATACATATATAAAAAAAATAAAAACGCCCCAATTTTTGGAGAGTGCTAGTCTTTTCTACTTAATTTCAGGAACAGTTAGTTGCTTTATTTTTTATTTTTTGAGTGTTGAGATTTATTAATAGTTGGGGGGCACTGACATAACAAAAAATATTTCAAAAAAACCCCCAAACCTATTTTTGATTAACATTAAGCACATGTTAACAAACATCATAAAATGTATGTCCATTTCATGGACAAAAGTTTTCCTTGATAGAATTCATTGAAGACAATATAATTTACTAGTCAGTCTACCTTGATTATGTAAACATTATTCTTCTAAAAATTTGCATACTTGTTTATGCAATTTTTTTTCATTTTTAAAATCTGTTCTTTTTAGATATACATGACAGTAGTATATTTTGACATACATACATGGAGCAGCTAAGTGCTTTAAACACAAATGATTATAAGTATGTACATATTTAAAATACAATTAGCAAAAAGGAAATACGTAATCATAGAACAGAGAGCAGAGATATACAGCTTCTGAAATATTTAAGAATCAGAACAAGTACATAGGTCTGCAGTGGAACATTTACTTGCATAGACAAACAGATAAGAGGAATGGATTTATCATTATAGCTGCAAGGTTCTTAATGTGCTTTAAATAACCAACTTCTAAAATACAAAGTATATGGGTATCTAGCAACATAGAAATCCTAGGACAAATTGTCAACATTAAATAACACATCCTTAAAGAGAAAGGTGGTTTTGAAAACCTGATAATTACTTAAAATTTGCAACTGAAGTGAAGAAGAAAAACTTAATAATTTGTTTCTTTTTCCTTAATCTGTGTAAGTAGTCTGTGTCATGTGAAATGTATACACACACCTAAAATCAGTAAGAGGACTGAGATCTGGAATCCAGAACCTAACTGAGACAGAAGCCAGGTCTTTTAATTGGGAGTTGATTAGTTTGCTATTTTCCCTTATAAACTTTTTGAGTATATGAAGATTGTCTAAAGACTCATAAAAACAAGATTTCAAATAGCAATTAGTTAAACACTTACTTTTACCATCACAGGCTACAATTTTCACTTTATCCACTTTAATAAGTTCTGTCACCTCTCTGAATTCAACATCATTCAATACAAAAGTCCACACATTATCGCAGAATCTGTATGTATTTAGAGAGCCCTTTAAAACAAAACACACAGGGAAGTGTCATTTTTTTTCCCTTCATATTTTTCTCCAAAGCAATTTAAGAGAACTTAGCTACTAAGAACAAAATATGTTTAATGCTTAGCTGCTTAAGATTTTCCTTAATTTTAAACCTATCTATCTAAAAAACAAGTAAATGAAAGGAAAACCTAGATAAATTTGCTAAGAGTTAAAAATCATTTTAATTGGACTATTTCTGGCACTATAAAAAGGTCTGCAAATTACCTGAAATGTAAATAAGTGGTATGAAAATCTACATTTGTATTTCTACTGCCCTCATGTGGCTAAATTATGAAAGTCCATGTGAATTTTTTGGTAAACATTTTTTAAAACCTATTTTACTGTGTATATTAATTCTTCTAATTTGTACAAAAGCAAGGATTTCTTAGAGACACTAAATAAATTTTAATCCTGTGACTTAGCTCATATATGTATCACTGTATTAGCCACTATGAATTCAACATTGTCTTATGCAACTGATACTCTATAAAGTAAAGGTATACCTAAATATTAAAAAAAAAAAAAACAAACAAAAAACATTTCTTATAGAGTGTGGTCAAACTGCAATAGACATCAAACATGCCTGTAATCCCAGCGGCTAGGGAGGCTAAGGCAGGAGAATCATGAGTTCAAAGCAAGCCTCAGCAAAGGCCAGAAGCTAATCAACTGTCTCTAAATAAAATACAAAACAAGGCTGGGGATATGGTTCAGTAGTTGAGTACCCCTGAGTTCAATGCTCAGTACCATAAACAAAACAAAACAAAAATCACCCCCACCCAACCCTGATGTATACAGACATACACACCCATTAAAATTTAGTATGAAACAAGACACTTAAATTCCTAAAATCTTTAGTTCAGGAAAAGTATTAAACATAAAAAATGTTCTTTGAGGTATTATTTTTAATAGCTGGATTCAATTTAAAATGTGTTATGTATGAAGTGAAAATGGTCAATGAAACAGTGATGGCTCTGAGTGAACTAGTTAAGAAATTAAATAAATCTGAATAATCACTGTTACTACACTCTGTTGGAGCTCTGAGATTATAATGATGAGCACTGGTCCCTGCCATCAGTGAGTTTAGCAGGGAGATCATTAAAACAAATATATAGTGTAACAGTGCTATGAAACAGTAAGTTACTGGGTATGATGGGAGCAAAGCAGAGATGCTCAAGAGTATGGAAGACACAGGGCAGAGAAAGTTTCTCACAAAGTAGAGGGTAAGTTGAATCTTGAATGAGTAAGAGCTACTGAGGAGAGGTGGGGAAATGGAAAGAAGATTGACACTTGGAATGAGGTGGGAGATTACAGAAAACAATAGTTTAGGAGGTACTAAGGGAAAGGAGACCATGAAGATCACTTAAATAAAGCCTTTGCTCTATTCCAATTTTGCTTTCTCATTGCTTTGAGGTCAATGAAGGACTTGAAGAGGAATCATATGATTAAATCTTTTTGGCCATGACAAGAATGGGTTGAGGGGAATATAGCTGGAGGCCAGAAGACTAGAAGCCAATGCCTCTTAGAGGCAGCTGAATCAGAGAGGTAAAAGTAGCCTTACTACAGTAGTATCAGGTGGGACCAAAAGAAATGGAGAAATTTTGAAAGGTAGAACTCAACAACTATGGATATGATGGAGGGACATAAATCTATGGTAATTCCCAAGTTTCTGCCTTGAGCAATTCACAGAAAAAGCCAGTTTGGTAGGAAAGTTAAATTTGGAACTAACTGAGTTTGAAACTAACTTATTGATGTTCAGCAAGGGGACATTAAGGGGCAGCAAGAGACAGTAAAGAAGCATGAGCATATCAATTTTACTAAGACCACATGACTAGATGAGATCATTCAAGGACAGTATTTGGAGGTCGTATGTAATACTGAGGAATACCTATTATTGTGATGACCGAAAGAAAACTACAAAGAGATCTGAAAGAAACAGGGTAGGGAATAGAAGAAAGTAAAAATTCTAGGAAGTATAGGTTTCAAAAAAACAAAAACAAAACAAAATAATCAATGGTTATCACAAAGTATGTTATTAAATTTAGGAAAAAAAACTCATCAAGAGCAGTTTCAGTGGGGTGGTAAAAAATGGATGGAAAATCATTTATGACATAATATAAGGTAAAAGTCATCGATGGGTATGGCAGTGCATACCTATAATCCTAGCAACTCGGGAGGGCTGGGGATATAGCTCAGTGGTAAAGAGCCCCTGGGTTTGATCCCCAGTACCAAAAAAAAAAAAAAAAGTAAATGTGACAAAATATATCTAAGTTGGCTGTGTCAATAACTTGAACAAAGCATATTACTAGGATTTAAAATTAATATATGAATACTCATTTTCAAATATAAACAGAATTTTAAATGTAGTGTAGAATGAAAAACTTAGATAATTATATGTTGAAATTTCTATTAGTTGTAATATAAATACACATACTTCCTTTGGTTTAATAAAGTAAAATGTTATAAAACTTGATGGTGAAACAATTTTATTAGGTGCTCTCCTATAATTAGATTAAAATAACACAATTAAGCTAGCATATTAACTAGATAACCGTTGAACCAATAAGTGTTTTAAAAAACTTCAACAGCCAGGAGTGGTGCTGCATGGCTATAATCCCAGCAGCTCAGGAGACTGAGGCAAGAGGATCATAAGTTCAAAGCCCACCTCAGCAACTTAGTGACTCTAAGAAATTTAGCGAGACCCTGTCTCAAAAAATAAAGGGGCTTGGGATGTAGTTCAGTGGTTAATCAATCATCCCTAAGTTCAATCATTGGTACCAACCAAATAAAACCAAAACAAACCAAACAAAAGCCCCCAAAATTTAAAGCATAAGCCAGGTACAGTGATGCATGCCTGTAATCCCAACAACTCAGAAAGCTGGGGCAGGAGGATTGCCAAGTTCAAGCCATCTTCAGCAACTCAGCAGGGCCTTCAGTAACTCAGTGAGACTGTCTCAAAATAAAAAATAAAAAATACTGAGGATGTGGCTCAGTGGTTAAACACCTCCTGTGTTCAATCCCCAGTGCTAAAACAAAACAAAACAAAACAACACAACAACAAAAAACAAACCCATAAGATTAGGTAACATAATGTAATTTTTAAAGAATAATTTGGTGAACTAGAATCCCTAACATGAAATAACCTTTACTGCATAGAATTTTAAATATTTTTCTTTTTCATTGTTTTTGAGAATCAATCTATTTAGTATCTCAAGTATAGTATAAAAACTAAAATATTAAATTCATTCTTTATATTAAAAATATTACATCTATAAAATAATATTTGGCTTTGGTCAAATAATTTTTGCAGTCATTCAGCCAAATTGTACCCTCAATGCATCTCTAATAAATACATTTAAAAAACCACAAAGACACGCATACACAAACGTGTATGTTTTACATATGTAAACGTGCGTGCGCGCGCGCACACACACACACACACACACAAATTAAAATAACATTTTAAAAGTTACCTAATACATGTTCATTAGAGAAACATCAAAGAACAGGGAAAAGGAAACTGTCAGTGTTAAAAGATTACTTTTCTTGACCATTAAATCTTTTAATTTTGCATAATTGCTGATTTTTTTTTTTCTTCCAGTGCTGGGGGATTGAACCCAGGCCTCCCAAGTCCTATCCCCCGCTCTTCATTGCTGTTTGAAGCTCAGTACTATGTTTAAGTGATCATTACCTGTATCTGTGGTCATACAATCCTCACATGCACACAATGACTTTTTAAAAATCCTAGTTATATATACTAGATCAATGTGAATTTTCTCTATGAATAATTAATCCAGTTCAAGTTCATATATTTTGATGTTTTTACTACACACTCAAGGGTTATTTTTCCTATAACATCCTACATAGTGATCTCACTTATTTGGAATTCATATAGGATTTATAACAAAAAAAATTAACATGCTACATAAGATTATTCTTTTAATCGGTTCCTAATCTTCTTGCTAGGCCAGAAACAAAATCATAAATAAAAAAATTTAAATATAATCAAGCAATGTGTTTTTGAAAATTAGATATTACTAATACATTATACCTATTCTCTTTGTTATATACTACACCAAGCTAAACAGAATGTTATTTGTGAATATTCTGGACTTAAAAAAAGAGATTAATTCTGTTGTATCTGAGGAAGGAGGCAGGGGTAAAGGGTAGGACAATGAAACCTGAGTTACAACAGTAGCAGTGCGGGGGCGGGGGGAGAGAAGGAAAGGAAGGCAGGCAGGAAGGAAAATTAAGTCCTGGTAAAGACTGAATAGTTAAATCTTTTAGAAATTGAGAAATTTACAAAATTCCATGAAAGAGAAATATAAGTATCATAATACCTGTAAATTTATCTAAAGAGATCTAAACTAGAAATCTACTCTAATGCAGCTAAAACACCATTTAGTCCTTGTGAATCCTATGGTCTCTGATAAGTTGTCTACCATATTTTCTACATGGGTAAAAGTTTATAGATTAACATGGATCAACTCAGAAATACAGGGTCAGGTTTCAAATGGCAAACTAGGCAGATTTCTACATGTGGTTCTATAAACAAAAACTAACTTTGCCAGAATTATTACTGTTAAATACATTTTATAGTCTCAAAGACATAAAAATGACCCATAGATGCTTTTATATATATCTTTTATTCCAGTTAGTTTTTAGGCATGTAAAATTGATGAAAAGTAAATGCAGATTTCATCTCTTTACCAAAATTTAAGTTAAATGGGTCTTGTCTGTCTTGTTTATCTCTGTATTACCAGTATCTAGAACAATGCCTGGACCTGAACTCAAAATTTTTTTTCTATCATCAGCAAAGACAAAATACCCCCAAATCTTTGGGGTTCTCTTAAATGTAAGGTAGCCCATAAATTCTTTTCATATATTCTAATTCTATATTAGCATTATGTCCTATAACACAATACAAGCATATACATATGTTAACTTTAACAGGATAACCAAACATTATACATTATAATATTTTAGGACTCCACTAATATCATAATGTGGTAAGACTATTTCTGTTCTACCATGCCTTCCAATGGGCAGGATTTTATTATAAAATCATCACAAAATAGAGAATTTGTTCCGCTTTGCATGACTCTTGCAAGTATAAATGATAAATGAGACCAAGCTACCAGAATAAATGGTTATCTACCATTATTTCAGGTTTTTATAAGCCGAGTCATCTAAGAGTAGGTGGGAGGCAACACAAAGTTACTAGGAATAACTGTACAATTTCCTAAAATAGGTGAAGGCCAGAGTTTGAGAAACAACTGAATCGTAGGGATTATTACACTACTTACCCTCAATTTTTAATTTAATTTTTGCAGGCATTTGAAATCTCAGTAATTCTTCAGGGCAGGTACCAAATATCCAGCTGACTTGTGCAACAATGGTAAAAAATCTAAAGACAACTCTCTCTCTCTCCTACATTAAGTGGATAAACTTAGTATAGAGCTGATTTAAAATAATTTAGTTATAACAAAACAAGTTCTAAAACTTGATTAGTCATCTCTTCCTCTTATGATTAATTATCATATAGGGGGTCTCAAAATATCCCTTGATCAGGCTTCTAGATTTAGGAAAATATCCTTACCCTGAAATTGACTCTGTTCCTGACCCTCTGAGCCAATGCTGAATTTATAGCCTTATCAAACTGAAGAAGAACTTGAAGGGCAAGTTGCGGGGTGATCTGTTGAGACTGAGAGAAAATAAAGGTCATAAATCCTTGTAGGGAAGAACATTAAAGACAAAATAACATACAAATTATCACCTAAAATTTAATTAAGGCTATCCAGAGCTTCTGAACTAGAATCCTTTATTCTCATTTACCATAATTGACAATGAAGAAGCAAAGCCTTTTACACTATCATGACAAAATAATTTTGAAAAGGAAACATGCAGTAATTTTACAAAGCCAGAATAGAACTTTGACACACACACAGATTAAATCTTACTGAAGACCATTTAATATCTAAACAAATGGAAATATTTGATGTTTTTAGTTGGGTTGTTTAAATAAGAAAACTTCTAAAATTGAAATATAAATTCAAAATTCCAATTTAAATCTCAAAAGATAATTAAATTACATAAAAAATTAAAACCAAAGAGAATAAGACTTTATTCTAAATAAAAAAGGAGTAAAATCATCAATTTTAATTTTTAACAAAATATTCTGAAATATGTTCAACCACACCATTTCATCATTGTATTTCTGTTCTACTGTCAGTGTAACAAACAGGAATTTAAGGTTGTTCATCTGTCAGTGACATGCTAAATAGTCCAAGTTTTACCTCATATTTCTTTGCCTGGGATAAGGGATATGACAAAAATTATTACAGCTCTAAATGAAACTGAATTGACTTTTCTGTTTCCCACCTGTATGAGCTCATCTAGGCTCTCCTGAAGACTGTTTCCCAAAGTGGTATTTCTGTATAACTGATATGCCATGGCTTATGAAGAAGAAACTGCTTTTTCTTCAGGTTTGCATTGATGTCCTAAAAGTTTAATATAAAATCACTTAAAAAGATCATACTGTAACATTATAAATTACTTATTCAATAGTCTACTTCATATATTCTAATATAAAACCACAGAACTCATAATTACAAATTATAATTTTAGAATTTTAAGGAGTAGTTTTTTTTCTAGTTATTTTTCTATGATTTTGAAATGACATTTACATCCTTTGAATACAGTATAGATATATTCATTTATTAAAATGCGTCTTTATGGTTTTGTTCAAAACTTGGCCTTCTAAATCTAGACTTTTTCATGTACCATCCATTCTACTTGTAATCAAGTTATTGATCTAGACATTCTTCAGTGCACCTTTGCATGCCTGCCTCTTTATTTTCCTGCTTTCTTAAAATTCAATAATTATAGAGTGCCTACCAAGAGAAGGTACTGTGATAGAAACCAGGGACAGAAAGATGAATAAAGACATACTCCCACTCCTCAAATCTTAAACCCTAGAGAGGGTAACAAACACTCTTAGAGAGGGTAATAGGCATACAAAAAGGTTAAATCCAGTATAAAATAAGAACCCTGATAGAGATATACACAGCATACTATGGAGGTTGACTGTTGACTGAGTTGACTCAGAAATTTCCCCATTCAAGCCAGACTTTAGCAGAACAAAGGAGGAAAATCATCATATAATGAGAGGACAGAAAAGCCACAGAAGCATAAAACAGTAAGGTTTGTGGTGAACTATAAACCTTCCCATATTATTAGTGCATAAACACGAACATCAAGTAGGAGGAGATGAGGCTAAAACAGAGGGCACAAGGACTTTCTTTGCAAAAGTGGTACAGGCAGTGAGAATCCCAGAAGTATTTTAGGTAGGAGAGATCAGACAAGTTGGCTCAAGGTGAGATTAGAAACAGATGAGGGATGGGGACTCAAAAAGGGTGGCAGTAGTACAGACTCAATAAGTACTGAATTTCTACTACATGTCAGGTGTAAGATCCCTGACCTTACAGCACTTGCAGTCTACAAATGAACAGGAGATATATATTCAAGGAGTAGTTATCAGATAAAACTCAGCAAAACTAATAGTCAGCCTTCAGTCACATATTTTTTCAGCATTTGATATAATGGATATTTATGTTTTCTTGAGACATTCTTTGACTTTTGGCACACCACTCTGAGTTCTTTTCTCCTACCCACTTCACTGGTTACTACAATTCTTGTTTCCTTTTGCAGATTCCTCCTCAGCTCCCTATTCCACCTACTTAACTGCCCTAGACTCCTTGGTTCTCTATATGCTTTTTAATTTATCTATTTGTTGATGATCCCCACATTTCTATCTCCAGCTAATTTCTTCTCTTGAACTCACATATAAAACTATCTACTTGAAACTGAATAAAAAAGTCAAGTAGATGGCTCAAATTAAATTTTCCAAAAACCAAATCCCTAATACTACCCTTCTAAACTGGCTGTTTGTAGTGTTGCCCATCTCAGCAATTGGTAAACCTAGTCTTCCAGTAAGATAATTCAAAAACCTTACAGTCAACTTCTTTCTCTCTTTTATCATCTTTAATGCTATCACCCTAAGTCACAATACTGTCAAAAAAATTAATGCAATAGTCCAATATGTGGTCTCTTTGTTTCTCTCCCCACCTATGCCATCATCATCAAGTCCATAGCAGCCACACTGAAACTTTAAAACGTGGCAAATTAAATCACTCATCTATTCAAAACCACCAATAGCAGTAAAAACCACCATGTCCTTCCTATAGTTTGCATGGTCTATGTGATATGCCCCCTTCACTACCCTCCTGCCCTTCTTCTACTCACCCCCTCTCACTCTGCTCTGGTCATACTGGTCCCTGCTGTTCTTTGACAAGGCAAGCAGTTCTTGCTTGAAGGCCTTTGCCCTGGCTGTTCTTTGGGTTGTGAATTTTCTTCCCAGACATCTATGTAGTTCACTCCTACAACTTATTCAGATTGGTGTTCCAATGTCACCTAATTAGAAAGGCCTTCCGTGATCAAGGAATTTCCTTCCTTCCTTCTTGTACTGCTTTATTTGTAATCATGTCAATAACTGAAGCTGACATACATATACTTATTCTGTCTCCATTTAGTATACTGGATGATCCATGAAGGTAGGGACTTTATATATTTACCACTTAGAACAATGTATTTAGTATGTACTAAAAAGTATTTGAGTGAATAATGGTGGCATGTCAAAGTATTAATATCAAATATCAGAAATTTATCCAAAGTACTAATATCAAATATCAGAAATTTATCTAAGGGCCTCACACATGCTACTAAGGAAACTAAAGTGGTGAAAATTTTGACACTCTTACATCCACATCTTCCTACCTACCAACATCTGAACTTATATTCTTTGTGTCCCTGTCTGGTCTGTCATTAGTTACCTAAATTCAACCCTTTTACTTTTGCATCAGTTCCTATCCTTTTAATACACTTGAGAATATTGTTCTAATAATTCAGTTGTTCTTTGTTTCCCTCACTACCAACATTCTTTCTATGTTCATTTTCATCAGCAAATAAACTGTCTTGGGGGAAAATAAAAAACCCAAACCAAACAAACCTAACTTACTTCCCCTGCCAGTTACTCTATTTCTCTACTTCCCCTTTACTGGAAAACTCCTTAAAATTGTCTGTACTCACTAACTCCCATTTCTTTTATTCTCCTTTTCTCCTCAGTTCACAGCCAGTAGGCTTTTGCCTCTGGCATTCTAATGAAACAGATGGTGAAGGTTATCACTGGCATTGCTAATCCTCAATCCTCACAGAATTAGAGCATTTGACACAGCTGATTACTCCCTCCTTGATATTAAAGGACCTTTGTTCCGCTTCTGGGACACCAGTTTATGGATTGTCATGTTAACTCACTGGTTTACCCTTCTTGTTTGTTGGTTGATCCTCTTCTCTCTGAATTTTTAATGTGACAAGACACAATTTTCCATTTCTGCTTACTATCTACACCTATTCCTTAGTAATATCTTTTGTTTTTATGGTTTTAAATACCACTTCTGATCATTCCCAAACATACCTACCAGCATAAAAACTTCTCACCAGTGGATTTAGGTGCATACTCAACACATCTACTTGTCTTTCCCATCTCATAACTCCTTACTTTTATGGTCTTAGACAAAACCTGTGAAATGTTCCATATCCAAATCCTCAAAAATCCACGAAGCTTTATCTTAAAAATGCATTAAAAAATCAAACCATTTCTTACCATCTCCACTATTATCACCCTGATCTGAGCCACTATTATAGTCATTTGGATCTCTGATTCCCTGCACTCTGATGTTTTAAAAATACCAGTTAGAATATCTCTTTTCTTTTTTTACATATATATTTATTTTAGTTGTAAATGGACCTTTATTTTATTTATATGTGGTGCTGAAACTCGAACCCAGGGCCTCACACATGCTAGGCAAGTGCTCTACCACTGATCCACAACCCCAGCCCCACAATGTCTCTTTTCTATTAAAGACCTCCCACAGCTTCCAAGGGCCCTTACAATAATTCGGTTATCTATTATCTCCCTGTCTTTATCAACTATTCATCTTCACTTTGTTTATCCCTCCCCAAACAATAGCTTCATTTCAATTCCTTGAGCATGACAGGTATGTTCCTGAAAGCATCTTTGATGGCTGTTCTTTCTGCCTAGAATACTCTTCCCCACATAGACACTTGGCCAATTCTCTCCAAACCCCTCGACTTTTCTCAAAAAGCACCTACTCAATAAGGCCGAAACTGACCATCATACTTAAAAGACTAATTCCCACAGGCATTCTAGAACTTCCCCCAGGCCCTTTCTTGCTCAATTTTCATGACCTTCTGAAAGTTTAAATTAATATTACTCAATGCATATTCACTTTCTGCATCCAACGGTATGTAAACTTCATCAGGGCACAGATTGTTTTGTTCACTGAAGTAAACTGGGCATCTTGAACAGTATCTCACATATTATGGGAGCCAAATAAAATATATGTTCAATAAATAAAAGAAAGTAAACTTCAGTAAATATAACGTGTGAAGGGAAAAAGTCCCAAAAGGAGATAAAAATTTACAAACTATGAGTACAGAATTTGTGTCACACCCCATTTTATGGCTGAGAATTAACTAGAAAACAATTATCAAGTGTTTAAGCATTTGTTACATTATTTGTTTTAATGATCTTAGATTCTAAAAATTCCTAGTGTTCAAATCCTTGAAATGTGGTATGAGCTACAGAAATTTAGTACTCCCTTCTCATTTTGTAGTTTAGAAAATTAGAAGTCTTCAAATTCGAGCAATCAGTTTGAGACCTTCTTGACTAAACCATCCAGTTAAAATTGGTTCCTTTGTCAGAGTTCGCAAGAGGAAAGTTGGAAGGCAGACCTCACGCGACGAAACACAGTAAGGAGACTCTTAAAGAATGCTTCTCGAAATTCGGCAAAACCCACACGCCGCTGACCTGGACGCTTTAAGACTTAACTCAGTCGGCTAAAAATAGGGTGCTGAGCTGACCACCACCCCAGGTCCGTTTAGCTGGCATCAAGGTGGGGTGGCGTGCCGCCGCCTCTCCCTCTTCTCTGGCACCAGCCGCGGAGTTAGTAAGGAGCCGCTCCGGGCCCCGGGAACCACGAACCCTCCAAGTGACCCTTGGAGACCACCCAACCAACCGTAGCCTGTTGTGGGGGCGACAGAGGGCGCGGCTCAGGCTTCCCGCGCTAACCCAACCCAGCCCACCCACTACCTGCGGGCAAGGCGCTTCCAGCTGGGGAACGCACAGAAGCGGCGCCGCCAGAAGCCTGGCTGGAGGTGCCCACCGCGCCGACCAGCTCTTCAGACGCCGCAGAAACCGCAGAGCTGGGCCGACGACCCGGAAGCGATCGCGGAAACGGAAGTGACATCGGGCGCTAGGGACCGCCCACCCCGGCTCAGCGCGCCGCTCAAACTTTGTGAAATGATGGGAGTACTGAGATTAGGGCTGGGCTTTCAAACCCTGCAGCGGCGGTGAATCTACCATTTGAGCAGTTCACCAGGTGTACTAATTCGTTCATAAGATAATTTTTAAAGAAGAATCTCCACTATTAGATGCGATATTTAAAAAATGTAGGGCACTTCCATTTTATGTCTGGGTTATGTTCAGTGTAATACTGTTGAAGACTTTGAAATACTAAATTGGAGACTAATTCTGAAGATTATATCAGGGCGTCTTTTAACCATTCAATATAGGGCGGCAATTAATCTAAACCGGCAAGATTTTAGTTTGTGATTAAGAGTTTTAATTTGGGAGACACTATTTAAAATTTGTGACTAATATGCATGTCAAATACTCCAAAATTTCAAGTCCGCGTAATAATACCAAATTCCTTTAGGTGTCCATCAGGGTGTATCAAATCCTAATTGCATTAAGCTTAGCAGTTATGTGCAGAGCAAATTGCCACTAAGTGGTTGAGTTGATGAAGGAGATAAAGTTCAAAAACAAGCGCGACAAACTGGAACCTCTGAACAGGTTTATTATTATTTTTATTTATGCCATTTTCATTCCCAGAACAAAGCTGTTCTGTCTCATCTTTTTATTCCCTATTAATTAAAGTAATTCTAAATGATCAAACGCAAAATTTAATTATAGTTTAAATGTTAAAGCTGGTTGAATTTTTCACTCCCAAAAGAATAGGAAGTACCCAGACTACATAAAGAGTATCTGAAAATTAGATATTTAAGTGAAAAAAAGGTAGCATAATGAAAGAGAAAAACAAATGCAATCATTCCAATTAATTTATTTAAATTCATGCATGTTGCAAAAATATGTGCAACAGATCAGGACACAAGTTGTTGTACTCCTAACAAGTCAAAGGAAAAAAAATATTACATCTTCTTAGCAAATCACGACCAACTGAGTTATTTCTCACCTGAAACACATCAACAATTTGCACATACACCTCAGAACTGAATTTCTCACACTGTGAAATGACAGTACTAAGCTAGTCAACATCATCCTGGGCTGGGGATAAGCTCATTGGTAGTGTGCTCTTCCAGCATGCACAAGCCCTGGGTTCAAACCCCAGCACCACCACCACAAAAAAAAAAAAAAAAAAAAAAAAAGAGATCATGATCTTAATAGTGAAAAGGTCACATTAAATTGTGAACTTGTGGTAATTAAAAATATTTTTGAACTATATCAAAGTCAATTAGTATCTAACAAACTGAATCATTCCAATGAATATAATGAGTGCCCCAAGGACTTTGCAAATCAGTGACTCTGAAACACCATTACTTACTAGCTAAGTTTATGTAAACAATTAAGCAACTGTTAAGTCCATATTCAAAAAGTGCAGAGTAGCAGCTGGTAATTATTTTTCAAGTTCCTTCTTTGTCAAACTGTGAAAATGCAGAAAAATACTGATGCAAATATTTTAATCATTTGTAGAATGTCTTGTAAGATAGTTATCTGAAGCATAAAGGCATGTCACACTCTAGTTATGTGAAAGCAATGAACTCTTTTGATTTTCACCTGGTGCTTAATTTGTTGTTCATTTTTCATTTAGTTCTCAAAAAAATATATAATTGCAACAAAGCTGTCCTTTCAAATTTTAGTCACTCCTTGCTATTCAACAAACTATTTTCAATTACCATTTAGGACTTTAAAGAAGTTACATTACTAGGCCTCCCCAGTGATCTGATTTTAAATTCATTCAGAATCTCAGGAAGGGGAGTTCCCCCAGGTAATTCTTTTGTACTAATTTAGAATATCCAGTAGATAGTACCTCACTTTTCTCCCCAGTTAGCCTTCTCATGCAACTAAGTTCTCCACACTTTCTCCTAGCAACTCAAACTGCACCATTCCCATTCCCTATGACAAGATAAACTCTTCTGGGATAGAACTGTGGCTCAGTGGTAGAGCGCTTGCCTAACATGTCTGAGGCACCGGGTTCGATCCTCAGCACTACATAAAATAAATAAATAAAATAAAGTTAAAAAAATTAGGAAAAAAACCTCTCCTATTGCAAAACAGGCCTTTTAAGTACATTAATTCATTTACTTCATTCCTGAGATTTATTTGTAATCCATTTTTCAAGTACATGGGGAAAAAGGCATGAAAACAAAATGGAATGGTGTAGCCAATCTCTAGTGTCATCCTATCTCGGCCTGCAATCTGATTGAGCAATGTTAACAATTTTCTATTTAGCATACAGGAAAGGGAAGGCTGAAGGTACTGTGTCATCCTACATACAATATTACTAACCTCATCAAGAAACTGGCTTGTTGTACTAGTTAAGTTCTAATGCTAATTTAACTATCAACTGAAGAAATTTAAAAAGCCACTTTTACATTAAATCAAACACATTTCCAAATTCTCTGAGCACTCATATAAACAGCTAATACTGTTTAATAAAGAAGTCTATTAAGAGACAAACTCTTTACCTTTTTTAATTCTGGAATTGCAGTTGATGAAATTCTAGCTATATTTATTTGTTAATCAGATTTCAGTATTCAGTGCAGTGTGATGTCCCTTATGGAAAACTAAGGTTTATCAAATTTAAAACCAGAAATAATGGTTCTAAACTTTAATTTGAGCACTCTACTTACTAAGCCAGGATTCAAACTTGCTTCTATATGAAAAGAAAAAGCAGAGGAAAATATGAATTCTATTTGTAGGTTTTACCAGCTTTATCCTCCTTCAATCCAGTCTTGTTCATTCATTGTGCATAGCCCATAGGTTTTCTGCTGGATACAAATAATCAGCTGCCATATATATAGTACTTTCCTTAGAAGAGACACATTCAATGGCATCTCCGATAACAGCTAAATCTTTATTCCTTTATAAAGGTTTCCCTTCTTTTCAATAACACTGGTAGACTCTATTAGAATCCTATTTCATTTCTCCTCCTAACCCCTTGAGTTAGACTATTAAAAGCTTAAATGTAGGGTTGGTATCATGTCTCTCCTTGGTGCTTGCTTAGTACTATAATCAAAGAAGAATAGAGGATCAAATTACCTCATACTTTTTTAAGAGAAACTTTTGGTTAAAAAGGTGTACTTAGAGCCAAAGCCAGTGACAGAATATTCAAACCAGTTAAGTTAGTTCCATGACCTTGGCAGAAAGTTAATAAATTATAAGTACTTTCACATCAATCAGCAATGGAAATTAAAATCAAATATGGAAAAATGTCATTGTTCTTTCTGAATTTCAATATTCTGACAGCAAATAGGCTACTTCTGTTGTTAAAAAAAAATTGAAACAGACCATTTTGCAACAATATATATTTAGGAACAATTTCTGCAAAAATAAGTTAATAAACACAATAAAAGAATTGAGTGAAAATTATTATGTATTTTTGAAACTGAAGAGCCAAATACTTAATGTGGTGCAAAACCATCTATTAAAACAAAAAAACAAAAAACAAAACAAAAAAAAAAAACAAAAAAACAACCATCTATTACAAAGCCCAGTCCACTTTGAGACACACAGATGAAAGACTACTTAAAATTGTCTACAAGTGTTATCTAACCACAATTAAATCCAACATCTTTATTCATAATCCCCAAATTCTGAAGGAATGCCTGAATAGTTATTGTCAGTTTATTTCTTCAATACAAAGTGTTTCTAAGATTTCAGCAAGAATAATGGTTTTGGCTTAATTCATTGTAATGACATTAATAAAGGATCTGTCTAGAGCTGCTGGATCCCAGTCAAAAGGCTGTTGAAGAATGCTTCATCCAAGGAATCCTCTAGCATCTCCCATAACTGGACTTAAGTCAGCATGCCAAGTTTAGGACTGATGAGGACAAAAAGTAAAGGAAAATCCCCTTTTATAGCAGACACTTTATATTAAAAAAAATGACAATGGTAAAGCCATGATTAGTAAAGAAGAGAATAAATCTTAAAAAGCTAAGCACAAATCAACTTCAATTTTGCTACTCTACCCTTCTCTTTTTGTAAAATAGCTTACAGGACATGCTGGACAGCATGACCTTTAAATATGGAGAATATTAAATTTACTAAGTATATGTCACTCAAGTTTATGAAAATTCTGGACAAACCTGTTGTTTTAGAATGATTCTGTGGTTAATTAAGCTCTGTTTGGAGGCACAAATACAATTTATTTCAATATAATAGTACTTACCAAATGAAACAAGGAGTTTACATACTTATCAAATATTTCATCCCAAACAGCGCAATATAATGATGCTCTAAGACATACAAAATTAACTTAATTTACAGTATTATTGTCTATTATTGTCAAACTCGATTCAACAGAAACTTGAAAGTACATCATACTTGACTAGGTCAAACTACTACTGAGTTCAAATAATTGACATGGAAGTATTTTGGTAAAGTGCCCACAGTGAGAGCAGTTTAAAAAGCAGCCCCTGTTTCTACAGAAATTGTGACAGTGAATACTCATCACATTCTCTGCAATATTACAAAGCACTCACATGAATTCTGGGGAGTGATACCCTGGACACACAGCTTATTTCACATTAGTGAACAAATCCAAAAATTTTTATAACAATTCTGACTTTGGGCCAGAAAATAAAATATCCCATATTTACATATGTACAAACCCCAACTTCTAACCTATTAGTTCTAAAAATGGCTTTTTGACTTGTTTTCAGAGGAAAAAGTGTACAATGCACTTGTATTTGTGCTTCTGAATTAAGGAACAATATACATTAAGTGGAAAAAAAAAAGCTTGGGATGGTACTATCTACTTAAATTATGTACATGATCTTTGGATATTTGAGAGAATCAGTTTAACTGACCCTTGCCTTAGAGCAACTTAATTTTCTAAAGTTACCCAGGAAATGTATTCAACCATTTACAAAATCAAAACATCTAATGTGTACTTTATAAAATCATGATCTTATTTACCTGCCTATTCTTCTACAAGATAGGTATACATTAAAAAATTTTGCTCAAAAACATAAAAATATATATTATTTCTTTGACATTTAGGCATATAAATATTTTACTGAAGATGCATCATCACTCAATAAACAAATGCAAAAACTGCTTTATAAAGTGTAGTTCTCTGCTAATTAGCAATATAAAATACAAAATGATTACAATATAATTAACCATTAAAGAGCTAAATTCGAGAGATTTGCAAACCAATACAGCAGTGAATAGCCCCTTGTACAAAAGTCCATTAAGAAAAAGTCAATTTTGTAACAGATTACATAAAAATGCAAGCCAATAAATGCATTATAAATGCAAAAGAGAGCATTGCTTCATCAGCACATTCTTCAGTCTTGTTTGAACTAGATGCCAAACTTACTGTTCACTTTTCGGTTCATCTTGTTTTCCATTAAGTTCTTGATCAACTCTGTTCAACAAAATATACAGAAAATGAGGTACCAGTAACTAAACAAACCTTTCTAAAAACAGTAACTACTTTTAACATAGAATATTATTCTGTTAAAAAAAACCAACAACAAAGCTGTGCAAAGAAGCAGACACAGAAAAAGATTACCAAACATTATTTCCCCAACCAGAAAAGAGAATTTTTAAAAGACAGGACACTGGCAAGAAACATGACTACAGTTTCTTTAAAGACTATAAAATACTTTACATACAAACTCATAAACTTCCTTAAAAGTTCATGACATAGTATGGCTGCAGCAGGGATTCAAGGGCTAAGAGACTGGCAACATGAAAAATAACCCCCTCAAAAAAGATTTTATTTACTGAAATATGAAGGGAGATGGGGGTTTAGCTCAGTGGTGGAGTGCTTGCCTAGCATGCCTGACGTCATGGATTCACAAAGAAATATTAAAGTGTCACTAAAGCCACTAAATCATCATTAAATGATTATATGATCTTAAGTTCAGCAAAAAATGCATGCTTATTGAAACCTAATCATTCTCCAAAATTTATTGGTACACTTAGTGAATGTCTTTCACTTATGCTGATAATAAGAAACTGTTAAGAATTTAAAACCAAGAAATACCTAAATGTACATTAAAAAAAAATCTCTAAATTAGAGATTAGTGGTTGTTGAACAGAGGCAGTATAAATATTTAGGCACATGGAAATTTGAAGGATTACATAATTATTGCATAATTATAGACAACCCTTTAAAGACAATATACAACAGTCTATTACTCTCATACATGTAGTAATTTGAATAACTTATGTGGGGACATTTAAAATAATCTGGTATGATGCAGGAAGAGATTATCATACTTGTTTCCAGCACTATGATCATTAGGACCATTACTATGATCACCTGAATATTAGTGAATCAGATCTAAAAGCTCTGGCCTGGCTGGGTTTGGTGGTACATGCCTATAAACCTACAGACTTGGGAGTCTGAAGCAGGAGGATCCCAAGTTTGAAGCCAGCCTCTGCAACTTAGCCAGATCCTGTCTCAGAAATAAAAATGGGTTGGGGGTGTAGCTCTGTACCAGTACCAAACAAATAAAAAGCTGTGGTCTGTTGTAAAACTGGATTAACATTTTAAAATATTCTTTATAAATATTTGAAAGATCTGATAATCATAATTATTTTATTTTTAAGCTGTTGAAACAGTTTTACAATCCCTAGCTACCTGGCCACACTGGCATGGAGTTATTTGAAAGAAACATCTGAGACATTTAAAACTGCTGTACTTCAATACTCACAATACTCAATACCCTTTTAAACACCAATACTTAACATGGAGATATTACCTTACATAAGGTCTCATACCTAGCTATTATTTTGACTTTAAGAACAATTTTCTGTATTAAAATTGAATTTTATTATTCTCAAACTGATAATGATTTATTATTTTTTAAGGCTAAAGAAACTCTGTATAAAAATTAAGTTACTTAAGATATATGTAATATTATTATTTAAGGTTAGACACAAAGGTGAAAAACAAAATCAAAATAATAGTAATAGATTTCAAACAATGCATTTAAATAAAAAAGTATGAGTCTTATTTTTTCTTCTGCTACTGAAACTACGTGACAGTTGATTAAACACTAAAAACTTTAAAAAAGATATCATACAGCACATTTCATCAACAAAAGCAATTCATTTTAAAATCCAGGAAGTAGCTGGCTTCAAAACATTCTACGATTATAGATTTTATTTTAAATTCCAGCCACTTGTCCGGCAAATGCAAAGCAATGCTTAAGAAAGGAATGAGAAATCAGCATGATATATAAACACTGCCCACACTCTTGCAAAGTGTGGTAGAGAAATATAAACCTATGACTCTATCACATGGTCAACTGAATTCTCACCAAAAGAATGGAAATATATTCAAAATTAAGAATGTTCTAGTATGTTACTTATAGCTGGATCCAGTTTAGCTTGTCAAAATGATTAATACATATATGATAACCTCTCATCTTAATTCTGAAGATTTATTAAACCATGTTTTGCTAATGTAAATATTTTAAAAAAATCTATAAACAAATTAGATCCAAATTAGATCTAATTAGATCTAACAAATTAGATCCAAAATCTACTTTTCTAAACCACTTTATAAAGTGGTAACTATTTTATACCTTGCCTTTTCATCTTCTATGCCAAGATATTAACAGATAACAGTTTGTTATGCTCAAAGCAAAAGTATTCAAAATTAAATTTAAAATGGAAAGCAAAGTGTTTAACTGTTAAATGGTACATTGAACTTTTAGGTATTTTACCACATGTACAATTTGACTGGTTAGCAGGCTATTTAATTTAAGCATACAAGGAAATCAATGTTGGTTAGCTAAAGAGTATTTGCATTGCAAATATAATCAACCCCAAGAAACAAATTTGATTACTTAAGAAAGTTTGCATACATATTTCAAAGCACTAAGATTTAAAGAAAGGAATGAAACAGATAATCTTAAATAGCATTCTCAGTAATTTCTGTGGTTTCACCAATAGTGTTCAGATCAGTAACAAAAGAAGAGGGGCTTTAATTACTAACTGGCATTATATTTGGTATTAAAACAGGGTGAACCCAATCATATTCAATTTTAGGACTCTGGATTTTCTATATTTGGATGTTGGGATGTATTTATATTTACAAGTGCTATTATCTTTCTCTACAAGCTAACCAACCAATAAAGAAGAGTTAGTCTGTGCAATGCAAATGGACTAGTCTAGATGCAACCCAGTCAAGGTGTGCATATACCTTTTTTGTTTCTTTTTAAACTTTTCTTCTTCATACCTTAGTAAGGAAGAGTTACTTCAGTAAATACACATTATGAGATTAACAAAAACTTAAACAAACAAAACAGACTAAAAATGAAATCATATTAAGTCTCCAGGAAAGACTAAAAATATTGAACATATTATGTAGAAGGTAAAAATTAACTTAATAAATAAATAAATAAAAAGACCAAACCTCAGATTAGACTTATACCAATTCTTTTTAGAAGCTAGATGGAAATAAGTGAATCTGGTAAACAGAACAAATTCCAGTCACTGATAAGTATTAGGGTTAGGCTGATATAATTAATATTTTATTTTTTATTTAGCAATGTGATTTTTCAAATGCTATGATGAGTTTACTCAAATTTTCAGAGCAACAATTACTCAATTTTCAGGGAATGTTCTTTAGTACTAACCTATCAGGAAATCATCTCTTAGATTGTAACCAGTCTTTAAAAAGCTGTTATGAAATATGTGTAGTAAGAAATATTGAAAAATATTATCTTACACATCAAAATATAAAGATCCAATACAATTAAAGGAATAAAACAAAACATACTGTTTTATGCATTCTGGTATGCCAACATATTCCATGGGAACAAGTTCCGCTAGTTCTGCCAAATTAAAGACGTATCTAATTTTTTGGCTGAATTTCGAGCTATGAAAAAAAATAAAAACAATTACCTCAATATTTCTGACTATGAGTACTGACAAGAAATTTAAATAAGGAATTTTTTTCTACATGAATAAAACTACCTAATAAATGGTCTTGTAACAGCCAGGAGTGTTCTGATAAACCAAGAGGGATGAACAATAATTAGGGATTTTAGGTTTTTCCGTAACCTAGAAAAAAGGAAAAGAAAATTATAAATTTTCTACAAATTATAATGCTTTTAAAGACATGTGCCAGTTTATACAAAATAACTGAAAAATGAGAACCCAAAAGTTCTCATTTATGTATTAATACTTTTAAAGACAAAACATTCTTGAACTATGATGGCTCCCTTCTACTGCTATGAAAAAAAAATTATTTCATTTGGCCAAATTTATGTATATATATATAGTATAAAATGTTATTAAGTGTCTCCTAACATTCATTCACTGGTCTTTAGAACTTGTCAAACAGGGAAAGACTAATATAGAACATAAAAAGCAAACTATTTTTCTTTTTCAAGACTAGGGAGAAATTGGTACTAATTTCTTCAATACCATGAAAGACTCTGTGCAGGCAGAAGTGGGAGGAGAGATAACTAAAGGAACACCACGAATCACATCTAATGTGTACACTTATTGTGACTAAAAATTAAAGACATTATACAAGACCTCTTTAAACAACCAAATTAAAAATGTTTATTTATCGGGCTGGGATTGTGGCTCAGTGGTAGAGCGCTTGCCTCGCACAGATGGGACCCAGGTTCGATCCTCAGCCCCACATAAAAATAAAGGCATTGTGTTGTGTCCATCTACACCTAAAAAAATAAATATTTAATTAAAAAATGTTTATCATGCATATTTCACACATAAAGTGATCATCAAATACATATATATTTATTTAATTACCAGTGTGAACCAATGCCAAATTTAGGTACCTATTAATGGATCTGAGTTGATTAAACTAACTTGAATTAACCATAGCAAGTTAAACCAATTGGAAGATTCAAGTTCCTTCATTAGCACAGACAACTAATTCCTGAGATAATATACTCTACGTATATTTTGGAGTTTGTTCCAAAGAAAAATGAGAGCTAAACTAGTACCTTTAAGGAACATAAAACATACTAAGAAGTATAAATAAGGAAACACTCAAAATTTAACAGGAAAAGAACTAGGTTCTCCATCTTTTCCCAAGACGTAAATTGTAGTAAAGTGTTTTAAATGGTATGAGGGATAATAAAGTGCAATCTTAGCAGTTTGTTTAAAGAATTATTCTTTATGGCACAGATCAAGATTAGTTTACTACATGATATTGGGAAATACTGTCTTTAGAAAATAGAGACCTATTATGAAATTAACACTTAATAAGTGGCTATAGTATTTTTTTTTTTAAACTCTGATACCAAGGATTGAACCCAGAGGTGCTTAAACACGGAGCCACATCTAGCCACTTTTATTTTTTTTATTTTGAGACAGGACCTCACTAAGTTTGCTGAGGCTAGCTTTGAACTTGTAATCCTCCTGCATCAGCCTTCTAAACTGCTGGGATTACAGGCATGTGCCACTGCACCCAGCAAGAAACAGTATTTTTAAGTGAGAATCAAATATAAAACTTAACTGAATAAAGCCATCTGTAAAAATTATTCAGTTTTTGTTACCTTCTATCAATTTGCTGATAACATTTTCTGAGCCATCCCAGACTGGGCATTTTTCTTCGAGTTGTTGCACCATTTAAATAAACTATCATGTAGTTTTCTGCTACTAATAGCTCCAAAGTGCCAATAACATACCTGCAAAAATAAATTAAGTTTAACTCTTAAATATCACTGTGTAAAACTGAACTAGGTTCTACAAATTATACAATTCCCTTCTCTCCCACTTGATGAGGACACAATTAAAAATTTAAAATTGCATTAGCTGGCATTATAATTACTTAAAACCAAGTTATTTTTTAGATATAAATATTGAAATATTTATAGATTAAATGACATGATGTTTGGGATTTGTTTCAAAATTGTACAGTGGGGAAAGAATTAGGAATGAAGTCTAAATTGGTAATTGCTGAAGTGGGTGACTTATATATGAAGATCTGATATACTTTTCTGTATATGATTTAAAATTTTTCACAAATACATTTTAAAAACTGCACCCAGAATAATCTCAGAAATAGAACAACTCTTTGGAAATGTAAGAAGTGAGTCAGCTCATTACATTAGGCTTCTATGGGTAAATGTAATTTAGCCATGATTCTAAGATGAAAGTCACTTTTTTATATTTATATGTCCTCAGATGTATATAAAGAAGTTGGAAGAGATATATGAGATATACCTTCTAATTTAAAAAATGCCAATCTTTTTGTTGAGTTGGAAAACTATAGTTTCATAATTCCAAAGAGCAATGACTTAAAAGAGTCAGAAAAGGGATTATTTATATAATTTTTACATAGCTTAAGTTAACTTCCTTAAACTAGAGATCCATTTAGCTCAGAATTCTGTCTAAACATTTTAAGATATACTTACTTAAAGAGATTGTCCATCAGGTATCTATAGTTAGGTTGACCACTTTCAGGCATAAAACAGACAGCAAACACAACAATGGCATTTAATCCGTCTCCATAATATCCTGAAAAAGAAATCAAAGACAAAATCACTAGCATGATTTTACTCTTAAGATTTTTTTTAGAGGACATCAGTATGATTGATAGAAAATAATCAATTAGCACAATTAAAGAGCCATGTTTAGCAAATAGACAAATAACATGATATAATCCAAAAAGACACAACATCTGAAATAAACATTTTATGCAACTTAACAGTTAAAGTGGGTGTTTTCTAAAAGTTAGTTTTATTTTCAACAATGCCTAATGTTTTGTAGAATTGAGGAGATCAGAACCAAGAAAGAATTATATCTCTGACATAATTCTCAGTGGAAAAAAAAGGTACTAATGTGTTTCAACTGCAATATTTAGATATTAAGCTGTATTCAGTAACAATATTTTTGCTTTAACCATTTCTATTGTTTCTTAATATGAACTGAAAAGACTGAACATTTCAAGAACATTAGAATCTTCACTAACTTTCCTAATTCCTCAATTACAAAACACATTAAGTGTAATTTTCCAATATAATTATTTTCCTGTATAAAAAATAAAGTGCTATTTTTGAAAGATATTAGGTTTAAATCATAAGGCAGGTCTCACAACTTTATTTCTACCAATGAGCTGAATTAATGCATGTTGGACTTCCTGATTCAGATTATCCTGTTTCCTTCATCTGAATAAGATTAAATTAGGCAGAAGAATATTACTGCAAATATTCAAGTGATTTGCTTTCAGATGAATGAAGATTGTAGAAATAAGCAGGGGAATGCATTTGGCAGAAAGTAAATCAAGCAGAAATGATTCTATGTAGAAAATGAAATCAGCTTGTATGCCTCTGTCCAGTGTTAGGAGGATTTAAAGAAACAAGACGTGCTCTATAGAATGATTTGCATTCTGACTTTCTGGCACTATTTACACAGTACCCAGGTTAACTTCTATATATGGTACAGTCAGACTGACAGGAACTTGTACTTTCCTAGCTGTCCCATTTGACTAGAAAATCTCCTAAGGGAAGGAACTAAACTTTATTATTTTTGAATACCCCATAAATATGCAACATGGATGCTCTACAAAATTATAGAATGAGCTAGTTCTCTAGTAAAGCCAAATGGTTTGTTAAGGGCTTTAAGGTAAATTAGGAGTTACAGTTTACTAATATCAATCCAAGTTTTACTAATATCCAAGAAAAAATTTGTATAAGAATGTTCACCAACAGTCATATTCATAAGCAGTCTTATTCATAGTCCAAACTGGAAGTGATACACATGACTATCAAAATGAAAATGGATAAATAAATGTAATTCATTTATGCAATGGGCTAGTATTTGGCCATATAAAAGAATAAACTATAGCCAGGCATGGTGGTGAATGCCTGTATTCTTAGCTACGAGGAAGACTGAGACAGGAAGATTTCAATTCCAGGCCATACTGGGCAATTTAGTGAAATTGTAAGTGTCTCAAAATAAAAAATAAAAAGGGCAAGGGATGTAATTAAGTGGTATAACATCCCTGTATTCAATACCTGGTAGTGGGGATAAAAAAGATGTGTGCAAGAACATGAAGGAATCTTAAAAACATGCTGAAGAAGAGTGGTAAACAAGAATGCATACTATGATTTTGCATAAAATTCTAGAATAGGCAAAACTAATCTCAGGGGTAGACATTAGAGTAGTGGTTACCAGAGAGGGGGAATTCATTGGAAAGGGTTATTAAGAGAATTTTATGGGGCAATGAAAATGTTCTATATGTTCAGGAGTGGGCATATGTGATTATGTAAGTATTTGTCAAAACTCATTGAACCATATATACTTAAGATCACAGCATTTTATTCTACATAAATTATAAATGCATACAAAGGGGAGAATTAATAAACTCCCTGTTTTAGGTGGTATAGAGATAGGGGCAGATGGGAAATAGTTTTCACTGCATTTATTTTGGTACTTTTTGAACTTACTATATGCATATATTAATAATTTTTAAAAATTAATTCATTTTGTTACACATGATAGCACAATGCTATAAATTATAGTTCATATTACACATATAGAGCACAATTTTTTATCTCTCTGGTTGCATATAAAATATGTTCACACCATTTGTGTCTTCATACATGTAGTTAGGGTAATGATATCCATCTCATTCCACCATCTTTTTTACCCTCATGCCTTCTCTCTTCCCCTCCCACCCCTCTGCCCTCTCTAGAATTTGTCTATTTCTCCCATGCTCCCCCTCTCAACCCCACTATGACTCAGCCTCCCTATATCAGAGAAAACATTCGGCACTTGGTTTTTTGGTTAACAATTTTTAAATGTAGGTTTTATCCTTTTACTTCAAACCTGTTATGTTCCTAAAACAATATGAGAAATATTTATTATGTTTTCAAAGTTATGCAAGATCTCTGGGGATATTTTCTGAAAGCATACAGAGTTCTGATGTTGCATTAAATAAATCTGAACAAACTTCAGTAACTTTTACCTCCATGACTGATAACTTTTTTATAGGGCTCAATTGCCTTCATATCAACCCTGTGGTCCTGTTCTCCAATCCTGAACATACGCCAGCGTCGTCCATCTTCTTTTTCTTCTGCTGCTGAATATTCAGTGATTGAGCCTTTCCTAATTACTTCTGTTGTTTTGGGTTTTGGAAGATCATCTGTCAAAATAAAAGGGTTTTGAATCACAAATTGTTATTTCTATAATAAAAATCAAGTTATAAGTTAACCACTTCACTATCTAGAATAGTTAGAGATTTCTTTTTTCTTTTGAGATGTGGTCTTTATTGTCCAGGCTGGCCTCAAACTCCTGGACTCAAATAATCCTCTCCTGGGCAACTGGGACTAAAGGTGTATGCCACCATGCAGAGAATTTTTGCTACACTGTCTGTGGAATTTGAAATATCCCTTCCATAATACAGGAAAAGGCTTGCTTTTAATTTAAGGCCATTTATTCCTTTGGGAATCACAGTTTTATAAAACTTTTTATTGCCCAATTCAACAAAGACAGTTAATCACAGTGCAATGTCTATCAACAAGTTCAGGAAAGACAATTCATAGAGCCATATGAGTCTTTAATACATTGACCCTTCAGGCATTTCCAGATCTCTCTTATGATAGCACTGTCCAAGACAGTTACTACCACAGGTTACTTCAAGTAACTGAGAGTTGATTTCTTTTTTAACACATAAATTATTTCCTCCAAATTGTAATACCAGATAGAAAGTGGTTAACTACTCAATAATCATTTCTCATTTGATCAGTTTTATGAAGCAGAAAAGTATTTATAATATTAAGAAGAATACATGCAAAAGTCTATTTAAATTACCATTAGCAAAAGCATAAGCATCAACGATTAGATGTAATTTATATTTCAAGATTGCAGTAGCTGATTTTTAATGAAATAATGATTTTCAAAATTTTAGTATCATAATCCTTACCAAAAGATGGGGGGAGGGGAAACCTACTGCATGTTAGTTGTTTGTTTCCAAGACAAAGCTGTTAACGAAAATATCCTTCCAGGAAATGACTACAGCAGCATTAAAGAAAGAAGAGACAAAACACATAGGCAGAAAACTATTTCAGTATCTTATAAAATATTGCTTGTTACTGGACTGCTTATTGAACCAGTAAAACAGGGAAGAAGAACAAAAGACACAGCATATCACCTTCACTGCAGATAAAATACATACTGCTAAACACTGCTTTGAAAAAAAAATCACTTTAAAAATATGTAATAAGAATTGTAATGTATTCCGCTGTTATATATAAATAAAAAAACAATTATTTAACTCAAGAAAGCATGCAAAACAAAACACATGCCAATTCCTTTGAATTCTAAATAATTAAAATGATAAATATCAGGTTTGGGGGCTAAGAGTATATATTAATTCAAGTTGGTAATTTCATAAAGTAGAGCACTACCCAGGCAACCTACTTTAAAATCACCCTCCTAAGTCTCCCTTCAGAACTTCCTCTCCACACTTTTAGCACATTCCTTATTATATGTCTCTTGGAAGGATTTTTTTCCTTACTTGATCAACTGAAAAAGACCTAACTATCCAGCAATATTTTTTTATGCTGACAAAAAGAAACAAAAATTGAGCATTACGAAGAAAATACAGCTACATAAATAATCTACTACAAACAGTTTTGAACACTATAAAATATTTAGATGTTTGCAGAAATTTTAACTTAAATATATGAACACTGAAAAGAATAACATATTTTGAACAAAATCCTCTAATACATGGGTTTTAGTAGGCTTCATGATAAAAATTTTAAGGCTTATCAAGTATTTCCTAAAGAGAATACAACTGCAAAAACATGTGTCTATGTGCTTATATATATGTAAAGATAAACATTCATTAATAAAAAGATCAGATAAGCAGTAAAACAATTACCTTCCCACTCAAACTCGTTACTGTTCTCTGATGGTGTGTCTAAACCATCCAAGTCAATCTCCCCACTTTCATCCAAATCATCTGACAACACAGAGCCATCACCGGGATCCAGTGTCAAGCTAATCTCTGGAGCCATTAGTTTCTTTCTTACTTTATTTCCATTAACTTCTAGTAAGCCTGAAAGTGGAAAACAAACACACACAACAATAGTACAAGGAATGCTCAGATGATCAAGTTAAAAGAGAAACACTTGGGGCTGGGGATGTGGCTCAAGCAGTAGCGCGCTCGCCTGGCATGCGTGCGGCCCGGGTTCGATTCTCAGCACCACATACAAAGATGTTGTGTCCGCCAATAACTAAAAAATAAATATTGAAATTCTCTCTTTTTCTCTCTCCCTCTCTCTTTAAAAAAAAAAAAAAAAAGAAAGAAACTCTTCAGCCACTTTATTCTTGAGAAAAACAATATTAAACAAAATCCCCAAGCACTGATTTATAAAACTTGAAAAAAAAAATTTTTTTTAAACTGTCGACGGACCTTTATATTTTTTTTATTTATATGTTGTGCTGAGAATTATGAATCCAGTGCCTCACATGTGATAGGCAAGTGCTTTAACCACTGAGCTACAACCCCAGCCCAAAACTTGGAATTTGATTACTAATGCTATTTTTGGTGGCACTGGGGATTGAACTCAGGGGTGTTCTACCAATGAGATTATTTTTATTTTTTGAGAAAGGGTCTCAGTAAGTTGTCTGGTCTGTTATGGAATTTGCAATCTTTTGGCGTCAGCCTCCCAAGTAGCTGGGATTACAGGCATGGGCCAACCTACCCAATTTCATCACTATTGCTTTTATATCATTGGCAAGAAAACAATGAGGTATATATGTCTTTTTAAGTAACAGACAGACTTCGCAGTCACCTTTACCACTAAAAAACTATTTCCTCCTACTTGTAAAAACTTCTAAAAACTGAGGATCTGAGGATTGTCTTTTTTTTTTTTTTTTTTTTTTGAGAGAGAGAGAGAGAGAGATTTTTTAATATTTATTTTTTAGTTTTCGGTGGACACATCTTTATTTTATTTTTATGTGGTGCTGAGATCGAACCCAGCGCCCCGCGCATGCCAGGTAAGCCGCTACCGCTTGAGCCACATCCCCAGCCCTGAGGATTATGTTTTTGAGGGTTAAATTCCCCATGCACTTCAAAAGTGTTTTCCTCAATGTTCAATTTATCCTTTGGCTCCTTAGGATGGAGTAAAAGCTCATTGTGGCGGGTTTTTTTTTTTTTTTTTTTTGATAAAGAAATATGTTAAAAATAACACCAAGTCCATTGGCAGTACAGGTATCAAATTCTTACCAGGCTGGCTCTCTGATCCAGTTACATCTAGTATATCTGCTTCAATACTATCATCTTCTGGTAAAGGTCTGGAAGACACAAACATACTCTTTAATACAGAAATTAAAATTTTTTGAAGCTTAAAGATCTGTTAAAAATAAAGCTTATAGGAACAATTACATGGAAAACATCTGGTAATTTACAAATCAATTTTTTAGAAAATTCTGTTGGGGTTACTTATATGTCTGTGACACATAAAAGTATATATAAATTCTTTATTCAACAGCTCTTATCCAATTATAAGACATAAAAATTATTAAAAAAATCATAAAACGATCCAAATGGATAAATATGATGTGGTACATGATCATCACATAACAAAGCTACTTGCTTACTCACAATGAGAATATGGTAATGCTGGCTACAATTTGTTTGAGTTTGGCATTTCCAAATTACTATCATCATCATGTGCTAAAATGACTCAGTTCTCCCACCTGCTCTTGCTGTCCATATGCCAATTGCTAAGGTACCTTACTGGGTAGTATGTTTTCTGATCATGATGGCACAAAAAGCATCATTTAAATAGAAGGCCTTTCTTTGCAAAGTGTCAAAGGGGCTAGTCAGATGATTCAGAATATCCTTGTTTATTTATTTACTAAGTTTTTTTCTTACAAACAACTTAAAACTCCCTTCTCCTAGAAGCCTCTCATATTCGAGTTCTAAAAATCCCACATTAAAATATTGTTCATTAGACAAATATTTTGAAACTTAAATGATCAAAACAGTTAAGAAAAATAAAAATTACATATATGTTGAGATGGAAGAAGAGAATCATTCCCAACTACTGCAAAGGAACTTTCAAGTCCCAGTATTTAATAACCACCTTGTTAATACTATTTTTTTAAAAAAACCTAATATTCATTAAGTAACATCTCAAAAAAAAATTCTGAAGTTTTGTTCTACATTTGTTTTCATCAAAAAGCAATGCTCACATTGGAAAATCTTCATCTTGCCATTCTTCTTTCAGTTCTACACCTTCCATTCTCAGCCTGGATTCAATGTCAACTATTGACTCCTGATAATCCAGAGAGCCAATGTCCTGTGGAAAAAAAAAATTGACAATAACTTAATTTCCACTTCACATATTTATTGGCTGTAAAGGTGCAATCTAATACCTTAGTATAATTTTCAGTTGCATATATGCAAATTGTGTCTCAAACTGTGATTTAAATTGCATTAAAAAATTGAGGTAAGATAAGAAATTATAGTTAAATACAGGACTGGGTGTAGTTCAGTGGTAGAGTACTTGTCTAGTATGCCCTGGGTTCAATCCCTAGTACTGAAGATAGAGCTTGATTCTAGAAATTGAACACTAGTAAACAATATTTATACTCAAAAGATTCAGCAGAGTCAAGTAGTATGCTACCATTTATATTTTCTTTATAGTTTTGATGCCACAATTCTTGAATCAGTCTATTTAGTAACTTGTCCAGTAAACAGAATTAGGCTAACTTTTGATCTGCTTCCTATGTATACCATGTTTTTTCACACAGTGTAACTTTTCAGACTGAACTTAGTGGTATTTTACTGTAAGCAATTATATATTTTAACTTGTGTTATAGACTTTTATTTTAGTTTTATAACAAAGGGCATGAATTCCCCCCCCCCCCCCGAATCCTCATTTTACAAAGTGAGGAGTCTAGAGATCCTCCCTTTGGTTGATGGAGTAAGTTGATAGATATAGAAGTCATGAAAAGTGGCTGGTAAAGAGTACAACAAAAACAGTGACAAATACAGGCAATGAGGTATATATAAGTATTTAGTTCATTTACATTAGAGTGAATCAGTAGATGAAGTTATTTAAAAAAACAGCAGTAACATATTTCTTAAGACCCATGGAACATGACTAGAAGTACTAAAAACAAAGATAACAAGTAGCTGATGCCAATAGAAGAGGAAAGAGGGTGGTATGGGGAGAAAGATTCATAACACTGCAAATCTTTACTGTTTTCATAATAAGCCTTTCTACACTATTTGATTTTTTTAAAACTATGTGTATAATTTAAAAAAGTACTTTTCAAATAAAATAAATGATACCAGCTATACCAGTTGTTCTTCTAAAACAAAGACGTGGTCTTGTTTTATGTTCACCTTATGTCATTACAATACTCAAAGAATATAGTAAGTCATACCAAAAACAGCGTATGTTCCAGGACAACAAAATTACAATGGAGATTTCTTAAATGTTTTAAACTTCACATGTTAAACTAAATTCTGTTCTCAGTCAAGACTGAGAGGGTCTTCCCAGTACACATCCAGACGAAGGTTTCAAGCATTCTCAAAAGGTTTTACGTTTTTGAAGACCTACTCGCTGGCACAGAAAAAAATGGCAGATGCTGACTTTTCCTCACAAAAATATTTGCTCGGAAAAATTAGTTTATTATGTACAGGAATAAGGAATTTTTAATTCTGAGAAAACAATGAGCCAGGCAATTTGGAAAAATTAATGGGGAAAAAAAGACTTAAAACACAATGATCTTATTTAGCAGTTTCTGTTTCTAATACATAATCTATACTGTATTAACATCCATTTTCAATGATGACTTTATAGATTTCGTTCTGACAATAATCTTTTTCTGTAAAGAGGATGAGAATCAATGGGAGTGGGGGACACAACTGTCTTACCAAACAACCCCTTCTGTTTATATAATGAATTGAAAAAAAGACTAGTTTCTTCTAGATGGTTAATTTGCTGTATTTCTTAATGTTTTCTCAAGTCTTTGGTACTTGCTCTACAGTGAACAAATATATTTCTCTAAATTCAATATAATCAGAGATGCTTCCTATTATCTTGTCTCACTTTTCTATAATTGGAAAAAAATATTAGGATGTTCTGGGTTATCTTTCTCAAATAGTTCAAATAATCAGAAAATATTTAATATTTACAAAACAACAGCAATGACTGAAAGTTGCAATTAATATATTCCCAACTCCTAGAACAATGCTTGGCACATTTCAGGCCTACAAATATTAAGTGGAAAAATACTTAATTGTAAGGTATGACACTGGATAGAAAACTGTTGTTCAGCCTTAGGTTTATTTTGCTTGTTAAATAAGATTCTTGTTATGTTTTACCCTTCAAAAATGTAGTGAAAATACTTTGTAGGAACCCACATATGTGCAATATAAATGTCTGTTGGCAAAATTATTCCTTATTTGTAAGAAGAAATATTTCTACTGTGAAAATCTAGAAGAAAAACCAAGTCTTGTAGCTAATTTACCACTTGAACAAGCTTATCACTTGCAAAACGCTCCTTTAAACACAGAAAGCCAAGTCTTTCAGTTATTTCAACCTACGTATGCAACTTTTACTCTAAAATATTGAATGATGTAATGTTAATACATCTCAGTTATGTTGTTATGGACATTTAGTTTGATGGTTAATTAATTAAGCTAGTTCAACAGAATATGAGAGTGAGAAACATGATTAACTCCACCTTTCAACAAGAACTTTAGGAGAATAGTACATTAGGTAGATAAAAACAATTTCAACAATTCAGAGAACTGTTCTTGGAAGCACTTTATCACCAAGCAGCTGTAAGAGCAGGAAACAAACAAGAAAGGAGTTAATGTAAGCACAACCACTTTGAAGGAAATCAGGATATTGCTGACTCACAAGTTAACTGTGGTTGTTTCCCATTTTTTGTTCAAAGATTTTTCTTTTTTAAAGGAGAATGGGGAAATAATACTTTACTATGTTACTTGTGAAAATAACCTAATACAAAAGAAATAATCTGATTTCTCAATAGATTGGTGGTAGTGATAGCATATCCTTATTTATGGTAGGTATCTGTGGAGGTCATAATAATGAATTTCAGTCTTTGACATCAGTGAGATTAAAAATCAAGGAGAGAATGGATTTCCTTCTAATAGCCTCAGAAAGGAATTTCCACGCATAGCTGAACAAGCAAAAATTAAATATTAAGATCATATTTAGAACTGTATAGACTATAACTTATTTTTTTTTTTAAAGAGAGAGTGAGAGAGGAGAGAGAGTGAGAGAGAGAGAGAGAATTTTTAATATTTATTTTTTAGTTCTCGGCGGACACAACATCTTTGTTGGTATGTGGTGCTGAGGATCGAACCCGGGCCGCACACATGCTAGGCGAGCGCGCTACCGCTTGAGCCACATCCCCAGCCCAATAACTTATAATTGTACTCAGCAATTTTACTATTACGTAGTTTAACACTGCTTCTAGAATAGGTGCAAGTAATGACCATCTCTGTTGAAATCAATTACAGCTTGCAGAAAGAAAACCCAGATAAGTCTTTTACTTACCCATTTAAAAGAAAATGTTTCATTATAAAATATTGGTATTCACTTTTTAATGAACAGCCTGCATATTTATGAAGATCATTAAGACATGCCTGAAAAAATCCTACGTGTTTGCCTGCCATTGCTCCCCTTGGGATCAGGTAGGTTTCTAAGAATGCAATGAGATCTCTATCAGAAATGTTAACACAAAATTTAAAGAAAAACTGTGGAGTGGTGTTGACATTTCATGTAAGTGTGGAAATAAAGTGCAGAATAGTTATGCCACCTACATTTACTAAATTTTCAGTGTGCAGAATATGCTAGAGATGCTCTGATACCTCTAAAAACATTAAAATCTAACACCTGTAACAGAGTTATAATTTTGGTTATAATATAAAACTATAATTTTGAAATACTACTATTCTGCCTCATAAGATGTAAGGTTAATGAGTTACCTTTTTATCCTGTCAAAGAGAATTTATCAGTTGTATGCATGTGTGTATACACATACATATACATACACACACACTCTTACTTTCTGGATGCCTTCCCCCCTTATCACTCCATCAGCCTACAATGGATACAATGGATAGAACAACTGTCCCAAAGAGTGCTTTTCACATTTACTAACCACTTTTGTTTTTTCATCTCATATGTTTCAATCAACAACTTTGTAAGGTATAAAACATTGGTGTTATCATTTTCATTTTATCTTATTTATATTAGTCAAATGACAACACACCCTCCTTCTCAGATATGGACCAGAACTATTTCTATTATAGTACACTGTCTCCAGTTCACTGGCAACTTTATACAGAATAAATCTGTAATGCCAGATTTGGTTACTCTTGGCTTCAAAAGTCCTGTAATGCCTAACAACCATAATAGTTTTTTTGTTTTGTGATAAGCTAGTTTAACTTTCATGTACAGAGGGTGGGTCTGTAATAGTTCCTGTACATGCCCAAGATATTAGGCTGCATTAGAAACTATTATGAAGACTAGAATAAGAGTTTAGAGAGAATGTAAATGACAAGATCTAAGGAGAAAATGTACAATATAACCAAAAAACTACTAGTTTGCAGGAACTTAATTGGTAATTTTGGCTATGACTTCCGAAAGCTTACACATTCACAAATTACGTAATTTCTTTTACAATTGCAGAAATTTTTATAAAACATTTGGAAAGATACATTTAACTGTAAATACGAAATCAAACATTTGGAAAAAGAGAGCCTAATTCAAACAAAGTTGAGGATGAAAAAAGCAACACTAAATGCAAAGACACACTTCATTCAACTAATGGGAGGCACCATGACTACCTTGATGGAGCACTACAAAAGCAGTGCCCTCAGAGTTGCCAGGACAGACAAAGGAAGTTTCAAAGAAACCTAATAAAGACCCAAATATGTTTCTGACTTAATATGACCTGGTCTAGTAATTATACTTCGGGAAAATCCAAACCATTTTTTCCTAGATATTTAAACAAGAAAGGCGTGGTGAAAACACGCAGGACTCAGCTTTTCATGTACACACCTATATTTGTTTTAGCTTCCCAGAAGATCTATTAAAGCCCTGGTTACTTATGCTGTTTCCGAGTCTATCCCCTGAGGGTATGAGGCACACCAGAAGTCCAAGTTTCTTTGTTCTGCACCTGGGCCGACGCTGGTCATAAATAAGGAACCAAAGTTGTCCGTCAGCGCACCAAGGCTGGGGTGGCGGGGGGGAGTAGAGAAGAGGGACGATTCCATCTCAGGGACAACCATCAAACGGAAAAGCAGGAGGCGGGTGGGGGCAGGGAGCGGGTGTTGGCAACCGCGAGCACGAACCCAGGGCGGGGACCTAGGCTGGGCGGGGATCCGGAAAGCACCTCCGGAGCAGGTTCCGAGGCGCCCCCTACATCGCACACCCCACTGGGTTTCCCCTCCCCGGGGGGCGGTGGGCACACGCCCCACAGGCGTACGCCCCTAGGCTCGTTCCCAGCCCGGACTCGCAGTGCCGGGTCCTCCCAGGCCGCACTAACCCCGGAGGAAGCCTTGGCCCCCTCGTCCTCTTCGCCCCTCCAGGCCGGCGACGTGGGGCTGACGGCCAGGTCGCAGAAGGCGGCAACGAGCGGAGCCCGCTCCCCTCGGTCAGCGGTAGAAAGTCCAGCCCCGTTTCCCGGCCGCAGCTGTAGAAGAGGCGACAGAAGCTGACCCGGACGCAGTGAGATGCCCCAGCGGAAGTGACTACCTCCCGGCCTTCTCTAGGCGCGGCAGCAGGCGGAAGCGGAGGCGTGGTGTCATTTTGAAACCCACGGCGTCGCCCCGCCCCCTGGGCGGTCGCAGGCTTAAATTAGCATGTGCGCGCACGCCCTGCGTTCCAGCTGGTGGGGCTGGTGGCTAGGACGCACCACTGGACTCTCCGTGCTTCCTCGACTTTTGCTGTTAGCTGGGATGCTGGCCTGCATTTGCGACGAGGCATTTTTTTTTTCTGCTTGTCTCTATTGATCGTCACAATAACTGTGCATTACAAAATGGATAAAGGGGAGGAAAAATTTCCGATGCTTCATTTTGGAGAGCTGGACATTAGAGGAATCCTTAGAGTTTGGTAATATTCCCCAGTGTGAACCGCTTGACAACAGTGCTTCCCAAAATGTGGGGAGCGAAGCCAGCCTTAACTACTTAGCGAGGCCCTAAGCTGCTCAGCGAGAACCCCATCTCTAAAAAGATGATGATGATGATGATATAATAATAATAATAATAATAATGGAGGAGGAGGAGGAGGGAGGAGGAGGAGGAGGGAGGAGGAGGAGGAGGGAGGAGGAGGAGGAGGGAGGAGGAGGAGGAGGAGGAGGAGGAGGAGGAGACGACTGGTAATGTGGCTCAGTGGTTAAGTGCCCCTGGGTTCAATCACGATGGACCCCCACCTCCCCCACGTGTGGGGAGCGATTAATTTTTTTTTCCTAGTTAGTTGTGGATCAGATTTTGATAAAACAGAACAGAAAAGTTAAAAAAAAAAAGACCCGCACAAAATCCAAGTCAAAACATTTTAGAGCACGGGACATAAAGTTACTTGTAAAAATGCCGTGAAGGATCTCAATTTATATATATATATATATATATATATATATATATATATATATTTTTTTTTTTTCCTGTGGACCAATAAAGAATAATTCTCAGAAGAGGTGAGGTCTGTGTACCACACTCAGAATCAACTGTCAGCTGGGACGCTGGCCTGATTTATGGTTTCAAGGAAATGAGATTACTTTGGAGAACATCATAATCCCTCTCAGAAGTTTCATCTACTAAATCTATACAAAAGTCCAGCGGTCAACTATTTGGGCAATTCTATTAGGAAATGAGAAGGCCTGAGAGGAACAGAAAAGTAAAAATTCAAATAATTGACTCAAAATGCTGTTGACTAGATTCATGTTGCTTTGGCAACATTTACTCGCTGTTGGTAGTTAATTAACTCTTCTGTGCTTCATCTACAAATGGGGGGAAATAATGCCTGCTTCGTAGGGTTTTGTGAGATAAAGTGATTTGTAAGAATAGTGGTTGGCATGTTGTAATCACATATAAGCATTAGGCATCATTATCATCCTCCTAGTAATTTCCCTAAATAGCTGGTAGAGAAAACAAACTAATCAACAGAGCTTTAACTGAACAAGTTGGGCCATTTAAGAAATTTCATTCTTTGTTGCAGATTTTTCATAATTCCAAATTTTACTTTGTTTTGTAATGTGCAGAATTCCCCACAGGGTGGCAGAAAATTATCTGAAACCATGTAGAATTACGTGTTTTTGTGATCTTTCGTTTCTTCTTCATTTTAGTAACTTAAGCATTTAAGCTTTGATCAGTGTTTGGTTTTGTGTAAGCCATTATCCTATTTGTCTTTTCCCCCATCTTGATGAATTATCCACATGTATTGTTGAAACATTAGAAACTATAGGGAAACCAAAATAATAATCACTATTAATACATTTATATATATCTTTTCACATTTGTGTATACATATAACTATAAACTACATATGCTTTCATAATAATATATTTCATATATTAGTGCATTATCCATATTTTTATGGATAATAATTTTATTATCCATAAAAATATGGATAATGTACTAATAGTTTACAATGTTATTTTTTCCTTTTTAATTTTTTAATTTGTTCTTTTTAGATATACACGACAGTAGAGTATATCTGGACATATTATACATACATGAAGTATAACTTATTCTAATTAGGATCCCATTCTTGTGGTTGTACATAATGTGGAGTGTCACTGGTGATATATTCATATATGAACATAGGAAAGTTATGTCCAATTCACCTATTTTCCTTTTCATATAAAAATATATCATTAACTTCTTTTCAGGTCAATAATTATATTTCAACATCATAATATTTATTATAACTTATTTATTAGCAATCTTTTATGGAACAATTTTTTACAGTTAAAAAACATTTCTTGGTGTGTTCCAAAAGTTGGAAACATAGGATTAACTTATATTCAAATAATAATTATACTTTGAAATAATTTGCTCAATATACTTTTCTTCCACTTCTTACAAGAGTCTAATGCAATGGATCCAGTTGTTGATCTGAAAAAAAAAGAAAGTTATTAAAAACATACTATTTTCCCTGTATTTTTAGACTTTTGGAACAATGTTGAATGTATTTTTAAGATTACTTATTGTTTCTATATGCCTTCTTAAATATTTAGATTCTTTTTTTTAATTGGTTGTTCAAAACATTACATAGCTCTTGACATATAATATTTCATACATTAGATTCAAGTGGGTTATGAACTCCCATTTTTACACCAAATACAGATTGCAGAATCACATCGGTTACACATCTACATTTTTACATAATGCCCTATTAGTAACTGTTGTATTCTGCTACCTTTCCTATCCTCTACTATCCTCCCTCCCCTGCCTAGATTCTTTAAAAATGGAAAAAAAAAGATTCAGGACAAAAAGTATGGCTTCAGGACCTTAGGTAGAAGGTATCACTTAGAAAGTGGTACCTTAGCTTAGAGCCGCCATCAACCTTTTCCTTTGTGGTTTCTAGCTTTGGTCTTATGTTTAAATAGGCATTCCCCACCCCAAAATTATACAAATAGTTACTGTTGGTTTCTTCTGGTGGTATTATAGTTTCTATTTTTTACATAAGAATATTAAATTCAATTGGAATTTTATGTATATGCTTGTAATATGAAAAATGGAATCTGACTTTATTAAACTGACTGGTTTGCCTAACAACATTTATCAAAGCATCCAATAATTCTTGAACTCAACTAGGATTCAGCCAAATGAATATTTACTTTCTAAGATGTCATTTTAGGTTATTCACTTCTTTAAAGTAGCCTGCCATTTGATAGATTTATATTGAACAATATTATAAGTCAGTGCTGTTGGACCCTGAGGATGCAGGAAAATAAGACCCAGTGTCTACCTTCAAAGACCTCAACAGACTACTTTGAAAGAGGAGCAAATGAAGATAATAAACACTTGGTGGACTGAGGTGACCTTGGTACTTCTAAGGTACACCTAAATGAATGGAGTTAAACAGATGGGAAGGAGAAGAGAAGAGTAAAGTGAGCCTTTCTGAGGGAAGAGATCTTGAGCTTAGTGACAAGAGAAATTCCCGTTTCAGAAGGAATGGCCTATGCAGAGATTTCTAGAGACTGTACATTGTTCACTTATAGCACAAGCAGTGGGAGAGTGAGTAGTTGTGAACAGACCATGATGAAAATGGGTTGTCAAAGACCAAATTAAAAAGAAAATTTTTAATGGTAAGGATTTAATTCAGAGCCAATATAGTGAGCAACATGCAAAAGCAATCAATCATTACTGTATAATTACACTCAGCAAGAAGAGATTGAAGGATGTTTCTGTGTAATGACATAGTTCGCCTAAGAGAACAGCTTTGAGGGGAGCAATAGTCATTTGACTATGTGCTCTAGTATGTGTGTTAAGATTGTTCATGATTTCTTGTCATACTCCATACTTAGAAATAAAAGCACTCAGCCAACATCAACTTAAAGAGGTATTGAGTCTGTGCCAAGAATTATGGGACGTGATAAATGGTAAAAGGTATCATATAACCTATGCTAGCAGAGAATGACGTTATCAGACTCTGGGGAGAATAGGTCCTTTGCCACCTTTTTAAAAGTTAGAATGACAACAGTGTCTCAGGGTGACTGGTGGAGTGTCATTTCTCTGGGAAGCTCTGTCTGCTATTATACACATGTTTTCTTTTTTAAAAAAAATATTTATCTTTTAGTTGTAGGTGGACACATAATATCTTTATTTCATTTTTATGTGATGCTGAGGATCGAACCCAGTGCCTCACATGTGCTAGGTGAGTGCTCTACCACTGATCCATAACCCCATCCCTATATACATGTTTTCCATAGGGAAGAACCACTGGTAGCCTGGGAGGTATTAATTACTACACACATTTTCTTTTCTTTTTTGATGATGATGATGATGTGTTGGCAACTTTTCCACATGGAAGCCATGGACTGGGTATATATTTTATAACCTATTTCCATTCTCCACCAGGCCCACTCTTCCTTGAAAGTATGAGAATCTTGTTCTACCTTCTGTGCAACACACAGATTCTTGGATAGCTCTTTCTGCTTCTTTGTGCTTTGTTATTCCCATTGCTAATCCTTCCTCCTTCATCAAATCAGTCTCCCTGCATCTCTTCAACATTAAGAAATTTTGATGTGCTATTCTGTACTAAGAGGCCATGTTGTACTCCTACAAATTGTTTTGGTAAATAATTAAAAGGGCATCTCCTTACGTGGCTTTGTCTGGTGTTCTTCTTTAAGTCCTGCCTGACAGATGACACAATCAAGGTAACTAGTAAGAGGAGAAAATTCTTATTAGGGTTATTACTAGCCTATGGTACAATTTTATGCAAAATAATCATCAGAATCCCTTCTGTCTAGATGAAGCACCTTGGGGCATGGTTGGTGATCTGAATGCTGCCTTTTCTAATTCTCACATATACACTTTTGCATAAATTTTCAAAATATAGTCTTTACTTCAGGGCAGATAGAGCCTTGCTCCAGAACATGCAGCTCGAGAAATGGAGTGGTTCTTCAGTTAAATGCTGCTCACCTGCTTACAACCTGCTCACCTAAACAGACTGGTCCACTAATATCTTGGAATTGAATGTAATTCTTTTACAAAAGAGCTCCTTTATTCTGTTAATAAAGCATTTTTTTGAGGATTTGTTCTGAACATGAAATGCAGTTTCTGGATACATTCATACATGGTACTTAATAATTGCTCACAGAGCTTTCTTCTCAACCTTGACCTGAGATAAATGAGAGATGCTGAAGAATAAGACATTTGAGATAATACTAAGAAAACACTTGTGTAAGTTCAAATTTCAGAAGGCATAAGATGCATTAAGTAAAACTCTTGTATGCTGCTTTCTCTCTAAGAATTTACGGACCATTATTCTTGCTTACAAGCATATAAATTCAGTAGTGTTTGGCAGCTCACTCATAATTTTTGAAAAAGCACCACATATCCTTTTTACATGGAGTGAAGATGTCTTTGCTAGTTAAGCTCGAGGGTAAAACTGGATACAATTATATATTCATTTAATTATTCATAACTTGAGCCTGAAATGAATGTGTATATATTTTTCACTTATTCACTTTATAAAATTCAAAACTAAACCCAGCAGCAGTTTTGTCTTTAGCATGGTAACAAGTTTCTACAATGAACTAGTCAAAAATTGTTCCAGAGAGAATTTGTGCTTTCCTATTTCAGAAAGTCAAATTGGACTGCACACATATATTACACATCACCCTTGTGTTATGCTTCCATATCCCAGAGAGTACTGGAGGGAAGCAACAGCACATATTTCTAAGAAACATTTCCCTGTGCAAAGTTAGTTTTCCCCTGTAGCTATTACAGGGGAAAACTAAACTTATTTGTTAGAGGATTTTAGTGCACAGGACTTTAAAGATTCGACTCAGGAAAATAGCTAGATTATGGTTTGAATTTATGCAAGAGTGAGAGTTCAGACTGCAATAGTCATTTTGTTGAGGATAAGAGAGATATGCCTTTTATCTAAGAGAAGTGAGGAAAGACTAATTGTAGTTTAGATTACTTGCTGAAACCAATGGTGTGAACAAATCTTGGAATCCATATTTAAGTCCTCTGTAAGAATGTTTTTGTGAGTCATAAAAGAAATGACAGATGTGAGTTTAAAACTATTTTATAAAATATCAAAAATCAGCTATTTGGTTGCTAACATGGTTACTATCTACACAAATCCTCCATACTGCATAGTGTATAAGATCTTCTGTCTCAAACAGGACTCACTACAAAAAAAAAATCATTTTACTTAGTAACTAATGCTCCTGCATTGAGACATGCTATCACTATGATTGGTTTATAATTAAAATAAAGAGTAATTTGAAAAGTAGCACATGATCTTAAAGGTATGAAATATTAGCAGCACTGTGACCAACTATGCTTAGAAATATGTTAGAAATAGTTTCAAATTAGAAAAAAGCAAAGTTTGATTGATTGATTGATGAGGGTGGAAATGATGATTTTACCAGTGATAGGGCTTTTTAAATCCTTTCTGAGCTGGGTTAAGTAAAAGTAAGAATTGATCAACTGAAGTGACCAGTTCTATAGTCAATTATAGGCTCCTCATCCAGAATAGCATAGAGTTAGATACAAGACTTTCATTCAGCAATTAGTCATTCACTGCCTTAATAATTTGTTCCACATCTTCAAGCACAATCTTACTTGTTTTGAAAAAAAACAAGTGCATTTCAAAATTTACAAGCGATTGCCAGGTCAATTGGGAATTTTATTACATTTAACAAAACAAAGCACTATGTAGTGTAACAAAACATGACATTCTGTAAGGCAAATGCATTTTTATTTAACACAAATATAAAAACTCAAAGGCAACATTATCTAGTTCACTATTGAAATGGATAAAAAATGTATTTCCAAAATATTCTTTGTTCTAAAAGTAATTCAGTCAATTGAGAGAATCTAAGTGATTATTCGTATTTTAAATCATGGGACGTCTGTAAATAAATAAAATGTACTAGTGTTCTTTTCAAATAGTTTTCAGTACAACTGAAAGGAAAATACTGAAATTGTAACATTAGTTTTCATTTTCATTTCTTTGCCCTTGTGGTAAAGAGAGAGAAACACTGCTAAAGCACTGAATAATGAGAAAAAAGAAGAAAGCTTTGCAATTTCAGATATGCATGTCATAGGAATGGATGAAATAACAGAAGGTTCATATGAATTTTCAAAAGACTTTTAAATTATAAAATTTAGGTGTTTTTTTTGGAAAGGAACACTTACTCTTTAGCAGACTACCCATTAATATAAGAGAACATATACATATACTTTTAATAGGTATATATGTATAGAGTGAGATGCCATTTCATTTAACAATGATCTTACCAGGCAGCATTCACAAAAATTGCATCTAATATGCCTTGTGTGTGTGCAGTTTGGAGTATGGAGAGGAAGGGGAAGGATTTGAATCAATAATATAACTAATGCCTGAAATTGTATTGTTAGTTTTTCTTTAATTAGCTTATGATACTGATCCATGTTAAATGCAATTATATTTTATAGAAGGGCTTAACACATACACATTATGCTAAAATGGAAGATGTGCTGGCTATTTTGATACAATCTCTGTGGCCTTGGGCAAGTTACCTAACTTCTTTCCCCTGACTTCCTTTTCCTTATCAGTAATTTATGAGATATCATTGATTCATTTTACCTAATTTAGCATTTTGTCTGAAGCTGTGATCTTCATATCCTTATGTTTTAGGAGTTCATTGAATGTTATATAGATCTTTAAGTACAAACATCTGATAATTTCACATTTATAGTCCATCTTTTTCAAAAAAATTGCATAAACAACGTAACAATTAAAACACAAACATAATTCCATCCATCATTTCAGATAATAGGGAAGCTAGTATAGAGAATCTGAATATTTTTCATAGATACTGACATTTACAGTTTGTAGTTTTGCAAAACATAGTCCGCGGAGTCCTGAGCTCACAATCAACAAATTTACTTTAGAATTCCGATCTGACCACTGAATCTGTTGATCTACCTCCCCAACATGCACTCTGGAAAACAGAAACAGTAAAAGAAGACACGCTATCTCAGTCTCAGCCTTTGCCTTGATTGACATTCAGAATGCCTCCATTTTGAAAATGGAGAGTTCTTTAAAAGTTTGGTTTATAAGCCTGCCACTTATGGTTTTGCCTCAGCGCTGAAATGAAATCATTTGAAATGTGTTCCTTTTTTCATTTTAATAATTCTTTTTTGTGTTTTGGCTATTTACAAAGCCATTCTCTAGAAAATTAATTTTTTTGGCTTAGCTATATATATATTTAACGTATTAATGGAAATATGTATGTTGTTAGGTTCATCTGGCTAGGGTATAATCTACTTCCCAAGGTATCCCAGGAACCTCTTAAACAAGTGATCTTTTTGTTAAATTAGTAATTTTATCTAAAATCAACTTCTTATTTCAATTTATTTTAGGGAAAAAAAGTCACAGGTTGTGGTCTTTATTGCGCTTCTTTTCCTACACCCTCATAAATTGGCCTGGTGTTTAATTTTTGTTCTAGGAAAGAATAATTCATTTTTATTTTCATTTAATTTTAATAGTCAAGGAGTAGTCCATAGAGATTGAATAAATTTAATCCTTCTGCAATTAGTGTCAAATTAATTCATTCTGGATGTGGATAACTGAAGAAATACAGACCCTCCCACATACTGACAGACACCTTTATCAGGTTTAATGTTTTATGTAAATGATCCCACTTGAAAGGAAGCTTGTCTTGTTCCTTATTCCTCCCTTTCGGTCTTTGTTAATTGTTTGTTTTTAAACCTAAGCTTGCTTTCAGCATTCTGGCAGGACTGTGCTGTTCACTGGATTAACTGTGGGATCCTACAGAGATAATGTACTCTGCTATTAATTTTGGCTCATTTGGATAGAGAAAGTAAATCCCCCCAATTTTAAGAAAAAGTTCCCAACCACATAACTTTTGTGGGATGCTCTAGCAAGGATGATATGATGAGACCTCATGAGGATTAAAATGATGTGGTTTGTCTCGGGTGCAGCGAGCAGATCGGATTATTGTGAGTAGCCATTTGTCTCACACAGCACAATCCATCTGCATCATCCCAGTTTTGTTACCTAGAAATGACTTTTCTGAGCAGGAATATTTTCCCTCCTGTGGAGAGGCCAAGATAGAAAAACTTACCAAGTAGCTCAGCATCTAAAACATTTAAAATACCCTTTCTTCTTCTTTTCCTTTAAAACCAACATATGGGGTAATATGGTTAATTCTATACAGGCTTTATAATTAACCATCTCAATAGATGAAGAATATAATAGTCTAATATACTTCTCTTAATTTAAACACAGTCTGGCTATTACTAACCATGACTCATCAAGATTTTTTAAAAAGAAAATTTAGTTATCTCTTGTCAGGTCACTATTTAATGTTACTTTCTATATTTGCTGTGATAAGCATTAAAATCTGTATATTGGTTGATAAATCATTGTTTAGAAGTGTCTAAAGGGTTCAGTAAATGGTATGAAATTGCCATAGAGTAATAAATGGTTATTTGATAATGAATGAAATTGTTTGAAAATACTGTTAAAATGTCAAGTTAAAACATATATATCATTACTCAAAAGGAAGGCAAACATGGAAACCACAGTGACATCATAAATATACTGCAATAAACACATTTATTTATACCAAGGCAAGTTGTAGGTACTTTGTATAAATGCGTACAAATTGATATATGAAGTTAATTTCAATCTGTAAAAGTAATTGCATTGGTTTAACTTATTTAACTCTGCTTACAATAATATTTATTGCAGAAAAAGAAGGTAAAGAAATAAATGATGATAAATAGATAAAATACATAGGAAATGGGAATTGTTTTACAATTTAATTACACTGTCACATAAAATTATCACACAAATACACCAACACGACAGCAGAAATACATTAAAACTCTATTATCCAATGCAGAGAACAGTTTTTTGTTGGCCTTTATTTCATTTGCACATTTAAAATTATTTTATGTTTTTCTGCCAGCATAAAGTGTCTAAATAATGTCAAAAAAAGGGCAAGTTAGGAACAAATTATTTTATAAAATAAAATTGTACCACTTGGTACAATGTTGTGAAGATGGATATACAATCTAAGAAAAGGGTAATAATCCACATTTCCCCATGAATGATATATTGAAGAAATATAAATTCAGAAACTCACAATAGAAAATGGAGCTAATTGAATTGTTAGACTTGAGCAGAGCTCAGAAGATGCGTACACACATAACTTATATCTGTACATCTAAAATGACATAACATTTTATTTGGGGTAAATACAAATTGCAAAGATTAGTTGGTTTTACAAAATCAACCCAAACATTTATTTCCTAATGTTTACAAGGTGACGCTAGATGCTATGGATATTATTTCGATTTTCTCTTGAATGCTGATCATTTGCCCTATTTTGCTGTATCTAGGCTGAAAATTGGGCTCAAAGTATAGTGTCACAAAAGCTTCCAGTAAATTTTGAAAACTTGGACTCAATTTCTGTGTTTGGTCTTTAATCATCCTAACATTAAAAAAATGCATTTAGTAGCAACTCCACTAGTAACATATTTAGGTTACTAGAGCAAAGACAATTTTATTCATTCTATAATGGGAATACAGAATTTAGTGAGGAGAAAGGGAACATGATAATTAAAATAAACTAGTCAAAGGGAAAAACTCATTGAAGAAATGAGTGAGAATTGAAAATAATTATGAAAGTGAAGGCTCAAAGGTTTAATGTAATTAATATCAAGTGATTCAAAAAAGTAGCATGGCAATTATTCCTGAGGGCCAAATATTTAGCATTTGACAAAAAATAGCTTTTTAGATGATTTTAGTCTTTATGAAATAAATCCATTTTTCTTTCTCTCTCATTCTCTCATTCATTCAAATAGAAGGCAAATATGTGGATCTTTTACAGAGTGCAGTCAAATAAGCCACTGTAAACACTCACAATGGCTGGATCATAACAAATTGGAATTATTCTTCTGAGTTGTTACAAAATGCCTAATGGGGAAACATAAATGATGAATGAAAAACCGGAAGGAAGTTTTCATGGACTTAATTGGCCAGACAAGGGCTCATATGAAATTAATTATGCAGTTCTCTGAACTAAAGAAATTTTTGATAATTTTCTCACCTTCAGTATTTGAAACATGTTTACTAGTACAGGTCTTACTGAGTCATTCTGCAGTATTGTATGCTGTTTACATGTATGCTTGTGTGTTTATGTGTAGGTTCTTAGTTATTAATGAATAGGTTCTTTATTTGTACAGATTTCTTTAATTTTTTAAATAAAACAAGCAGTGGAAAGGATGAATGTACAGTTGCAACAACATTCAAATAGTTTAAAATTTCAAAAACAATAAAATAAGAACAAATTCAATTTTAATATGTATTTCTATTTTTACTGCTGTTAAAAGATCATTTTTAATAAGTCAAATTTAATGATTAGATAAATGTAAACATAATTCTTCTCAGAGAGAGAGAGAGAGAGAGCTACATTTGATTTTTTCCTAGTGGTATGATATATGGTGACTAAAGTGTATTTTAAATCTTATGGGTTTCTAGGCTCATTTGACTTTCAGCTGGTGAATTCATTTATGAAAGAAAATATGTCAAATTTGAAATAGGTAAAATACAATAATAAAGCTAATTCAAACATGACAATGGAAAATGGAGATGCTTAAAGAGAAAATTTAGAGTTTCAGATATTGATGAGAGTAGAATCATAAAACGTTATTCTTAGAATGGCTTTCATATTCCTATAAATTAAATAAATTGACTCACTTCTGAACATTCGGGTCTTCAAAATGATATGTATATACTGAAAATATGATCTTTTTTATTGGCTATTGCTACAAAAGGGTCATAAGTAATGCCAGCCATTATTAGAATTTAGAATACAATATTTATTGTTCTTCAGAATGGACTATTATATGCAATTGTTATTTAAAAAATATTGAACTTTTATCACATTGAAAATGCTGTTAATTTTAAATTCAAATTCCTCTATTCTTAATGGGAGAAATAATTAATCATTAAAAGGTTTATGCCCTTACCTTGAATGTAAAAGTAAAACTCAAGAAAGAACCAATGTAATTAAACAGAAATGCCTTCATCTTTCTGAATATATAAAATGCCATCATACTGCAATATAACTCTTTTGCCTCTCATTTCTAATATCCTCTCGATATTAATGTTTTCAGTAAGACAACTATTATTGTTACTGTTCCTACCTGCTCCACCATGACAACAACTTCTCACTTGACATACATTCCTAAATTGTGTCATTTGGGTGCCTAGGAAAATTTTGGAGCTTATGTGTGAACTTGCAAGAAGAAAATAGAATAAATGTTCTTCCTTTTACCTAAGATCAGAGCTGGATCTTATAATCATCCCCTCCTCCCTCTGTTAATACAGAAATTGCATTAAAGATAGGTCAAAGATAAATAGGAGACCACCAGTCATATCTGATTTCATGTGAGTGGAAAGAGGAGCTTAGGAGTGCTGCCACAGAACTTCTGAAGGCTCAACTTGTCTTAGACTTGTGTGTCTATAGCCATAAAACTCTTTAGGGTATGGAAAACAGGGATGAAAGTGCCCAGGTCCCGTGTTTGAGTTGTACTAACTCTTTGAGAATTTAAGCAGCCGCTGCTCCATGGAGCCAAAGAGTGGAGGAGAGAAGTGTGCTACCAATTGGTGCCCAAACCATATTGGAAGTCCTTGTACCCAGTTTCATAGATATGTTGTCTTGGCCTGGCAGACCTTCCTTGTTTATTTTAATTAATTTAATGTATATATATTTCTTGCAGAGGTCGGGGGAGAGAGGGAGGAGAAGGGAGCATGTTATTTAGCATACTTGGAACCCATCCTTTAAAATCTGTAAGGGTATGCTTGGAGGCCCATTTTACTAGACAGATACTAAAGCCACCATAGAGAGCTTTTTGATGTATTATAATTTTTGTTTTCTTTTTTTCTTAAGCTAGATATTATAAAGGTGTAATTTACATGTTAAAATTTACCTCATTAGATGTATGGTTCCACAAATTTTGACAAACCTATACAGTCTTGTAATCACCATTATAATCAATATAGAGAATATTTTTATTATCTTGAGAAGTTCCCTTTTACTAGCCTCCCATTCTTAGACCCTGGCAAATATTAATCCACTCTTGTCCTCATAGTTGTGCTGTTTTGACGATGCCATAGAATTGCAGTCATACAGCATTCGAACTACTGAGTTTTCTTTCTTTCAAATGGCAGAATGTTTTGGAGACTTATCCAAAGTCTCATATATTAGTAGTTCATTCTCTGTTATTGCTGAATAGTGTTTAATTGTATGGATCTATTTACCCATCAATAGATGGGCATATTTGAATTGTTTTAAGTTTTTTAAAGTGTGTGTGTGTGTGTGTGTGTGTGTGTGTGTGTGTGTGTTGGGGATTAAATCCAAGGAGCACTCTACTACTGAGCTACACTGATTCTTTTTATATTTTATTTTGACATGGGGTCCTGCTAAGCTGAGGCTGGCCTTAAACTTGCAATTCTCCTACCTCAGCCTCCCCAATTGCTGGGATTATAGGAGTGTGCCATCACAACTGTTATAAGTTTTTGATGATTGTAAGTAAAGTAGTTATAAACACTTAAGCACAAGACTTCATTTTTTATATACATATACACATATATATGCACACACATATACATATAGGTATAGATACACTAGATAGATACCTTTGTTTTTCTTCTATATATGTCTATAGATAGATAGGTATCTTTGTTTTTCTTATGTAAATACCTAGGAGTGGAATTTCCAGATTGTGTGGTGTCTTTAACTCCATAAGAAACTACCAAACTTTTCCAAAGTGACTTTACCATTTTTCATTACTTCACTGCAATACCTGGTGTTTCTATTGCTCTACATTCTCATTAGCTCTACATTCTCATTAACACTTGATGTTGCCAGCTTGTTTGGGGCCAGTCTAACAGGTATGTAGTAGAATATGTTGAAACTTAATTAATTTCACATTTATAACATTTGAATTCAATGAAGTTTAAATAATTCTATCTTGTTTTCCAGTTGAGAAGCTAATACTGAAACATACAAAAATCAAATGAAATATTTCAATTGTAGTCAAAGATGACAGCAGAAAAAGATATCAAAAGAAAGTACAGGATTTATTTTCATTGAATTGTTAGGTTAGACATCACTAAAGTAGTCTACTCTGCCTGCATGTTTTGTGGATACCTTGGTTCAGGCTTTTATCATCTCATCTTACATGATCATGTGTCTTCTAGATTCTTTGTACTACAATCAGTCCTTATTATAGTTACTAAATTAATCTACCCGAAACAGTTTCATATTGCTACAAAACAAATTTGCACAAACTTAATGGCTTAAAATAATCATCATTTATTTGTTCATAGTTTTGTAGGTCAGAGATCCGGCCACAGTGTGGCTGGATTCTTTGATTAGGGTCTCACAAAGGTAAACTTAAGGTGTTAGAGTTGCACATGTTTCCATCTGGAGTATAGGATCTTCTTGTAACTTTATCAGTTGTGGCAACACTCAAATCCTTGAACCGAGGATCCCGTTTTCTATTGGCCATCAACTGGGAGATGCTCTCAGTTCCTAGACATGTGGCCCCTTTCATCTTCAAAAATAGCAAATTCTTATGCTTCAAATAGAGTGAGGCCAATCTCATTTAAGGGCTCACTGGATGAGTAATCTATTACTCACCCAGAGTAATGCCCACCCAGAGTAATCTACCTTTCTCATATTCAACTATTCTGGGAACATAAATACTCATGGTTAGGATAGCTCACACAGATTCCATCTACAATTAAGGGAATGAGATCCTTGGGGGTCATTTACAATTCTGCCTATCATGTGTAGGAAATAGTTATTTAACTTGAGCAACAGTAAACAAATGAATTTCTATGTTGCTCATTATTTGCTGCATCTTATATTTTTCTTTTGGGCTCACTTTTTTCTTTGACAAGGTACTTACATTCTTTAATGATTATTCTATTGAGATTCAGCTTGATTTGTTAATTTTGTATTTTGTTTAATATTTATCTTTTTTCACATTTTTAAAAATTTCAAATGAATATCAGTCTTGCATCTATTTCTTTATAGATCCTAAATGTATTTGTTTAAAGACTTAAGAAAAAATTTTAAATGATTTTTCTTCCATCTCTAGTAAAATTCTCTTCCAACAATAGTTTTGTTTGGTTTTCTTAGAATTAGGGTTCTTCCTGTGTTTTAGAATTTATGTTCTCAAACTCATCTAGAGTGGTTTTATATTTATCTTTTTCTCTGTTAGTTGCTTATTTGATAGCTGCTTTCATCTGCTCTCCTCCAGAGTATCCAGCTAGAATGCAGTCTGCTGTCAGCTGTTCCCAGCTCCTGTTCTAGAGGATATTAATGATACACAAGGTGATATTGGGTCTGGTCTGGGTCAGGAGGTTGCATCTATCCTTTTTTCCCCTCCAGATGCTCATCTTCCTATAAATCATAACCCAAAGCATCCTTGAGTTGAAACAGAGGAACTCCATTCTTAGTCCTGGCTCAAACAGGGAGTGGGGTTCTAGTCTCCACCCCTTCTTGGGCACCTTAGTTTCTATTGTCTCATAAAAGTGAAATTCCTGACTTCTAAGTGCTTCCAGACCCAGGGTGTATTTCAGAGCCCCAGCCTCACCCGACTTTTTAACATAATTGCTCTGATTGCTGAATTAAGAATAGGCTTTGAAGATCAGTGCTGGGGTTGGGGGACATAAGGGTGGAGGCAAGGAGACTAGTGAGAAGGCTGATGCAATGATCCGAATCAAAGATAATGGTGGCCCAGGCCAACACAAAGGAGAATGAAGAATCAAGAATAATTGCAAGAGTTCTGATGTGAGAATCTGGATGGATGGTGGTTTCATGCACTGAAATAGGGACATAAGCTGGATCTTTTTCCAAATGATTGAGGTGGTTCTCCAAATCTAGGTGATTATGGGTTTAGCAGAGTACTGACTCCAGCCATGAGGTAAGCATGTTCAGGGAATTTAGTCTCCAATATTTAAGGTCAGAGTCTATTGGACCAAAGGATCAGAGCTCCCTAAAAAAATGGGCTCCTCTAAAATAGGAATGATTCATTCTGGGCTGGAGGTGATAAGAGAACCACTTGTTTTTGACAGTGGGTGACTTACTCTAGATTAAACCCCTATTTCTATATATTCAGTGCCAATCTTTTGCCTGAATCCTGTATCTAGTCCTACTGGGAGGGGTACTTTGGCAGTGAGCCTTGGCTCCAAACTGCCCTTGAGAAATCAAAGAATAATTCTGATTTATAACCAAAGTGTCATTTAGGGCATATCTCCTTGTAAAAAGTGAAATCAAATGTTGAGGCAATTATGAGAATTATTCAGGCAGACATTTCTTTCTCCCTTATATGGATATTTCATGAAAAATTTTTGGGCTTGTCATTAACTAGCTCATTACTTTAATTAACCACTTAATTATGTAAGTGTAGACACAGCTTTAAAATTATTTATACTGTTTCTTCCTGTGTGCAAATAATTGCAGGGTAAAAATATTAATTTATGAATGTAATTGTATAGGTGATCACTCTGCATTTACTCAGAACTAGCAATTAGCTCATGCAAATCAGCTAAGACAAAAGTCTGTCTGATCCTGTTCAGAATACAGGAAGAGTTAATTTGCCAGAATGCCTGCTTCTGGCCCATCTGATTCTCAAAAGTCACGTTCTTGCCTCTGAAAATCAGAAACCGGCCATATTTGTTGTGAGCTTTATGATTACTCTTAATGCCCTTGCAAACACAGGAAATAAAATGCTAACAAATCATCAGCCATTATCTAATTATATTTATCTAGACAGATAAAGTGGGGGGGAATGTGGATCATATTTTTTTAAAAAGGTCTTTTCTCGTTTGGCAAACAAAGATGAAATTTATAGCTTAATTATTCCTCATAGTGCTGTATAGAGTCTTTTCTGTTAATCATACCCAGGTCCTCAGATTTTTTCCCCCCCATGAGGTCTAATTTTGTGTTGACTCTCAATTATATCAGTAGCCCATCCTGTGGGGGTAGTGCTAATGGGATTTAAATGCTTGTGAGGTTTCATTGGAGTCCACAGTAGGAAAAAGTTCTGATATAGACAGAATACCACTCTTTCCTCAATACAGATGTTAACTAATAGAGAGGAGTACAATCTCCTTGGACACCTTACATTGTGGAAACAGATTAGTTCATCTTCACCAAAACTCATGCTCTGCTTGAATAGCAGCAATTGAGCTGTTGTGATCACTGGATGTTATTAGGACATTCGTTTACTACCTATTTCAAAACGTGGTTCAGAAGTTTAATGAAGTACATCCACAGGTCTCTGTCAACCAAGCTGCATCCCCTGGCCACCATGATTGCTTATATTCTTCACTCTTTGTGTGTTTGGGAAAGTTACCTAGGAGCTAGTCTCCCTAAGTTGAACACTACCTTGAAAAGACACAGAATCCAGTGGTTAGAGAAGATGACATTTATTCAAAAGTTCCTTATTTCAATTTTTCAACCCTCCACTTAGTGCAACACCTTGCCACTTCCACTGAGGGGAGAGAGGTTGACATTTGGGAAAAAAAAAATCAAGTTGCTTAAAGTCACTATTCACAGCAGTGATGCAGACCTTAACTGCCAGAGGTTGATCCCTGAGTGACAGCCACACACTAGGTATTTTACAATATTATTTCTTTATTTTTAATCCTTTAAGTTTACGTTATAGAAAATCTGTGTACAAGTTTCAAAAAACTTCAAAGTACAAAAGTATATACAGTGGAAACTCTCCCTGCTGCTTCTGTTCTGAGCCTCTCAGTTCCCCTTCCCACAGGAGCTCATGGTACCTGTTTCCTCTGACATTTCACTCCAAAGGCACTAAATGTCATCAGTTTCTTTAGAGCTAATGTATTCATCTATATGTAAAGGCATACATTATTTCTCTATCCTTTTAAAGATATTTCCACTTAAAAAGGACAGGGAAATAATGGCTTAGCATCTAAGTTTTCTTGGTGTGACAGTAACTGAACTTTTCAATTCTAATCTGGAAGTCCTGATAAGACTCGGACATTGCCTGAGACAAGACGAAGCCTTGTTCTCTTGACTGTACGCTCTCTTCTCTTTGCCAGAACATTCCTCTCTACTCAGCCACTACGCTACTAGCCCTCAAAATGTTGACTATCACTTCCTTTTGTTTCTCTTTTCCTAGGGAGGAGTGGATTTAGTACCTCTAACCCCCAAGTGATGTGTCCTTGCTCAGTGATGGCCTACTGTTCCAAGTTTATCTATTAATTTGTTTTTTTCTCTTCCACTATCCTTGGATGAAGGCACAAAATTGCTTGATCAATGTTTGCAGAGTGGATTACACATAATAATGTTAGAAACTAATTGAAATAGAATGCTAGGGTGGTTGATTACTATTTTAGAGGAAAAATCATAAAGTGAAAACAAACAGAATCATTAGTGAAGTAAGGATATGTTTATCTTAAATGCAATGAAGATGATTATAAAATAATTAAATTATAATTATCTAGCATCATAAGGCTAGATGTGTTTAAAAATTCTCAAGAGAATCTCAAAGAATGCCGCAAAATGACAAAATTTAGAGAATGACAACATACAAAAAATCATTTTAAAATAAAAAATCTGTTAAATTTTGTTGTCCATGATTATCAAATAGTATACAGAGAAAAAAATCACATTGGACTGAATCATAAATCCTGGTTATTAAAGGAAAACAGAGAAAAATGTAAAAGGGTCAAAAATAAAATCCATCTTCTCTTTAAAAGAAGTACACTCAAGTGAGAAAAATAGTGAACAGTAGAGCCACTTATTGGAAAAAAACAAAATTCCCTATATTCCACTATTCCCTAGTGAATGAGCAGGCTAGAATTAAGTGTTATATTTTTGTATTAAGGGTCAAAACTTTGGGAAAAACTTTGGAGAAAACATCAAGCAGGGCTGGGGATGTAGCTCAATGGTTGAACGCTTGTCTGGTGTGCACAGGACCTGGGTTCAATCCCCAGTTCCACAAAATAAACAAACAAACAAAAACAAAACAAAAAACCTTCAGCCATTTTCTGAGGAGATAATCTTACACATTTAATTGTCACATTTCTCCTCCAATACCACATCTTAGAATTATATTTAACCATCAGACATGGACATCATCATGTTTTTTACTTAAAGCAAACACATTACAATTATATAAACATGCTGCAGTGTCTAAAGGCCTCTGGGTCAGGAAATCCATCTATTTCACCTAGATTTTTCATATTGCCACCAAAGTAACCACTGAGACTGTTTGCTTCGCTATGTGGTTAATATTCCACGTACATTTCCTAAGATGACTCTGGAATCCATCCTCCCAGCCCATTCTTGCTGTGGGTTCTTGCCATGTCTTCCTCTTTTCTAACCCTGGTCTCCTAACTGTCCTTCCTATCCCTTCTCTTCTCCTTTCCAACACAGCTCTCACATGGCTTCCATGTACAAGGGACAGAATGTCAGCATTTGTCAAGTACAGCATCCTATTTATTTGTTAAATTGTTATTTCCCTTCCCCCTGAGGATACAGGCAAGGACTTTGTTTTCTACACTGCTCTATCCCTAACACCTAGAGCAGTGCTTGGCACACAGTAGGTGTACAATAGTGAATTCATGCCTTAGTGCAGAACGACCATTCCATTCCCATCATTTTCTGGAATCTTATTTGATCTGCAAGGCAGAGCTAAACCTTCTTAAATGATTTCACTCTGAGCATTATAATTTACATCATACTACTCATCATATTCTGCTTTGCATTAAATTATTTCTGTATAAATCTGTTATTCTATTAGATTGTAATTATCTCACATGCAGACTGTGTTCTGTTCACCTCTGTTTTCTTTACAATGTCCAACATCTTAGTAATGTTAGCTTCAAGCTGGTGAACAGGCTTAGCTTCTTTAGCAGGTGAATATGATTACCCTAAGTGGTCAGATCCAGTGACCCAACTAATTTTATTTTATGTGGTGCTGAGGATTGAACCTGGGCCTCATGCATGCCAGGCGAGCGCGCTACCGCTTGAGTCACATCCCCAGCCCCAACCTAACTAATTTTAAATGGGGGCAATCACATAATTACATGGGATACAGAAGGAATATAAGGCATGCTGTTGGTCTGTAAGGGGATTACTGTTTAATCAGCAATATAAGATGATTCCATTGACCTGAGCATCAGAAGCATCTGTGTACTTGGCAAAATTTTCTGTGCCCTACCTGAGACTTTCTCAGAAAGAGAATCAAAATTTCTGGGGTGGGAAAGAGGATGTCTGAGAATCTGCATAATTAGGACATCTTCAGGTAACTCTTATTCACAGTAAACTGGTTAATTATAGGTTTATTTTTCCTTCCATTGCCATGGTGGTACATTTGATCCTTAATCAAATACCCAGTCAGCTCCCAGTTCCTAGGAATAATATGAAGTTCTTCTAGGTCAAAATGCAGTGGTTTAGTATCACATTGCCTCCATAAGTCTGGTATCTCATTATTCATTCATCAAAATTTATTGAGAGCTTTCTTGTTGTGTGTATTTGTACCCTTGAGTCCTGGGTCTTATTGGTAGATTTCTATTTTGGCCCTGAGTTTCAAATCCTCATCTCTTTGTCTTCCTATTAGATAAGTTTCCTTTTAAAATCTCATATTACCCTTGATTTTCCTCCGCTGAGAGACTAGAGCTGTGTTCTGAGCTCTAGACCAGTGGCTGGGGTCCAGCATCTGTTGACAATGTTCCCACAGGCTCAATATTTACCTGCTGGTCTCTGGCTTTCATCTGGCTCACTGAAATGCCAAGTCTAGAGCCACCTCCTCTGTCTTGACTCACTTTAAGTAAATGCATACAGCCTTTATATGAATAATATGATTCAAAAGATGTATGAATAGGTAGTTTTTCCAATCGTAAAGTTGTATACAGATGCCAATTGTTTTATTACAAAAAGTTAGGGCCCCAGGTATACATGTGTGACATTACAAGCACAGAGGATCCAGATGCTAGCTTTCTGTATTCAGCCCACTGAAAGCATGGGAAGCCACTAACAAACACCCTCTTTATAACTGCAAAATTAAATAGAAACAAGGTCTCCTAAATGCATATTTATGCATATTCAGAAACATATGAATCGCAACTGACAGATTTACTTAATGCCTACTTGAGGCTATGTAAAAAGCCTCCATTTTTTTTAAAGTAATGGAAAAAATAAAAGCAAGACTCTTTGAGGAGAGAGCACATAGTATAATTGACACTGTTGGTTGCCTACCCAACAATTGTTGTTTCTCCCCCTCTTTCTTTCTTGCTGGAAAAGCTGATTCTCATTTCTGAGGCTGAAGTGTCAGATAAGATTTTTCCAGCTTCCTTGCATGTGACCCAATAAGTCTTGGCCAATAGACCCAAGGGGAAGTTCGTTGGTGAGGGATTGTGAAATTTTCCTCTCTAATAAAAAGAGAAATGTAAGAAAAATAATGCCTTTTCTGCCTTTGGGCATGGTTGTTTGACAATAACTTGATGTATGGAACAGCAGCAGTCACCTTGATATAACAAGGGGACAAGTCTGAGGATAACCGAAAGTACCCTAAAGCCCACTGAATACTAAGATAGAAAGAGTCTGGGTTATTGGTGCCATTGTTGAGCTATTGAATGAACCTTCCCTGTAGCCTCCCTGAACCTGCTACCTTTAGACCTCTTCTTATGTGAGATAGTAAATATTCTTTTGTCTAAGGCACTTTCAATCAGGATTTCTATGTTTGCAGCTAAAATAATCCCAGATTTAAACAGAATCCTTCAATTTAACTATCTTAGTTTGTTATTGCCCTGCATATTTTTAAGACTAATTTCATCTGGCATCCTTCCCTGATTGAGACTTGGCTTGAGTAGTAGCTACAGTGTAGTAGAGGTGTTAGGGAGTGATAACTTCAGTTTTATAAGCCAATGAGAAAAATTTGTTATTTTGCCACATGAGGTAATGTTGATTCTGTTCTATAAGATAAGAGTGTGCTTTGGAGACCTGTACAGAAAAGGGGTGTTCAGTTGGATTAACTAGAATAGACATAGGACTCTATGCCTTTGACTCAATTCTCCAGTTAAGATTTCTTCATCATGATATAACATTCTGACTTGTGTATTTAAGAATACCCACCAAAATAAAATGACATGATAAAAGAATATCCTTTTCACTTGAAGCATGCTGGAAATTCCTGTTCAGTTAATTGAAGATGTGTGTATTCATCCAGGGTTGAATAGACTGCAAAGCAATACTAATCCATTTTTTTCAGCTATACTGACTCAGGGGATTTTTTTCAAAGTTTATATGCAAAAAAGAGACATTTATTGTATATTTTTAATGCTGTGCTCTATATATTAGGTGTACAATAACCATAATCACACATTTATTTATTGAAATCTAGTGAAGAATCTCATTTTTACATATGATTTGCAAATATAATTTCAAGGCCCTGTTATGAGAGCCCAGGCCAGTATATAATGGTTTTGTCTTTGCCGTTGATAAAAATGTTGAACATATTTCATTTAAATTGGTATCATTTAACTAGAGTCTCAATTCTTTTAGCAAGAGTTTCCTTTCTTTCTTCTTCTTCTTCTTCTTCTTTTTTTTGTTAGAGTTTTCTGTGTGAGAGATATTGTGTGCACTGGCAACATTACTAATAATTTCAATCTCATTAGTTTATAATTATTCTTTAAAAATGAAGTTTGTAATCATAATATGATTGAACAAATTAAGGAAGGCAATAAAGAGATGTTGAAACCCACAATAGAAAAAGGCAATAATTTTAGCATTTTTAATATCCAGATAGTAATTAGAAGGGCTAAGCTATTTTAAAGTTCTACTATAAAAATAGAAATGAAATGAAATAGAAATGAAATGATTAAATCATAGTAGTATCTTTTTTCAGGAATCTGATCAATGTGAGCAACAGATAACAAAAGGTATATATCCTCGCCAAATATGACCATTTTCCACATTTTACATAAAGAAGACAATCCTACAGTGACTTCTAAGTATGTTATATATTGTGGAGGTTAACTGAATTATAAATGAAGCAATTATACTTTACAATATAATCTAATCACTCAAGACTGGAAATTACTAAAGTGCATGAACATATATTATAAAGCAATAATAATTTTTTTGTATTGCAAAAATAGTACATATCCATTTTAACACTTAGAAAATACAAATAAACAAAAATAACAAAGAAAATAGAAATGAACATAGCCTCATTACTCAGAGATAATGATATTTTGATGTATATTCTTTGATCATTCTCTATATATCATGTATGCCACAATTTACAACTTCTATGAAGTGGGATTATAGTTAAATATTGTTTTACATTCTGATTTTAATTTTGAGATAACCTCAAAAATACAGAAATTTTGTAAGCATTGTACAAGAAGTCCTTAAACCCATCATTCAACCACTCCTCTGCCACTGCTCAATTTGCTTCTATGTAGCCCAATCTTGAAAGCCCTGCTGGGTCACCTTTAATTTGATTTGAAATTTTCTTTCTTTTTTTAATGTAGCAGTGCAGGAACCCATCTGTGCATGCTAGGCATATGGTTTCCACCAAGCTATAGCCCAGGCCTCTCCCTCAAATCTTTAAAATAATATTGTTATCTACCCAAGTCACTAAATAACTATCTACAAGGCCATTTTAAAAGGCAAAATATTATTTCACTGAATGTATTCATGGACATTAGGTTCCTTCCAAGAAATGGATACTCTCTTATCTGAATCTTTACACAATAGATTATTATTTACTATTTCTAAAAAGTAAAATTACTGTTACCAAGTGAAAGGCATGCATATTTTTTTTAAAGTTCTCAATTTACAGTGCCACATTTTAAAAATTGAGCAAAACTACATGAATCCATATGCTATTTATATGGAATTTTAATCACTCTTTAATGACCTGAACAAAACTAACTTTGCTTAGTTACAGAAGTGGTAGTTACAATACAAAAGGAAACAACATATAGAAGAAATGTTTACCCAAGAGAGAAAATGGTTTGTAAATCTTTTACAAGCACATTTATCTATCTAGTGCTGATTTCTAAACAACGGCCATGTGCAAAACAGTGTGCTGAGCACTGTAGGTGACTTACTTTGTGTTAGATGCCAATTCCTTCCTCAAAGAGCAGTGAGGAAATCATGAAATTAATGAATTAAAACTCCTTAATTTATTCACTAAAGGAAGGTCCTCTAGGACCTCTGTTTGGCAGGACTTCATTAAGGATTAGTTTCTGTTTTTAAAAAAATTATTAAAAAGCATTTTTTAAAAGTCTACAGTTGAGGGGCTGGGGTTGTGGCTCAGTGGTAGAGCGCTCACCTAACACATGTGAGGCCCTGGGTTTGGTCCTCAGCACCACATATAAATAAAAAAATAAAGGTATTGTGTGCACTTACAATTTAAAAAAATGTCTATAGTTGAGACTCACTAATTCAGAAGAGTCTCTCGTTTGCAATCCCTTAGTACATTTTATTAGAACACTACATGGTATAGCACATTTTTACAATTAAAATATTTGTGCTTATAGAATAATTGTGAATCAAAATATTTAAAAGTGATTTTCCAAATTCTAGGACAGTGTATTTCACTTTTTTTCCCCTTAAGGAACATGGATTTAATCTAAATACATACTTTGGCCTAGATGCAGAAATTGGCCTACTTAAGATATATTAAGCTTAAAAAGGCAGACAGCAGTCTAATTTAGGGCTCCTTTATGAAGAGGGACTGCTGAATGATGTATTGGGTAGTTTTACTGGACTGGGTGCTTACTTTCCATGAGACATCATGCCAGACTCTGCAGATACTGAAATATGTGAACCTGGTTTTGCTATCAAGGAGTAAAAAACAAGAACATGAACAAGTTAATTAAAAAAAAAGATTTATCTTTTAATAAAATAAAGATCTATGCTCACTAAATTAAGAAAAAAAAAGTGATCTTAATTTTTCATTATCCCCAAGCAAGTTATAAGTCATAACAATTTGGGAATCTAATTTGCTACTCTCCAATTTGATAAAGCAATAGGCCAAGGAGAGGAAGCAAACTCTTCATCCTAGAATAGATCTTAAAAAGGCTGATATCATTGGCCAGTGGGCTGTTTTTTTTTTTTTTTTTTTTTTTTTTTTTTTGTGCAGACCTGCCAGAACACAAGTATGAAGTCACTTTGGTAACAACCTGCTAATGCTACTTCTTGTTCTGATCCCCTTTTAAACTTTCTAGGTTTTTAATGAAGCCTGGCTCTGAGGGGCTCTTGTAGGCACACTGATTCAGATTCATGAGTTGTGCTAACTCTTGGCCTGGGGATAAGAGGATCCAGTTCTTTGAAAAAGTCTTCTCATTTCTCCGATGAATAACACAGTGTCCTGTTTCTGTTGGGCCTCATTTATCATCCCCAAGAAAAACCTCTTGTGGACAGATTGTCTTTGAAGGACTATATCAAATTCTCTGTTTCTCACTGCCCTCCACCCTCGGGGCTCTAATACTGAAGGCACCTTCTAACCTCCCTTCTGGAAACTTTTAGTGTACTTACTACATTACTCTGAATGTTTGAAGGAAGATTTCTAGATTTTAAGGACTTTCTGAGATGATAGAAAACTTTTAAACTGAGTGCCTGAGTCACTGGATTGAGGTTCAGGGCTCTGTCGAGCTCAACCAAGGCTGCCTGCTGATGTCTGAGGGAGGCCTAGGAGAATGTGGCAGCCCATGTGTGTGACATTCCATCCATGACTTAGTGACCCCTTCATGCTATTTCCATTTCATTTTTGAGGGAAGGATACAGCATCAATAATTCAATATAGCAGTTGGTAGTTCCTTGATTTTGATTCCTATATTATCTGACTATTGCAGTCTGACGCTGGGTTTGTCTAATTCCCAGAGAGCTCTGTCTTCGAAGTTCAACCTCAGTGACTTTCTAAGACTGTACCTGGTGTCCCTTTTCTGCCTGTGGGCCCCATACAAAGGGGTCTGGGGAGCCAGGGGGTGAGGATATGTACTTTCATAAGGTCTGCATGAGGCATTAGCTGAGGAAAAATGTCCCATCACTGTCAATGGAATGAATATTCTATCAAAACGGCTCTCGGATTCTCCAAGACTGAGATTAAGTTTACCTGCTGGACATGATAAAATTTATCTCAGTGGCCTATGACCATCATCGATCAGCATCCCACCCCTATCTATATAAAACAATAAGCATGATCTTAAGGCACTCTTAGGGGCTGTCTAGGAGATGTATATTTGCTGACATACAACCTGACTGAAGCCAAACACCATTACCCCTGTGACTGATTGGAGGGAGGCTGTAACTGAACAGTTTTATTTCCCTCCAGCAGCTGGGCTCCCTGACCATGTGAGCTGAGCTGACACGGCATTTCAAGTCCTGTTACCAGCTCAATGGTTCTCTTGTAAAAAAAAAAAAAAAAAAAAAAAAGCACCTCTTCATTTGGCCTCTCCATCTTGATCATTGCTGATGGGCTATCAATAATTTCAAGTTGGTTGAGCAGTTGGCTGAAGGTTAAATAAATTCAGCCGGCTGTTTGCATGATTGTACCCGAGTGGAAGGATTCCAATTTGGAGCAGTTTTCTTGCAAGTGCTCCTTGGAAATGTTTCTAGAGTCAGAAAAGTTAAGAAATTCAGTTTGGGAGCTCGAGTGAACTTGAAATGGAAACACAGACACCACAAGAACCTTCATGTGATTAAAAGAAAAAAAGAGGCTTTCTGTATTTCAGATTTTCCTCAGAGGAATTTAACACCCAAAGAACTAGCAGGGGAAGTTCTCAATTCACTAAAATGCTATTTTGGACAATGGTATTCGCTTTTTCAAAATGAACTCAATTGTATTTTCAGGAATTTCAGCCAATAGTGGTAAAGGTAGGAAGGTCTATCATAAATTAGTCATAGCAAATTGGGTTTTCAGTTGTTAAAACTTAAGTACTTTATTCATATTCAGGAAATGCTTTTTTTCTTCCATATAACAAAATATACATTGACTGTGGAATATGGACAAGTTAAGAAAAAACAAAAAGAAAAAACCAAAAACCACCCTCAAGAGTTAATCATTTGCTACATTTTATTATATACCTCCCTAGTTTCTTTCATGCATGTGTTTGCACAGTTTTTTCTTTTACTAAAATGTGATTTTTTGGGGAATATAAATGTCATAGCTGTTTTTATACAGTGCTATGATATGAATGTATCCCCCCAAATTAATGGGATGAAAACTTAATCTCCTGTCCAACAGTGTTGGGAGGTGGGGTCTTTGGGGAGGCATTTAGGTTATGAGCAGCACTCTGCTCTCATGAATGGATTAATGCCACTATGATAAGGGCTTGAGTTTGCTCATTTTTGCCCTTTGCCATCTGCTGTGTGAGGGTGCAGCATTCCTCTCTCTTAAAAGATGCAGTGTTCAAGGCATCATTGCTGAAGCATCAAGCAATCCTAGACATCAAACTAGACATTGAAACTGTCAGTGCTTTGATCTTGGACTTCCTGGCCTCCCAAATTGTAAGGAATAAATTTCTGTTTTTTATAAATTTCCCAGTTTCATATATTCTGTTATAGCAACACAAAATGGACTAAAACACATTAAAAAATTAACAAGAGGCACATAGATGCTGTGCTTAAGGATATAGCTCTAGCTTCTGGAAAGTATTTGTAATAATTGATGTGAGTTTTTTTCTGTTAGAACCTCACAATAAGTGACCCATGGAAACTCCCAACTTCCAGGGTCATTTCCATGATACTATGTTTCTTGACCTGTGCTCTTCTAATTTCTGGCAATAAAAGTGCATCTTTGTGGGATTGGGGTGTAGCTCAGTGTTAGAGTGAATAGTAACATGTGCCAGGCTCTGGGTTTGATCCCCAGCACCAAAAGAAAGAAAGAAAAAGGCACATATTTGTTACTGGGGTCTTAACTAGTTGATTTTATACCAGTTTATCCAAATTTCCAAAGGGCCTTTACATTTGAAGTCCTTTTGGTATTGCTTTACAATAATAAGACATTTCACTTACTTTGGAATCAGAGAACTTTTCTGTATGACTCACATGATTGTCACACATTTGGAGCTCTCCAGGGCTGATGGTATCCTGCTTAACATGAAGTGGCTTTTGTATTGCACTTTCTACTTTTCACATATGAAGCATTTCTACATAAATGTGTGCTAAACTCTTTCCAATTCCCTGATGATCTCTCATAAGTTGATTTAGGTAAACCCCTTATTGGATATGGAAGCATGGTTCAGAAGAAACATCAAAGTCTCTTCAAGTTTAATAATAGAAGAACATATCCCCAGCCTTTTTAATGAAAATTGTGGCATGGTAGATTGCAGCAACTGTGAGAAAATTGAGTGTTTACATACTTCCCCCAGCTGTGTAGACATCTGTCTTTCCCTTGCATTCTCAGTCATTGCCTTTGTGAAAGATGATGGTTACGTTGTCCAGAGAATTTAAAGACTACACAAGGTATTTTCTTGGTTTCTATGGCTTTTCTCTGACTTGCAATTAACTTACCGTGTTCTGCTGAGTGACAGGGGAAGGTAATAATAAAGTGGAAATGAATTTTAGTGACTTAGAGTGTTGCTATTCAAAGTAATAATGCTCTGTAGGCCAATGCATTTGACATGGCTTGTATGAGATACAAAAATTTCAGGAACCATCCAGACCTCCTGAATCAGAATCTGTATTTTAAGCAGAGGCCCTGGTTATCTACATGCAGTTTGATATGCAGCTACCTGGCAGAATGAATTTCATAGTTATAGTCAAAATGTTGAGGCTCAGACTTTTTTTTTTTTTGTACCAGGTGTTGAACCCAGGGGCTCTCAACCACTGAGCCATATCCCCAGCCTTTTTTATTTTTTATTTTGAGACAGGGCCTTCCTAATTTGCCGAGGCTGGCTTTTAACTTGTGATCCTCCTGCCTCAGCATCCTGAGCGGCTGAGATTACAGGCATGTGCTACTGTGACTGGAGAGGCTCAGACATTTTTAATTGAGTACTTAAGTGATGTAACCTGATACTATGGCATTAAAGGTATTTTGATTTATTTTAAAACAATCATCTCAGAATATAGTATTAGTTTTAAACTGTAAAATATACTGCTTTCTATCTCCTTAGTTTGGTCCCGGATGATCTCTCATAAGTTGATTTAGGTAAACCCGTTATTGGATATAGAAGCATGGATCAAAGTCTCTTCAAGCTTAATAATAGAAGAACAATAACAAAACATTCTAGACTTACTCTTGGGTTGGGCCCTGTTCTTTTTCTTGAGCTAACTGAATTCGATGGCAATCCTTTAGGATAGGTGGTATTACTGTCCCCCACTTACAGATGAGAAGACAGAGACTTGGAAGCACTGAGTAATTTGCCCAGGTTTATACAAGGAATAAATATCAGAGATGGGATTTGAACCCAGGTTAACTAGTTCTGAAGAGTGTTTTCTTAAGCAGTATGCTCACTACTATATAAAAACACAACACAATCATATTTTATGTAAATTTGAAATATACTACTAATATGAAATAATGTAATACAAAAATATAAATTAAATATATACTTATTCATAAAACTTTAAGTAATTCAAATATTTCGAATAAAAAAGAGTGTGAAGAGTGTCAAGAATTTCAATTTTAGTCTGGGGTTGTGGCTCAGTGGTAGAGTGATTGCTTGGCAAATGTGAGACACTGGGTTTTATCCTCAGCACCACATAAAAATAAGTAAATAAAATAAAGGTACTGCATCCATCTACAACTAAAAAACAACAACCAAAAAAAAAAAAAAAATCTCAATTTTGAAGCTGCTTGGTTGAGTGAGCTGTAAACTGTTAGGCAATTGCCACATGGTGGCGCCACTTCAACTAGGAAACAACCAACTGTTCTTAGTGGTCTGTATGGGAAAATCATCTCTAGTTATTTTAGACCTGTAGGAATAATCCTTAAATACAACATAACCCCCATGAATTTCATTTACTTGATGTAACCTGGATAAGACAGTCTATGTTTGATTCAGATGAAAAATTTCTGCTCCTTAAATTATTCTGTCACTTTTTGAGGTGTCACATTAATTTTCAAGTTTACTTTCAAAAAGACAGTGAATTTGGGAAGAAAGGGCTGGAAAATGTGGCAATTAAGCAGCAACTCAGCACTTTTTGATTCTACTACTATCTCAAACAGACCTTCCCTGTGAAAACACAGATGATAAAGCTAGCACATCTAGGACCCTCTTTTAGGGGAAAGATACATATTATTTCAAATTGGACACTAGATTATCCAACTGCTTTCTGTTGTATGACTCACATTGGTTATTTTAGTAATATCCTATCTCACTATAGAATGTTACTTTTCATATGTATTTTACTAAAAGTAAAATGAAATTAAAATTAATTTTGCTTACATGTGTGCGTGAATATGATGTCTTTATGCACAAATTTTTAAGTAATGTAAATATTTACAAATTAAAAGGGAGGCTTAGACATTTGTACTTGAGTACTTAAGTGATGTAACCTGACACAAAGACATTAGAGTTATTTTGATTTGTTTTAAAATAATCATCTCAGATTATAGTGCTAATTTTTAAACTGTAAAATGTAGCCATTCTCTATCTCCTTAGCTGAGGGAAAAATATTAGAAAAGAACATGGAATGTTACTAAAACAAGGTTGGAAATTCCTAATATAGGAAACCTGTAGAACCTTCATGAATGCTTTTCTGCTTGGCAAGTTTTTCCTATGAAGTCAACAGTCCTACTTGCTACAGCATGAGATTAACGAAAAAGATTCATCCAAAGTGGAGTTTCCTGAAGAAATGAAAACCAGACAGTCTTTCTATTGCTAAGGGATCAAAGAACACTTGGGGTCATAATTTACTGAACTAATAATAATTTTACTGTAAGTTCAAGGCAAAAGTGAATTCCTCATAAGAAAACAAGTTATCTCATATCATTTTAAAACTGTCAGTTTATTCACAGGCGAGCCATTAATATATGTGCCCATACACTAGAAATATAGGCCCAATAAAACTGGAGGTTATAGTAAGCCATTAATTAAGACTGGTGGTGTTGGCAAACTGTCTGAATCAATTTTACAGACTCATGTCAAAAGTGTTCTATAATAGTTGGAAGGATTTCTTCAGCTCACAGATGTAAAAACATGTATATTTAAATGTCGTCACTAAAGCCCTAGGCTCTGCCTTGTTGGCACCATTTCCCATACTGTAAATGGAAGGTAAATGTCCAGTGGAGGTAATGAATGAAAAGTAGACAATCCTGGTTCTTCTCCTGACCTCAGCAGGTGCTTCAAGGTAGATGAACAGGGATGATGCTAACAGGGCAACCTGGTTACTAAGAGATAAAGGAGCAGGGCAAGGTTAGGGGGAGTGGCAATGTGTTCTGAGGACTTACCGTGAGCTGTGTACCCCAGTGCCCAGGGGAGGAAACTTAGAAGGATGGTTTTAAACATAAACACTGGATCCAGACTGCCTGGGGTTTTATTCCACCCCACCACTTATTTGCAGTATGACCTCAGACTGGTCACTTAGCATCTCTTGAGTCCAAGTTCCCACATCTGTAAAATGGGGAGAATATTAGCATTTACTTCAAAGAATTGTGAGCATTAAATGAGTTTATGTGTAAAGCTCTTACAATGGTATGACACAAATTAATTATTCTCCTATTCTCCCAAAACCCACAGTGAAGCTGTCTTCCTGGCTCTACATGTGTGAAATCATCTTTTAAAACTACAAACAAGCTCTCTGTTCAGCCTCCCTGTCTGCAGGGTCATGTTGAAACTCTTTGGTCAACTCCTCCCCTTTGGTTTCCTGGTTCCTGAGTCTTAACTCCACTGCCTCTACATTCCGGACACAAAACTCTTTGCAGTTCTCTAATTCTGGTAGGTTTCATGTCTCCAAACTTTGCTTAGGCCAGTCCTGCTCCATGAAATATCCTTTCCATTTTGCATAGATGGTAAACTCCATCAAGGCTTACATCGAATGCTTTGTCCTTCTCTTTGCCTGTCCTCCTCCTTAGCATCATTCCCTCAACAATGAATTAATCACGTCACATCCATCTTCTCCTTGAAATTGTTGTGTGCCATCTCTTGATATGTGCCTCTAGACTATTAACATCTAAGGAGCATGTGTTTCCACCAACATCTGTTAAATAAGCATTGGTTGGATGAAGCCTGTTGATAATGCCACAGTCTTATTGCCTTTCAATGTAGCCCCAATGCCATCTTTCACTATTCCCACCCTGGATTTTGATTTCCTGGAGAGTCTTAGAGTTTGTTTGTTTTTTTTTTTTAGTACTGGGGGTAGAACCTAGGGCACTTTACCATTGAACTATATCCCAGCTCTTTTTATTTTTTATTTTGAGCCTCAAACTTGCAATCCTCCTTCCTCAGCTTCCTGAGTTGCTGGGATTACAGGCATGCATCACCATACCCACACCCGAGTCCTAGGTTTTCTAATGAAGTCTATGTCTGGAATTTGCCCAAGCACCAGAGACAGTCCAAACAGCTTCCTAATAACTAGAAGCCGGTGGACTTGCACTTGGGATGGTTTCTAGTCTTACCCCTGCTGGATCCTGAGCCTGTATAGAGTACATACCACTGTCCATGGTCCTATAAGCACTTACCTGCCTATTATAGACTTTATTTCCCAAGAAACAAAAAGGATAAGCACAAATCACTGTATTTTGGATTCTAATAATTCAATATATTTAAATACAGAACATGAGAGCTGCCCCTAACATCTGCATTAACCCATATCTGTAGTCTGTAGTTTCTTTTACTTAGGGAAAGATCTTAGGTAAGTGCCATAGAAGTTCTTCCTTCTCCACGTTGTGTTGGGGATAATGATTCAACCAACACCCTAGTTATGGTGGGACTTTCTCTCAGGTTGCTAATCCATGACTATTGCTTTACGTTATTTGGCAATATGTGTTTGGGTATTGACATCAACATTTGTTTATACTTTAAAGGATTTTTCACGGGGAAATGACCATTTTTACTGTGAATAGAATTCAGGTAGATTTCTTTTTGGTTACCAATTTTTACTTCTCTGACTTTTGTGAAATGTGATATTGACCTAGGTGAAATTTTAAGGATGGAAAGTACCACTTGGGATGGTGAGAGTGTTTTCTTTTGAATTTCTATAACATTTTGAATCTAATTAAGTATCTCCAATCAGCAGAGATCCCAAGTTGAAAATTTAAAAATTCTTTCATAAACACAAAGACAGAAATTAAGGAAGTACCTTGGACGGTCTCTGTGCTGTGTATCTTAAGTAAGAACTATTTCTGTGGAAGGAAAACAAATGAATAGCTGATGTATCTTGATTTGTTAAAAAAACAAAAAACAAACCAAAAAAAAACCTCTCCTACTTTGTATGATTAGGAATGAAGTATAGGACAACAAACATGATTATGAACCTAATGTGCCTCAATGATTGCTAACATGAAAGCATGTTAATGCCCTTTGCATCATTTTATTAGAGTACTGGAATCAACCCACACAGCCTATGCCCAGAGAGGGGTTAACATGCCTCACTACACAAAGAAGTCTTGGGGGCCAGTGTTTAAGCCCTTTACTCTGGAAACAGTGAAGGCTATTTGAATACTTTCCAATGGCCCATGTTAAAGCAAGCATTTCATATTTGAGGTCAGCACTTTTGATAAGTTACTGGTTCCATGCCTGAATGTTTCCCTCCCTTGTTGCATTAAAACAAAGAAAGCATGGGACTTGATAATATGCATAATTAGATTGTTATACCAAATAATAGCTTCATCTACACTAGCATTTTGGCCTGGAATAAATAATACAATTTGTGGAATAAAGAATGCTACAGAAAACATACATTGGAGAAAAGATAGCCTCTTCAACAAATGGGAAAACTGGAAATCCATATGCAACAAAATGAAATTAAATTCTGTCTCTCACCATGCACAAAACTCAGCTCAAAGTGGATTAAAGACCTAGGAATTAAATCAGAGACACTGTGCCTATTAGAAGAAAAAGTAGGCCCAAATCTCCATCATATTGGATTAGGCCCCAAATTCCTTAATAAGACTCCTATAGCACAAGAATTAAAATCAGGAATCAATAAATGTGATGGATTCAAACTAAAAAGCTTCCCAGCAAAAGAAACAGTGAGGTGAATAGAGAGCCTATATCTTGGGAGCAAGTTTTTACCACACACACATCAGATAGAGCACTAATCTCTAGGGTACATAAAAAACTTGAAAAGCAAAACACTGAAAGAAACAAATAGCCCAATCAATAAATGGGCCAAAGAACTGAACAGACACCTCTCAGAAAATGATATACAATCAAATAAAAAATATATGAAAAATGTTCAACATCTCTAGCAATTAGAGAAATGCAAATCAAAACTACTCTAAAATTTTTATCTCACTCCAGTCAGAATGGCAGCTATAAAGAACACAAACAACAAAAAGTGTTGGCGAGGATATGGGGAAAAAGGCACTCTTACACATTGCTGGTGGGATGGCAAATTGGTGCAGTCAATATGGAAAGCAGTATGGAGTCTCTTTGGAAAGCTGAGAATGGAACCACCATTTGACACAGTTATTCCACTCCTCGATCTATACCCAAAGGACTTAAAAACAGCATACAAAGGGACATAGCCACATCAATGTTTATAGCAGCACAATTCACAATAGCTAAACTGTGGAACCAACATAGATTCCTCTCAGTAGATGAATGGATATAAAAAATGTGATACACACACACACACACACATATACACACACACACACACAATGAAATATTACTCAGCAATAAAAGAGAATAAAATCATGGCATTTGCAGGAAAATGGATGGCGTTGGAGAATATAATGCTAAGTAAACTTAGCCAATCCCAAAAAACCAAATGCCGAATGTTTTCTCTGATATAAGGAGGCTGATTTATAGTGGGGTTGGGAGAGGGAACATGGGAGGAGTAGACAAACTCTAGATAGGGCAAAAATGTGGAAGGGGAAGGGAGAGGGCATGAGGGTAAAAAAGATGGTGGAATGAGATGGATATAATTACCCTAAGTACATGTATGAGGACATGAATGGTGTGAATATACTTTGTATACAACCAGAGATATGAAAATTGTACTCTGTGTGTGGAATATTAATTGTAATGCATTCTGCTATCATATATAACAAATTAGAATAAAAACCCAAAAATTTTTAAAAATCAAGATAAGGTATTTCTAAAACAGTGTACAGAATTGAGAAAGCCATAGACTTGTCTAAATTTTCTTCTCAGTTTATCTAAGTGTTATCCTCAAGAATATAATAGATGTCTAAGAATCAATAAATGTATAAGTTGTATGTAAAAAGAAAAGAATGCTAAAGACCCTCAAATACAAACTCATTTTATAAATGAGGAAATGGGGCTCAGAGAGTAACTTCTAGTATCATACTCTTTTCACTATTTTTTGGTGAATTTTTTAAAAATAGTCTGTTCTTTTCAAATAAGCTTTAACTGAGGGCATCAATATATAAAGGGATATAGATAAAAGGAGAGCTACTCTGGCTGAAGCAGGACAGAGGACGGCAAGTACCTGCTCAGCCTTCTTCCTGCCTGCAGAGGTGGTCCCCTGGGTTCAAAACCATTCACAGTCTCCTGCTTCTGTTGGATCTTTCTGCTCCCCACTCCCCACCACCCCTTGTTATTTTAAGAAGAGTCTAGTTTCATTTGACTGGAAGTTATTTCTTCCATTTTCACCAACCAACTATAGCCACAAAGTGAGGAATGACATTAGGGTTAGATGCATAAAAACTCTGTTGCATGTAGACCTGGTCTTAAAGGACAGAAAAAAGACATTTCCCAGTGATATTGTTCCAAATTCAAAGCAGCATTATAGGGATGAATATTATACTATTAATGGTCAAATATATTCAGCAAAATGTTCATTTTTGCTCTACAATGGCACCTTGCCATAAAAGTGATCAGAGAGCGAGCAGATCACAAAAAATTTACTGTAATTTTAGGGACATTTTTATTTCAACACTTTATGAAAGGTGAACCACTCTATTACCTAATTCAGTGGTATAAATAAGAATTATTAAAACCCATCTAGATTATTACTTTATTGACATTTCTCACCTGCACATTCTGTAATATACAATGTTTATCTTGGACTGACAATACCTTGCAGCACAAAAAGAAAATTGAAAACCAGATCTTCTCTAAGAGAAAAGCAAGATCATTATGTAAACAGCAGCCGGGTCTCATCCAGAATATGTCACATAAATATCACCCCATCAAACAAGAAATGTAAATTATTGTACATACACTGTAATTGAAAATTGTATTATACATTAGTGAAGTCACCCATTTATCTAATCACAATCAGTTCCCATAAAATCTCATTTAGGAAAGTTGAGTGCAATGCAGAGGGGGTGGCTATGAGAATTTCAATCAAGGAAATCTAAGTTTGGATTGAGATCTCAGCAAGGTCTCCAGATTCCCCCCCGCCCCCCTCACCAGTGCTGAGGACTGAACCCAGGGTCTTCCACATGCTAGGCAAACACTCTATTACTGAGCTTATCCCCAGCTACAAGTTGGGTTTTATTGATCCTCAGGCATACCTTTCAAGTCTTTTGCATTATCTTTCATTATCTATATGTCAGCTGACCAGCCTAGCCTTTCAACTGGGGAGAAGAGATGAGGTCAGCCAGCATTCATGGCCTTGTCTAAATCCTGACTGGAAGACAATGTCCCATACATGGTGCCATCTAAGTGATTTCTGAGTTTTCTCACCCCTATGTGATCAGATTGTGATCATTTCCATTCATTTATTTGTCCATATATTCTTTTTCTTCAAAAAGTCATTTCTTACTACTTCTTATTCCCAGGTTTTGTGCTATGGAGCTGGGGATAATACAAGTAGAAAAATCACACCAATACATGCATAATTCCAAACTGTGATGGATGCAAAAATAGATGGTGTTATGGAGCATAGAACAGATCTAGTTTGTCAGTGGTCATTAACCAGGAGAGGGAATGGGTGGGGAAGGAATAAACACCAAGCAGAGGCGATTTCCATGTAAAGACTTGAGGAGGAGAATAGGGCATAAGAAATACTAAGCCCTGAATAAGGGAGAGGGTGCCAGATGAGGCTAGGATGATGGTGAGGTGTGGAAGAATAATAATCTACAAAACCACATAGATCATGCTCAAGATTTTGTGTTGTAGTGCAAATGCAATTGGAAACTATTGAAAAAACTTGGGGAGGGGGCTAGGGAGATGACAGCAGAGAAGTATACAACCTGATTCATATATGAAAAGATCCCTTGAGCTGGACAGGAAGAGCAGATGGAAGCAGGGCAGGGTTGTGATAGGCTGTTGCAATGCAGGGAAACTGATCATAGGTCAGGCGGGGATGGATGGATGAGAGAAAAGTATTAGGGGGTGCCTCCTGGGTTTGTGGTTTGAATATCTGGATATATGGAATTGCAAATTGCTGACATGGGAAACATGAAGGAGGGAAACAGCCTTACTGTGCTACCTCATGTTTTTCTTTGCCATATTTATTGCCATAAACAAATTATTAGTTGTGGGCCATCGCTCTTCCCCATAATGATGACAAATGAAGGGGTCAAAGCTACTTCCAAGCCATCTCAGAAAGAACACTGTGAATTCCCTTTCTGAATTTATCAATATAAAATGTGCTAATGGATATTAATATTTGTTCAAGGCAAATATGAATTCGGTTGTGTTCTAATCTCTCACCAACTGCCAAGACAACTTCACTATCATCCCCTTAGATTTTCAATGGACACAATAAAAAGTGTGTGCTTTTTTTTTTTTTAAAAGTTTGCCCTATGCATTGTCTTGATTATGTGTTCTGAAGAAAGAGAGTGTATTTTTGAACCATCATGAACAATAATCATCATAATATATTTTAATTTATGGACATCCATGCCTGAAGGACTCTAGGCATTTTAATAGAAAACAACTAAGAGAATAACTTGCAATCAAACAAGGTAATATGCCCAAATAAATAAATCCCAGAGTTGGTTCATAAATAAACTTCTATACTCAGGATTCAACATTAAAGAAGTGCTACATAAGAAAATGGGAAAGATTTTTTAAAAAGTCACAATCATTCTTTTTTACCTTGAAGGGTGCTAAAGTCATACAAGCTGAATACTGGAGTAGCACGTGGGCCCCTGACTATTTCCCACCTATTATTTTTCCAGAAAGCTGACACCTATCATCTCAAAGGCTACTGATCATTTGCTAGCCTCATCAAGAGAAGCATCAACATGCCAATTCCCAACCTGCCTTGCAACAAGGATCGAGTCCTGAGAATTAGACTCTAACCATCAGATGTAGCAGGAGGAGATTTCGATTCATCTGATCCCCTGAGAAAAAGGCTTTGTGTGTGTTTTAATTTTTCTGGTATAGGGGGTGACACAGGCTTTTGCAATAACAGAGGCAACAGGGGATTTGCCCCACTGATTTCAAAGGCAGATTCCTATTACAGAAGTAGAATTGGAAACAGAGAAGAGGCAGCATACTCTGGTGGTCAGGGCAGCAAAAACGGCCAGTTCTCCCCTGGCCATCTGTGTGGCATGATTATGGCCTTGCTTTTGGAAGCTTAGCCTCAGTACTGGTTCTTCAACTATCCGATCAATTCTGTTAATTACTTGGTATTCTTCCCTGGTCCTCTCTGATGAACACTCGGATTACCTCCATCTAGCTTCAACAAGTGGTAACCTTTCACTATATTTACTTTATCCTTCTCCCCATGAATATGCATCTTTTAAATTTTATTCTTCATTTTGCTATACCACTTAAAAGTTGTCCACCTGAAAGTTGTTGACCTCCTGACACATTACCTCAATAATTCAGAGTGCATCTCCCAAGATAAGTATAATCTCCCACAAAACTATACACTGTGCTCAAACCTAAGACCATTATCAATATCATAGTTCCATGAGGAGCACAGTTCATAGTTAAATTCTTCCAGTTGGAGAATATCTTATAACTATATTTTTTCTGAAACAAGATGTAGTCTAGTTTCACTATTGCAGTTTAGTCTCTTTCAGTCTATAGCATTTATTAAAGACATGGGCTTTTTAGAGGTTAGAACATCATCTCACAGGCTATTCCACTTTCCAGATTAGTCTAATAGTTCTTTCTTGATATTTTAAAATTTATTCTTTCTCCTTGCATACTCTGTAAATCTGAAATTAGGCATAGGATTGTGATTAGGTTCAATTTAACCATTTTTTGGGGGCAAAAATATTTCAAAGTTTGGATTGTGTGCATCAGACACAGACCAGTGTTTCTGTATTAGTAATACTGAGTGTGGTCATTTGGTTAGGATGGTCGTTAACAGATTTCTCTGTTGTACATGTTCATGTTTTCCTTTTGTATCTTGCAATGAACAATCTGTGCTTTGCCACCTATGAATATCATGTGCCTCCAAAACCTTTTATCTTTAAGATTTTAATTTCCATGAGTGATGTTTGCATGGAAATATTCTTTTATAACACTTTTTCTCCTTTATCAGTCAAAATTAGTGTTTGTTGCTTATGAGTAACAATTCTGATGTAGTAAATAATCTTCTATTAGAGAGAAGCAGCAAGGATCTAGAGGACTGGAGAGATACTTTGGATTCATCAACTGGCTGTGTTACCTTGGGCTGTGCTTGACCTGTAGGGTGTAATGCTAATTAGCGCTAATAATCCCATCACAAGTCACTATCCTGAATTTATCACACCTTTTACTTCTCCCCACCTGTTCTATAACATCTCCCATTTATATCCTTCTTTTCTGCACTCCATTTTCATATTAAAGGAGTAGTGAAGCAATGGTTCAAGGGGAAGGGGAATACAGGTTAAGGGGTTCAATTGCACTCCCCCCACAGCTGACCTAGACGAGTAATAGAAATCCAACGGTCCAGTTCTTGAGTGCCAGCTACTTCACAGAATTCAACAACGTAAATAGGGATGAAAGCACAGAGACTGTCTTCCCTTGGGTCTCTCTTCCTTTTGGATGTCCTTGAATCAGTCAGGGCTTCATTTACCTGAAAGGGACTTGGTGTGGTTTCCATCACAATGTGAACTTTCTCTTTGGAGGAACTCCTAGCTTGATGAATTGTGATGTATGTAGCTTTGCTTGCCTTCATATGGATTTCTGACTTCCTATCAATCCTGTTGCCTCCTCTCCAATGTGAGCACCTTGAAGGAAATGAAGCTTTATACATTTTTTTAAAAGGTGGACACAATATCTTTATTTTATTTTTTAAAAGTTTTTTTTAAAGATGGACACAATATATTTATTTTACATTATTTTTATGTGGTGCTGAAGACTGAACCCAGTGCTTTATATGTGCAAGGTGAGTGTTCTACCACTTGAGCCACAACCCCAGTACCCCTCTTTTTTCTTTATTGCAATTTAATGCTTGAACTCAGGGGCACTCCACCACAGATCTACATTCTAGCCTCTCCCCCTTTTTTTCTAGGGATAAGGGCTGAATTCAGGCCTTGTGTGTGCTAGGCAAATGCTCTGCCACTGAGCTAAATTCCCAAGCCCCGTTCTAGCCCTTTTTATTTCTTATTTTGATATAGGGTCTTGCTGGACTCCAACTTGCAAACCTCCTGCCCCTGAGCCTCCTCAGTTGCTGGCTTGCATCACCTTACCTGACTCAAAGTATGATACCTTCTTTAAACATGTGGTCATAATTTTAGGCTTAACTAGGCAAATTATTTAATACTTTATTGAAGATCATACAAAAACTCCACAACAAATAATGAAAAGAGTATTCAAAGTCATTAGCCTCCATTTGCAATGCAGAAAATACATATGTCAGTTTTGGACCAAAATAATTCCATTGAAATACAAAAAGTGATAGGGAAGAATTAAAATATTTGCAGTGACTGCTTTTGGTGGTCAGCTATAACCAACCAACAGCTATCAGCTATTTTGGGAAGTGAGAGTAGATCTTAATTTTCAGATAAAGAATGTCTTTGGTAGTTTAAAAATATATACATTTACTCTAAAAAAGCTGTGAATCATATACAAAAACAGCTGTTTGAGACCAAGCTTACAAAGCAGAAATTGTGTTAGCACCACCAGCAAGCACAGATCCTCTGACTCTTCTGCCCTCCTATTTTGTGCAGGATGCAGACTTGAGTGTTGTGCACATCATTTACAGTTAGGAAAATTGGCCTTGAGTACAGGATTCCTGGCAGAGTAGTCTTAAGCTCTAAGAAGCACCAAATGGTTACAAAGGTTGGTAACAATCCCCATCACAAGTTCCGATGGTATAATAAATCATGCGTTGCCTTATCAACTTTTTGCTGGTAGTCCTTTAATTGGTCAAGTATTTTCTGGGACAGTGTGATGTTGTGACTGTTGGCTCTGTCCTCTCCCAGATCCTGGAGAAGCTGATCAATAGAAGATTATGGAAGTCACACCATTGGGGCTGTTGCAGACAGTGGAAACTCAATCCCAAAGTACTGATGTCCTTTTCCCAATACAGCATCCACATACTCAGAGACCAAATCCACAGCTTCTTCCAAAAAGTCATAGTTCAAATATAGACAAAGCAACTCAGTGGCATCAACTTCCTGTAAAACACCAGTGATCTCCCCACGACCCTGCTAGTACTGGGGTCTGGAGCCAGGGGGTACTCTGCATCCCCAACCCTTTCTATTTTTTATTTTCAGACACAGTCTTGCTAAGTTGCTCAGGCTAGCCTCAGACTTGTGATCCTCTTGCCTCACCTCTCAAGTTGCTGGGATTACAGGTATGTACCACCAGCCCAGCTAAAAAGTCAGTGATTAAGAATGTATACCTCCTTCCATTTTACCTAAGCACAGACCAAAGGATGCTGAGTGTCTGAAGATTTATACATTAAAGTCTTTTGGATGAGTAGTGAATACCTGTCAACTATATATAAATATAATTATCTATAAATTTCTACTTTCTTGACCCATTTCTCTCTCTCTCTCTCTTTCACACACACATCTGTCTGTCTGTCTATCTATCTATCTATCTATCTATCTATCTATCTACATTCATGTATCTTACAAGGCAAGGCTTTCATGAGGTAGAGAGGCATGTGTTATAATTCCTGTGAGGCAGATGAAGATGGTCAACTCAGTTGCAAGTATCTAGTTAGTCTAATGGCAGAAGTAGATACAAGTCTCCCAAACTGTTTCTTATTACCACGAGTAAGTTCTATGAAAAATGATCATCTAAAACTGGCTTAAAGAAACATATGCAATGTCCAGCCCACATAGATCTTGGAATCTCCACTCAGATACTGACTGTGAAATGCTACCTGCTCACCACTGAGCCATTGCCCTAGAGCTGGACCAGTGAATAGTTGTGTATCCAGGCCTCAATTGACTGGGTGGAGGTGACCCCACTGGCACTATGCTGCTTACCAATTCCCGTAGATGTCCTCAGTTTTTAGTGTAATTGATGTGTCATAGGCTTCATTCTGTGATTTGTTGTGGTCTCATTGATTAACAAAGGTTTGGCACAGCCCAGTGGTTTTTTTTTTTTTTTTCCTGTTCTCTGTGGCAGGAATGTTTGTTCAGCAAACAAGAAGGAATGGAGTAGGGATGAAAGTGCAGAGACTGTCTTTCCTTGGGTCTCTCTCCCTTTTGGATGTCCCTGAATCAGACAGGGCTGCATTTACCTAGAAGAGACTTGGTGTGGTTTCCCTCACAACTAGCCCCTTTATTTTCCTAGGGGAGTCATGGTGGCTCCTTTTGGTTCTATATATAAAAGCTTACAGAAATTTATGAAAAGTTGTTGATATGGAAGACCTGGCTACTTTCCTAGAAAACACCAAACACAGTGAAATGTAATACAGCTTGTAGAAAAAACCCTGATGGTGATCAAAGTCAGAATAGTTATCTCTGGAGGTGTGCATTGATAGGGAAGGAGTAGGAAAAGAACTTTGGTGATGGGAATGTCTTACATATTTATTTTATTTCATTTTTGTCACATAACTGTATATCTTTAGGGGATACAATGTGATGATGAATGTATGTATTGTGTAATGGTCAAATCAGGGTAATTAACATATCCATCATCTTAAAAATTCATCATTTCTTCGAGATGAGATCATTCAAAATCCTTTCTTCTACCTACTTTGTAATACATTATTGTTAACGGTAATCACCCTACCGTGCACTAGAACACGAGGACTTATTCCTCCTATCTAGCTGTGACATTGAACCTGTTGCCCACTCCCCCTGGCCTTTGGTAATCATGTTTACTTTTTTTTTTTTAAATCCACAGAAGAGTGAATATGAATGCTGATATTTGTCTTTCTGTTCCTGGCTTATTTCACTTAACATAATGCTGTCTAGTAGTAACCATGTTGCCACAAATGATGGGATTTCATCTTTCTATGTGGCTGGACAGTGTTCTATTGTATATCTGTTTCTCTTTATCCACTGATGGACACTTAGGTTGATTCTATTTCTTAGTTACTGTGAATCGTGCTGCAATAAACATGGGAGGGAAGATGTCTCTTCCACAGACTGGTTTTATGAAATATTGTCTATCTTGATTTGTGTGTGTGTGTGTGTGTCTGAAAACTCAAGGTGTACACTCTCAAATTTGGCACTTCACTCTGTATGTTATGATCTTATTAAAGTTCTTCTTAGAATGTGTCCTGCTGTGATGGCAAGGAGTGCCGAGTTCAGGGTCACTTTCCCCTGGCTGTTCACATTTCACTCTCTTCATTTCTTCGGAGAAGCCTTCACTGATTGTGGCTAAAGGAGCTCACCCTCCCCTCTGTACTCTTTCCAATTACCTGATTTATTTTCTTCACTGCACTTATCATTCTCTGAAAATAGCTTGTTTATTAATGTACTTACTGGCATTAATCTCTGGCCACTAGGGTGTGAGTTCTGCAATGGCAGTGCTTTTGATTGTCTTGTTTCCTGAGGGCGTCCCAGGAGGAAAGGAGTTGGTTGTCTGACTGATGGAGTGAAGATACTTAAGACTTGATATTAGGACTGTGTTTATAGGATGCGTGTTACCAAAATAAGGTTAGGAGATTGTATCATGTTCATTGTAAGGACTTGGGGATGTGGCCAGAGCCAAGAGTTAGAGTTACAGGGGCCAAGGTCCAATGCATGAGTCAGCAAATAAAGCAGTGGTCAAACTCCAGCAGGAGTGGCCACCAGGCTGCAGGGGAGGGCAACTGAGATGTGCTGGGCCAGCGCTGCACACTGCAGCCAGTGATGTCTGCGGGTGGGTCAGAACAGAGGTTTGAACCTCCTCCTGAGGTTAGAATAGTCGGGTGGCTCTCAGCCAGGGGTAGTTTTACTTTCCAGGGGCTATCTGGAGACATTTTTAGTTGTCACAGTTGGGGGGAAAGGGTTATTGGCATCAGTGAATAGAGAGCAGAGATGTTGCTAAATATCTTGCAGCAAGAGTTATCCAGTCAAAAATACCAGTAGTGTCCAGGGTGAGAAACCTGGGAATAGAGGACAAGACAGACCCCATCTGAAGTGGGAAGAGATTGGGATCCGTGCTTTGAAAATGTATAAATACTCTGCCTCACACTATTAAAAGCAAAGGGCAATTTTCTGAGGAAAAGATTTGCTATCCACATGTCAGCTTTTATGGACAGACATCCTTTTCTTCACAGCAAAGGCTGGTCAGTATCTAAACATATTTTACAGTGGTCTTCTAGAATTTAAAACCTAAAACTGATGTGTGCTCCTCACTGGATGCGCTCCTACTCCTGGCAGCTGTGTCTGACAACCAGTCTGTCTTGGGCTCCAGGCCAATTTCTTTAATGAATCTCTCTAATTTAATTCATATTTTCCCACCTCTCTATTAAGTGCCACCCAGACTCATCGAGCCTAATATTTGAACCAAACACATTTAATGACTGTCCCTTCATTAAACATTACAAGCTCTTTAAGGCCTTGGCAGACAGGTGCCCCCTTCGATAACCTAGAGCCCCAGCAAAGTCAATAGCCACTGCCAAGTTAATCCCTCCACTTCCTTCCTTCCAGCTGGGGCGGGAGCCTCGTGGGTAAGACAGGCTTTATCACTGGGGAAGCATAAGTTTTCCAGGCCAATGGATTCGCTGCTCTGGCCATATCTCATGCCTTGACACTAGATGTCAGCGAAGGGTAATTGTTGTCTCAATTTAGAGGCCGGCTCAGGTAGCGGCTGGCACCCTTGGTTCATGTTTTATAGCAAAGGTGAAGTATGGCTCCGTTCCCATCGCACACATATATTACAATAAAAGGGGATATCGGTGCCTAGTGTTTTTAAAGGCTGGTCATAAAAGATGAATAACGAGGCAGTTTAAAGCTAAAAGACAGCTGCCAAGCTCAATGGCCATGATGGATGCCAAACACCCAGTGTGGAGAAAACCCGCTCCTCCGAGACCACCATCCAAAAAATTAATTACTACAATTCAGCATCTTTAAATGTGCCACTTAATATACTGCTACCATAATTAAATTTCCAGCCCTGTGACCTTGAGACCATTTCCTGAGATAATAAATGAGATCAAGGTTTAATCGATGCAGATGCAAGTAGAAACTGTCCAAGGATGCAAAGAGCCATTGGGCTAGGAGTCAAGGTTGGGGGGTGGGGTGGAGTGGCCAGGGTAGAACTGAGCTCTGCCACTGTGTTGGGCTCATGCTGCTTATACAGAGGTGTCTCCTAAAGTTCCCGTGTTGGCCTACCAGGATCCCGTGGAAACAGCCCTGAACTGAGAGCCAGAAGCAGGCATTCTTATCAGAGCCAGGTTGCAAAAATTCTGTTTGACCTCAGATGAGTCACTTCTCCCTGGCTATTAGGAGGGCCATAGAACACACTCTCTGCAGTTCTTTCAAGCTCTAAGGTTCTGATTCTTTTTTCAAGCTCTATGAGAGCCACAAATTACCTGCCCCTTTTCCTCCTCCTTCCCTCCTAGAAATAGCCACCTTACCCCAGCCCCCTCCAGCTATCCTTTAGAAATTGTAAAGCATGTAATTAGGTTTCTCTGTCCACTGCCAGTGGGTTATTGGTGGTGGTTGGTGAATAGGGTTTGCTAGTATCTTCCCCCTGTAGAATGAATGTCATTGTCTTAATAGCCAGGTTCTCAGAGGGCTAAGGACTCTCCCTTGTCCAGCTAATCTTAGGTTCTTTGCCAAGTGAAGGGTTAATTCTCAAATAGAAGAGCACAGAAAATTAAAGGTCCTTGTAGAGAATCAGGCTAAAATGAGAACCAAAGGCAGGTGTAAAGAGCAGGGCCACATACAGTCAGGGAACTATGTGTGTAAGGAAGAGTGGGTTACTCTAACCCCATGCTTTGAGCATGGGTACAGTGAGGCTCACATTCCATTTTAATTAAAAACTATTAAATAGCAACTAGGCTCTAGGAACTCAGCTAGAGACTTGTTCTTGTCTTCAGTTTGCTCATAGCATTTTAGTGAAATAGGAAGAAATTATTTCATAACTATGGTAATATGGGTTTGCAGAAGAGTCTTGTTAGCTTTTCTTTTTATAGTCCCCCATTTCCAGCTGCCATTTTGAATCCCTGACAGCTGATTGGTCTTTATAGCACTGTTCTGGTATGAATATGGCTTTTCCCCACCAAAACTCCTGTTACAGCTCAATCCTTGATATAATGATATTAAGAGATAGTGGGCCTTTAAGAAAAGTTAGGGTTAGGATTAATCCCTCATGAATGCATTAATGTTTTTATTTTAGGAATGGTTTAGTTTCTTGGGAGTTTGGACCTCTTTTGCTCTCCTCTGTACATGCCCACTTGCCCTTCTTCTTCCTGCCACAAGTTTAAGCAGTATGAGGCCCTCATCAGAAACAAACAAACAAACAACAACAACAACAAAAAAGAGCCAGAACCATGCTCTCAGTCTCCAGAAACATGGGCCAAAATAAATCTCTTTCTTTTAGAAGTTACCCAGTCTCAGGTATTCTGTTATAGCAACGGAAAACAGACTAAGACAAGTAGTGTTATAGAACCCAAACATAAACACAGAAACCACAAGCCTTAATTCACCATAGCTTAAGAAGGGTTTATCCAACATGAACCTTTTCCTTTCTAAATAAATATTGAATAAATACCTAAATCTACCCAACTTCCCCCTCTCCCCACACCATAAGTCCAGGAAGCAGGTGGGAGTAATTTCTGAGAATACCTGGAGACATTTTGATGGTTATAAGTGAGATGTGGAATGCTATTGGCGTCTAGTGAGGAGAGGCTAGGGATGTTGTGGAATATCGCACGACACACAGGATACCCCCAGAAATCTTGGCCTAAGGGAGTCACTGCAGTTTTGTACCCCTGAAATTCACAGGTTGAAATCCTGGCCCCAAATGTGATGGTACTTAGGGGTAGGGCCTTTGGGAGGTGATTGGTCCAGGGTGGAGCTTTCATGAACGGGGGTAGTGCTTCATGAAGAGGGGTAGTGCCCTCATAAGAAGACATTAGAGAGCTTGAGGGATCTCTCTCTGCTCCCCACTCTATTTGAGGATAGAGTTAGAAGATGACCATTTGTAAACAAGGAAGCTAAACCTTACCAGGCATCAGATCTGCCAGTGCATTGAATTTGGACTTCCCAACCTCTAGGATTATGAGAAATAAATTTCTGTTTGTTTAAATCACCCAATCTATGGCATTTCTGTTACAAAAGCCTGATTGAATTCAAACAGTAGTCTGCCTGACTCAATTTAACCAATTAAGAGTAATGAAATCAATCTGGTGTGACTTTGATCTCAGTATACCAAAATAATTGATTTCACTGATTTTTTTAGTAATGAATTACTTTGGTGTGGATGATGGAAGGTCAAGTGCTACCAGCTGACTAAGGCAGGCATTGAGTGCTCCCAGAATCCTGAGCTTAAGGAGGGATGGTGGGCAGGGATCATCAGACAGGGTGGGAATAATACCAATCATTATGACAGGGGTCTTGAGGGAGAATGTTGAACCAAGGACTGAGCCCTGGAGCAGTCTGAAATTAAGGGATAAGTAGCAGAGAAACTTGAGCAGGAGTGATCAGAAGAGTAGAAGGAGAATCAAGAGGAGGATGCCCCAGAATGAAGATGAAGCAGTGTTTCATGGAGGAATGCCAAATGCTGCTGAGAGATCAAACAAAATGGAAAGACTCCAGAGCAAATGATCTAAAAAGGAACAGGCAGAAGCTTCAATGCTTTTATAACCTAGTCTTAGAAGTCATTACCTTCAAAGATTTTTGGAGTTGAGATCATTGAAGAACCTGACAAGGGCTTTTTCAATAGTGTGGTGGGAGAAAGAGTTTGATTTTAGAGGGTTTAGTGGAGAATGAAGAATGAGAAAGAAGAAAGAATATATAATGTTTTGAAGAATCTTGTTATAAAGGGGAATAAAGAAATGATGCTGGGCTAGAAAGCAGCTGTGTCTCCAGGAGATGTGTGCTGTTTGCTTCAGAGATGGGAATATTGTAGCACATTGGCATGTTGATGGGCCTGACCCACTGACCACTGAAGAGGAAAATGTTGGTGATACAGGAGTGAAAAAGAACAATTGCTTGAACATTTTTTTTTGAGTTGGTTGGGAGGGGATGGGACCTCATGCACAGGAAAGGTTGATGTAAAGTATAACCAAGCACAGTTCATCCATTGTGTCTTAGTTGTGTGTTGCTATGTAAAAACCTGCCCCCGAATTTAGTGACTTAAAGCAAGAAAACCCACACTTATTATATCATGTAATATCCCTTGGTTAGTAATTTAGTAGCGTCTGAGCTGGGTGGCTCTTGTTCAGGATCTCTCACTAGATTGTAGACATGACTGTGGTCAAGGCTGTAGATCTGATGGCTTGACTGGGGGCTGAGGAGCTGCTTCCAAGATGGTGCACTCACATGACTGTCAAGCTCCATATTGGCTATTGGAAGAAAGCTTTGGTTCTTCACTGGACGGGCTTCTCTATAGGGCTGTTTGAAAATAATTATGACATAGCAGTTTCCTTCAGAGAAAATGATCTAAAAAGGAACAGGCAGAAGCCTCAATGCTTTTATAACCTAGTCTTGGAAGTCATTACCTTCAGAGCATCCACAGTCCACAGTCTGTTTAAGAACAAGTCATTAAGTCCTCAAAGAGGAGGGGACTTAAGCTCCACTTTTTTTTTTTGGAGACAGAGTTTTGCTATTTTGGTTGCTCTTTTAGCCAGGCTGGTCTTGAACTCCAGTGAACTCAAGTGATCCTCCTGTCTCAGCTTTCCTAGTAGCTGACACTACAGGCATGAGCCAACATCACCCTGATTCCGAAACCAGACAAAGACACTTCAAAGAAAGAAAACTATAGACCAATATCTCTAATGAACCTAGATGCAAAAATCCTCAATAAAATTCTGGCGAATCGGATACAAAGGCACATCAAAAAAATTGTGCACCATGATCAAGTAGGATTCATCCCTGGGATGCAAGGATGGTTCAATATACGGAAATCAATAAATATTATTCACCACATCAATAGACTTAAAGATAAGAACCATGTGATCATCTTGATAGATGCAGAGAAAGCATTCGACAAAGTACAGCATCCCTTTATGTTCAAAACTCTAGAAAAACTAGGGATAACAGGAACATACCTCAACATTGTAAAAGCTATCTATGCTAAGCCTCAGGCTAGCATCATTCTGAATGGAAGAAAATTGAAGGCATTCCCTCTAAAATCTGGAACAAGACAGGGATGCCCTCTATCACCACTTCTATTCAATATAGTTCTCGAAACACTGGCCAGAGCAATTAGACAGACGAAAGAAATTAAAGGCATAAAAATTGGAAAAGAAGAACTTAAATTATCACTATTTGCAGATGACATGATTCTATACTTAGAAGACCCAAAAGGGTCTACAAAGAAACTACTAGAACTAATAAATGAATTCAGCAAAGTGGCAGGATATAAAATCAACATGCATAAATCAAAGGCATTCCTGTATATCAGCGACAAATCCTCTGAAATGGAAATGAGGAAAAACACTCCATTCACAATATCCTCAAAAAAAATAAAATACTTGGGAATCAACCTAACAAAAGAGGTGAAAGATTTATACAATGAAAACTACAGAACCCTAAAGAGAGAAGTAGAAGAAGATCTTAAAAGATGGAAAAATATACCCTGTTCATGGATAGGCAGAACTAACATTATCAAAATGGCGATATTACCAAAAGTTCTCTATAGGTTTAATGCAATGCCAATCAAAATCCCAACGGCATTTCTTGTAGAAATAGATAAAGCAATCATTAAATTCATATGGAAAAATAAAAGACCCAGAATAGCAAAAGCAATTCTAAGCAGGAAGTGTGAATCAGGCGGTATAGCGATACCAGATTTCAAACTATATTACAGAGCAATAGTGACAAAAACAGCATGGTACTGGTACCAAAACAGGTGGGTGGACCAATGGTATAGAATAGAGGACACAGAGACTAATCCACAAAGTTACAACTATCTTATATTTGATAAAGGGGCTAAAAGCATGCAATGGAGGAAGGATAGCATCTTCAACAAATGGTGTTGGGAAAACTGGAAATCCATATGCAACAAGATTATTTACTTTTTTAAATGAAATATTTATTGCTTATATTTACATAGAAAGAGTATTCCATGTCTCTTGACAATTTATTTCATTCTGTCAAGTTTTCCAAGATTAATGGAATGCAGGATTTCTCCTTCCTCTTCATGTAACATGAATGACTATATATAGGTGTGGTTCTGAGCCTTACTGGCCAGGTCCTCACTGTGCTGTTGGAACTGGACTGGAACTTGTGATGGAATTCACCACAGAACAAATTTCTCTCCATGGGAGAAAAGCATTCTTGTAGGCAGAGCTACTTAAACACGAAAGGGCCTGCTTCACGAGGAGTGGTGAGCTCCCCTTTCGGGGAAGTGATGAATGAAGCATTTGTCAGGCTCCTTCAGAAGGAAAACCTGCACCAGGTGGGAGATTGGAGAGGTTGACTTCCAAGGCTTCCTCTAGTTCTCGGACTCTGTGATGGGTCACCTGGGGTCTTTTCATTGAACAAATATTTATTGAGCCTTTACTGTGTGACATGCGCCCCTTACTGAACACCTCTCCTGCTCCACTTCAGGTCTTCTGAGACTCACCTCTCCTATCAGCCACAGCTGCGCATCCAGACTTCAACCAGCTCCACACAGATGCAGCCAGAAGGGGCCTCTTTGCTTCCTGCCTCTGACTTCTCTATAGTTATACTGTTGGACACCCAGGGGAATCCACTTGGCACTCATGCCTATGCATCCCAGAAGGTCCCTGAGACAGCCCCTGACCAGTGCTGTATTAAAGACACTTGCACTTGTAATTTTGGTAGCCTTTGACATATTGCTCTTTATTGGCTTTGCAGCAGTTAGCACACCCACCAATAATGTGTGAGAATGCTTGTTAAGGCATTAAAATGTTTAGTTTTTAAAATTAATAATGATGCTAATGTTTTTAGTGGAGGTCAAGCAAGTGACTAAAATCAACACACTTACCTATCATTCGGCTATTGTGAAGCTTATATTTTCAAGAAGAAGATTGGCATCAATATTAATCTACAACAAAAGTCTACAGGGAACTTTTTCTGATTTGAACCTTAAGGTTAAATTTTAATTCTCATCAACTGTGCATTCAGAGGTTTCTCCCCCAAAGATAGGGTGAATTCTCAGGCTCCTGACCTTTCTTTTGTCTTCCTTTGCTAATCAGTTAAATGAGTTTCTCAGCTCTCTTGATTGCTGGGAAAGGAGGGTCTCTCAGTTGCAGGTCAGGATGGTGTTAAAGGAAGGAATGAAATGATGTTCTAATCCTGAGTCATCCTGTCCAGGATATCATGGACAGGTCAGACCAGCCGAGAGTGATGAAGCACAGGTCAAACCCAAAGTGTGGTACACGGGTCTGACTTTCAACTTTTACATTGTTTAATTGTAGGATTCCAACAGCTAAATTTAGCCAACCAGAAAAATACCCGAAGGATCTCAGTCCTCTGCTGTACCGATACTCAGCAACCTCTAGGAACTCATTTCTTTTCCCATCTGCTGCTTAGCAGACTGTGCTGTCAGCAGAAACCCCAAGATGGCATTCTTGCCTTATTTTTCTATATGACTCCTCTGATTTAAAAACAAAACATAACACAAAACAAAACCTTCAGTAATCTTCACAAGGTTGGGTGATTCGATTTAGGGAGGGAGAGGGAGAAAGTGACATTCTTAATATGACCTAATAATCAGTGCTTTCGGTGGCGGTGGAGAAGGCAGTTACCTACTGGCTCTGATCTTAGGTGTGTTAGAGGAAAAGGTTCTTACTCAGAATGATCTCTGGCTGCAGGTCGGCCAGGCTGTCTGTACTGGGATGTCGGAAACTTCTTTCCATGTATTATCATATGGCTACAAGAAGCCCTGCTGACACCTGGGTAGCAGCAGAGTTGGCCATTATCAATCACTGGTAGGATCTCTGAGTAGTAGCTATTTGGCAGGGACCTAAGTAAGAGGACACAGGACAGGTAAGCTTTGGATGATTAGGACATTGAGGAGAAAAATTAATTGCTACACTTTGAATCCTTTGTATAGTTCCAAATCCCTGTTCACCTCTTGTTTTATTGTTATCTTCCTAACAATCCCATGTCATATAGCAGTATTATTACTCCAGTGGGAACAATAATTTAAGGTAAGATGAAGTCTAGAGAGATGCTTTAGAGAGATGCTCTGCAGCCAGTGCACAGCTGTGAGGCTGCTGGGATGCTGCTGGAGAGGATCAGAGTGAAACTCCTCTCCCCTGTCTTGTGTGTGTGGCCCCTCCCTGCCAAGCAGATGTTTTCCCCTGACATTTAAACAGGCTCAAATCTCTGCCCTCACCTCTCTGTGGTGAAATCCAATGTGTACGTATCAGTCTCAGTTCTCTTCCTCTCCCAGCAGAAATGGATGCTATTGATCATTCCATCCTTAAAACGCTTTCCCAATTTGTCTCCTCACTTCCCATGTCAAGCCTCCTACTCAGGCTTTGCCTCTGCCCAGTCATCACACGGGAAGGTCCTGCTGGTTCTCTTCTATATCTTCGCTTTTCCTTTTATCTTTGTTCTGTATAACTCCACTGTTGGAATCACTAGTGACTTTCAAATTTAAATGTCTAGCCCAGACTTTCCTCTGAGCTCCAGCCCTCTACAGCCACCCACATTCAACCTCTCCACCTGGCTGCTTCAAGGGTACCTCCAGCTCCACACATCTGAGACCCAGACTCAAACTTACTCCTCTCAGACTTTCTACCTAGCTCGCTAATGCTAGCATCCAAGGGACTCCAACTCACTCTCAACACCTTTTTCTTCCTCATTTTCTATAATCAATCTTTCATTCAGTCCTTTCCAATTTATTTAAATAAATCTTAATTTTGTTCGCTTTTCACCTTCACCACTGTTGCCACACCAAATCTAAGTCACCTAGACTTTCATTATTTCACCTATTTTTTTTTTTTTTTTTTTTTTGGTATTGGGGATTGAACTCAAGGATACTGTACCACTGAGCTATATTCCCAGCCCTTTTTATTTTGAGACAAGGTCTTGATAAGTTGCTCAGACTGGCCTTGGATTTGTCATCTTTCTGCCTTTGTCTTTAAAGCAGATGGAATTACAGGTGTGTGCCACTGTGCCCAGCCCCTGGGTTTTTTTTTTTTTTTTTTTTTTTTTGTGTGTGTGTGTGTGTATGGTGCTGGGGAATGAACCTAGGGCCTTGTGCATGTGAGGCAAGTACTCTACCAAGTGAGCTCTATCTCCAGGCTCCTGGGTTCTTTTTAAATCTATTCTCCACAAGAAAGGGAGACTAATGTTTTCAGAACATGAATCTAATTATGTTCACTCCTTGTATAAAACACACCAGTGGCCCTCTATTGCTCTTGTGGTAAGGAACAAAACCTTAGCACATCTTACAAGGTCCCGCACGGTTTGAGTCCTGCCAGCCTTGCAATCCTCATCTTTTACCAGTTTAGCCCCTGTCTCCCAACCCGAACTTGTCTAAGAATCTCAACTCTATATTCCTTCTTGCTTGCTTCCTGGCCCTCACCTGTGCCTTGTCATCTGTCAGATTTCATATTAAAGGTCATCCTTTCAGGCAACACTTCCCGGACATCCTCCTCTTTCTGCTTTAAGTCAAGTTCCCTGGGTATTATCCATTTTCAAAGAATGGTTATCACCCTTTGAAGTGCTTGACAGGCTTGGAATATAGCAGATGCTCAGTAAATATTTGTTGAGACTGAACAGTGAGAAAGGAACGGCAAGGTCAACTTTAGCTATTACATTTTACTGAGTTTAAATCATGCTATAGATTTGCAAGGGAACAGATATTATCTATTTAATACTTCAGGGGTCTTAAAGAATAAATTCCAATTGATTCCTCTTTAATGGTATCAAACAAGAACCGTAGTTATTTTTAAATGTAAAAACTATGTGATATAACACTAAAAATCAACAACCATTTGTTGGGACTTATATCTCTCTTATGTAGACATCCAGATGTAGTCCATAACTTATCAAGTTGTTGTTTTTTGTCATTAGGAAAAGTAGAAAATTCCCTAGCTAGAATTCCTTGTTGGAGATTTTCTTGCCCAAATTGTAATGAGAGGAGAGCTTATTCAATGTTAGTTGCTGAGAGGATTTATTTAAATTCTATTAAAAGCTAACCACTGGGAAGAAATTGAGAAGGAACTGCATAGTAGGAGGAAAATAACCAAGTTAGAGTCTACCTCAGAGACTTATCAAGATGATCAGAATAAATATATTGTAATGATATGAAAATGCTACACAAATATAAAATATTCCATAGATTTTTTCCTTAGGGCCAATCCAAGGGGAAAAAAAAGCTCTTAAAATGAAAGAAGATAAAATTGGTGAGTATATTCTTCATGCTGAATCTAATAATTGCTAAATCCAATACTTGCATTTTATAAATGACATGGTGCCTCTGAAAACAAATTTGTATTTAAGAAAAATGTGACATTTCAGTGGACTGTAATTTTTATTAGAAGAGTATATATTGTTTTTCTCCCAAAATATCTAGCACTGGTTTGCTGGAAACACATCATTTAATTCAGCCAAATTACTTGTAAGTAGCTAGGTGTTTTCAAAGACTTTACCTTGTTGACTGAATTCAACAGCAAATTAATGAGTTTTCTCCTCCCTCCCTGCCTCTCCATTCTGAGGGTTGCCTTATGTGTGCTAGGCAAGTGCTCTACCACTGAACTACTCCCCCAGCCCTGGTGAATTATTCTCCAAACCAGTTTTTTTGGGGGAGGGATGGAAATTCAACTGAAATCTTTAAAAACTTAAATTATATAAAAAATTAGTATCAAATTATAAACATAGAAAATTATGACAGATAATTCATCTTATCATGTTTAACAAAGCCCACTCATAACTAAGAATGTTAAGAACTTTTGATTAATTTGCAAGACAAGTTGAGGACCAATGCAAAATATCAGAAGTACTTTTAAAGGTAGAATTTTCTTTTTCTTTTAGTCTAATTTAGGATCTCTGGGATAAACAAGGTATTTTACATATGCTGCTAGGAATAATTGATAGTTCAAGCTTCTGTGTGTTATACTTGTTAAAATATTTGCATTCACAAGCAAAGTCAGAATTGTAGCTGAAGGCTATATGCATATCTTTCCTAAGGAACATAAGACACAAATAGCATTTTGAATTTTAATTGTTTTGAAATCATAAATTTAAAGATACAGACATGCATTTTTTAAAAAGAGGATGTTGTCTTCTTCATTTAAGACCCCCCCCCCATGCTGAAAATAATATACATGTCATATACTATGACAGGTAAAGATAAAGGTGAGTTTGAGTGCTTGTGCTTAGGAAGCTTGGAATCTATTGGGGGGGGGTACTGGCTGATAATTAGGATAATTTCAATGCAGTATTGGAAGTCCTGCAGTTGTGGTGAGTACTGGGATTCTAGGAGAAAGCAGAAGGGGCTCTGTGTTGATTGTTAGTGATTTTCACAAAGATTCTGTTTCTTCTTGACACAAAACAAGATGGCACTTCACTGCTTTAAAGTTAGGTGTGACTTATTTTGTCTCATGAAATATGAGTGGAGTTAATACAAGTCACAAGTAGGTGAAAATACTTCCTTGACTGTCAATTGACTGTCAATACTCCACATGGTGGAGGTTCCACTGGGACCCCCAGAGAGGGTGATGTAGAACAGTTGAAAGCTGATCTGCAACAGACGTGTGGTCTGTGTGGGAGAGAAACCTGTATGTTTTTAAGCTACAGAGTTTGGAGGATGATTATTTTTGCACATAGTCTTACCAGTATAGACTGCTATAGGTTTATTCCAGACTTAGAGAATTCAAAAAGTTCCTGTATGAGTTTAGCATGAGGCTAAGCTGAGTTCTGAAGGATAAATAAGAACGGTCCAGGTAAAGAGTTGAAGGGAAGAGCACTGCAAAGGTAAAAGTACATGCAAAGTCTTGGAGCACAATGAAAATCAGTACGTTTGGGGAAAAGATGGTTTACTCTTTTTTTTTTTTTTTAATAGCTATTGTAGCAGTTCGGCAATCATTAGGGAATTAGTCAGAGTAGGACTAATAGTTACACCATTTCAAGGTTAAATGCCAAAGGACTTCTGACAAGCTTATTTGAGCTCTTGGACACAGAAAAGAGAATGGCAGAACTAAACTGCTGTGGATGAAAATAAGAATAATTGTCCCTTATGGAGAATTAATCTGCAAAGTACAAAGTAGTTCTCCTCTTTCCAGAAGGAATGCTCATGTCCCTTATTTATGAAGTCATTGCCTCAGTTTGTACTTGTTTCTGTACATATAAACTCAAATGGAGTTTTTATCTTATACAAGTCAGTGATGTCTGTGTCTATGTCTTTGCATGTGTACTGGTGCATAATTTACTTGAAGACAGAACCTACACCATTTTCAATTTTGTGTTGTAGGTTCTCAAGAAGTTCCTATTCAGTACCTGTTATTATTCTAGGAATTTAAATGCAGCTCAAAGCTTTGGTTAGCTTGTCAATAACTGCTTGAAGATGGAGATACATATCTCTAGGCATATCTGGGAATATGCCTATTTAAAAATGTTCCAGAAACATAAGTTGAGGTGTAGCTCAGAGGTAGGGCAAATATGTGCAAGGTCCTGAGTTTAGTCCCCACCACCACCACCAAAAAAAAAAAAAAGTTCCAGAAATATGTTAAAATCTTTTGATGACAGTGAAGTCTGTGGACTTGAAATATTCTCCCCAAGACCTAGATTTTGGGGCCACCATTTCCTGGTTGTTAGTTCTTGAGTTTCATGTTCATAGTCTTGGTTTTCTAGCTTATGATATGCATAGAAAGTCTATCCTACTAGTCTCCTAAGGACATTGTGAGTCCAAAATGACAACTGAGAGATTTAAAATCCTATAAAAATGATGAATTATACCTGTGCTACTGCTGTTAGAAGCATCATTCTTGGATCATTATAGATGGTAGATATAATGTGAAGCCTTTGCAACCAATTAGACCTGGCTTTTAATTCTTTCTTCATCAGTTAACAGTTGCATAATTTGGGCCAAACCACAAAATCTCAGTATTACTATTTTCCCACTGTTATTTCTTTTTTGGTACTGGGAATTGAAACCAGGGGGACTTAATTATTGAGCCAATCCCCAGCCCCCTGTTTTTTTTTTTTTTCTATAGGACTGAGTTTCACTGAGTTGCTTAGGGCCTCTCTAAGTTGCTGAGGCTGGCTTTTGAACTTGTGATCCTCCTGCCTCAGCCTCCTGAGCCACTGGGATTACAAGCTTAAACTATTATTTCTAAAGAAGACTTTTCATTTACAAATATTCTTATAGAGGAAACCTGGCATGCTAGCAGGCCATTGAGATTTGAAATTGTGTTAGCTTTAGGTTGCTATGAGCAAAATACCCTACAAGAACAACTTAGAAGAGGAAAGTTTGTTTTGTGGTCATGATTTCAGAGGTGCAGTCATGGTCAGCCAACTCCATTGCTCTGGGTCTGAGGGGAAACAGAACATCATGGCAGAAGGCTGCAGCAGAGGAAAGCTGTCAGCTAATGGCAACCAGGAAGCAGAGAGAGAGAAAGAGAGAGAGGGAGGGAAGGAGAGGAGAACCAGGAACAAAATATAATCTTCAATGGCACATCCCCCATTATGTACTTTTTCTAGCTATACCCTATCTGCCTACAATTACTACCCAGTAAACCATCAAATGGATTATTTCACTGATTAGGTTACAGCTCTCATAATTTCTTAATTTCACTGCTGAACATTCCTGCATTGTCTCACACATAATCTTTTTGGTAGACATCTCCTATCTAAACTACAATAATCTGCCCCCCCCCCCAGAAGCTTTTATCCATCTCACAACACAAAATGCATTTAGAATCCTTAAATATTAACAGTTCCAGCATTGCCTTAAAGTCCAAGTCCATAGTCTCATATTCAATGCAAACTTTTGGTTGTGAGTGCCAATAAAAAATTCAAAAATTATATATATAAATACCTATGTGTATCTCTCTATATATCCATCCAATATGCACATACATCATAATCATAAATAAATAAATCCAATATACAATGGCACAGAGTAAACATTTCCATTCCAAAAGGGTGGATTAGGGACATAGAAGGAATGGAACAAAACAAGACCAAAACCCAGCTGGGCAAACAAGTCCAATAGCTCCATGTCCAGAATCTGGGGCACATGATGGTAAGATAGGATCTCTGAAGGGCTTAGATAGTCCTGCCCCTATGGGTTTTCTTGCTGCAACCCAAATGGCCTCTTTCTTATGCTGGTTCTGTCCCCAGCCAGCAGATTTCCTTGGCACATGTTCCACATTACTGACATCTCTTAGTTCTGGGGGCTCTCCATTCCAGCTTCAGCTTCGTTCTCACAGTTTCACGCATTGCCCTCTCAGGGGTGTCTTCAAGGAATCTGATCCTGCTACCCTTTGCCTGGACTCCCAGGCCTTCCTTTGAAACTGGTGGACATCTCCATGACCCCTTAACTTCAGCATTCTGCATTCCTGCAGAACCAGCACCACATGGATGATGCCAAGGTCTGCTGCCAGCTTGGGCAGTAGCTGTCCCCATTGGACCATGGCTTCAGTGGCTTTTGAATGCCTGAGCATGGTGAATTAAATCCTAGGGAAACAACTTCCTAGGCAACCCATGCAAGCAGGTTACCTCCACAGTCTCTTAAATGAGTTTGTACTTTTATACCCTTGAGCTTGCCATGGAAATGGTCTTGCTGATTCCTGAGATGCCCTCACCATCTTTCCTATTGTCTCTATACAGAGTACTTAGCTTCTTTTTAGTGGTGGTGATCTCTTCAAAACCATGATTTCCTTCATCCCAATTTTACATGCTTTTCTGACCAAACTGCTTTCTACTCCTGATTATCACAGTAAACTTGTGATAGCTGTCAGCAACACCCATGCCACCATCTTAATTCTTTCTTGAAGTCTCCTTGCTTAAAATAATTAGTTCAATTGATTAAATTCAGCCTCACAAAAAGTCTCAGGACATGGACAAGATGTAGACAAGTTTTTTACCAGGATGTAATACGAATGACCTCTGACCCAATTTCCAGTAGAGACTTTGTTCTCCTCTGAAACCTCATGAGAAATATTTATTGTCTTTGTTAGGTGCAGGAAGGGTTAATTAAGTTGTCTGAAGGGCATGCCAAACAAAGTTAGCTGCAGGGTGACCTGGCCACTCAAACCCTCTGTCTGGTTCTTTAACACCTGTTTGCTTCAAGCCCCAATGCCCGCTCAAGGCTGAACATTCAACCCCCCTTGTGCAAACAAGGCAGCTTGCAGACCCAGAGACCCCATTAGATTTGGGCTATAAAAACTCCCTCCTGCTGGGCCTCTCTCTCTCTCTTGCTCTGTCTCTCTTGCTCTCTTTCTTCTCTCTCTCTCTCTCTCTCTCTCTCTCTCTCTCTCTCTCTCTCTCTCTTTCTCTTCTCCTCTGTTGCACTGCTGCAATAAAGATCTCTTGGTTGCTCTGAGTGTTGTGGTCACTTTCCTTTCAGTCTTCATTTTTATTAGCATTCTGGTCTTCTGAGCTCCCCCCAGGATTGCCTGTTAAGCTTCACTTACAATATTCTAAGGCTTCTCCAGCCTGCATCTCCAAACCTCTCCAAACTCCTCCCTCAAAACCAGTTTCAAAGGCTTCTGAACCACATGATCAAGTATGATCATAGCAATGAACCCTCTTCATGGTACCAATTTCTGTGTTAGTCAGCTTTTTTCCTCTGTGACCAAAATACCTAAAATGAACAATGGTTTCAGAGGTTCAGTCTATGGTCAACTGACACCATTGATCTGGGCCCAAGTATGCTCTTCCCAATAGTGGAGGAAAGCTGCTCAGCTTATGGCAGCTGGGAGAGAGAGAGAGAGAGAGAGAGAGAGAGAGAGAGAGAGGACACAAAATATAATCCTCAAGGACATGTCCCCATTATCCACTTCCTTCAGTCATTTCCTACCTATCTACAGTTACCATTCAGCAATCCATTCAGATTGTTACTCCATCACATAGATTAATCCACTGATTAGGTTATAGCTCTCATAATCTAATAATTTCCCCTTTGCACATTCCTGCATTGCCTAATCTAAGTTTTTTGGGGGATACATCACGACCAAACTTAACAGAATTCATATATGTAGCATTGAAATCCTACCTCCACCACTTAGTAGGTGTGTGAACCTGGGTAAACTAACTCTGTGGAGCCTCAGTTTCTGGATCAATATCCTGGGGAAAGAATCACCCAGTTTTCTAAGGTTAAGAGATAATTTCAAGTAGAAAGCACTGACTTATTAAAATGTTAATGTATCTAACTTAACACTTCATCTCTAAAGATTCTGTACCCAAGCTATTCATAAAAAAAAAAAAAAAAAAAAACCAGGCCTCCAGACAGAAGTACGCCCATCAATCTACCAAGCCTCTTCTCACATGACCTCTGTGGTCAGTTCATGATAACACGGCAAAGGTGAGCCATTTGGCGGCCCCTGGCTATCATGTTAAGTGTGATTTGTGTACCAGCAGCACCAACATCCACCTGGGAGTTTGTTAGAAAGGCAGACTGTTAGGACCTAGAGTCAGATTTGCATTTTTCACAGGATTCCCTGGTGACTCCTGAGCACTGTATGGTTTTCAGCACTAACCTAGAAAGTCTAATGCCTGGCATCTGGGGCCAAAGTGAGTCATTCTTTAGGATCAACTGGAGAAAGAGTCTCAAATATTTTCATCAAAATTCTTTAATTAAATAAGATATTCAATTAAAATAGCACTGGTCTCTCTATCCTTCTACAAAAGTATACTATTCCAAGTGTAATAAAAATATTCACTTCCTCACAAAGGATTTCATATTCTGAGAGTTGCATAAAATCAGCTATAGCTAGGTAGTTTCTAAAATGTAAAATAACCTTCCTTTTCTGTAATTATTGGTTTTGGCTGATAGAAGTCATGCATACAGTCATATTTCAGAGAAATTGCTATGCCTTAATGAGAACTTTAGGTTGAAGGAAGACATTTCAGTCAAATGATAGTGAAATTGATATGATCAAAATGAAATATGTGGCATATTTATCTAATCAGCTAGAGCCACAATCTCTAACCATAGTCATTTACAGCTCAATCAACTCATCCGGTCATTATCAGCTAATGATACAATGAGTGATTACCCCCACATTGAGATAATAAGTGAGTTCATGAAAATCAGCACTTCTATTATAAAGTGTGACAGGTAGGACTGGAAAGAAGGTCTCTGAATATAGTTAGTGACTGGCTTCCATGTCAAAAATTTGATAGGAAAAAAAAGAACTGGATTGTTAACAAGATTTTGGAAAGCCGCTGAGCAATTTGTATCAAGAATCATTAAAATTTTCACACCTTTGTACCTTGCAATTTTTTTTCAAAACAATATAAAACTTCCAAAAACTATAACTGGAGTCCAAAGAAGTTTTCATATACCATTCTAAAGTAAGATGCTGATATGATGCCCTTTTCTCTGAATATTTTAGGATATATTTCCTACAAATGAATACATTCTCCTACGTGCTCATAATACAACCATCACAACGAGGAAATGAATGTTAATGCATCAGTATCATCTTGTCCTCGCACTCTACTCAAGTTTCAGCAATTGTCTTAATAGTGTCCTAAAAACAAAAGGATCCAATTCAGAGCCACACATTTATTTTAGTTGTTGTAGCTCCTCAGCCTTCTCCAATATGGAATAGCTCTTTCTTGCTCCATTGCTTTTCATGGCCAAGCCATTTTTTTTTTTTTTTTTTGATTACAGGCCAGTTACTTTGTAGATGGCCCCTCAATTATGGCTTGTTTGATACTCCCTTAGGATTTGATCAAGGTCATATGTCTGTGACAGAAGTGATGCTGTGTTCTTCTGACTGCATCTTATCAGGTGATACACACATGTTGATTAGGCCACTACTGGTTAACGTTAATTACTTCATTGAGATGGTATCTACCAGGTTTCTCACTTCCTCTCCAAATATCCTATATTTGACCAAACTTTCAATTATTCATTCATTTATTTATTTGACACTGGAGATTGAAACCAGGGGCACTCAACCACTGAGCCACATCTTCAGCCCCTTTTATATTTTATTTTGAGACAGAGTCTCACAAAATTGCTAAGTTGCTGAGGCTGGTCTTGAACTTGTGATCCTCCTGCCTCAGCCTCCCAATATTCATTTATTTATTGATGACATTTAGTTAGATTAACATGAACCATTTTACTCAATAGTTTTTAATTGGTTACTTCATTTTTTTTTTTTTTTGCTCAAATTTATCCCAGATGTCTCTAATGGAAACTCCTTCAAGTGGACTCTGTGTCATTTTGACATGTCCTCATCATTCTGTGAGCATTTTTCTCTCTGGCACAGGATATTTCATGCTTCCTTTGTAATTTCCCTGTATCAGCACCATAACCTTCTATCTCCCCTAAAATCCCTGATTCCTTTAAGTGGAGAGTGATATTGGGAAAGAAAAATCTGGGGGCTAAATGGGGTCATTGCACTGTGACACTGAGTGTGGCTCCCTGGCCTTCTCAGTGTGTAGAGCTAGGAAAGTATCGAACTCTACAAATAGAATAGCTCTCTATATAGCTATATATAGGTATATATAAATGCCCATACATAGGTACTTTGTCTGTGTATTAAGAGAGGAGCACAGAGTGATACTTCCAATTTGAATCTACCTCCTCATGGTTTATTATAGCTTTCTTTTTTTCAGTAACTCCTTCCTCTGACACTGAGAAATCAGGCTTCTCACATTGCTTACATAGTCAATGACTTGAAAATCTCTATTCACTGCCAACACCCTTATTTCCCATGAGGATAACCTTATTGTCCTTTTCTCAGCCTCTAGGGCTTTCCTTAGTCCACATGCTGTGCTTGGTTCTTTATTTCAGCTTTCATGTCTAGCATACCTAGACATAAAACATATTTAAAGTCCCATTTTTTAAAAATTTTCTGGGAATTACAGAAATACTTTGATTAGAGGATTTCATGTTTTCTAAAAACCAATCAGAACAGAAGTTCTTTTAATTTAAAAGACTGTAAGCTAATTTAATGCCTCTAGCAATAGGGAAACATTACTATTCACACTGTAGAGGAAGACTTTTTGAATTATAGACACATAGAACAACATCCATGTAAAGAGTTTGTAGCTTCAGATTGACAAATTTATTCACGGGTTAAGAATAAAGACAGCAATACAAAAACTCAGGTTCAGAAATCATAGAGCTGTTGCTTTCTTGGTCAGCATGAAATTTTAATTGAAAAAGAGACAATCAAAAAAGACTAATGACCTGAATTCTCTATCCTTTCATCCAATAGGAAACAGACTCTTATGATTCATTCATTCATTTATCTACATAACCAGAAAGAATATACAATCAAATTTCACTTATTATCGCTGCCACCATAACTTATCCTTCGTGCATGAACTAGAAACAAAAACAAAATACAAATTATGTGTGGATGTTGGAAGGTGAGTAAGAGAGCCTGGTGACACAGGGAGACAGAAAGGTTCAAGTTCTATTCCTGCTTGAGAATCACTTCTGGCAGCCAAGAAAAGATGTGCCTGGGTTTAAGTCACCCCTAGACCCACCATCCCACCTCACTCCCCAAATGAGTGTAGCTCACTGGCAGTGCATTTTCCAGGCTTGGTAAGGGCATTTTGGTCAATGACTTTCAAAACCATAAAAGCATAATTTTAAAAAGTAACATTGTGGTTTCTATGCAAAGATAAAATGAGCATATGTCAAAGATTTTTCCTAACTTATTGATAAATCAGGGAACCAGTAAGATATTATAACTAGTTTCCATACGGCTTTTAGAAAAGGGAAAGGGGGGCTGGGGATGTGGCTCAAGCAGTAGCGCGCTCACCTGGTGTGCGTGCGGCCTGGGTTCGATCCTCAGCACCATATACCAACAAAGATGTTGTGTCCGCCGAGAACTAAAAAATAAATATTAAAAATTCTAAAAAAAAAAAAGAAAGAAAAGGGAAAGGGAAGGATAAGAAAAGGACGAGAAAGAGCAGAAGAGAAAGAAGAGTTAATTAAACAATTTTTTACTTTGGGATCTAGTCCAAAGGAAAAACCAAAATTAAGAAAATAGTTTTATGCACAAAAATGTTTGTGTATATTTAATTGGTGAAAATGGGAAGTAGCCCATCAATAAGGAAATGGTTAAATATTGGTAAACACACAGATTATTGGGCAATCACTAATAATGTTTTTTGAGGATCTTCTAGTTAAGAGGGCAATTTGAGCATATACTCTGACTCTAATTTAGAGCAACATTGGATGGAGGTGAGGGTGTGCTATGATTATGGTAACCATATATCTCAGTTTACCTGGCACATTCCTAGTTTACCCTTATAGTTATTGATTTCCCTTTTTGCTTTAAAAAGTGCCTCAGTTTAAATAATAAATTATACTGTCACTCTACTGTTAGTTGGCTGGTGAGTAAAAGGATCAAATCTCAATCTCATTTATTTTTCTGGGAAATAGCCTAGGAGACTGCAAATAAGAGCATTTTTGCAATGTTTATACTCAGTTTATGCTTAGGTCAGAACAGTGCCTGAGATATTTAGAAATATTAGCAATTATTGTTATTATACATTTGATGTGAATAGACAGGCTGAGCAAACATAGGGCACTGCTGTGGCTGACTCTTTACAAGGGCAGCTGTAGATTTCGGGGCACTGCCCAGAGTGCTCTGGGTTGGCGTAACTAAGATGCAGACAAAGCTCACAGGCACAGAGGTTAAGATCCTTGCTGTAACTACTTCTGTTACAGCTTGTTAATTATTTCCCATTGGCTTCCAGATCTAAGTAAAACTACCACAAATTTAAACTTTGCCACTTACTTGGGCCCTTGAATAGGGCTCTAAATAAATTGTAGGCATCTGAATAATAATAATAATAATAATAATAATAATAATAATAATAAAGCAGACAAGCATATATCTTGTGAAAAACCTGAAAAGGGAGAACATTTCAAGAGAAGGTAACAAATCTTAGTGATCAAATTATTTCTTATTATTGAAGCTCTGGAATAAACTATAGGAGATTTAAATTAAATTTTCTTATCAAGATTCAGGAGAAGCTTGAATATAAATGCTAGAGTAGACATGAGGATCACTGTGCAGAAAATGGACCCTAAGAAAGATGTTAAAGATATGAAAAAAATGTAAGTGCTGAAATAAAAACTGAAAGGAAGGCAGTAAACACAGAGTGGCATAGGAAACTAATTGCTTATAGATGTTCTCCCTTGGCTTAGGAGAGATTTGTGAGGAGAGAAAAGACTGACTTTGAAGAGAGCTACCAGAAATCCAAAATATGTATATTAGGAATTCTAGAAAGAGAAGACAAAAGAAACATAAGAGAAGTAATAATAAAAAATATGATAGAAGACAACTTCCACCAGCTGATAGAAGATTGAATATTCAGAACAAAAATATTCACTGATTGGCTAGTGTGAGTTTTAGTGAGGAATGTTCTGTTGGATTTTTTTTTTGAGGGGGAGAGAACCCTATAAGTATCTATAAAATAAAACAAATGTCAAATTTCTCCACTATAACACTAAATTTGAGAAGATAGTAGAGCGTTTGCTACTAAAATGTTGAACAGAAAGGATTATGACACAAGAACCTTATACCCAGTATAAAAGCCTTAGAAGGCAGATAACCAGAAATGCCAGTTTAAAACATTTTATCATTAACTTTTAAATAAAATTGTATATCTTTATCATGGACACCATGTTGTTTTGAAATATGTATGAATTATAGAATTGGCATTAACTTATGTGTTACCTCACATGTTTATAATTTTTTTGTGTTGAAAACACTTTAAAATCTACTAAAATTTTGCATTTTTCAAGAATACAACACATTTTTATTGGCCATAGCCACCATGTTGTGTAACAGATCTCTGGAGCTTATTCCTCTTATCTAACTAAAATTTTGTATACTTAGACCAACATCTCTTCCACCCCCGCCCCCCCACCCCAATCTTCCCCCGCCAACCATTACTTGCCGGCCCCTGGTAACCACTAGCCTACTTTGTATGAGTTAAACCTTTTTAGATTCCACTTATAAATGAGATCATATGGTATTTATTTTTCTGTGCCTGGCTTATTTCACTTGACATAACATCCACTAGGTTATCCATGTTGTTGCAAGTGATAGCATTTCCTTATTTCAAAGGCTGAATAGAATTTTATTGTGTGCAATGTACTATATTTTCTTCTTTTTAATTATACATGACAGTAGAATGTATTTTGACATATTAAACATATATGGAGTATAACTTCCCATTCTTGTGGTTGTACATGATATGTATTTACACAGGTTGTGTATTCATATGAACATAGGAAAGTTATGTCTGATTCATTCCACTGTGTTTCCTATTCCTATCCTTCCCTCCCTTCCCTTCATTTCCCTTTGTGTAAACTAATAAACTTTTATTCTCCTCCCCTTATTGTGTGTTAGCATCCATATATCAGAAAGAACATTGGGCCTTTGGTTTTGGGGGATTGGCTTATTTTCTGCATTTTCTTTATCCCTCTGTGTTGATGTATACTTAGTTTGATTCCAAATCCTGGTTACCTGTGAATGATGCTACAATGACCATGGGAGTGCAGTTATTTATTCAACATACTGATTTAATTTCTTTTGGCTATATACCCAGTTGTTGAATTTCTGAATCAAAATGTGAATGATCTGAATTAACCAATACATATCTTTAAAAAAAAATAAATGTTTTTTTTAATTTAAAAAGAGTCAAAATAAAGAACTTCAAGCATGGATAAAATGCAATATAAAAATGGTAGAATTAAGAGGTACAATGCAACAGTCAGAAAGAACACTTCAAGAAGTTCACAATGTCAAAGTATGAATAATACAAATATAGGTCTAAACTCTGAACATTTCAAGAAAGGAAAAAAGAGAAGGAAAGGGAATGAAGTTATAGTAATTTTCACAAGTTTTATAGAAAGAAACTAATAAGAATTTTAATAAAATTGGTTAAAAAAAAGACTACAGATTCAAGCAACTTTGGGGAAATTTGAAGATGTGGATACAGAAACAAAGTCTCTTGGACTGTAGCATTTGGTTATGAGAGACAGAGAGATTAACAACATACTTGAATAGAAAATAATCAATGTTCTGGAGTGGAAGGAAAATTTCCAAAGAGTAATATCTGCAGGGTACGTTTCCCCTCGTCCTGTTTTCCAAATATAGGAGGCCAGTACATTATCAGTGATGCACTACAGGTCTTGGGAGCAAGAGCACAAGCTCGGGGGGCCACTGGTGTGTGCTGTCCTACTTGTGGAATACCCACATTCAGTATTGGTTCCCAATTTTCAAAAAATGCCATTTTGTTAATCTGGAAAAAACTGTAGAAGCGATGAATTAGGCCGATCTGGACTGCAGAGGTTGGGAGGGTACTGTGACTTCAAGCAATGACTCTCAACACCTATTTCATTTCTTCTACCTCTAAGATCCTTAGAACTTTCTTCCAATAACACATGTATTTGAGTGATTAGAGATCAGAATTCTATTTTCTTTTTCCTGCTCGATTCTAGGATAAAAAGAATAGACTTTTTCATTTTCCATTTTTGCAAGAGGAGAGAGTGAGCAAAAGATAAGTATCACAGGTAATCTTTTTTCCCCCTGGTAATGGGGATAGAACCCAGGGGCTCCATCACTGATCTATACTCCCAGACCCTTTTTTAAAACTTTATTTTGAGATGAGGTCTCACTAAATTGCTGGGCTGAACTTGAACTTGAAGTCCTTCTGCCTCACACATAATCTTATCTTATTATCTAGTCACTGCAGATTCAGAGGCTCCAGTGAGCCCTCAAGCGAGAGGGTATGTTAGAGAGAGAGAAAGATGGCAAATTTGGCACACTGAAGAGTGGACTGCATACTTGGTATCAACATTAATGTGTCTTTCCTAAAAATCTCAAGACTTTTTTAATAAGTAGATAAAATCTAAGTAGCAACATAACCTGTACTCTTGCTAATGAGCCACAAACCATCTACTTTCTCAACAACTACTTGATATTTTTATCTACTTTTTACTTTTAAATGGTACTGACCTTAAAAAATCTACTGGAGGCTATGGAAAGTCTAACCCACAGTAAATATTAAACTTGTCCACTCTGTGTCCTCTGCTGGCAAATGGTTACCCCTCTGGAGCCTGACAAGCCGGGAGTGTCTCAGTTAGAGGGGCAGATGTAGCACTAGTGTTTTAAAGTTCTCTACATATGACTTCATCCCTTGAAAACCACAAGCAACATTCCCAGTCCCCCCAAAAGTTCCCCAAACCTAAAAAATAGACATGTCTTTCCTTCTATACTCCAGAGTTGACAGGAGGTGACTCTACTTCCTGGGTGGTCACATGAAACAAGGATAAGCACTTTGTGGAACAAATCTCTTCCTTATAACCAGCTGCTGACATCAGGCTTCTTCTATGCTGTGACGATCCTTGATTTCACCAGGAATCACCTCCTCATCTTCTCTGTCCCTCCTCCACTTCCGCTATAACAGGGCCTGTTGACCTCATCAGTCATCTTCAAGTCAAGGAGGGCTTGACATTGAGGGGCTTGGTACTGGATGCCCAACCTACCAAAAGACAAACAGCTGGATCTTCTGACATCGCCCAAACCATGGAATTGACTATCTGAAAAAAACGATAAAGATGTAATATTCTAGAAATATAATTTGGTGCTAAAGCAAAATTGTCTTGAGAAGTTCCCTGTTTGATATGTCTAAATATTACTTTTCAAAAAAGCATTGAGTTTCTCAAATATTAAAGACATGTTCATGCATCCCTGCTGTACAGCATAAATGCCCAGGTAACTTGTTAGGTTGAAAAGAATTTTCTGTCTGATTCAGTAGACTATATGACATTATTACATATAAGTGAATTCTATGAAGAAGCAAAAGGAACTTGTTCTTTTGGGACAGTGAAGACTCTCCCCTTTTGCCCACCATATGTTCTTATTAGAACAGTGTGTGTGTGTGTGTGTGTGTGTGTGTGTGTGTGTGTGTGCATGTGCACACACGTGTGCATGTATGCAGGCACACACACAAGATCAGCTTTCCAAGAGTCTGACAACAGATTTTTCTGACATTTAGTTTTTCAGACATAGTCTAAAACAATCAGCTGCAATTTACCTAAAACACGGAGGCCTGGCTGTTCGTTGTTTCAGTGATCATTAAGAGAGGCTGTTTTGATTGAACAAAAGTTAAATTATTTGCTAATGTTTGTGGAACAAATATTTGTGGTCTCAGTATAATCGTGTGCATTGTGAGGACTAGTTCCCCCATGTCTGAAATAGTTATCAGTGTTTTTAACGCCTTTTACCCCACCCAACAACCTTGGTAAAAACTTCTCCAAAGAATAAAGATGCTTATTTTGGAATAGCAGAGCATTGCAACAGGAATACATATGTCCTGGTAGACTATGAGTGCAGTCAGAGGTTGAAGGGTCAGAATGGCAAGTATCAAGAACACAAATAATAATGAGTTGGTGAGGATGTGGAGGAAAATGAACACTCATCCATTATTGGTGGGACTACAAATTAGTACAGCCACTCTGGAAAGAAGTATGAAGATTCCTCAAAAAACTAGGAATGGAACCATCATAAAAATCTAGCTGTCACACTCCTTGGTATATATCTAAAAGTTCTAAAATCAGCATACTATAGAGATGCAACCACATCAATGTTTATACAGCACAATTCATAATAGCCAAACTATGGAACAAACCTAGATGCCCTTCAACAGATGAATGGATTAAAAAATGTATATATATAAAATTATTACTTGCCAGAAAGAAGAATAAAATGATGGCATTTGTTAGTAAATGGATAGAATTGGACACTATCTTGCTAAGTGAAATAAGCAAGCCAGACCTAGAAAGTCAAATGTTTTCTCTGATATGTGGAAGTTAGTCCAAAAGAAGTGGGAAAAAAAGAAGGGAGGATTACATCAAAATAGAAGAAAGATCAGTGAAATAGAGGAAGGGGTTGAGTCGGAGGGAAGAGGGGTGGGATAAGGGAAAAACAGCATAATGAATCTGACCTAACTTTCCTTCATATGAGTATACCACGGTGAATCTTACTTTTATGTATATCTCCAAGGCACTAATTAAAAGAATAAGTAAATAGCAGAAAGACCAGTAGAGTAGAGGGAAGGAAAAAGAGAGAGAGGGAAGAGGGAAGGGAAGGGGAAGTACGAGGGACTGATTGAGAGCAAATGATATTCCATGTTTGTATAATTATGTCAAAATAAATCTTAATGCTATACATAACTAAAAAGAACAAAACAATAACAACCCCAAACCCTCAACATTAGCCTTGGGTGGAAAAAATGAGGTTGAGGGAAGGGGAAGTTTTTATTGGCAAAAAGTGAGGAGGATTACATAAGATTTAGAAATAATCCTTGGCTACAGGGAGTAAAAACCAAGGTGGCAATAGTCTGAAGTTGAACAGTTGCTGGGGCGGATGTCCTTGTAGAGTTTGATTGGAAAACATCTTTTTCTTTCTTTTCTTTTCTCTCCCTCCTCCTCCTCTTCTCCTTCTTTTTCTTCTTCTTCTCCTTCTCTTCCTCTTCCTTCTTCTCTTTTTGTATAATGGTACAGTGGCCTCTGTGAAAGCCTGTGGCTTTGGCGGTAGTATCAGGCAATCACTCTGAGAAGGCTTCCTTCATCACCTCCCAGCTGTACTCATTGTTTGTTCGGGTTGACACAAGTGTTGCAGAGGCACACCCAGCAGAAGGCCAGCTAGACCCTCTCTGTTATGACAAACATTTGACAAATCACTAAGGATAGGATTTATTGTCAACATATTGATGTGAGGATTTCAACAAACAGTATGTGAAAAACACTTAGTACATTACCTGGCACCTGGAACTATTCCTTAAATGCTACTTTTTGTCAATGTAGGTATTGTTTACTTGCTGGCTTGTATATGTCCCTGCCATTGTTCTGGAGAGAATATAAGGCAGATAATAAAAATAATCACAATGAGTCTACTCTCAATTAATCTATGATTTCGGACCTAGAGGAAAAACATTCTCCCTATATTTTCCCCATACCTTCCCATTCAGCACCACCAATTTCTGTTCACTGCTAGTTTTGCAAGCCATTTCCTATGTGACATAGAGGTCTCTAAAAGAACGGTCCTCAGAGAATCAATCTGCATGTTGCCTAACATTGTCAGGTAGATCCCCATCAAGTCTGCCACCATTCCTGGGATTTAGGTCTTCAGAGACAATGAACAACACCATGGAGTAGGCAGAATCAATAGATACAAAAAGATTACCAAAGAATACTTGTGTCCAGGCAGACAGCATGTGCCCTGACGGGTGGAATGGAAGTAGTGAGACAATCCAAGCAGGCTAGCAGACAGCTGGAGGAGGAAGCAGAACTTCCATGTAGATAAGCCAGGGAGCTTCAGAGTGGCCCTCTGGGATAGAAGGAGGTGAGACAGTTAATCTTTAGCATGGCCAGTCTATTCTCCAATGCAACCACAGGTTTATAGTCCCAAATCATGAATATGGGGAGTAGGGTAGAATCCAGGTGTCTTTGTATCACCAAACATCCTTATTCTAGGAGAGGAGTCTTTGACATAGAGCTGAAGAGCAGGTCCTTTGCTAATTCTCAACTAAGCAGTTGAGACCAGTAACCAACTTTTAATGAAACTTCACTTGAAGGTTCAATAATAATGAGAGAAAAGTTTAACATAAAGAATCATTACAACTACTACATAAGCTCAAGCCTGCTTCAGAGAGCCATGTGGACCTGATTCCCAGCCTCATTCTTCGATTGCCATGTGGCTTGGTGGAGAGTCCCCCTCTAATGGGGCATCTTCCAGTTCTTTTGAGCCCTGAATCTGCTTTACACTACCTCTCAGCCCAGAAAAGAGGAGGATTTTTTTTCCACATTGCTTCCTTCCTGCCCCAGAGTTAACCTCTTCCCAGGACTATTATAACTTGGAGTAGCCATCCCCTGCAGAGAAAACTTTATGCCCAACCCCATGGCTTTGATTTCTTTAATCATTTCAAAACTGTGACAACTTATCTAGTCATTTCCAAAGTTGAGGTAATTTGGTCCTCTCCATGGTCATTCTACGCATTATACCAACTCTTTAATCTTGAACTTGGAATAGTTCTATTGAATTTTTCATAATCACTTCAGTTTAACAGTAAATAGAGGGCTGGGGATAAAGCTCAGTTGGTAGAGTGCTTGCCTTGCATACACAAGGCCCTGGGTCCAATCCCCAGCACCACACACACACACACAAACACACACACACACAGACACATACACACCCACCCAGTAAATAGAGCACTCCATCATGTGATCCTTTACAAGACTGTGAAGCAGGCATGGTTGTCCTCATTGTGCAAATAGGAAAGCCGAAGCTTAGAGAATTAAGTTTGTCTTGCTGATCCTGAATGGATGGTGGGATTCCTGCTTCAAAAAAGTTGACTAGATAGTGCCTTGTGAGAGGATGCCAATGACACACTTCTTTTATATTTTCATGAAAAAAATAGTATAAACTTATTAAAATTAATTACTGAAGTTTCTGTTGAGTAGAAAGTGAAACACTTTCTTCATCTCCCAGCTCATTTTCCTTCTAAAGAGGTTAACACACTAACAACTGGGAGTGTGTCCATTCCACTCTTTAAAAAAAATTCATTTGAAGACGTGGGATACACATATAATATTTTTAAAATATATAAATGGGAATAATATATAAATATATCATGTAAATCTCTATTTCTACCACTTACTTTTTTCACTTAACATAATATATCATGGAAATTATTCTTTGACATCATGGTTGAATTTACCTTAAAAAAGTAATATATCTCAAGTGGCTATACCAAAAGCAATTTAGCCATCTTCCTATTGATGAACAACTCGGCAGTTTCGAATACTTTTCAAAGCATTAGAATACAAATCCAAATACAAAATACAATAATTGCTACAGTAAACAGCTTTGAATTCATATCCTTGTGCATAAGTGTACAGGGGATAACTTGGTCAAAGGGATGCACATTTTATTAATATTTTTGACAGATACTACCAAATGGTCTTCCAATATATACTCTTTAACAAGTTGTATAGGAGATTACTTATTCTCCAATCCCTTACCAACATGAAATATTATCAATCTTTAAACATTTTGTTATTCTTGCATACCAAGTTAGCTAAATCACAGGTGTAATACCACCTTCTAGTTCTAGTTCCAGTTCTTAGATGTTTGCTTGATCAGAGCAGGCTATCAGAAATAATGGTCAGAACAAGGACTTCAGAGGTGGCTCAAGATTTTCTATGTAGAAAAATCTCAGGAGTGTCAAGCTAGTTGGTGACTGGGGACTGGTTGGATCTCGTGTAATGGGAAGACAGTTTCCTTTATATTGTAATTTACATAAATTGGCTTTGGGGTTACTGATGAGTATTATGGAATGATTAAGGCGTCTCCCAGTCCCCTTCATCTTCATATGTACGCAGACATAGAAATTTGGGGAAGGAGCCCCACCACCTAGTCAGTGCTCTAAAATAAAGAAAGTCTTGGTAGTGAGAAGAATGTGAACTTTCACATCTATCCCCATTCATATCACAGTAACTTTCATTTCTGGGCAAAAAGGACATGAGACCAAGTGACAAAATCCCCAAACATGTTAGTTTGCATTTTAATTTCTGTCTTGGCTGCCTGGAAGCAGTTGATGCTGAAGTAGTTTCGTGTCAATTAACTGATATTCTTTTCGGGATTCAGTGTTACATTTGGAGGAAAAAAAAACAGATGTTACCCTGCATAGTCTGGGGAGCATTACAGTTTCTGAAAGGGGCTCTGAAGTTTGATGTGACATTAACTATATTTAGGTCTGAACAGAGATAACCACTGGAGTGGCCTACTTCATTATCAGTCTGAGAAATTTACTCCCCAGCTTGAACCAAATGATTCAGGGAGAATCAGAAGGAGGACAGCTGAGGTTTCCCTTACTGTGAAATCAAAACACCTCCCAAGTACTTCTTCTTTTAATCCTGAACACAAACTTCATTCTAATTACCCTACAAGTGATAACTGAACAGTGTGAGATCCACTGTGAAATGAATATTTCTAATGTAAAAAACCCCAGCATATCCATCTTTTTAAAATTTAGTATCTTAATGTGATCCATGACTTAGTCACCTTTTGTACTGCTTTCTGTTTGATTATAATTTTATCTATTAATCATGTTAATCCAATAGAATCTGCCTTAATCAAATGTGAGTCAATTACCCAGTTATTCAAATTATATTTTTAATGAAAGACATTTTTTAAAATTGAATGCCAATTAAGCCAAGACAAACTTGTTCAGGAAAGTTTGGGTTATCACAGAACAGTATGAGCCCTGGACTGTACCTGTATTTCCAGCTCCTTCTGATGAGGGCGTGCTGTGTGCTTTTAGACACAGTCATTAACCTCTCTGTAATTCCCAGTTTTCCACCTGTGAAATGAGGATAATGATACTTCTGGCTTGGGAAATGATTTTATGACTCTTAGTTGAAAAATGCAGCTAGAATACCATTTAAAAAAATTCTATGTAATTTTGCTTTTAATTTCTTGCCATAGGTGGTTTTGTTTTTCCTTAGCACTAAACTGCTTTTCCACATCATTAGGAGTCATACATAAATCCATGAGGAGTAAGTCATACAGGGAGGGGTCTCTCTAGAACAAAGATTCTTTTTTTTTTTTACCTTAAATATCATTATTTATTCATTTAGATAATAAGAGTTTCCAGATTAAGATTTGCCAGATGACAATAATATATATATATATATATATATATATATATATTTTTTTTTTTTTTTTTTTTTTTTTTTTTTGGGTACCGAGGATTGAACTCAGGGGCACTTGACAACTGAACCATATCCCCTGCCCTATGTTCTGTATTTTAATTAGAGACAGGGTCTCACTGAGTTGCTTAGTGCCTTGCTTTATGCTGAGGCTGGCTTTGAACTCGTGATCCTCCTGCCTCAGCTTCCAGAGCTGCTGGGAGAGACAGTATATTTTTTCCACTTATTTATTTTTTATTATTATTATTTTAAAATACATGACAACAGTGTAATGCATTACAATAGAACAAAGATTCTTTACTGGGGATTTTTTCCCAATATCTTAAACTTATTTATTTATTTATTTATTTATGTGGTGCTGAGGGTGCTGAGGATTGAACCCCGTGCCTCACACATGCTAGGCAAGCACTCTACCACTGAGCCACAGCCCCAGCTCCCTTTGCTAGGGATGTTTATGGACTGAGTGATGAGGATGTTTTATTGTCTAGTCTCCTGAAATTAAATTCGAGTGGCTTTCAGGAGCTTTAGGCTGGGAAAGGTTGTGAAGTTTGCTTCTGAGTTCAGTAGAATAGAGATCCATGCTCCACGGATGAGGCCTGTTACCGACATCAGAATGGGGCACGGAGCTATGAGTGTAGAGAGTCTACTGATAATTCAAGGAGCTCTGTGGATGGGCCTCTGGAGGTCCTATACCACTGATAATTGTGTTACTCAGCTTCAATCACTGTGGAAAAATACCTGAGATGTTCAACTTACAAGAGGAAAGGTTTATTTGGCTTACAATTTCAGAAATTTTAGTCCACCGTTGCTTGGTTCTGTTGCTTTGGGCTTGGGGTAAGGCAGCACATCATGGCAGGGAGCACTTGGCAGAGGAAATTCTTTACCTCATGGTGGCTGGGAAGCAAAGAGAGCAAAAGATAAGAAGGGGACAAGGTCCCAACATTGCCTTCAAAGGCATGTCCCCAGTGACCTAATTTCCTCCAATTAGGTCCTACCTCTTAAAGGTTCCAATACCTCCCAATAGTGCCACAGGTTAGAGACTGAGTCTTCAACATGTGGGCCTTTGGAGGTAATTCAAGACCTAAACTCTGGCAGTCCTGTACCATGCACAGGTGCATATGCATATTCCTCTTGAAGGGAAGTCTACCATTATTTATTTTCAATAGATTTTAAATGGAGTCTACAAATCACTGCTTTAGGATCGAAATGGCTACAAAGTCACTGGTCCAAATCTTGGCCCGGGGCTGACACTGGGGGATCATCTTCATCTGTTCAGTGGGAGAGGAAAGACATCTTATCAGGAGATAAGTGTCTGGCTGCCATTACACCATCTGAAATTGGGGATCTGGACTGCTCAGGAAGAGGGCTCTTTCATTGTTGTTGAAGTTTAGGGAGGTAATGACAGTTATTTTCATTCTCTTTCTTCTCTGCTCCAAGTGCCCTACTCCTCTGGTATTTAGCTCTGTAGTTTAGTTGAAATCACGTTGGTGTATTACAGGCTGATCCAGCTGAGTGCATTCTGTAGAGAAATGACAAGTGGCCGGGTGGTGGTAAAAAGCTTTTCTGATGGCAGGTGGCAGCATGGCGCATTAGTGCTTCTTGATGGACAGCTAGGGACCTGCTGTTAATTTTCAGGTTCTATGAGACCATCATTCCAGGGAAAATCATTTGTATTAATTATCACCCAGGAGGGGCTAGTGGGCAGAGAGCTTCTGTTCCATAAAGTGACCTGGAATCTGGTTGGGCAAATTGAGACATTTTGACCTTTCTTCTAATACTATCTTGTGGCCATTTGACTTGAATTGAAGCCTCATTTTTCCAAGGGGATCAAAGCTACTTGGAATCAAAATTCTACAAGAATGATTACTTCTCTGTTGTAATGCTAACAATAAATGTTCATGCAATGCTGTCAGTGCTCCTGGGCAGAGTTCTCAGTTTTCATTGGATTAAAATGATGACCTTTTGCATTCCAACCTGTGTGACCATGGAGAATTTCTTTCTAGGTTTTGATAAGGCACAGGTGTGAATACTGCTAGAGGGATGTGGGGTCACTCTTACACAGAGGGCAGCATGAAACCAAATAGCAGGCAAACATCAGGTGCTTTATAATTCTCCAGTAATCGCGTTAACTCTGAATTCTTCTGGATTCTGTCTCTCTGCCTAATTCCTCTCACTCTGGTCCCCAGCAAGGAAAGTTAAGAACATTCTATGAACTAGAAAAAGAAAAGTCTTACTATATTTGTTGAATAAATAAGATTTTCTTCTCCAAAGTTTATGATTCGTTCAGATAGATAATTTGGCTGTAGAATTATTAAGCCAAATGAAGGGAGTAGTTTGAGACTTTTGACTGTTAAACTGTTTTGAAGGCATTGTATCAGCTTTGCAGTGAATTTTTAATAGCATTTCCTCTTTGGAGAATTATCTTTTAGGTACTTTGTCCATTTACCTGTGTGAGTTAAAGGTGTTTAATTTCCTCATCTATTTGTGTGAACTCTTTACATCCTAAAGATGATAGCTTTCTGCAATATTTGCTGCAGATATTTTCCTGAGGCTCTTGGGAATTTTATTGACATACAGAATTTTTCATTATTATAAAGTCAAACCTGTCCTTTCTTTTGTGACTTCCATAGTCATTTTATTTCAATAAATATTAAGTGTGTATGGCATACCAGATATTGTGGTGGGTTCAGAAACAAATAACACACTACCTCAGGCTCCAGGAGTTTGTAATCCCCATGAAGATATGGCAACAGAGAAAATGTCAACATAGTAAGTTCCACTTCTGATGGCTGGCTAGGTTCTCAAAGGAACCCTTGACTGCACAACAGTTCAGGGTTCGAAAATTAAACCCTAGACAGGACGTACTCTTGGAGATTCTGTTTGTCACACAGAAGGTAGGAAAAATCTCTAATGATTCCTGTCTTTCTATTAAAACTTCAGTTTTCCCCAAAAATTAAAAATAAAGATTTCTATCTTTCAGATAGAAAACAAACAAACAAACAAACAAACAAACAAAATCTGAGCTACAGTGAGACAGAGCTGCAGTAGGCTAGTAGCAGGCAGTGGGTTGGTTACCCAAGGACAACTTTACTTTTTATATTTGGCCTTGGCTGGCAGGGAAGAGAAAGCTGACCTGGTACTACCCTTGCATGATACTCAAGGGAAAGAGGGTCCTGTCCTGCATATCAGACTTAATAAAGTCCCTTATATTATAAACACTATAAACACACACACACACATACACATACACACAAGATATGCACTCAGCACTAGGATGACATCACCATATTTTACATAACCACTCTCTCAATTAACGCTATTAAAGTCCCAAATAAACACTTGTGCTGTACAACATCTGAGCACCAAATGATGAAGTTCAAAGGTTGTGACATTGTGAGGCTGGGGATGGATACTGCTTGGGGAGGTAGAGAGAATTTGAGGAGTGGAAACATTTAGATAAAAGAAAAGATAAAGGAATCGACTTATTAAATCTTTTCATTCAGGATAAATGCAGAAGGTCCTCTCACAATGAAATATTGCTCATTATTCTTATGTTATCTTTTTAAAAATTCTCTTTGTGTTCCAACTTTTGGTTTTAGAGGGACTCTCAAATTAGCACAGTGTTTGCAAGAGATGCCCACAGCTGTAGAGAAAAATTTCCAGTGTTAAACAATTTGTTGATACCCTTACATTCAGAGATCTACAGGTTTGCTGGGATGGGGAGTAAACACTAGTCATTGCCTAGGAAAGCTTGTCATTCCAGGCAGTGAGATAAGAAGGGCTCTAAAAAGTGTGATAATGGAGAGGGGAAGTTGTTCATTTCCCTTGTCTCTAATCTTTAGCTGAGGATCAAACCTTGGTTATGAAGTGAAAGAATCTACTCATAAAACATCTGAAGAAATCCATCTGTACAGTGGGTGTGCAACCTCCCCTGTAGGTTCTTTCTTTGGGATCCTCCAAGTTCTTTCTCTGGGATCAGTAAACAGTACATGTGGGGCGTTTGTAGTCTTGGAGTTGAACAGGTTTAACATACCACATGTGAACTGTGGTATCTACTAATTATGTTAGAAACTAGAAAGATTACTAAATTATCCTGATACTCTTCATTATTATTATTATTACATTGAATGTTTTTTTTTATTATTAGTTGTTCAAAACATTACATAGTTCTTGACATATCATATTTCATACATTTGATTCAAGTGGGTTATGAACTCCCATTTTTACCCCGTATACAGATTGCAGAATCACATTGGTTACACAACCACGTTTTTACATATTGTCATACTAGTGTCTGTTGTACTCTGGGTTTGAGTTTCTAAGAATATTTGGTTTAAGTAAGTCATATGCAAGGATTTAATACTTATAATATACCTCTATTTTCTGAACTCAAATTGGGTGTGTCTTGTAATTAAAAAGGAAAGTGTAGTAGAGGAAGCTATTTTAGACTGGGAAGGTTAAATTTTAAAACCTGCTATTAAGAATAATATAAGGTAATTAGTATATTTTAAAAAGAATGAGCTTGGATATGAAATGTGTAAATATTTAAAGTAATGTGTTCTTACCTTGAACCATTTGTAGTTACGATACATATAAGTCAAATTACTTGAAAACATATATTCTTATATACATAGGGAAAAGAGCAAGGGGCCAAATGGCAAGCAATCTACGTAACATATGGAATAAATCAAGTTTGTTCTCTCAGTCATAGAATACTTTGGTTACCTAGAATCCTGGATGAATGCACATTGTTTGACTAACTTTAACGTCATTTAGACATTTTTAATAAAAAAATCTAAGCCATAATTTTAAAAACTAGAAAGATATTGAGTACTAGAATTACAAATTTAAATTCTACAAATATGTGCAATTTAATACAATTTTCAAAGATCACATTTGAAAATATAAGTTTTTTGAAATGAATTTGAATTAAATTTTGATGCCTTAGGTTTCCATCTATATTTTGAATGCAATTGCAATTGCTTTAAATTTTTTAGATATTAGTATTATGAAATACAAATTATATGAACATCTTTGTTGCAACAGTGTGATTAATAATGTTTTGGAAATAAAAGCAAAAAATGAAATTTTAGGGAAGACAATGAATGATAACCTATGGCTTTTGTAAGTCCTCATTTTATTTCTCAATCAAACCACACCAGCCTGTTCAAATAATGCCCAGATATATGCAATAACATCAAATTTCAGTTATGGAAGAGCCATAATTTTCTCTGTTTTTTATGGAGATATACTTTTCAAAAATTTATTTTATATTGCCAGTTTTAGGATTGATTTAAGATTTTAGGCTAGGAGGTAGGGAAGATGGCGGCGAAGGGCGTGCATCACCCCCGTTTACCGCGTCACTGTTCGGGAGAATGATGAGTTAGAACAGCTAAAAACTATCTTGTTAGGAATTTCTAGCAAAACTGGGGTGCTCCAAAACCTAGTGGAAGGATTTTCATCTCACGAGGATCAGCTACACGGGCTCAAACGCGAGCAATTAGAATCTGCGGCATGCGCTGGGAAGCAACGAGATAGCAATGCAAAGATACAGCGCTGCGGATTCTGTGGGCTGCTGCCAGCTGTGCAACCACTGTACACAGTGCTGAATTCTGGGTTTGAGACAGGGGAAGGAAGCGGTCCAGTTCGGTTCTCCACACTGGTCAGACCACAGAGGAGGCCAGCGGCCACCATCTTGGAGAGCTGACGTCATCATCCCTGTTTTCGACTGATCACAGCTCATTCAACTATAGAACAGGTAATTTCAGGCTGCCATTCGCCTGCGTCTCGCAGACAAAGTACTCAGGCTCAGTGCTAAAGAACCCGCGGAAACTGCCTCTTGGAGCCTGCTCCTATCAGAACATACACCGAGCCTGGAGCGGCCGAATTCTGGCTCCCGGAACTGCTCTGGTCCAGGGCTAAAGAACCCGCAGAAACTGCTTCTCGGTCCGGATCCTGCTGAATACTGTGGAGGCCAGAGGGGCAGAGCAGAGCCGCCGCACACACCCGGAACAGCCCCAGCGACCTGCCGGCGTGGTATCACCTCACCCCAACTGCAGTAGGGGCAGAGCAGAGCCGCCGCCCGAGCCCGCAAGGTAGGCAGACCAGCGACCGATCGGCCGAACAGGCCCAGCGGCCCGCCGGCGTGGTATCACCTCACCCCAACTGCAGTAGGGGCAGAGCAGAGCCGCCACCCGAGCCCGCAAGGTAGGTAGACTTGCGACCGACCGGCGGAACAGGCCCAGCGGCCTGCCGGCGTGGTAGACACGTCACACCAATTGGAGTAGGGGCAGAGCAGAGCCACCGCCCGCATCCGGAACAGGCCCAACGATCCGCGGGCATGGTAGTCACGTCACCCCAATTGGAGTAGGGGCAGAGCAGAGCCACAGCCTGCGCCCGGGACAGGCCCAGAGGCCCGCCGGCGTGGTAGTCACGTCACCCCAATTGGAGTAGGGGCAGAGCAGAGCCGCTGCCCGTGCCCAGAATAGGCCCAGCGGCCTGCCGGCGTGGTAGTCACGTCACCCCAATTGGAGTAGGGGCAGAGCAGAGCCGCTGCCCACACCCTGAACAGGCCCAGCGGCCCGCCGGCTTGGTAGACACATCACCCCAATTGGAGTAAGGGCAGAGCAGAGCCGCTGCCCGTGCCTGCAAGGTAGGCAGACATGTGACCGACCAGCAGAACAGGCCCAGGGGTCCGCGGGCATGGTAGACACGTCACACCAACTGGAGGAGGTGCAGAGCAGAGCCGCCGCCCGCGCCTACAAGGTAGGCAGACCTGCGACCGACTGGCAGAACAGACCCAGGGGCCCGCCAGCGTGGTAGACAGATCACCCCAATTGGAGGAGGAGCACAGCCGCTGCCCGCCCTGCAAGGGAGACTTTTCAACTATACAAGAGCAATATAAATAAATAGGGGGAAAATTTCAAAAACACAACAGTTTCACCAAGCAGAAAGAAACGCGAGCAGTATGAAAAGACAAGGAAAGAAAGGACCACAAGCAATGCAGGTCAACTCAACTTTAGAAGAGGTAATAGCTGCAGCAGATGGAATGTCAGATAAAGAATTCAGGATATACATACTTCAGATGATCTGGAGTCTCAAGGAAGACATGAGACAGCAAAATCAGACAATGAAAGATCACTTCAACAATGAATTACATAAACAAATCCAAGAAGCAAAAGATCAACTATACAGGGAGATAGAGGTAATAAAAAACAAACAGAAATCCTAGAAATGCAGGAAGCAATAAACCAACTTAAAAACTCAAGTGAGAATACTATCAGCAGAGTAGAACACTTAGAAGATAGAACATCAGACAATGAAGACAAAGTATTTCAACATGAAAAGAACATAGACAGCTCAGCAAGACTGTTAAGAAACCATGAGCAGAACATCCAAGAAATATGGGATAACATAAAGAGACCATACTTAAGAGTCATTGGGATACAGGAAGGTATAGAGCTCCAAACCAAAGGAATGAGCAATCTAGTCAATGAAATAATATGAGAAAACTTCCCAGACTTGAAGAATGAGACAGAATCCCAAATCCTAGAAGCCTACAGGACGCCAAATGTGCAAAATCATAAGAGATCTACACCTAGACACATTATAATGAAGATGCCCAGCATACAGAATAAGGAGAGAATTTTAAAAGCTACAAGAGAAAGGAAGTAGATCACATTTAGGGGTAAACCAATCAGGATAACAGCTGATCTTTCAACACAGACTCTGAAAGCTAGAAGATCCTGGAATAACATATTTCAAACACTGAAAGAAAATGGGTTCCAACCAAGAATCGTGTATCCAGCGAAATTAAGCTTCAGGATGAAAGATGAAATTAAAACCTTCCACGATAAACAAAAGTTAAAAGAATTTGCAGCTAGAAACCCATCTCTTCAAAACATCCTTGGCAAAACATTTCAGGAAGAGGAAATGGAAAACAACAATGAAAACCAACAGTGGGAGGTAGGACAGTAAAGGGGGGAAAATAATCAAAGAGGAAAACAAACCATGTTTAGTAACATAAATAAACAAATATGGCTGGAAGAACAAACCATATCTCAATAATAACCCTAAATGTTAATGGCTTAAACTCACCAATTAAGAGACACAGGCTAGTAGAATGGATCACAAAACAAGACCCAACAATATGCTGCCTAGAGGAGATGCATTTGATAGGAAAAGATATACATAGACTGAAGGTGAAAGGTTGGGAAAAATCATATCACTCATATGGACTGCGGAAACAAGCAGGAGTGTCCATACTCATATCTAATAAAATAGATTTCAAGCCAAAGTTAATCAAAAGGGATAAAGAGGGACACTACATACTACTCAAGGGAACCATACACCAACAAGACATAACAATCATAAATATATATGCCCCAACAACGGTACAGCTATGTTCATCAAGCAAACTCTTCTCAAGTTCAAGAGTCTAATAGACCACCATACAATAATCATGGGAGATTTCAACACACCTCTGTCACCAGTGGACAGATCTTCCAAACAAAAGTTGAATAAGGAAACTATAGTACTCAATAACACAATTAATAACCTAGACTTAATTGACATATATAGAATATACCACCCAACATCAAGCAGTTACACTTTTTTCTCAGCAGCACATGGATCCTTCTCAAAAATAGATCATATATTATGTCACAGGGCAACTCTTAGACAATATAAAGGAGTAGAGATAATACCATGCATCTTATCTGATCATAATGGAATGAAACTGAAAATAAAAGATAAAAGAAGGAAGGAAAAATCATGCATCACTTGGAGAATGAACAATAGGTTACTGAATGATCAATGGGTTATAGAAGACATCAAGGAGGAAATTAAAAAATTCTTAGAGATAAATGAAAACACAGACACAACATATCGGTATCTATGGGACACATTGAAAGCAGTTCTAAGAGGAAAATTCATTGCTTGGAGTTCATTCCTTAAAAAAAGAAAAAAACCAACAAATAAATGATCTTATACTTCATCTCAAAATCCTAGAAAAAGAAGAGCAAAACAACAGCAAAAGAAGTAGAAGGCAAGAAATAATTAAAATCAGAGCTGAAATTAATGAAATCGAAACAAAAGAAACAATTGAAAATTGACAAAACTAAAAGTTGGTTCTTTAAAAAAATAAATAAAATCGACAGACCCTTAGCCATGCTAACAAAGAGAAGAAGAGAGAGAACTCAAATTACTAGCATACGGGATGAAAAAGGCAATATCACAACAGACACTTCAGAAATACAGAAGATAATCAGAAATTATTTTGAATCCTTATACTCCAATAAAATAGAAGATAGTGAAGGCATCGATAAATTTCTTAAGTCATATGATCTTCCCAGATTGAGTCAGGAGGATATAGACAACCTAAACAGACCAATAACAACAGAGGAAATAGAAGAAACCATCAAAAGACTACCAACTAAGAAAAGCCCAGGACCGGATGGGTATACAGCAGAGTTTTACAAAACCTTTAAAGAAGACTAAGACCAATACTTTTCAAGCTATTTCAAGAAATAGAAAAAGAGGGAGAACTTCCAAATTCATTCTATGAGGCCAACATCACCCTGATTCCTAAACCAGACAAAGACACTTCAAAGAAAGAAAACTACAGACCAATATCTCTAATGAACCTAGATGCAAAAATCCTCAATAAAATTCTGGCGAATCGGATTCAAAAACATATCAAAAAAATTATACACCATGATCAAGTAAGATTCATCCCTGGGATGCAAGGCTGGTTCAATATATGGAAATCAATAAATGTTATTCACCACATCAATAAACTTAAAAATAAGAACCATATGATCATCTCGATAGATGCAGAATAAGCATTCGACAAAGTATAGCATCCCTTTATGTTCAAAACTCTAGAAAAACTAGGGATAACAGGAACATACCTCAACATTGTAAAAGCAATCCATGCTAAGCCTCAGGCTAGCATCATTCTGAATGGAGGAAAATTGAAGGCATTCCCTCTAAAATCTGGAACAAGACAGGGATGCCCTCTCTCACTACTTCTGTTCAACATAGTTCTCGAAACACTGGCCAGAGCAATTAGACAGACGAAAGAAATTAAAGGCATAAAAATAGGAAAAGAAGAATTTAAATTATCACTATTTGTAGAAGACATGATTCTATACCTAGCAGACCCAAAAGGGTCTACAAAGAAACTATTAGAGCTAATAAATTAATTTAGCAAAGTGGCAGGATATAAAATCAACACGCATAAATCAAAGGCATTCCTGTATATCAGCGACAAATCCTCTGAAACGGAAATGAGGAAAAACACTCCATTCACAATATCCTCAAAAAAAATAAAATACTTGGGAATCAACCTAACAAAAGAGGTGAAAGACTTATACAATGAAAACTATAGAACCCTAAAGAGAGAAATAGAAGAAGATCTTAGAAGATGGAAAAATATACCCTATTCATGGATAGGCAGAACTAGCATCATCAAAATGGCAATATTACCAAAAGTTCTCTATAGGTTTAATGCAATGCCAATCAAAATCCCAATGGCATTTCTTGTAGAAATAGAGAAAGCAATCATGAAATTCATATGGAAAAATAAAAGACCCAGAATAGCAAAAACAATGTTAAGCAGGAAGTGTGAATCAGGCGGTATAGCGATACCAGACTTCAAACTATACTAACAAAAACAGCATGGTACTGGTACCAAAACAGGTGGGTGGACCAATGGTACAGAAGAGAGGACACAGAAACCAATCCACAAAACTACAACTATCTTATATTTGATAAAGGGGCTAAAAGCATGCAATGGAGGAAGGATAGCATCTTCAACAAATGGTGCTGGGAAAACTGAAAATCCATATGCATCAAAATGAAATTGAATCCCTTTCTCTCGCCATGCACAAAAGTTAACTCAAAATGGATCAAGGAGCTTGATATCAAATCAGAGACACAGCGTCTGATAGAATAAAAAGTTGGCTACTATCTATATACTGTGGGGTCGGGCTCCAAATTCCTCAATAGGACACCCATAGCACAAGAGTTAATAACTAGAATCAACAAATGGGACTTACTCAAACTAAAAAGTTTTTTTCTCAGCAAAAGAAACAATAAGAGAGGTAGATAGGGAGCCTACATCCTGGGAACAAATCTTTACTCCTCACACTTCAGATAGAGCCCCAATATCCAGAGTATACAAAGAACTCAAAAAATTAGACAATAAGATAACAAATAACCCAATCAACAAATGGGCCAAGGACCTGAACAGACACTTCTCAGAGGAGGACATATAATCAATCAACAAGTACATGAAAAAATGCTCAACATCGCTAGCAGTCAGAGAAATGCAAATCAAAACCACCCTAAGATACCATCTCACTCCAGTAAGATTGGCAGCCACTATGAAGTCAAACAACAACAAGTGCTGGCGAGGATGTGGGGAAAAGGGTACACTTGTTCATTGTTGGTGGGACTGCAAATTGGTGCAACCAATTTGGAAAGCAGTATGGAGATTTCTTGGAAAGCTGGGAATGGATCCACCATTTGACCCAGCTATTCCCCTTCTTGGTCTATTCCCTAAAGACCTAAAAAGAGCATGCTACAGGGACACTGCTACATCGATGTTCATAGCAGCACAATTCACAATAGCAAGACTGTGGAACCAACCTAGATGCCCTTCAATAGATGAATGGATAAAAAAATGTGGCATTTATACACAATGGAGTATTACTCTGCATTAAAAAATGACAAAATCATAGAATTTGGAGGGAAATGGATGGCATTAGAGCAGATTATGCTAAGTGAAGCCAGCCAATCCCTAAAAAACAAATGCCAAATGTCTTCTTTGGTATAAGGAGAATAACTAAGAACAGAGTAGGGACGAAGAGCATGAGAAGAAGATTAACATTAAACAGGGATGAGAGGTGGGAGGGAAAGCGAGAGAGAAGGGAAATTGCATGGAAATGGAAGGAGACCCACAGGGTTATACAAAATTACATACAAGAGGAAGTGATGGGAAAGGGGAAAATAATACAAGGGGGAGAAATGAATTACAGTAGAGGGGGTAGAGAGAGAAGAGGGGAGGGGAGGGGAGGGGAGGGGGGATAGTAGAGGATAGGAAAGGCAGCAGAATACAACAGACACTAGTATGGCAATATGTAAATCAATGGAAGTGTAACTGATGTGATTCAGCAATCTGTATATGGGGTAAAAATGGGAGTTCATAACCCACTTGAATCAAAGTGTGAAATATGATATGTCAAGAACTATGTAATGTTTTGAAAAACCAACAATAATATATATATATATATATATATATATATATATATATATATATATATATATATATAAAAATTAAGATTTTAAAGTCTTTAGACTTAGAATATGGGAGGTTCTATTTTTTTTTTGCCCCCAACATTACATCACACATATTAGGGACAGATTCACCCAAATTTTCAAGGAGACTGAAATGGCCAGGTTTTTAAAAATTTGTTATAGTTTGACTATAGGTGGTTCCCAAAAGCTCCTGTATTGATGCATGAATGTTTGGAGATCAAATAATTGGATTGTGAGAGCTGTGTCCTAATAATCTATCCTAGGTTGAATATATTAATTGGGTGTTAATTGGGGGTGTGTGTGGCTGGAGGGGGCATATCCTTGTAACAGTGGTCCATTTTATGCTGCTCTGCCACTGAGACTAATTTTTAAAAGTACATGTTTCTTTCTCTTCCTCTCTCCCTCCTCCTCCTAATCTCTCCCCTTCCTAATTTCAGAGGAAAGAGGATTACTCTTCTTGCCCCCCCCACCCCCATACTAGGCAGATTTTTCTGTCCTTGAGCACACACCCACCACTGGAATGAAGCAATTCAGACTGTGAGGATGGCACCAGAAGATGTCAGAAATGACTATCTCCCAAATTAACAAGTGAATTGCAACTCTAACAAAATACAGTGAAATGTAGCCTTTGAATCACCTCTTTTAAAAATCCTTGACCCCCTCTGGGACAGGAGTCCTCTGGGTTTCTCTTTTGCTAGCAAAGCAATTGTTATTGTTTGGTGTGAGGTGGGATGAACTGAGTGGTAACTGGAGGCAGGTGGGGTGTGGCTGGAGGAGGTATATATTTTGTACCTGGTATATATTTTGTACCTGGAGGTTGGAGTCTCTCTCTCTCTCTCTGCTTCTGGATCATGATGGAAGCTGCTTCCCTCTGCCATGTTCTTTTGTCATGATGTTCAGGTTCACCTGAAGCCCTGAGGAATAGAGCTGGCTTTCAATAAATAAGTCATGTGAAACCTAGAGCCCTTAAATAAACTTTTTCTCCCCTACAATTGTTCTGATCAGATCTTTTAGTCACAGCAGCAAAATAGTTGATTAAAATACTCAACATACAATTAATTTGAGAATTTTCACTTAAAGGAAGTGTGTGTGTGTGTGTGTGTGTGTGTGTGTGTATATATATATATAATTTTCACAAGAGAGTAGATTATATTTTGAAATATCATACATACATAGAATAAGTATAACTTGTTCCAATTAGGATCCCATTATTATGGTCATACATGATGTGGAGGTACACTGGTCATGAATTTATATATGCAGATAGGAAAGATGTCTGATTCATTCTATTGTCTTTCCTACTCCCAACTCCCCTCTCTTCCTTCATTCCCCTTTGTCTAGTCCAATGAACTTACAATCATTATCTGCTTTGTTGTGGGTTAGCATCCACATATCAGAGAGGATATTCTGCCTTTGATTTTTTGGGACTGGCTTATTTCACTTAGCATGATATTCTCCAGTTCTAGCCATTTACCAGCAAATGCCATAATTTCATTCTTCTTTATTACCGAGTAATATTCCATTGTTTATATATGGGACTTGGTATATTTCTATTGTAATTTTGTATGTTTGGGATCCTGTAAGTCTCCTATATTTGGTTTTCCACTTCCTTCCCAAAGTCTGGGAAATTTTCAGATATTATTTCATTGAAAAGATTGTGCATTCCTTTGGTTTGTATCTCTGAGCCTTTGTCTATCCCAATAAATCTAAGTTTGGTCTTATCATGGTATCCCATATTTCTGGGAAGTTGTATTCATGTTCTTTTAACATTTTATCTTCATGATCAGCTTTATTTTCTAGATTATGTATTTTGTCTTCATTGCCTGAAACTCTGTCTTCCAGTTGGTCTAGTCTGCTGGTGATGCCTTCCAAAGAATTTTTAATTAGGTTTATTGATACCTTAATTTTATGGATTTCTGCTCTCCCCTCTACCTCAGAATCTCTCTCTCTTTATTGAAGTGATTTTTTGTCTCCTATATTTTCTCCCTTACATTGTCTCTGACCTTGCAGATCAATTTAACGATGAGCATTCTAAGCTCCTTCTCAGTCATTTCTTCTACTGTGGTGTTGATAGATTCTGTTATTGAATTATGTTGGTTTGTTTGAAGCAACTTTTTCCCTTGGTTTTTCATGTGTGTGTGTGTGGGGGGGGGTGGTCTACTCATTTATATGGTTTTGAGGCAGTAGAGTTTCTACCCTGTGGACTTATAGGAACTCTGAAGGTTTCCAATACCTCATAGTTCAGAGGAAGACAGATAATAACACCACCAATGCAAATAGTTTACAGCATCAAACTACATAGTTCCTGCTTTGGTCTACACTATGTTAATTGTCACAATAAACAGAGATGATATGTTTAGTTATTGCTCATGGTCCATAAAGTAGGTTTACGTACTGATTTACAATTTTAAGTTGTGAATAGGGATAGAAAAGAAGTAATTTAGGAAGTGATGCTTGTGAGGGAAGGGGAGAGAAAATAGAAGTAGAAAATAGAGAATGAGTGATAGATCCGTAAAGTTGGCTGTTAGCAAAGGAAAAGAGGGGAAGAGAATCAAGGGAAACAGATGAGAGAAAAATGCTATAGAATAAAAATTAACAAAATAATAGTAAAAATAAAAAGTAAGACTACAAGAACAAAACTGCTATGTTCTAATTAAACATCTTAGTCCTCAAACTGTTGATCTATGAGAAATAAGTGCCTTAAAATATGTTAGGGATGAGAAACAAACAGAAAACCCAACCAAACAAGTCAAATCAAATCAAATCAAAACAAACAAACAAAAACAACAGGACTGAACATGTTTAAGTGTCCGTGAACCATTCAGGTCACAACTGAACAATGAATATAAAAAATTTAAAAAATAAAAATTTTTTTTAAATGAAAAATGCAATAAAGTAGAGGATCTTGCTGAAATATTAGGGAATTGCTTCAGGTGTGACGGTTGGGGTTGCTGAAGTGATGGAAATTCCTGCAGACAGGGATGGATTTAGGCTTTGTTAGTTTCCAAATGCTTCCATGGATTGGTTTGAAGTTTTTAAATTAGTGTGCTTCCCCGGCTGAGCAGACACTGGGCCTCACTGGAAGACTGTCCCCAGGAAAAACCCCTAGGTTTCACTCATGCAGTGGGGGTGGGGGTGTCAATTCTCATTCCCCTCCAATATGTGTGAACTGTGTGTTTTTAGGACTCTGGGGTTCAGTTTCCAAACTCAGTGATTTCCTCCCCGCCTTTCCCAATTCTAGGCCAGGCACCTCTTTGCAGCCTTACTTTCAAGCAGCTGATCGCACAAGTGGTTCTTTTGGAGAGGGAATGGGGGAAACTGGCTGTGATCTCCCGACCAGTTATCCCTTATGGAAACTCTGCTCCACTTTTAATTTTCCTCTGGTCTCTTAGACACACACTGTGCTATGTGTTGTGGATTTGCTAAACCTGTTCTTTGGGCCAGGGACAGCTATTAGGGTTTCCTGGCTGCCAATCCCTGGTGCTGGAGCTGAAAAAAATGTTTCCTTCCTCTGATTTCCCTGGTTGCCAGGAGAGATGTGGTTTCCTCCCTTTCCTCTTTGCAAAATATTGTTGCACAAGACACCCGTTAAGTTAATTGTGCAGTGTCTTTAAACTTTGATCTCTGTATTTATACACCTCAGACCTCCAAAATTTTGGGGTTCCTTCAATTGAAGTACTGCTCAACAATTTTAGTGTAGCAGAGATCTCTTCTGTCGGTGCTACTGCCAGCAACAGAATCCCTGGGATCACTTTTATTTTGTTCTATCTAACCACTGACTCCCTGATCTGTCTTGAATGTCCAGAGTTATTTCCTAGAAAAAATCCCCTCTCTTACCTTGTTGAGGAGCTGTGTGTCTGAGATCTTAGTTTCATACCACGGAGTGACCAGGAAAGCAATCTTCTCTAATCTGCCACTTTTTGCTCCCTCAGTTTGTAATTTTTTTAGAAAATAAATTTTATTGTGTATATTTAAGGTATACAACATATCAGGATATACATATACACACATATATTACATGTGTATATGTAGTATACATATATACACATGCATATTATATGTGTATTATTATGTATATATATAAATGATACTATAATGAAACAAAAGAACATATCCATCATGTCACATAGTTAACCATTTTCTCCCCTGTGGTAAGAGTAGCTATAGTTTACTCATTTAGCAAATGAATATGATACACTATTATTAATTATAGTTTCATGTTGTACATTAGATCTTTAGCTTTTCTCATCAAAAACCACAAAAGTGTCCATTACCTCTACTTCAAATAAATTATGTTAGGGATCCTAGGAGTATGGAAAGAAGAGAAAGGAAGTAAGGGGATAAGAATTAGGAAGGGAGAAATAAAATAATCATTATTTATAGATTATGATTTGCCTAGATTAATCCAAAGAATGGACAAATTATTAGAAATATTAAGAGAATTTAGCAAGACTGCAGGATATAATATACAAAAATCAATTGCATTTTTATATATTAATGAGAAATAGAAAACATAACTCAGAAAATGATTATCTTTATAACACAGTAAAACAACAATAACAACCTAAACAGTATTTAGGAACAGATCTAGTAAAATATTAGGAGTGCATATATGCAGATAATTAAAACATTAGACCTAAATAAACAGAGCTATCCCATGTTCAAGGAAAGGAATGCTGAACATCGCAAAAGTATATTGAAAACAAAATAGAGGAGACCCACCTTGTCAAAGTTTGTTATAAACCATGACGATTCATACAGTGTAGGATTAAGACAGAAATAGACAAGGTGACCAATGGAGAGATATAACCCTTGTACATACAGAATGTTGATATATCCCAGAAGTTACATGCAGCTCAGTGGGGAGAGGAGACTACTCAACAAACTATGCTGGGTGAATGTACTGTTTAGGGTGTGGGATCTATGGAAGGCGGACCTTTGATCCAAACTTTAGAAGGCAGAGATGGGTAAGGTGGAGAAGACAAGGCCATCTTCCTGGGGAAGATAATGCACACATCAAACCTCCAGGGACTAGAGGTTAGCTAGTCCGTGTGAAACATCCTGATGTTTAGAGGGAAGTTGGAATTTTATCAGGATGGAAAGGCACTCAGTGGGGAAAAGTGGTCGGTGAGGGTAGAAAGGGAGGCAGGATAGATACAGATATTTTTTTTCTCCTCAGGAGATTTGAGATATATTCAACTGTATATTTTTAAAATTCTGTTTGCTATATTTTAAAAAATTTGAATCCATCCATAGTTTATTTAGATATGTGATATCAGATGAACACACACGTACACACACTACACACATACACAATTTCCCAAGTAGCTAACCTACATTCTCTCACTATATATTAAATAATCCTTTCCCTTTTGTAAAAGTGAAGGTTTGATTACCAGGAATTTTTATTATCAGATACTGACTTGGTGATTTGGGGTGTATCCCTAATTCTGAAGAAACATATTTTTGTAATTCTGGAGAAACAGATTTTGATGTGTGAGCGTGTGTGCGCGCACGCACACACACACACACACACACACACACACACACACAAAGAGAGGGGTGGCCTCGGCAGGCAATCATTCAATTTAAGTTAGATTTAGGTTTAAAATTAACCCACTTTATTTGAAGAGCTTGTGTCAATAACTTACTATCCACCTATCTTTTTAATGACCACGGTGACAGTTTAATTACTAGGAACAATTAAAACTGTTAGTATTATTTTGGATTTTTTATGTTACAGTAGATTATTTCACATTAAATGTTAAATACCTATCAGTTTTCATTTCCTGTTAATAAATTCCCACATTCATCAGCTTCAAATATTATAAAATTTTCTGAGAGAGACAGACAGAAAGGGGGAGGGAGGAACCATTTTAGGTCTTTTCAGGAGAATTATTAGGCAGCTGTTATCTTGTTGGCTTGGGTTCTGATTGATGGCAGATAATGTCATAAATAATCTGTTTACTAACTCTTAACAGCTAAATAATGCCTTATCTTTCACTATAACTGAATTGCCAATATTGTATTGACAGAGTGTCATAGGGTTGGTGCTAAACTGACCTCATGTCACCATTTTTCTTTCTATAGCATCAGTGAACTCTTCAGAAAAAAGAAAAAAAAACCACCTTATTACTCTGATGAATGGAAGGCACTAAAGGTGACCAGTGAGCTGGGTTGTGTTTATTTATTTACACTTAATTCACTGGTAGGGGCAGCTGGATGGAACTCACTGGGTGACAGGAGACACGGTGATTTTTTTTCTCTCCTATACAGGCTGCACAAAGGACGCTTCATGTAGTGCAGGAGGTTTGCTAGTCCAGGCAGCTTTGGTTCCCACTCCCAAGGGCTGGAGTGCTCTTTGTGTGACACAGAAGTAGTTGCTTCCCAGGGTTGACCACAGGGTCCTACTCTGCAAATATTTATTGATTTGACTTGGAAACTACAGTCCCCACCAAGTAGATGGTGACAGGGAGTAACCTGTAATTCTGAAGAAAGTAACCACTTAAAATCTGTCTTTGGTTCAACTGTTCAGAACTAGTAAGGGATAAGTAAAATAGTAAGGAGTCTGTTGATCCAGAGGCCTGGTGATCTAACTTTCGCCTCCAGGAGGTTTCTTCAGTGCGGGTCCAGTGGTCTCATGAAGCAGTTTTCTCTCTCCAACACAGTCATTCTCTGGATTCTAACTTCAGAAGATCTTTCCAGACTCAGCCCTGGCCATGCCCTTCTCTCACTGAAAAACTCTAACTGCTCTGCAGTTAACAAGAAAAGACTGAGCTCCTTAGCATTTTAAAGTGTTTTCTTTCTGCCTTTGACTCGTATTCTGCCCTCCTCCTTCCTCTTGACAAACTCTTTATTTTTAAAACTTATCTCAGGCATCATACTCTTTTAAAAATATACTTCTAAATATTTTTAAACTAATATACTAAAACCATAAAAAATGTATATAATAATGGAAATATGCTGAACATTACTATCACCAAGGAAATGTAAAAGGAAATCACAGTGAGCTGTCACTTACTCTAGTAAGACTGGCTGTCTTCAAAAAGACAGAAGGTGAGAGCTGGTGAGGAGAAAAGGGAGCTCTTGCACACATTTGGTGGGAATGTAAATTAGCGAAAATTCCAAAATTAGACATTATATTCTTAGTGAAGACTTCCCTGTCTTCCCCCAATATGAGCTAGGCAGTCATTGCTTTCGGTTTCCCATGTCTGGGTTCCTAACTAATTCCTCTAATCCCTACAGCCTCACATCCTCCTTGAATTGGAAGAACTCACTTTAACTCTGCCTCCAAAGCCCCATGTATTTTGGTACTTAATTTGGTTCCTTGATTATTTTATATCTTCAATGCCTTGACTCCCCAATTAGACCATAAATTCCTTTGGTATGAATCTCTATCATATTTTTAACTTACCAAGTTTTTGGACTCAGTAAAATCATTTATTAAGAATCTGAAATTGAATAAAACATGAAGGTGAATAGAAATCTAAAATGTGTGTGTGGGAGGAGAGAGAGGGGGAGAGAGATATTTAATTTATTCACTAATGTGCCCTTTTTTGAAATCTACACCTTTTTGCAGATTATGTTGCAGCAGAAAAACAATTCACAAGAATTACAAGCTCTTTGAAGTACTGTAGGAATAATTACAGATCAAAACAGCCCAATTACGTTTCTTACCACTGATTAAGATTAATCTGGACGTTCATATGAACAAAAATTTGGTTGCTGGGGTGGGATTTTATAGTTACATCATTCTAAATTTATACCCACCATATAAAAACTGTCAACGTATATAATTAACTGTCAAAATATTCCCCAGGGTTAACTGTCAACCAAATTAACTAAGCAATACAGTTAAGTTTTAATTAGCCATTTTAGGGCCTGTAGAATTAGGTGCAGAAAGCAGGATGGTAATTTCATATTTAAAAAAAAAAAAAAACCTCTTCTCAACTTTTAGTTTCACATGAAATCCTAAACACATGAATACATATTTCCCAATCACATTTTCTCCTTTTCTCCCTCCTGTTCTCCCTCCCTCCCTTCCTTCCTTCTTTTCTTCCTGTAGTTTGCCTTAGATTTATCTTTTAACAGTAAAAAAAATGAACACTTTCTAAACAAGATTTTTTTCTTTTCTTTTTTTTTTTTTTTAAATATTTACTTTTTAATTGTAGTTGGACACAATACCTTTCTTTTTATTTATATGTGGTGCTAAGGATCGAACCCAGGGCCTCACACTTGCTAGGCCAGCGCTCTACCGCTGAGCTACAACCCAAATTGCTAAACAAGATTGTTTTTCAAGGAGAGATTCCAAAGCCTAGAATTTATTTAGAAAATCAACACCTTCTCTGTTTTTAATATTAGTTATAAATATTTATTGGAGAGAAATCTGGTGGTTACCAGGGATTGGAGTTCTTTTGCTTATAATAAAAATAACCTTATTCAAGCAGTTATGAGTTCATAAATTTAAAACAAAATTGGTTATAGTTATTAGATGACATCTATCAAAAAACATTGTTTATACATCTTTTGAAATCTTTGGGCACAGCCAATTTATTCACATTATCTTTTGCCTTCCCCAACCTACACACACACACACACACACACACACACACACACACGCATTCTGATGTACTAATAAATCAGTAAAATGTTACACACTTGGCTGTGCCTAAGCTACATTTAGGAGTGATAGAAGTTTCAATTATTTGATTGCCTAGCATCTGACCACCCAGCATCAGAATGAGTTATGGAAGAAGCAGTTCATTTTAGAAGAATGAAGCTATCCTGACATTTTAACTGATGATTATTTGATGTACTCTCAAATAATAATTGACTAGATACCAAGACACTGGTCATCTGAACACTGAACAAATTGAAAATAAAATGGGTAAGATAACAAAGAGCATTAAACTGTTTTTTAGATCTCATTCTGAAATCTGCTTAGGTCCAGTTTCCTGCCTAGAATACATATATTGATCAAATAAACAGAAAGAAAACACCTCTGCTTCTCTGTGCTGTGGAGCCACGCTAAGAAATGTGTAAAAGATTGCCTCAAGAGCTGAGCGCAGTGGCACACACCTGTAATCCCAGTGGATAAGGAGGCTGAGACAGGAGGATTGTGAATTCAAAGCCAGCCTCAGCAATGATGAGGCACTAAGCAACTCAGTGAGACCCTGTCTCTAAAATAAAATACAAAATAAGGCTGGGGATGTGGCTTGGTGGTTGAGTGTCCCAGTGTTCAATCCCCGGTACAAAAAATTAAAAAAATTGCTTCAAGTATTTGAAGGAGGTGATGTCTTTTTCTGCTCTTATTTCATTAAAATAAACAAAGAATTCAAGATTGAATGTGGTTTGACTAGGAAGGTTTTGTGGTTCAGCAGAAGTTTTAAACCATAGAATTTGCTTTTGTATGGGTCCATATCCTACCAAGGAATATTATGACTTCCTGAATCCTAGGCAACAATCGAAGATTCCAGTGACCAGGATTTGACATTCAGCTGTGTGTGGCTTTTAATAAGTCACTCATTCTCTCTGGGCTTCATGTTTCATATTTGTAAATAGGACATAATAATATTCCCATCAATAAGTCATTTTAGAAGATTGAATGAAATAGTATGTGTGAAATGCTTTGTAAAATATTATACTATTGAACTATAAAATTATCAAAAGTATGTTGATATTATTACATTTTTGTTAGACATTATTCCTTATATCATTTTTTTCTTCATTACTTCTAGAATAGTATATGTTACTTATCTAAGATAACTAAAAAAAGAGTTGCTACCTAAAGCCTTAGTTATCTGCTTTTATAATGGTATTTCTTACACTTAATTTTCTTGACTTCAGCATTCTCTAAGCTTTTTTAGTTACCTCATAAATAAAAATTTGAGGAGTATGTAACCAAATATATTTCTACCTTATAAATTTATATGTAATATGCTATATTATTATTATTTCTATATGTATAAATATTTTTAGTTGTAGTTGGACACAATACTTTTATTTTATTTATTTATATTTATATGGTGCTGAGGATAGAACCCAGCACCTTGAAGGTGCTAGACGAGTGCTCTACCACTGAGCCCCAGCCCCAGCCCCAGCCCCATAAGTATGGTATATTATATGCAAACTTTTACATGTCCTAATATGTTGTATAAAATATTCAAATAATCATTTTACAAGAACATAACAGATTTGTTCTAGGGTTTATAGACAGTGACATAAAACCAGCACTTCCTTCTCTTTTCAGAAATCACTCAAAGGCAATAGGGAAATGAGAAAGAAAAGTACAAACTCAAAAAGTTTTCAAAGGCAAAAAATCTAAAAAGAAACCAACAGAGAATCTATATAAGAACAAGAAAAGCAAAGCAAGTGGTAGACAAGCACCAGAAATAATGTTTTCACAGAGTTGATGAAACTTATGACCAAATATTTTGCCATCAATTTTAGAAATGGATTCTGTGAAGAAAGAGCATGAATCAGAGATACAAGAGCTTAGGGAAGAGATCACGAGAAAACAGAGTATGAACAATTCAGGAGAAAGATTGAAAAAACCATCATAGAAATCAAAGTAAAACTGGAAAACTAGATGCTTCTCAAAACATAGTAGGGAACATAGAAGACAGAAGTGGGGATGAGGTGGAGGGACAAATTAAGTAAAAATGAAGAAAGAGTTACCAGGATTTAAAAAAGGGAGATGAAATATAGGAAAAACAAAGGAGATTAAATATGTGCACATTTGGGATTGCTGATGAAGAAGATATTAAATCACAATTCACTTAAAATTGAAGAAAAAAATTCCTGAAATAAAAGAAGACTTGTGTCTACATAAGAAAGAGCATACAATATTGGAAGGAAAACTGATGTAGAACTGCTAACTGAGACATATCCTTGGACATTCGTTCAACTACAAAACAACCACCATCACCACCATATTCTTCGTGCAGCTAGGCATAGTCATATTTAAATTAAAAAACTGTGGTGCTGTCTCAGACTTCTCCACAGTAACAATCAATGCTAGAAGTCACTAGAGTAGCACCTACAGTGTCTTCAAAGAAGAAATAGGAAAACTGAAGATGTCTTTGGGTGCAAGTACAGGATACAAAATACTTTTGAATGTGTAAGAATTCAGAGAACATTCTCATGAGCGTTTCTTGAGGAACATCCTAACAGACGAACATCAGCCAATCAAAATATGAGAAAAAAGAATCAACAAGAACACTGAGTTTATTAATACTAGAAATTAAACCAAATGTATGATTCAGATTAAAGACCAAAAGGTGAGATTCCACCTTTTGGGTCCCCTTCTTCCTCCGAGGAGAAGTCTTTCCTGCTGTCCTTAATAAAGCTTCTACTTTCTACTCTAAAAAAAAAAAAAAAAAAAGACCAAAAGGTAAATTCATATACTCCAAAAACAGAGGTATGACTAAGTAACATAAAGTGGGAGAGTAAGGGCAGAAGATGATGGAAAATAAAGACTAAGAAAATTCTTATACAAAAACCTGTGACACTACTTTCTTATCTTGAATAGCTGCTAAAGGATATTATTTAATATTAATAATTTATTCAATATAGGCAAGAGTATATCTAATAGTAAGGACAAAAGAAGAACACTATGAAGATAAAATAAACCACAAAAATTGGATGGTGGAAGAAAGGATGGGAAAAAATAAACATGTATATTTCTTTATTTGTTAAATAAGTAATGTGTATTTCCTAAAGAAATTGACTCATTACCATTTAAACTTACGATTTGGAGGTAACTATCCTAAAGACATTAAAGTTCCTATATATCTTGAAAAGTAAGTAAGTAGATAAAGAAATGCATATTGATAAATTTTATGAAACAATAAGATAGAAAACACAGTATAAGCCAAGCACAGTGGAGAATGCCTTAATCCCAGTGGCTCAGGAGGCTGAGGCAGGAGGATCATAGGTTCAAAGCCAGGCTAAGCAACTTAGTGAAGCCTCAGCAACTTAGCAAGACCCTGTGCCAAAATAAAAAATAAAAAGTGCTGGGGATTTGGCTTAGTGGTTAAGTGTTTCTGCATTCAATCCTTCAATCCTTGGTGAAAGAAAGAAAGAAAGAAAGAAAGAAAGAAAGAAAGAAAGAAAGAAAGAAAGAAAGAAAGAGCAGTATAAAGCAATATGACTTCTTATTAGGAAATATAAATAGACAAACCTCACCTAATAAAAAATATTTTTTAGAATCAATCACATTGGGGCTGGGGATGTGGCTGAAGCGGTAGCGCACTCGCCTGGCATGCGTGCGGCCCGGGTTCGATCCTCAGCACCACATACAAAGATCTTGTGTCCGCCAAATACTAAAAAATAAATATTAAAATTCTCTCTCTCTCTCTCTCTCTCTCTATCTCTCTCTCTCTCTCCCCCTCCCTCTCTCTCACTCTTTAAAAAAAAAAAAGAATCAATCACAAATCAAATCTAAACTTTAGGCTTTACATGTGAGATAATCCTAAAACAAGTGATTTAGAAAGATTGAAAACTAAAGTATGAGTCAAATATTTGAGAAATGTAAAAAGAAAAGTTAGTTCTTAATGTCACACATTTGAATATAAGCAAAGAATATTAAATGAGTCAAAAATGGGTTTCTTATTTTGTTAAAAGATGCAATTAGCAGAGAAGATCCAAGTACTGAACAGGACAACATCAATATTCAAAAAGATATCATTAAGAAAATATAAGGAGAAAAAGAAATGCTTCCACTTTATCCATTAGAAGTGAGTCAGGATGTCCAGCCCACACTAGCCTGGGAAAGAGTTTAGAGG